>NC_062561.1:209611375-210837000 GCF_022837055.1 Prionailurus viverrinus
AGGCTCAAGGGAAGTTACAGAATGCTTTACCACCTCCCTAAATTCACCCCTCCCTTCCCACCTCGAACTCTCCACCCCAAGAGAGGCGAGTATTTAGCCAGCCCTCCCTGAAAGCTCCCAGCTTACAAATCAGCCTCCCCTATAAGATCTCTCTTCCCATCACAGTTGAAAGATGCTCTTCAGCAACCCATTCTCTTGCAGAAATAATTTATTGCCAGAAGGTAAATGATAGAAGCCTATATTCCTATATTCGGGACAGGAAGGGAAAACAAGAGAAAAGACTTGAGGCTAATTCTTGACCCCACCTTTACTAACGGAATCATCTCTGTAAGTTGCTAGATTAACTGTGTCTCAGAATAATATCAGGTGGGAATGATCGATATGTGATCTACCTCCTGGGTTTATGAAAATTAAATGAATATGTAAAGGACCTAGTTCCAATTAAGGCAAGAGGGTTTCTAAATTATGAAACAGAAATTTTGCCCCCTGCCCTCCCAACTCTAGCCATTCTGAGTTTCCAAACTGATCCGGGAGATTTAGTTAAGGGCTTTTTCCGTTCTCCTGGGACTCCCTTTTTAAAGGCTGAGGCTACTTTCTGTTGGAGGACAAAGAACAAGGGGGAAGAACACATACACACACACACATACACACAAATACATGCACACTTTCTCTTCTTCTTTGCCTTCTGACTCCTTCTCTAACTTCTTTTTTTTTTAATGTTTATTAATTTTTGAGAGAGAGTGAGTGAGTGTGAGTGATGGAGGGGCAGAGACGGGGACAGAAAATCCAAAGCAGGCTCTATGCTGACAACAGCCCTATGCGGGGCTCAAACTCACGAACCGCAAGATCAGGACCTGAGCATGGGGTGCCTGGGTGGCTCAGTTGGTTAAGCGACCAACTTCGGCTCAGGTCATGATCTCACAGTTTGTGAGTTCAAGCCCCGCGTCGGGCTCTGTGCTGACAGCTCAGAGCCTGGAGCCTGCCTTGGATTCTCTGTCTCCCTCTCTCGCTGCCCCTCCCCTGCTCACGCTCTGTGTCTGTCTCTCAATAGTAAATAAACGTTAAAAAAAAAAAAAAATTAAAAAAAAAAAAAAGATCAGGACCTGAGCCAAAGTTGGACATTTAACCACTGAGCCACCCAGGCACCCCTCCTTCTCTAATTTCTAAATAAAACTTGAATGATGCTATAATCTCATTTCAATATTTTCCATATGCTGTTCTTTAATGGAATAAGGTCATCAAATTTTATCCTTAACCGCTCCCCAAATTTCTGGTGTGAATGACACCAGATTTGAATTTTATGGCATTTTCAGGAGCAAGTTTTGCCCATGTAATTTGGGATTCAATTTCATTTATCTGAGAACTGTTATTAAAATCAGATTATTTTTAATAAGCAAATCCACTCTGATATTTTATTCTTTTTTTTACAATTAAGGAGCACGTACTTTAATATTCATAGTTCTTTGAACTATGCATTACTATTTCTTGTTTGAACATGATCTGGCAAGATCAATAGTTATCCTGTAAAAAATATAAATCGGGGAATGGGTTAGCATGACACTTAAAGAAGGCAATATCTCACAGAACATAATTGTAAAAAATGAGAACAGTACCCTAGATCTCTCAGTGTGAAAGTAAACTGAATATAAGAAATATGTGCATGATCTGATCCATTTTATTCTGATAGGTAGAATATATAAAAACTTTGCCAACCTGTAGATTCATGGTTTAGACCAACGATTGGGTAGGTGATCTGGAAAATAAAAGAAAAAGCTCAGAGCATTTCACAAATCTTACTGGAGCAAACTCACCTCTAAAGAAAAATTTTCAAGTTCAAGTTCCCAAGTTCAAGTCTTAATGTAGCTTTTAGCCTATTATAAGCCTTTCCACAGTATTGAAAGGACATAACTCGATTAATTCATGGGGATTTAAGACCTTTTTTAAAAAGATACTCAAAGACCTAAGCAAGTATCTGAATTTTATAAATGTTTTATTTTTTACTTGTCTGAGCCAAATCAGGTGTCCTGCTAGTAACTCTAACCACATACAACTTTTAACCTAAAGAAAAAAGAGGGGGGGAGTGGGGGTAGGGAGGAAAGAAAAAAATATGCTTTGGGATTTAGTTAGAATTGGATTCATTTCCTTTCTAAGAAGCAATGACTTATGTAGGACTTTTCAACAATGAGGCTGGTTAAAAATAGCTCAAGCCATGGGGAACGATTGGGCAATCTCATGCCATGTCACACACAGTGCTCTTAGTGTCCAAATTATTCCCCCTGAGCCCCTTCCTCTTCCTGGCTCCTCCCTCTCCCCCTTGCCAGGAGTGACTTTCTGCTCAGAGAGAAACTGCCTGGCTGTGTGGCCCCAAGAGTTTGGTTCCCGGGACAGATGCTGGTCTCCCGGTTCTGGGGCTTTCCACCTGTGTGACCTTCAGCTAGTGGCTTAACCTTCTGAACCTCAGTTGACCCATCTGCAACAGAGCACTCACTTTGCAAGGTTATTGTTAGAACCAAATCAGACTGTGGAGACATTGCTGACGGCACAGTGTTTCCCCAGAGCCCCCAGTTGCAGTGAACTTTCACTTTGGCATAATATTGCCATAGGTCAAAATCAAGTGGCTTTGGGGGTATGTATAAATGGATGGGGTCAGAATATAGATCCCAAATTCTAGCCTCCAAGAAGCAACAGAATACAGGTTATACCTCCTGGACAGTGCTTTTGAATCCCTACAACTAAGGTGGGCCCTGGTACCTAGTAAGCATTAGACACATGTGTTTTGAATATTTTTCTTGGTGGATTTGATAGAGGTAAGATTCCCTGACTAGAATGGAGATGGTAAAACTAGAAGACAGTAGAGAATGATGAGTTAAGAACAGAGGATCGGAATCAAGCACATTGGGTTCAAATTCCAGCTTAGGAGTGACTTTGGACCAAGATGCTTAATTTTTATGAATCTGGGTTTAAATCTGATCCTTCTTTTTTCTATTCCACCACCCTCCCCAACCACACACACACACACACACACACACACACACACACACACACACAACAATACCACACTGAATGGCTTCATGCTGTGTCCAGGATAAAGCATGGCCCACCAGGTTCTCCTGCCTTTCTATCCCTGGTTGTCTCAGCTCCAACAATAGTGGTCCAGTGCTATCGCTGTCTCATCCGTCTGGTATGATTTTTGCCCCCAACACCAGCACCTTTCCTCCCATTACCTGAATAACCTGAATGGCCTTAAACATCGTTTTCCCAGTGGGACTTTTCTTCCCATCCAAGTCTAGTTTAGGACTCCTGTATATGCTCCTTAGTTTCCCCCTTTCTTCATACTCATTGCACTATGATGTCTCTTTCCCCCCATCAGACTCCATGAGATATGAAGGAAGAGGCTGGGGTGGGGTGGGAGCGTCAGGCTTACCTTTTCACTGCTATACTCCCAGGGTCTAGCCCGGAGTCTGCTCATAATACTCACTGACCGGATGCATGAAGGACTTAGTGTCAGGACACTAATATCTACTCGTAGGCTTGCGAGCACTAAAGGAGAGAATGTATGCATAGAGTTCAGCACAACTCTCGGTCCATGGTACATGTCTCAGTCCATGGTGGCTATCATCACAACTAATGAGAATGTGTAAGTGATGAATTTGTTTCATGTATAAATTCTTCGGTGGGCACTTCTCCAATGGGAGAGTTAAAGGAAGGTAGCAAGGTGCCCTTTGGTACCCATTCTTCTGATTACTATTTGAGAGTTTTAGAGCAGAATGAGGTAGAATAACATGCCAAACCTAAAATTGGATCCAGGATAGAAATGGCTTTGATGTGATGGATCTAGCGTGATTATATGTTTGCATGGGCTTCGGGTCTGGCTACGTTCCAGGCACAAACGTCTACAATCCAGTCTGTCAACCAGATGTTACCAGTTTTGGGAGATTTTTTTTTTTTTTACCAGAAATATGATCAATGCTTATAGAAACCTACATGTTAGCACTTGCAAAATGACTGCAGTGAATATTGTAAAAATACAATTTGCAGCAGATAATTATGGCATCCACATGACAATCTTATACTTGAGTAATAAAGTGTGACTACTGTACCTACAGCTGGAATTTTAAGGTAGGGTTTTCATGATGAGAGCAAGACAAGATTATGTGAAACTTGGTGTGATAAAGTTGCATCTTTTCTTTTAATGTGTATTTATTTCAAGAGAGACGGAGAGGTAGAGAGAGAATCCCAAGCAGGCCCTGCACTGTTAGTGTAGAGCCCAACACGTGGCTCGAACTCACAGACCAAGAGGTTATGACCTGAGCTGAAACCAAGACTCAGATGCTTAACTGACTGATCTACCCAGGCACCGCTGCACGTTCTTTTATTAAAAGATTACAAATAAGTGTGAGGCCTTTTCTTTCAACTGACCAGGTCTCATAATTAAGTTACATAATTTGCTGAAAATCTAACATGGGCAGGATGGATGTTGATGATTCTTAGTGTTGGAAGAAACTTTACTATTCCAAGGAATGAAGTCATAATGTTGGTATGATACGTATCAGGACTGATGTTTTAAAATGAGAACTTTTAATTCCACCTTCTAAGACTGGTGCAAAGTTTCATGGAGGGGGAGGGAGGCAGGGAGCAAAGGGATATTTGGGAAAAAAGGGAGGAAAGCCTGACTAGCTTCTACCTCTTGTAATTTTGAATCCCTCTACTACTGGCATCCTGAGACGTTTTCCCTGAGGATTCCTGATTGAGCTTCTGTTAATAGACTTGGTGTATCAGTTAGGGATGTATTTGGCTGCAAGTAACAGAAAACCCAAACAACAGTGGCTTCCACAAATAGGAGATTACTTTTCACACATACAGAAATCCAGAAGCAGGTGGTTGCTGGCCTTGTTTGTAGCTCGTGAGGGACCCAGTCATTCTGCCTGTTTGCTCTGCCATCCCCACTGCTCATGTTCCAAGATGGGCCAAGACGTTTGCTGTAGTTCAGATATCACATCGCTTTGAAAGCAGGAGGAGAGTGGTCTGTCTGTCTCTTCTTAGTGGGATATCAAAGGCTTTACCAGAACTCCCAGGCAAATATCTAGTTGTGTCTCACTGCATGGGAAAGTGACTATTTAGCTGGACAAGTGTTTAGTGATGAAAAAGAGGGAAATGGGTCTTAGATAAGCAACTCCACTGATGCTACACTTGATTTAGTCTTCGTGCTATCCTGGTTGTCGATGGGAAGTGGGGAAGTGGATAGACTCATGTACGTGATCGGTCATGCTCCCTTGGTGGGAGTGGATGAGTAAGTGAAGATTTGACAGACCATTTCTGGTGGTTTCCAATTCCATAATAGCTCAGTTAGCAAGGGAATTCATTAATAATATTTTGTTGTTAACTTATACTTTAAAAACTATGATGTTATTTAGAATAAAGTATATAGCCATTCTGGGGTGCGTGGGTGGCTCAGTCGGTTGAGTGTCCAACTCTTGGTTTCGGCTCAGGTCATTATCTCACGATTCGTAGGATCAGACCCTGAATTGGTTCACAACCTGTTTGGGATTCTCTCTCTCTCCCTCTCTGCCCCTCCCCTGCTTATGCTCTCTCTCTCTCTCCTTCAAAATAAATAAATAAACAAACTTAAAAACAAAAGAAGGCATATAGCCATTCTGAGCAGAATTAGATGCTGTCCTACACAGGATGAGTGACTAAGTAACCATTTGCAATGGTTCGTAGGTGACTCCGTATGACTATGTGCGCTCTAGAAATAACTGGGCCTTCTTGATGTCCAGACTGGCACACAGCCTTCTTGCCAAGTCGGAAAGAGATCTGAAAATTCCCATTCCATTCCATTTGCAGAAGCCACCACAGCATTTCTTCTTCTGACCCTAATGGGAAGCACATGGAGATCATTGAACGTCGGGAGCCCTCCTATGCTCAAATTATGTTTTTCAAGCCAGGGCTATGATAAAGTAACCTCCAAACATGACCCTGGCAAAAGTCAGTAGCCTTGCTTATTCTGGCCACGTTCCTGGTGCAATCCAGGGTTCTGGGAAGATTTACTTTAATTACAACCTTTTTTGCCCTCTTTCTCTCCCGCTTACACTCATGATTTCTTACATAACATGTGTTAGAGTTAGCAAAACCGAAAATTTCATTCTTGAGCTCATTAAATGGATGTAATGGGTGCTTGGCTTCTTTTCTTTTAGAAGATCTGGCCAAATTAGCATGTTGTACTGTGTTTCTGAGGCATATGTAGCTTCAATCCTCTTTAATTCTTTAGTTTTTATGTCTCAGTGAAACTTTTCATTTTTGTTTTCCATGGCAAAGATAATAAAGAGACTTACTGTATTCTTAAAAATTTTCCCTAGCCAAACAATACCCTATGGAGAATATTGCCTCTAAAGACTTTTTCTTGGTATTCTAAACAGTGCTCATGAGAATTGGCTCATTTCCAAAAAGTTTTGCATGGAGCTTATATATGAAAGTTAAAATTCACATTAATTAACTTGGAACATATTGGCTAATACTAACAGCACCACATTCTCCATGAATCATGGAAGTATTAGCATGCATTAAAATACCAGATTTTGGAAGTATTTTCAATTGTACCACATTGCTTACCACAAAACATGTAAGTCATAATTTTTGCCTTCTGTTCGACAGCAGCTCAGTGGGACAGACATTAATTGAGCACCTTATGTATGTGCAAAGGCCATCTGCTCTAAGAGAGAAACTGGGCAGCACAATACCTGCTCTCACAGGACACTTATTCCTTTGAGAAGAAACAGACATGTAAACCAATAATTGCAATGGTTTGTGAAAACACAATGATGAAGAGATACCCAGGCACAGAATTTAACTCTGTTGGAGTATAGTGAGGAGAAGGTGTTGGAAGGAGTTCAAAGGGAAAGTGACACCTGATGAAAAGCTTTCCTTGATGTGGGGTGGGGGGGAGCTGCGGGAGTGGTGGGAGAACATTCTGGGCAGAGAGAAAGCGAGTGGGGTGTGAAGGAAGAGCCCAGGTAAGGAGTGATGCAGGCCCAAACTAAGACAGTGCCAGTGAGGAGACCGGGGACGAATCTGCAATCCTTAGGGGGTAACACCGAGCACTTCAGCAGTTGGCTTCATTTAGTATCTTTGGTAATATGCTACCAAAGGTGGGACTTTTTGATGGTTCAAGATAATTTTGCTGGTACTGTCTTTTCAATAGACAACCCGATTTAAAGCAAAGCTTTGACAAACACTAGGTGGGCATAATCTGTTTTCATTTGAATATTACACGTACATAAATGCCCAAGACTTTTTAATACGTGCAAAAATAGCATCTTTTAAAGGCATTTATTCTTGGTACGTAGCAATGAACTAAGAGCAAAATAAGAAAATGACATAATATTTGGTGAGCACGGAGAAAACCCCAAACTGGCTTTCTCACTGGTCTCCTTTCTGCCTTCATGAAGGAGTTACTTGGTCACCTACCACTGCCTATTAGCAGAAACGTTTTCCCAGCCTTGCCTATAAATGGCCAGGCAATAAACTGCCTCATTCATCCATTCTGTTGACACGTTCCGGCTACTAGGATGCTGGGAACCTGGAAGAGAGAAATCAAGAAGTTGTGGTCATTGCCTCTGAGAGAAAGGGGGGCATAAACAGATATTCTCAGCACAGTGTGACAGACACTCTATTAGAAGTGGAGCCAGAGTCCTGAGAGAATGAAGAGAAGTGTACCAACTGCTAGGTGCCAACAGAAAAACTTCACAAAGGAGGTGATAATAAATCTTGGAAAGTTTTGAAGGAAGGAGAAAAGGAGGGGCGTGTGATGGCATTTCAAATATAAGGAACCGTGGAAGACCATATTATTGTCTCTAAGTATTTGCTCCATCCTGCTGTGAGAGGTTTTTATTTCTCTGCCCCTTAATTGGCGCAGGGAAAACCTCAGAGACCTGGGCATGGTTGTTACAGTTGCATGACTAACACAGAAGCATTGTGTGCAAAGGCACAGAACTAAGAATGAGTATGGAGTCTCTGAGGAATGGGAGGCTTAGCACAGCCCAGAGTGTAGACTCCGTGTGTAGAGCCTCTGTGGCCAATATGGAACCCAGAAAGGCAATTGAGAACAGATTTTTAAATGGTTTTAAATGTCCTTCTGAACAAGCTGAGCTGCATTCTTTACACAGTAGGAAGCCAGTAAAGCTAAGGATTGACATGATGAGCTTTGTTTCTTAGGAAGACGATTCTAATGGGGTGGAAAGAGACTAGTACCAGAAGAATCAGCTAAAAAGTTGTTGTGATACTAATAACAAACGTTTATTGTGCATTTACTATGTGCCAGGTATTTTGTAGACATTTACCAAAGTAATCTCACAATAACCCTATTTGGTAGACATTATCATGATTCTTTATTATATATAAAGGAGGAAACTGAGGCACAGAGACATTATATAACTTGGCTTGATCACTCTGCAAGAAGCGGTAGAATCAGAATTCCATACTAAGCCGCCTGGGGGGCCAGAACCCACACTCTTTGCCAGCACACCACACTCCCAGAATCCAGGCAAATGATACTCAGCATCTGAACTAAGGCAGTGCACGGAAATAGAGAGGAAGGTATCAAGTCTCCTATTTCTGAGATTGTACAGAATGTGGGCATGAGTTGGAGCTTAAGAGTGAGAGAAATAGAGGGGCCAGAGAGAACGCCCCCATTTCTTATTTAGGAGACTAAGTAGGTGGTGAAACAGTGAGCAGAAACAGAATATAAGAACAAATTTGGGAGGAAAATGAAGAGGTTTGTTTGGGAAACATTAATTTTGAGGCAGGATACGCGGCACCAGGCAGAGATGAGCTGTCATCATTAAATATGGTACCGAAGCTCAGGAGAGTGTGGGGCAGAGACAAAGCCAGGCTGCGCAGAAGGCCAGAGGGCAGATGCAGACAGTGAGGTGAGAACAGGAGCAAGGACAGAATAAGAAGAACCCCATCCTTCAAGGGCGAGATCTAGCAGGAGGAGCCAGAGAAAGACTGAGAGGCAGTGATAATGGAGAGAAAGGTGTCAGAGAACAGAGGCTTAGAATGAGTTAAAACTGGAAAAATTGGGAGACGACTACGGCCACTTCTGCTGTGGCACCTCCAGCCACATAATGACTTTGAGAAACCGGAACCTCCGCTTATATAGAGGCATAAACATCGTGTATCACCAGCATCGCCGTGGGGGTACAAGGACGCATTGGGTGGAGGCAGAGAAGTAGAAATGAACTTCCCCAGTCATGGCTCTCATAGAGTGGACCACATTTATACTGATTTATAACTACAGAACTGCTAATGAACTTGTGAAATACCAGGTTCCCATAAATGGAAAGAAACAGTACATTGCTTCGATTTACAGGAATTACTTAATTCCAAACATGGTAATGAGAAAGATTTAAAAGTAAAATCTTCTCTGGAACACTCTCATACCTGGAAGAATGGCTTATTAGTTTCACTTCTTCTGCGATCCACAGTAACACTATTACATTTCAACTGCCTGTAACTAGTTAGAATAATAGTAAAAGTATTTGCATAGAATTCTCCAGGTCTTTGGATAACTTAGTACAATAGCATAATTTTTTAACATGTGAATAGCTTGAAGCTACACAGAATTTATTAGGAAATAGTACTAGGAATAACCCACATGCATGCTCTGTATTAGGGGAAGAAGAAAATACTATTGCATCTACAACACAATTTCAGGGTACCTGAAATTGTTAAGGTATGTTGGGACGGTGTTTGAAAAGGGCTCTATGGAAACAAAGCTTGGAAACGTGGGATTAAATAATCTTAATTTTTTTCTCATTGCAGGGCTTCTGGGAGCCTTGAATGTGTTGGTTTACACTTATAGCTCTAGATAGATGTAGTATACAGCAGTCCCCAAACTTATCTGACCATAGATCCCCATGGTTTTTCAAGAACACATGACCTACTTTATTGAATGTCCTACTGGTAGATTGTATTTCTGTTCAGAATGTTTGCTGCTCCTACTTTATAGGATCCATTTTCTTAAATCTTTTTTTAAAAAATTTTAATGTTTATTTATTTTTGAGGGAGAGAGACAGACAGACAGAGCATGAGCAGGCTGAAGGGGAGAGAGAAAGGGAGACACAGAATCCGAAGCAGGCTCCGGGCTCTGAGCTGTAGGCACAGAGCCTGACACAGGGCTCGAACCCATGAACTATGAGATCATGACCTGAGCGGAAGTTGGAGCTTAATCGACTGAGCCACCCAGGTGCCCCTGTATCCTTTTTCTATGGGACTATCTTGCCCTACTCCACTGAACATAGGAGCCATTATGGGACCTACTTTGGCCAACGTAATGTGGCTACAAGTCACGTGTGTCACTTTTGAGCAGACACTTCAAGAACTAGCCTGTAGTCCACTGCTAACAAGACCAGCTATGGCAGATAAAGAATGTTCCAATAGTGCAGAGGTCTAGAGTGTCCTGTGATGAAATGCAAAGACATAAGGAATAAACCGTTGACATTGTAAAGCATTAATGTTTTAGGTCATTTGTACCACAGCTAACTTAGCCTAAGCTGACTCCATCCTTCCTCTAAGCATTTCTAAATTACATGGGCCCGACTGCTTTTATAGGTGTACTCATTCAGTTTCAATTTTATAAATGATGAGATATTCTTAGAATTCCTCTTTAGGTTCAGAAGGTGAAATATATAGATTTAGATAATACATATTTCGGAAGGTGACATATACATATTTATATAAATATATAGATGACAGGACTTAAATGGTGCTCAAACTCTTATATGCCTACAAAATTACCTGGAATTTTGTCGAAAATAGACATTTCTAGGCCCAATTCCCAGAAGTTCTGATTCAGTGGGCCTGGAATGGATCCAGGAAATCTGAATTTGATAACAGCTTCCCAAGATATTACCAGTACAATGGTCTACCAGCCACACTTTGGGGAGTGTATTGCTCTCTAAAGCCACTCATCTGATTACCAGGTATAGGTACCAATAAATGCCATTTCAATTTTTTTTTTTTTTTGCCATTTCAATTTAAGGAGGCACCATGAAGACTCCTCTTTGAATGACATGTATGAAGTTAGTCACATCACATTTTGGTTTATATTCATTATACTTTGTTATAGTTTACTAGAAAATATTTTATGCACAAAATGGTACTCATGTGTGAATGCCTGTCTTATTCAGAAAGCCTGACTCTAGGTGACCCTTGGCTCTTTCAAAAAAAAAAAAAATTAATCTGCTCTACAAAGATGAAGTTCTATTATCAATGAAGATCAAGAGCTATTTCTGTTGCAAGTGACTGAAACCTAATTCAAACCATCTTAAGCAAAACAAATTTATTGGTTACAGAATTAAATGTCCATGGTTTTGAGAGAACGAAGTTTGTTGCTGGTTAAGCAGGCAGCATGTGTTAGAACTGGAGACCACACCTGCCTATGGGAGGGTCCCATAATGGCTCCTGTGCCTTAGGAGGGGGAGACGTTAATAAGAGGGCCAAATGAAGATGGTGTGCGGGTTCTGAGGGAGGAAGACCCAGTAAGCAAGGCACTACCTGGAGAGTCTGGGGACAGGTGAAGGACAGTCTACTCAGGTGATTTGTGCTGGGGAAGTTTGGCATGTGTGACTAAATGGAAGTCTTGGAAGCTGAATAAGAAAGTAGGGAGGTAGACAGAGTAAAGGGTGTCAATCAGTTGGAATCAAGGCTTTACTTACAGTTGGATATAGATGCTCAAAAGATGGCTTCAAGTATCTATTTTTTTCCACCTCTCAGTTCTGCTTTCCTCCATGTTACTTCACTCTCAGGCAGAATTTCTCATGAGGAGCAAGATGGTGACCATCAATTTAGTAATCCCCAAGCTGGGTCTCATTGGTATGGCTTGGGTCAAGGCCAATCTTTGGCTCAATCACTGTGGCCAGAGATGCCCTGTTTGACCAGGACTGGGCTGTGTGCCCATCTCTGCAGACAGGGATGAGGTTACAGTTATCTAAATCACAAAGGTTTCCCAAAGGGAAATTGGGACTCTATTCCCAGCAGCAAGGGAGCAATGAAGACCATGCAGGCAAAATTCAATCTGTCCACTGTAGACTTAATGATACTTTTCTTACTCTGGATTAGCAATCTGACAGGAAAGGGAGCTCACACACTGGATTTTTTTTCCCCCAAAGGACAACAAATGAATAAAGAAAACAATTTCAAAGCAAGCCAGCAAGCGAAATGTTTAAAGTAAACAAACCATATCTATCCCTTTCTGGGAAAATATCAGAGAAGAACTCAGTGTTTTAGACTGCAGTTAGGTCTCATGGCAGTCACAAGAACCTGTGTTTTCTTCTTCAAGATTGCCTGTTAATAAAATTTTTCCCATAGATATGTTGAACCTGCATACTTTTTAACCTTGCTTTAAATTCACTATTGTGGGGGCGCCTGGGTGGCGCAGTCGGTTAAGCGTCCGACTTCAGCCAGGTCACGATCTCGCGGTCCGGGAGTTCGAGCCCCGCGTCAGGCTCTGGGCTGATGGCTCAGAGCCTGGAGCCTGTTTCCGATTCTGTGTCTCCCTCTCTCTCTGCCCCTCCCCCGTTCATGCTCTGTCTCTCTCTGTCCCAAAAATAAATAAACGTTGAAAAAAAAAAAAAATTAGGGGCGCCTGGGTGGCGCAGTCGGTTAAGCGTCCGACTTCAGCCAGGTCACGATCTCACGGTCCGTGAGTTCGAGCCCCGCGTCAGGCTCTGGGCTGATGGCTCGGAGCCTGGAGCCTGTTTCCGATTCTGTGTCTCCCTCTCTCTCTGCCCCTCCCCCGTTCATGCTCTGTCTCTCTCTGTCCCAAAAAATAAAATAAATGTTGGAAAAAAAAAAATTAAAAAAAAAAAAAATTAAATTCACTATTGTGTAGTTTACACGGAAGCCAGATTTTCTACAGATGCATGAAGTTTAAGGGGGAAAATGCTGGCAACCTCTTGTCTATTTAAGTTAATTACTACGGGCTAGAATCAGAGCCATTTCCTGCAGAGTTCTAAAAGTACCATGGAGAGAAGCAGTTCAGTCCTCATTATGACTTCTGTTGACTCATGATTTTTAACCAAGATGATCTGCACGAGATCTCTTTACAGACAAAGGTTTTGGACTCAGATTCGCCTTTCCCCTTATGGCTCCCACTGTCACTTGTGTGGTATTATGGAACAATTTAGGGGAAGGAAGCTTATAAGTGAAGTTATTTCTCCATTGACCTATTCTTTTACCTTTTTTTACCTTTTTCCTCTGCTTGTTCCCCCTAGCATAAGTAGACTCCCATTCTTATATTTTTGTTTGTATACCGGGTTAGTGTGATGCCTTGTATACGAGTGTTCAATAAATGTCACTAATTAATGACTCAGCCCGATATCAACATGTTTTGCATTATGCCACCATTCACTGAACTGCAGAGTCATTTCTGAGACAAGTCAGAGCTCTGCCAAGATCTATTGGACGTTTTACCAGAGACTCGGAAAATTCCAAAAATGAGATTATTTTTTAAGTGTGGCTTCTTTTTTAAAAAGCCAAAACATAGCAGCCACTTTTATTTGTTAATGCTCAAAATATAAAGTGGAGAACAATTAAGAAAGTGAGGTTTATGTGGGAAGACTGTTAAATGCCATCTAGTTGTTGACAGCTTTGGCACTCAAGATTTCAACATCTGACTGCAGAGAAATATCTCTGATGCATATAATCTATATATAACTTGTGTAATCGTGCAGATCAGGCAATTTCTGCCCTTCCTCCCTTCACCTTTCCTCCTCTGCAGAGCTGACACGGCAACAAGTGTATTTATCATTTTCGGGCCATTGTAGAAAACATAGAATCAGCCAGGAAACCAGATTCCTGTCCTGCCCCTGCAGCCTATAGGCCATTGTGAAGGTGATAAATAGCTGTCATCCTGCATAGCATTCGGGAACTGAAAAGTTCAAGGGCATGGAGGGGTCATCTGTGTCTGCCCCTTCCTTTGGTAGCTTGTAGGAAAGCTGTTAGGAGTCAGAGTGGGAAGAGAGAGGAGGGAGGAGAGTGAGTTGGCTGCTTATCATGGCTAGATGTCCAGAAACCAAATCGTAACAGGCTTTTCGACTGGTGTCCTTGAATTCCTTGAGCGGTTCACGAAATTCTTATAACCTCAAATATCTGTGTGTCATCAGTGTCAGTTCAAATCATGGACGCCACGGACAGCTTGATAGGCGACCTTCCGTTTTATCACAGACAAGTGCACTATCATTCCATTAATTATGTTGCTTAGGTGAGCACTTTGGGATTATATATCTGTAGATCTGTTTCCAGTTAAACATTTCGTTTCCAGAGTGTTGCTTTACCAGTTGTCACAAATTTATGCCTCGGTTGTGTCTGGGTTTTGCCCCAAGTGCGTCCAAGCACAGCTGAGGTTACTTGATTCTCTCTTATCACAGGCAACTGACTACTGTACCCAGAGAAGTCCCTGCTGACATGATTGTGATGCCTGCCAAAGACTCTGTCTCATGTCATGTTGACGCAGTAAAAATGATGACCGACCTGACTCCAAGTCGTCCTTCACTAGAGGCTCTAACGGCGTGTTGACTCTTGGCACTTACAGTTGTTTGCTTATTGAAAAGGTGTCAGGTTTCTATGGCTCCGAGTGCTGGCTCTCATTACAGTCAAGTGGAAGCAAGAAAATTCAGGCAAGCCTTTCATGGAAAGAGAGGCCTGCCACAATTTCAAGTTTCATGGTAAATGAACAGAGAGAAGGGAGATGCAAGCTCTCTTGACTTTTCCAAGATTTTGACAGAAGGAAGTTGTGGAGTTGAGGATGTGGGTAGGTCACGTTACTGCTGGAGACCAGACCTGCCTTCATCTCTGAGACGGTTGTGGGTGAGCGTGTTACTGGTAGGGTAGGAGCAGAGGGAGGGATGAGGATAGTGTGCGGGTCCGGTGTGAAGGCAGGACCCTGTGTCCAGGGTCACAGAACCTAGAGAATCCAGGGACAGAAAGGTGGCAATCCAGGGAAGTAGTCTGTGCTCGGAAGGTTAGGTAAGGTGAATGTCCCGGCAGGTGGGCTAAGCAGGACTAGAAGTAGTGGGAATGAGGTAGTCGGGATCAAGAGCACTATTCGTCCAAAGTTGTGGCAGCATCTGGGATTAAAGGAAAGATTCTAATCTCAAGAGGGGTGCTGGAGTCTACAAGGAGAGCAGTAAGACAGGAAAAGCACCGTGATTAAATCCTGAAAAATCCAGTTATAACAGTGGCTTGGTCACAGAAGAGTGAGGAAAGGGGAACTAATATCCATTGATTGCATAGCAGACATTGAACTGGGCTATAGATTTTAGTCATTCATTTACTCAACAAGTTTTATTTGAGCACTGACTATGTGCCAAACACTGTTCTAGGCGTAGGGGATAGAAGAAGCAGCGAAGAAAACAAAACCCTTGCTTCCTTGGATCTTACATATTCATAGGGGAGACAGAAAACAAACAAAATAAACTTTTAAAAAAAATTTTTTTTTCAACGTTTTTTATTTATTTTTGGGGCAGAGAGAGACAGAGCATGAACGGGGGAGGGGCAGAGAGAGAGGGAGACACAGAATCGGAAACAGGCTCCAGGCTCCGAGCCATCAGCCCAGAGCCTGACGCGGGGCTCGAACTCACGGACCGCGAGATCCTGACCTGGCTGAAGTCGGACGCTTAACCGACTGTGCCACCCAGGCGCCCCCAAAATAAACTTTTTTACTAGGTTAGAGGGTAATGCGTTCTCTGAAGGAAAATAATGCAAGGTAGAGATAAGAAGTATGGAGGATTAAAAATTTTAATTTTTTTAATGTTTATTTTTATTTTTGACAGAGAGAGAGAGAGACAGAGCATGAGCGGGGGAGGGGCAGCAAGCGAAGGAGACACAGAATCCGAAGCAGGCTCCAGGTTCTGAGCTGTCAGCACAGAGCCTGACGTGGGGCTCGAACTCACAGACAGTGAGATCATGACCTGAGCCGAAGTTGGACGCTCAACCGACTGAGCCACCCAGGAGCCCCATGGATTAAAATTTTTAATAAGGAGGCCAGGGAAAGCCTCACTGAGAAGGTGAATTTGGGAAAATCCTTCCAGGAGTGGGTGCGAGTCATACAGATACCTGGAGGAAGAATATTACAGGCAGAGGAAAGAGCAGGTGCAGAACTGAGGTGCCTGGCACACTCAGAGAACAGCAGGGAGGCCAGACAGATGGATTTGTGCAAAGGAGAGGCAGGACAGAAGATGAGGGAGGAAGCAGCTGACAATGGAGGTCAGGAAAACATCTAAGCCCTTTTAGGACAGACAGTATTTCTCAACTGGGATCAACTTGTTTCCAAGGGGACACTTGGCAGTGTCTGGAGACATTTTTGGTTGTAACAACTGGAGGCTGCTTGCCCTGAGCAAGACTTTAAACAGTCCAAAGTGGCATCTTTACATGCATAGGAAGCTCACATCAGGCCAAATAGTGGGTGGCCAGTACATTGGATGGTGGATTCGATTTCAAAACAGTCTCTGTAAACTGAAGTTGTCTGAAACAGATAGGAAGTTGTTTTGTAAAACCTATTACTGAAGTATAACACACATAAAGAACAGTGTACATATCACAAATGTACGTGTTGATGGATTTTTATAAGCAAACACCAATGCATAACAAGCATCCACATCAAGAAACAAAACATGATCAGTCCCCTGAAAATCCCTCCACTCCCCACCCCCTCCAATCACTACTCTTCCAAGTGTCTTTGATTATTTTTTATTTTTTTTTTAATTTTAATGTTTATTTACTTTGGAGAGAGACAGAAACAGAGCACAAGTGTGTGTGTTGGGGGGGGGGGGGGGGGGTGGGCGGGGCAGATAGAGAAAGAGGCAAAGAACCCAAAGCAGGTTCCAGGCTCTGAGCTGTGAGCGGGGCTTCAACTCACACTGTGAGATCATGACCTGAGCCAAAGTCAGATGCTCGACCAACTGAGCCACCCAGGCACCCCTACTCTTCTGACTTTTAATACCATAAATTCTTTTGCTAGTTGTGCAGCTTTTCTAAATGGAATCATGTAGCATATACTTGACTTCTTCCCCTTAACATTGTGTTTGGGAGATTCATCCATATTGTCGTGTAGACCATTCCCATTCATTCTCATTGTTATACAACATGCCATTGTGTGAAAGAAAATAGTTGATCTATTCTACTTGGATGGGCATTTGGATAGTTTCCAGTTTGGAGTTATTACGAGTACTGCTGCTATGAAAATTCTAGTACATGCCTTTTGGTAAACATGTACACATTTCTGTTGGGTAAACATGTAGGAATGGAATTTTAGGGTTACAGGAGAGAAAAGAAGTCTTGATGAGATGAAATGTAGCATATTGTGGCCAGGGCAGTAAAAATAGAGACAGATAGAGAGAGATAGAGATAGAGATAGAGATAGAGATAGAGATAGAGAGAGATAGAGATAGAGATAGAGATAGAGATATAGATAGAGATAAAAATAGAGATAGAGATAGAGATAAAAATAGAGTTAGAGATATAGAGATACATATACATATATACATATACATATACATATACATATACATATACATATGATAGAGGAGGTATGGGTAGGTTCAAGAATGGAAGAAGAAGTTCAGAGCTCAGGAAAGAAAAGGCAATGATGTGAAATAGAGTGTGGTTTAAGCTAAGGAGAACGATGGTGTGTGGAGGTTGGTCAGCATGTAGCTTATGGAAATCAAATAGCAGCTATGTGGGGCAGCAAAGGGCTTGGGTAGGTGTCAAACAGGCCTAAGTTTGAAGCTTGCTCTGCCAAATGTGACTGTGTATCACCTGATAGCGCGAAGCTTTGACTTTCCATTGCAGGAAATAGAGGTTGTTGAAAGATGAAATCCATTTACTCCACAACTATTGATCGAATATCTACCTGTGTGCAGCATACTGGGGATTCGGTGGTGACCCAAAAATAAGAGTCCTTGCCTTGTTGATTTTACTGGTAAGGAATAGAGTAAACAATGATTATTTCATTACAATTATGGTAAATACAATGAAGGAATCTAACTTAAACTGGTGGTGGTCAGGGAGGAGTATCTGGGGCCAAGTAGGCATGAGTCCGGCCAGGAGTTGGGGATGAGAAATTCCAGGCGGATGTAACAGTATGAAGGAAATCTAAGGAGGCATGCTCTAAGGAGCATGGCATGTGTGAGGAAAAGAGTGAATAAGAATGCAAAGGGAAGAACAGGGGCAGATTTGATGGGAAGGGCAGGAAGAGCCTTTAAGTGATGAGCTTTACTTTAATCATTAAGCACTCTAAACTGGAAGTAAGGAGAGGGCTGGTGGAAGAAGCAGGACTGGTGGCAGAATCACATAAGTGCAAAAATGTAGGTTGATTCATGAATTTGCAGTTCAATATTCACCCATGAATTCAAATACCTTTACGGGATGAGGAACCACCATGTGAATCCGGTCATGTCTGAAATTATTTGGGTATCAATAACTAATGAATGGATGAATATATAAATAGTAGTTTATGAAGTTAACATAATCTACAAAAATTGTGTTTAAGATTATTCAATCCTCTGGGGAACCTGGGTGGCTCAGTCGGTTAAGCATCCGACCTTGGCTCAGGTCATGATCTCGAGGCTCATGAGTTCAAGTCCTGCACCAGGCTCCGTGCTCACAGCGTGGAGCCTGGAGCCTGCTTTGGATTCTGTGTCTCCCTCTCTCTCTGCTCCTCCCCTGTTTAAACTCTGTCTCTCTTTCAAAAATAAATAAACATTAAAAAAAAAACTTAAAAAAAGATGATTCAATCCCCTTTGCTCTGATATTGACTTAGTTCTGTAAGTAGATTTCCATTCTGAGCATAGTAGCTCGTATTTATTGTGTTGCTATGCACCAACTTCCATTCTCAGCAGTGCCTAACATGTGTATTCTCTCATTTAATACTCATCACAACAACTCAGGAGGTCCATTTTATTATTATTCTTGTTTTACTGATGGGGAAGTAGATGCCGAAAAATGCACTGATCCACTTGCCCCAGATCACCCAGTTAGTAAGCATGGCCTCAGGAATCTCCCAGGCAGTCAGATTTCAGCCCACAAACTCTCAATGACTACTCTATATAGCCTCCAGAAAGAGGTTACCAACAAGCCAACACCAACATCTGGTTGGTTTGATTGTTCCATTTCTCATTTTGAATTAACATGTTAGCAGTGTGCATTGCACATTCATCTCTTGTGAGCTGATTAGTATGATTCATTTCCCAAGGGCCTCATCCCCTAATAGTGGACTAAGAAGGCAGAGCTTCCGAACCAGCAGACCTAGTGGTGGATCAATCACTGGACCTCAGGAGAGTCATGTGAGTAGAGATTGGGGAGGTAGGCAGGATCCGAATCCTACAGGCCTTGTGGACCATGGAAGTGTCTCAGACTGTTCTCTTAGTGCAGAGGAACGGGGTGTGATTGGTTAGGAGGTGATCGCAACAGTCCGGGTGAGGGATGCTGGCCACTGAGACCAGTGTGATAGCAGCTAATGGAGATGAAATGAGAGATTCTGAGTAAAAGGCCTTGCATAATGCTTGGCACATAGTAGGCACACGGTAAGGGGCAGCTATAGTTAACAACTAAGGCATATTCATTTCAGTCTGGCAGGGCAAATTTCATGGCTTGGAAACTGCTGCCTAAAGCATGGTGTTGAGAAAGATACCAAATGTCTTTCAGACCTGCATGAAAGGAGGAACAGCGGTGGCTGCCGTGAGCTCTGGATAAGCAGCTGGTCGCACACACACGGAGGATTGCTTTAATAATGATTTGCAGGTAAGGGTGCTTGGGTAGCTCAGTCAATTGACCATCAGACTTTGGCTCAGGTCATGATCTTACGGGTCATGAGTTGGAGCACTGCATCGGGCTCTGTAATGATGGCTCAGAGCCTGGAGCCTGCTTTGGATCCTGTGTCTCCCTCTCTCTCTCTGCCCCTCCCCTCCTTGCTCTCTGTCTCTCTCTCTCTCTCAAAAATAAATGAACATTAAAAAAATGATTAGCAGGTAAATACAAGATTCTTATACAGATGATTTTGAGTCATTTTTCTCAGTATAATAATATTAAAATATGAAATCTTGTATGATACAGAAACTTTTATAAAAGGATTTTTATTAGATAAAAGCAATACATGATGAATGGTAGATTATAGAAACTTACTGAGTTGACCTTGGGTTTGGAAATATTCACAGACAATGCACGGCAAACAAAGGTTTGTGCAGACAAGTTAGTTTGACTTGGGTCAAATAATTTGTAGAGATCCATGATGCACATCAACGTGTTAAAGGTTCAGAAAAGGAAGCATAATAAAAGAAATCTCTTTTCTGTTATTGCACCCAGAATTTTTCAAACTGATTTGACTGTGGAACTTATTTTCCACCTGACACTTCCTAACATCTCATTGAAACATGACAATATCTGCATTAATATTATGTTACGATAACATGATGCTATACTACAAAGCTTGTAATGGCATCTCTTTTGGTCCTGGCTTTTGTAGAGCTCGGTTAGTGAGAGAATATACAGTATTTGTTTTCAGACAACCATTCTCACTTAAAGGTAGTTGGTTTTATAGATGGGCAACTTTGCTTTGAACCCAATCACTGACTTTGTGACTGACAATAGTTAACCTTTGTCCAATGAAGGTCAGTTCCTAGCCAGAACCCACGTTCTGAAGCTGCTTCAATTTGGACGACCCAGCAGAACACAGATTGCCTAGAAGTGGGCCAGTCCCAGAACACTAGGGCTCATTCATTTTTAAAAGTTTCCAACTTTTAGCTCAGCACTTGGTGCATAAAAGACACGCCACAAATATCTTTTGAGTAAATGAATGACCACATAACTGAATGAATAATCATGGTCACTATTTGTCCTCATAAGAAAAGGTAATTATGAGACCAGTAGGTATTGTGCCAAATCTAGGAGAAATCTTAAATAACACAATCAGCCTGAGAAATAAACAAGATTTCTTTTTTTTGTTCTGCGGGGATTTAGCAAATTAGATCTACCTTTGTTGAATTATACATATTGAAGGAAATAATGTCTTTGGGCAAAAACTGGATAATGTTATTGAATAAGTTTGTCCTTTAATAACTTGGATACATTTATGTGAATTAGACAAGTCACATAATTTCTTTGTTTTTTGTCTTCTGGACTAGGTGATCTCTAAGGTCCCTTTCAGTTCAAAAGTGTCTGTGAATCTATTCACTCATAAATGCTATGCTTTGTGCTTGTTTTTTTTTTTTTTATTGCAACATTGGAAAAGTGCATGATCTTCATTATAAAACCAGGTCTGAGTCCAGACTGCAAGAGCCCCAGGAAAGCACAGAATTCCAGAATGTTTTGCAAGAATATCTTCACTCATTAAGAAATGCTACTAAGAGGAAAACAAGAGCTCTATTAACAGCTTTCCCTACAGAAGAGCTGTACGAAGTCCCCTTCATTGGGAGTATGAATCTCAGCAAGGAGTAGTTTCCTCTGGAATAGTCTTGATGAGCACAAGTGAGCACGGGTCAACATGGGGACTGGTGACACAGGCAGGTACCCAGTAGCCTCTAGCATGATTATGAACCAACACTTATATGTGCTCACTTAACAGTGGCTCAGTGACAGCCACTGTTCTAAATGCTCCACTTAGACTAACTCATTTAATCCTGACAATGACATTATGAAGTAGGTATTATCATATTCGTTTTAGAGATGGGCAAACCAAAGCATAAAACATTAAATTTGCCCAGCACTGTGGACCTAGTAAGTGGTGGGGCCAAATTTGGACCTCAACGGTACGGATCCAGAAGCCCTGCTCTTAGCCATTCTGCATATGGCCATCTTAGGATACAGTCTAGCCATTGAGGAAAGCTGACATAGACCAAGCCACCCAACATTATTGGTAGCCCACAATGCTAAATGCTGTTAAGGACTGAGAGGGGGTGGTGAAATGATGAGGACCTCATTCCTGCTCCTACTCAGCTAACAAGTAAGCAACTCACTCCAGGCGGAATGAAAGGAGTATTAGAGGTTCTGGGGAAAGAGAAAGGTAGAATTCAGCTAGCCTTGACAGATAAAATAAAGAGCATTTCTGATTCAAGCAACAGCATGGGTTTTGGGGTGTGCCAGATAGACTTGTCTTCACAGATTGTGGGACATATGGTAGGGAGATGATGTTTGGCTCTTAGAAGGTTCTGTACCATGCTAAGGAGTCTCAATGTAAGTAAGCCTATAAGCAGTAAAAGCAATTTATCCTTTACTTGGAATGTAATTCTGGAGATAGCATAGTGGGCTATAGTCTAAGCAAAAGGAATGGGGAATTAAATCAGGGTAGTTTGAGTGACAAATGTCAAGAGGGATGTTGTGTGTGGTAAGTATTGTGAAATGGTTCCCAGACCACTTTAAAGAATAAAGGTCTTATTATCCAAGTCACTGAGAATGCTGCCAACAGAGAGATCTCAGCCGTCAAGCCTCTTTATCCACAATCATACCCTCTTCCTGAGATAGTTGGTGTCCAAGGACTGATTACTGCAGGAGTATAAGGGCACCACCTCTCACCACAGCTCTGAATGGTCATCCTAGCCTCAGAAGCCCCTGCACTGCAGTTGAACTTGTTTCTCTGCCTGGTCCGGCTTCCTTCCCTTCTCTTCAACAGGCTGGTGTCCTAAGAATACTCCCTAATAAACCTCCTGAGATTTATAAAGAGATGGTAATAATCTCTTAGAGTCTGAAGCCTGGGAAACAACTGGCTTCCAATGGCTGCAGAGTGCATTGTAGAAACAGTTGGGCATCTATGCAGGGATGTAGCCAGTAGAAGAAAAGGGGAAGTCAAAGAAGATGACCAAACCAAAGTAGCTAGAAGGATGATGGTCTAAGACAGTATGATCTGTCCCCTGACAACTCTGAAAGGCCCCTTGACAACATCCCTTTTCTCTTCTTGATCCCTAAAATCTGCTCTTCACTTATAGGCTAGAGGGATCACATACAGAAGAAAATCAAAGTCCTGATCATACTCTTCTGGTCTCTCCATTCTCTATGCTCCAGCCACCCTGGCCTCCTTACAGTTCTGGAACATGTCAGCCATCCCACCTGTTGGTTTCCAGATATTAGCGAGTCTCTATCTCTCATCTCATTTGTATCTCTCTGCTCAAAACTCCTTCTCAGGCAGGCCTCCCCAGCTGCCCGCATGTAGAATAGCAACCTCTGTAATTTTCTACCGTTAAACCCACTTTATCTTTTCCAAAGTATGTATTTCAAGTTGACACTGAAGTGATATTATTACTTATTTGCTGATGTGTTCATTGTCTCTTTTTCTTTTTAGAATTAGGGCAAGAACGTCATGGTCTTCACTGTTATATCCCTGGTCAGGAACGTAATTAGTGAGTAAGTTCTTGAAAATTAGGGACTTTTGGCAGAAAATATGAATTTCATTTGGAATATGTGGAGTCTGAACAGCCTCTAGAATTTTAGAAGACAGTTACCCAGAGAAGAGGAAGTTCCTTCCGAGTGTCCAGTACCCTGTGAAGTGAATGGGGAGAATGAGCTACAACACCAGTTCCCAAGTTGCTCCAGAGAACATGTAGAGCATGCCTTCAGGCTGGGAAGGGCTTTGCGTGGTGCTCCAGCAAAACCCAACTTGGTCAAAGCATCACCTACAGTGGCAACAAGCTGGAGGTGAGATCCCAGTGAAGCTCCTAAAACTAGAAGTGGCGAAGGTTTACTGGGCAGCACTCATAGTGGAACAGAGTCCAGGAATCAGAGTGTGGATTTTAGAGCCAGTCTGTGGTGGTTTGAACTGCACTGTTGTCGATACCTGGCCTCCTTTGTAATTGGGGATGCAAACTCACAGGGTTGCAGTGGGTGCATGAGTCAGTACATAGCACCTGGCACACTGCAAGTGCTCGATAAATGTTTATTGCTATTATCTGCCAGCTAAATACTCTAAACCCTGCTCTTAGCCCATGTCTTCAAAATCATTATAACAACTTTGAAATTAGACTGGTATTTTCAAATCTTTGTTGTTGTACTTAAAAAAATTTTTTTAATGTTTTATTTATTTTTGAGATGGCGTGAGAGACAGAGTGTGGATGGGGAAGGGGCAGAGAGAGAGGGAGACACAGAATCTGAAGCAGGCTCCAGGCTCCGAGCTGAGCTGCCAGCACAGAGCCCGACGCGGGGCTCGAACTCACGAACCATGAGATCATCAGATGAAGTCAGATGCTTAACTGACTGAGCCACCCAGGCGCCTCTATTTTACTTCTTTGATCTTTGGTTTGTTCATCTGTAAAGTGGGACTAATCCCTATAACACAAAGAAAGTGCCCAGCGCTGGGACTGTTGGTAGTTCTTAATTGGTTAGTTACCAATTAATATTAACCTCCCAGTCTGAAGGTCACACGTACAACTGTCTCTCTTTCCTAGAGTTAAGAAAAAAATCTAGCAAACTTAGATTCATTGGCGTAGTCCAGGTTAGGCCTACGTAGGTGGGTTGGATGAGATTCCATGAGCTCTTGACTTTGAACTGCATCTAGGGAGTGGTAAAGTTTCTGTCTGCTCTTTGAGCGTAAGACTGTGCTGAAACAGAATAGTCAGAAACCCCAGATTTCTTGGGTTTGTCATGGAAAAGGTTCTCAGAGCTGCTACCTTTTCCTTTGAGAGTCCTCAGTTACCTCAAGTTCTGGCAAGCAAATCATCAACAGAAATGTCCCTGTTGACCAGAGCTACCATAGTGATGGCCACTTTTGTTTCCAATAGGAGACCCAGGCGGTGTACCAGATTAGGAATCTGAAGGAAACCCCAGGGACGTTGCCATTATTGAAATTAATTATTTAACGGACTCATTATTTTTCAATTGTGTTAGAGACCTTGAATTAAGTCTGTTGGCAAACGTGTAACCATTGAAAATTCTTCACAGTCAGAAACTGGAAACGAAAACTTTCTTTTGGTTTTAGATTTTTGGTCTTGTGCAGACCATTGAAGTCTGTGGATTAAGTGCATTAGTTAGAATAATATATTCAAGGATTTAAGGAATTTGGGTCCAATTTCGAACCACTCCACTACCTCTGGCTTGACCTCAGCTCAATTCCTTAATCTTTTGGCTTCGTGCTCCATCTGTGCGAGAGGCCTCTGGCAACCCACTGAGTGCAGTAGCTGTAGGAATAAATTAAATAATGGGCTTAATATCACCACTGAGAATGGAGTAAATTGCTCTTTTGTGGCATCCATTAGCTCAACTGAGAATATCAGCACAGGATTCTGGGACTATGATGGACTAGACGGGATAAGGTAGCATCAGTGTTAATGTCTTGTTTTGCCTCGAATGACTCTAGACAACAGATACAGAATACAGAGAAGAAAGAGAGAAACAGGGACAGAGGAGAGGGTTTGGAGAGGAAGAAGGAAGAGAGAAAAGGTGAAGGGATGGAGGGCCATAAGGTAGGATGTGAGGCATGAGTGTAGAGGTTATGCAGGAAAAGAGAAGACCAGCGAGGCAGGGAGGGGAGAAAGCTTACGGAGAGGACGCGCTTTACCCAGTAAGGATAGCAAGGTTTTATAACCACCTCACAACCACACTTAGTCCCAAAGCAGGCTCTCACATCTGCTTTGATAGATTTAGGAGGGAGAGCAGAAATTGTAATAATGAGAATATTCCCAGCTAACATTTATCACTTACCCTGTGCCAGGCACATGCATAATGCATTCTTCCAAAAGGGACTCGAGGCTGTTTGCAATACAAGACAGACTACAAGAAGGGAGGGAAAACTGTATGTGCACACGTTGGCTGAGGGAAATTTTAGCAAAAGTAACACAGCGGTGAGTGGTTTTATAGGAATTAACTCATTTATTCTCTCCACCACCCAACGAGGTAGGTACGTTTAATAACCCCTTGTTATAAAGAAGGAAACTGGGAAAACCAAGGTTTTGATATTACATCCTTGGCTTGCCTTCAAAGGACAGTCTAAAAAAAATAATAACCCTGTGGGCGTCTTGCTACTTACTTTCAACAATAGCAATTTCAAAGCTATTCACCAGGAAAAAAAAATGTATTAGCTCTGCTTGCCACCAAAAGATGGCCAAAAATTATGTTGTGTAGTGTCCTTCTTAACTTAGGTCTTTTGAAAAGTTTATTTATTTATTTTGAGAGAGACAGAGACAGTGTGAGTGGGGGAGAGGCAGAGAGAGAGGGAGGGAGAGAAAATCTCAAGCAGGCTCCACGTTGCCAGCACAGATCCTGATGCCCAACGTGGGGCTGGAACTCATGAACTGTGAGATCATGACCTGACCCGAAATCAAGAGTCGGACATGTAACTGACTGAGCCACCCAGGCACCTCTCTTAACTTTCGAGTATCCCTTATATAAAGACTCTTAAATTCCTCTCAGAACTTGGGCCAGGAGAGACTTTCTCCTAAATAAACTGTGTGATTCCTTCTACTTGACAATGGGAGTTATGAAAATCTTCATTTCCCCTATTTCACTTGGCTATGAGGAAGCTTGGAGCTAAGTTTTGTGCTCAAATGCTATTTGTCTCAGCCAGAGTTTTTTTGACTTGTCCTTTTTAATATTTGTCTTTCACTGTAAACCACCTTAAGTCTCTTTGGAAGAAGGCACAGTATAAATAAACAAAAGACAAAATGTAATCCTGTTGGGGTTATGCTAGGGATATAATAATTTACCGAAATAGTTTCCATAACACCCCTGAAATCTTTTTATCTGAGAGGGAATATTCTACACGGTATCCTGGGCAGATACTATCTTTCATGGTGTTTATCGCATTTTTCATGCCCCTCAAATAGCATTCCAGACCACTTTGGGTAAGGAACATGACATCTAGAGAAAATTAGCTGATTGCTCTCATATGTCTTCTTGTTACAGGGATCTAATTAAAGTTTTGAATCTTGTCCAAAACTGTGCTCTAAAATAACCCAATTTAAATCTACATTTATCAGTCAGGCTTAAAACAAAGAACAGTTTCGCTCACCCCACCTATTCACTGGTTAATCACTACACTTAATTTGTAGATTTTTATTCAGTTCCAAAATTTCTTTCAGAAACAAAGCCAGTTCTCATCCCCTCGATTGATAAACACTATGCATGTTAGATCACACATCCCAAGAGGCCAGCTTAAGGGCCAAGATGGAAGTAATTTAATAACAAAACCTTATCTTCTCAAGGTTGCTTCTTCTGTGGGTGATTGACCCTTTCAGAGAACAAAGCCTTTCATTTCCAGAACTTACATTATAGGTATGAGTACGATTTTTGTTTCACTTAGAGATTATTTTATATTTTAAGCATTTCAAATGAAATCTTGTTTATAAAAAAAAAAAGAAAGAAAAAAGAAACATAAAACAGAAAAGCAGGGAGAACGGCCAAGAATTTGAAAGAAGAATGCAAATCTTGGGCACAAAATAACTAAGAAGCTAAATTCTGCTGTCCAGCAAGAAGTTAAACAATTCGCTGCTTCATTCCATTTTATTTTAGCTTATAATATAACCTACCCTTTTACTTCCAATTACGTGATCTTTTCTATTTCATTCTTGCTGTTTAACGAGCATTTAATGGGAACTATGTGTCAGGCTCTTCATATTATAAGACCTAAGCATCAAAAGAAACAAATTCTTGTTCTGATATTTCTTTTGCAACAGCTCATGAAATTGTAAAAAAAGTAAATACTCGATAAAGCAATATTTACAAATTGACTAGCCTGTGACACTTGAGTGAAATCCATGGCCCTTGAAATTAAGCTGAGATTCCTAGGAGAATCCACAATGGTTAGTACACTTTTTACACAATAGTTAAGAAAAATTTACTCCTATCAGCACAGATGACAGGACCATATCAAGTGCTGCAAACTGAATTATGGCCTCGTCATAATAGGGATATTACCAACGTATTTTTTTTTTAAATTTTTTTTTTCAACGTTTATTTATTTTTGGGACAGAGAGAGACAGAGCATGAACGGGGGAGGGGCAGAGAGAGAGGGAGACACAGAATCGGAAACAGGCTCCAGGCTCTGAGCCATCAGCCCAGAGCCCGACGCGGGGCTCGAACTCATGGACTGTGAGATCGTGACCTGGCTGAAGTCGGACGCTTAACCGACTGCGCCACCCAGGCGCCCCTTACCAACGTATTTTTAAAGCCACTTCTTTGTATGGAAATATAAAATCCGTGATTTCGTGGGAGAAGTGTGAACACCCCCCCCCCCCCCCCCCCCCCCCCACTCTTCAAACCAGACCTGGGTATGTGGTGAGCACGATGGTGGCCTTTAGGAGCTGCTGCAAGTTCCTAAGTTTCCTGACCTATGAACTAGGTAGAGGGCATACATCAGAGGCAGTTTTCTGTGGAGCTAACTAAAGCTAAGCTTCAAGGCATCTTTTCCAGGCCCCCCTTCATGGCCCTGGAAGGAGTCCTAGCAATAATACATTCACGCGGTTGTGTGTTTTTGTACAGTTGGCAAAAGTAAGCTCTTTTAACCACAATCAGCTGGGATTGAGGTCCTTTTGCACGTGGATTTTCCCTCTGTCACTTTCCCTTGTGTTGGGTGTTGCTAGAGCAGTATGAGTAGGCTGCATTTGGTTTTTACTTTAAGAGGACTAACCCAATTGCATAAAGTTCAGGCCTCACAAAAAAACTGCATCAATGCCTAGGTCCAATAACAATACCTCTATTACAGGTGCATCATGATGCTTAAATGAGTAATGGACAGATCTGGGTACATGGTATATACCCAATGGATGCTAGGCTAGGCATTATCCCCCCAAATGTTTTCTTCTCTCTCTCTCTCCCTTTATCTTTCTTTGTTCCTTTCTATCTGGAAAACAAAGTTCCAGAAGTTAGCATTTTATGTGCTTAAAACTGCAAATATTTTTCATGAAAAGGAACTTTTCAATCCTAGGTAACAGGACCACATGATTTTGGGGGCCCTAGGCACTTTTGCCTCTGTTGAATCCCCTCCTCCATTAAAAAATAATAAATTAAAATTAAAAAATTTACTTTAACATTGTATTCGTGTAATGACAAATATTTTAATGTATATTAAAACACTCTCTTAGACCTTAATGTTAACTTTTTTCCTTCTGATTTGAAATGAGACCATTGACGTGGGCCCCTAAAGCTATTATGGGCCCTAGGCACTGTGCCTGATGGAAAAGCCAGTTATAGGCTTCTCCAATATAAATAATAACTTTCTCTAACCATCATGGACTCAAGAATGGGGGTAAACAAAAGGCAATGTTGTATATCTTAAACCGAGCTTCAGGTACACAGAGAAGAACCATGTTTTCCAAACAAGATCTTAAGGACAATAGGAAGCATTTAGCTTTGGTGTTGCAAATATGCACGTGGAAAAAAAAATAAAATACTCACATGGATGGAGTTGGCTCTTAGGAACTAGCAGGGACCATGTCTTACTGTGAAACACATTTTTTGTCTCTGAAGCTTACTTTTCAATTAACATTCTTGCAGGTGTTTGGTTGCCTGTTTTAGTCACATTATCAATAGTGAAACGTTCTTTCAGAAAATAAGCTTCATTTTGCCAGTTTAGAATTTCACCCAAAGGTCTCTAGAAAACACATTGGTTTTGGTGCTGGTGCGTCAAATAATCACAAATGAAACAAACAAGCTAGCTTCCTATCAAAGGTGTGTCTGCAGAGCCCTGTGACTCTGCGTGCCAGGGGCTCTATCTGGCACATTTCTTAACTTTGCAAAATTAATCGTGCCAAAGAGAACATCATCAAACGCGTCCGGCATAGAGTGTAAACATCTTCAAACCATGATTCTGCGCCATCAAGCGCTCTCCAGCTAATTTCATTTGGTGCATTACTCTGGAAGAAAATCGAGGCCAAGTGAAACTGCGGAAATGGGAACAATGCAAGGAGGAAAAAATCTCACCCCATTAAGGGATCCGTTTCTTCTTTGCACAAATAAACCCACCACGCCTTGGAGGCAAGACTAGATGGCTCCAGGATATTATCAGAATGCCCCGCGGGCCCTCTCGGACTGAGGGAGCCCTGCACTACAGAGGAGGAAGGTGGCTGGAGCCGCAGGGCCCCAGCCCTGGGCGCCTTTTAGGTAACTCCTATAATCTAAGCAATCGCTCCTCCTCCCCTCCCCCCCGCCACCCTCGCGGAGGCACAGAAGCCGGTTTTCGTGTGTTTTCACACGGGAGGCTAAAGCACGGCCCCACATTTTCCAGTCCTCAACGCAACGTTAGCAAGGCGCACTGACAGCGTTTCGGGAGCCACTCTCCTTCCCGCAGGGCCGCCGCACGCTCAGCCGGCCTTCTGTGGGGATTTGCACGGCCCCGTCCGCTTCGCTCTCCCTGGCTCCTCCATGACCTTCCGAGATTGGCCTCGGGACAGGACTCTCCGCGGAAGCACCACCCTCGGCGCTCCGACCCCGCGCGCGGCCGCGCTCCTGCGACTCCCAGAGGCGGCCCCTCGGGCGAGGGCTGGACGCGCGCGGCCGGGCCAGGGGGCGGGGACGGCGGGGGCGCGCGGGCGGTTTCCGGCGGGGGCGCGCGGGGCGCGGGCGGCGGGGCGGGGCGGGACTGGGGGCGGGGCCGGGACAGCAGCGCCCCCCGCCGAGCGGCGTGCAGGCACCGCCCCCGCGCGCCGCAGTCCGGGCTGAAGCGTCTCGGCCGTGGCCGTGGCCGTTAGCGTTGCCTCCTGGAGGCTCTGGCGGCGGCGGCGACTCCCAGGGCTCGCGGAGGGCAGCCGGCCGCCCCCAGCTCGTGGCCGCCTCGAGCAGCCCGGCGCTGGGACTGGGGAGGCGAGGCGGCGGCGGCGGGTTGTGCCCGGCCCCCCTCCTCCTCGCCTCCGGTCCCCGGGCGACTGCGGACTCCGGGCAGCCCCCGGGCGGCGGCCGAGCGGACGGCGGGGGATGGCGAGATAGCGGCGCGGGAGCGGCCCGTGAGTGCCGGAGGCGGGTGGGCGCGGCGCGGGGCGTGGGGAAGCGCGAGCCACGGTGCCCGGTGCCCGGTGCCGTGGGCGCGTCGCCGCGAGCGCCTGGCGGCTCGGGCGGGGTGGGGGGCAGCGCTCCGGCCGGCTCCGGTCTGGGGGCGTCCGCGAGGACTGACACCGGGGTGGGGGGAATGCTCCGGGTCGTGCTCCGGCGCCCTCGGGCCACCCCGCGTCCGGGAGGGCGCCCACTCCCTGGCCGCGAAATTCTGCCCCACGTAGGGCAGTAAGTTCTGAGACCAGAGGCTACCTGGGGGATGGGAAGGAGCTTTAATTTTTATTTTCCTTTGGAGATGTAACCAGCCGGGTGATTGCGTGACCCCGTGCCTCGACTCTTCATTAATCAGTTCTTTCTCTCTTCCTCCCTTATTTATGAGTGTATTTAATTTACCTGTACTTTTTATGTGCTTCTGTCCGAAGGCGCTAACCTCGATAAAGCCAAAGTTGAAGTGTTAGCGATCAAAGTGAGGCTTCTTGCACGATGCCACTTTTGATGTGTTGTCTGAAAGGAAGGACCTGGAGTCTTGAGTTCTGACCCCTACAGAAAACTCTGCACGTCAGGTGGTTGTGCATTAACTTCAGGGCTTGAATAATGGGATTCTGGTGCCCACCTTCGGCTACCAAAAAACAAACTCAGCGGCATATGAGGTCTTTACTCTCCGTTGGGTATCTTTGTGTTCCTTTTTGTATGAGTGTGTTTAATACAGTCAAATATTGATAGAACGGGTGTGCATTTTTTTGAGTGACATTTGTGTGAAAATGAATTCTTTGCATTTGTTTTTATGTGTCCTTTTAACTTACATTTTTCAACAAAAAGGTTTCAGTTTAAGGTTTGCCTTCCCATTGTTCGTTTTCAGTTTCAGATTTCTCTTTAATTAAAAAAAGTTTTGGTTGGAGTAAAAGTCATGTGACCTAGTAGTATCATTTAGTCAGGGGTCCACAAATGAATCCTAAATTAAAGCCCATTCCCATCCGCTGCAAATGAAAAATTAAAGCGTTTGTATACTGAAAATGATGGTTGCCCCTCCCCCTAAAATTATTTTGCTGCAGATCTGAAATCATGTTTCACCAAAATCGGAGGGTTCCTTGTCTAAACAAGCCTGACAGAGGAAAGGAAACCTAAGTGTAATAGTTAGTGTGTTCTCAAAAACTGGGGACTCTCCCCTCGTTTTTGACATTGACGTCCTGTTTTATTGCCAGGTGGAAACTGTGTTAATTTGGAGACTTCATTAGGTAGTTACAAGCTCAATTTAAATACGAGGTATGTTTTCAAGGTGAACCTAGGCAGCTCTTTCCCTTCCAAGAATTGAACTGAGGCTTATTTGCTTTGTAATAGGTGAGATCACAAGCGAGCCTCTCTTAATTAGTGGAGACTTGGATTCTCTTCTGGGAATTAAGGATCAGGAACTCTGCTGTCGAATGGAACAACTTTTGTGATTTTTGAAAGCCTGTACTCTTAATGGGTCTTCTTGAATAATATGTTGGTAACCGTATACGCTATTTTGATATTGAAATGTATTGTATTAATTTGTGGGACGGGCAGTTTGTGCACACTGGAGGAGATCAAATAGATATGAAGAGCTCTGGAGTGGAAAGTCCATCTTTCTCCCTTCTCTGCAGCAAGTACCCTGGTCTCCCCAGGAATCAGGGTTCCTAGTTCCTTACATATATCTTTCCAGATATACCTTATGCTAGTATTAACGTTTTGTATGTTTCTTTTTATTTGTCTTTCCGCAAACGAGGTCACTTTGTATATGCTGTTCTGCACCAGCTCCCCGCCCTTCCCTTAGAGTACTAAATCTTGGCAGTCTATCAGTACTTAAGAGAGCTGGCTCATTCTCTGGGAGCCGCTGAGAGTACTCCAATAAGGATGAACCATAAGTTATTTAACCTCTTTTTTTTTTTTAATTGAGGTATGTGTAGGTTGTTTCTAACATTTTGTTATAAAATTATTGTAAAACTTGTGTTTTTAAAGTTTTTGAGTGGGTTTCACTTATTCCCAAAGGCAGTAGTAACATACGTCTCTGTAGCACATTCCAGGAAATAAATGCCCCTTCTCTCCAATATACACTTTTTGCTTTTGTATAATTTCACAGTGACCCGTAAAGATCTTTGATGTCTTTGTGATGAAGCCTGAGCCATGATGGCCAGTAAACTAAGGTCATATACCTTGATGAACACCTTACCTCTTTGTTTCAAGAAAAGAAAGAAAAGAACAGATACAAATTTTTAAGAATAATCTGTAGGAAAAACTCATAAGAGATTAAATATTTTTGAACATGGAGAAAAGGCTTGTACCTTTGATTAAGTTGAAGATGAAGGCAGTTTTTGTTTCATGAGACTTGTTTACCATTAGGCACTGAAATACCTGCCTTCTGTAGATTATCACCAGTATCTCATACTTTCATGCTGTTATAATATGGTTATAATTTGTACAGTTTGGGAGGTTAGAAGTAACTCTTAAGGGGAGGTATGCTTTTGGAAAATATTTGGCTCTTTAAAAATTGACATCTCAGTGCTTTTAAAATGAATCGTAGAAACAGTACTAATCCTAGAAATTGAGCCTAATACATCATAACATTTGAGTATTAGCCAATGTTGAGTTTTACATGTTTATTACATTTATTTTTGGAGCGTGTTTTTAAGATGAGGGTAAGCTATACTTTTTTTTTAACCTATCAAACAACTTTCTTAGTGTTTAAGATGTTTTCTTTTTCCTTATTATTTGGCACCTGTCATTGTAGTACAAAACTGCTAATATTGTCTATATTTGCTCTTCTTAAATAAGCATACATTGAGCATCTGTTACATTCCAGGCACCCTTATAGGGACTGCGAATATAGCACTGCACAGGGCAGGCAGACCCCACTTTTAATGAGTTCACAAATTACTGGGGGAGATGGATAAAAAGCAGAGAAGCAGTAAAGGAAATGATACCAAGTAGTAATAAGTACTGGGAAAGTAATGAGTCACTGTGGTAAAGACAGGATGGGGGCTGCTGTTTTAGATTGAGTGTTCCTGGAACTTTCTCTCAGGTAGAGAGATTTGAGCAGAGCTGAATGAGGCAAGGAGTCTGTGTGTTTGGAGGTCTGGAGGAAGAGTAGCTCAGGCAGAGGGAACCGCAGGTGCAAAGGCCCTCCGGTGAGGCTGGGCCTGTCTTACCAGAGGAGCAGAGGGCTGCCTCTGTGGCTGGGGTCCGTGATGGAGAGCAGATGGGGAGAGTGCCAGGCCGGGGAGAACAGGCACTGTACCTGGTGCCCGAGTGTTTGCACGTGTGAAGTAGTATTGTAGACGTGGAATAGAGGCCTTGGATGGGTTGTTCCTCCACCTGCTGAAAGCTCCAGGAGGGCAGGCAGGGGTCTGGCTGTTCCTCACCCTCTCCCACCAGCAGGAACAGCTGGCTGTGAATATTTGTTGAAGTAATGAATAATTGGGGAGTTTCAAAAAAATAATCCTGCCTGATTTTGGCCAAAATACTTGGATTCGGGAGTCTTGAGCTTTCCATCATGGCTGTGGCCCTTGACATTACCAAATCTGTGATGTACATCCTCTCAAAGTATTGCTTTGTGTTGGTTGCATTTGATTGCTTTTCCATGAAATTGAAGTGTGAGGGCTTAAAAACATACCTAATTTTCCAGGACATTGTAGTGACTTCTGAGTAATTTAGTCAGAAGTTTCACCTGTGGTATCAGTAGATTTGCTATTTGCTTGAGCATAACATTTTCAAAGATGCCTTTTTTTGGGTTTTGTTTACTGAATGGATGAATTCCTTTGAGCAGATGACAGACTAATGAGCAAATAAAATATATGTACTTTATGCAGGTACTTCTATTCTCACAGGAAGAATGTGTGCATGTTCTATTTTAGGGAATATCAGGAACTGGGGTATTTCCTCTTCCCAACTTCTAATCTGTTTGTCATTCTAAATACATGTTCCCTTACATTAATTGAAAGCGTGGGAAATGAGTTTTGTGCCAAGTAATTGTTATAGATGTTTAATAAGAATCTGTTATCTTTCTCTTGACTGTGACTTTTTGGCTTCTGTGTGACATTAGGAATTTGGTCATCTCGCAGAGTGAGGGTTTTAAATTTTTTAATTTGGTATTCGAACTGGTTGATACCAGAACCGAGTAAGTTGTTTCTAGGTTTCTCTTCCAACTTTTTCTCATGAGTTCTGCACAGACACTGTAAAGGATGGATTCTGTGGCTCCTAAAACTTAAGTCAGCTTTGCCCTTGTCACTGTCACTGCAGCGAAAGCTCTTTAGCGGTATAGCAGAAGCACGTGAGCATCTGTTTTATATGTAACTCGTTGTGGTCACTTAGCAGCTTAGATGTTTGAGCTGAAGTACTTTTCCTGCCTCCTTTGTATTTCCTCTGTGAACCACAGAGATGCAGAATTCCAAATCAGACTTTGGTTGTCTGAAATCAGAGCAGATACTTTCTCGCCCATCACTGCTGCTCATGTTGCTCACATAAGCAAAGGTTGTGTTTATCAGATGCGGTTTTATGGGTTTTATGTTGGAAGTTGGAGAAGAACTTCTGGTGGGTGAGCTTTTCATGGAATTTTGCACAGAGGTGAGAAAAATCTTGGCATTTACCCAATTCTTCTTTTGTGTGTCAGGTACAGAAGACGACTTGGAATCCTGATAGGTGCCTGGAGTTGAGAATCTCTCTGTGCTATTAAGTGGCAGCATTCTGCACTTAGACCACAAAGAAGTGATGTCACTTCCTGAAAGTGTGTGTGTGGCCTTTCCCTAGAAGGGGGCTTGGGTTACTGAGGCCCCTTGCTGCGCCTTCCTCTCACTGCTCTCAGAAGCAGCCTTCAAGGAGACTCTGGATCTGAGGACAGTGGAAATGGTGGCGGCAGGAACATCTGGTGGAAAATAACAAGTGGCAGAAGTAGTGTTTCCCATTTCTAATATTAGAAATGCTAGTGGGGCAGTGAGTGGTAGACGTTCTGTGGGCAGAATTGTGTGTCTGTTGAGCTGGGGGTGTGGGTGAGCTGGGGAGAAATGAGAATCCGCTACCCGGCCCTGAGTGCCGCAGCCCTTGAAAGTGCCGCCGTGCCGCCTGAAAGCTGGGGTGCCGGCCGTTCCTGGCCACACGCTTGGAGACCCACTGCCGTACCAGCGAGGTCCTGTTTCACATTTCATGCCTCAGTATTCATAGTGCAGTACAAAAGTGAAGGAGGCAAGAAGGTTTTAGAAACCTCTTCAAAGAAACTGTTAAAGTTGGGAGCATAAATCTTCATCTAATTGGAAACCTCTCCTGTGTTTATTCCTCGAAGATACCTGGCTCACCAGAGTTTTACCGTGAATGTAAAATTATCTTTTTTGGAGATCCAGGTTCAGGTTTTGTGGAACTATATAGAGCTTAAAATGCAAAGCACGTATCAGTAATAAGAACTTACGCATTCAGACAAAACCGAAGAAAGTATAGAATTTGAGAGCCACAAGAGGTCGCAGGTCATCGGGTCCACTTCTTAAGTTTACTTGCGAAGAGACCAAGACCAGAGCTGCTGTAATTTGCCCAAGAATCCAGTGGCTCCAGACTGGGACTGTGGAACCACGATGTGCTGATTCTTCGCTACAGGGCCCTGAGCCTCCCCCCTTAGAACAGCAGCTCCTTGAAGGCAGGGACTCTGTGGGGTTCGCCACTGTGTCCTCAACAGAGAACATTGCCCAGCCCATAGGCATTCAGATACTTGTTGCTAAATGAGTATCTACAGGATTTTAACAACTTCAGAGTGCCCCATTAGCTATAATATAGTACAGTATTTATAAAACTTGAAAGAATATGCAATTTCATGAGTTTCTTGTTAAAAAAATATATCACATTACTCTTAAAGCCCCCAATATTAAGCCTCATATTAGCCAGATGAGAAAGTGAAGGTGTGGCATTTTACTTACTAGCTTGGCACTTTTCTGAGTCTGGCTTCACTACATTTTCTAATTGTCATTCTGTAAGCTCTGTCAGCTGGGATCTGATGTCATTAACGTTTTATATTTTGTTTTTGAAGACAGGTATTTTAAAATACAGCATTTGGGCACCTGGGTGGCTCCGTCAGTTCAGCGTCTGACTCTTGATTTCGGCTCAGGTCTTGATCTCATGATTAGGGAGTTTGAGCCCTGCATTGTTTCCATGCTAATAGCATGGAACCTGCTTGGGAGTCTCTCTCCCCCCCTCTCTCTCTGCCCCTCCCCTGCTTGCCCTCTCTCTCTCTCTCTCTCCCTCAAAATAAATTAATTAATTAAATAAGTTTAAAATACGTCATTTGTTGTCTGAATTGTTTGCTGTTTCTCCACATATGTTTTACCAGTCATTTCACTATTTTTAAAACCGAAGGCCATATAGGGATTTGATTGTTTAAAAACAAATGTAGGGGCGCCTGGGTGGTGCAGTCGGTTAAGCGTCCGACTTCAGCCAGGTCACGATCTCGTGGTCCATGAGTTCGAGCCCCGCGTCAGGCTCTGGGCTGATGGCTCAGAGCCTGGAGCCTGTTTCCGATTCTGTGTCTCCCTCTCTCTCTGCCCCTCCCCTGTTCATGCTCTGTCTCTCTCTGTCCCAAAAATAAATAAACGTTGAAAAAAAAAATTTAAAAACAAATCTAGCCAAAGGGACGGGGGAATTGTCACTTTCAAATCCTGCTGGTGGGTGTTTGAATTGTTACAACTTTCCAGGAGGGCAATTTGGTATTACTCATCGAAAGCCTCAAAAATGTGCCATGTCTCTTAGTCAGGCATTTCCATCACAAGGAATTTAAGCTAAGGAAAAAAAAACATGTGTACAGAGACCAATCTGTAGCAATGGTTCTTACCTCCACGCTGCGTGTGGAGACCATATTCCTCAGTAGCTGTCTTTCCCACACTGGTTCTTAACTTGATGGGAAGTCCACTTAGTGTGGAGTGTCTCAAAATTGCACGGGGTGCTCTCTGAAGTTTGGGAAAAAGACATTTCCAGAATCTGGTGACGTCCCCACAAAGTACACACAGAAAAACAAACAACCTCTAATTTGCAAAATGATTTTTGTAGCTTTGTTTATAGTTCTAAGCTAGAAACAGTTTAAATGCTCAATAATAGGGATTGGTTAAACAAATTGTGGTATGTACATGTAATGGAAAAAACCCTTTATTCATGAACAGTGAGGTAGGTATTCATGAACAGTGTGGTATGTACATGTAATGGAAAAAACCCTTTATTCATGAACAGTGAGGTAGGTAAGGGAGTAATTTATTGATGTGAAAGATATTCAGAATTTGCAAACTGAAAAAGCAGATTGTAAAATGGCGTGTGTAAAGAAAAAATTTTTTTAATGTTTGTTTATCTTGAGAGAGAGAGCACGAGCAAGCAGGGGAGGGGCAGAGTGAGATGAGAGGGAGAGAGAGAGAATCCCAAGCAGGCTTGGCACAGCACAGAACCAGACATGGGGCTCGACCTCATGAACCTCGAGATCATGACCAGAGCCAAAATCAAGAGTTAGCCGCTTAACTGACTGAGCCACCCTGGCACCGCATGCATGTGTAAATTGATCTAAGTTTTTTGGTGATTTTATTTTGGAGGGCGAATGTGACAGAGCGTCTAGAATACAGAATGTGTATACAGTTTTCTACCTATTATATGGGAAAATGTCAGGGAGATTATACACCAAATATTAGGTAGGATTATCTTTGTGTGTTGAAATTACAAGTGACTATTAGTTATTTTTTTTTATTACTGTTTTCCTGATTTCCACTATATAAAGCATGTTATATAATTAAGACAATGGGATCAGATGCTATTTCCCATTTACTGGTTGTGTGAACCTGGGCAGGTTCTGTCTCTCTTTCCTTATCTGTAAAATGGGAATAATGATGTCCAGCTCAAGGTGCCTGAAGTAGCGTTTGATAAGTGTTACCTTGACTTCACCTATCTGATATGATTAAGACCAATATTATATTTCTATTAATATAGAATTTCTAAGCAGAATAATTTGTTTTACAAGTCCCATTGTTGTGAAAAGCATTTCAGGACATTCTGACAAAATATTTCATTGCTTTTGGTCGCTGATTTTGTTGAATTTTTATTTCGTTTATACTTTTTTTTTTTTTAAGTTTATTTATTTAGAGAGAGAGAGAGAGGGAGAACACGCATGGGAGGGACAGAGAGAAAGAATCCCAAACAGGCTCCCCACTGTCAGCGTGGAGCCCTATGTGGGGCTCAAACTCATGAACCATGAGATCATGACCTGAGCTGAAATCAAGAGTTGGACGCTTAACTGACTGAGCCACCCAGGCACCCTGCATTTTTATTTACTTTAAAACTGAAATGCTTTCCATTGCCAAGAAATTTTATTTTGAATTGAAGGCTTTTTTCCCCTTCTGTTTTTGTCTTTAACAGTAGTAAGTTCTTGAAGGTCAAGGTCTCGTCATCTTTCCTTTTGTAGAGTCAGAATGAAATGTGATTCACTCCTTCAGTAACTGTTAGGGGCCTTTTTTTCCTGGGCGGTGGGTAGGCATCAGGTACACAGCAGCGCCCAGGACAGACATGCCCCATCATTTGTATGACATGGGAGGTGACCAGGACGGTTCAGGGCCAGGAGGCACACTCACACTCAATAAAAGGTCTTCCGCAGCTGACAGACACGTAGACCTCATTTCCTCCCCTGCAATTTTAAAAGAAACTTCGTTGTGATGTTACTTTTCAGTGAAACAAACTGTGCCTCCTGCTTATTCCACAAAGCACCTGAGGAGCAGACTGGGTTATTGTTGCCTTCACTGACAGTTTACATTACACCTGCTTGAGATACCCGAGGCTAAAAGTCTCTAAATTGCTGCTGTGTGTCTTCTGTGAAGGACGGGCCTTTCTGAGCTTACCTTTTATAAAATTACTGTGATGGGTTCCTACTAGTAAATTTAGGACCGAATGGAATACGTGGATCCCATTTGAGAAATTCTAGCACATACTCTTACTGAGGGTGAGGACAATAAAGCATGCACTTTAGAGTAATGTTTCTACTTGACAGTGTATAAAACGACATTAATTTTGTAATTTCCTAATGTAAGGGCAGTTTTTAAGTTGGCAACAGTTGAAATATTCTGATGCAAAGCAGACCCAACAGTCACGGAGGAAGCCTTGGAATTTCACAGGTAGTGACCTTGCGTATCATTCCCCTCAGACAGCCTGATAAAAGAACGTGGTCCCCACAAACCTTTTTTCTTGTGTCTACAAAATGCATGGAAAGTTAAGTCATGCCACAGGTCAGAGGCACCAGCAGAGCCAACATTTTATTCTTCATTTATCTCACGTTTTTCCTGTCTACACCATTGCTTTGCATGGTCCATTTTACCCCCTCAGCAGTTAGCTTCCCTTTTTTGGTTGAGGAAAGACCACTTTGCAGAAAGAAACACGCTTTCTCTCTCTCAGTGAGATGTACTGAGTATGCATTGGCGAGTAGGAAGCAGCCAAGCCGTGTTGACATGCGGACGGTAGGCTGTCGGCTAGACATCGAATTTAGCGCACTCGCCCTTTCTCAAACACCAGCTTCAATAAAATTACAGACGTCTCTGTTTTGGAACTTTTCAGCTCTCTTCCAGATAATCAAAGCTGTGATTGCTGTACTCACACATCCCATGGGCTGTATTTATTGCTGGGATCAAAAGCTCAAACACTTGCAGGTGCAGTGAAGGTCACGTACCTTGCTGAGTGCGTCCGATCTGCCTTTTGTTTCCATGCTTTTGGTAGACACAGTGAGCGATTCTTCACTTTCTTTTTACTACACGGTAGACAGCAGTGATGATCTAGATGGTAAATGGCAACTGGAAGTTGTCTCAGTTCTGGGGACCAGTAAGGAGAGACACCAGGGGAGGTTGCTGTGCAACGTGAGCTTCGTTTCGAAGGATGGGCTGATGTTTGTTCAACAGACGAAGAGTAGGACGGACATGCCGGGCGGAGGGTGCAGCGTGTGCAGTGACCCAGAGGACCACCGAGTCTGGCGTGTCTGGGGCAACTTGAGCGCAAGGGCAATGTGTGCAGAGGTGGGATTGGGAAGTTAAGAAAGCCTCGTGTCCTGCTAAAGTTGGCGCCTTTTCCAGTAGGTCAGGGAGACTGGTGGGAAACTTCAGGCCTGTGAGACCAGCATTTCAGAAACGTCACCTGGTTGTGCCGTTGAGGGTTTGGGGAGCCGGAGACCAGTGAGGAGCACTGCAGCAATGCAGGCCGAGGGGAAGGGGCCCCCGCCAGGCCCGGCCCCTGAAGTTCGTCTGTGTTGTCCTAACAGTGTCCAGGCGGTGGCACACAAGCTCCTCTCGCACCCGGCCCTCCGTGCCCGTTTTTCAAGCTTCTGATTGAACTCCGAGCAGAAGCATTCCATGCGTTTAAAGCTCCCAAGCACTGGTCTACTGATGGCTTCTCCTTAAGTTGCTAAATGTTCAAGGGGTTCCCAAGTGTGCGTGGTAGGTGGAGCCCGGAGCGATGACGTAGCTGCTTGGGTTAAAGATGTTGGTCAAAGGGTAGGAGCTTTCAGTTCTAAGGTGAGTGGGTTCTGGGGATCTAATGGACAGCAGGGCGAGTACAGTTAATTTTGTATTGTATGCTTAGAAATTGCTGTGAGAACAGATCTTAAGCATGTCCACTCTGCACACACAAAAAAGTAACTGTGAAGCGATGGACGTGTTAAGTTGATTGTGGTGGTCATTTCACGGGGTACATGCATATCAACACATCAAGTTGTACACTTGAAAAGTATACAGTTTTGTCAGTTCTACCTCAGTAAAGCTGAGAAAAAAACGGAGTAGGTACACCTGTGGAGAGATGGGATAAGAAAGTGTGGTGTGAGATTTATATTGAAGCAAGAACTTCTTTTTTATTCTTTAATAATTTTTTTATGTTTTAATTTTTTTTTTGAGAGAGAGAGAGACCACGAGCTGGGGAGGGGCAGAGAGAGGAGGGTGGGGGACAGAGGATCCGAAGCGGGCTCTGCGCTGACAGCAGAGAGCCCGATGGGGAACTAGAACTCATGTACTGTAAGATCATGACCTGAGCCCAATCGAATGCTCAACCGACTGAGCCACCCAGGCGCCCTTGAAGCGAGAACTTCTCATAGTTTGAGCAATAATAAAGACAATAATAGTCTCTGTTTCATATTAATGATACCTTGTCATTTGATTACCTACCTGTTAATTTTTCAGACTAAAAGTGAATCCTCCAGTTTTAATGCCACTGGAGGAGAGGATTTTATGCATTGTGGTAAATGAGGAGGCAAAAGAGTTATCCTTATTGTTAGTATTTTGGCAGTTACGTTACATTATTGGCCCATTTCACTGATCAGTCTTTGGTGTTTTTCCCACATGTGGCTGCTAAATTATGTCTCTTCCAACCTGTGTTTGTTCATTTTCTACATGTGTTGTCATTGTCAGCATCAGCGTCATTTTGGACTTGAAATGATCAATGCTGAATTTATCTTATTGGATTAGTTTGTTGGATTAGTTTATTAGAATCCTCATTATTACATGCAGTATATTTGCTGTTTTGCCCATTTTTTTCATCCACGGATTTGACGAATGTGATTCCTGTGTCATCATCTAGTTCGTTAATGACAATGTCAAGAGAAATAGTGTGTCACACCTGTCAGTAAACTTTGTCCAGGGTGACGTCATCCGCTAAGAGGCACCCCTTGAGTAAGGCTGGGGAACATGGTGAAAGAACCCCCTTCACTCTTTTGCGTACAACCTGTGTCTCTTTATCTTGTTCATAAATACCTTTCAGTAAATATGTTCTGTTTCTGACGCTTGCTTTCCCAGTTCAGTAGCCTCATCAGGTAAGGGGGTGAGGGGTGGGGGCTGAGTACACTGGCCTAGGGTCCCTTTCCTGACATGTCCTGCAGTCTGACCCAGGATCATTGTAAAGCTTCCGTGTCTCTGGTCTGTAGAACCTACTTTCTTGACGGAACGTCTCACAGAACATCCCTTTCCAAAACGGTTTTGCCAGAAACCAGTTATTTCTGTTGTATTTTTCATTCTCTGTTCCACTCTGTTCAGAAGTTTCAAGTGAATGTAAGGTGCAGTGCTCTGCCCCCACATCTGTACAAAATGTTGTAGACTGTGGTCTGAAGCTAAAGGTTTTGTTTTAATTCTTTTTCTTTTCCTTTTTTTTTTTTTTGAGAAGCATTCGTATTCTAAAATAATGCTTCAGATTTTGAGATCTGTAATTAAAGAATACCATAAAGGAAAGAAAAGGACCCAGTGAATTCTTTTGGAGAGGAGAGCTTTGAGATTCCAACCCCAAACAATGTTAAGAAACATTCAGGCCCCTTTTGGTCGATATCTGTGCACTGAAATATAAATCTTCAGACCGTTTATATTTTAAGATCATTTCAACAACAAGTCAAGAATTTTTTAATGCCAATACATTTTGAAAACAGGTTGTTAACTGGTGCCCTAAGAACTGTACTTGGCCTTCAGATATGTTTCCTTTGGCCCACATAGTGTTTTGTAAAGAATTAGTTGCCAGCGTTAAAAATAAGGAGATTTCACGTTACAAAACCAAACCAAACCTGCCTTCCTGTCCCTTTTTTCAAAAAGGGTCAAAAAGGTCTGTGACTTCCGGGGCCCTGTGTTCCCACGTGGCAGTTATGTGGGAGTCCAGCACGAGCTCCAGGCTGCCCGCCACCGCTGTCCGCTCTGTGCTTGTTCCCTGCAGCCAGCTCCACTCGCCTCGTCCGGCTGGTCCTCGGAGTAGGTTTGAGCTTGCACCTGCTGGGTTAGGAGCTAACCAGTTCCGAGTATACTTGGGAGAACAGCAAGGTGGTAGCAGTCTGCAGTTTTGTTCCCTGAACACAGGCTGTCTGACCTCTGTCTTGAGGTGACAGCCGGAAGTGCCTGGTAAAGCAGGTGGAATTTCCCCAGGAACAGCACGCAGCTGGGCAGCTGGGCAGGGTGGAGGAGGCCAGCACTCTTCACGCATTCTAGCTCTGCTGGTTCCCGGTGACAAGCAGCGTGCCCCAGGAATGAAACAACTGTGCATTTCTTAGGACATGGAAAGTAGGGGGAAGTAGGCCTGGGCGGTAGTTGTCTGATTCTAGAGACATCAGGGAATTTGTCTGAGGTCACATACCTGCCACCTGGTCAGTGGCGGAATAGGGACTGGAGCCCAGGACTTGTTGCCCTGGTTCAGTGAGTTTTCCACTGCACATTTTTCATTTATGTGTAATTGTCTAGAGATGGGGGAATTAGGCCTGGATTCAAATCCACGTTCTGTTCCGGACAACATGTGTGACCTCAGGCAAGTGTCAAAACCTGTCTGTGCATCATTTTCCTTGTTATAAAGAAGGGGAGAATAATGATACTGACCTCATAGGGTGCTTACGGGGATTAAATATGATACTGCATTTAAAGAACTTAAAGCAATGCCTGCTTGTGATAAATAATGTATTAATAATGCATGATACCTGAAAATAACATTTGTACATTCTATATTATCATAGTAGACTTAGCTGAAACCAGCATCGCAACCATACAAAACTATTACATAATCATTTTTTTCCTCTTAGAATTTAGAAAGGGCTTTTAGGATGGCTTTACTCCATGTATTTTTTTTTTTGAAGCCAACAATTTGAGCCAATTTTACCTTTTTATTCATAATTTTTTTCTGTTGCGGACAGGCGCATTCAAAAGCATACCATACAGCTTCCTCTTCAGAATGTAAAGAAATAATTGAGTGTCATGAAAATATTTTCAGTTCCCCACCAAAAATGCCATTTGGGTGGATTTGTTCAATTCACTGAATAGATCTTGGATATATTGTGCATATAAAACCCTTTCAGATGCAGGAGTGTTATAAAGATAAATCTCTGTTCCTTAGGGAGCTCATAATTAATGGGAAGAGAGGGTTGGAGGAAGGGAAAGCGTAACCTCCGTTAATACCTGGTATGATACAATAAATGCCCGAGGTGGAACTTGTGCAGGGTGCACTGGGAACATTAAGCGATGCCAGCGTCTGGGCGTGATGGCCTGCGAGAGATCCAGGAGGCAAGGACGCCCAAGGACAGGGAGTTGAGAAGGAGGATCAGCTTGTGGGGCCGAAGTTTGAATTTGAGTTTGGACGTACAGCCTGAGCAGTTGGTTGGGCCGCCTCCTGACTGTTGGCCTGAAGCTTGAAGAGACAGTGAGGGCTAGAGATGGAGAAGCTGATGGAAGCCAGGTGAGTCATCGCCGAAGCCAGAGGCCACGAGGTGGATTAAGCTGTGATTAAAGTACATGTGATGGCGATGCTGCTGAGGGCCCGCCAGAGCAGTAGCCTTGGAGAGAGGGGGAAAGGGTTGGGGGGGAGAGGTGGAGCCACGTGTAGGAGGTAAAACTGGTGAGTAGGTGGACGAGGTGGGGAAGAAGGTGGGGTTAAGGGTGACTCTCGCTTGGGTGACCCAGGAGAGACTGGTGCCACGAACAAGACCTGGGGCGCAAGAGAGTAGGTTGGGAAGGGAAACTGAGTTTAATTTTATACCTGTGGAGTTTTTGAGGGATCTGTGAAATCTCTAAGTGGATATGTCACGTCAAAATATTTGTCATTCTTGAAGGACCTCATTTGAGTGGATTTGTGTAGATAAACAAGAAGTTGCCTGGTGGACAGATGGTTCATCTGTGGCTGGGAAGAGACCAGTCCTAGAAATACGGATTTGGACATCATTAGTTGTGAACGATGATTAAAGCCACCGAATAGATGATGCTGTTCAGTGAAGATGCACAGGGTGAAAGAACGGTGGGCTAAGGGAGTCCCTTCCCAGCAAGGAAGTTGAGAAGGAATGCTCTCTTATGGGCATCTCTAATCAACGGGGGAAGGAATGAATTCTTTAATTAGTGGTGTTAGGGTCAGCGTAACCTTTGGGGGCCAGGGGAACCTGCGTCCCGAATCCTCTTGTACACCGAAATTAATTTCAAAAGGACCAAAGTTTCAGATGTTAAAAGCCTTAAATGTACTGGAAGATTAGATGAACGACCATTTTTACAACTTCGGCATGAGGAAGTGTTCACGGTCAGAAACCAGAAAGGACAAAATTGGGAAACCTGACTTAATGAAAGTCCAACAAAACCTCACTGGAAAGTAAGAAAACAAGCTGGAAATATGTGCAGTGCATGTAGCAGTCCATCTGTATACTGGGCTGTGATGTTAGGCTGTTTCTTATCAAGCAGTGAGAAAAATATTAGTGTCTAATTAGAAAAATGGGCAAAAGACAGAATGAGCATTTTATTCATAAAGCATCTCAGATTACCAATAGACACGTGAAAGGTAGTTTTGACTACATATTCAGGAAATGCCATTTATGGCCTAACAGATGGAAGAGATCAAAATTAAAAAAAAAAAAAATCCTTGATCTTGGTGAGAGTGTGGGGAAGCAGGTACTGGGGAATGAGCTGTTCCTGATTGTTTTTGGAAGGTAAGCTTTTATCGTGCTTTTCCCCAGCACGTTGAAGATCCCTTGGCTGATTTTGGACCAAGAAGGAGTGTTCTTCAGGTTGTTTCTGTACTATAATAATAGAGCGTTTAACTCTTGTGATAGAAGGCAAAAACCAGTTCGCGGGTGTGATAGACATTGTTAGCATTTATTGAAGGCTGTTGCATGTCAGCGACTCTGACCGCCCATCGGAGGTGAGAGGCTAATGTACAGACCTCAGTCGGCAGGGCCGTGGAGTGTCTGGTGGATCCTGAAGCACAGGAGGAGTTGGGGATGTGGAGCATCCCAAGAGGCAGTGGTTGGAGGGGGGTCCTGAGGCCTGTGAGAATGTGTGGAGCTGGAGGGTGGTTCCCTGCTGCAGTGGGGGGTGAAGGGGATGGCTCTGGAGGGTTTTGTCTACTAGGCTGGCCAGGAACTTGACGCTGGAACCATGGGGAGTCTTCAGAGGCGTCTTAGACACCAGAGGGGTGTACTCAAAATTGTTTTTTTTTTTTTTCTGAACGTTTATTTATTTTTGAGACAGAGACAGAGCGTGAATGGGGGAGGGGCAGAGAGAGTGGGAGACACAGAATCGGAAGCAGGCTCCAGGCTCTGAGCCATTAGCCCAGAGCCCGATGCGGGGCTTGAACTCATGGACCGCGAGATCGTGACCTGAGCTGAAGTCGGACGCCTAACTGACTGAGCCACCCAGGCGCTCCTCAAAATTGTTTTGACACGCTGAAGTTGATAGTGAACAGCCCCTTGAATTAACAGGGAAGTCCTCACTGGAGTGAAGATCATCAAAACTGAAGGAGAGGAACGTAAAGATCCTGAAAAACAAAAAGTCAGACCGAGGAACACTTTTGGGGAAACGCTATCCTGCAGAATCCACGAAGACATATTCTTATAGCACAAGTCACATTTCATTATCATTCTCCTGCACGCAGATTCAGATTAGAGCAGGATAATGGAATCCGGAGGCCATGGAGATGTCTCTCAGATTCCCAAACATTTCTTGGCTCACAGGGCTCTTGATGTTTCATTGTTTTCATGGTGCCCCTAGGTCCAAAGAAATGCCTAACAGCTCTTTTTGTGAAGTACTTAGTTCCAGACAACTTAGTATTTATGACCTGACACTTTAGTAGCGGTTTGGAAAAATAACGCATATCAATTTTTAAAACAAAGATAATATTTTGATGTTATTCTTTAAAAGCCACATGTGTGAAAGATAATATTTTGATGTTATTCTTCAAAAGCCACTTGTGTGAACCTGTTGGGTACTGCATACCTTCTCAAACCTTGGAAACAGGTCGGGATACTGCCACCCTTGTTTCCATTTATACGTTGATATCTGGATGGGTGGTGCTTGTATTTTATCATAGCACCCAATGACCCTGTCTTTGCAGGATAAGTGATGTCATTGAGAGGAATGTAGCATCGCCTAGTGTTGAAAGTGACCTACCTTGGTGTGCCTGGGTGGAGCAGTCTGTTAAGCGAAGCATCCGACTTGGGCTCAGGTCATGATCTCACAGTTCGTGGGTTCAAGCCCCGCATCGGGCTCTGTGCTGACAGCTCAGAGCCTGGAGCCCGCTTCGGATTCTGTCTCCCTCTCTCTCTGCCCCTCCCCCACGTGTGTGTGTGTGTGTGTGTGTGTGTGTGTGTGTGTGTTGCATGCGCTCTCTCTCTCTCTCTCTCTCTCTAAAAAAAAGAAAGAAAGAAACAGAAACTGACTTGCCTTCCTAACTTGAGCTAAAGGTTCTGACAGTGTTGGACAGTGATGTCACTTTGTTTCCTTTGAAAATTTAAAATACACTGTAATATCCCAGATGGCTTGCTTTTGTGCCTTGGGGCGCCTCAGTGCGTCCATTGGGAACTGCAGCTCCGACTCTGTGTTCTGGGCTGGGCAGTCCTTGGGTCAGCCATCAGCCAGCTTAAACTTGTGAGTGTCAGTGCCGTGCTGGACAGTGGGGGCTTACGGTGAACGGAGAGGCAGCATCCTCTCAAGGAACTTGGAGTCTGTGGGAGGAATTACAAAACTGGGAAGTGATGCCTGGGAGCCAGGGTCAGCAAGCTTTCCCTAGGAGGCCAGGTAGTAAATAAATCTTTTAGGCTTTGCTGGCCATGCAGTCTCTGTGGACACTGCCCAGTCCTAACACTATAATGCGAAAGCAGCCACGGGTAGCATGTAACAAATGAGCACGGCCGTGAGCTAGTAAAACTTCATTCACAAAAGCAGACATGGCCCACGGCTCATTGTTTGTGCAAGCCCTGAACTAGAGATGTGATTAAAGCGTGGAAGCAGAAGAAGGAGCCACTGACCTGCCGGGGAATCCCAGAAGGGATCTCAGAGGCCGCCCTGGGCTCTTCCTACCTCCTGCCAGGAGTTTCCCAAGTGAATGGAGGAGAGGAGGTGACAGAAAGCCATACAGAAAGGAATTCCAGGCCCAAGGGAAATACTTGCAGATACAGGGAGTTGTGAAGGGGTGTGGCAGCTTGGAAATGGTAACTGTTAGAGGGGAGGGCACAGGGCTACAGTTCCATGGATCATTTCTCTCATGTTTTGTTTCCTCCCTCATTTTTTGGTGAATCGCATCCTCTAGTAGCCTCCGGAGAATAGGTACGTGGAGGTGTAGCTTTTGAGTTCTGGCATAGCTTTATAAAATAGATTTTATCATCTCTCGTAATTAGTAGTTTGAGAATAGAATTCAAGTGTGAAAATAATTTTTGCACAGATTCTGGAGATGTTCTCTTTAGCTTTCAATGCCAAGAAGTCTGATACTCCCCTCCACTCCCCCACTGTGTCTGTGGACCACACACCCAGTGTCTCCTCTGCAGCCCGCTCTGAAGATAGTGCTGTCACTGTCCCAGTGTGCTGGCGGAGGGCTGGTCGGGTTCATGCAGCAAGTCCCAGCGTCCTGGTTTTAGAGAACTGTTCCCATAGTGTCTCATTTCCGAAAACTTGTATGGATGGCCTTCCCCTCCCTGGAAGCTTTTGAAATTTTCTTTTACACAGTTATTCTCAGTGATGTACTTTGTTGTAACTGTAAATTCACTGTGCTGAATACTTGCCCGGCTCTTTGAGAACTAGACTTTTTTGTAGCTGAATATATATATATATCAACAATTCTTTGTCTTTGTTATTGCAGTTCTCTCTTAATTAATCTTCCCAAAACACCACTTCCTTCAAGCTTCTCTCTTCCTGAAAAACCTTTACTGTTTTCCTACACAGTCTAGTCTCAGTCTGCCTTTCCAAACCAGCCAGGTTTGTGTTTTTCATAGGTATGTCTCCCTCAACTCAAATCCCCACACTTGATTTAACAGCACAGTGGGGTCTCCCTAACTGCAAAGAAGTTTATGTTCCTGCCAAGCCTTCTTCAAAGGCAGTGCCCCGGAGCTGAAGATCTCGTGTATAGGGGAGGTGGAGGTGGGGAATGCAGTTAGGAAACTAGTTGCTGGTCACAGTTTTTCAACGTTTTCTTTTGTCCTCTAATAAAAAAGAATAAAGAAGGGACACTAAAAGAGTATGAATCAGCAGTATGGATACTGTTTACTTTCCATTCAGTCTCCCTTGCTTGGGGGTAAACATTCCAGCATCTCTCCTGTAGGTTTGGTGATCTTGCCTTGTAGTTAAGTGGCTTTTCTCCCTCCAGTGTGCAGTTCCTTTTCTGAATCGGTGACAGGAAGTATCTCATGGTGATGACAAAAAGCTACATTCTCGGGATGAAGGATGCTCTGGGTCATCTTCATTCATGTCTCCCTGACTGAACAGGTGTTTCTCAAGCCCCTTCCCGCTGGCTGTAGTGCCACCCGGCCACTGTAAGGAGAGTCCTGCCGGTAGGATACACTAGCTCTCTGCCACATTTCCCCTTCCCTCCTCACCCCGCTCCCCCTCCTCCCTCCATCCCGCCAGAAGAAAAATCAGATCAAGCAAAATCTGTCGACTGCAGTTTCTGGTCCTTCTCTGCCTTTAGCTTTACTTCCCTCTTTTCAACCCTCTTTTCTAATTGTCCTCAGCAGAAAGGACCAAAACCTCATGTAGATTGGAACCAGGATTCTCAAAGCTGAGGAGGAAGCAATCCGAGTGCATACGTGGAGGTTCCATTTCCCCAGGAGGGGCGGAAAACACTGCATGCGGGCTGGCCTGCGCTTCTCCGCAGCCTATGCGAAGTCAGGACGCAACGTAAAGAAACTAAACCAGCGAAAAATAGATTTTTTCCTTTCGATTCCAGCAATTTTATAAATTGATTCTGCTTGATCTGTTTTCTTAAAAAGAAGATTTGTTGACGTTTTTTAATCCTTTAACATAAATGTATTGCATAAGAGACAGACTGGTGGCCCACAGGTGGGGTACCTTCTGAAGGCATATTTTGTTTGGCCTTTAGAATGTCTAAAAAATACAAATTAGTTCCGTACATTTTACAAAGTTGAGCTTTTCATATACATCCCAGGTTTCTACCTTGGCTTGAAAAATAAAATCTGGCAGCATGAGGCCCGCTGCTGCCACCTCTAGGCTGGGCGGGGAGCTCCGGTTTGTGCCTGCCCCTGTGGCCTGTCACTTCTTTTGTCCTCCAGGAATGTGCTGCTGCATTGGGCTGCCACAGCAAGCCACAGTGAGCCTCCTTTTGAAAATCAGCTCCTAAAGCTCTCTAAAAACATGTTCTCCTCTAGGAATAAGGCATCCGGTAGGGAAAAAAGTAAATTTCTGGCAGTGTTTCTATCAGAAGGGAGCAAAGACCAGTTTCACGTGTCCTTTTTCCATTAAAGTTCATTAGAAGGCTCTGTTTGTGTATTGTTGTGGTCTCAAGTGAGTCCCTTTGAAACTCTGCTTAGTAGTCAGATCTATCACAAGCACAGTATCATATGGCGCGAGCGACTTCCTCCGAATTTGCTACATAAGTGTTAAGGGCATAAGAAAGTTTTCTTTTTCATCCTGCGTGTGTTCACTTAAGCAGGTGTTGGTGGCATTGCCATTGATTGTCCTGTTCCTGAGCACACCCAACACCCCAGCCTGATGCTCGCTGACCTCGTCAGTGGTGTCCTTGATCGCTGCCTGCGGTCGGCGCCGACCTTGTGCTGGTGTATCTGCTTGCTTGTTGCCTGCCAACAGGAGTGGAATATCACACCTTGACTTTGGGAAGCTTCTCACTTGAGCCCCGAGTAGAGGCGGCTTCGATGCTGCAGTCCCAGAGGCTGAGGCCGGGAGGGATCAAGTGATTTGCCTCAGTCATGCTGCTGATTAGCCTTGGAGCCAGGAGGAGAGTCTGCATCCACAGGGTCTGGTCCAGAGCTCGCCTGCCTACATACCCCTCTTGCCACTTCACAGGACACATGTCTCCTTTCTAGAACAACTGTAAACTTGTAGTGAGGGACTGTTTCACCTCAAGCTAATGTTTATTAGCCAGTCAGTGAATGCGGTGTGTGATTATTTCAGTTACGGTTTGGTCGCTTCCGGGGCTCCTTGATTCAGTTATTCCTGCACAGGCTATGTAATAATTCTGTAACTTTAGCAACTGGCATTTTAGACATTCCACGAATACATTTTCATTCTAATATGTGAGCGAGTTGACACCAGAAGTGACTAGGAAGTTATTCAGCCAGAAAATGGCTGAACACCTTTAAAATGTGTGCCCGTGCCTCTTGTTGTGTTTTGGTTATAATTATTTAAGCTACTCGAGATTGCTGTTCTGAGTTTTTGACAGTATTCAGCAGTAGCTGAGAAGTCTTGCCGTCTGCATTTGCTAAGAAAAGCGTTTTCTGAATCCTCTTTTTGGGCTCCAGTTAGTTAGATGTTGGATCCTTTTTCCTCTCTCAAGTCCCTGCTCTTAACATCTCTTCTCACCTGTTCTGTTCTTGTCTTGGGTTTTCTCCTGAAAGATTGCTCTCAATGTTGTATCCGTTTTTAAAAAACTTTTAGTATCAGCCAATACATTTAACTTACAAGAGCTATTTTTATTCCTGATTATTCCTTTTTCATTGCATCTCTTCTTATTTTTATGGCCGAGTCCTGTTCATTCTGAGAATACGATTTAGAGGTGGGTTTTCTCTTTGTGTTTCAGTTTTCCTCTTTTCCACGTTATCCCTTTTCTCTAGGAGTAATTTTTATTTTTGCCCTGGTGACCCTGTTTATTTGGAATTTCTTTTCATTGTTTTGGGCTCTGCCTGTATGTTTTATGATCCTTGGTTGTCTGTTCCAGTATAAAAACGAGGCACTATTAGGTCTGACAAGGAGTTTTCAGTGCCTTGGAAGGACTCGTGTGTGGTGGGCTTCATCCCAGCAGCAGCGAATGGGAACGTCATTCCTCTGAGGAACCCCTGTGTGTCAGATGCGGAAGCCTTTCCTCTTGGATATCTGTGCCTTTGGTAGCTGCTCTGATTTCCTGGACAGTTCTTTTACATTCTGCAGGGGAGTAGGAACACATCAAAGTTGAGGTCTTTAAACAAATCTCTGTTATAAACAGACTGTCTGTAAACAGCCCCGTAAATCGCTGCCTCCCTCTTTATGGACCCAGAGAGGATTTAAATGGCACCACCATCCTTCCATTGTTGTGTTCCCACCAAATCTGATAGCCATCTTTGCTTCCTGTCTTTTCCCTCTATCTCACACCACACACTGAATACGCTCAATACCACTTACCACGTGTGTGCTACTCTGCTAAGTGCTTTACGTTTATTTACTCCTTTAATCTTTACAAAAAACTTAAGAGGAAAATATTGTTATCACCCCCACTTTACAGATGAAGAAGTTGAGGCACAGAGAGGTTCAGGCCACACAATGAGTAGCACGGCTGGGCTTCAGCCCCAATCTGTGTTTTTTTCACCACACTGTCCTGCCTGCAGTGCATTGGGAAGACCTTCCATCTCTAGAACAGAGCCTGCATGTGACTGCCTCTTCCACGTCTGCTCTTAGAATCCTAGCCTTCACCACTGGTGGTGATGTCACCTGCACTATGGTTTCCCTGCCTCTTCTCTCCTCCCCTGGAGCCCACCCTCCATGTAGCAGCTAGAGAAATCTCCCCCAAGTGCACGTCAGATCATGGATCTCCCCTGATTAAAACACAGCAGTGGATTCTTTTCTCGGAACTCCATATTCTTTCCATGGCCCAGAGGCCCTCTGTGGCCTGACCAGCCCACCTCCTCTTGGACCCAGCCCCAGCCCCTCCTCCTGACGTTTGAACCTAGTAAGCTTGTCCTTTCTTAGGGCTTTGTATCTGCTGTTGCCTTTCTTTCCCCTGCTCTTATCATGGCCATCTTCTAGTTATAGTCAGGCCTCAGCTTAGCTAACATCTTCACTTACTCACACACTCTCACACACATTGACTTATTCTAGCTTTTTGGTTTTTTTTTTTAAGTTCATTTATTTAGAGAGAGAGAGAGCCATGGAGGGGCAGGGGCGGGGGAGAGAATTCCAAGCAGGCTCCACGCTGTCAGTGCCGCGCCCGACGAGGGGCTCGAACTCACGAACCGTGAGATCATGACCTGAGCCAAGAATCAAGAGTCGGAAGCTTAACTGCCTGAGCCACCCAGGCGCCTCAGACTTCTTCTAGTTTTTAAAGCACCTTTCAAGATCTGAAATTTCTTACTTGTTTGTATATGTGTATCTCCCAACTAGAGTCCAGGCTTCTTGAGGGCCAGGACTTTGTATGGCTCAGTGTGTATCTCCAGTGCCTGGATGGGGACCCAGTGCTTGGTACCCTGTCTCTAGGCATTTGCTGACAAGTGTCTCTGGGAGCTCTTAGGCTGAACAACGCCTGTCTGCATTGCAGCCACTCCCCATGGCACTCCAGGTTCAATCTGTGCCCATCTTCTTGTTTACCAGCAGCCCCTTTCCTCCCATTGTGGTGTTTGGTACACTTTCATCATTTCTGTGTTGTCAATACTTTTGTCACATCTGCAAACCTGCTGTACTACTATTTATCCTAATTCTTTCTTTAAACTATTTAACTTTATATGAAACATAAACATATCACGGTATAAACGAAAAAGAAATAATGACTTGTCACAAATGACTATGTTAATTAAAATTTAAAATGTCATTCCGTACATCGTTTAAAATTGTCAGAACTTCAATTTCATGTTCTGCTTTTCTGTACTGAATAGTATTGGAGTGGAGAGTTATAAATATGTGCTTGGTTATAATCTTGAACTTGAAGCCCATCATTTGTTTGTTTGTTTAATTTTTTTTAATGTTTATTTTTGAGAGAGAGAGAAAGTGGGCAAGCGCACGTGAGCGTGCACAGTGGGGGAGGGACACAGAGAGAGAGGGAGACACAGAATCTGAAACACGCTCCAGGCTCCGAGCCCATGCGGGGCTTGAACCCAAGAACCGTGAGGTCATGACCTGAGTTGAAGTTGAATGCTTACCCGACTGAGCCACCCAGGCGCCCCAAGCGGCTGTCATTGAAAGTTGAGCCTGTGACGGATCCCGGAAGCAACCGCTGTGTCTGAATGTTCACATCTCCTGAAGCCCGGGCAGCTTGAGTCTCGTGTGCACAAAGTTGTTCATGTAGAATATGTTTCAGTATTCACGCGGCTCTGTTTTCTGTGCCGGTGGGCACAGTACGAGGGGTCTTTGGAGCACTTTGAGCACCGTTTGAAACTCTTCTCCTCACCTAGGACTGACTGCTTTGCACGGATGATGAACATTTCCTTACGTTTGAGAAGACCATCCCGGATGGTGGATGGTAAAAGGATGAGGATGACTTCAAGTTTCCAGCGGCTCTTACTAACATTTATTCTTCTGTATTTAATGAAGCAAGTAAATAGCCAGAAAAGGGGTAAGTACATCTGAGTCTTAGAGAATAAACTGATTGCAATGCCACTGCTATTTTTTGCCATTACTGTTTTGGTTATGAGGTGATCCTGTGTCTTTATTGAACCCTTCAGGTTTTCTGTGGTTAAAATCCATTTCTTTGCAATCTTTTTTTTTTTTTTTTCTGTGTACTTTTTGTTCTCTTTTATAAAGGCCCATAAAGGTAGATGTAAATATTCTTGCCCCATTTAAAAAAATTAAGATATTATTTACATAAAATAAAATTCACCCTTTTAGGATAAAATTGTGTGAGTTTTGACAAATGTACACAGTCATGTAAACACCGGCACAATCAAGAAGTAGGACGTTCCTCATTCTAGAAAATTCTCCATGCTCCTCTGTATTTAGCCCCTCTCTCCCCACCTCCAGCCAACACTGACCTATGTTCTGTCTATAATTTTGCTTTTCTGAATGTCACATAAATGAAATCTAAACATCTTTCTTTAATAAAATGCTGTGTCCATCTTTTTTAAATATATTGAAAATGTTTGTGTAGATTTACTACCTCACTTATTTTTATGAAGAACATTATCCTTTTGTCCCTGAACTTATTTTTAATATTATTTCCATAATTAAACATCACTTTTCCCCCAGGATCACTGTTGAATAATTTTATTATGATTACTGATAATTTCTAATGTATTTCTAACGTTTTTGTTTTCTGTCATATAAATAGCTTTATAATTTATTGCTTTCCTAAATGCCATGCCAGTCGTGTGTAAAAACTAAAAAAATCTTTTTCAGAGACATTTATATAGAGTCTGAGAGGGAATAACCTTTTTTACACTATAATTGCTTTATCCACTCCCTCCTTCCCTCTCTTCCTTCCTTTTGCCTTTTGTCCTCCCTCTCGTACCCTCCTTTTTTTTTTCATTTTCTTTTCAGCATGATAATTTTTCATTGTATAGTGCTTCTGTATTCCATGACCTAATATTATTTTATAGGTATGAATAAGCACTATTAGGATTATAATCTTCTGAGTCATTTGTTACTTTTCAGTTGTTTAGGCCTACGCAAAAGACATATTTTTCAGACTCGTGTCAGGTCATTACTGTGTAAATGTCATATGCTTCATAAAAATCTAAAGATTGGTTATGGGGTTTCCATGCAGGTAGCAGTCTGGTGACAGGCAAAGAGACAGCAATGGCTACAAGTGCTCAGAAGCTGTGTTTGTGGGCATGGGGAACACGTAATTTTTACTTGTAGTTATTTGTTTTGGGGGAAGGAGTGGGGCCAATGGGGCTATTTAAAAAATCTTCTAGGCCCTCTCTGGGTCTCATCCTTGACTCTACCGTCCCTCCCTGCATTTATCTTAGTGGCTGGAGGTGGGACTTTGATGGAGGCCCAGTCCCTAAGTGGTCTAGTGGTTGGCCCACGTCCATCGGTTTCCTCTCATTTTTTAATCCACAGCTACAAAGAGAAATCTAAAACCAGTCCCTCCTGTGACTCTGCAGTCAGTCCTGCAGAAAGAACCTGGCTCCTGTGCAGACACATGTGCTCATACTCATGACTAAAGATGATTTGATGTGTTGACCTTTTTACAGTGCAGTTAAATTATTAAGCATGTTCTGTGTGTGTGTGTGTGTGTGTGTGTGTGTGTGTGTGTGTGTGTTTCTCTCCTTCTCCAGGGGCTCCTCGTGATTTGAAGTGTATAACTAACAATTTGCAAGTGTGGGACTGTTCTTGGAAAGCACCCTCTGGAGCAGGCCATGGTACTATTTATGAAGTTTGCATTGAAAGCAGGTAATAGAGATACTTTGATTATTAGCTGTAACCTAAAGGTCTTCAATTGTAGAACATAGAGATTTTGTTCTAGAAATTTTTTAATGAAATTTTAAATCTTAGCTATTTCCTAAAAAATCTGAATCTTATGTCAATCAAAGTGGAAAAAAACCCTTCTCCTGGTTAAAACTTTGATTCTTAAGTATGGAACACACCTTGAATATGTTGTGGATTCTGATCTGTAGAGAAGTTTTACTGGTCTGTCCCACACCATCTGTCTAGATCAGTTAGGTTGAGGTTTTGACTCTGCCAAACGGGAAAGGTCAGGTCTGGAGTAGGCAGCTCAAGGCTGACATGGTTGTTGATGAGAGACCCAGGTTCCTCTTTATCATGCTGCCGTGCCACCTTTGCCAGAGGGCCTCATGGTCCCAGGATGCTTGAGGAGTGGCCGTCATGTCTGCCTTTCCAGAAAGCAATGAGGAAAAGAAGGGTGATTTTCTTTAAGGAGATCTCTAAGAAGTCCCACACAACACGTCTTGCACCTGCTTGCATCTTTTTGGCAGAAGTCAGTCAAATGAGGAAGCCTCTTTGCATAAGAGGCGGGGTAGTGTGCCTGGATAAACCTGGGGTTAATGTAGGGAAAGGGAGAGTGGGCATCAGGAGGCTAGTCGCAGGTCCCACCACCTTCCCCCTCTTGGGCGATCTTGGAGAAGGCCACAAGCTCCGAAACCTGGAGGTGAGGCCTTTGGGCTCTCTGCAAACCAGAACATTCTCTTCGCTGTCCCTGACTCCACGGGCCCAGGAAAGTGGTTCAGCGACACCAGAGTTGTTCAACTGGCTCTGAGGCCAGTTGGCTGATGGGCGGTCCTAATGCGAATTGACATAAGTCTGCATTTAAGTACTACTCAGGTTTTCCTCATTTGGTGTACATTTATTGAGCATTAGTCTAAGCTTTGTGGGAATTTGTCAACCAGGAGGAGCTTGGTTGTGTTGCAGAAACAGCTCTAACATCTTATTTGCTTATTTTCTGCTGTGAAAATAAAGGCTTATTACCTGCTTTCGTCCTGTGGCCCTCTGGGGCCAGCTGGCATCTCTACCCCGAGTCTCTCCCGCAGGGCGCCCGGCCTAGGGCTCCCTCACCCTCCAGTGCATGAAGTGCTGGCTTTCAGAGCTTCCTTCCTGAAGTGACAGATGTGACTTTCACTCCCATTTCTCCACAAATAAAGTCGCATCGCTACGCCTTGCCTCAGAGGAGTGGGAAGTGCAGTCCTACTGTGAGTCCAGCAGGTCTGGGAGAACCTGACAAACCTGGTAAATAACATGAGTGGCTTACCTCAGGCCACAGGGAGAGGGAGTTGTTCTGGCTCTCTGTTCACAGGAGACCAATCGTAGCAGTGCTGTGGGTCAGGTGCTGCCAGAAATGTGGAAATGCTATGTGAAGGGCCGACGGAGCACTGACTGAGGAGCGTGGGGTGCCGGAGAGGCTGTTGGAGGGGTGATTGCGGAGTACGAATTCCCGGTCTTCTCAGCAGCAAAAGGACAGAAGGACATTCCAGCCTGAAAGGATAGGGGCTCAGTGGCATAATGGAACTTATGAAATAGCACGATTTAGCAAATTCAGGTGGTTCTGTGTTACTGACACCTAATGAAGCCTCCCACTGTGAGGCTGAGAACAGGTGAGCCGACCTGTTCCATGGTGGTCCCTCCTAGCGAGTGACGTGGAGAGGCCTGCTCTAGGTGCCGGGCAGGGACGCTGGGACGCCGGGACACCGGGACACCGCAGAGTCCCTTTGCTTGAGTTCAGATTTGCATGGGACGTTAGAAATATACATGAATAACGGTAAAAATAATATAAATGCGCTCTTGAAAGGTTCAGAGGGCCATGAAACCACAGAGGAGGGGAATGACTTTTGTCCAGGGGATAATGGGTGGGGAACTGGAAGAGCTTTGGAAACAGAGCGGATGAGAAAGTGTTGTTCGGACCAAACCGTGAGCCAAAACAGGAGCAGTGGCCAAGTCGAGGGTGTGTTTGAAGGGCCACAGACAGCCAGTTTCATTCTTGTCCTCTATCTGTGGAGCAGCCTCTGCACGTGAGACTCTGTGATGGTCTTCTGTAGAGGGGTGGGGGGTTAGGGGAGCAGGCGTGTGCAGCTCGAGGGAAGGCTGCAGAGGGAAGGCTGGTGGGAGTGTGAAGGGTATGCTGAAATCCTGAGTTTCTTGAAATGACCATCTCTGCTTATCACTCGACTTTCTGGCCCAATCTGGTTATTCATCCTCCATGTTGATGCACTTACCATTAACTACTCTTTTCTCAGTCTTAAAATGCAGTGTAACCTATCGTGTTGCTGTATAAAAGAACAGAAAGTATTTTCTGGTGCATTTTGTGTTAATCAGGCTTTTATGAAAATTGCACTGTTAGTTTTATCCACTAATTAAAATGTGATTTTTTTATATTGCAGGTCCCGTTCTTGTTATCAGTCAGAGGAAGCAAATGCTAAAATCCCAGCTCTTTTACCTGGCGATCATGAAATAACCATAAATCGTCTATATGATTTTGGAAATCCTATAAGTAAATTCACACTAAATGAAAAAAATGTTTGTAAGTATTTGAAAAGAAAATTGATTTGAAAATAAGGCAGCAACAGTGCTTTGTAATTGGCAGAAATTTACTCTTCTTTTGAATTCCACTTGTTAGACTAATAGTTGCATTTCCCCAGCAACCATACTGTGGATTCTAGAGCATAGCCAGGATCAGGAAGGAAGGAGTCAGAGTAAATGTCACAGAGTTGATGATCCTTTCCACATGCGGGTACTTTTCTTGGCATCACTTCGCCTCGTTGATTCCTGCATACCTTTCGGAATTCCTCAGGTGTCGCATGCTCTAGGAAGTGGTCTTTGACTATCCCCTCCCAGAGGAGATCCGATTCCTTTCTTAACATTCCCTTAGGCAGTGTGTTTTTCTCCTTCGTGGCACTTCTCACAGTTGCATTAATAATGTGTTTTGTAATAAGGCACTGCGTTTGTTGCTTCTGCAAGAAATAGGCTCAGTAGGGCAGGGAGTGTGCCTTCTACACCTGGCACCTCACCCACTGCCTTGCACGTGGCAAGATCTTCTACACGTGTGTTGATTGAATGCCTACGACCTATGTTACCCTCGTGACATAGCCCAGACTGATGGAGATGGAGATTTTGCTACACACTGAGACCTTAAAAACCCCAGTACTCTTGACTCTTAATGGTGGGAGAAGCAGGTTTCTTTCTCTCCTGACAACTGTGAGGGCGTGGCATCGTAATGACATTATGATGAGTCTTATAAGGATGACTTACTTTGCAACAAGGAGAAAAATATAATTAACTTGGTGACTTGTTCAATTTTATAGATAAGATGCATGTTTGGAGCAGTCTGTGTCTGAGATAGAACAGATTTTGAAAGGATAATAACAAAGCGTGCTTTCCAGGAACTTAGCATCTGTCTCACTGCCTTTTAAGTTAAAGAGAGAAGAGCCATGTTTGTTACTTTCTTTCTGTAGCTGTATGTGAGATCCATGTGAGAATGTTTTGAACAGATCAGCCATGATCTCAATACCCACAGAGAAATACTGTTAACACTTAAATATATTTTCTGTGCATATACATGTAAACAGTGAGGTTCATATTAGTACTTTGTAACCTGCTTAACAGAAAACAGAGTTTTCGGTTTGATATTTAAATAAATCTGTATTACTTGTATAGGCTGCAGAGTATTCCACTGAGTGGAGGTACCGTAATTACTTAAGTGACTGATTATTAACACTGAGATTTTTATTTCTGGTCTTTCAGTGTAATAACCAATGCTTTAATGAACATGTTTCGCAAATACGTGTTTCGGATTTGTGTGATGATGTCCTTAGGCTAAATTCCTAGAATTGGGAAAGCTGCATTAAAAACAGTCCCCTTGTTAGGACTTTGATGTCCATGGCCAGTTGCTCTCCAAAACTTTTGAGTCTCTTTGCATTTGAGTCTCTTTGCAAACGTCACACTAGAGGGGACTTGTTCTTCACTTCCTTGCCAGGACTGGGTTTTGTCAATTTCTCTTAGTTCTGCCATTTCAATCTGGTGGCCCCCAGTTAGAGCACTTTGACTTTGCATTTCTGTGATTACTTTTTTGGGAAAAAATGATCAGTCATTCTCATTCTTTTCTGAACTGTTCTGTATCCTCTCTCATTTTTCTCTCGTGTTGAAACTCAGCTTTTCCTCTATCAGTTCACAAGAGCTCTCAATATTGTTATTAATTCTGCCATATTTCCTACAAATAATTGCCCAAATTTAAAATTTAAACTTCATGGTTTTCATTTTTATATAAATACACTCTCTTGCTATTTTTCTCTGAGATTTCGGTTTTATTATCATGCTTGATTTAAATCTTCTACACATCTGGAATTATTTTGTAGTAAAGTATGAGGAATCTAACTTAATTTCATTCCAGATTTTTAAAAAATTCCCCAGGACTCTGTCAGAGAGCCAGATTGTGTTGTCTGATTTTTCAGTAGGTATTGAGAAGATTCTGTCTGGGAGCTGCTTGAAGATGTCAGTATTGGATAGAAAGAAGTAGAAAGGGGTGGGGGGGGAGGCGCCTGTGTGGCTCAGTTGGTTGAGCGTCCGACTTCAACTCAGGTCATGATCTCACTGTCTGGGTTTGAGCCCCGGGTCAGGCTCTGTGCTGACGGCTCAGTGCCCGGAGCCTGCTTCAGATTCTGTGTCTCCCTCTCTGCCTGACCCTCCCCCACTCATGCTCTGTCTATCTCTGTCTCTCAAAAATGAATAAACATTTAAAAAAAAAATTAAAGAACTAGAAAGGCAAATCAGGAAAGATTCTGGATGACTTACTAGAATGATATAGTTCATTGCTTTTACATATCATGTAGTTTGTTGATAGCATTTTTAATAATACTGGGTCTGATTGTGATTAGAATATTAGATTAATAGTATCCCAATACTAAGCTGCTACTACTGTGATAATACTGCTAAGAAAATTGAAAAGCAAACTAGATGAATATAAGAGAGGGAGGTGGCTGCATCAGCAAATCTTTGAGTACCTGCTGTGTTCGGGAGAAGCTGTGGAATGTTGGTGCAGTTGTGCGTTAGAGGATCTGGAGTTTGGGGCATTTGGCTACTTAAGAAAGTATGAGAAATTCAGTTTTCTTCAGATGCTTTCAACAGTATACATATAAAGAAAACTAATATATATATGTGTGTGTGTGTGTGTGTTTGTGTACAGTTTTTTTTAATAAGCTTCTAATTGGCCAGGGCTAGCACAAAAAGAAGTCTTTGTAAGGCTTTTAGTGTCTTAAGTTTCTTAAAATAACCTGAAAGTATGGATCTGTCTGAGGCAGAATAAAATCATGTAGATCCCATAAATGAAGTAGGGAAGCCCCCATCTTCTGATGTCCTGAGGAAGAAGAACATGGAGGTTATAGGTAAAGATGTACTAGCTTTAAAAAATAAACACAAATGGTTACATTTCTTTCCCAGCTGAAAAGTTCCTGTTTTTTAGAAAGCAAATTAATATTGTCCTCAAGTGTCCGTTTTAGCTGGAAAGAAATGCAGATAATAGATAGTTCATGGGAACTTAGGGAAACTTCCCTTTTACTGTGAGGATGTATACTATGAAGTAGTGAGAAAAGTGTGTGTGTATTTAATCTTTTCATTTGTATAATTGTGATTATTACCTTCCTTAGCTTAAAATGCTGTATATGACTTGTGTTTTGAAGAGTAGCCCACTTCTATTTAGATAACATGTAAATGACGTGTACTTTTCAGGGAGGGAGCATCTTAATAGACAAATACTGCCTTTGTGTAAATGCTCCCATAATCTTTAAGTTACTGGATCATGACATCCTGAAACACTTGAAAGAACCATGTTCTTAGAAGCCTCTGCTCTGGGTGATCACACTGGCACCTTGAATTTCTTGCTCCTTGTTTGCTCCTTCTGTTTTATTGTTGTTGTTGTTATTATTATTATTATGTTTTTATTTTAATTCCAGTTAGTTAACATATTAGTTTCAGGTATATGATATAGTGGCTCCTTCTGTTTTATTTTATTTTTTTAAGTTTATTTATTGTATTTTGAGAGGGGGGAGAGGCAGAGAGAGAGAGAATCCCAAGTAGGCTGCATGTTGTCAGTGTTGGAGCCCAGTGCCGGGCTTGAACTCATGAACCGTGAGATCGTGACCTGAGCTGAAACCAAGAGTCGGACACTTAATCACCTGAGCCACCCAGATGCCCCAGTGGCTCCTTCTGTTTTAAAAGCAGTTCCTACTGGGGCGCCTGGGTGGCGCAGTCGGTTAAGCGTCCGACTTCAGCCAGGTCATGATCTCGCGGTCCGGGAGTTCGAGCCCCGCGTCAGGCTCTGGGCTGATGGCTCAGAGCCTGGAGCCTGTTTCTGATTCTGTGTCTCCCTCTCTCTCTGCCCCTCCCCCGTTCATGCTCTGTCTCTCTCTGTCCCAAAAATAAATAAACGTTGAAAAAAAAAATTAAAAGCAGTTCCTACTTAAAATTTGCCCTGTAAAGCATCCTCCACTGTCCTCATGTATCTGTGAAACTGTTGACTTTGCTACATAGTGGTTAGGTTTTGAATCCACATGTACTATTTCCTGTACAGCCATAAATATTTTACACAGATCCAGTGTAGAGCACTGTGCTCAGCAAATTTCAGCTAAATTTATTAAGAACTTATTCGTAAATCCCAAGACTAATTTGTATTGATTTGCTCTGCCACTTTTGTTATAGGCTGTATAGTGCAAATATAGGTTATATAGTGCTATGTTCTTAGCACATTTGGCTACCCTACCTCTGGAAAGTCCTGCAGTTTGTGCTTGCCGTGACTTATTTCACTGGCCCCTGTGCTTTTTGGGGAAGTGCTAGGAGAGGTGTGAGCCCCCAAGAACATGTGTCTCTGGGTGTCTTTTAACTTACCTTCACATTGTTATTTGAAGAGAGAACATGCAGGAAAGAATCCCAACATTGTCTGCCCTTCATACCAGAAGCCTATGTTTCATAGAACAGAACAGGTTCGTATCTTATGTGTTTTTCATTGAGCCAAACTATTTTAGTAATTTACTCATCCCTTGTAGGTAGGGAGACTTGAAGATTTTGAAAAGTAAGAAATTTACCATTTTCTCCCTATGAGATACTATATCCTTGAGCATGTTTTTTTTTTTTTCTTTTGTAAGGCAGCTTCAGAGCCCATTGCTCTCCCAAACTTCTCTCTCAAATATTAACAGTACCCTCACCAATGTCAGTGGTCTTTGCTCAGTTTTCCTCAATGAACTGTCTTTATTTGGCCCAGATGACAACCCATTTCTTTTGGTCTCAGCAATGCTGTATCTTCTCTGGTTTCCTTGTGCCTCTCAGGATTCTTGCTGGGGTTCTCTGGCTCCTTGAGGCTGTGACTGTCTATTGGTAGCTCTCAAACGAGCTTTGGCCATTTTGAGTCTGTGTTCAAGTTCATTTCTTCAGCTACACTCAGAGAGTTCCTCTTGAGTCTGTGTCCATGGTGCTGATGGTCCCCGTTCTCACTTGCTATCTGCAGACCTCTCCACTGGTGGGCTCTACCTCCCCAGACACTTGGTCATCCAGAGCCTATCCTCCCGTTTCTTCCCAATGTCAGTGATTCCTTTTGCCTGCTTTCTGGGCTAGAAACTTGAAGAAATCTTAGATGTTTCCCTTTCTCATTATGCTAATCCCTCATTTCTTCAATCTGGTCATTTCTTTGAAGTGCCTATCAGGGTTTTTCCTTTTCCATATCCCTCATGCACATGATGAGGTATCACGATCCATATCCTTGCTACCCTGGTCAGCCTTTCTCCAGTGGTCTCCCACTTAATCACATTATGTCTCCCAGCCCTCTGCACTGCATTGCACGCCACAGCTCAACTAGCTTTTCTGAAGGACTTCTTACCCTGCTGAGTACTTCACAGATCTGCATGGTACCCTGTTGGCATCCTCACTTAATGCCTTGGTCATTCCTATGGTCTTGCTGCTGTTTACAGATACCCACACCAGTAATAGCTCGTAGCATCCCCAGGTGGGTGACTTTCACCAGCATTCGGGGTTCTGACACTGGGAGATGAGTGGGAAGGGTGCAGAGGAAACAGATGGAAAGGTCTACCAAAGCAAGCTTTCCATATTCCGTCATTTTCTTAGGCTTGACCTACAGTTACCCAAAGGAAGCTCCTTTACTTCTCTCTGATGTTGCCTGTTTGTAGATTCCAGACTGATGACACTACAGTAGTATGGGAACCCAGTAGCTGTTCGTATAAGGAAACATACTAAGATTTGATAATAATTTACTCAAATTTGACTGATGAATCATTGGGAGCTGCTTATACAAATAAATACATATGTTCTCTTTTGTCAGTAATCACTTTGAGAGTTTGCTTTTAATTCTTGATTCTTTTTTGATCAAGAAGGAATAGAGTTTAAAATAGTTGATTAACGGAATTACAATATGAAGACAACATTACTTATTTTACTAAGTTTGTCTTTTGTTTTTTTCCCAAGCCTTAATTCCAGATACTCCAGAGATCTTGAATTTGTCTGCTGATTTCTCAACTTCTACATTACACCTGAAGTGGAATGACAGGGGTTCTGTTTTTCCCCGTCACTTAAATGTCATCTGGGAAGTTAAAATTCTGCGTAAAGAAAATACGGAAATCATAAAATTAGTAAGTTTGAATCAAAATAGATTTTTTTTCTTGTGACATTAAAGAAACCAAATAATTTTAAAAGATTTTTAAGGTGGTATCAGTGAAGTTTTCATTACAGTGATAAGGGAGTAGATCAACTATCCTTTTAGGGTTCATTAAAAACTATATGCTATGACTCAAAAATCACTTAATTATTAAAATGATGTATAACCATTACAGTAAGTTTAAGAAATTAAGGGAGGAATAATGCATGATTCCACCACACAAACACAGTAAACATTTTTCTTTTTCTTTCCAGCTTTTTTGTGTGCGTGTTTTTACATAAACAAACGTATCCATATAATTTGCTATTTTATTTTTGTCTAATACTATAAACATAAAAATAAATGTTTTGAAACCTATTTAGTCATAGTAATTGTTGAGAAATTTTGTATAAGCCTGTAAATTTGAATTTATCTGAACCTGAAATAACATTATTACATTTAGTAGTACATGTTTTTTTTTTCTATTTTTTAAAATTTTGTTTATGGTTTCCTTATGATCTGCTTTTAGTTTGCTCTTAATCGCAAGGATGATGAGGAATAGCAGTGAACAATTTTGACAGCTGGTACTTGGTAATCCCCCCTTTTGTTCCTCGAACTCTCTTCCTCCTCAATGGATTTGAAATGCGCTTAGTTATAGATTTAAGAATTGGAAGACTATCTCATGATTTTACAATTATTTGCCTGAGTGCATAGATAAGATAGACAGTAAAGGTAAAAAAAAAATAGAATGACTCTGTGCTTTATAGTTACTGTCTTGTTTTTCCTTTCTGACACTCTGTGTATGACATTCCTAAAATGAGAGCCGCCATAACTGTAGGCAACATGTCTCCAGTGCTTCCGGCAGTGCTGACACCTGTAAAACCTCTGTAGGTGTTAATTCCTTGCATTCCTGACCCTGCGGTAAAAGCTCTGTGTATGTTCTTTGCATCCTCACAGCCGGCCCATGAGGGAGGCACTATGAACATCATCCCCATTTTATAGATGAACATACAGAGACACAGGAAGACATTAAGTAGTGGAGCCAGGACTCAATCACAGGCAGTTTAGTTCCAGTCTGTGCTCTTTCTTACCCACCACAATTTCCGCTACAAAGTATATATATTTATTTTTGTGTAAGGAGCCTTCCCTTTCCTTTTCACCAGTGCAGACTGAATGTACATTCAAGACCTAAGTCAAATCCTGCCTCTTATTTTATTTAATTTTATTTAAAAAAATTTTTTTTTTCTTTTTACGTTTATTTATTTTTGAGACAGAGAGAGACAGAGCGTAAATGGGGGAAGGTCAGAGAGAGAGGGAGACACAGAATCTGAAACAGGCTCCAGGCTCTGAGCTGTCAGGACAGAGCCCGACGCGGGGCTCGAACTCACAGACCGCGAGATCATGACCTGAGCCGAAGTCGGACGCCCAACCGACTGAGCCACCCAGGCGCCCCATCCTGCCCCTTATTTTAAAGCCCATCCTAATTATCTCGGCCTAAAATGCTCTCTCTTTTCTTGAATTTCAATGTCAATTCTTGTCTGTCAGTCTGATTTGCAAGTAGCTTTGATATAGCTGTACCATTGTTATCTTATAACTATTGCTTATCTGAAATTGTATCTTGTGGCTTTTTATCATGGCCTGACACTTTGTGCTTTGGGTTACCACTTACCGGCTTAGGGTAACTTCCCCAAACCTCCTTTTTGTCATTTGTGAAGTGGTGCCAGTCTTTGCTTTAGTGAATGATTAGTGTTATCTGTAAAGCTGCTAAACAACTATCAGTTGTCATTACTTCCGTTGGGGGCTCCCTGAGAGCTGCTAGAGTTAGAAGGCTGATCTTTGCAGCATAAGTGAAATCAAGCATACATGAACAGAGATGCTATTTTTAAGATCATCTAGCTCATTGCCACAAGATACGAAAGAAGATGGCACTGATAAAGTGGCAATTCCCTACTGTTGGGGATGTGATCTTTGAAGAAAAATCTTTGTATCTAGCAGTAGAGAAAGAGGCAAGAAAAACAGAGATAGAACAAACTAATTTTTAAAAAGTGAAATGTAAGAGGGCAGGTGATCCAGATCTGTAGTAAAATGTGACATTTTTGTTTATAATTATATGTTATTAATACCAGCATTTAAAGCATAATTGCTTATAACCTGTCATTTTGTGACAGGTTATATGCTGTTATTTTGTGATAGTTTAAGAATCAAGAATACTATACGTTAGTGTTTATTTGGAACTTTACTGTTTATGCCCATGGCCTCATACGCGGGCAAGGAAGCATGTGCTGCACAGACCAGGATGCCAGTGACTCCTGGGAGCTACGCGGCACCCTCCCGCCCCCCCCCCCCCATATTTCTCTCCCTATAAACAACAATTTTCAATTCTTTTACCTGATTCTTTTATTATGTATTTCCATTTTCCAAATCGCATGCTTATGTTTCTCTTTCTTCATTTTTCTTTTCAGTTTTGAGCAATGTTTTATTTTAACAGTGGGTAATGAGAATTTAGTCCCCTCGCCTTCCCTGGGCACACACACTTGCATGCTTCCGTGCTTGCTGTCTCTTACATTTCCCATCTTTTTCCAATATTGTTCTCTCATTCTGCTCTAATTTTTGGTAGCCTGGCATTCATTGTTTGTATTATGGTTATATAAACACTATCCACAACTGAACCAAGTAGTGTATTATCATTTTCCTTTTTTGGGGGTACAACTTCTTGTATTATATTTTTAGTTTTATTTTCATGCTCCATGAATTCATTCCTGAATTCTCTCCAAGTTTTATGAATCTCCTGTTGAAATGTCCATGCACACTAGTATCTTACCAGCTATACATTTGTGAATAGCTCTGAGACCTTCTGACTTACTTCTCAAGACTTCTTACAGAGGGTTCACGTAGATAATGTTTGTACAGCAGGAGTGTGGTAAGTAGCTGAGGACTCTCGTGGCCAGAGGTTTCTCAGGAGCTCCAGCAGCCTCCACTCCTACCAGCAGCCCTTGATTAGAAGAGATTAATACCTAGGTATACACGTAACCCATCCAGGGCAAACCTCTGTGTTTCTTTTTGGCACATTTGTTATGAAGCTGCGGTCCAAGAGGTCTCCTGTCATCATTCGGGAGATTCCTTTTACCTTTTTCTTACAATGGATCCTCTTTTTCCTGAATTCTTCCTCTTATTTTCTCATTTTGGTAGAAGCGTATATTCTCGTAGTTGTTAGCTATTTATTATAGATACTCTCTGTTACCTACAATGATAGCTTCCAGAGATAGATAGATAGATAGATAGATAGATAGATAGATAGATAGATAGAGATAAGATAGATATTTTCTTAATTAGTTGCTAACAAAATTTAAAAGACTGTCAGTTCCAAATATCGAGAAGAGGTAGAACAGTTGGAACTTTCATACACTTCTGGTGGGAGTATAAAATGCTACTTGATAAATTCATTAAGACACATTTCTAAAAATGTATTTTGCACTCATTCGTGATTACTATTTTAGCTGGGTATACAATTGTAAGTTGGGGAATTTTCCTCAAGATTTGAAGACATTGTTCCATTTGTTTCTCATTGTGGATCTGTCTTCCTTTGTTGTGCTAGACAGTCATGGGCTCCTTTCAGTCTCAAACCACATGTCTGTCAATTTGGGAAATTTTCTTATTTTATGTCTTTGATTTCTTCCTCTCTGCTTTCTCCGTTCTTCAGAAATCAGACCTTCTAGATTGGGAAGTAATTTTCTTACTGTTTTTACTTTCTACCTGTTTTTTTTCCTCAATTTTCTGAGCAGTTTTTTCTTAAACTTTATCTTACAGTCTGATTATTGAATTTCTATTAATATATATATTTTTAATGTACAAGATATCCCTTTTCTCTGTTCTTTTTGTTTGTTTAATGGATGCAGTATCTCTTCTTACCTCTGAGGACATCAGTTACCTAATATTTTTTCTTTCTGTTCTGTTTCTTCAAGTTGCTTTTTTCTTTATTTTGATCTTTGACTCTCAGAACTTTTTCTTCAATTTCTGGTCATCCTGGTTGCTGCTCATATTTTAAGTGGCTCTTAAATTTTTTTTTTTTTTATTTTTAAATCTAATAGGAACTTCTGTTTGCCATCCAGGGTCTTGTTGACTGAGATGTTATTATAGGTGATTAGGATGGGCCATCTAGTTGGCAGAATCTTAATAGTATTATTTTAGGTGTTCATCTTGACCTGTTACTATGCTCCAGAAAATTCGTTTTGGTTCCTACCAGGTAAGTAAGAACTCTGCCATTAGCCTCCTAATGGCTGAGGAGAAGGCAGGAGCACACCAGCCTTCACAGTGCATAGTTTAGCAGTCTTCCTGGTTGTGGTACCATATTCCCCATTCTCCATTCTTTCTGAGGTTCTTCATTCCAGAGATATTTGGTTTTACTTTCACAGAGCATGAATCTCCCATCTGCCAAGATGAAGAGGAGTAGTCTTTTGGTAGCACAGAATGTGGGAGGGGATCTGGGTATCTAACATTATCTTCAGACAACTTTCAAGCAGCTTTCTGTTCTGTGCCTCACCTTCACCTGCATTTCCATAGGAGCCTGGTGCATACAGCCCTTTCCTGAGCCCTTTGGCATTTCCATGATAAAAGTCAGGTTGTTTCTGCCTTTTCCACTGAAGGCTTCAGGTTCAGCTTTCTCAGGTCTTCTGAGTCCGTTCCCCTTGTCCATCAGCCCTCCACCATCCAGAATTTCACTGGTGGTGTTTCTTCTCCTGTGTTTGCCCTTGTGCATCTATACCTTTTTAAAAAATCCATGCACTTTTGTATTGGAGACATTTCGGAAGGTAATAGAGAGGGAAATACAATTATTTAAGCTGTTGTCATTGGCTGGAGGTCCCAAGGTCTCTTTTAGTAGATCCTCAATATTTGATTGAAATCCTTCCCATTTTTCACAATTGAAATTAATAATTTATATTATTTTATATTACTTATAAGTTGCATATTTAAAAATAAAACTTTAAACATATAACACATAGATACAAATCCAACCTGAAACAATTTTTTGTTGAAATGCTGCTCCTCTCTTTGCCTTTAACTCTTTTTAAGTTATTTATTTTGAGAGAGAGAGGGGCACAAGCATAAGAGGAGCAGAGAGAGGGAGATAGAGAATCCCAAGCAGGCTCCATACTGTCAGTGCAAGGAGCCTGATGTGGGGCTTGACCCCACGAACTGTGAAATCATGATCTGTGCCAAAATCAAGAATCAGACCGAGCCACCCAGGCACTCCTGCCTTTAACTCTTGGAAGTACAGACCCATTATTTTTCCTCAGTGAAAAATGGAGATCATTTTAGGCAATGTTTTGGAAAAAGGAACATCATGTGTAATAACGCAGTGGAGCCTAAAGTTGAAGAAGTAAACAAGTGCACCCATTGTGATGAGCACCAGGTGTTGTATGGAAGTGTTGAATCACCAAATTGTACACCTGAAACTAATTTAACACTGTATGGTGACTATACTGGAATGAAAACAAAAGAAGGAAACATAAATGAATCACGATTATGGATTCTGTGAGTTATTATGCCTTTTCAAAAACTGAGAGGGTTGTACAAAAGGACAAACCTTTATTTAACTTAGTGGTGATTGTGTACAGTCTGTTGCGTCTTTTAATCTGAAAATAAAGCAGAACCTATCACTTAGAAATCTCACTTTGTGTTTGTGTTGGTTTTTTAGGTGACCCACAACACAACTGTGTATGGCAAAGATACAGTTCATCACTGGAGTTGGGCCTCAGACATGCCCCTAGAGTGCACCACCCATTCTGTGGCAATTAGATGCTATGTTGACGATCCTCATTTCTCTGGTCGCAAAGAATGGAGTGACTGGAGCCCACTGAAGAACATTTCTTGTAAGCTTTTATGTGAAAAGCTTTCGTTTCAAATGAATTAGATTAATCTTGCTTAAGGTTTAGTTTAAGCTTTAAGTTCTCCGAACGCCACTTAGCGTTATGAGGGTCACCTGAGGATCTTCCAAGTCTCTCTCTCTCTCAGAACATTTTGATTCAGAAACTCTGGGGTAGGAGTCAGGAATCTGTATTTTTAGAGACCTTCCCGAGTCATTGCATAAACGTCTAGGTTTGAAAGTCACTGTGGTAGGCATTGAAGGACACGTAAAAATTTTAGGTAGATGTTATTGACGTCAGGTTTATATTTAAAAAAAAAAAAAAAAAAAGGTTCCTAGTTTCTTGCCCACAGTGCAGATCCATATGAGCTGCAGAGTTATTGCAGAGAACATGGGGATCTGTAAGTGTACTGAACTCATCTGCACCCTGAATGGAACTCATGCAGGTAGAATGTTGGCAGTGGGAGAGAAGGCCTGAAAAATTGTTGTCAACACCTAGGCTGATGTTTATTGTAGATCCACTCTAGCGACAGCATGGAGAAGTGGATCCGAGGAAGGAAGGACTGGAAGCAGGTAGATGAGTAAGGAGGGTCTTTTGCAGTTCAGCAAAAGACAGTGAAGCTGTAAAGTAGGGCACTTGGGTTTGGAAATGAAAAGGGAGAAAAGTTGTGAACACTGCAGACACAGGATTAAAATTGGTGACTGTGTGTTTGGTAACCAAGAAATAGAACCAAATGTGAGCATTAGTTTGGGCAGCTGAGCAGCTGGTGATGTCTTCCACTGAGGCAGAAAATATATGAATGAATTCAGTGGGGAAGATAAATTCATTCTTAATATGTTAAGCTTGAGGTGCTTATGAAGTGTCTGGGTAGCAGTGTCTCATAGGCAGTGATTAGTAGGAGCTGAAGATCTCTATTTGAGAATCATCAACATACATGTGATTCATATTGTTTACGTCTGGAGGTTAACATGCTCAGGGAAAGAGAAATGGGGACCAGGGATACACATCTTATAAGCTTGAATGTCTAAGGGTAGGATGAAAGAAAAAGAGGCCAGCAAAGCAGACAGTAGCCAGAGGGTTAAGAGTAGCCCGGTAAGAGTAGCCCGGTGGAGTAGAGTGGTGTAGAACCCAAGAGAGAAGGGAGTTTTGAGAAGTTAGAGCTTAGGCAACACACCCGATGCTGTGGATGTCAAAGGGAAGGGGGACTGAGAAGTGGCTGTTGGACTGAGCAATTTAGGCCAGCAAGACACCTTAGTGGAATGGTCAAGGTAGGACCCACATTGTGGTAGATTAAAGAGTAAGTAGGAAACTAGAGATAATTAAAAAGATTGGACATTTAGGAAAATAAAAAGGTGTGGCTTTAACCAGCAGGGAATTAGGATTAAAGAAAAAGTTTGTTTAAGATGTAGAATACTTAAACATATATTCAGGCTGATGGAAAGTAAGAAGTCGGCCCTAAATACATAGAATCATTTCAGAGGAATAGAATTATATAATGAGTGACTTTTTCTTGCTGTGGATTTTTTATGTGTGGATATAAACCCATTTAATTTGAACCTTTACACTTCTTAAGACATTAACCTGTGACCTTAGCTATTGGCCTATAGTCCCCTGCATTCCCCCACCATCACCCATCATAAGTAGATAAGACATACCTACTTTTATTTCTTGTGTAGGTAGGTCTTGCTCCTTTGAAACCTGGGGAGTCATACCTTGTCTTTGGGCCACCATTATTACAAAACACTTTATAGTATGTTTTGTATACACTGGGCTATTTTATGATAAAATGCTTCTAAAGTATTTGTGATTCCTTTTGCTCTTTCTAGGGTCTCCTGATTCCCAGACTAAGGTTTTTCCTCAAGACAAAGTGATACTTGTAGGCTCAGATATAACATTTTGTTGTGTGACTCAAGAAAAAGTGTTATCAGCACAGATTGGCCAAACAAATTGTCCCCTTATTCATCTTGATGGGGAAAATGTTGCAATCAAGATCCATAATATATCAGTTTCTGCAAACAGTGGAACAAATGTGGTTTTCACAACAGAAGATAACATATTTGGGACAGTTATTTTCGCAGGATGTAAGTATATAATACTGAAGAAAGAGTTCCTAGTAGTCTGTTTTGGTCCTCTTTGAAAGCTTTAATGCTGTTTCCAAGTGATGGGGGATGGTGCTATTTCTTTCTCTCTTTTTTTAATACTTTAATAAATTATAGATGAAGGCATCCAAATTTTTGCTTGTTTTAAGATGAGTTCTAATCTTGTATTTATGTAACTTGAAGGTTTTGTAAGAAGATTTGCAATATCCAGCCGGTAATTTTTAAATTCTTAGTTAACAGCTGTGTTGAGTCAAGGGTAATTAGTATATAATACTTCTTAATCCTGCATTGTTCAGGAATTATCTCATATAACAGTTGACCCTTGAACAAAAAAATAAGTTCGAACTGCATGGGTCTGCTTATACATGAATTTTTTTCAGTGAATACAGTACAGTACTGTAAATGCATTTTCTCTTATGGTTTTCTTAACATGTTAAATAGCTCACTTTATTGTGAGAATATAATACACAGAATATGTGTTATGTTAATCAATTGTCTGTTATTGGTGAGGCTTCCAGTCAACAGTAAACTAGTAGTTAAGTTTTGGGGGAGTCAAAAGCTATATATAGATTTTTTTTTTAAGTTTATTTTTTTAGTAAAAAAATACACCCAACAATGGGGCTTGAATTCATGACCCCCAAGATCAAGAGTCGCGTGTTCTTCTCATTGAGCCAGCTGGGTGCTCTTGCATGTAGATTTTTGGGAGGTTCCGTGAGAACTTCGTGGGAGGTTGGTTCCCCAAACCCTGTGTTTTCAAGGGCCACTCTGTGTCAGTTTCCCACCAAAAACATATATTTTAAAATTAAAAAGGTAAAACATCCCACCTAATTAGAACATATCTTTTTAAAATTTAACTTTAAAACATACCTTTTGGAGCACCTGGGTGGCTCAGTCACTTAGTTGAGCGTCCGACTCTTGATGTCAACTCAGGTCATGATCTCAAGGTTGTGGGATCAAGCTCCACATCAGGCCTCATGCTCAGCACAGAGCCTGCTTAGGAATCTCTGTCTCTCTCCGTCCCTCTCCCCTTCTTGCTGTCTGTCTGTCTCTCTCTACAGTAAGTAAATTTTAAAAAATTTAAAACATACCTTTTAAAACTTACCCCAGTTAAAGAAATTGTAATGATTTTACACAAAAATCTTTCAATAGTGTATTGCAGGCTTCTGTGACTTTTAAAGTAATATATTTGAGAAGGAGGAGTAACTGGAGGACATGCATGAAAGGGCCCCCTCTCCCTGTTTGTGTGTATAACATATGCTCCGTTACACAGGGGCATCGTTATTAATGTGGTCACTCCTACAGTTCTAAAAGTACAGGATGTTTCCAGAAGTTATTGTGGGAGACTGCCCTATTTATATAGCTTGTGTTGAGTGTCCACAGGGACTTTGCGTTTCGAGCTTTTCTGTCCCCTCTCCTGTGGCAACTGTCCTGTGGTGCACTGATGGCTTTGCCTCCAGCAGTTCTTGCTTCCCTTCCTCCCCCGCAATTCTGAATTCGAGGCGGAGTTTGGGCTAAAGGGTCTCGTGAATAAAGTGTGTGGAACGTAGTGAGTGGGTTTTGTGATTTTCTTTTGCTTGTGTGGTGATTTTTCTTAAACTTTTTTTGATTCTCAGCTGTGCTCTAGACCAGCAGCTCTCCACCTTTCTATTCCTTCTGTTGAAACTTAGGAGGAATTTTGTCGATTCGCTGATACACTCCCAAGGGAATAACCAGGCTTAGGTGCACTTCTCAGTGATGGCTGGAACCGTGTTCCCTTTTTGTCTTCCCAGAAATGCATTTTGCAGTTCAAGTGAAAGTGAGATTATGTTCAAATTTAAACTTTAGAAATTTCTTTCCTAATGGAATTTTAGGAAATGACTTGCAACATTCCTCATAAATGATCATGGAGCATATAAACTGAGAACCAGTGGTGTATGTAGTGAGGCTACCTGATAAGTGATAACCAAAAAATGAGACAGCCACTTAAAAGTACAAAAGACAAAAATTAAAACTCAGAAGATGAGAATATCCATCAAGTTTTTATTATTTCTAACAGTGTTCTAACCTTCTGTCACATAGTAGGACAAACCTATTTAATTCATATATTAACCTTCATTTGTAGCATTTGGTGGTTGAAATACTATTTGTTAACTCCGGAGCAGTGGTAGAATTTCCCTTCAGAGGGATTTCTTTAGGGACTTAACAGCAAGTGCAGTTTATGGTGTGAGTTAGGGATCAAGAGTCATTATTTTCTTTCCCTCATGGATATCGTGTTAACCGGCCATGTGTTCAAAAGACACATTAAAAACCTACCAGGATTTTGGTTTGAGTTACATTAGATCTATTAATTGAGGAGACCAGTTTAGGAGAATTTTCATTCTTTCTATACTGAGTTATCCAAGCCAGGAACATGGTCTATCTTTCCATTTAGTTAGGTCTTCTTTGATTTATATTGGTGATAGAAAGTCTTATGTATCTTCTAATAAATTTATTCCTATGAATTTGGTGTTTGGTGCTAGTAGTAACAGTGGCTTTTTTTCCTCTTAAGTTTATTATTGTAATTGCAAATAAACTTATTATCCAGCAGACAGAAAAATACTTATTTACCAATACTTGTCAGTGTTTGTTCATGAGCTAATTTAGTTCTAAGGAAAATAGATCTTATTTTATAAATACTATTTCTTCAGTAATCACTCAGAGTTATTTTCTTTTTTTCTTTTTTAATGTTTATTTATATTTGAGAGAGAAAGAGAGCACGAGCGGGGGAGGGACAAAGAGACAGAGACAGAATCTGAGACGGGCTCCAGGCTCCAAGCTGTGATCTGTCAGCACAGAGCCTGACATGGGGCTCGAACCCAGGAGCATTGAGATCATGACCTGATCCAAAGTCGGATGCTTAACTGACTGAGCCATCCAGGCGCCCCTGGAGTTATTTTCATAGATAGTGCCACTTCAGCATTAAACATTGACCTAAATACTAATCTTTCATCATACTTAAAGCATTTTAACAGAATACACTGTGACATAGAATTAGAGTGTTTAAATATTTATGTCAATGTCAGATTTCATACTTGCTCATTTGAAATCATTTTCATAAAAAATGGCTTTGTTTTTTAAATTACATTTTCTATTTGCTGGTAATACAGTTGATTTATACCTAGTTTTTACCTAGCGTCAGGTGATTCCTTTATAAGTTAATTTATTTGAGAAGGCAGTACCTTACCTTTCAGATCCTGCCCTCTCATATTTTTTCTGCCTCCCATCTTCCCTTCTCCTTCTTTCTCTTTACTCCTGTTATTTGGATTTTAACTATTTCAACTTAACATATCTGCCAAATACTAAAATAATCAGCATTTTTAGTGTACTCAAAAATTTGGCATGTCATTCTAATAAAATGACTTAAAGTTTGGCCTTAGATTTAAAACAGTTTTCAAAACAAATATGTCAGTTTTAGTCTCACTATGCCATTGTTAGACTTCAATATAAATACTCATGACTCCTCTTAATGTTACCTAAAATATCATTTATGGACATTATTCTATCTCAGGAAGGTATGGGAAATTTGCTAAGTCCTTTTCAGTTACTCACACAGTCTAAGAACGGTTTTTAAAGTTTAGTTTTTTAAAAAAAAATTTTTTTTTAACGTTTATTTATTTCTGAGACAGAGAGACAGAGCATGAACGGGGGAGGGGCAGAGAGAGAGGGAGACACAGAATCGGAAGCTGGCTCCAGGCTCTGAGCCATCAGCCCAGAGCCCGACGCGGGGCTCAAACTCACGGACCGCGAGATCGTGACCTGAGCTGAAGTCAGACGCTTAACCGACTGAGCCACCCAGACGCCCCTAAAGTTTAGTTTTTAAAAAATAAAATTATTGGGACACCTGGGCAGCTCAGTTGGTTAAGTATGCAACTCTTGGTTTTGGCTCAGGTAATAATCTCACCATTTGTGGGTTCGAGCCCCACGTCGGGCTCTGTGCTGACAGCTCAGAGCTTGGAGCCTGCTTCAGATTCTGTGTCTCCCTCTCTCTGCCCCTCCCCTGCTCATGCTCATGCTCATGCTCTGTCTCTCAATAATAAATAAACGTTAAAAAAATTAAAAAAAAAAAAGAAATACCAATTTCTTTTTTCTCTTTCTTTTCTTTCTTCTTCTTCTTCTTCTTTTTTTTTTTTTTTTTTTTTTTTTTTTTTTTGAGAGAGAGAGAAAAAGAGGAGCAGAGGGAGAGAGAGAGAATCTAAACAGATGCAGGGATTGATCCCATGACCCTGGGATCGTGACCTGAGCTGAAATCAAGAGTTGGACGCTCAACCAACCGAGCCACCCAGGTGACCCTGGAAATAACCAATTTGTGTAACTAGTGTCCAACACAGAATTTTCCATTATTACTTTAAAGGTCTAAGACACACACACACACACACATTCTTTTTTTTTCTTGTTTTGTCCCTGCAAAATGAGAGGGAATCATTTCAATAAAGAACAAAAACCAAAGAGCAGTAGTCACTTCTGAATTATAGGAAGATGCAGCATTTCACCAAGAGATACTTTATAAGTAATAGTCCTTGCAACTTCTTTAAGAACTTTGAAACTTGTAACACGACCCGTGTTGACTTTTAATTTGAATTGGAATTTCTTTTCAAATCACAGTTATAAATGATAGATATTGATACTTTTAACCTGTAAATTTTTCTGACTTGTTGGATCCAGGTTCCTCTGAGAGATTTGGTAGATTTTGAGGCGGGTGGGGGGGTCGTTGTTGGGGAGCTTCCAAATGAGCTAGTAGTCATTCGTCAGCATATTGTAATCCATCATTTCTAATGTAAAATCAACTCCAAAACATGCTACAGAAATTCCTGCATTGTTCCAAAGGTAAAGTGTAAACACGAAGTTATTTTCATTTTTAAAAGAAATTGTACAAAACATAATTAACATTTGTGAAACATGTTTTCAGGGAAATTGTTTATCACCTGTAACTACATTTTTCTTCCCATTAGATCCACCTGATATTCCTCAAAAACTGAATTGTGAGACATACGATTTAAAAGAGATTATATGTACTTGGAATCCCGGAAGACCGACAGCACTGGTGGGCCCACGCAATACAAGTTACACTTTATTTGAAAGGTAAAGATCACTAGTGAGGGAAAAATGTCAGACAGTGAGGAGTACATAGGAGGGGTATTAAATGACATAGGGAGTGCTCTCATTTATGTTATGAGCAAGATGGAAAATCCAGTATGCTGTATGAAATTGGATATGCATATTACATGCACACAGACTATATTTGCATGCTCTTTTAAAAATCCTGGAAGAACCCTCAAATATGAACAGAGGCTGTTTCTGGGTAGTAGGCTCCTGGCCAATTATTTTCATCTATTTTCTGCATCCTCCACGTTTTCTTCCCAGAGTCTGGAGTAACATCTATAGTTAGAGATATAAACTTTTTAAAAAGATTAATTATTAGAAATTTTACCCACTTATTTTTTCCTGCAGTATTTATCTCTCTTGCCATTTTGAAATTATTTTAATCTTGTTGCTCTCTTAATTCATAGTTTCTCAGGAAAATATGTTAAATTTAAAAGAGTTGAAGCACCAACAAATGAAAGCTACCAGTTATTCTTTCAAATGCGTCCAAATCAAGAAATATATAATTTTACTTTGAATGCTCGCAATCCTCTGGGTCGGTCAGAATCAACTATTTTAGTTAACATAACTGAGAAAGGTAAGCTGCTTCATAAACCAGTGTCTTAAAAATAATTGTAGAAGTGCTGGAGTGTCTTGAGATTAATGAGGAGTGCTTCCAGGGACTACTTTTTACTATTTTCTTTCTAGTTTCATAATTTTTTATAAATTAGTTTTATAAATTTTATAAATTTTATTTGAGAATCCTTAAAATGTATAATTACGTTTCACCATTTTATTGAATTCAGATAAAAATTTGAATTAGTCGTTTTCACAGAAACCTTAAGTGGTCTTATCTAATAGGTTTTGATTCCTGAAAAATGTTTTACCCCAGTTTTAAAAGCTTTTTATTTCAATTATAGACTCACAGGTGGTTGCAAAGATATAAATTACAGCCCGTGACCTCTTCACCTAGCTTTCGCCATTTTTGACGTCTTAGTAACTATATAGTATCATTTCCAAATGAGGCAGTTGACACTGGTACACTACTGTAAACCAGGCCAGTGAGCTGGCCCGCTGACTTTGCCCAGTTTTCGCAAGTTTCTACGTGCACTTAGAGGTGTGTGTGTGTGTGTGTGTGTGTGTGCGTGCGCGCGTGCGCGCACTTCTGTGCAGTTGTATCCACGTATAGGTTCACAGAACCACCAACACAATCAATGTAGAACTGTTCTATCTCCACAAAGGAACTTCTTCTTGTTGCCCCGTTGGCAAATCCCCTCCCCCACCCCCATCCCTCCCCCACCCCCACCCTCACCCTTCCACCACCCCTCCACCACCACCCCTCCACACATGCTCTTGCATCCCGCTCCCTAGGCAATATCCAATCTGTTATTCCTCTCAGTGCTTTGTTATGTTGAAAATGTTATATAAATGGAATCATACAGTGTATAACCTTTGGAGATTGGCATTTTTTACTAAGGGCAGTATCCTTGAGATCCATCCAAGTTGCTGTATGTATCAGTAAGTAGCTTGTTCCTTTTTATTGCCAATGATTCCGGAATTTTTAGCAGCCCTGTTAATACATAGCTCCAAATAGAACTTAAATATGGTCCATCTTCTTAGCATTCATTCCTGTGGGCATTCTGCTGCATCGGGTCCTTACCAGCCTCTGCAGCACAGAACGGTGACATAGAGGCCTTCTCTTAGAGACTCGGTCACTGAGAAAGGCTTAAACCAAATGCCATTAAAATACAGACTGGCAAGTGATTAGTAGATGACCCTGTTGCCTTGTTTGTAAACATAAGTACACTTCATCAGCTATTCCTTCTCATCATTTTTGTTATTTCCCGGGTTTTCATAAGGTTCAAACAGCTACGTTTTATACTTGAGTGGTGGTGTTTGTGTGTATTTCCCTGCCCTCTGCCTTTCAACTTTATTTTCCCATGTTGCTTTCCTCCCGCTCACATGGCACGCGCACTGTCATCAGCATCACTGCGCCTTTGTTATTGCTCAGAGCCCAACCTGAAATGCTTTTCTGCATCCATTCTGCCATTTTGCTCAGATTCTCCCTTCAAAGCTCCTCTTAAGACCCATTTTCCAACGGAATGGGAAAAGATATTTGCAAATGACATATCGGACAAAGGGCTAGTATCTAAAATCTATAAAGAGCTCACCAAACTCCACACCTGAAAAACAAATAACCCAGTGAAGAAATGGGCAGAAAACATGAATAGACACTTCTCTAAAGAAGACATCCAGATGGCCAACAGGCACATGAAAAGATGTTCAGCGTCGCTCCTTATCAGGGAAATACAAATCAAAACCACACTCAGGTATCACCTCACACCAGTCAGAGTGGCCAAAATGAACAAATCAGGAGACTATAGATGCTGGAGAGGATGTGGAGAAACGGGAACCCTCTTGCACTGTTGGTGGGAATGCAAATTGGTGCAGCCGCTCTGGAAAGCAGTGTGGAGGTTCCTCAGAAAATTAAAAATAGACCTACCCTATGACCCAGCAATAGCACTGCTAGGAATTTATCCAAGGGATACAGGAGTACTGATGCATAGGGCCACTTGTACCCCAATGTTCATAGCAGCACTCTCAACAATAGCCAAATTATGGAAAGAGCCTAAATGTCCATCAACTGATGAATGGATAAAGAAATTGTGGTTTATATACACAATGGAATACTACGTGGCAATGAGAAAAAATGAAATATGGCCTTTTGTAGCAACGTGGATGGAACTGGAGAGTGTGATGCTAAGTGAAATAAGCCATACGGAGAAAGACAGATACCATATGGTTTCACTCTTATGTGGATCCTGAGAAACTTAACAGGAACCCATGGGGGAGGGGAAGGAAAAAAAAAAAAAAGAGGTTAGAGTGGGAGAGAGCCAAAGCATAAGAGACTGTTAAAAACTGAGAACAAACTGAGGGTTGATGGGGGGTGGGAGGGAGGGGAGGGTGGGTGATGGGTATTGAGGAGGGCACCTTTTGGGATGAGCACTGGGTGTTGTATGGAAACCAATTTGTCAATAAATTTCATATATAAAAAAATAAATAAATAAATAAATAAATAAATAAACTTAAAAAAAAAGACCCATCTTCACTCTAAGACTTTCCCTACCACACTGACGTCTAAACTCCAGTAGCTGTTAATATCTCTGCCACACATTTCAAACTCAGCATATGTACTCTTGTTACTTTTCTTTTTTTTTGTCAGTCCCCCAGCAAGTTAGAGGTTCCTTAAAGGTAGAGATTATGCTCCTACGACCTTGTAGTATTCCTGATGGCAGTATAGGAACCTTGAGTGTGGTTGGTCCATGAAAACTGTGGGCATGATATCAGCAGTAAAAGTGAGCTTTTGTGTTCCATGGATACTGAGTGGAATATTGTTGATCAGTACTAATGATACCTCTTTTGTTTTTCGGGGTTTTTTGATTGTCATTTGTCATGTTAGAAAAGAGCTTTTAAAATGATCTCTACAAATTGTATTTACAGTTTATCCTCGTATTCCTACTTCAATCAAAGTGAAGGATATTAATTCAACAGCTGTTATACTTTCCTGGCATTTACCGGGCAACTTTGCAAAGATTAAACTTTTATGTCAAATTGAAATTAATAAAACTAACTCAGTACAAGAATTGGTGAGTAAGATTCTTCTGTAGACTTGCTTTGAGGTTACTTTAGATAAAATATTTCGTTTTCGAAAAGAATTGAGTAAATTGAGGGGCGCCTGGGTGGCTCTGTCAGTTGGTGTCCACTTTTGATCTCAGGTCAGGTCATGATCTCACGGTTCACGGGATCAAGCTCTGCATTGGGCTCTGCACTGACAGCATGGGGCCTGCTTGAGATTCTCTCTCCCTCTGCCCCTCTCTTTCTCTCTTTATCTTTGAGAGAGTCTCAAAATAAATAAATAAACTTAAAGAATTGTGTAAATTGATATGCATAAGCTCTCAGGTTATTTATTATAGAGATTTACTAAGAACTAAGGCACTATACATCAATGTAATAATGGCTTTTTATTTAGTACTTGAACACAGTTATAATACTGGATATTATTAGAACATGAGTTGCACTTTTATTAGGTTGTTTCCAGGTCTAGTATAGCATCTTGCACATAGCTAGTGCCCAGTAAATTTGTGAATGAATAAGTAGTTTTTTGCCATAGCCGCCAGCATGAATTAATGGACTAATAATAAGCACCAGAGAGGTTTCAGACTGCCAAGTGCAGCAGTAGGAACAAGTGAGTAAGTGAGAGCACGACTTTTTAATACCGTTTAGATACTTAAGGTTGGCTTTTATACTGTACCGTCTTGTAATTTGTGCTAAGTCCCAAATAAAAGAGACTGTAATGAAAATATTCATTGGAAGCTTATTGATGGTTGCTACAAAACTCAGAGGCCAAAATATAACCCCGAAAGCTTTGTAATTGGGAGTTCAGAGGATTTCCTGAGGCATGCACATCCCCAAATTTGTTTAAACTGTTTCATTTTTTATGTAATTTAAATAAGAATTTGTTGACTATTCCGCATGTTTAACACCAAACTAGAGGTTCTAAGTGCTGTATTAAAAAATGCACAAGACGATGCCTGCCTCGAAGCTTCCAGATATACCTAATGTACTTAAATCCTCAAGGTCATCTTAGATTAGTAAATCTGAGGCTTACCATATATTAAGGCTTATTGTATTACCATTAGCCATTGACCGATGATCAAAATTTATATCATCTTCTCTGCATAATTTAATTGATAATTATTACTTAGATCCAGTATTTGGATTAAAATGACACCGAAGTTGTTTGGTTGTTGTTGCAGAGCATAATTTTACCGATTTGGTAGTTACGTAAAAATTTAAAACGTTTTGGTGGCTGAACTAACTTTAGTGCTCTAAAGGCAAACTCAGGTGGACATTTAGTCAATTTATGTTACACATTTGGGCAGCTTTCTTATCAAAAAAAAGTATGTGTGTATAAATGTGTGTTTTTAAACACATGACATTACTTATACATACATTTGCATATTTATTTGCTCTCTAATAGCGGAATGTCACGATCAGAGGAGTAGAAAATTCGAGTTATCTTGTAGCTGTGGACCAGTTAAACCCATATACTGTATATACTTTCCGGATTCGCTGTTCTGCTGAAACTTTCTGGAAATGGAGCAAATGGAGCAATGAAAAAAAATATTTAACCACAGAAGCCAGTAAGTTAACTAAATGATTTATGGCTAAATATCACTAGGGATCCTGAAATTTTACAACTTTTTTTTTTTTTTAATGTCACCAAATGAGTAAAAGGAGAACACTTGAATTGTGTAATTGTATAGTATCTGCTCGTAAAATGTCATCCAGACATTTTAAATGGTGACTCTAAGGTTTGGGATAGTGTGGACAGTTACTTGGCCCGTGTTGTGTGGGAAACTCTAGGTCTGTCTGCCGGATGATTGCAGCTGTCCTAAAATGATGCAGAGGAAACAAACTGGAAACTGTGCTAAGATTACGGTGTGATTTTGCTCACAGTCTTTTCCTCCTTTTCCTAGAATTTTAATTCTGTTTTAATTCTGTTCAGTTCTGTTTGCTGAAGACAATTCTTGAGAAAGAGAATTTGTTGGAATTTTTATTTGCGACCTAGGCCTGAGAAATGGATGGGGCCACGGGTCTTGAACTATTCTTTCTGCAGTACACCAAATAGGTCAGAATAGGTGCAAAATTAGTTGACTGGTTTTCTGAGTATGATAATTTCCAAAGACAGAATGAGATTCTATCCTTGATTAATCACATGTCAGCTTTGAAAATCAAAAACAAAAAACTTAAAAACAGGTATAATTTTCAGGAGTCATTCAGTAAAAGATAGCAAAAGCTTTATTTAAACTAGATAACTTGGGGGGGGGGGGGTGTAAAACTTCTTCCCAAAAATTAATGAACAGTAAAACACAGACTGATAGGTATTGATCCAGACTTTGCCTCTCCACAGGAAGGAAGGTTAGAAAGGTGAGAGGGATTTTGCAATATTGTGTCCAGGTGGTTTGGATCATCAAAATGGAATCCCATGCATGAATCCAGAGACAGAGAGTGTTAGTTATTCATTGCTGCCTGACAAGTTACCCTAAAATTCAGGGGCTTAAAACAGTAAACATTAATTCTCTCACGGTGAGTTTAGGTCAGAAACTCAGAAGCAGCCTAATTGAGTATCTCTGGCTTCGAGTCTCTTGTGAGGCCACAGTGTGGATGTGGGTGGGGGCTGCAGGCTTGCCTAGGACTAGAGAATCTGCTTGAAAGATGGCTCGCTCAGTGGCTGGTCCTCACCACACAGACCTCTCCGTAGTGCTGCCGAGTGGCCTCATAACATGGCAGCTAGCTCCACCCAGACTTAGTGAGGAGAGAGAGACCATGGTGCCTCCACGATGCCTTTTATGGCCTCGCCTCAGAAGGGAGGAGCCATCGTGTCTGTTGCACTCTGTGTCACACAGGCTGATGCTGATACATTGTAGGAGTGGGCCACACAGGCAGGCATATCAGGAGGCGTGACCAATGTCATTGGCCATTTGTAGACTGGCTACCCCAGGAGCCTTTACCTTCGGTTGACGAGCTGCTGTTGCCAAGAGGAAACACTTGATTCACACCTCATTAAGATGACAGCATTAATTCACTTAACAAATACTTACTGAGTACCCGCCATGTATCAGGGACTGTTCTAGTCACCAGGGATATAGCAGTGGATGAAACAGTCTCTGCCCATGGAGTTTATAGGCTAGAGGATTAGAAATAAAATTTTAAAAGTAGTATGTTGGGAGAAAAATAAAGCCGAGAAAGGGGACTAGGGAAAGAAAGTGACGGGGGAAGAGGGGTTGCAGTTTTAAATAGGGTAGCTGGAAAAGACCTCACTATTAAGGTAACATTGGAGCTGAGATCTAGAGCAGGCGAGGTAGCAAGCTACACGGGGAGCCAGGGCAGGAGAGCTTCTGCGCACAGGAAGAGAGGTCACAGAGAGCTCAGGAAGCCTGAGGCAGGTGTCCTCAACACGTTGGAGGAGCGGGGCACCAGGAAGCCCATGCTCGGCCAGAGCCCACCTGAGCAGGAGGAGGTGGGAAGATGTGAGCCAGAGCAGCACGAGCCTCAGGTAGGGTCTGAAGGGTGATTTTAATCCACTCGAAGGGGCCTTATGTCTTGCAGACGTTGAGAGCTCGGCTGTTTCATCCCTTCACTTCTAAGTGGAAGCCACTGAACTGCTTCACATTTTTATGGAGAATTCCAAAAACCTAGAAAAGAATCTCAAGCGCCACTCTCTCAATTATCGGTAGTCTCAACTGACATGCCGTACATGTCTTCGAATGCTAACTTTTAAATCTCTTTCCTAGTTCCTTCAAAGGGACCAGATACTTGGAGAGAGTGGAGTTCTGATGGAAAAAACTTAATAATCTATTGGAAGGTAAATGTCCAATTTTTTTTCCTTAGATATTTAAATGATTATATTATGCTAAACTTGCGTGTGGTACTTGGGTTCTCCAGGAGACTGGATTTCCCAGACTGGCTCTTTGAAGCACTGCTGAGAATCTAACCTGGTACTAAAACCCCCCAGACCCTCATCACTACTGAATCACCACGGCCAGTATGGTGAGGGTCTTCTCTGTCAGATCGGAGCATTCTTTACTTTGATTTCATGAGGACTGGAAAGGACCTGAGGATTTCGTGAATTCCATCCACGTCTGTCACTTCAGCCAGAAACACCTTAAGAAGCCACAAGTTAGAATCTCAGTTGTGTTGGTGTTACATTTTTTATCTTGAACACATAGGGAACTTTTTACATATTTCGTGTGTACTTTGTTTCCCTTAAGTAAATTGCGTTATTATATGCCACTTAAAATTTTTGCATTTGGGTGGAAAATTAAGTTGTAAAGTTTTGTAAAAATTTTAGATACAGTGTAAATTGCATTGTGTTTCCACAGTTTTTCTCTACTAGAGCAACCGTTTTTGTTGCTATACTCTTTATCTGATTTGCAGACATCAAAAACCATTGTTTTCCACATCAGATATTATAAGAACAGTCATAATTGGATTTCTTCAAATAGGGAATTCTGTTGTTGAAAGTAAAACTATTTTTGCAAAAATTTGATGTCAGTACAACTTTGAGTGAAGTAGGTCTTTGTGCAAGTTCACTCTAAGTTCTGTTGCTTTGTGGTGGGCTGTATATGACCCCTCTTACATATTTTTTTAAATGTTTATTTATTTTTGAGAGAGAGAAGGGGAAGGGAGAGAGAGGATCCCAAACAGGCTCCCCACTGTCAGTGCAGAGCCAGACACAGGGCTTGATCTCATGAACTGTGAGATCATGACCTGAGCCAAAATCAAGAGTTGGACGCTTACCCGACTGAGCCACCCAGGTGCCCCCCCTCCCTTACTCTTGATTAGAAAATCCACTGGCTACCCAACAACTGTCTGTCACATTTCATGATAATATAGTAACAATGATACAGTCACTTCAGTATATCACTTCTCAGCCTTTTGGCTAAGATCAAGAGGAGCTTGCTCTGTCCATTTCACACATCAGCCTGGTACTGCAGAACCATTACTTCAGGTATAGAGAAAATCTGTAATGTTGTTCAAACTAGACGAATGCTTAACCGAAGCTTAAAAATACTGAAGTGATTGTAACTTTGGTGACTAGGTTGATGGTTCTGCCATTTGTCAAGGACGAGCATATTTGGGTGGAAAATTAAGTTGTTTGGGGTTGAATTTTTTAAATCTGTTTTTAAAAATCTGTGCCAGTGGGATATCCAAGCAGAGTCTAATAGGTGGTGGTTTGATGTAAGGCTCTGGAGTTCGGGGCAGAAGTCGGAGCTAAGACACAGCTTTGAGTAGCATGTAACTTGGATCACTCAGGGAGAGCATGCAGGGTGCAGAGAGGCCAAGGACGGACCCCTACGTGAAAACAGCATAAAAGGACCAGCAAAGGAAGAGGATCCAGCAGAGGAGAGTGGGAAGGGTAGATGGGCAGGAAGACCAGATGAAAATAATATAGCAGAAGCCAAGGGAGGGGGTTCTGTGAAAGAGTGAGCAGTCAACATCATCTGATGAAGCCCACAAATCTTGGGATGATAATGGGTATGGTAGAACAGGTCATCGGAGAGTCACTGGGGACCTGTTGTGGAGCAGTGTTTTCAGCAGAGTTGTTTCTGTTTTTAATGAGAGAGAGAGAGAGAGAGAGACATAGTTTAAGTGGGGGGGAGGGCACAGAGAGAGGAGAGCGAGAATCCTAGGCAGGTTCCGTGCTGTCAGCACAGAGCTTGACGTTGGGCTTGAACTCACGAAAGCGTGAGATCATGACCTGAGCCAAGATCAAGGGTTGGATGCTTAACTGACTGAGCCACCCAGGCGCCCCTTCAGCAGAACATTGATACCAAGGTCTGTCTGAATTAGAGGCTTCCATGCATCATCATATAAATTGGAGCAGTGGTTTTGAAAAGCAGTTTAGCTCCATAAATAAAGAAGTTTGAATGTTTCCTCATGCCCAGTAAGTCTACTTTAGAAATCCATACTAAAGAATTAATCCTAACTATGAAAATGAAAAGTGGCATTGAAAGGTGCACCAAGTATTATCTTAGTATTGTGAAAAATTGGAAACTACTTAAATTTCATTTATTTAAGGAATATTCAGGTCAACTAGTAAAAATACTACATAAAATATAAAGCTGTTAAAGTGTGTATATTATAGACAAGTATATTATAGAAAGGCAAAAAAAGATAAATTGTATAGAATGATTAAAACAATGTTAAAAAATCTACATCTTAGAAAAACAACTTGAAGAAAGTATCAAAATGCAAAAGTATTTAAGAGATAGACATGGGTAGGGGCGCCTGGGTGGCACAGTCGGTTAAGCCTCCGACTTCAGCCAGATCACGATCTCGTGGTCCATGAGTTCCAGCCCCGCATCAGGCTCTGGGCTGATGGCTCAGAGCCTGGAGCCTGTTTCCGATTCTGTGTCTCCCTCTCTCTCTGCCCCTCCCCCGTTCATGCTCTGTCTCTCTCTGTCCCAAAAATAAATAAAAATGTTGAAAAAAAAATTAAAAAAAAAAAGAGACATGGGAACATTTTATAGTTTTTTTTTTTAACTTTTGTATAATTTCCAAATTTTCTGGTGATGAGCAGGTACTGGTTTGATAAAACAGTAAATATTTTTTAAAAACTGATGCCACAGGGATGCCTGGGTGGCTGGCTCAGTCGGTTAAGCGTCCAACTTCAATTCAGGTCATGATCTCATGGTTTGTGAGTTTGAGCCCCGCGTCGGGCTCTGTGCTGACAGCTTGGAGCCTGGAGCCTGCTTCAGATGCTGTGTCTCCCTCTCTCTGCCCCTCCCCAGCTTTCACTCTCTCTCTCAAAAATAAACATTAAAAAAATTTTTTTTTTTTACATAAAACTATGATGTAGTAATTTTTTTAAGTTTTGTTTATTTCTCTCTACACGCACAACCCTGAGGTCAGGAGTCACATGCTCCACTGACTGAGCCAGCCAGAGGTCCCTCATGCCATAATTTTTTACGTTTTGCTGGGTAGAGCAGTCATTCTTACTACTTTTTTCGTTTGTATCTGAAAAATGAGGCTAAATGCTGTTTTGTATTTACTTAATTTTTAAATTTCTGTGTGTTCTTACTGCTTATGGTAAGTATAGTTTTTCTTCAGTATCACTTTCCTGATTTATCCTGGTCTCGTGCCTTTTAAATCTGTGTTTTATACTGTTAACAGCTTCATCTATTCCACTGTTACCTTGTTGTGATTAACGCAGTACCTGGTTTAGACTTGATGGATGGGCCTGCCTCATCACATAGCCATTTTTTGCAGGTTTCTTGACAGAATTTATTTTTCTGTTTTTCATAGCCTTTGCCCATTAACGAAGCTAATGGGAAAATCCTTTCCTATAATGTGTCATGTTCACTAGATGAGGAGACACAGTCCCTTTCTGAGATCCCTGATCCTCAACATAAGGCAGAACTACAACTTGATAAAAATGACTACATCATCAGCGTGGTGGCAAAAAATTCTGTTGGTTCATCGCCACCTTCTAAAATAGCTAGTATGGAAATTCCAAACGGTGAGTACTTAAGATAACATAGTACATAAGAACAGGGAATTAGAGTGAAGCATCTTAAAGGTGGTTTGCTCTCATAATGTCAGCTTTCTTCTCCTGTCCCCTGTTGCTGCTGATGCAAAAGGAGGAACAAGCAGATTAATGTCCTGAATTCATTGAGAGGCAGCAGTCATCAGTCATTAGTGTTGACTCCAAACATCTACTGATGGATAAAATAATTACCCAGTTACTTTAGTGCATAATGTTGGAGAGTTATGGTGGTAGATTACTCTTCATAGGAAATGTTTCAACTACTTACTCAAGTACCGTTTTCATTTCTCTCTCCCAAGACCATGAGAGCTGATGCTGTATTAGCTAGGCTATTTTGCACACTGCCAGGACAAAATTTTCATTTTAAGTGGCCACTTTGTTGGTAATGTCTTACCAACAAATGTCTTTATTATAATATTATAATATATATTATCAATATAAGCTTGAAAAAGTAACTGGGGCAGTTTCGAAATTAACTTAATGCCTTTTTTTTTAAGTTTATTTATTTATTTATTTATTTTTTTTAACATTTATTTATTTTTGAGACAGGGAGAGACAGAGCATGAACGGGGGAGGGTCAGAGAGAGAGAGAGACACAGAATCTGAAACAGGCTCCAGGCTCTGAGCTGTGAGCACAGAGCCCGATGCGGGGCTCGAACTCACGGACCGTGAGATCATGACCTGAGCCGAAGTCGGATGCTTAACCAACTGAGCCACCCAGGCTCCCCTAAAGTTTATTTTTTGAGAGCAAGAAAGAGAGGGCAGAGGGGCAGAGAGAGGGGAACAGGGAGAGTCCCAAGTGGGCTCCACATTGTTAGTGCAGAGTCTGACATGGGGCTCAATCTTGCAAACCATGAGGTTGTGACCTGAGCCAAAATCAAGAGGATGCTTAACGGACTGAGCCACCCAGACTCCCCTGCCTTTCTTTAAATACTATGGATTCCCAATGATGTGTCCATTCTTTCTTGGCCGCCTTTATAGCTCTAGACTTGGGAATTTTAAATAGCCACTTCTGCCTCTTTTCCCGGTCGATTCCTCTTTGAGGTCATTCCCTGCTCCCCCACTTTGCTGTCCTGCCTCAATATGGGGTCTCCTATCTGTGCCCACCCACTCCTAAAGGAAGAAAAGTTGGTCCAGTTGGGGTCCTCTGAGTATCTTTTCAACTCCTGATTGAGGCAGTTTCTTACTGCCTGTAACTTAGCTGGTTCTTTGCTTTGTTTCAGTCGACAGTTTCAGTCGACAATTCAGGGGAATTAGGAAGGACTAGGGGAGGCGCCATACATTTCAGAGACACGCAACACAGAGCCCAGGAAGCAGCACACGCCAGAAAGAGAGGTCTCCAGGTAGCAGTGTGAGCACAGAAAGGAAAGGAAAGAGAGACACACAGAAGAGAACACCAACACTTCTGATTTAGAGTCTGTATTTCATTGCTTTATAATGATAAGCAATAGCTGTGTTGTCTTTTAATTTAAGAACTATATTCCTGCCTTTTCCCTGTGTCCTTCGGAAGGTGGCAGTTTATGGAACTAACAGTGGTCTAGCATCAGCACCTAGAGAGTTAAGAAGAAATCAGTGTGCCTTGAGGATTTCCCATGATGGCGGCCTTGGGCCTCAGAGCAAGTTTACACTGTGGGGTTTTAATCACATTGGGCCCAAACATGTTAAATCCAAAGTCTTCTGAATTCTAAACCAAATTGCTATCTTTTGTTAGGTAGTAATTGCCTTATGAGTACAATTTTTTTTTTTTCCCAGAAAGCCTTTCTTTGACTTTTTTACTAAACCCTTGAATATAAATCAGTTACAGAAATTATGTCTTTTCTCCCATTACTGTGGGAAATTTCGGCCTAACCTACCCAATCCTCACCCCCAACCTTGGGCCTTCCTTATCCCTGGGCCGGGATCTGGCAGGATGGGGAAACAGAACCTCAGCACGGCCCCCTTCCCACCAACCTCTGCATCTCACCCCTCCCTTTGCCCACACTGGCTGTTCCGTCCCACGGCTCTTGATCCCACTGCATTTTAGCAGATTCCCCATTCTTCACACCTTCTCCAGAAACCCCTGCAGCCCCCCGGCGCCCAGACTCCCACCATGGGCCTGAAAGGAAGAGCAGGTCTGCTCCATCCACTCATTCACCGCGTGTCACTGTGCTCCTGCTCCGTGTGCCCCGGGCTGGGGTTGCAGGCACACGCCTCCGCCTGCTGGCGTGGGGCTCATGTCCGTAGTGGACGAGGAGAGGAGAGGTTAGGACTGTCCGCTCGTGCTCTGCACCTGCCTCCGGCATGCCTGCCCCCTGCCTTGCTGCACCTGTGTAGTGCCCTCACGCCCTCAGCCCCATCCCTCCTGACGCTGACCTTCACATCCCAGCCCTGCTGTGTCACCGTCTATCCTGGGTGCTCTTTATTACTTTCTCCAGCTTCTGACTTTATCTGTATATACCGGTAATTACTGTTCTACAACAGAAATAACAGAGCGACATTTCTAAACTTTGCTAGAGATTTATCTAGTTTGAGCACTATTTTAAAATTTCTCTACAGTGAAGTAATTTTTCTAACTCCTGCCCGTTTCCATGAGATTTACCGTATGTTATTGTTTTTAATACAAGTAAAACCCTACTTCTTTCTTGTTGAAGATGATCTCAAAGTAGAGCAGGCTGTCGGGATGGGAAATGGAATTCTCCTCACGTGGAATTACGACCCCAGCATGACTTGTGACTATGTTATTAAGTGGTGTAACTCCTCTCGGGCCGAGCCCTGCCTCATGGACTGGAAAAAAGTCCCTTCCAACAGCACGGAAGCTGTAATAGAATCTGGTAAGATGAACTCATGCCTCTTAATGAAAGTTCTTAAAATATATTTTTAAACGGCAGTATATGGTGTGACTGGGTATAATGAGTGACCACCCCCCCCCCCCCCCCACCACCACCACTGTGAATTGCTGTGACTTTTCTGGAAAGTGCTTTGTAGCCATATGTGTGTGAAATGGTTCATATCTTTTGATCTAGTAATTACTTGTCTGAGAATTTATTCCAAGAAATAATCAGAGTGACATCGGATACCATGTAAGAATGTTCACCACAGTGGTATTTATAAACATAAAAATTGAAAACCCAAACAGCAAATAGGAGAATGAGTAAATTACAGTACATCTAGAAAGTGGAATGTTAACGCCAAAGATTGTGTCAAATATGTAACACCAAGGACAAGTGCTCCTGAAGAAAAAAGACTGGAACCCTAAGTAGTATGGTCTCACTCATCGTGTGCTCAGGGCGCAGGTTGAGGGGTTAGGCAGAGCCGAGAACAAAGGACTCGCAGCCATCACTGCTGGTGTAGGGCATGGGGGCACCCGTGTGGCAAGGGGCATGGTGCGTGCATGTTTTGGGGGGGCCGTTCCCAGTGTCTGACTGTTGATGAGCCGTGAGTCCTACCAGGTGAGCTGCTTTAGATATGAGCAGTCTCGAGTTCAGCCATGAGGAGTGTGTGGTAACCTGCAGGCTAAGCCAGCCCTATCCTTGGTAATTACAGCCCCCTTTCCACTATCATTGTTCCTTCTGAGCGGCTGATGAGTGTTTTGTACCTCTGCCCTCGGGAATTGTGGAACATGTAGCTCAGTGGTGGTGGTGCTTCTCGAGGTCATTCCGTTGCCGTGGTTCTCCCTCACATGGGCACAAGGCTCAGGAGAGCAAGCAGCTGCTGATTCTTATCTCCCAGAGAACCAGGGCTACCTGCCTGCCCTTTTCACTGTCAAATGGTGAAGATGAGTCCCGCCCACGAGATTACTCCAAGTCGGTTGAGATTATTTGCCACTTCTTGAAATATGCAGTGGTTCCCTTCATCCTTTCTTAGAGCATACCTCCCTCATCAGAGTGCCCAGCTCATACCAGCTCCTCTCCTGGGCCCCCTCCTCCCCCCACGGAGCTGCCTGAGTCTCCCACAGTCCTGGCACACCCCACCGGAGCTCTCGTCCGTTTTCCAGCCTTCTCGCTTGGGCTTTGAGAATGACTGGGTGGACTAGGGCAGGCTCAGTGGTGTGGAAAGGGGTCTCCTTGGATAGCGTGTGACCTGTAGGGTGAGAGGGCCAGCCTCCCGTGCCAAGGCAGGTGAGCAAAGGCCCTGCGGTGTGGTTGAGAGAACAAAGGCTCCGAGAAGTAGGTGGCTTGGCCCAACGTCACAAAACTGGTGTGGGATAGCACCAGGATTCACATTCAGAGCTGTTCTGAGCCTCAGGAGGCCAGGAGTTGTCTCCATTATATATGGTTGCTGGGAGGCACTTCTCTTGTCCCCTTTATGTACTCACTCCACTATCCTCTCTATCTTATGACCTCAAAACATGGAACCCCACTCGGGCTCTTTTTCTTCTTAAGGCGGTGGAACCCTATAGAATACTGATACACATAATTGTAACATAACGCTGGGTGCGTGCAGATTACAATAACCTCAGGTACACCTGTCTCGAAAGAAAAAAGTTGCAGAATGATTGTAGAGGTTGATCCATCTCTCCTTTGAGCTTGTAGACCCACTGGTGTTCCTTGGGCATGTAGCTGGAGATCTGGTGCTCTCACCACACCAGAATTTCCCCCCAAGCAGTATCGTCTCCCTAGACCACCACTGGTGAGCTCCTGATTGCCCTTTAAGGCCCTGTTCACATGTCACTTCTTGGTGGATTTTCGTGATATTCTTAAATTCATTTGGTCATTGAAGGTGCCACAGCCTATGATAGACCCCTGTGGTCTAGCACATTGTGTCATGGTTACCCCATTCGTCTGTCCCCCCACCACTCTGCCAGCCTCTCTAGGCCATGGGCCATACTGTGTCCGCCCATTCCCAACATTTCTCACGTTGCATGGTATTGAGGAGGTATCTTAAAAGGGATTTTTTAACTGAAGTTAAGAAGCTTCTCTTGCATGTCTTGTGAAGTTAATAACTCAAGGGCACTGAATGGTAATGCTACAAAGAGAGGCTGACTCTATGGCCAGGTCCTTCCACCCTGCAGCATCAAGGGAGGGCGGAAATGTCAGTGTCTGCTTTGGGGAGCAAGGAGGGAGAGAGAACACTGGCCAGGGAAGGGCTTCCAGGGGCTTGATGGGGACCTGCGACTTGCTAGTAAACTGACCCTGGACCAGATCCTGGGGAGAAGTCTCCATTGCTTGATTTTAAGAAACAAAATGCGGGGCGCCTGGGTGGCGCAGTCGGTTAAGCGTCCGACTTCAGCCAGGTCACGATCTCGCGGTCCGCGAGTTCGAGCCCCGCATCAGGCTCTGGGCTGATGGCTCGGAGCCTGGAGCCTGTTTCCGATTCTGTGTCTCCCTCTCTCTCTGCCCCTCCCCCGTTCATGCTCTGTTTCTCTCTGTCCCAAAAATAAATAAACGTTGAAAAAAAAAATTTAAAAAAAAAATGCAAGTTTTGATCACTGTTCTTTCCCTTCAAGGTCATGTCATATTATAATACTGTTCATTACAACAGAAGCGAATTTGTTTAATTTTTCTTCGGTCACTTTTCACTTTGTCAATTTTGAAAATACAGATGTATTGTTTTAGAAGAAGAAAACATCTGTTTAAAATTAGCTTTGGAAATTTCAGAATAAGTTAGCATAAATTGGATATTTCTAAAATAGATGTCCATAGTAATATGTACTTATTAAAGTTAATTGTGTTCACCCTGTAGATCAGTTTCGACCGGGTGTAAGATACAATTTTTTTCTGTATGGGTGCAGAAATCAAGGATATCAGTTACTGCGTTCTATAATTGGATATATAGAAGAATTGGGTAAGTTACGTGGGTAAGATTTCTTAGAGTTCAAGGTAATGTGAAAAAATAGAAATCAATTGCAAGAGTAAATTCTATAAATAGATTAAATGGAGATACTTAGCTCAAGGAAGGAAAAATAATTCATTTGATGAATTTAAAATCGTGATTACTTCATCTTCATTCCTCTAATGTTTATATTTCACGATTTCACCATTGAGAAAACCAGATCTTCATTTTGATGTCAAAGATACTTAATTTGCACTTAAACGCATTTAAAACACCATTAGCTTCGAGACCGTCTGTTGGAGTGACCACTTACAGACTTGGCCCAGAACGCTTCCCTGGGTGTGTGTGTCCTGGGTTCCACCTGTGTGTCTAGTTATTAGCATATAAGCTTCACAGGAAAAACACTTGTGATAGAATTTCTGAAATTTTACGACTCAGTAGAGAATAAAGTTCTAAGTCCAAATGCAGTTATTTTGGAGGATAGAAATTTCATGAAATGTTGATGTCTTGCTCCGTATCAGTAAATCCTCCCTTAACTATCCACTTTTTCCCTTTTACAGCTCCAATTGTTGCCCCAAATTTTACTGTCGAGGACACATCTGCAGATTCAATATTAGTAAGATGGGAAGATATTCCTGTGGAAGAGCTTAGAGGCTTTTTAAGAGGATATTTATTTTACTTTGAAAAAGGAGAGAGAGACACATCTAAGACCAGGGGTTTGGAATCCGGTAAGTAAATTACCTGATTGTGAGTATAGCAAGGACAGTACTTCCTAGAAGTTCTCATTAACCACAAAAAAAAAAAAAAAAAAAAAAAAGAAAGAAAAGAAAAGAAAAAGAAATTCTGCTGAGCAACTTAATACTTGTTTCCAAAACTGTCTGAAAAATAGATAAATGAAAATGTATGAATATGAGAATTTTAGGATTTTAGTGTGTGATAAAAGACACGTACCACCGTTCATTTAAATTATTTATTCTGCAACCCTTGGTAATAAGCCCCATAGGACAGGGAGACCATCTCTTTCTAGTCTTGTATGATGCATAACATAGCATCTTACATAGCATCTGTAATTATAATGAGGAGAAAAGCTCAGGAACCCAAAGAATGGCTCTGGAGCGTCTGCTGTTCTGTGACAAAGAGCCACCCGTGCAGTTCACCAGGGCCTTAATGAGCTGGCCAGCTTAATTGACTTGACTGGGGACGTGTGTCTCCATTAGATCCTAAAAAGTACAGTCAGTCCTCGATAGTTGGTAAGCGTGTGTCCAAAGACCTTAGAGAATTTTCAAATTTACAAATACAGAGATGTTTGCGCAGACCTCTGGCTTCTCCCTAAATTATATTTCTGTTGGGAGTCAGATGATTCCTGTTCATAGCCACATAACACAAGCATATCATCTTTTCCGTTTGAGAGCTTTCATTTCCCTTAATGACCTCTCCTCAGAAAGAAACCATTTTAATTATTTAATGCCTGTCCAGCAAGTAGAGAACAACAGTGCTGGATGGAGATGCTGACCAGGCATTAGCTAGGTTACTTCCCAGAGCAGCTGCATTCCATGGGTACCTCCCCCACATCACTGAGGTCTGCATTTCCTGAACCTTCCACTGCCTGTGAGTGAGAAAAATCCTAAACACAAAGTTCTACCAACATCCAGAGTCTAGTGAAACTTTTCTTAAATGCTCAGAAATTTTACACTTGGATCAGCTAAAATTCTAGCATATGGACTTCCATTTAGAGGCGATGGATTCGTCACTAAAAGAAGAAAACAAAGGCAACTGGACAGGCGAGAGTACACCAGATGTGGATGTTTGGGAGCTGATGGGCGTGGGGCACATGACCTAGAGAAAAGCGGAGCTCCATGAAATCCAGGTGGACGTTCAGGCTTCAGTGAGAAATAATTTCACTCATTGTAGGGGCCAGGATTGGAGACAGATGGTTAGGATGGATATGGGCTGACCAGTGAGGGTGATTGAAAGTCTGCAAGAAGCAGTTAGAACCCCCAAGTCCTGCACCGACTTCATGTAGTGAACATGAGTGCTCTCTCCTCTGCCTGAAGACAAGGGGTTTATTCTTTGGAGAAACTGAGCCAGAGAGCCTCCAGAGAGGGGAACATGACAGGAAGCAGTGTCTGAAGCACCCTGCCTTCTCCTTCCTCTAATAGAAAGCTAATGGGACATCTTCAGCGAGGCCTGTTTCCTTGGACGAGATTGGAGGATCTTTCTTTGGAAAAAGTACATGGTTCCTGAGGAATGACACAAAAGGTGCTGATAGTGGGGGGCTGTCCCAGTGAAAGGCTGGAAATTGACCTGGTCATTTCCCACCAGTGATAAGCGATGCCTGCCAACCAGTAAGCGCCACCAATTCACAGTGACCTTCCAGAGGCTCACTCTTAACCATGACTAGCAGCCAAGGGTAACCAGATGGTTGAGAAAGATTCTAACATGAGGACAGAAACCGGAAGAAATGAGAGGAAACAGGTTCAGTGTAGGGGAAACAAATTTAAAACTATCCTTGTGTCATTGAGATGCGCTGTATTTATTGAAAGGGCATGATGTTCTAAAAAGGAACAATCAGAAGATATGTAAGGGTTCATCAAAATTAAAAATGTGATCTAAGAAATTTTTAAAGAAAAATAGAAGATAGAGGAAAATTGAAAATAGAGAGATTCTTCCCCAGATTAGATGAATGCAGAGGAGAAAACCTTGGAGTAAAACGATTAGGAAGTTGGAGCATCAGAGACATGCACTGCCATGCGAGAGAGAAGAGGGAAATAGAAGTAAATTACCAAAGCAGGAGCATAAGACCATTTCCCAGAAGTGAAAGACCAGGCTATATAGAGTAAAAGTACACAGATAAATAGGAAAAAAAATCTACACCAAGGTAGATCGTCATGAATTTCCAGAGCACCTGATAGATAAAGAACAAGTCCTAGAAACAGAGAAAAGTGGCTTGTGTGTGAGGCATCAGGAATGAGAGCGGCCTCGGACTTCTCAACAGTATACCGGATGCCAGAAGACAGCACAGCTATGTGATACTGACTGAAAATTCAAGATACTAACTGACTGAAAATCTTTCAACCTAGAAGTCTGTACTCTGTCAATCTTCCAGCCCGTGTGAGAGCAGAACGAAGGCATTCTCAGACCTGGAGAGCTGCAGATCTTTCCTCCCCCATGCCCCCTGGTCAGGGGGCTCTAGAAGAGCCCATCATCCTGAGGAAGCAAGGGGGGCAGGCCCGTCCAGGAGGGTGGGAGCTAGGAAAGCCTCACGTCTGGAGCAGACACCCTGGGGAAGGGACCCCGGGGGACATAGGGGTTTGGGGGGAGCTGGTCGTGGCACTGGGATTTTGTTGTTGGGCCACGTGAAAAATTGTGTTGAATATTCACAGGAGGATATGGGAAGAATTAGGAATAGGTACACTAAGCAAATGAGGGCAAAAACACGCAGTTACAACAGTAAAACAAGAAAGGAAACATGAGCAGACCAAGCAATTTGCCTTAACAGGAATTCATGTTTCTATGATCCTAGTGATGTACACGCTGGATTTCCCAGACATTTCGATGTGTTTGTGTGAATGACATGGGATGAGAGGGAGAAGGGGTATGGAGAACACCAAAGCGTCACCTTCTTTGTAGGACCTGCATACGGAAGGTCTACATCAAATTTATAAATCAAAATCAAATCAGATTTGTAAATCAAAGCACTGCCAGTCTGAGTTTGTTTTTTTTGGTTTTTTTTTTCAAAATACGGAAGTAAATCCGCAAAGAGGCAGATTGTGTGGTGATCGTCGGTGGCAGGGGAAGGTGCTGGCAGGGAGCTGCTACTTTTTGGCCGTTAGCCATTTAGTACAGTTCGGTTTTGCAAACTGTTGTCTTCCGGTATTTTGATTCAAACTTGAAAATAATGGTTTAGACAGTTCTTCATACTTCTTTTGAAATGATTCAAGGCTTCCTCGCCAGTGACTCGTCCGGCAACCCTGGTGCGCTGCCTCTACCCCGGGTGGTTTGGAGCAAGTGCTCTAGCGAGGCGGGCTCTCCTCCCTCCAGCCTCTCTCTCAGCTCAGGCAGGACCAGCCCCAGGCACTGTGTCCCCCTCCCCAGCAAGTTGCGGTTGTGGTGTGTTCTCATGCCCTTAGGAAGAGAAGAGACTTCTCTTGTTTGTCGGCTATACGCTGGGATTGTCCTAGGGAATGTATGGCAACTTCACTTCCACGGGCAGAGAAACTCAAGCTCAGAGAGGTTTACGTAACAGGTCCAGATTCCACAACTACTAACTGGCAGAACTTAGCTGATTCCACAGGCCTTGGTCCTCCCGGTGACCAGCAACCAGTCACTTGAAAGGGATGTGGGTAGAACAAGAGATGAATGACCAGGTGTTTAAAATGGTGTACAGATCAGGAATAATAATCTTCGCTTTAAAAATAGGTCGTTCTGACATAAAGGTTAAGAATATTACCGACCTCTCCCAGAAGACACTGAGAATTGCCGATCTTCAGGGTAAAACGAGTTACCATCTGGTCCTGCGAGCCTATACAGATGGTGGAATGGGCCCAGAGAAGAGCATGTTTGTGGTGACAAAGGAAAATTGTAAGTTAATTACTGCTGTTGAGATGCTTTCCACACTTGAGCGCATAATGCTTCTAGCAAGTTTTGTCGCTGTAGGAACCCTCTTCTAAAAAATTTCACGTGTTGCGTGTTTAAAGTGGATGGCCAGCAGTGTTAAGAGGCCATGGGGATGGCTTCATATTTATTCTTGCCAGTTATCTGGAGCTATTTCCTCGTGAGTACCTAAGAAATTAAGGAATTAAGGATACCTCTGAAGTCTGGAGTTCTGAATGCATGTTGAATTCAGATAATGGTGACCCACTTTATCCTTCTTTGCCCTAACCATTCTAAATGTGATTTTTTTTTTTTAATTTTTTTTTCAACGTTTTTTATTTTTATTTTGGGGACAGAGAGAGACAGAGCATGAACGGGGGAGGGGCAGAGAGAGAGGGAGACACAGAATCGGAAACAGGCTCCAGGCTCCGAGCCATCAGCCCAGAGCCCGACGCGGGGCTCGAACTCACGGACCGCGAGATCGTGACCTGGCCGAAGTCGGACACTTAACCGACTGCGCCGCCCAGGCGCCCCTAAATGTGATTTTTAACATATCTAGAGAAGGGTGAAAGAAATATCCTTAAAAAAAAAAGGAAAGCCCAGCATTCACAAATTTGAGATGGAGACTGGGGAAGATAGTCTTGACTGTCCGTGGCAAAGAACTTGAGTCCAGGCCACAGTGTGTCCTGTAGCCCCGAGGTGGGCTTCACACAATGAGTAAAGCACCATGAGGATACAGTTCTCAGCCAGGGGTGATTTTGCCTCCTGGGGGATACTTGGCGATGTCTGGTGACATTTTCGGATCCCAGAACTGTAGGGTGCTCCTGGGATCACATGGGTGAAGCCCAGGGATTCTGTGGAACTTCCTAGAGCGTGCACGTCAGCCTCCTCGCCCGCCCCACACACAGGGAAGAAGAATCGAATGGTCAGTAGCGCTCAGCTGTGCTCTAAAGAATTTTAAGTAGTAGTGTAAACATCATTAAAATGCCTAAAGGTCATATTTGAGTAGTTTTTCAGTGTCCCTGGAGCAGTGCAATTTTTTTCCCTTTAAATAATCTATCAATTTAAATGTATCTGATAGGAATTTATTCTATACTTCATGCTAAAAATAGTGGTGTGAATATATCCAATATTCTCTTTTTAGCTGTGGGATTAATTATTGCCATCCTCATCCCAGTGGCGGTGGCGGTCATTGTGGGAGTGGTAACGAGCATTCTTTGCTATCGGAAACGAGAATGGTAATGGTACCTGCATTTACTCTTGCTGTTGTGTTCTTAAGAGCATGATTGTTTAGTTTATGTGTTAACGGAGAAGTACTTGGCTGAAACTAGTCAGTGAAAAATGTGGATTTAGTCAGATCAATGTTGGATTTCTTGGTAAGCAAGAACATGGCATGTTATTTAAAGGTTTTTAGTCAAGTGAAAGGTAAATTTTTTCCTGCTGTATTTACTAATAATTTAAGTAATAGCAGATATACTAAAAAATATTTACAGGCATAAATAGGGCAGTACCTCTATGCAAGATTAATGATTAGGATCACATTTGTCCTGATGACCTATTTAGAAACTACCATCATTTATTCATTATTCAACAAATATGAATGACATCTCCCATGTGAAGAGTGAGACAGAGGTGAACTAAATAAGCGTGATCTTTATAGACCTCTATCGTAGTAGGGAAAAGTGGACATTAAACACATAATCATCCAGTAAATGCACGCTTACAAAGTATGAGTGGGTACTAGGAAAGTCACTGGGCACCAGGAGGGGAATAACAGGAACCACGTCACTAGAGATGCCAACCAAGGCTTCCCTATGGGAGTTCCATTTAAGTGGAGTCCCAAAGTGTAAGCAGAGGAGAGAGTTTTCCAGGGAGAGAGAAGAGCTCCTGTGCGGGCCCAGACATTGGAAAGAGCTTGGTCATCTGGAGAAAGTGAGAGGAACTGTGTGTCTGGGTGAAGCTTGAGAGGCAGGAGGTGAGGTGAGGTGGTAAGCAGGGACTCCGTGTGAGAGAGTACATCATGGTAACTGGCAGGCATTGTCCTGGGCTGGGCTTGGGACAGATGGCTGTGTTCAGGCATAGACAGCCCTCACTGGCATTAAAAATGCCATCATTCATGACAGAGAAGAGAATGTATTCTAATAATCTCGGTTTATAAATTAGCATAGTAATAGTTTAGAACTATAGAATACCCTGTTTTGGTAACCATATTTTCATTACCAAAAATCACATTTTAAAAATGACTTTAATACAAAAGATAACATGAGAGAGTTTATTTTTTTATTATTTTTTTTAATGTTTATTTATTTTTGAGACAGAGAGACAGAGCATGAACGGCAGAGGGTCAGAGAGAGAGGGAGACCCAGAATCCGAAGCAGGCTCCAGGCTCTGAGCGGTCAGCACAGAGCCCGACGCAGGGCTCGAACTCATGGACCGTGAGATCATGACCTGAGCCGAAGTCGGATGCTTAACCGACTGTGCCACCCAGGCGCCCCAACATGAGAGAGTTTAAAAGCTAGAACATTTCATACTTAACATTTAACAAAGTTGTTTTGTTTTTTCCTGCAGGAATTTCAAATACTAAACTTCCTTTTAACAGCTATAAATGTAATATGGCACTGAGAAAATACCCTTTATGTTTGCATTTAGTTTTTGCTCAACATTAATAGCCTTTTCCCCTAATAGTCCAGAACCTGTTACGAGCAGTGGAGAACTGCCTGATGCAAATATGTTCCCACAGTAATGGGCCCTGCTTAATCTAGTTTGCACTGTGGACGTTTGAGTAGATGAGCAGGTCCTCTGTTTCACTTATGATTTGGGAGTACAGTCACCATTTCAATTCACTGCTTTCTATTTTCAGAAGATGCTGTCGTTCTAAAATAGAAGTACCGCTTGTCTGTCTCAAATAGGAACCTCTCAGTGCATTGTACACAAAGGTTCATGAATGATCACACTAAAAAGGATCTTGCATTTTTATCTCAGAAGTTCACTAAAGCATCATATAAAATGTCCAAGTAAACCTAGTGATTTACTAACTTATTTGTTGTCTAATTGATCATCTCAGTTATTAAATGTACTTAATCATCTTTATTTAAAGGATTAAAGAAACCTTCTACCCTGACATTCCAAATCCAGAAAATTGTAAAGCTTTACAGTTTCAGAAGAGTGTCTGTGAGGTAACCCTTTATTTTCTTACATTTCTCTTTGAAGTACTGGCCTCCTTTTTTCAGTCTTTTGTGAAAAGCTTTTAATGTGCAAATATCATCCAACGTAAAATGTATCAAGCGAAAGAGCAGTGCTTTAACATCTGCTGAACTTCTGAAATTATTAATTTTAACTCATTTTTACCATGCTCTTTTTTCCATTGCTATTAATAGCAAGGAACATATTGATATGTAAAAAAGTAACTTTGTTCTAGCAGGTACCACAGAAGAGTAGAGACAAATTTGTATAAACAGCTGTGAAAAAAATCCCTCCAGCAACGCCCCTTTTTGTAGGAAGGGCATTGTGGCAGCTTTTAGTGCTATTCTTAATCATTGTTTCATAATCTATTTCTAGGGAAACAGCGCTCTCAAAACATTAGAAATGAATCCTTGTACCCCAAATAATGTTGAAGTTCTGGAAACTCGATCAGCAGTTCCTAAAATAGAAGATACAGAAATAATTTCTCCCGTAGCCGAGCGCCCAGAAGAGAGCTCTGATGCGGAACCCGAGAACCACGTGGTTGTGTCCTATTGTCCGCCAGTCATCGAGGAAGAAATACCGAACCCGGGAGTGGATGAAGCCGGAGGGACCTCACAAGTCATTTACATCGATGTCCAGTCCATGTACCAGCCTCAGGCAAAACCAGAAGAGGAACAAGAGAGCGACCCCGTCGGGGGGGCAGGCTATAAGCCACAAATGCACCTCCCCATCACTTCTACTGTAGAAGACCTGGCTGCAGACGCTGACTTAGATAAAACTGCAGGTTACAGACCTCAGGCCAATGTAAATACTTGGAACTTAGTATCTCCAGACTCTCCCAGATCCACAGACAGCAACAGTGAAATTGTCTCTTTTGGAAGTCCCTGCTCCATTAACTCCCGACAATTTTTGATTCCTCCTAAAGATGAAGACTCTCCTAAATCGAATGGAGGAGGGTGGTCCTTTACAAACTTCTTCCAGAACAAACCGAATGACTAACACTGTCACTCTGTCACTTCAGTCTGCCATCTCAGTAAGCTCTCACTGCTGGTGCTGCCGTGCCAGCACGGGGCATCTTGGAGGGATCCTGTGAAGTGTTGTTAGCAAGGTGGACCTCACTGCGCAAGTTACACTCCAAGTGTTAATGTGCTCTTAACGTAGTCTCATGGCCCAAGTAGGGTAACTCAGAAATCCAGACCATGCAACTCATTTCGGAGCTATCTGTGATTAGAGCCAAAGAATTCTCTCGTGCTCCACCTTTGGGGAGCACTTCACGGCTAATCCTGTCCGGTCCCACACGTGCAAAACAACTCCCACAGCAGCACGTTCTGTTCTGTCAGTGGTTTTCTCATACGGATACTTTATGGAATTGCAAGCAGATTTACAGGCACAGGAGAAAAATGTCAAAGTAACAGATGATGTTTATTTGCCTGACACTTGCTCCATTTAGATGAAAACCAAGCACAGATTTCAAAGTTGTTAACATCATTCTCCTCTATCCACAGCATTTACGAAAAATTAATATAATTTTTACCGTAGCAACAGCTACTTAGTGTTTTGTTTGATAAAGTATACTGATTTCCGTGCCTACTGTATAATGGTTATCAAACAGTTTTCTCAGGGGTACAAACGTTGAAAAGGAGCGTGACACTGACCAGCCCAAATGAGAATCGTGTTCTCTTGCTTTGGGAGGGTTTACAAACCTGTCCCTTATTTTGTAGCTTGCATGCTGACTTCCCTTGTTGCAGTTGGTTGCCCTAATACTTAAAATTGAAGTTTCTGAGACTGCAGATCTAAGTGTTTCTAAACATCTGTTTTTTTGCGTGTGACACGGTGCCCGTTTTGTAAACATGAGCAAATTCAGCATTACTGATAAACACAGGATTCCAGGGGTTTCCTGTTTGAGGTGACTACTGGGCAGTCTCTCTGTGTCGGCTATTCTCGTGCAGCCCTGATCGGTGTCAGTGCCTCCTGAGAAGGCTGTGCCACGGAGCCCCACGCACCCAGGCGGTGATGACCCAGGACATCTCGTAGCAAACGTTCCTCCTGATCAGGCACTTTGGCAGGTTCTGCCTCTGAAATGATCGTGAGTCCAGACTGTTTGATCCAGTCCTCAAAGTTTTAAATCTAAAACTAAAAAGATAATGCTTCCTGTAGGAACAGTTACTCAAAGGCTATTTTGTATGAACTGTCACAAAGTCAGTTTGAATCCATGGGCACGCCTGCATTAAGGGCACAGCATTTTCTTTGTGAGCTGCCCGTGATTGTGTGTCCTCTCAGCATCCTCTGCCCCCTTTGGTCTTCATAAGTGATGTCTAGGACGAATGTGGTCAGAATGAAAAACTCAAAAGTGTATCTTCTGTTTCCCACACCCCCACGTTGTCTTGTGTGTTTTGTCTTTTGACAGTTAAGGCAAAGTACCTGAAAAATGGAAATCTCTGAATACATCAAAATGTGCCTGGTTTTTTCTTTTTTATCATTCGAGGTTCTGTGATGTATTTGCATATAATGGATCAGTTGTCTTTTTTTCTAGCTCCTAATGTTTCTTTTATAAAAACCACGTCATGGAAAAAAGCCACAGGGTGACAAGGAGCAAAATCCATTTGGGTACTCTATGAATCCTGGCTCTAATTGCTAGAGTTCAGCTAAATTCTTGAGCTTCATGTTATATGGACACGTGGGATGAACTAGAACTAATTATACACACACACAGTATATTAAAACCATGTCATAGCTCCTTGGGATTTTCAACAGTGAAAAATCTATCAAGCCAGAGCCATCCCTAACAGTTTTCTCTTCTTCTTTATCTTCTTGGGCTCCTTTCCTCAGCTTACACCCCAGACACTCAGACCTGGGGCTGCCTTCGTTTCCCGCCGTGGCTGGTCATTACCACACCCCTGCTGCCCGCAACTCATGCCTCGTTCCCCCTGAAACCAAATGGATCCTGCACTTCATCTCCTTAGGATAGCATACGTGTTGGCTAAGGTAGACATTTTTTTTTGGTGTGAACTACACCTCACCGAGAATGGGAAAAGGCAGGCCAGCAGAAATTGATCTGTGTCATCAGTATATATGCATTATGCATTGCAGCCGTGGCCATGTGGATCCGATGCCCTTTCCAGCCTATACAGCTCATTTGTTCAGCTGACAGGGAATATCACTGGGCTCTTGAGTCCTTTCACCTTGTCCGAGACTTCAGTACTTTTCCTGCATGAAAAAGGTTCAGAGAGCTGCTCGGCTCTGCTCTCCCCTGCCTCTGGGGTTCCATACACAATGATCACTAGGTTAATGGGAAGCAGAGTTAACACTGTTAGTGTGGGTAGGCTCCTGATAAGTTGCCTCATGCTTTGGAGTATGTGGTTTAGGTGTCAGGCCAAAGGTTCCTTGCCTTTTCCCACGGAATTGAAGATAGCCAGACCCACTGTGTAAATCCTAAGTTATTACCTCCCACCCACTCCCAACCCCCCAACCTGGGCATATGGGGGTGGCCTCAACACGGGGAGACAGAGGGGAGGGGTGGAGAGAGAAGATGCCCTTTGTCACATATCCAGTTGTTTGTGGCACTGGAGACTCTGGTAAATGTGCACTGTCCGTCAATGCTGGGGCCATGCTCCAGTGTGAAAAGCAGTTTCGTAGGGGTCCTGCTCTGTCCAGTCATGGTAGCGCCTCTGCCTGGGGCAGGGGAGACTAGAATTGTTCTCTCCAGCCCTTCCTGACTGGGAAAGTAATTGGGAAATCCCTCTTTCCTCAACCAAGGCCTAGTCATTGCTTAGAACATTCTAAATATCTGAACTACAGTTACGCCCCACCATGTCTGTTTAATAGTACTGTGTATTAGGACGCATTTTCATATCTCTTACAAGCCAGTTCACTTAGTAGCCGATTTCAGATCAAGTTTCCCTTGTGAGAAATGGAGATTCTGGTGGTCATTATGGCTGCCTTTCTCTTGTGAGTGGCCCTCCTAGATAAACAACATTTAGCATAAAAATATTCTTAGAAGACGTAGCTAGCATTTTGACATCAGCTAGAGCTTGTACATTATAGACTGCGTGGATTAATCTCCACATAGAGTTGCAGTCATCAGTGTGTTGAACTGTAGAAGCCTGGATTTGAGATTGTGGCCCTGGGTATCTGGACAGTTGTGTGTTTATGTGCTTAGGTGACAGAGGTGCTCTGTTCTGCAGCTGAGACTCAGAAGCAGCCGTTCGTGGAACAAGTTCAGGGCGGAAGTGTCAGCCTCGTCTTCCATACCAGCATAACCTTCACGGCCCGTGGGTCTGAAGAATTTAGACACCCAGTACTGTCGCACTCTCAGAAACTGGTGAAAGTCACACTGTTAAAACTTGATGCAACTTGGATTCTTGCTGGAAGTTATTAGTCCTGTAATTCTTAGTGGTTTTCATGTTGTCCGCGTTTAGGAACATTACAGCCCTTTCTGTGTTTGAATAACTAGATTTAGGTTAGTGCAAAAAGAATTTGAAATCCATTTTACGGTCTTTTGAAATTGAAGTACTCCCTAACATTCGACATGCAGAAAATGTTATCTCAAAGCTTTCTACTGCTCAGGCACATAATCTGATAAGACTTTTTTTTTTTTTTTCTATTTACGCTAAAGTAATTTTTACTGTTATCTGTTTCGAACCATTTAAACATTTGCATATCTTTTATAAAATGTCTTTTTCTTATTTCTTATCTAAAATTAAGCATCTCAGAATTCAAATGTGAGATCATTAACTATTTACAAAGACTAGGTACATAGTGGGAGTTCAATGAGTAATTATCGAGGCCCCTTCCAGAACGTGCAGAATAAGCAGTTTTCCTGAAGGGTGGTATGCATCAGGATCTAGCTTGTGTGGATCTAAGACTATCGGCTGAAAGATTCAGATCTACTCACGAAGTAGCTCCAGTTTCAACGAAAACTTGGGAAAGACTCCTGCAAAAGCATCACTGTCTTATTCCTTCCATCTTATTCCCTCCCTCATGAGTATTCGTAGTGTCTTTTTATTTGATGGCTACAAAACTTGGGACCTGTTTGTGCCAACCAGCATGTGTTCTAGCGAACCAACACTACACTGATGTGTGAGCTTAACCGATTAATATAAGCACTCATTCATTCTCTAGATAAACTCTTTCTTCAAAGCATTTATTTTAAACTGGCACTTCCCGCCAGAACAAAATTCCATGGTACCATGCCCATCCATCCATCTTTTTATATCCAGAAGAAAATTATCCAGAAGAAAAAAAATATAGATCCAGAAGAAAATTTTTCACAGAAGGAAAAGATTTTCTAAACTTACTGTAAATGCATCTTTTAGATCTGACCTTAGAATATCATTGGGAAGCACTTGGTTTAAATTTGCTCCATTTATGTCTTCATGGATTATGTACCAGGGCTATTAATATTTAAACTTCTTATTTCAGTACGGTCGTGAGATCTTTATTTCTTTTCAGTTTGAGCTTTTGTCTATTACATGATCACATCCATGCCAGTTATAATACAAATGAGCTATTTTTAATGCCTATATGGAGGATCAAGAACATTAAGTTCATGTGTCAGGCTTTATCGTGTGTGGTAAAATTCCAGGGGATGTGATTTGATCTGGAATATATCCAAATTCTTACAATTGTGATACTGAGTTCTGAAAGGTTTCTGTTGCTTTTAATCATGGGTAGTGCTTATTTCTCCCTCTATTAAGAATGTTCATATTTTGGATTATAAGTGTCTAAGTTATAGACAGAATTTACCTATGTAAGACATAGCTGCAACATTTTAATGAAAATTAAAAGTGTTTTAAGAGGGAAAACTTCTGAATGTTTTTATGTACAAGTGCCTAGCTGAAGAACCATAGAAACAGGAAGTTCAAAATCTCTTAAATATGGCAACTATACTGATTGAATATTAACCAAATACAAAACGGTAATAACATAGTACTTTTTGATGGCTATAAGTTAAAAGATGTGAGTGGGGGAAATGAATATTTAATTGATAAGAAAATTAATTTGTGTTACATAAATCTTCTGAGATTGCCTTTGCAGTCAGTAGCCAGTCATAATTTTAAAAAGCCCAAATAACTAACACCATAGACCTTATGCTGTCCTTAAGCCAAAAATACTTTGTATACCTGGTTGATGGCTTATTTAAATGTATTGAAGTTCCTTATACACTTAAAATGTACTTCCCTTCATAATTATTCCATTTTAAAAAGGGGTAACTTTCAATTTCTGAACTTACTATTTCTCCTAAGCATTCCATTATAAGAGCTCAGAAAGATTTCTAGATGGTATATAAAATTTTCATTGAAACATGGACAAGCTAAACTGTTAGGTTTAACATTAGTATTTTTGTAATGGAGCATAGAAAACAATAGTAATTAATGATTTTCATAAGACATTTTTCAAATATTCTGCCCCCAATTTGATTCCAAAACCTTTTGGATGTTTATGATATACTCATCTATTTAATTTTTTCCTTCCAACATAATGCTTTGGGAAAATGTGAATATGTTATGAATAGTTGAAGACAACACACAAAAAACCCTGTTCGGTTTGTTGTTGTGGAAGGGTGGGTATTCTAAGATACCATGGGCTTTGTTTCTCCTGTTATTTTCTCAGAAAGGAGCATGGCTTTTTCTTACATACATTTCAATTCAGAGTTGCTTGAAAAAGATTGGCCTGGATAGAAAGACATCCAAAATTTGAGATAGAACCACCTTAAAAACAGGTCCAAAGGTAAAAGTCACTTAAAAACTTAACTATCCTAAAGGAATGTGTTGCCTTTTCTTCTCTTTCATTAGTTGGCCAGAAGTCAGAGGTCCTCTTCATAACATTAGGAAATTGCCATTTTTTTACTTTCAAAATTGCATCGTAGTGAATTACTGTTTACAAAATACACATACTGTGAACAGATATAACTTTTTGTTTTTTATAAGGTTGTTTGTAGAGTGAGTGTTTTTTTTTTTTAAGGGTTCTGTGTTAAATATTTTCAGTTTTTAAAATAAATACTAGTAACTGTTTACTAATTTTTGTTTGGTCAGGTGTGTGCAGATGTAGCGGAAAGATAGGGAGAAATCAAATCCAACACTGTTCCTGTATTCATTTCTTAAAATGTCACCACTACAGACTTAAAAAAAAAACAACAAAAAACCCGAGCTATAATTTGTGATAATCTGTACCTAAAATCATACTTAATCATATAAGGAAACATCTAAATACTCATGTAGAGGAAGCAAACCACAGATTGCAGTATATTTGTGTGATTCAGTCTGATTCACAGAATTCCGAGTTCAAAATGGAATAAAACAACTCCACTTAACAGAGATGACAACTGAAGTATTTTCTGCCTTGTGAAAATGTGGAGATTATGTTGCTGTTAGAATGGAAAATTTGAACATTTTATATCCTCGTATAATTTCAGAATTTAGTTTCCATATCTTTTGGAGAACATGGTTATATCAAGAACATAGAATATAAGTAACCTATTACTAAGACACCTTAAATGTAAAACTAGTATGCTTGGCTGTTAACTCTAAAGATGTTACTTATGTTTGTTTTTAAAACGTGCATGTATTTAACAATTTTATCATAGTATTGTCATGGAAAAAAATAAATATATTTTCTTACAACTTATGCAGACGAATTTGGGCATTACTGTTTTTTTTTTCCCCCCCTCCTGTCTTAAGCACTTAGGAAAAATACCTTCTGCTTTAATACTTCTGTTAATTCTGATAAGAATTACACTGGTTTATGAAGCAATAACGTAGGGCTATCTATACATTTTAAATATTTTAATACATTGCTATGCCATTGAGATAATCATCTGTATCTTCCACTAAATCTATAATCTGTGTACCAGAAATGTTAGCATAAAAATATCCAAAAAGCGGGACTCCAACATTATAAAACAACACTGGTCCTTAAAAGTATGGTTTCTAATTTCTTCCCTCTGAAGACCAACATTTCTGGAGCTTCTAGGAATATATCAATATTAGTTTTATCTCAAGTTACCGAATTTGGAAATCCAGTCGTTGCTTCAGCAAAACCTCAGTAATTTTCAAGTAAGAAGTGATCTTAAGTAGAATTTCATAAGGGGGAGAAATTAAGTCTTTGGTCCTGTGTAGCCTATGCCTTACCCAGAGTAACAACTGAAATATGAATGGGCCACAATTTAACCTGAAGAAACTGTGAACTAATTTTAAATTAGTTGTGAAACACGTGTTAGTGTTTAAGCCCTAAGAGAGCGTGTACATGTGGTCTGTCCTCCAGGGAGATGTCCATGCATAACTTGTTTCCCAGATAGTGAATTCTTGAGCCAAAATATATAGCCCCATCAACCGTAGGGACTTTGAAAAGGTCAAAAAGAGAGGAACGACGTATTAGGGAAAGAAGAGATGTATGAACTTGTTTTTAATGTATTCAACATCACCAAAAATGTTAGTTTACAAACCCCAGTTCTTTACAAAAGAGCTGTGTAAAAGTTAGTTTTGAATGGCCTATGAAGTTGATCCAGTACCCTTCCCCTGGAGCGACTGACAGAAAAATTGAATTAAAAGTATTTATTCGGTCTCTAAGAACCAGCGAAGTTGATGTAACTAGAGATGTCTTGAACTAATTCGGGATTAAATTGGAGATGATTTTATCCCAGAGTGATTAGTTTCAGATTAAAGAGACAAGAAAAGCTTTTGAGGAGGATTTTGGTAAAAACTGGGAAGCAGAAATCCTGTTAAAATGAGTGCAACTGAAGTGTCCTGGCTGCTCAAGATTCTCTCTGAACCTTTGAAAGGTGAGAACGAGTCTGAGGTCCCAGCTCAGATGCAAATCTGCTTCCCGGGTGACCCCAGCCAGCTTTATCACTGCTGTGGAAGCAGGCCCTCACGTCTCCCGCCGCAGACAGCCTTCCAAGGCCGGAGCCTCCGCCCCCCCCCCCCCCCCCCCCCGCCGCCGTCTTCCTATCCCTGCAGGTGCTTGGACACCCCTCGCCCCCCACTCACCTGGTCCTCAGGGCGGATTCTGATTCGAGAGGCAGGAGGCCCTGAAGAAGCAGAGTGCAAGACACGTGCACCCTCCTAATCCCAGATTGCCCAATTACCAACAGCCAATGGCACCCTTCACAAATGAACCTCGAGTCTAATTTTCTGCCGTTGGTGGCTCCTTTCCTCTCCTGTGGCGGTGGACGGGGTTTCCCGTGAGACCAGGCGGCGGCTGGCTTGCCTGAGCCACGCACATCCGGCTCCCAGCTGGTTTCACCACCTGCTACCTGGCCCACCCTGGGGGAATTACCAAACTCTCCCTTTCCGCCCTGAACGGTGGGTCTTGATAACCTCGCAAAGCTGTCGTGAAGATTCCCATAGTGTATGTGATGCTCCCAACAGAATAGGTGTGAGATTCTTACATGTGACTCTATCCCTCCAGAAGCCTCAGAAACGGCTCTTTGTGACAGGCACCTCAAATGTGAAAATGCATTAGACACGGATAAGATGCACCTTAGGCTCGGCCCACAGTTACCCAGAGGGCTGTTTGTTACACGGCAAGAGTCCTGCCAAGATGAACCACGGGGCCTGTTCCCACCTGCTCAGATGCTGGACTCCACCTTTCTTTACCTGGGTGACTGTCTCCATCCTCACGTCTCAAAGTATTGCTGGCTCAGGGAGTTCTCTTCCAGTGTCCCAGGACCTCCACCTCTCCACGCACCCCACCTGTCCCTGCACCCCACCTCTGCACGGCACTCCCACCTCTCCCTGCACCCCACCTCTGTGTAGCACCCCCACCCCTCCAGGCAGCCCACCTCTGCACAGCACCCCCACCTCTCCCTGCACCCCCACCCCCTCCGCTCACCGAGCACGGTTCTAACGCTTTCTTCAACACAGAAATTGAGCGTCTCAGCGCTGCATCCACAGAGCACAGCACAGTATCAGACACACCCCAAGAGCCTGATAAATAGTCCTGAAATAACCGTACCTTGAAAAGCCAATACGTGGCCTGTTTCCTGGCTATAAGAACTACATTATTTTACAGAGAGGTGATCCGCCTGTGGCAAAGTCTCCAACCATGGAAGGACAGGGGGTCCTCACGGAATTGCTGTGCCTCAGACAAGGTGGTGGCCCAAGGCGCTCCTTCTCTGGTGAGCCAGGGAGGGTTTGTTCACCGGAGGTCCTCAAGTATTTGTTGAACGTGGTGACCCTGTGTTCCTCCTCAAGGAAATTTGCTCTTATCCTCATATCTCTTTGACAGCAGTGGATAAAGGATAAATAGCCTTGACTGAAGTGACAACAGGTTCGAGCCCTCCTTCTGCCCACCATCCACCACCACCGCACCTCCTCCCTGTCTGGAAATCGATTTCCTTCTCTCTGGGTTAGGTTCTCCGTATTCTTCCAAGTGACAATTTGCATAACCAGGCGATCCATTTCTGTCCCCACCTCTCCTCCTTGAATTGTGCATCTGCTTCTCCAGAAGACAACCCTTATGGCATCTCTCAGACATTTACCTGATGGGTAGGTGAGTCTCGGTAAGTTGCGCAGGCCACACGGGGCTGTAGACCCTCACTTTACCTGGGGCTAACACGTCTCTTCTCTACATCCAGAACTTTCTTCTCTCAGGTCAGATGACCCCAGAGAGCTGGGCCCATAGGGTCAGGCTCCTCCAAGCTTACAGGCAACTGCCTTTTCCAGTGGCCTCCCAGCATGATGGGCAAGGACTCTGGTGGGCCTGGCCTGTGTCACGTGTCCGTCCATGGGCTGGTCATGTGGCTGTTCAGAGGCCACTTTTACAAAAACCACACAGAGTCCCCCAAAAAGAAGAGAGGTAGAATTTCGAGTGGCCAAAACAATAAATATTTACTACTGGCTCACTGAAGAAAAACTAGAAAATAAATGAAAGGAAATGGGAAAAAAATCGCTATCTTCTTATATAGCATTAGCTATTTTTAACACTTTGCCTGTTATCCTCTCGGACATTTTTCCTATGTGGATGTGTATATGTAAATATTTACACATTTTCATATACGTGTATATGCATGCATATATAAAAGGGTTATATTGTATATTCTGTTTTCAAACCTGACTCTTTTAACATATTTTGAAAATCTTTTTTTCATATCAATAGAATATTCATGTGCATTGTTCTTTCATGGATATGTAACACTAGCGTATGGAAATATTATTTAAATTTCTTATTCCTTAGTCCTTATTGAATTCCTTTAGTCTGTAATGTATTCATACTATTCATATTTTCATTAAATAATGGATGACTTCGAAAGCCAGGCAAAGACGTCTGGCATTGATTTGGCTGGGACTAAAAAACAACACTCAGATTTCACACTAGGAACCATTAGCCCATTATACTCAAGCGCTCCCCAACTTTTCTATGCCATAAAATGTAGTCTTTTATACCAACTGACTAATGAAGATTCTGACTTAACGCAGAATTCTGCTTACACGGTACTTCCTCTAAGGTGACAGGGCAGACAGCGGGAGCTCGGGAGTGGGGGCTGCTCAGGGCTCATGCAGGGTGGCCGTCGGAAAAGGCCTGGCTCAATTTAGCCAGTCCTCGGGGCACCCACACCAGCAGCTGAACCCCATCCCGGGCCCTCCGTTATTGGTAAGAGTCCCTGGACCCACAGGAAACAGGACTTTCAGGAACTATAAACAGGGATTTTGAAATCTTTTGATACCCTCCGGGAATAGAAGTCCCTTTATCCTAGGAGCCTTTGACTCATTGTCTAGGGACACGGCAGGCTGTGGCGCATTCTTTACTAAGAGAGCACATGACATGAACGTGTCTTAGGAAAACAAATCTGGTTTCCAGTGAAGCACTGTGTGGGAGCTAGCACCGCCCGGTAGTCAGGGCTGATGGGGTCTAGCCAGCAGAATTCTAAGATGGCCCCCAAGATGCTCGCCCCTGGTGCACGGGCTGCTACAATCCCACTCCCTGGAGTGTGAATGTGACAGGATGGCACTCCCACGATTAGGTTACCCATCAGTTGACTTGTGTGCATAGAAAGGAAGATTATCCACGATGGGTAGCCGAATCAGGAGCGCTCACAGGAGGGAACGGGCCTTGAAAAAAGTCTCCTGACCGCTTCGAAGGAGCAGGTGGCCGGTGAGTGTGCCAGACGAGACCACAGCCCTGGGGGACACTTGGATCTGAGGAGCTGGATCTTCTCTGTCCTTCGTACGCTCACCCGTGTCTCATCCAGGGGTCGGTTCCCACCGAGGGAATCCTTAGCAAATGCTCATGAAGCAAACGTGTGTTGGCACATTCTGTGAAGGCGAGCGCTAAAGCAATGCATGTGAGGCCCCAAGAGATCATTTGGCCTCCCTCCAGCCTAACAGCCCCCAAGCCTCTGAACAAACCCCAAGGGCTTTGGGCTGCCAGGCCAGAGGCAGTCCTGTCACTGTAAAGAAGACCCCCAACCCTTGGCAAATCATTTTACCTCCCCGGTCCTGAGGGGCTGGACCAGTCTGTCCCCCAGCTTCATTCGTGAGGCTGGAGAAATGTGACTCGGACAAACAGCGGGTACATTTTCTGCTCTGACAGTGCCCCCATATCATGCCCACACTCCACCAGGTGCCCTTTGGAGCTGACGCTAGTGACAACACAGGACGCCTGCAGCCGGGGCAGCCTTGAACTCATACGGCTCTCCTCCACACTCTCTTGGTCTGCTAGTCTCTTCACCTGGTCTCTGCTTTCCTGCAGCCTAGCAGGATTTTCTGCAGCTGATCCTCTGGCCCGGTGCCTGTTACTTTTGTGGCTAAATGAGGATATCTGAGCAAATTTCTTGAGCTCCCCTGGCCTTCCTTCTCAGAGACATTCCAATCCAAGTCCTCTTTCAGCCAAGTCGGAGCTGCAGCCCCATAACCGGGCTGTCCAAGGAGGCCATAGCCCCAAGCGGGACTCTTGCTTGGAGGTGGGCAGCTGGGACACTGGGGGAGGTCGCACCACGTGTTTAGAGATTTCCGTGCCTCTGTAAGCCACTTGGAGCGTGAGCAGGTCAGCAAGATAAAGATAGACAAATAGAAAGCTGCGACCTCATCCCAAATACTGAGACATAGTGTTCCTCTCACATCCTTCCAGGAAAAGACAAGTGCTCCCAGGAGCCTTTCTAGGACCAAAGACGTCTCTGCAAAGGCAGACACGAAGAGGAGGAGAGACAGCGAGCTTTCTCCGCTGCCTGCTCTGTGCTTTCAGTTCTTGGCCGGGGCCCCGGGGAGCACGCTGCTGCTTGGAAATAGTTTGCAACAACTCCCCCGGGTTCTGGAGGTTATTTGTGGAGGGGGAGGCGGAGGTGAGAAGGGAAAAAAACTTCAAACCCAGACCTCACTGCATCCTGGGGGTCCCTGAATCCCCACCCTGATGGAATGGCTCTGGTTTCTGCTTTCACATTTATTCAAACCGGAGTCCTTGAGAGAAGAGAACTTTGGAAGAAGGCAGACTCGGGGCTCGGATGGGAAAGCGGCAGACGGACACTTGGGCACTGGCCCCTCACCCCCGGGACTGTGCTGCCTGTGACAACTAACCTGAGGACGCAGCAGAATGCCGCGGAAGAATCCCGGAGCCCCTGAGCTGGTCCTGTCTGACTGCAGGTCGGGGTAAGGGGTAGGAAAGTTCCACAACGAAGCATCATGCTTGTGTCCTCATGGAAGGACCACGGGCAAGGTGCCAGTCTTTCTGGCCAGCTTGTCTTGCCAAGCCAAACAGGCCATGCGCATCCGCTCTGGGCGCCATCAAAGGAGGACCGTCATTAAGATGTAACACGTGAACGTGAGACTGGAGTGCAGTTCCCCACGGGGGCTATCCCAGAAGCGAGTTCGTGTCGTTGCCCGAACATAGCCACCTGTAAGCTGGAACTTCCGGAGTGACAGCCTGTCACTTCCACTAAGACCTTTGAGAAGCTGATCGCACACGCTTATCAGCTAAGGGTCTGGGCTGGCGCAGGGCACCCCCACACCCCCACCCCCGTCCTCAACGGCAGCTACCGGATGCTGCCGGCCTGGGCAAGAGCTAGAAGAGGCCATGAAGGGAGTGTGGAGGGGCTAATGCTTTGTCCAGTCCTCTCTCCTAAAAGATTAATCGTCTTTCTACTCGGAGCTGGAATTCTCTGCCTTTATTTTCCCCAGCAGCTGGGCCTCTGCAGGCTGCTGCAGGCGCTCCCCATCCGAGGAGGAACGGCCTTCTGGGGCAGGGGGGTGGCTCTCAGAGCCGAGAGGGCTTGGGAGCCTCTCCCACTCTCTATTCTTCTTCCTTTGGGAACTCACAGTGCTAAAAACAAGCATTCTGAGAACCATATTTTTCTGGGTTAAAGGTGAAAAATGCAGCATTTCCTCCAAGTGGAAAGCACTGGGGCTGCCAGCTCCGGGCACATTTCCGAGATCCTTCCTCCCACTCAGGGAGGAGGCAGGGCCTGCTCGCCAGGGGGAGAAGGGATGAGGTGGGTGGCAGGGGAAGGCGAGGAGGGAAGTCGGAAGGAAAGCACCGGTTCCTCTGGAACCAGGGCAGTCAGTGTATGGAAACCTGAGGCCTGTTTGTGTTGGCGCGGGCCTGGAGGCTGGGACAGCACCGGCTCCGGAAATGAAGAGCTAATAAGAGGGTGGGCGAGCGGGGCAGCCATTCGGAGTGGTGCCCGCCAGGCCGGAGTCATCAGGCTGCAACTCACGGGCTTCTGGGACACTGCAGGGACCAAGACCTCCCCCCTACCCCCCCCCCCCCCAAGGCCTTCCAGAAAGAAATCCCACAACGGGGCTTAGAGGAAACTAAGCCAGTTTTAATAAGAAAGGCAAGAACATCCCCTGTCCTCACCCCATCCTCAGCCATCCTTGCTTAGAACACATGGAAGTCTGGGGAATTTTCTCAGGTCCTGATTGTGGGACGAAAGATCTTCAGGAATCCACGCTTCACAATATCCTTCCCGGGCAGGACAGGCATTGCGTTCACCTCCCGGCTCCCTGGCTCCTCAAACCTCTCTCTGGAGCCAAGGGCCCAGGAAGCTTCTTCGACATCCTCTCAACAGAGCCGCTACCCAAGGGCTATGCCACAAATCCTGTCCCACTGCTAGTTCCCCTTCCTTAGAATAACAGCATAGCTGCCCAGTACCAGGCAACAGGTGGAAGGAGGGAGAACAGAGCCCAGCAGGGGAGGCTGGAGGAGGGGCAGAGATGGCCCCTGGGCCGGCCACTGACATCTTCACAGACCTCGTCCCCACCGCCCCACCGCGGGGACAACCACGGCCAGGGGCCGCCTCACCCTTGCTGTGCGTCTCGCCCTCTGCTGGGTGACTCAGCAGCTGTCTCCCTCCTACAGAGGTGTGGTCTCTTTCTTCATCTCTCGCATCTATGGGCTTGGGCTAAGACGTGGCAGAAGGGACCCGTGGCAGTTCCGAACCTAGGCTGTCAAAGGCCTTCCACCTTTACTCCAGTTTATTCCTCGTCCTCTCCTCCAGTACGAAGGGCATGTCCACCTACCCGCTGGTCCCACAGGGGGGATGAGAGCCACACGGAGCAGACCCAAGTCACCTCATCGTCCCCACCGAGGCCATCCTAAATCAGCCAGCCACCACCCGAGTGAACAGGTCCAGCTGAGACCAGAAGAACCACCTGGCCAAGCCCGGCCGAGATCAGCAGAGTTGCCTGGCTGACCGCTCAATACACGAGAGCAATTAGTCCTTACTGGGGTATGACCCTGGGGCTTTGTGGCCGCCGGGGGTGCAGGTTTTTGTAGCAGTAGACAACAGAGGGAGGGGAAACTGGGGCACCCACAGACCCAGCTTGAGATGGTCTCAGCCACCGACCCCAAATCCGAGTCCTCAGCTTCAGAACAAAGTTTTCATCCCCACCACCACCTCCACCCATCCCGTATCTCCTGGGTTTTGTTCACTGAAAGGGTGAAAGAGCCTCGCTCTTGGCTTAAGGTATACTGTCTCCTACCCTGTTCTCTGATCCTGAGCCCTCAGGTGATTAGTTCCTTTTGGGCCACCCTATTCTGGGGCCCTCTTGCCAGCAGGATCCCTGCTGCCCCAGCCCACCACGGTGTCGGTGTCGCCCTTTCTCATCCCTTCTGGACCCGCCCAGGGTGGGGGCTGGGGGGCAAAGGGAGCTCACAATTCTTATCAGCTTCCACACTGGCTCCCAGGATCTCACCCCTGAGTCATCGCATTTTTCTCGGGAGAACACCTGCAGGGAACAGATCATCTACAACACAACTCTTGTGGCTTCAGCTCAGCTGGATATTTTGCTAAAATAACAATGGTTTTTGTTTGTTTTGTTTTGTTTTGGCTGGAGGCCATCTGTGCTATGAAAGCAGCCCCATAGTATCTTGGGAAACACTGGTCCTAGCAATCTCCAAGGAAAAGATGTTGAGGTGAAGGTGGTTGGGAGGTGGTAAACGCCACTTTCCAAGACATCTTCTGATCGATTCCCTGAAGGGGACAGAGAATACCGATATGTTGGCTTAAGGAATGTAAAATTCTGGGCTGAGAAAATGGCACAAAATATTGTGCAGAGACATGAAAATCCAGAGTTCAAAAAAGCGTGTAGGATGCAGACTGAAGGATATAAGAATGTAACAATATGATAATTCTGTATTTTTGAAGCTGATCGCTAGCAGGAAGATTTTGCAATTAACTAAAACAGGGCACAAAACAAGACCACACTTTCTACCACTTGGCTTTCCCGCAAACTGTACTCCCAAGGTGACCTCCATAGGAGAGAAGAATGACTGTTGCTGTTATGACCCTTGTCATTATTACCTCTATTGCTGTTATTCCTCCAGGAGGAAGGGGCCTGGTCATCAAAGTTCCCAAAGGCAGGAAGCAGAAGGCTGAAGCACAAAGTGAACGTCTCTAGTTTATTCATTTTTCAGAATAATGTTTTCTTCTTATTTTAGAAAGAGAGAGAGCAGGGGAGGGGGCAGGAGAGAGGAGGAGAGAATCTCTTCTCACAGGCTCCACGCTCAGTGCAGAGGCCAACTTGGGGCTCAATCCCACAACCCTGGGATCACTACCTGAGTCAAATCAAGAGTCGGATGCTCAATCGCCTGAGCCACCCCGGCGCCCCATTTTTCAGAATTCGTCAAGTGCCCACACTGGGCTTGGCCCAAAGCTCGAAGTCTTTGCTGCACAAATGGTGCACACGTAAGAGGAGATTCATGACGGACTAATTATAGGCTCTTACGCGAGTTGGATCGTATTTCCCTTCTCTTTGGGGACAGTGTTCATCTCACCTTTCCCTTAGCAAAGTCCCATCCTGGAGATGTGCCAGTGAGCCAGCTGCCTGCAGGGTCACAAGCGTGAACAGCGCCGGGGCATGGCTGACGGCTCAGAGGAAGCAGTCCCGCGTCTCTGGTTCTTGCCCAGACACTCGGACCATGCTGAGGGCACCCCCTGGCCCGGAACAGCCTTAGAACAGCACTGTAAGACTTGCAGGGATCGTTTCTACTGTTCGTTACTAATTGTGTGAGTGTCCCTTTGCGGACATCGCCTCTGTCAGGATCCGTAACACAGCCCCCAAATGAATACCAGACCGAATGAAAGAGTTCTAGCCTTCTCATCTCTTTTATTCAGGTTCCCTACAGACATCCCCCCTCGCTTGAAACAAAAATGACAGTGACCAACCTCAGTAACACAAGTAAGTGCCTTTTAATCTGCTTATTCTGGAAGCTTCATATTCATCTCCTTGAGCCAACGTTTACCAAAAGAGAATGGTCAGCTCCCCAACGTGCTCACCCCAAGCTACCTATCCCACTCCAAATGATGCCAAAAGGGCCCAAACAAGTCTCTTTGGGGAGAAAAATTTTTGGAAGTGTGCAAAGAATTCAGGGTTGTCCACGCCAACTGGCAAAAGTATACCGTGCGGACAATCTGCAGCTATAAAAATATACACATACAAAAAGACAGCTACAAAATCATGGTGCCCATTTTCTTAGATTTCCATTATAAAAAGTAGGGGTTTTCCATTAAAGGTAAACTGGGGGAGGGGGCAGCATTATAACTGTGATTCCATGTCTAGTCTCCCCTCATCCTTATTTTCATGGAATAGAGCACACTGAACTAGCCACTGAGGAGTGGAAGGGGTTAATCCTAATAATTCTCGGACCAAGGTGAGAAATTCGAGGTTCAAGGTCAAATGGTCATTCTGCTGTCAGTAAGAGTGTCATGAGTCAGGGAAGGAGGGAAGTATTTTAATCCTGCCCTTTGGCCCTTTGGGTCTCTATTTTTTTTTTTTTTTCCTTTCTTTTTTTATGCACTATGAATCACAACACAGTCATTGAGCTACAGCAGACAGGCTCTGGAATTTGCATTGATGTGTGATCTCTGGCAGCCCCTACACATTCAATGGAGAAAATTCGATGCTTCCTACACAGAGTATTCCGCTGGGTTTGGCCCACAGAGTGTCAGCAGGAAAGGCCACACAGGGACTCCTGTCTTGGGTCTCGTTTCTCATCAGGGCGTACTTTCTCCTTGATGAGAGGAAACACACCTGGTCCCCGTGCCTCTGCGTATGGCATCGGGCAGGGGCTCGGGGCCCCTGGGATTCTCAGGATAGAAGGCTGTGTCCCTTGGGCAAGGCCAGCTGGTGTTACTTGGCTCCACAAGTGTTGATGTTTTTCCCATCCACGGCGTCTTCCACGAGGGAAATGTGGTAATCGGTGGACAGGGTAAAATGAGAAATACAGCCCACAAGGCCTCGCATGTATTGCCTGTTAGTGTGCAGAGCAATTTCCTTCATTCCACCTGCCAGGAAGCAAGAGGGAGAGGAGGTGAGCCAAAGGGGAGGATGTCTCTTTAGGACACCTGTCTACTGACCAAGGCGTCCCTTGGCTGACACGATGAGTGAGGGCTATGAGCCCCTTGAACTGCTCAGTGCACAGCATTTGTCCAATTAATGATTACCCCTGAAGGAACAGGTTGACTGATATCAATCTGACACACACAATCGCTATTTACACCCTCCTTGCATGTGATTTCTGACCCAATTGACCACTTACAGCCAAATAGTATCCAATAAAATTTGAAATGTTATATAATGTCAACAAAATGTAACATGTAAATGTGATGTCATCTTAAACAGAAAGAAATACACTGATATTGAATGCTTTCAATCAAGTGCACTTTTAGGAACTATCACATGGATAGAGATGTATTTTCAGGTTTCTGTATCTGCAGTAGCAGGTTCTAAACTATTTACAGAAACACCACTCATTCTAATTCTGAGAGGGCCAAAGAAAGAGCCTCCTTCCTCAGAGGGAACTTTCGGAGCTATATTAAGCAGGTTCCTGTTCTATAAACAAGAAAAGCATGGTTTTCCTGGTGGCTCAGCCCAAAAGCACAAAAGCATCTAAGTGCTTCCTGCCCCCTCAGCGATGAGTCAGAAGTTCAGAAAATGGAAGAAGAGAATATCTGGCAGGCTTCCCAATTTCTAAGTATCTGATCCAGTGAAGTACACTGCTTTGGGGAGCCCCACGATGAGAAATGGAAGATTAATGAGAAAACACTGGCATAATTTAGACTTGGTCAAAGGTCACTTACCCACATACAGAGCTCCATTGATGTTGAGCTGCCTCATCATGCCAGGTGATTTGCCTGTTCTGGCCCCATAGTCATCCACAGTTATCTTTCCAGATTGGCCATCCCTGTAGAAACCATGATTTTTGGAGCTTCATTTAATTACCCTCCATTTTAATAAAACTGTATTCAAGTACCTACTCTGTGCCAGGTGCCATGCTAAATGATAGAGGTGCAAAAATGAACAAAAAATTCCTGGCCTACAGGAGTATATGGTCTACCGAGGCAAACAAAAAATCAAATTGTAAATGACCACATCGTGCCCCCAACTCTGCAGTAGAGTAATGCCAGGATGCTGTGCAATTACACAGGAGGAGAGAGGGTCAGGGAAAGCTTCAAAGGAGATTCTGAGTTTCGAAGGATGGGTAGGTCAGGTGAAGGAGGAGGGTAATGCAAGCAGGAAGTGGCGATGCCAACGGGAGAAAAAACAGGGGACTGGTACAGATTAAGCATAGAGAATTCCAGAAGTGGGAGTAGAGCAGCCAGAAGCAGATGATGAAGGGCATCTCTGCTGACGGGAACCAGAGAAGAACGTGTAAGGGGAGAAGTGGTCGTGACATGATGGCACATGATGTGTTTGAATGCTATTCTAAGCAAAACGGGAAGCCAATGAAGCAGGTATTGTAGAGGGAGGATTACTCTAGGGGAGGACAAAGAACAGCTTAGAAGTTTCTAAAGGATTTAGAGAGTCACCCAGAAGGGACTCTGGGCACAGTGGAGTGGAGGTATTCATCTGTGGCAAGGGCTTTAACCATTTTCTAAGCTGATTTCCAAAACTACCCAGTCCCATGACCTTCAAAAAACTGCCTCTGTTTGTACAGCTTTTGGAGGGGGTGTACCAACACAGGTTGCACTTTTTTTTTTTTAAAAGGAGTTCATTATTGATCTTCTAATGTTCCTTTTTTATAGCAAACTGTTCTTGTTTCTTGGGTTAATAGCCTTTCTTCCCTGACAATTGTAATATGTTTTATCTTTTTTTTTCATTCGTCTGTTTCCTTCAAATTGCTTTGTTATGTTAATTTGTTGTGATACCCATCTTTTACACTGGAGACTTTTCTCAAATGCCCAGTGATTTCTGACTGCCACTTCATAGTCAAGTGAAGAAAAAAAGCACTAAAAAGCAGATTGGAAGCTCTGTGTGCAGGATGGGCTCTGTTGACTGTGTGATGGGCTTCATTGTGCTGTGATCTGGCTCAATCATTTTCCTGGGGGACATGCGAATTTTCTACTTCCTTTACTGTGGAGTATAGGCATGGCTGCCAGCGCTCTGTAATCTCACTGGAGGAAGAATTACAGGGCCCTTAATATTCAATATATGAGCTTGAACACGTCCCCAGCCCAGTATACGGTCCAGTATTTAGTTATGCCTAGTGCCTCTCATTCCAGACCCTTATTTCACTCTTCCAAAGAACTGCCTTTCATTATTTTCCCATGGTTAGGCAAAGGGAAGTGTGCCAAATATGGGAAGTAGAAAAGAAGTTTGGGGTCTAACTCTTCAAGTAAATTCAAGTACATTTTTTAAAACTGATCTTCCTGCTTTTAGCCCCTCCTTCACCTTCCAGAGGTTCCTGGCTCTACCTCCTTTTTGGGGGTACACTAATATAAATCTGTCGCCTGGGCCTCACATCTTGGTAGCAACTCTTCTAGTAACTAGCTTTAGAGGTAATTCTGTTCTGTCCTCACCCTCGATACCACATACTGCCTCCCCGTTTTGGATATGCTTTTTTTGGATCTCACACCTGAATGCCATGATGGGCAATGCCCATAGTTGTTCGCTTTGCCTGACCTGCCATTTTCCCCCCTCCATTACTCTAAAAAATTCCATTTTTACTATTTCATTTCATCAGTTCTAAGAATTTTTCATTTTGTTATATCTCTGAAATGAAGATACTTCTTACAATCACTGGCATCTTAGATTTGAAAAAACATGGTATCGACTTCTAATATAATAAGTAATATACTTTGCTATTAGGTCCATTACTTATTGTCTACTGCCTCCCATTAGAGCGCAAGACCATCAAGGCAAGGGTGATGGTATTATTCAATGATGTGTCTCATGTGTCTGGAATAGCCCTGCAGTAGATGAATGAACAAGTGAATGTGTGAAGCTTCAACATCCTCGTCTGAAATGGGAGTAACTATGCCTATCCTACGAGGCTACTGATGAGAGATTATACGTGCAAAGCACAGAGCATGGTACCTGATATGCAATTGCTGTACAAAGAGTAGTAGAGGAAGATGCTGCTATTGTTACCAATACCATCATCGTTCTCATCTGTAAAACGAAGATCACAAAACCCAAGTTGCTGTGAATATTGACCAAGATAAAGTATGTAAGGCACCTGGCATCTTGAAGAACCTTAACAAATGAAGATTTGCTTTCTCTTTTCTGCCAGGATTAATTCCTACAAGACCACGATTACTCAGAGCAAGACAATGTAGGAAGCAGAGCTTCCCTTGGAGATCTCTTCTTCATTAATTCTTCTATTTCTGACTCTGAAGCCTGCTTTAGAGAATTAAGGTATTCATCCAACCCTTCTAGTTCTAGTTGAAAACCATGGCCTTAACCCAGTTCCTGCTTGGATCTGTTGTACTACCCCTTCTAGGCCTATCTGCTCCTCTGGGGCACAATTTATAATATCTGCTTGAATCCTCCCATCTCTCCAGTTCCTGGTTAGTTCCTTCTGTTCAGTCCTCACTGCAATCTAAGACCCACAGGCAGAGATATCACTGATTACAATAATAACAGTCAGGTCTACTAAATCATTTTTGTGGTGCCAAGCTCAGTGCTTTGACATTCAAAGTCCTTCTGTTGGAACATGCCCTGTCTTATCCCTCTAAAACATCTGAAATCCTAGCTGGGGTGGGCTGCCACTCCATGGGGTGGGATGGAAAGAGCTTTGATCTAAGATTCTAATTTTGGTTCTGCTCACAGAGAGTTGTATAGTCTTGGGAATGTCACTTGACCTCTGTTCCCTGAGATGTCTAGGAAGTGCCTAGAATCCCCACCAGTGTGTATCTTGATGAGCATAATCAAACCACAACAATTTGGAGGATTTAATAATCATTCCACAATGTCTGACTATTCCACCAACCTTCTCGATTCAAGGAAATTAACAACAGGTGTTCTCTGATGTTCCCAGGATGGGAATTAAAGGGATAAAATGTGGTATTTCATATTCCTTTGGATGATTCTGAGTGAGCCCTTTTACAGATGAGTAAAGAGAGAAATATGAAGAACTCAGAAGCTACATTGTAGTATCTTGAAGTTGAACTACGAGCATTTAAATTTATATCCTAGAATATATTTGAGATCAACATTATAAATACTCACTATGGGAAAGACATTTCCTTTTTTCAACCAGTCAGAGCTAGGGCTTCATAAAAATCACTGTCTCTTTTCAAGGGCTTTCTGAACGCCCCAGGCAGTTGGCATGGCTCTGCCTCTTTATCCTTACACATCTTTTCAGGCATCAGAGGTAGGCAAAATGGCCAGGACACTGGGGTCCATCGAGGCTACTCCCACCACAGCCTACATGTGAGCTGAGCCGGAAACTGATCATGGTAGCCCCATGTTTCCCAAGCCTTACTCATGACCTCACCCACCAACCTCCTCACGGAGGGCTACGGTAAATGCTCAGGGAACCTGACCCAAAGACTCTGTTCAGTTCATCTCCTAGAACCTTCATCTAACATGGCAAGAGTGAATTTTTTATTTTTTTGCATTTCTTTTTTTAAATTAATTAATTAACTCATTTTTTCATTTACATCCAAGTTAGCATATAGTGCAACAATGATTTCAGAAGTAGATTCCTTAATGCCCCTTAGCCATTTAGCCCATCCCTCTTCCCACAACCCTCCAGCAACCCTCTGTTTGTTCTCTATATTTAAGAGTAAGAGTGCCATTTTTTTATAGAGCTAAGTTTAAGCCTGGTGCTATTTGGTTTCTCAGAATATACTGTTAAGAATATGGACACAGGTAGTAAAACTCATTTTAAAGGAATCATTCACCCAAAGTTAATCAGAAGTCAAGGTAGTGACCTCTGTGAGAGGGGAAATATGTAATTGGGGCAGGTTACACACAGATTCTAAGGCTCTGTAATGTCAAAAAAAAAAAAAAAAAAAAAAAAGGAAAAGGAAAAGGAAAAGTAGGCAATTGCCTACACAACGAGAGTTGAAGCATTTCTTAAAGTCCACATGCCCAGAAATCTTATCTAGCTCTCACTAGGTAGCAAGGCCCCCTTCCACTTTAGCCATCAAAGAGTTCTTTCTCCAGAAGCTCACTGTCGAGTGAAGATTTGGGAGTTCAGCCTCCCTAGTCTGCCAGTGTTTGGGAAAAGTAAGGTGGAAGTCAGTAACAAAATGCCCCGAAAGACCCAGGTCAGAAGTAGTAGGATGCCAGGCAAGGTTGGGGAACAGGACACTGGGGCTAAAGGGACTGGGATAGCACATCGACCTCTGTCTCACCTTTTGGTAGGTACTCACCTAACAGCCTTGACTCGGTGCCACCGACCATCATTGAAGGAGCCATTAACCATGATGGATGCCACACCACTGCCCAGGTTATAGCTGACAGCGTGGGGGAAGAACAAGACAGACAGAATGAAGTACTATACTACAGGCAGCCAAGCGTGCATAAACGATTCTCATCGCGAACATTCTTTGGGACTCAGAATGCAGTTTTCTTAATACGAAACAAAACAATGTTATAAAAAGCATTAGGTTTCCAGGCTAGGCCATGAATGATTAAAAAAAAAAAAGTTTTCTTTAAATCTTAGTTGTAGTAAAATACACATAACATAAAACTTACCATTTTAACCGTTTTTAAGGGTAGAGTTTAGCAGTGTTAAGTATGTTCACATTGTTGTGCAAGCAATGACCAAAGCTCTTTTTATCTTGCAAAACTGCAACTCTGAGCCCCATAAGCTACAACACGCGATCCACCCTTTCCCCAGACCCTGGCAAACACCACTCTACTTTCTGTGTCTGTGACTTTGACTATTCTTGGTCCGTCATATAAGTAGAATCATACAATGGTTATCACTTTGTGAATGGCTTATTTCACTTAGCATAACGTCCTCAAGGTGTTTGTTTGTTTGGGCCCCATGTACAGAAGCATCAGTACCATAGTATCGGGAACAAGAAGGGTTTTATCATTTGTAATGTGTGCTACTAGGTTAAATGATGTCTCCTGAAAATTAAGGTTCACCCAGAACCTCAGAATGTGACCCTACTTGGACATAGGGTCTTTGCAGATGTAATCTAAGTTTATGATGAAGTCATACTGGAATAGGGCAGCTCTAAATCCAATATGTCCTTATAAAAAGGGAATTTTTGGACAAAGAGAGAGACATGCATGGGAAAATGCCACACGAATATGGAGGCAGAGACTGAAATGATGCATCTATAAACCAAGAAACACCAAGAATTGCCAGCAACCACTGCTACGTGGGAGAAAGGAATAGAACATTCTCCTTCAGAGGCTCTAGAAGGAACCGACCCTACCAACACCTGCGTGTTGGACTTCTATCTTCCAGAATGGAGAGAGAATTAATTTCTATTGTTTTACGTCACCCAAGTTGTGATAACAGTCATGGCAGCTCTCAGAAACTAATACACGTGTTTTCGCCTTTTGAAAAACAAAACAAAACAGAACGTTGCGGAGTAGGCTGAGCCCCAAAGAGATCAGGGGAACTTACCCGAAAATCCCCAAACTAACATATAGGACTTAACTTGGTATCTTATCTGCTCCTCCCTCCCCATTTTATTCTAACATCAGGTCTACTCAGTAGCTTTGTATTTTCTAGTGCAGTTTCCAGATACCCTCCTATCAGAAGACGTGCACATGTTGTTTACGAGAGAGAAATATCCTTCTTAGTCCAGTGTTCATTCAATAATTCTAATTTAATTCGATTCAACAAATATTTGGTGAGTGACTACTCCAGGCTGGGCACTGGGCCAACTGCATAGACCTCCCCTTGATAATGTAATAAAGCCTATGTAATCATGCTCTTCGAAGAAAATGTGTTCCACCAGGACACCTCTCTCTTCATCTTAGAAGAGGACATATCTCTCCATTACTTCACTGGCCAAGAATTAGGAATGTTGAAAGGAAACCTGGATTAGTTACTGAGCTCCTGCATGCACTCGCTCTGAGAAGACAGCAAGAACAGAAAGCACTTGGCTTTCCCAGGGAAAGCACTATCGGTCCTTCCTGTAATAATGGCAGATCAACGGAGTCACACAGCCCATAGACACTGAACCAGGCACAGAACCTGGGCGACTTGACGAACCAGGAGACACAGTTGTCACTCTGATCCTGAAAAGTTTACTGCTTTCTAATGAATTTTCCCACATCCTGTGTCCCCTTGTAGGAAGCAGCCTGCAGGTGGAATCGTCAGATTACATTATTTAGTGGCCAAATACTTTTTGAAGAAATGAACGAATACAAAGCAGGGCCAAGAGCTGCTTGGCAGCAACTGAGCTGAATTACTAGTGTGGCTTTTAGGAAAGGTAGCACAGGGTAACAGAAAGAGCATCAGCTCTTGGATTGGACTAGCCGGCCTTGATTCCCAGCGTTGCCAATGACTAGCTCTGGGACGTTGGCCATTTGCCTGATCTCTCTAAGCCTGTTTCCTCATCTGTGAAATGGGAGTAATATCTTCCCTGAAGGACTGCAGGTAATATTATATACAAAGAGCACAGCACACAGTAAGATCCAAATGACCCCATTACCCCAAATATATGCGGTCTTTAATGCAGCTCATATTCACGGTTGACAATACATCTGCAGGAACCAGTAATAAGGAGAAAGTTGCCACCAAGAGTTAAACTCATCAGGCCTCTCCTGGAAGAGTAGTCATGTGTGACAGTAAACACACAGTCTGTCAATATGTAACTAAAAAGGCCAGGAACACCAAGTTTCTTAATCAGGGTGACTTGGGTAAAATCTCAGGGATGCTAGACTGGAATGAGACTGTGATCCAGTGAGTGGAAACCTTTCAGTTGATAAGGCTCCTGTTCATGCAAAGAGCCCGAAAGTGCTCAAGGGAGTCAACACTGAACCTGGCAGACGGGAATCCAGCCCTCATTGTGGGGTGGAGGTTGGAGGGGCCGCTCGGTTGGCATCTCCACAACCTGACTCTCCAATACCCACCACCACTCTATCTCACCCTCCAAATAACCTCTTGCCTCTCCAGACACCCTGTCACTCTGGAATATCTGCTTTTTGCAATGATAAGAGACCAAGAACAGTGGTTACCTGTATTGGGAGAGGGCATGAGGGAGCTTCCCTGGGTGAGGGAAATGTTCTCTATATTGTTCTGGGGGTGGTTACACAGGCATCTACATGTTTAAAAATTTACCAAAATCAGGGGCACCTGGGTGGTTCACCCAGTTTTAAGCGTCAGACTTCAGCTCAGGTCATGATCTCCCAGCAGTTCTTGGGTTTGAGCCCCACGTCGGGCTTTGTGCTGACAGCTCAGAGCCTGGAGCCTGCTTCGGATTCTGTGTCTCCATCTCTCTCTGCCCCTCCCCCCCCTCCTCTCTCAAAAATAAATACACATTAAAAAAAATTTTTTTTAAATGTACCAAATTCATCAAGCTGTATACCTAACATTTGTGTACTTTATGTAAATTATACCTCAGGTGTGTGTTTGTTTTTTTTTTAAAGGTGGAAATATAGAATGAATGAACAAATGAATGTATGTCTGGCTTCTCTATCAATGCCTTGTTAATCTGGTTAGCATGAATTGCTTATTTTAGTCCAAATTTACCTACTTAACTTGCTGTGTGCGAGAAGCTATGGGGCTGAGCACCAAGGGGGGCGCTGGCTCGACGAGCCACCAGGTGAGGCCTTTTGGAAACCACTCGGCTGCCTCCATGTGGTGACAACCCCTGCTTAGTCACGTTCCCTTCGAACTGTAGCACAGGGCACTTTGCTAATGGCACATCTCTTCCTTTTTCTCTCTTGCCTGAAAATATTATCAAGGTCACACGGAAACAGTGGGAAAGACGGTCAATCAAGCGATTGTCACAAACCTGTTCACTGGGTTTTATGCCCCATATCCAACCATAAAGCGTAATGAAACAAAACAGCCAGTATCCACACACTTGGATTCCCTTTCTTCTACTTAATCTTGCACACAGAAACACAGAAAACATTTGCTCAAAGATCACAATTTTAATAACCATTACCACTAACTGCTAGATATGCCAGGCCCTGCATTCTGTGAATTAACTCCTTCAATGCTCACAACGGTTTCCTTTCACAGAGGTCAGGTGACCTGCGAGAGGTCACACGGCCATGGGAATGGTGCAAACCTGACTCAGAAGCCCACGCTTTTGATCATTTCAGATGCTGTTTCTTAGGGCGTGGTTCCTGATGGCACCCACTAGGACCTGGTCCAGCAGAATCTCTGGGGGTGGTGCCGGCCGGGAGTCGACCTCGGAGAGGAGCTCCCTGCTGACTCTGTACATTGACATTTTCAACCCACTGGCCTGAACTCTAATTCCTCTCTCTGCTCAGCCTCCCGCAGCCGAGCTTCCTACGCAGTAGGTGCTGGGTGAATGGACGTGGGAAGGAACTGCCCGGAGGAAGGAAAAGCAGCAGAGGCAACAAGGCTGTGGCCCCAGGCCCAGGGGCGGGCGCAGATGTGTGCCTTGGTGGGGGTGAGGTGGGCGATCCCTTACACAGAACACAGCTAGAACTCCAAGGCTTAAGTGAAAAACACTGGGCCCATTTTCAGAATCCCGAGGAAGAACTGGTATCCTAACAAAAATGGCTGGGATGCCGTGGAGTTGTCAGAAGGGTCTCTGGGGGTGTGGGAAGTGGGGGTGGCCGGCTGTGGGAGCCAGAGGGAGAGCTGTGCCGGGAGGGCCCTGGGCCGAGCTCCCATGACTGGGCTGAGTGGATGGGTTTTAGCTGGCGGTTTAGGGGGAAGTGGGGCCTCCCACCCACGGCCCAGCTACTGTTTCAGTTCCCTTTTCTGGGCACAATCAAGCACTTGAGGCCTTGGTGAGGTTAACCACAGGAAAACCACAAGAAAATGGCTTCGCGGCAGCCAGCCTGAAAGTGGGGTGTGAAGAGCTCTGCCTTTGACCTCGGGGCCAAGCGGGGGAAGGGGGACCAGCCAGTGAGAACTGCTCCCACCAGCCAGCCTCTAGCTTCCAACCACACGCGCTCTCACTAGAACCCGGCAATCACAGGACTGCATGGCTTAGCGTGCTCTGCTGTCTGGGGGCAAGCGTGATGTTGGGCAAGTGACATTTCCTCTCAAGATGCCTTTTGTTCAAACTGAAAAAGACTTAACGGTTATTCTACTCTGGCTGTCAGTAATCCCAGTGCATGATCCACAGAAGCCTCAGAATTAAATCTTCCCCTTCTCCACAGGTCAGTCATCTTTGTTTTAATTCCAACTGATGCCCTATCATGTAGTGAATTTGTGCTAGTCACCAGAGGAGGAATTAAAAAAGGGAAAGCCAGATAAATTCCTACCCCCGTGGAGCAGACAGACGATCTAGACACGCAGGGGTTTCAAACATTAGCAGACACAGAGTCACTTGGGGAAACCATTAAAACAGAATGCTGGGCACCCCCCTAGAGTTTTTCTGGTTCAGTAAGTCGGGGGCGGGGCTGAGAATCTGCATTTCTAACAAGTTCCCAGGTGACACGGATGCTGCTGGTCCACAGACCACGCTTGGGGGAGAGGGGCAGAGGGAGAGAATCTTAAGCAGGTTCCATGCTTAGCAAAGAGCCTGACACGGGGCTTGATCCCCAACCCCGGGATCACGACCTGAGCTGAAATCAAGAGTCGGACACTCAACACACGGAGCCACACAGGTGAACCTGGACAAGTTATTTCTAAGCTCGAGTGAGGACGTAGCATCAAAATCTCTACAGAAGCTTTTTCATATCACACAAGCCAGTGCCTGCCTGGAGAAACCCAGCTCCCGCCCAGTGTGGCGGGGAGCAGTGGTCTAGGAAACCCTTTTGCCACTTCACAACCATCCATTTGACAAGTTTGAGAATAGTCTAAAGTCACTCAAAGGAGGTAAGAACTTCTGGGACTGCCTTATCAGTATCACCCAAGAAGCATTTACAGAAAGCCAAATGTTGGGTCGACCTACTGACGTATGAATCTGTGCTTTGCTCTTCTTTGCCGTGGGAGATTGGAAAGCAGGCATTCTCCTTCCAAAGGCTGCACAGCTAATAGGGAACAGAGTCATAATTTACATCCAGGTCTCGCGACCTTCGATGGCTGCATCCGTCTGAGCTAGCTTGAGCTGAAGAGTCATATCCATGCTTGGCGCTATCAAAGTCCTCTCTCTACGACTTCCTAATTTCCAAGTGGGGAGCATATGGCTGCAACATACTAGAACAGGGGTCAAAAAACTTTCCGTAAAGGGCCAGATAATAAATATTTTAGGCTTTGTGATACAGTCCCCACTGAAACTACTCAAGTGTGCCAGTGAAGCACGAAAGCAGTCAGATAATATATAAATGAATGAGTATGGCAGAATTCCAACAAAACTTCATTTACAAAATTGGGTGGGGGGCTACATTTGGTCCTCAGGCTATAATCTGCTGACTACTGCTCTAGAAGATGGATGAAACATCGAAACACCAGGAGCGTCAAATAAGCCTGGCGCTTCAGGCAACGGTCAATTCCAGCAAAATGTGTGCTGGCTTACTTTGGCATGGCTCTGTTTGGCATGATCAGCACTGAGAAAAATCGCAAGGTGATGCTGCAGACAGCTGGTGAGGGGGTTACCTGAACACCAGGGCTCCATCTCGAAGGCCCAAGGAAATGAAGTCACTGTTGGGCCTCATGGGGCTGTCTCCCCTCCACAACAACAGGCCATCTTTGGCAGTTGTCTTAAACCTCATGAATGCATTTGTTCTTGATCCTGATACCCTGGGGGAAAAAGACAAATAATTGCAACAAACCAACCAGTGTCCATCAACATCCATTCTGCATAATCCCAGTGTTGGCCACCAGCCCCAAGAAACCAGGAATGAGGGTCATCTGGCCTTCCCGATACTTACTACCAGGAAATTAAAAATGGCATCACCGCCACGAGTCACAGTATGGGTCTAAAATGCTGGACTTCTCATTCTGCAGCAGTGTCCCCTCCCCACATGTGGCGAAACTCCACGAGGGAGTACTTGATGAGTCACAGAGTAGCCAGAGTCTGGCCAATGGCAGCATCAAAGATGCACGACCCCCTATACACACCTAGGTCTTTCCTCTTTCTTGTCCCACCTTCATAGGGCCTTGGAAAAGCGCTCCTTATTCCCCAACAGAGAGTGAGTTTCTTAATTGCCAAGGGGTTCAAGTCAGCAGCCCTCTGGGCTATGATCATGGCCATCGATGGCTTGCTCTGGCAGGGACTGTCCTTTAGGGCAGAACAGGAGGCAGAGTGCCAGATGGGGCAGAGTGCCAGTCAAGGAAGGTGGCTTGATTGGATAATGATCTTGAGAGCTATTGGGGCAGCAGCAGGGTGGGGAGGAAGAGGAAGCTGAGAGGAATGGAGGGATGCTCAGGCAGGTCAGCTCCCTGCCCCTACAGCCATGGCTGGGCATATAATCACATGCTTATGTGTTCTTATCAATTCTTGGGAATAGACCAGTTCAGAAATCTAGTCTCACTAAAGTCACCAGGGTTTTATCTAATAAAAGGAGAAGAGCGAGCATGAGGTCCTTACATCAAAGTGAGATCAAAGTAAACATAATTTAGCATTGCTCCTCATATGGCACTACTGGGAAAGTCTCTTTTTCTATTTTCCTATCGCTCGTGCCATCCTTCTGTCTCACGTACCTGGTCAGGAGCTGTAGAATATATGTTAGTGCAGATCTTTCTCAACTTACTATGGGGTTATACCCTGATAAACCCATCATAAATTGAAAATACCCTAGGTCAAAAATGCATTTAATACCCCTAACCTACCAAACATCATAGCGTACCTTAAACGTGCTCAGAGCACTTACATTAGCCCACAGGAGAGCAGAATCATCCAAAACAAACCTTAACATAAAGTGTTGAGTGTCTCGTGTAACTTACTGAATACCATACTGAAAGTGAGAAACACAATAGTTGTGTGGAAACAGAATGGTTGTAAGTGCTTTTGTGGTTCACCCTCCCGATGGCGTGGCTGAATGGGAGCTACAGCCACTGCCCTGCACTATGAGAGAGGATCGTATCACACATCGTAGCCTGGGAGAAGATAAAAACTCAAAATTCAAAGTATAGTTTCTCCTGAATGCACATTACTTTTGCACCACTGTAAAGTTGAAAAATCATTCAGTCAAACCATCTTCACTCAGGGATTATCTGCAGCGAACAGGGGAGGGGACTTTTGTCTAGGTTTTCCAAGAGCCCGACCTACATAGAAAGAGATCAAGTTTACTGTCCCCATACAGCGCATTAGAGTGAAGCAGTGAGAAGCAGGGTCCATAATGGTGACTTTGCCACCAGGCCGGGTGCAGAGAACCCAGCCCTGGCCTACTCACTAGAGATCTGCTTTTTTCCATCTTTTATTCCAAGTTCCTTACTTCTTTTACTTGCTCTGGATACATTGACTAGTATAAGCTGATCATTAATGGCTCCATTTCTCTTGCAGTGATTGGTTTAGGGGTGGCCATGTGACCAATATTGTCCAATGAGATAGAGGAAATTTATCAGGAGGATTCTAGGAAAGATTCTTTTCCTTTTAAAAAGAGTCAGATGTTGGGTGCCTGGGTGGCCCACCTGGTGAAGCATCTGACTTCGGCTCAGGTCATGATCTCATGGTTCATGAGTTCGAGGCCCACGTTGGGCTCTGTGCTGACAGCTCAGAGCCTGGAGCCTGCTTCGGATTCTGTATCTCCCTCTCTCTCCACCCCTCCCCTACTCGAGCTCTGTCTCTCTCTCTGAATAATAAACATTAAAAAATAAAAACAAAAAAGGCACATGAAAAAAAAATGTTTACTTCCACTGGATATTGCCCTGATTTATAGCCATCTTATGAGCATCTTATGGACAGCTGTCTTATAACCATGAAGGGCGGGGCCATTGGGGAACTTGTTGAGGATAACAGGGCAGGAAGATGGAAGAGACTTACTCTTTGATGATACAGTTGAATCGCTGACTTAACAAACCCCAGAACCACTCTAAGTCTGGACCGCTTGTTATGTGATGTGATAAATGCCCTTCATTTTTCAGACATTTTGAGCTGAGTCTTCTGTTATTTGCAGCCAAAGGCATCCGACTGAAACAGACCCTGATCTTGACTTCCACTTGCAGCTTCACACACATCTCATATACATGCGTGTACACGCAATTGCTTTGGTTTGGGGTCCTGCACCTCCTCCTCTCACCAAACCCCTCTACTCCCCCAAACCACCGGTGCCTCTTACTAAGCACCAGGGCGCTCAAGACTTGGGCCCTCTTCACACTGCCTTGTTTTCTGGGGACTGAATGCCCTTCCGTTTTGGGGAGAGAAAGTGCTGAAGAAGGAAGAAGCTCTCTCTCGGCTGGGAATCCCTATTTCCTAAGGCCCCATGCAAAGACAACCTAGATAAATACAACCTGGAACTAAAGAAATGAAGCAATGCCTGCCTGGTGTGTGTTCCGAGTTACCAGGGACATCCAATGCCGCAAGAAAAGGTCTCGTTACTACTTCTGTCCCTTAAAAGCCCCCAGACTCCACCCTAAGAACTGGGTGCCTTTGGCTTAAAGCTTTGCCTTAGTCTGTTAAGACGCAGTCAACCTGAAGATGAAGGAAAATTCTAGAATGATGGTGTTGGTGGCAGGGTTGGGGGGGGGGGGTGGCACCCTATAAACTACAAAGAACCAGAGGAGGAAAAAGGAGAGAAGGGCAAACCAAAAGCACCAAAGATGCGTCTCACAAGGGCGAAGACTTGGCCTGGGCCAGCCTTTCCCTTGTCCTGTAAACATGCTCCAAACCAGGAGAATTGGACTGCAGAGCAGTGCTGGAGCTCCTGCCACCAGGGATTGAAAGCCACGGCTAGGACGTGGGCTTCTCCTTGTACCCACATGAGAGCTGAGAAGCCGCTCCCTCAGTGGGCCAGAGCCTGCAGAGGACAGAGGACCTTTGCTAAGGAAGATACAAAGCGGCACCTGCATTTGAAGACTGGCTGGCCGCGGGAACACTGGGGCGCTTGGGCTAATGGTTCCGGGCAGAACCGCAGACTGTGGCCACAGGACAACGTGAAGCGAACTGTCCCTCCTGGGGACTCATACTCATAACCTTCTTGCTTCTCAAAGCCCGAGTATCGCAAATCCTGGAGCTGGGTAGTTTCTCTCTCCAGGCCCTTTGACCAGAAAGGGTCTGGGCTGTTTGTAATGGGGTTGTTTGAAGGGCAGCATTTTTCAAGTTTAGTTTGTTTTTTGTTTGTTTTGTTCTGGTTTCTATGTTTATGGTGTGTGTGTTCCGCCCCCCCCCCCCCCCCCCCCCCCGAGGCCACAGCAAAAAGGACTTCTTTGGGAGTTATCTTCCGGCAAGTAAGATAAGGAAAAGTCTGGGAAAGACTCAGAAATCTACCCCCACAGAGATGAGAATGGTGCCTGCTGTAACTTCTTACCTCTTGAGGATGTCTGGATTGTCATAGATCAGGTAACTGCGGCCGATAAACTGTGGAATCTCGATGGCTTCTGTGATCGCTGAGACAGAACAGAAAATGGAGGTTACATGGAGTATGGCTCCCTTGACCCCAGCCCTCAACCACATGGCAGGAAAATACAAAGGAAGCCAGCTCCTGGAAATGGGACATTTAACAACCTGTCAGCCCCTTCCTCTTGGCTGCACATGCACTTGGCCAGGTTCAGAACTGCCTGTCGTGGCTGGGAGTTGGTGTCTCCCTGTGGTTACCTCCCTGGGGCTGGCTGTCACTGCTATTGGCCTCAGCACTACTGAGAAGTCCTTGCAATATGTTGAAACTTGAACTGTGCCCAATTATTCTTGGAATCCAAAAAGCAGGTCCGGGGCCATGTGGGGAACAGCTGGGGATAACCCTAGATGCTCTCCGAGGGAGGCAGAGAAAACATTCTCCGAACAAAGCCCACCAGAACTGCATTGTTTGAAGCCAATCTGCCCCAGGACTCCTTCAGCCATGACCTCAAGAGATCGGTGAGGTGGGCAGGATAAGGTTTATGACTCTTTTTTTTTTTTTTTTTTTTTTAACAAATCACCTCCCACTGTTACATTTCATAGGATGTATGAATTCCACATTTCATAGGATGTATGAATTCACTACAATTCCACGAAGTAGCAGGGAGTATGAAGGAGGGTTGGTTATTCCCATTTTACAGAAGAGGAAAATGACGCACAGGAATCATCAAGGATTTGCCCAAGATCACACAGCTAAGACAGCAAAAGACCATAAGCCAATGGGTTCTCCCTAATTCTGGCCCTCGGCCCACTCAGCAAAAACTTTCCAGTATTTTAGAAGTACGTTTCCTTCTTTCTAATTTCTCATCACTCTGTTTTCCTTAGGAATCACCCGTTTCCACACAGGTAGCAATATCTTTTCCTCTTTAGAAATGACAGTTTAAGGAAATTAGCATGGAATGAATCTCATTTTCAAAGAAATGTGTATGAAATGAGAGACAAAAATCCAGCTTATTTTTTTATTTAATTTTTTGCAATGTTTACTTTTGTGAGAGTGAGACAGACAGACAGAGAGACAGAGAATGAGCAGGGGAGGGTGGAGAGAGAGGGAGACACAGAATCCGAAGCAGGCTCCAGGCCCTGAGCTGTCAGCACAGATCCCAACGTGGGGCTCGAACCCATGAACCGTGAGATCATGACCTGAGCTGAGGTCAGATGCTCAACCAACTGACCCACCCAAGCGCCCCTAAGGCAGCTTATAAAACGAGTTCTAGTTTCACAAAAATACGCAGTTGACACAAAGGAGACACTGAGCTGACTCTACACCCAGGAGAGGGAGTGTGTAACTATCTGATACTATGAACAGTAGGAGAGCATAACTTCCTAAACATGAAGAGAGACAGAGAGAAAGACAACAGCAAACGCTCAAACCCGATGACATTGAGCCCCAATAGAAGGTCCTCTGTTGGCAAGTTCCCAAAATCTTTTCATAAAAAAAAAAAAAAAAAAAAAAGGAAGGAGGGAGAGAAGGAAGGAAGGGAGGAAACAAGAAAAGCAAAGGAAGAGAAGTGAAACGTTTAAGATCGTTTCTGAGGGAACTATGAAGAAATTGGTCTATTGCTCTCTGGTGCAGCACAGCCCTGGACAGGGGGCAGCCAGCTGAGAGGGCCTATTAGAACCCAGAAAGGCTCTTGCCGTCCACACTTTGAGTCGCTTGTGGTCGGCCGCGGTGCAGAGGGACATCATCCTCCTGACAACCCTCAGGAAGTCAGTAGGAGCGTGACGCCTTCCACCTCACTCATCTCGTCACACAGGCATTTTATCATTTCATAGCATCACAGGGTGGGGACAGTCCAATAAGATATTTTGAGGGAGAGACCACAGTCACGTAACTCTTATTACGTGTGTTGTTACATGTATGTTCTATTTTATTATTAGTTATTGTTGCTAACCTCTTACTGTGCCTAATGTAGGCATTAAACTTTATCGTAGGTAAGTGCTTACAGGAAAAAACATAGAATATATAGGATTCTGTACTGTCCGTGGTTTCAGGCATCCACTGGGGGTCTTGGAACGTTTCCCCCACAGATAAGCGGGGGGCTATTGTAGCTTAAAATTCTGGTCGCACCACCAGCCTCTCTCCCCTCTGGTTAAAGTGCGTAGGAGGAAGAGGGGAAGAAAAGGAGGGAAATAGAGGAAAAAAGAGTGGGGTGCAAAACAGCACAAGTTGAGTAGAAAAACAAATGGGAAGAAGGAAAGAGAAGGGAAAGGTTCGAAAAGAAAACGATAAGGAAGGAAGGGAGATGGCGTGAAAAGAAAGGAGAGCCAGGTGGACAGGCAGCCTTCAGGTGGGGAAAGAAATCAGGGCAGGAAAGCCAGGCAGAGAGAGAAGGACCCAGAAGAACAGAGGCAGAAATGAGAGGGCAACAGTGGATGAGGTAAAAGGGGGCTTGCAGCTAGGAAGCGGGCCCCTACTATCAGGATACGAGTGCCCAGAAGTTAAAAGGGAGAGGCTATCCAAGCTGACGAGTCCTCGTTCCCAGAGCTAAACATAGCCAAGGCTCCCCTACTGGGCTTGGCTCACCCCCAGGGAGAGAGGCACAGGCAGGGCCCATCCCTGCTGTTACTGGCCACGGACATGGGCCTGTGGCCAAGAGCCATCGTTCCCCTGGACTCCTTGAAATGGTCAGGATGTTCTTGTCACATGTCATCACACGGAGAGCCTCAAAGGGGTCCGTGTGAGCCCAGTCTGGCTGCCTGCTAAGCCCCCTGGCTCTGGGGCTCAGGCTCCTCCTGAGACAAGCTGGGAGACCAGCGCATTCTCAGGGCTGGTGGTTTTAGAGGGAGGATTCCCACTACCCTGGTAGAGTGTCCGAGGCCCTCACCATTTCCCCGGATCCCTCTGCATGTGGTCGGCCCGTGCTGCGCCCGTGGCCTGGCCAGAACTCTCCCAGGCACGAACCTGGGGTGCTTTCCCAGTGTCTCGTGGAACGTACTGTACTTACTATTGAGGCAGTAGTTCCCACACTCTGCCAGGTGCCAGCATGGAACAGAATAAGGAAAGTCAGAATTCCACAGTCATTATAAAATCCCAATTCTCTTGGTTGCAGATCCCTGAAAACCAGCCTTGTTTCCCTCATAGATCCCTGCAGAGGGCCCAGCTCACCCTCCTAGGGGAATGTGAGTAAGAATCCCAAAGGGACCACTGGGATCTTTCTCAGCAGGATTACACCAAGTCACAGACTCACCTCCTTAACTAAGTCTTCACTGAACAGTGGGGGTAGGGGTGGCGGTGGGCAAAGAAGAGATTTAAGTAAGTTGTCTGACACTTCCGAGGCTCCCCTGACCTTCAACCAACAATCCCCATTTATTCTAAACCTGCAGAAGTAGTTCCTTGCTAAAGAGTCACTTACCTTGTCCATGATTATTACTTTTCTTGCCTCTAGACTACATGTGAAAGAGGAAAAGACGAAAAGAGCTGCCTCTTTTCTCTCTGTAGTGGAAAAATGCCACCCCGATTCCCACCTTCACCTCCCCTTTGGAAGATCCAAGAACCCTGCTTATTTTGTGATTAACAAACGTCAGGGGGATGCTCCAGAAATGACATGACTGAGTACAAAATGGAGAAAATGTACTCACTGTAGGCAGTACATATGGAGAAATATTAATTCCATACTAAAACATTAGAGCCAGAAATGACCATCTTGGCCCTTTCTGGCCCTTGTGGTTTATTTAAATATTGTAAACACGACGATATTTTATCCTAATCTATTTTTTTTCTACATTGTCTTTTTTTCTGCAGCAACTACACTAGTCGACAAGTATTTTTGTCACGTCTTTCCATTTATACCCAGAAGCTTGTGCCATCTGCTGACACACAAAAAAATACCCCAATGAATAGCAGCATCCAAGCCAGGCAAAGCGAATTTTCCACTTGAGGGATCTGAAATTCCCAAAAGACTCTAAATAGTTTGACGGGAGTGCTGGCTCTCTCACAGGACCACAGCAGAGGAAGGACCTGGGGGGGGGGTGTGATCTGACTTTCCCAACACCATCCCGATGGTGGCAACTCCCTCATCCACAGGGCAGCTCCATCCCTTGCTGGAAAGTTCTACTTGGTACAGAATTCTTGGTTACATGATGCCTACTCTGTAGGCACAGAGTGAACAACAACAGAATACCTTTTTCTTTATGACCAGCTGTCAAGGATCTCAAGAGCAACATCTAGGCCGACCACCCCCACATGTTTCCATTGTTTAATGATACAGCATCCCAAGGGGAAAAACTTCCCTGTATTATGCATAATTAATATATTTTTTAATCTGTGGTTCTATAGACTGAGTTTTCACATATTATGGCCTATATTTACTGAAGCTGTTTTTTCATACACTGGGACCAAATAAATAAATAACAAAATCATCTAAATCAGACCCAGCAATACGCTGTCCATTTGCTAAGTACAATATAAAATGTTCAAAATGTTGCATTTGTGGTGTATCTGTAATGATGAGGCAAGACCCAATCTTTTAGGACTGCGCTTCCCTGACAAATATGTGACCAAACCGGTTTGGCTGTCAGTTGTGAGTGGGGTACAGCCCACCTGCTACAGAGGAACACCCCCATCTAGTGGCCTGCAGGGTCCTGCACGATCTGAGCCCAAGCTTCTTGGCAATGCAGGGAAGGGAAGGGAGGACCAGGGCTGAGTTCTTTCCCAGGTGGCCTGTGTGCCCTTGGCTGGGAGAAGCCCAGGAGGAAGAAGCTGCACCCTGTACCCCTGTCGTAGACACTCGGATCATCGCCAAGTCCCTGAGAAGTCCCGCAGAAGAGAGAGCTGTTTAATTGTGGTTGCTCAGGATTACCCAAGCTTATTTGACCACGGAACCCCACTGCCATTTTGTGTATGTGATTGCGTGTCTGCCTGTCTGTGTGTGTGTGTGTGCTCAAAGCAGTCATTAATATTTGTTAGAACCTAATTTTTTACACAAGCCTTGTGAAACTCTGCTTTAACTTGCTGGTCACTTACTTAGATACAGGAACTCTGAGGGACTGGACACAAGATGGGTAAATCTGGATGAGAGTAGAGAGAACAGAAATCCCTTAGGATGGGGCATACATTATATGAGGAGGGAAGACTTGGTGATGCCCCTCTGGTGAAATGAGAAGGGGGTCTCAGTATTGGGGTGCTATATGGGGTGCCTAAGTTTGAGGTGGCAGGAGGCATCTAAGAGTGAGAGCTCCCAAATGGAAGGTGAGAGAATCACCAAAGTCAGGCTTTATGGTTTTTGTAGGCACCTGAAGTTAGAAGCAGGCTGGGGGTTAGAACTTCTGGTACATATATAACAATGGAATACTACCCGGCAATGAAAAAGAATGAAATCTTGCCATTTGCAACAACGTGGATAGAACTGGAGGGTATTATGCTAAGTGAAGTAAGTCAGAGAAAGACAGATATCATGTGTTCTCACCCATATGTGGAATTTGAGAAACATGGGGGAAGGGAAGAAAAAAAAACCTTACAAATGGAGAGGGAGCCAAACCATAAGAGACTCTTAAATACAGAGAAAAAACTGAGGGTTGGGGGTGCGGGAGAGAGAGGGGAAAATGGGTGATGGGCATTGAGGAGGGCACTCGTTCGGACGCGCACTGGGTGTTGTATATGAGCGATGAGTCATGGGAATCTACCTCCAAAATCAAGAGCACACTGTATACTCTGTATGTTAGCTAACTTGACAAAAATATATACATTTTAAAAATTTTAATGAAATCAAATCAAAATTATTTGGGGGGGGGAAGAACTTCTGGCTTCTCCTGTCCTGGTGGGTTCCCCACGTTGGGCTGGAGAGGCTCAGGTTTCTGTAGCTCCTGGCGCTGCGGGGAGCCTGCTGTGCCCTGGGAGCAGCGAGGAGCTCAGCGGGAGCCCTATCCCTACTTCTGTCTGGGCTCAGCCTTGCAAGAACAGAGGGGGAGGTCCCCAAACCATAGCGATGGTCTGAGTGTCTAGCACCACTCCAGGATTCGTGTGAGTTTCTGGCTCCAGTCCTCCTGTGCCACCAAGTGGTGAGGACGAGTGTCCATCTCCCAGCGAGGGCCCTCGTGGAAACCGCCTGCCTGCCACAAACTCCCTGACCGGGTTGGAGAAAACTAGACTCACGAGGATCCCCAAAACGAAATTCCTGAAGGAGGTGGTATGGACTGAATGAGGTCAGATGCTGGTGACATCTGCAATATGTCGCTCGATGTAAAAGGACCAGTTTAACTTCTGAAGGGGACACTATGAATAGGTTTTTGCTTTTGAAACATTGTCAGGGAGGGGGGAAAAATTTAAACTTTTAACTTATGAAGCTAGGGATCACCTTGCTGGATTTGACAAGACCGTCTCCTGTCTACTTGTCAGGATTCATCCTGACAACCAAGGATGGCTTCTAAGTACTCTTGGTCTCCCCGACTAAGAATCCACCCAACTTTTAGAATGTTCTTATGCATCTCTACGGAAGAGTGTAGCTGCCTCTCTCTCTCCCCTCTCTTTCCCATCCTTACTCAGGACTAGATGCTCACCCCAATGAGTCTGTATGGCAACTGCATACCACTGGGTGCCTGCTGGGGCCTGGAAGAAAATTGTCCTTAACAGCCCTAACCTGTGCCCAGGTGCATTAATCCTCTCAAGCCACATGATGGGAGAAGACATGATACAGGCCATGCTCCCCATGTATAAATCTTCCTAGGGTTGGCAACAGCTGCCATTCTGCCAGGAGCATTATCTTTATTTCAAAGCATAAAAAAAAAAAATACTGAGACAACACAAGGGGAGCTCACAGTCTGCCTGGGTTTTACTCTTGACTCTAGCCGAGCACGTTGCAGAAAAAGAGGCCTAAACGTCCCCTCAGGTTCCCCCGGCTGCTGTCCATTCCCTTGGATCTTGCCAGGAGGCCCAGGCCCTGCATGGAGACCTGACTCCTCATTCCGGTGAGATGTGTTTCTCACTGAACCAGAACCTACAGTTATGAAGCTATAAATGTGAGCGCTTTGCACCTGTCATGGCTGATATTCTACAGCGGGAAAGGAGGGTTAACAAGATCACAAATTATCCCGTCCTTCTTCCTTTCGTTCTCAAAGCTGCATGTTCATTTAGGCCTGGACTTTATATATTGACCATTAATGTTAGCATTTAAGGCAGGAGCAAACCTGAATTGCCTGTGGTAAAATTGGAGACCCAGGAAATTCAAACACTAATGTGTAAAATCCAAACTCAATTTTCTGAATGAATGGGCTACTCTCGAACTAAATCTCTGCAAGTACCCACTATTAGCTAAACAACGATTTGCTTGTTAGAATTATAATCAGGATCTTTCAGAAATGGATCAATTACTCTTCTTTGGAGGTTCACCGCTAGGGTGAGCTACGTTAATAAATATATTTCATATAATTTTCCAGGCAGTTTTCAGAATTCATTTAAATATAATACTACTCAGGCTTCCAGCCAGCAAATTAGCATTCATATTTCCCAAGACTGTTGCAAAACAACTTCTCCTGGCATTCCATATACTGCAATATCTACCTGTAACTTAACAGTCTTTCCCTAAGCCATAATTCTGATAAAGATCGGGAACCTGGAAATAAACAGGAAAGAGAGAGAGCACATCCCTTCACTTAGGCTGCCCCCTGCCTTATTTCCTTTGGCCTGTCTACCTTTTTTTATTAGTTCCCGGACAGGTGAGGCCATATTGATGTTGGAAACAAGAAGATCCATATGGCCCAATATGATAACCATATGCTGGCAGGCCTCTTCTAGATAGCAGATCCGTGGCCTCTGCCTCCCTAGGGCAGATGTGAAAATCTCAGCCCAGCAGGGACTCACCACCTGTGACTTGCTCTAGCTTTCAGACAACGGAAGGTAGGGAGCTGAGTAGCTCACCGCACCTGTAGTGCATTTTATTTTTCTCCCCAGTAACAACATGGCTAGTCCTGGTTGAGTACTTACCAGGCATTGTCTCAGCAATATGCATCGTCTCATGTGGACTAAATGAGGACACTACTGTGTTAGACACTATTGCCTGGCTATTCCCGTTTTACAGATGAGAAACTGAGGCACAGAGGAAACAGCATGAAAAACAGCACTTTACAGAAGGTTATTTGTACTTGTAGTTTGAAGCAACCTATTTAGAATTTATACATTTCTGTATTTGGCGCGATTTCTCAGCCACATACAGAACACTTTTTTTTTAACTTTTTTTTAATGTTTATTTATTTTTGAGAGAGAGAGACAGAGCATGAGAGGGAGAGGAGCAGAGAGAGAGGGAGACACAGAACCGGAAGCAGGCTCCAGGTTCGGAGCTGTCAGCACGGAGCCCGAGCGGGGTTCGAACTCACAAACCGTGAGATAATGACCTGAGCCGAAGCCGGAAGCTCAACCGACTGACTGAGCCACCCAGGCGCCCTAGAACACTTTATAGCGTTCGCAGGAAGGGGTCAAAATAGTTACCAGCCTATAAAGTCTCCACCTATGAGGACAGGCATGGCTCAGGTGCAGGGGTCCTGGGAACCCCCCTACACTATGATGTAACCTTTTGGTGGCTAGACCCTGAGGGGATTCTCAGGAAAGAAGCCATTTACCTACTGTTACAGAGGCATTTCAGCATTTCAATTCTTGTTTAATGTAACAATTAACCATCTCATATGCTATTGAATACGTTACTGAAATCAGTGATAAAAACCACTGGCACGGCTGTCCCCGGGTTGCCAGATCCTTCTGGAAAGTCGGTCCCCTCTGCTCCCCGGTGCAGCGCCTGAGCCCCACCCCGTGTACCTTTCTGGCAGTGGAGCCCCTCGAAGCCCAGGGGGCAGTCACACTCATAGCTGTCCTTCCTGGGCCGGCAGCTGCCCCCGTGCGTGCAGGGGGCCCCCACGCAGGGGTGGGCTGCGTTGTCCACGTTCACGCCCCGCGTGAAGTCGTGCTTCACGTGGATGGTTCGGTCGTTCAGGATGATCTTCGGGAGAAAATGTAAACACAAAACATCTTTGCAGTCTGCTAAAGCTTCCCTCAGCCTGTTAACCTCAGCTACATGTGATGGGGGAGCTTTCATAAAAGAGAAAGTGTCTGGTTCCTGTTTTTACCGCCCAGTAAGTGATGCAGGCACTGAAGTGATGCTCTGTGGCCCTTGGGAGAATCTGCAGAGAGTAAAGCGTCCTCTGGTCCTGGAAGATTCCGGGAGGTCGTAAAGAAGTCTCAATAAATACAAAATTAAGGTTCTCAACCTGGCTGCCTGTTAGAATCGCCTGGGGGACTTTAAGAAATACACTAATGCCCCAGGTCTCACCCAGATCAATGGAATCAGAAGCTCTGAGGGCAGGATCCAGTCAACAGTAACTTTTAAAAGCTTCCCAGGTGATTCTAAAATGCAGCCAAGGTTGAGAGGTGCTGCTATAAAGCCAAGTAGGGAAGAATACAGAACGAAGTATCATGCAGGCAGAAATCAAAGGGGGACTGACGCCTTCTAGTGGCAATGGGGCTGGGGGAAGCTTCTCCCTGTACTGCTCTGTTCTTCTGGCTGATGGTCTCGTGTCATCTACAGCTCCATCAGTGGGGTCTCCCAGATTGTCCCATCCCTTCCTGCTATCCTCTCTCCCTGACACTCTTGAATTCCCTTCCCTTCCCCACATCCCCTTCCCCACTATTAAAAAAAAAAAAAAGTGACACTCAGATCACATTCTTGTCATTGCTGTGCAAATTCACTGGGACAAGAGGGATCCATTGCCTTCACTCCCTTTTCCCTGCAATGGGGGGGTCTAGTGAAAATGATGAATTATAGGGAGAGGCCACTGGGTTTCCCAGCCCCAAATAACGTCTGGGGGACCCAACGTTTTCAGCCCTCCACTTGGAGAGCGTGTTTACCTTGAGCTGTTGGGTGTTTTGGTGTCAGGCAGGCTTTGCAGAACCAGGAGACAGAACACCTCTCAGAAAGACCCCCACCCTGCAGGGGGTCCTAAGAGGTTAGCCATGGTCCTTCCTGCCACTAATCCATGGTCCCATAGGCCTGCCTAGTCCTTGGAGGGTGTCAGGAGAGTTAGGAGAAAACTTTTTCCCAGTCTTGAATCTTACAAGCTGCAAGAGAGTAGTCAGAATCCTTCTACAATCTTCCCCTTTTCGTGCTTCAAGGGAAAGACTGTGAAACTCAGTCATACGTCCTTGAGACAGGCCAAGAGGCTACCATCCCCTTCAGGACGTGGCACAGCCAGTGACTCAGCCACCGGGAGGGGCGGGTGGCCTTTCCCGGACGTTGTGTGTGCCACGTGAAGGGGGCAGGGCAAAGCCTGACAGGGGCCCGGAGGGAGGCGGGTGAGGCCTCTTAGCATCTCAGCTTGATTTCTCAGTGAGAATTTCAAATGCATGATGAAACATGGCCAAACCCACTGACGGGGGACAATGGGCTGAGATGAGGTGTCGCTGACATCACAGTTCAGCAACAAAGGGAAACACCTCAGAGTCAGCAAATATTGACTGGACCCCTTTTCTGTGCTCCACACTGGGATACAAGAGGAGGGGAACAGAGCCCCACCGGGCCCTTCCTAGTGCCCAGATGTGCAAATCACAGTAGGGCTTTCTTTCACTGTCCTGCCTTCATTTTAGCCTCTCTCATGTTTCACCCCAAGTCTAGAAAGACCAATGGCCCACATTCCACCACTGGTTGCTAAAGGAAAACAGGACGAAGCTAACATCCAGCAATCAAATATGCTTTTCTTCAAATGCTTTTTTCCCCTGATGTTTGATGGTCCTGGAAATCTGGTTTGGTGAGTCAGCCTGCACCTCTGTTACAGACACAACATATTATCGAAACTGGAGAGGTCATGGGCAGCCCCAAGAGAAGGGATAACAGACAAATATGTGTGGGGTCAATGTCCTGTATCTTTCACTGGCTGCATGATTCCACCTCCCCGCCCCCGAACCTTCTATGGAAGGACTCCTTAATCTCTGCTCTTAAGAGTGTGGTTACATGATTGATGAGCTGCAACTGCTTAATTGCAGGGGTAGGAATGGGGGTGGAGGTGGGATGAGAGTTGGCTCTTGACTTGAGCAGGAACTTCAAAGGCACCTCAGAGAGAAGCACTGAGCCAAGAGTTGCTCTGAGACTCCACTGGCTTCCTTCCCTTTGGTAGAAGCCTGTCTGCAGCCACCTGATGCCCGCTGCCTCCCCCAGCAATGCCTGGATCCTTCGGTGGATGTATTGTAAAGACTCATCTTCATTGAGTTGCTTTCGTGGAATGTCTGCTGGACGGGGGCCCAGGAGCAGACGTTATAAGAAAATGGGGTTGGAAAGCTATGCTGCTAGCATTAAAAAAAGAAAACCTTAAAACGTGAAAACTTCCTCCAAGCTTCTTTTTTGGATCCTGCAGATTCCACTGATCACGGTTCTTAATTCCATTGTCTGTAGTCAAGGTCACACAATAAACATACAAAAGCGAAGCCTGTACCTTCTGGATGCTCCCACTAAAGGGCTTGAGGACGCCCGAGTTCTTCTTCACATCATCGTAATTAGGGACTCCACCAATAAAAATGTCCGTGTTGCACTTAATCTGTGTGAAGCCTCCCTGCCAACAGATGAAAACCAAAACACGGTTTAGCTTTAGAAAAGGTAGTAAGGTCTGCCAAACGGTAGAGACACCTTGACGACCCACCGCAACAGGCCGGCTGGACTTTCACGTTGTTTTGCATTGCGACCTTACTGCCTGTTTGTATGTTTGGAAATGTATTAACCTCTCTGGGACTCCGTTTCATCATCTAGAAAATGGCAGCCATCATATCAACCACATAGACACGTCACGGTGAATGTGGTGGGCCGCATCACTGTCCACCAGCATTCAGCGCTTCTCCAGAAGAGCCCCTTCTCCCTGCAGGGAGATGACCTTCAACCTGTTGCTCTTGAGTGGGGCCAGGTAACCTGCTTCAGCCAATAAAGCATGAACAGAAGGGAAATGAATCACTTCCGGGCAGAAGGTTTCAGAGCCAGAAGGTGACTCACACTGCCCTCTCCCTCTCTCTCTGTTCCTTCAGCCGGGGTGTCAAATTAGAGCTGCAACTGAACGTTGATGGACACGTAGTGCAAGTAAGAAATAAGCCCTTATTGTAGCTGATCTTCTGGAGCTGTTTGTGACCCGCTTGAGCACAGCCTAGCCTCTGTTGGAGGCAGAGAGCCCACCGATTTAGCACTTTGCCCAGAGTTGGATGATTAATCAGCATTCCAGTCTGATCAGCTATTGTTATATTAGGCAGTGGTAAAAATAAAACCTCTTCAGGCCAAGAGAAAAGGAAGGCATGGTGGGTGGGAGGCATTCCTTGCTATCAACTACAAAGGGTAGAGAAATTCTTCTCTTTTCCAAATTCTCAGAAAACTACCCAGGTCAACCCCCAAAGCCTTGCCCTGTTACCGGTCATTTCAACAGCTTAAACTCTAACGGGTGGGCTAGACAACAAGCTGTGTATAATATTTAATGTCTAAACTCTTTCACACATGAGCTGGAAGCAAAATGTGAAAATGTCCTAAGACAACAAATAGAGATAAATGGAAATTTGAGACTCTAACATAAATCATTATTTCCTTTGATTTATGGTAAAAGGAAATATAAATAGTAGCAGCATTTAGTCATTAATTTAACAAATATTACTGGGCATCTACTGTGTCCCAGGCACTAAATGCTAGACAAACAACAGTAAATAAGGAAGACCTGGTTTCTGCCCTCAGAGGCAGAATCCAGACACATAAATGGGCAGGTGGGATTAGCTCAGCAAGGGCTGCTCAGGGGACTCTGGATGCACTTGAGGAGGGAGTGCACATATCCTACCCTAGACACAGATAGTCTGGGAGGTAGTAAAGGAAGAGTCAGAATTATAGAAATCAGTCAAAGTCAGGGCTTGAGAGGAATATAGTAGGTATAAGGGCAGAGGCAAGGAGGGGCCAGATACTGCATGCTTAGAAACGCCCTCTACCCAAAAAGCATCAAGCTTTAAGCAGAAAAAAAGTAGTTATATCTGTGTTTTAGGCAGATTACAGGCCAGAGGGAGGAGAACGGAGTTGGGGTCAGGTCACTACAGAGAAGGAGAGACAGAACAGAGAGGAAGGTACAGGATCTAGGAGAGTCTCACAGTGCCCAGGTCCCACCAGGGAACAGCATGGAGGTCTTGATTGGAACATAGACAGAACTGCCTTCCATCAGTAACCTTGGGGCAGCGTTCTTATTTAACTAGGCAGGGGTTTGGGGAGGGGGAGGGGAAGGCAGTGTTCATTAAAGAAGCAGAAGGCCTTTCAGGAATTGTAGTGGCTGGATGGAATGCTGACCCTGGAGGGAGCTATTACCACACCGCCCCCCCCCCCCCCCCCCGCCCCAATCACTATCTTAGCTCTTCTAAAGTTAAAATAAGATAGTAAGTGGAAAGGAGAAAGGTTGCAGGGTCAAAGGGATGTCAGAGAAACAGGCTGTTTTGAAAAACCTTTGAATTACAGTTGTATCCAGTGAACAGGACCTGGCTTCATGGGGTGAGAGCTGGTTCCTTTTGGTTTCTCATCAAAACCCTCCCCTGCACCCCTTCCTCCCGCCCCCCCCTCCTGTTGACAAGAGACAGGGCTGCAGCTGCCACACCCACAGGGAACCGCAGGAGAAAAGCAAACAGACCCCACCGAAAGGAGGCTTCGCCTAGATCTGCCACTTCTGTTTAGCTGGAAGTGGTTGGAAAACCTGAGCAAAGCTGCTGGTTAGGGTTTTCTGGAACCCTCAGAGGCACATCCCATCCTTAAGTCTGGCATAGACTCAACCCTTGGCTGTTAGTATTTCTCAGCTGAGCAACCCAGAGTTTGGCTTTCGCATGGACACGGAGGGGCCTAGGCCCTGGGTTAATCCCCAGAAGAGTTCTTTCATCCCACCCATCTCTAAGCTCTAAGACCACTACTCCTAATCCCATTGCTCTCTAACCGAAAGAGTCACCTATGCCTTTGAACATGGTATGGACAGCTGGGGAGCAGAATCCCCTGCTGGGGGAAGATGTGATTAAGGCTCAACTCACTGAGATCAAGCATGGAGCCTTCCCACTCCTGTCTCAGAGCTGCCTCAAAAAACCCCAAAACAAAACAAAACAAAACACCCTCACATGCACACAGATTGGCTACACCTGTACCCACATGTGCACACTGCTTTCCAGGTGGGCAGCACTCCAGCCAGCTTGGTCCATTCAAAAAGCCAATAGGGAGGCACTGGTTCTACCATATTGGTTGAATTCTTACTCTCTGATATTGTAGCAATAGAAATTCTGAGGTGTGGTTTTTACCTTTGTGTTGTCTCTTCACTGTAGGATCCCGACAGTAAATACTGTGTCCTAAAGAGTTTCTTCTTCATAATCAAAGGCCTTAACCCTACCACCTGCAAATATTCCATTCTGAACTTTTGTTCCTGTTTTACAAATGTTTGTAACTAAGGCCTACAGAGATACAATGCTTTTTCGAATTTATATTAAGTCAACATATAGTCAAGTCTAGTCAAGTCTATAGTTGTGAGCTACTAATTCTATCTTGGACTGAAGTCAGTTGTTAGAGTTTTCTGGATCATACCAGAAATGACTCCTGTTCTCCCTTTAAAATCCATTCCCCTTCATCCACCTTTCCTTCCTTTCTGCCTTTCTTCCTGCCTTTCTATTTTCCTTCCTTCCCTCTCTCTTTCCTTCCTTCTTTCCACAAATACATATATAGAACATTTTCTAGGTTTGAAGAGTGCTCACCTCTTGAAGCAGAACCCAGTTGGGGATTCTTCTTATCCTGAGAAAGTCCTTGGTTCTGACAGGACCTCCCACCACTACCATCTCTGATACTGGCCTTGGGACATACGTGTTCTTCCTTCTGCTCTCTTCTCCAACTAAATACCTCTTTCCTCACCAAAAGTCTTTTTTTATTCCTTTTCTTTTTTCTACCAATCCACTTTCTTATCAGAATACCCACATTCACAAATGATATTGGGAATTAACATAGTGGAAACCCTAAGTCCCCTTTAGGGGACTAAATTTTTTGTGTGTAAAGAATCCTAGTAGGTTAAAATTTAAAACAAATCTCTCTTATCTTTTCTTAAAAATGTTATTTTCTTGGGGCACCTGGGTGGCTCAGTCGGTTAAGCATCCAACTTCGGCCCAGGTCATGATCTTGCAGTTCGTGGGTTCAAGCCCCACACCGGGCTCTGTGCTGACAGCTCAGAGCCGGAGCCTGCTTCAAGTTCTGCGTCTCCCTCTCTCTCTGCCCCTATCCCGCTCATGCTCTGTCTCTGTCTCTCTCAAAAATAAATAAACACTGGGGCGCCTGGGTGGCGCAGTCGGTTAAGCGTCCGACTTCAGCCAGGTCACGATCTCGCGGTCTGGGAGTTCGAGCCCCGCGTCAGGCTCTGGGCTGATGGCTCGGAGCCTGGAGCCTGTTTCCAATTCTGTGTCTCCCTCTCTCTCTGCCCCTCCCCCGTTCATGCTCTGTCTCTCTCTGTCCCAAAAATAAATAAACGTTGAAAAAAAAAATTTAAAAAAAAAAAAATAAATAAATAAACATTAAAGAAAAAATTTTTAATGTTATTTTCTTTGGATACGACCTTGGAAATAAAATCATGGGTGAAAGTTATAAATTTGAGTAGAAATTCTGTGCTCTTGAGGTCATGAGAGTACTCTATTAACCAACAGGAATAAGTAAAGCTACATAGTGTTGACCATGTACTGTTGTATTTTACATATATAGTTATTTTAATTGGCACAACTCTACAAAGTAGGCGCTATTATGGTTGCCATCATCCCCACTTTATAGATGAGAAAACACAAACTTGCAGGTCAAGTGACCCATCTGAGTTCACACTACTGGTAAGTAATGGAGCTAGATCTGGAATCCAGGAGCCTGGCATCAGAGCTGTGTTCTTGCCAGATGTGTGGCCCCCACAACACTGGCCCAACCTCCAATGTATGTCCTGACCTACTACACCATACACTGACTCAACAAAGACAGGGATTGGCGGTAGGGTGGGGGTGGCAAGTGATTTCATAAACGATGTACTTGTATTAGTTCACTTAATCCTTGCAACGGCCCTGTGAGACTGCTGCTATTATGACCCCATTCACAGCTGAGGAACAGACAGGTTAAGTAACTTGCCCAGTGGGGAGCTTGGGTTTTAAGCCAGGCAATCTGGCCCTGGAGTCCATGTACTTAGCCATTACTCTGCTGCTTTTCTCTCCAGGACAGGAAGAAAACAGTAACCCAGTTTGCACTGACACGTGTCCTTCTTACCTCTGCCATTGCCTCCACTACCTTCTGCTTATCCACTTGTAAGATACCATTCTTTGCTGTGCGAGATACATGCAGCTCATGCCAGTGGCCCAGGGCGAGGGGGTCTTCACTCCTGTTGAAGGAAGGAAGCTGAGCGTGGGATAGCATCAGTGGTGGTATGGACAGTGTTCATCAAGCTGCCCTGATGAACCGATGCAACCTTAGCTACCTCATTCATTCCATCACAAGAAAACAATCACTCCTGCTTAGTGAACACAGCGACGCTCGGTCCGTTTATTGGACCCCTTTATGGTAGGAGCATTGCAATTATCACTTTATTTTATTACTTCCAACAAGCCTGAAATGTGGGTAAGATGAGCCTGGTGTCCTGGAGGAGAGGTGACAGTGAAATGTGATCATAGTTGCACACAAGCTTTGAAAATGACAAAAATTACCTGGACTGTAGTGTAAACCACAGATTCTTTCATGTGCTGATGGCTACGGCATCTTTTGAAATGCATACAAAATTAGGATGGATGGATGGATGGATATAAGGATAGCTAGACATGTGATAAAGCAAATATAGCAAAATGTTAATTATAGATGACAGGTGGGAGGAATAAAAAATGTTTGCTTATAATTCTTTCAACTTTTCCACATGTTTAGAATTTCTCATAATAAAACACTGGCAGGGGGAAAGAGTCCATGTTGTCTGATATTGTGAAAAGGATTAAAACTAAAAATTCAATTAATTCAACATGAAAGTGCTTGAAGTTTAAACGATTTCGATAAGAGTTTTGCACGCTACTTTGGACAGTGAGGTATGCAAGAAGAGGATAATTATTGCATTTGTATTTCTAATGATGTCTAGTTCCTGGCCTTCACTGAACCTCCCAATTATTTTTTGGTCCTGGATCATCCTTAGAAAACTGTCAGGAATACCAATGGGCACAATTATTGAAAGGTCTCCACCCCCTCACTTGATTTTTTTGCTCTGGCAAATGCTTTTGTGATTTGTCCTTAGCAATTAGAATTTAATCACCTTGGCTAAATCAATATGCAATAAAGAAACCAGAGGCACTCTTTAAGCAGCCCCATCTCCATAATAAGTACCACCGCCTTAGTCGTGTTCTTGTCCTGCAGAGGTCATTCCCTGTCAATACCCTGCCTTCCTCGGCACAGTTACATCGATCACAGCCGTCACGAGCTCATTTCAATTGCCTCGATTTTTGAATCAAGTTCATAATGAATTTGACCACCTTATCCTTTTCCTAAAGTTAAAATGATTTGGCCAATTCCACAACTTCCTGTGGTTCAGGATTTTACTGAGTTTTCTTACTCAAGCAGGAAGTCTTAGAAATGATCTTCAGAATAAACATCTTGCAATGGGGCACCTGAAACGCCCACAGTAATCCCTGTTGTCAGGTTACCCTGGGGAGGGGATGGGACAGGGGTGGTCTTTCCCTTGGACATTCTGGGCACTTGCCTTCTTTTCGTTACACCTGATACTCTGAATTCTTTTTCCAGGCACTTTTCTGACAGGCAGGGAAACGATATCTTACATTAAAAAAAAATTAAATAACACTTCTTGTCTCAAATAGGCACAAAATTATGAAAGAGAGAAATGCTGGACACTAAGGTCCTATGTGTCTGTGACCCCAGAGCTGGAGCTGCCACCATGGAGGGGAGCCGTTTTGGGGGGGGGGGGGGGATGCGATCTGCCCAAGAGGAGGGCTGATGAGCCCGACCCTCTCCCTCACTCTTTCTGGTCATTCCTTATCCAGGAGGAAGCCATTTGAAAGTACAAGGTGATATTCAAGGTGTCTTCCCTTCTGAACTTGACAAACAGTTCTACGTGAATTGCTTAGACTGTTTTGCATAATCTTATGTAAATTGAATCAATTAAACACGCACCAAAGTTGTCTTGAGACATAGGATGTTTTTATATAACCAGAGGCACAAAAATGTTTGCCCATGACCCAAGGTGGGAGGTGTCAGTGACGTGCAGGAATTCAGCCATAGGACAAAAATGAACTGTCCTTTTTAAGAATTGTTGAAACCTAATGCAGCAAGCATTTCCCATCGGCCGTGAGAAATGATCAGCAGTTAAGGGCGATGTATGGCTGTAACATCTCTCCCGCAGTCTTCCTAAAAATGACAGTCTAGCAGCATAAATTACGATTGAATGCAGCCTGCAATTTCCTTTAAAACAACCACCACCTTTGGATTTCCTGCTGTGGGGCACCATTGAAGGAAACATCGTAGTGAGTTTCAAAAGAGAATTTGTCGAATATAGGAACAAGGAGCATGTCTGCATTAGATTAGCAGGCCTCTGGCTGGAGGGTAAAAACTACCGTGGAAGGAACACAGTGCGAAGAGGGAGACATAAACAAATAAGAGAAACGTCTGTATCCACCATCATCAGGCTCTGAGGGTGTTGTAAAAATCGTGACGCGCTGTACGGGAACAATTGATCTTCTAAGTAAATTAACAGTACAAGCTAGATAACAGGAGGAAAGGTTTGAGGACCCAGAGCCACTTCTGCAGATACCAGCAAGTACTTCAGAAGCACCTGTTCACTGCCATGCTATTGAAACCACTCATCGCACCGCCTTCTCGAACATATCGGTCAGGGATGAGCCTCTGTGATTTGCAGATTCGCTGTCAGACTCCTTTCTCTGGAGAATGGTCAGAGATGTGCTAACCATCTAGTCACCATCAAAGAAACAATGCGAGAGGGTGGCAAAAAAATCAAAGTCAGGTCACCAAGGGCATGTCTGTCCATTCAACTTCTGTTAATACTTCTTTCCTAGTATTAACAGGAAATTTCCTGTTTGTTTCCTCTATTGACGGAGTGCCCACAAAATGATGCTAGGAGCACGGACTGATCAACTACAATTCATCAGGTTTTTGTGATGGCCTTGTGCAAAATGAAGGCAGCCTATCCATGGGTTGAAGCAGAGAGTTGCTACCTGCCGGGGAGTTACCTGACAAAAGGAAAACTTGCCAGTAGGAGAGAATGATCCATAACGAAGTATGTCATACCACCAGGACACGTTTTGGAAAAGAGAACCACGGAGGGACGACAGGAATAGTGCAAGCTATCAGGACAAGGCCATCTTTTTCCAAAGTGACCGCTGTTGAGCTTTCTGGGGGGGAAAGGAGCCCCTAAAGGTCTCAGCCCTTACCTGAGAACACCAGTGCCAGAGCCACAGTCAAAGCGGAACTCCACGTGGCCCCCTGCCATGTTGATGGACACAAAGTCTTTGCTGCCCGTGTCGTAGCTGTAGAGGAGGACACCATCACCTGAGTCCGGCCGAAACGTGATCTCAAACTCCATGAAGGAAAGGTAATGCTGGGGCTCCAGAGGCCAGGGTGTTGCAGCATAGGATCTCAGGGACTCTCTGAATTGAGGGATGGTCAGGGTGAAAGCTGAAGAAAGAAGCGTGCTGTTAGAAATCCCTCTGTGGCAGAACTAGCCATGTTCTCTTCCTCCTGGGTACGGAGCTAACCTACATTTCCCAGCTGCCCTGAGTGAATTGGGTAGTACAACTGAATTCCGGTCAGTGGAGTGTGGGTGGGAGTATTATACGCATCCCAGGTCTGACCCCTAAAACTTCCTACCATCTTCCATGCACCCTCTCGTCCCTCACCTGCTAGCTGAATGCAGGAAGCAGGGGAGGATTCTAAGGGCCTGGCAGAGCCCTAGAAGGCAGGGGCCTGTGTCCCTGAATGACTGCATGGCACAGAGGCCACCCCCACCCAAACTCCTCACTGATCTGCAGTGATGTGTGACGTGAGCAAGGATCGAGCCTTATTATGTTAGGCTACAAAATATGAGATGATATGTAACAGCTTTGACTTACAGGAACTCACACGCCCTCTTCTAGGTGATCTGAGATCTGAGATTATTCAGTGCTAAAGAACCCCCCCCCCCCCCCAGGATGGTGTCTTAGGTCCAAATTTGAATCAATGGTAGAAAAGTTAAAACATGTTCAACTCGGGCCACCTGGGGGGCACTCATTGGTTAAGCATCCGGCTCTTGATTTCAGTTCAGGTCAAGATATCACTGTGGTGAGATGGAGCCCCACATCAGGCTCAGTGCTGGGCATGGAGCCTGCTTGGGATTCTCTCTCCCTCCGCTCCTCCCACACTTGCACGCGCTCTCTCTTCTCTCAAAAAAAGTGTCCAACTCCACATGTTTGCCAAAATCTTTGAAATCTTTGAAATTTCCCCTGATTCTGCGTGCTTGTGTATGCACATGTGTTTACGTGTATTGAGACAGGTATAGTATCGAGAGGTGGACAATTCACTAGAACAGTAACAAAAAGAAGAAAGATTACTCTTGTGCCTTCCCATTGTTAACGACTCTGCGTGTCTCTTCCCCACATTTTCTCTGAACCTGTCAGACATTCTCAGAAGCATGAGCTGCAGATGCTCTGAATTCAGTCTGATACAGACCACACGCATAAAGGCTTTTCAAAGTTACTTGAGGGCCAAAAGGAGCCCACCAAAGCCTGGCCCAGAAGCATCTTAAAATGAACCTATCTTTGGTTGGCTTGACACTCTGACACTCAAAGGCACTCCAATCTGATAAAAAAACAAAACAAAACAGATTCTCCCATCTCTCCCAACAATGTATAGATTTTAATCCCATAAACATTTATGGGACTTGCTAAGAGCACGCTGATGAAAAATTACATCGACATGAATTAACAGGGCAGGCAAAGTGCAGCCAACTTGCTTCTTTCTCACCATCTTCACAGTGTCGACCTTTAAACCCAAGGGGACACAGGCAAATGTAGGCGTCGGCTTTGACTGCTGCACAGGTGCCGCCGTTGATGCACGAGGCGTCGTCACAGAGTCCACTGCTGCACTCCCCTAAATACAGAACAGGAATGACAAAACTGACTCATCGCGTGAGCCAGTCCAAGACGCTGGAGCTGACCGCACCAGCTCTGAATACACACGCTCAGCTCCCACTCGTGTTAATTTGTACCCCTGCCCAGTTGCAAAACAGCCTTCAGGGTAGGTGGAACGTACCCTTCATTTTAGTTTGATTTTGGCCTGTTCTTTATAAAGAGCCACAAAGAATCTTTAAAACATGGCGGACACAATAAATCAAATAGTAAATTGTTTGGACAATTTTACGACCACCGACGAAGATGAATGAGTTGTTTCTGCGTTAATCCATCTGTCTCTTATTCCAACAAGAGCGTGTTTCAATCCCTTCTGTGTCAACATGGTGTTTCTGTTCCAAGCATTCTAATTTGTGTGGCCCCAGTTACCTTAAGTGCTACTGCCTGGTTGGTTCAAAGTTGAGGCAATAAGGGGAACACGGAAGCCACATCTAACTTATAACCTGGCCTCAACCTTCCACTGCTCTGTCTGGGGCAGGAAGGGGCTGGGGCGGGGGGTGCTTCATAATACCTCAGCATATACCTTCAAGCATCCCTACTGCCACCTCCAAAACTGAGATCTTATGGGGGACAGGAGGGTGGCCTGGAGTAAAAAGCGGTGAGAGCTTCAACACCAGATGGGTCCATACTCTTTACCAAACACATATCAGAGAGGCCCATACAGGGTATACTCTCACTGTCAAGATCATCAGATGACATGGAAACACATGGACTTCTCCTGCTCTGCTTTTCTTCTGCTTCTTTGGCCCTCCTCTTCTCCTTGTATATAAGAAATAAATTTCACAGATGGGCCACTAGCTGGCCCAGAGCAACACAAATGAGTACTAAACACTTGCTCCCGGGGTAGGGACAAAGGAGCACATCTCTGACTGAGCCGTGAGGGGCCCGGCCCTGAGCCCCACAGGCTGTGATGCTGCACCTGCCTGAACTGCAAGCCCACTTCTGGTGGGATGAAAAGCCTCCATTGGCCATCTCAGCAGGGCAAGCCCCCCATCCTTTTCTCATCCGTCCTCTGCATTTGTGGAGCTGACCCCGTCTTTTCTTCCACGAAGCCTCGCTGCGAGTGTGAGCAGGGCTGGGTATAGTGTGCAGCCAGCCGAAGAGGCTGACTTCAGGAGTCGAGGACAGAGTTTAATTAAAGCCCGTCCAGATGGCTCGTCGCCACAGCCGGGGTGGGCTGGCCTCAGCGAATTCCAGCTGGGGCCACTGGAAGCTCAGGGCAGAAGTGGCCGGTGGTCTCTGCAGCCACCACCTGAGAACATGGCCAGCATCCAGTCTCCTCGGGGTGATGGACATGGAACCATGAGAGCCGGACTCTCACAGCCCCTGAGCCCCCCCCCCCCCCCCCCCCCCGCCCCCAGGTCTCGATGAGCTGGGATTCTTTCCCCGAGAAGGGCGGCTCCCACAGGAAGAAACAAGGTTCTTGGGTTATTTTAGCTACACATGGAAAAGATATTACTTTACAAATTTGCATTGTGACTATCCTTTAAGAGGGGGGAGTGGGGTGGGGGCGTTGATGAAAGCGCGGCACAGGATTCACACGGCGGCAGGATTCTGCTGGCAATTGGTACGCAAGATGGCCCATGAGCGGCGGCGTGGGAAAGAGGAACGGACTCCCACGGGGAGGGAACGTGGGGCTGGCCGGGGTGGTAGCAGAGGAAATGGACAGGGAGCGAAGACACGGGGAAGGGAGACCCAGCCAGTCCCTTCTAGAGCTTGAAGGCGGAGGCAGACCCTAGCAAGGCCTCCGGGTTCCTCGCCTGGCGGTCTGAAAGGACAGTGGCGGGAGTACAATGATGAGCACGGCTGTGAGCAGGAGCTGGTTTCTGAGGCACAGAGGACCTGGCATTGGGAAGCAGACTCCGCTTCCCATTCTCTCCCTCCCTCTCTCTCTGCCCCTTCCCCGCTCATGCTCACGCTCTTTCTCACTCTCTCCAAAGAAATAAACATTAAACAAACAGATTGCATAGCTTTATTTCAATGTAATTGTTTCCTACCATGGATGTTATTCTCTACATTTAAAAACATTATTTGTTTCAAAACATCCGGCTGGCGGGGTCAGTGGAACATGTGACTCTTCATCTCGGGGACTGTAAATTTGAGCCCCATGTTGGAGGGGGAAATTACTTAAAACTGAAATCTTTAGAAAAAAAAAAAGAAAAGAAAGAGAAACACCATTTTGGGAAGAGTCCACAGGCTTTACCAGACTGCCAGAGATGTTCACAGCACACAAACGGTTAAGAACCTTTGGGTTACTAAATTGATGATCCTGGCAGCAAAGTCCAGGGATGCAGGGAAGGATGGGTGCAGAGTTTTAGAAAGGAGGAAAACTGTCAACTCTGAGAGTGGGAGGAAGGAAGCTAGTCGCAAGGTCATGTGCACAGAGAGCTGGCAGGACCTCATCATCAGTATATAACTTTTATTGACATTGAACCTACTAGATGCCAGCTTTATGCAAGACAATGAGGTGAGGGCAGGAGAGAAATTAGGCCTCCGAGGAGAGAAATTAGGCCTCCGAGGAGAGAACAGCAGGTGGGATGGGGCAGACTACATGAAGGACTCATGGACGGTGAGCAACCACCTGCCCCTTGTCCACCAATCCGTAACTGAAGCCAGTCTATTTCCCGGACTGAAGATCTGTCCACTCGGTCCACATCTCCACCACCACTACCAGCCTAGAGCAAACCATCATTATCTCTGATCTGGATTGTCATCATAGCCTCCAGCCAGTTTACATGTGCCCCCTGAACACCGCTTTCAATAAGCTTTCCACAGCCAGAAGGATCGTTTCAAAACACAGACCAGATCATGGTAAACCACCTCCCCCTCATACTCCCACTGGGACAAGCCATTTCCTCCGCCTGGAATGATCTTCCCTCTCTTATCTGCTTAAAAAGAAATGCTTCAGATATCAGCTTTGGGTTATATGCTCAGAATGGTTATATGCTCAGAATGCTCCAGCCCATAAAATCCCGTTATTATACACTATTATTATACCACCATTTCTTCTTTGTAACATGCTGAATTGTAATTTTTTCATTGACTTGTGTGACTATTTGATCAGTTTGGTCTTTCCTTGTGGCAGCTACATGAGGGCTGAGGTAGGATCCTGTTTTCTTGTTCATTACTGTCTCCCCAGGACCTGGCATCATGACTAGCATTAAGCAGATCCTTAAAAAAGTATCTGGAGAGAAAGCATGAGTGAAACAGTGATAAACCATGGTGAGACCCATGGCCACCTCACACGTCTTGAGTCTCAAATAACTTGAGAAGTTGGTTTCCCAACTTGTCACATTGACCCAGTGGGGTATGGAAATCCAAGACAGGATTGGAAAAACTGAGTTCCAGTGGTTTAGGTTTAAGAATTTGCACGGAAATAATAAAAGAAAGTCTGGGCGAGCGAATGCGAAATTTTGCTGAGATGACTGACTATTCTAGAATGTGGGTTTAGAGAGAGTCTAATTGCTGGGAATAATCTAAAGAAGGTGATGAAGGGGAAAGGCTTCCGTAATGAAAGGCCCCTTTGAGGAGTTGAGGTAGGCTTTAATGGAGGTGGGGAGGGGGACAGAGAAAAAGCTGTGGTTGAAGATAGCAGTGACAAGTTAGAGATACCAGACAAAGGAACCGTGACTCTGCTACTGTCATTACCTTCTTCTGGAAGCCTGTATCTCCACCAGAAATTCACTGCTGTTTGTATGAGCCCAGTCTTCCCTCATGGTGGCACTGCATTTAATTTAAAAGAACTTGAATTTCTGGAGGACTAACTCAAAGTAAAGCAAGTATGGAGGCTGAATAACCAGCTCTGTTCTAGCACTCCAGGGGGAAAATGGGGAAAAAATGAAAAAAGGCAATGAGACTGATGCCTGCCATTAAAGTTCATCACAAGGCTCGTAGACATCAAATAATCCAATAGCAGCTTCGGGGGGGGGGGGGGGGGGCCCAGAGCCAGCAAGGTGGGCCCATTTGGTACCACCTGCTCAATGGAGAGGCTGGTTTTGCACAATGTGAGAATATAAAACACTGCCAGAAATCGGTCCTTGCTCAACTTTGCAAGGTCTCAGCTACCTGTCAGGGGTCACCATGCAACCTCAAGACTGCAGATCTGGATTTCATGACTGTTTCCCGTTTGTCCAAGGAAGAGAGAAAAAACAACTGATACCCTGCTGAATGGGTGGAGCCAGAATATTAAAAATAATATTAATAACAAATACTTACAACATGCTTGCTATATGCAAAGCACCAACTCATCTAGACAAAGGGATTTTAGGAGGAAGTTACTAAAAAAATTCATAGATTGAAGACCGAATTCCCAATGTGACTGCATTTGGAAATAGGGCCTTTGAGAAGCTAATTAAGGTTAAGTGAGGTCTTAAGGGGGGAACCTAATTCAATCTGACCAGTGTCCTTATAAGAAGAGGGAGAGACACCAGGGATATAGACACAGACACAAGGCCCGATGAGGACACAGTGAAAGAATGGCCACCTGCAAGCCAAGGAGAGAGGCCTCAGGAGAAGCTAAACCTTCCAGTGCCTTCAGCTTGCATTTCCAGCTTCCAGACTGTGACAAAATAATGTTACTAAAACCACCCATTCTGTGGTATTGTGTTATGGCACCCCTTCCAGGCTAAAATGGTCACTGAATTAACCAACCTGAGAATTATCTATCTGCTTTCAGTGACGGAAATAAATGTCCTTACTGCTTTAAAGACAATCCTAGTCTTTTCAGAAAAACGGTTCTGGAACAACTAGACAACCTCATGCAAAAAACTGAATCTAGACACAGACCTTACACCTTTCACAAAAATTAACTCAAAGAGATCACAGCCCTCAATGTAAAATGCAAAACTATGAAACTTCTACAAGATAATGTGGACAAAAATCTAGATGACCTTGGGTAAGGCTTGGGATGGCTTTTTAGAGACAACACCAAAGGCATGACCCGTGAAAGAAATAACTAATAAGCTGGATTTCATTAAAATTAGAGAAGACAAGCCACGTCTAGGAGAAAATATTTGCAAAAGACACATCTGATAAAGGACTGTTGCCCAATATATATATATATATAAATCTCTGAAAGCTCAACCGCAAGAAAATAAACAACTTGATTAAAAAATGGGCTAAATAAAACCTTAACAAAACCTCACCAAAGAAGCCATACAGATGGCAAATAAGTGTATGAAAAGATGCTCCACATCATATGTCATCAAAGAAATGCAACTTACAACAATGAGATACCACTACACATCTGTTAGCATCTGAACTCTGACAACACCAAATGCTAACAAAGATGTAGAGCAACGGGAACTCTCAAACATTCCAGGTGGGAGTGCAAAATGGAACAGCTACTCTGGAAGACAATTTGGCAGTTTCTCACAAAATGAAACATGCTCTTACTATGTGATCACCACACCATCACACTTCTTGTTGGTATTTACCCAAAGAAGTTAAAAACTGATGTCCATCCAAAAAACCTGCACACTGTTTACAGCAGCTTTATTCACAATTGCCAAAAACTTGGAGGTAACCAAGATGCCCTTCAGTAGGCATGACAAACATGCCTTGCAGTACATACAGACAATGGAATATCATCCGGCATTAAAGAGAAACGAGCCATCAAGCCATGAAAAGGCGTGAATAAAACTCAAATGCATATTACTAACTGAAAGAAGCCGATCTGACAAAGCTACATATGATTCCAACTATATGACATTCTGGAAAAGGCAAAATCATACAGAATATAAAAAGGTCAGTGGTTGCCAGAGGTGGGGGGTGGGGTGAGCCATAATATGAACTACGGCTCACCATGAGTGAGCCATAATATGAACTACGGGCTTTGGGTGATACTGAAGTGGTAATTCAAGTTCATCATTTGTAACAAAGGTACAAAGGCGTGTTGCTAATAGAGGAGGCTATGCATGTGTGGGGGTGGGGGATAGGTGGGAAATCTGTGTACCTTCTCCTCAGTTTTTTTGTGAAGCTTAAACCGCTGAAAAATAAAAATCAGTCCTAGCTCTGCCTGCTATCTTGGAGAAGTTATTTGACTTTTACAAGCCCTAGTTTCTTCATGTATAAAATAGGTATCATAACAATTTCTACCTCCTAGAGCTGGCGTGAGGAGTTAACGAGAGGGTATATGAGAAAGTTGGACACAGTGGTCAAGAATTAGAATGTGACCATTTCTTTTGGAAGCAGAGAGCATACGAAACCTCTTCTTACATTACTGTGTTGGCTTTTCCACTGAACTGGGTGAGTAAGGGAGGGTGAAAGCGCTGAACTGCTTGCTGCTTTGTTGGATGAGACCATGCCATGCTTCGTGAAGAGAGCCAAGGGCAACAGGACACAACCGAGGGTTTGGTGCACCATGTTGTTTATCCTATCTTCCTATTCAGATCCAGGTCATCATGTCTGCAAAGCACCAAGCTTGTCCCTGGGCCACCTCCCTCCTAAAGTTTGACATTAGCCAGCTGCCTAGGGTTTCAATCCATGAAGCTTCTTACTGCCCTGGCCCACACCAGAAAGACAATCCCACAAGAGCACCCTGGCCCACTGGGCAACCACTTACCCACGTCGGCCCCACTGAGTGCTTTCCCCAGTGGCCAGGGCCTCAAGTCGATTCGCTTCCCATTGACGGTGAGCGACTGCACACAGCCTTGAAAGCCTCTGTTTGTTCCTGTTGCTCTGACCAACCAGTAAGCACTGGGAGCCCCACCAAGATAGAGGGGTGTCCGGAAGGTAATTTTACTGTACTGGCCCTGTAAGAAAGAAGAAAACCGTAACTCACTAAACAAAATCAAAAGCCAAAACACAACAGATTTTAATGAGGGACATGGTTAAGATGTAGTTTACAGCCCCACTGCTTTCTTCCATCTGTGTTTATGTTTATGACATTGCCTTACTGGAAAATTAAACCCCTGGTTACCGTAGGAAACTCAGTGAGCTCCTCAGAGGGCTGTGTTTCGAGAAGGGATGATTTTGGAAGCCTAGAAGGGAAGGGAAGGTAGGTCAGAGCCAAGAGCAACCCAACGGGCAGGGTACTGGGCCGGGCATCCAACAAAAACTTTGTCTTTCCAGTCTTGACACCAACTTACTGTGTACCTTGGATGGTGCACAGGGTTATTCTGCGTCTCAAAAGATGATAATGCTAATTTTGTGTATATGTGGGCCAACGCTTACCTTTCCTATTCCCAGCCACCTTTATACTATATCCTGCAAGAAACATTGTGTGTGCGGGGGAGGATTGCCACACAGATTGTGTTGCAAAATATTTTGAAATTTGCTCATGGATACAACTTGTGTGTGTGTGTGTGTGTGTGTGTGTGTGTGTGTGTGTGTGTTACTACGGTGAGGTAGGGACATTTCTTTTTTTAAAAAATTTTTTTTTCAACGTTTTATTTATTTTTGAGGCAGAGAGAGACAGAGCATGAACGGGGGAGGGGCAGAGAGAGAGGGAGACACAGAATCAGAAACAGGCTCCAGGCTCTGAGCCATCAGCCCAGAGCCTGACGCGGGGCTCGAACTCACGGACCGCGAGATCGTGACCTGGCTGAAGTCGGATGCTCAACCGACTGTGCCACCCAGGCGCCCCGGGACATTTCTAATCTTAGAGAAAACCACAAACTGGATTGCAGGTTTTGAGGTTACAAAACACAGACCTGAACATTAGGTGGGACAAAATTAAGGCACCCTTGGTCATTTTTTTTTTTATTACAGAAATATTTCATTCATTTGGATTAAAGGGGACTGGGAAAAAGCATGTTGCCAGAATTTTTAAAGTCCAGATCGTAAGACACTGAAATGTGGCAAACGAAATGTTGCCAACAAATAGAACATCTAATCGTTACTTTACGTTTTCTAATGAATGGATAAGAATCATTTATAAATAGTGTGCTGAATGTGAGCGAGGCAGCTGTAAAGTGCTTACAGTGAATTGTAAGGACTGTTTGCCAGCCTCTGGGCACACTGCTTTTGTGGGATGACCTGAATGCCCTGTTGGCTTATTTCGTTAAGATCCTCAGAATTCACTCCTGAAACCCATCTTCACTCTGTTCCCTGATTCAGGACTGTACCAGGAGCCTGACCACTTTGCGCTTTTTTCCTTTCTGGAACAGCAACCCTGAGCCCCCCTTACAACGTCCCAGGCAATAGTCTGGTAAAAGCTGGCTTTTACCTTCCTCTGGTGAGGGTTGCTTTGGGTTTCTGGAGCCTGCTTTGCCTACGAGGCAGAGAATTCGAAGTGCCCTGGAGTTTTCATTCCCCCCAACACAGCACTTAACAGTGTTTGATGGGTGCCAAAGTGTGAAAGTCCAATTGACCAGCTTTGGGTTGGGACCGCTCTGAGGTATAACTTATACTACAGAGCTCCCCTAGGGTGAGGCTGAAGCCACACAGACCCTGAAGAACTTTGCAAACCTTGATATAAGACAGAGTCACTATCTCCCAAGATAGTTTACTAAACATTCCACAGCTGCTGTCCTGCTTATACAGCTTGCTAGCAAGTCCCGGGAGGAGAGCGGCAAACGCTGCCCTGAGTAGCCATAAAATTGTATGCTTCTTGCAATTAATTCTTATATTCATTCAAAGGATAAGATTGGCAAAAATACAAACACTCATATAAGCCAAGCTCACATTGACTTCCAGAGCCCTTGTATTATCCCTACCAAAAGGTTTCGGTAACTTATTTTTTCAACACCCCCAAGGACAGGACAGGAAACCGTCTCCTGAGATAGTCCTTTGCACTTCTGTGCACTTTTGTATGATTAAGTGGAGTTAAAATTACTCCCTTAGGCTCTCCCATTCAACATCAGCCTGGGGGGGGGGGGGCACAGAGTAAGTCCTTCTCTCCCCAAATTCCCTCTCTGATTCTATGAAAAGGCACCATCCACACCTTCACCTTCTTTTCTCCAAAGTAAACAATGCTCCTTCAATGAATCACTCCAGGGATTTCAGGTCAGTTTCCTGTTTCAATGATTGCCTTCATGTTCCAATATGTCTGTGGTCCTCTTACAGGACCTCTTCGAGTACAATCACAGAGCTGAATGCAATCCTCTTAGAGGATTAGAGTTACCATTAGAGCACTAGAAGCTATATACAGGGCTACTAGGATATCATACGATCATCACCTCGCTTTTTCTAGATGCTATGCCTCTATTAATACAACTTGTAATTTCTTCAGCTTGCTGTTACCACATGGCTCTGCTTATTAACCTTTACTGAACTTCCTTGCTTCAAAACATAAGACATTTTCACATGTGTTGCTGCTTTTATTACAGTTTCTCTGCCCTATATTCACTATTACTATTTTGGATCCAAGTTCAAAGCTTCTTTATTCCTATCAAACTTAATTTTAATCATATTTAGGGCTATTGTTCTGGGATTTATGTGATTCTGTAGTTCATTTATCCTGTCTTTTTTCCTTAGAAGTACATGCATATATGCATAAGCGATCTCACTGGATTCATATTCTCTATATTTGGATTCTTGTTCCTTTGGAAGCTTTGGGGTCCAAATTAATGGGAATCAGCAAAGCATGGCTCTTTATAGGATATATCTTGCCAGTAAAAAAGTCCAGGCAGGGAGGAAGCTATATACATATACACAAAGGTTTTCTTGCTACATTTTTCCTGAGAGAACACAGACACCTGCCTGATTATAATTACACACTCCGTTCCTTGGCAGGTTGCTAATCCAAACTGTTTATTCTAAACATGGTTCTGAAATTGCCCAGAGCATGACGAATATGTGAATACCTAGGTGATTTACTGAGTAGCCCCACAGTTAAATTGTTTTGCCGCTTCCTATAACCATGGCCCCCCAAAATGGTAGATGAAAGGATCATTCCTGCATATTGAACCAAGTGAAACTTTCCGAACTCTTTGCTAAAGCCACAGAATTGCAACACCCTTGCCTTAAAAGCGAGCTTTGTGTTTGGCACTAATAATGGCTTCTATTCTTCTGATACAGGCCTTCTTCTACCCCTGGCTTTGATGTCCTTGTGGAAAAAGAACATGTCCCTGGGCACAAAGCCAACTGCATGCTTCTGTGCCCCGGCAGTAATGACGCTTGCAAATCCGATTCTGCTCCTCAGTAGATGTGGGATGGATGTGTGCCCTGAAAGCCCACCGAGAGTGGTAAGAGCCACTGAGATACAGGAGCATCTCAGAGCTGGGGTGCACGGGTTTGCCATGAAAACCAGCCTATCCGGAGCTTGCATCCCGCCAGCGTGGCCTGAGCTCGGCAGCAGGGCCCTCTTGGGACGCGCATGGTGGGTGCTGGGTGGTGGGCAGGTTGGGAGGCTCACACTCACCTGGGACTGGCCAGTCGCCGGGGTGCCATTGTTCAGCTGCAACAGCCCGTTCAGCCCATCTCTGTAGAGTGTAACCGTGTGCCAGCCCCCCAGTTTGATTTTGGTTTCACTTATAATGATGCCAACCCCAGTTCCACAATTAAACCTGTGGGGAAGAAAAAAAAAAGAAAGAAAGACTCTTTGATCAACCAGCTCGTTATGCTTTCAGGCCCCACGGATACCACTTCTGGGGCAACGGCTTCTCTGAGAGTCAATCTGTTTAGTTACGTTTATGAATATCAAGGACTGTTTAAATCTCTACAGGAAAGAGCTAAACACCTGCTTTCTGGGCCGGCCTCAATCTACTTATCTTAATCTGCCCGCAGACCTTTCAAATGTGGGGCCTCCTTCAACCTGATTTTCTCTGCAGCTTCGAAAACGATGGGCAACTAAGATCCTCCCCCTCCTTCTCAGTGACTGCCAGATGCTTCAAGTGGATCCCAAGAGCAGAGAATTAGAACTTGAGTCATTTTGCTTCCAGGTATTTCTCTGGGGACTTCCCCCAACTCCCAAATGACAGGCTTCAGCGATATTATTTAAATGTCAAAAAACACTCATTTTGGCCAGCTGGCTAGCACTGCTATCTGTGTTCAGCTGTGCCCAAATGCAGGTGCAGTTTCCATAGGGGGGGAGGCGTGGGCAGAGGGGGAACATTCTCAGACGATTGCTTTATTCTTGTTTTTGCTTTGTTTTTTCTCCCAACTTCCCTATGGCCCAGGGTACCCACCAGTCACTATGCCTTACACCCATGATTTTGACCCTTTCCAGTCAACTTCCAGGCAGCCACCATGCCACTCCCCCACAGATCCTGAGATGGCCAGTAGGGAAGGACACATGACCAGCATTGTCCTTCTCAGGACGTGCACTAATTACAGTCCCTTCTCATGGCTTCCCTTTGTCTCCACGATCCTCAGTGGACTGAAATGGGGTTGAGAGGCATTGCGGAGCAGGCTCATCTAGAGGGGGATACCAGACTCCACAGCAGCTGCCCAGTTGGAGAGCGGCCAGCAGCCAATCACAGCCAATGCCACTGGAAGTCTATCAGATCCTTCAAGGGTGAGAACCACTGCCCCAGATCCTGGCCCTAACATCAAACTCTCATGAATCAAAGCATTTAGCAGAGGATAGGGGATCACTGTCTACCCCAAGTGGGATGTTTCAGTCTTCTTCAGCTTAACCCAAATAATTTTTGTGCTGAAATAATCAAAAGACAATGACGGTTAATGCTTATTGAGTGCTTGCTATGGGCCAGGCACTGCTCTAAGCACTTGTATGTATTAATTCACCTAATCCTCACAAGAACCCTGGGAGGAAATGCAGGCTCAAAGAGGTACAGTCACTTGCTCAGAGTCAGGGAGCAGAGGAGCAGTGCCATCAGGATCTTAACCAGTACACTATGGAGAAGGACAAGGCTGATCCTCATCGGTCATTCTCAGATAGGTGCTTGTGTACCCTTGAGGGTGGCCAAAACACTCACACCTTCACAAAACTCTGCCCCCAGAAAACCACACGCAAACCAAAGATGGCTTCCAAGATATATTGGGAGAGAAATGACCAGGGCAGAGGAGGAACACCAGACAGCCTGCCACAGCCAGAGGGAAAAATAGGGATGGGCTCTGAGCCTCTGGGAGCCCTCAGGAGGTTGTAGGCTCCTCTCTGCTCCCCAGGGATGTCAGTCCGACCTACCACAGGGGACAGGGAGAAGATCTCAGCCTCCTTCCCATCACATCCACTAGGGCTGTAGGAGCAAAGGGACTAGATCACTTAGGCTCACTGTTGCATTCACAGGATCTACAACAGTCCCTGGTACACCATGGGTGCTCAAGAAATATTTCCTGTTGAACGAATGGATGGTTACAGGGTTCTGAAACTCAAGTTCCAAGGGTGACCCTGCAGTTCCGATAAGCCACTATTTAGTAACCTTTATCTCCAGGAATCCATTCCATGTATTTTTTACTCTATAAAAATGTAAAAACATAATGTAGGATGGTATTTTAAAAATCTGTGGGATTTTAGTGAGAGTTACCTGAATTGGAGTGAGCGTCGGATGATGGCCAGAGACATGAAGTCACCCCTCCCGTGTTCATTCTCCCCGCAATAGAGCAGTAAACCATCTTCTGCCTCTGCCTGTTGTACAAACAAACGCCACACAAACAATGAGCACCACCTGGAAACACTCATGAATATGAAACCTGAGCATTCTCCCTGTGGTCCTATTTACAAAGGGGCAAGCTCATGGACTCCAATTAACTCCCAGTTGCCAATTCTCAGTTCTTTTCCCTTTAAAAAATGGCAGCGATATAAACAGTGTGTGACAAATGGCAGTGAGGTTAGAGAAAGGTGACTCCGCATTTGACCTGCTCTTTACTTGGCTTTGTGGGTCCACCAGCAGAGCTTCGGGAAAATGTGTGCAGAGACCACGGTCACAGAGAGGCTGTTTGCATGTCCCTCAAATTCTACTTCCCCAAAGAGCACTCTATTTGTTTTTGTTTTTGTTTTCATTCTTTTTACTTCCCTCCCTGTGGAGAAGCATGCAAATTTGCTTCTTTCCTTCTGTCAGGAGAACAGGACAATAAAATCAGCCCCACTGACAGTCTAGTTTGGTTTTCACCCATGTTGGCTGCCCTAGCCTGAGACAGATCATCTTTTGGACGATCTCAACACTCAACACACTCAACACTGTGATCATGATCTCAAAGGAGGCTTGTTTCCAGGTCTCAAACCTTGTTGTCTGAGATGCCCGAAAGAATAACTTGAAGCTGAGTTCGCTGATTGAATTCTGATGTGCAGCTGATTCAAATCAGAGAGCGTCCACTGGGCCCTCACTATGTGCGAGGGCTTTGTATAGCAGCTTTCCTATTTGTTCAGCTACAGCCATAGCATTGAGGGCAGACATTTGGGCTCCCTCTAAAAGGGATTTGGGAATGGGGAATGCATTATACCTCTGAAATCCTGGCCTGTGAGGAGTCACAATTATGGGCAACAGAGCTGGGACCTACACATTCTCACTGGCCAGACAGTCATTTCCATAGTTCAGTAGCATACAGGACCCACCCTCCACTCGCTGGCACCCTTGAATGTGTGAACGTGCCCAATGTTCTCACTACCCTGTGAACAGGTTTCAGGACAGGCCCTGTGTCATATTTACCTTCTCTACTTACCTCCCTGCTTCCTGCACCCCCCGCCCCCTGCACATCCGACCCCATCTGATGTGGCACAATGATGTGTTAAGCTGCCCATCCAATAGGCATTCATCAAACAACTAATCCTTCTTACCCTAAATTCAAGAGTAATTTGAAATGCCTGATAGGAGTTCTTCAGAGGTTCAAAGGTTACAAAGGAGTGGCCAAAGAACTGAGGATACTGTATAACAATATCTAAAAAGAGAAAAAGATAACATAAAAGAATGTTATTTCCTCACTTCTTCAAGTGCAAAAATCAATATATGCCATTGCCCGGATATCATTAAGTGAAAACCCCTAATAATCTATTAAACCTAGCTCATTATCGTCTTTACTTTTTACACTTATGATTCTCATTCTTGGGGACTTAGAGCTTCTGAAATTCTTAGGGATAAACTGGAGATTGTTAAATTGCTACCTAAAAAGAAATCAATGGCTTTAAGACCACTGACACCTGTTTTCCAGCTGTACGTTTATGTAAGTGTAAGTTGGCTCAATTATTATCTTTCTTAACCTTCACGCAACATGCTTCATCTGCATGTTTTCGGTAGAGATGTGATCAAAGTAAAGTCCACCTCTCCAAGGTGCCTTTAGGATGATTAATTGCTTCAAAAGTACTACATGTGTGGCACACATAGACACAGGGCTGCTATTCAACTAGAAGCAACAGAAGTTGCCTTACCTTTTTCCTATGTAGCTAATTTAATCACGAGTACATGGAAAAAGGGGCTTCTCTTAGAAAAAGGGCTAGAAGAAACCATGTGTGGACTACAAAACTGCCCTCTGGCTCCCAATGGGACCAACCTCCCTACCACATTCTTTTCCCCACCAAGGGCCTACCTTCTGAGCAGCTCTCACCACCTCTGCCCAGGTTGCAGTGGCACCGCGAGCCCCCCCAGGTGTAGTCATTGACACAAAAGCTGTCAGCTGAGCAGAGCGTTTCATCACAAGACATGTCAAAGAGCCTCGGCATTACAGCCACACCATTCTTCCCTTTCCTCTCCGCTGGAGTGGGCTGGGGAGCCACTGTAGTCATTGGGAGAGACGCTAGGGTAGGGGGGACAAGCCTAGAAGTGGTCTTTGGGTTTGACCTGGGTGCCATCTTGGATTCCCCCCAAAATTTCTTATGTCCTCCTTTGATAGCAGGAAGTGGTTTAACCTAGAGCCAGAGAAGAGAAAGGATTCAGGATTAACACCAACACAGCGTTTAGACAGCCTCATTTATGGTTGGTGTCTAATACTTGAAAAGTCCCTTTTGTTATTTCTCAAAACTCTAGGATGTAGATGGGGCAGATAGTACTGACCCCAGTTTATGGATAAGAACTTTAGGCTCAAGGATTTTAAGTACCTTGCCCTGTGCTATACAGAAAACCAGTGGTAAAGCTGATATTACATGATTTTTATTGTTATAATATCACGAAGATGCCTCACTTTGTCAAAGAATTGTTCATTTCCTTCTAATACCTGACTGTATATTTTCACATGGTGGGAAATCTAAATATGTTTTTGCCAGTCAGCAGGCAGGGGCTGGCTACACAACATTAGCATGCTAGTTGCTACTAATTCATAAGCACCTGGGGCCTAATAGAGAAAATAAATACGTATTAAGAGCAAATGGGCCCACTTAAATAAGTTTTAAGTAGAATGTTCATGGTCCAACAGCTAACTTGCCTTGTTCAGCAGGAAAACCAAAACACACAGGTTTTAAGAGCAGAGATTCTTGTTACCTCCTCGAAGGAAATATCCAAATCTAAGTCGTCTTCAAATCCGTCATCATCCTCACTGACTCCCATGTCGGTTGTATAGCGGGGTCCATAGTGGCCACTTCCTGCCTCCTCAGGACCTGCACAGAGAAAGGAGCACACTGTTGTCAACATATATGCCTTCCCTCTGCCCCTTTCTATCCTAATTCAGCCACAGACAGGACTCTGCCAAATGCATCGCGATGTCTTGGAAACACACAAAGAATTCAACACGGAAGAGGAAGCATCAACGATTAACAAATAGAAAATGTTTCATCTCATAAGTATTAAGGAAATGCTAATTAATGCCAGAAAGAGCTGCCATTTTATACTGACAAGATTGGCAAAAAGGTAAACACTGGGCAATAAAAGAATATTACCAAGGATGGGATCAACGGGGACTCATACACCAACGTTACACGTGTGCAACCATTTTGCAAAAATACTTGGAAATAAGTAGAAAACGTTCGTACCTTTTGACCCAGCAATCTCACCCCAATTTAGCAATCTCACCCCAACTTACAAAATCTGGAGAAACCCTCCCACATGTGTACCACAACATGTGCAAAACACATTCAGAGCATCACAATTTATAACAGTAAAAAGCATTTCAAATTTGCTATTTATAACAACAAGTAGCACCCCATATATCTGTCAATAGAGAATGGATAAGTGAATTACAGTAATATATATATATATATGGAACATATATATGTATGGAACATATATATATATATGGAACATATATATATGGAACATATATATATGGAATATATATATATGGAATATGTATATGGAATATGTATATATGGAATATGTATATGGAATATGTATATATGGAATATGTATATATGGAATATATATGGAATATGTATATATGGAATATATATATGGAATATATATATGGAATATATATGGAATATATATATGGAATATATATGGAATATATATATGGAATATATATGGAATATATATATGGAATATATATGGAATATATATATGGAATATATATATATATATATATATATATATGGAATAGAATACTACATAGCAGGAGAAATAAATGAGCATTTAATGTGTTGACATGGCTTAATCTAACATTATTCCATGCAAAATATGCAAGTTGCAAAAGAACATATTCAGTTTGATGCCATTTATATAAAATTCAACAACAAACAAAATTTAATATATTATTTAGAGATAAATAAATCTATATATCTTTTTTTTAAATTTTTTTTTAACATTTATTTATTTTTGAGACAGAGAGAGACAGAGCATGAATGGGGGAGGGGCAGAGAGAGGGAGACACAGAATCGGAAGCAGGCTCCAGGCTCTGAGCCATCAGCCCAGAGCCTGACGCGGGGCTCGAACTCACGGACCGCGAGATCGTGACCTGAGCTGAAGTCGGACGCTCAACCGACTGAGCCACCCAGGCGCCCCAAATCTATATATCTAAATATATATATATATATATATATATATGGTTTAACTCCCCCAAAAAGTAAGACAATGCCTAAATTCCTGGGGGAAGTTAGAAAAGGGATGTGAATGAGGTGTGAGGCACCGAAGCCTTTGGGTGCTCTATAATAGTCTATTTCTTAAGACAGATGCCAGGTACCTGTGAATGTTCATATTATTTTTATATGAACTTGATGTATGAAATATTTCATCACAAATTCTTTAAAACAAGAAAGAGATATTGCACTAGAGCAAACAGTGCTACACCCAGAAAAAAAGGGCCCCTACAAGGTTATCGTGGGTGCCACCATTTCCATCCATCTCAGCAGGACAATGGGATCTTTCAGACCTGGAAGGTGGGCTGAGAAAAACTCTTAGGAGACAAGGCATTGTCCTTTGGGAGACTGTCACAAAATCTACTGATCTGCAGCAGTCCTGACTTAGGCTCACACAGCTGGCACTCCCCCAGGGTATGAGAGTCTTTCAAAGTGCTGCTCCATAGCACCCCTATTTCCTCCCAATGGGTTTTCACAGGCACAGGTACTAGCTGCCTTCTCTAATCAGGGCACACTGGGCCCCAGCCCTTACAGCATAAACAACTCTGGCAACAGAAACTGACTTTTGTAGGTTGCCAATGCCCATCAGGCGTCCAGTGTTTGGATGCCTGGTTAGGAAGGGAAGGGAAAAGAAGGGGAGGGGAGGGGAAAGGAGGGGAAGGGAAGGGAGGGGGTAGGAGGGGAAGAAGACATGACAAACATAAACTGAACTTAAAGCCATTCTGCTTTCAGAATAAGCTAAGCCAAACACCTTTGTCACAAAAGCAAACTCACCCTCCTTTAGGCAAAAAATAGGAAGCAGGTTGAAAACAGAAGGATGTGACAGAAAGGACAGAAAGAGGGCATGGGAAGCCTTCCGGTCAGGCACACTGCTGATCAGAAATCTCCTTTGGACCAGGACGAGAGAAACGTGGTGAACAGGTGGTCAGGAGACAGCAGGGAAGGAGCCGTTCTCAGGTGTTTGGGCACATTTTGGTGGAGGAGAGATGACACAGGGGACGTGGTGTTCTCACTACCCTCACATCAATTCTCCACAGTTTTATTTAAAATAGCCCACGTGTCAGTGGAAAATTCAAGCCTGTTGATTCCAGGTTTATACCTGGATGCAAGTTCTCTTAAGCCACCTGCATCCAGCCTGCACAGCTGTGTGCCAGATGTCTTCACACAAAAATCCAGGAATCTTGAACACCACTTTCCTCTTTCTTGTCTCTCTGTATCTGTGTATCTTTCCACCTCTCTCTTCGACTCTCTCTCTTTTTCTAGGTCCTTTTCTTACTCTCCATTTCTATGTCTATCTCTCTCATATATTCAAAATCGTCAGATTAAAGAGGAAATATTCCATTTGTCAGTAAAAGTACTATATAGCACATATGTGAAGAGAGCTGGGTCTTATTTCCAGGAAGCTGGCCTTTCTACCCCCAAGCTGTTCTCTCTGCCCTGTGCACATTCTTGCCATTCTTTTACTGTGTTCATCAAAGTCAAGGTACTCTTCACTTCGTCTTATGATGCCCTATCTGAAAAATAAAAACTTTCAAAGACTACCACCACTTACAAGATAAATCCTAGGCTCTTGGTTGAGAATTCAAGGATCTCAATGGTAACTCCTTGTTTTCCCTCCTTTTTTTTTTTTTTTTTTTTTTTTTTACCATTTATTTATTTTTGAGGGAGAGAGAGAGAGAGAGAGAGAGAGAGAGAGAGAGAATGCGAAGCAGGCTCTAGGCTCTGAGCTGTCAGCACAGAGCCTGAGGTGGGGCTCGAACTCAAGGACTACGAGATCATGACCTGAGCCACAGTCGGATACGTAGCCAACTGAGCTACCCAGGTGCCCCCTGTATTCCCTCCTTCTTTCCCCCATCACCATGATTTCCTGAAACCTACTTTCTCCCCCCCAAATAACAGGTATGGTTGTGTGCGTAACATAATACATTTCTAAACTTTATAATAATCTTGCAAAGTAATTATGGCTCATTTCACTTTGTAGATAAGTAAGTTGAAGCTCAAAAAGGTTAAATGATTTGAGTAAGATCAAAGACTTTGTAACTGGCCGAGCCTGACTCAAAGCCAGGTCTTTCTGGTTGCTGCTTTCCCAGTTGTCTGTAAGAGAAGCAGCCACTATGGAGGCGGAAAGAGCCCGGGAATTAGAAAATCAACATTTATTGACCATTTTTACTGTGCCAGGAACTTTTCATGCATTGTTTTTATTAATCCTCAAAAAGTCCTGTAGAAGTAGTATTACCTCCATTTTACCGTGTGGAGATAGAAACTCAAAAAGATTAAATAACTTGCTCAAAGGCATGCAGATGATAAATGGCAGAGCTAGCATTTATCTTTGGTCTCTCTTTTGACTGCATCATACTATTCATAATCTGATTCCAAATTGTGTTTTCAGCCTTTTTTCCCCTATTCAAAAGTCCTAGTGGCCAAACTGGTCTACCAGTTGTCTCCTTAATATATCTTGTGTTTTCTCACCCCAAGACTGGTCATTATGTTTTTCCCCACATTACCATCTTTTCTTCCTCTCCTATATCCTACACATAGCTTACCTATCCTTCCAACTGTATGCATTCTGCAGAGACAGAGCTGAATGTACATCATCAAAATGCTAAAATCAAGTGATATTTTAAAAAGAGAACATCAGACTCTTTCCAGAGAAAAAATGGTTATTCCACAAAAGATGGAACTGCCAAGACCTCTAGGATGCTCCTCAGCTCCTCCTGATTAGGGTTATCCACCCATGGATGTGTGCTTCTAAATATGAGCTTGGAATAAACTTCCATAGCTTGATAAAATCAGCATATATTTGAGGTGCTATTTCCACCGTCTGGACTCCAGGCCCTGGAATGCTGCCCTTGTGTTTCCCAACTCAGCTGTGAACCCCTTGATGGCAGGAGCCATAATTTTAGACTTCTTGACATCCCTTTTATTCATCCATTTAAGTAACACTTCACATACTCATCAAAGGTCCCTCTAGGTACAGAAGACTCTCCCACAATGGCTCTGTCCTGACATTCTGGCTCTGTCCTGGCCTAGCTGGTCATGCCTATTTAAGCGAGAGAATATCTGGAGGGGAATCCTTACAGGGTGAGACTCTGCCCCTCATCCAAACATATTCCCATCAAACTACCACCATCCTTGTCCCTTTCCAATTCATCAATGTCCCTTGTCCCAACTCAGACTAAAGTTGAAAGTTCAAAGAGAGCCTAGACACCATCCAGTCCAAACTTCCCATTTCATAAATACGTAAACTGAGGCCACAAAGAAAAGTGACTTGAGATCAAGTTCATGCATCTCATTAGAAGATCTGGGGCCATACTTGGATCATATGACCTCTAGTTCAATATCCATAATACCCTCTCATGCAGACTTTTTGGTGCCAAGTATCTAATAAGATACTTCAGTCAGGAGAACACAGAGAAACTGAGGATGGGTGCAGGTAGCTGAGGTCTCCTCTTGCCCATTAGCCCACCTAGGAAGTCTGTCTTGAAGGCAACTCCTTAGAGAAAAGGACTGCAGATGCATTGCAGCAGCTATGAAATGGTACCTTGATGAGAATGGAAATCATTCCAGATTCCCTGTTCTTTCTAATGAGTAAAATAAGCCATATATTATTCATTGGATAAAATCCTTTGGTATTTATAAAAATTAGTCTGTTTCGGGGCGCCTGGGTGGCGCAGTCGGTTAAGCCTCCGACTTCAGCCAGGTCACGATCTCGCGGTCCGTGAGTTCGGGCCCCGCGTCGGGCTCTGGGCTGATGGCTCAGAGCCTGGAGCCTGTTTCCGATTCTGTGTCTCCCTCTTTCTCTGCCCCTCCCCCGTTCATGCTCTGTCTCTCTCTGTCCCAAAAATAAATAAACGTTGAAAAAAAAAATTAAAAAAAAAATTAGTCTGTTTCAACACGATATCACATATCTTTTTGAAGTCAGAGGCTACTTCTCAGTTTGGGGAAACAAAGGATGTGAGATAAACAAAGGGAAAGGAATATGGAATTACAAGGACTCAAAGAAATTTTGACCTTTAAAGAAAGACTTTAGAGATCAGCGAGCACAAGCCCATTTTACAGAAGAGTAATCTGAGGCTCATAGAGTCCATGTGACTTGCCCAGAGGGACAGAGCACTGGTGGCAGAGCTGATCTAGAATTCTGGGCTCCTGGTGATGCTTTCTGCTATCCTTTACAACCTGTCAAATTCCCTATCCCTCATCATAACCCGGGCTAATAGTAATTTCCCACTTTTAAGGAAAAGAGTACAGCATGGCTAGAAGAAAGCTGGAATAAATCTCTCTACTCTTGTTCATGGACGGCCTCACCACCTCAGAGTTCAAATCTACAGTACAGCTTACATGAACTATTTACCAATATCGTTTCTAAGTGAACACGGAATGCACAGTCCGAGATAGTGATAAGAATTCTCAGTGGCCTGGGGTTACTGTAATTAAAGTGCACAACTTATCTCTTTCTACTTGGCACATTGTTAATTAGGAAAAGAGAACTTTAAAAAGGAAGCATTTATTTAGAACCAGAATAGTCAAACCACTCACTGAATGCAAAACAAGTTCAAGGGTTATTCCACTAGAGGAAAAACTAATATACAAAATACAAATTACTGTTAATAAGTTAAAGGATGACTTATTTTATAAAAACCTGTCTGTTTATTTTTATAAAAGCATCACAAATGTTCTCCAGATAGTGAGTTTCTCTGATATATCAACATGGTGTAGTTGGAAATACCCCTGGTCACGGAACCCAGATAATTAGGAGAGGGACACAGATGACTATGTGACCTTGGACAAGACACCTAATCTCTCTGGGTCTCATGTTTTCTAATAAAGCAAGGAATGGGATTATATTTGATGACCTAAGGATCCTTTCTAGCCCTAACATTCTGTGACCCTTAAGTTTACACTTTTGATTGAGACATATTGCTGGCACCTGTTATTCCAAGCAGCGTTTGAAAAAGAAACAACTGGGGAATTTTATTTATTGTGGATGAAAAAGAAAAAAAGAAGTTAGTCCAGCACAAAAGTTACATGCTTTGGGGATGGTGGCTTTCTGTTCAATATTATAAGCCTCCTAGAAGATAGGATATCATTTATCAGAATTCATCTTCATTAATAAGAACCAGGTTATTGCAGTCCCTTCTCTTAATAGCTCTTGGCAACAGATGAGAGAGGAACAGTTATTCCCCACTCCTGAAGTTGTAATCATGCAAAGAGAGTTCCCCAAAATACTGTTGGATTCTTGTCCAACCCCTTTTCCTCCCTACAGAAGTAGAGACAGTAGCCTGGTGGCTGGATGGAAGCATTTGGTACACATTTCTGAACTGACTGAAGCTAATCTATCAAAGAACCTGGGGCAGGCGAGGAGGACTTGGGGGCAAATTTGGTCCCTCCACCTTCTTTCTCAACCTAGAAAAGTGGAAAGCAGTGACCTGGGCAGGTGTGGCTTCGCTGCAAATGCAAGCTTTCCTTCAAGCGGGCTCTTCCCTAGTCAGAGGGGAGTCCACAAACCCACTTTGTACTGTAGAGTAAGCTACGTTCTCTGCCCGGCCTTTATCAGAAATAAGGATGGCAATTTGATTCTTTATCTGCTGACTCTGCTGCCGTATTTCTGTTGGTTCAGAAAATGGACAAAGGGGAAAGTGGTGTTAACTGGGCAACCTCAAAACCCTAACACTCACCAAAACAAGAATGACTGGAGGAAAAGGGTCCCCCGTGAAGCAATGTGTCACGGACAGAAACTAGGTCATCCCTTCCAGTACAAATATTTAAGATTCGGCTGGTTGGATGGAAAAATGACAGGCCAGACCTGTGGCCTTTGTGGCTTCAGAGACTTTCTTGTTACTCTAGCTAAGCCCCATCTCACAGCAATTTATTCCTTCTCATCCTGTTCCACCCAGAAAGAACATTGGTTCTTCTTTCATTTTAGAGACATATCTCCCGCCTCAGGGACTTTAGACATGTTATTCCCTATGCTTGGAAATCTCATCTCTCACTGCCCAGCTTTTGCCTTTTAAATTCTTGTATTTGTTCAAAATCACTTTCTTAGAGATGTTTTCTCTGAACCCTAGATAAAGTCAGGTTCCCTTCCTAAATACTCTCATGGTTCTGTCCTCTCTTAGAGCATTATTAACTTACAATTACATACTTATTTATAGAATGATTTCATAAATGTGACTCTCCCAATAGACTGAAAGTGCCTTGAAGAAGGCAATACTGTCCATATTGGTTTCTACTATGACACCAAAACCTCACTCACTCCCTGGCACATTGAAGAAATTCACAAAATGTGTAAGAAATAAAAAGAGTGAACTTCTGAAACAATGCAGGCAGAATAAAAATATATGACAGTAGCATTCATCTGGATTCTTAAATAGCAAAAGTCTAGGGACAAGAGGACCCCACATAAAGAGTTTAAAAGCTATCAATAATTCTGAGATCTTAAAGAAATCATTCCACAGACTTTTCCCGGAAAAGAATCCATATCCTGCACCTCTTCTGGGGTTGGTCTTTCAAGCGGCTCTTCTGCATTAAGTTACTCTGGCTTGGGCTCTATGAACTTACTCCTGCCACCCTCACTGAAAATGATGGAACCAGGACTTATGTCTGAGCCTAAACAACCATATCCAGACTGACCACCCCTGGGGGCCTCATGTGAAAATCTACCAAAAGGAGGGCTTCATATCAGAGGGCAAGGCGGATATTTCAACCTTAATCCCTCCTCCCTTACCTCTTCTCTGTAGATACTATAGGGGCTAAATGTTGGATTTCTGAGCCTCCTTTGCATTTCGGTAGTTTGGGTCATTAAGGTGCAAGTGGAAGTCTGTTGGAACCTCCCTTTCTACTATATTGTCTTTGGCAGTGAAGGTGGTTGTGATGCTGGAGTTTCAGTGCATTCCTAACTGAAATGGATGGGGATCCAATGACACAGTTAGACCCTCTCCTTGGGAAATGTACCCACTGACTGTGCGCATGCTGAGGGGGTGGGGCACAAGAGCTCCCCTGTGAACCTGAAGGTCACTGGGAGAGACTTCTGGTTGTGCATAAAATTAGCCTGCTCAACGTCAGCCTCGGCAGCATAAGGACTCAGAGGGTCTGCAAGGACACTGAATGGTTTCCCTTGCTCCTTCCTTCTCCCCAAATAATCTGCCTGAATGTTTTCTTCCAATTTGAATGGATCTAACCAATCCAGGGTATGTTGCCACAGTGGTAGGAGTGGGGTGTTGGGACAGAGCTGCTCTAAGTACCAGCCGTAGGCAGAAGTGTTCGCTCTTTTCTGCTCATGCTTCAAGAATCTCTCATCTGACTGGAGCTCAGGATGATACCCCAGGCATGGAGTGACCATTAGAGCCCTCACCTCAAAGCTTCTTAAACTCCTTTATCTTTATGCACACACACACAGGGGCCGCACCAACTGTGCATAACCCCTGTGGGGTGTCGCCTTTTGAAGAACATAAACCATTCAACAGAGAACAAGCCACTGTATCTTTCTCCCTCAGAGCCTCCCTTTCTATGGATAATGGGGCCGTGGAAAGTTAAGCAAACGGCCAGAAACCACCAAGGTGTTAGGCACTTACTTCTCTGCTACCCACTGAAGGAGGAGATGCACCGGCAAAGCATAATGTAAGAGGTGGCTGTAAGAGGTGGCCGCAAACACAGCAGGAAAACCCAAGGCCATATTTTCATCATGCTGTGCTAGAAATTTCAGACTTGGAATCTTTGTAACCTCAGAGAATGATGAATTATAATTCACTGACAACATTCCATGGCCATACCTGGGGACACGGGGAGGAAAGGGCAGCGTACCGTTTAGCCGGGCAACAAGAACATTTCTGAACAGCTGAAATGGTGGCTGGCATTAAGAATTCAGTGTTATGTATACAGCGGGCACTCAATATGTATTTGTTAGCTAAGAGAACAGGTCAATGACTGAATGTTCTCTGCAAGAGCCAAATCTTACAGTGTGCTCTGCACACGGCAAGTGCAAAATAAATGTTTTGTGAAAGACTGCAATTTTAATCTGGTCAATGCCAATGCTCTAAATGTCTAGTCAGCCATTTTTACTGGGGCTTTCGTAGCAATTGTCAATTATTGATGGCAGAAAACTATTGTCCACAGCGTCAGGAGGATATGGCTTAAAAAGTGAGATCTCCCTCTTCCTCTCTCTCTCTCTCTCCTTTTCTTTCTGTGGGATAATTTGGCAGTATAATCAAGCATTTGCGTTATTCAATTTTATAATTCTATTAGAGATTTATCTAGTCAGATGTATTAAAAATGTTCATTATTTTTTAAAATTATTTTCAACTGAATGGTGTGTGCTATGTTCATGGGATGACATTACGTTTGGAAAAATGGAGGTCATTGGCCCTCTTCACATGAGCAGTGGGGGTAAAGGCAGGTTGGAGTTGGCTGAACAGTGAATAGAGGTCAAAAAGAGGGAGGTAACTGAATATAGACAACACAGTAACTCTAGCTTGAAGGAAAGCAGAGAAATGAGATGGTAGGGGAAGAATTGCGGGGTCAAGGGAGTCTTTTCTGTGAGTATGGCACACGTGTGTTGATGAAAATGATGTAGAAAAGTTGAGAGTGAAAGATGGATCCTGTTGGAGAGACTGGGGGTAACAAACACAAAACTGATGTAAATGGTGTAATCTCCAATCGGCCAGTACAAAACAGGGCTTGGTTCATACCCTGCAGTTGGGACCCAGGAGGTTGAACAGAGACTGAGATGGGAAAGACAGAAGACGTGCAGCTTGCAGTGCAGTGGGGAGGGAGACACCCTGCCCCACAGCACGGGATGACTGATGCTGTGTGCGTGGAACACCACTGTCTCCGTGGTGCCCTTTGAAGTGGCTTCACATTTGGACATCAACTGTGGTCCAGTTCTCTTTTAGAGATCACCAGATGGTTTAAACCAGAGACGGTGATAGCTTCTCATTCCTCCTCTCCAATGTGAGACACGATGCTAGGAGAAATCATTACCATCACAAAGTTTTACAGGATTAAATAGTTTTTCAACAACAACAGTGAAACAGAGACTCAATCACAAAGTTAGAGAAAGTTCATCACCCTCTCTTAACAGACCCTCAAGAATTTACTGAAAAGTATACTTCAGGAAGAAGAAGTAAAGAATAAGATGCAGAGTAGTGGGCAGAGAAACTGGTAAACATTTGGATACATCTAAAGAAGTGTTACTTAAAAAAAAAAAAAAAAAAGCCTAACCTGTGGCTATTGGGTAGAATAAAAATACTGAAAGAGAACATGCAAGACAAGAAAGAATTCACTTAGATTGAGGCTGTTAAGATTGAGGTTTATGAGGGTAATAGATACTGATTAACCTGAGACTATAAAAGTTTGGAAGTCAACAATTTATGGATGGTAAATAAAAGAATGCATAATTCATCCCAATAGAGGGGAAAGGTAGGGGGCTAAGAAGATATAGTCTATCCTTTTTTTTTGTTTTAATTTTTTAATGTTTATTTTTGAGAAAGAGAGGCAGAACATGAGCAGGGGAGGGGCAGAGAGAGAGGGAGACACAGAATCTGAAGCAGGCTCCAGGCTCTGAGCTGTCAGCACAGAACCTGACACAGGGCTCAAACTCATGAACTGTGAGATCATGAGCTGAGCCGAAGTTGGAAGGCTGGACTGCCAACTGAGCCACCCAGGTGTCCCAAATATAGTTAATCCTATAGAAAACAGGAAGGAAGCCAAGACAAAGATTCCCCAACCCCATCACCAAAAAATAAAAAAAAATAAAAAAAATAAATTAAAAAAAAGAGAGAGAGAGAGAGAAAAGCAGAGTAAAGAACACAAAATAAAACAGCAGAAATAAATAAAACATGTTAACAATTACAATAACTGTAAAAAAAATTCTTGCCATCTAAAGGACAGAGTTTGCCAGATTGGATTTTTAAAAGTTAAGCTGTATATTATTTCCAGAAAGTACCTACAACATAAGACACAGAGAGATCAAAAGTAAAAAAAGATGTAATAGATGTTTCAAGCACTAGCAAAAGCTACTGGATCTATATTATTACTATATTATTATTAGGCAACATAAACTTTCAGGGAAAAAAGAAACAGCATCATTAATGTTAAACATGGTGGCTAAGTCATCATTAAAGGAACCACCAGGAATATAAGATGATCCTAACCTTCTATGTACCTAATATTACAACCTTACATATATAGAGAGAAAGAGATTGAGATACAGGGAGATACGGTGAGAAATTTTAATGTGTCTCTCTCAGTAACTGATCAGGCTGACAATATAGATGATTTGAACAATGATATTACAAAGCTTGATCAAGTGGACATATATAGAACCCTAGACGCCAAAACATGACAATACATATTCTTTTCAAAAGTACATGGGAGGGGTGCCTGGGTGGCTCAGTTCGTTAAGTGACCTACTTGGGCTCAAGTAATGATCTTGCAGTCTGTGAGTTCAAGCCCCACATCTGGCTTCTGAGTCTCCCTCTCTCCCTGTACCTCCCCTGCTCATGCTCTTTCTGTTTCTCTCAAAAATAAATAAAAACATTGAAAAAATAATTTTTAAAAAAGGACATCGGAAAAGTGCATGGAAAGAAAATTGTGACTACAAAAAAAACAGAGAAAGAAAGATCCACAGTTTAAACTAATTTCAAACAGCTTTCCAAGTATAAGAGACTGGAGAGTAAGTGTGACAAAACTCACTTAAAGACTTTAGAAAGATCCAAATAAATGGATGAAATTGAATACACATGACTCTATATCATAAATATGACAATCCCTCCAGAATTAATTTATAAATTCAATATAGAATTCAGCATAATTCTGACTTTAAAATCCCAACAGAGTTTTTCACGGAATTGAAAAACTGATTCTAAAATTTATATTGATTAGTAAAGGTCAAGGAAAGACAAGGCAATTTCGAAGAAGAATGAGTGTAGAATTACCTACCAGATAACATAATTTTATAAAGCTGCAGACATTAAGACAGTGTGATATCAAGGAAAGGATAGAGAAATAGACTACAGAAAACTGAGAAACAGATACACAAATGTATGGAGCTGATACATTAGAAAGATGCCATTATAGATCAATAGGGAAAAGGATTAATGAATGACTCATCAGTTGGTGCTGGGCAACTGGTTATTGGTATGAAAAAAAATATGAAGCTAGGCTCCTAGTTCTCCATACCTAAGTGTAAATTTCAGGTAGATTGAGATCTTAAATACGAAAAGCAAAATTTTCAAATTTATAGGATAAACAAAATTTTGCTTAATGACCTTGGGAAAAGGAAGTAGTTAAAAAAACACAGGAAGCAGAAATCACAAAAGAAAAATTGAGATATTTAACTGTATTGAATAAAATAATTCTGTTTATTAATTGATATTATAAGTGAAGTGAAACATAAGTCACAGGCTAGCAGAAGATATTTGCAACACATATTACTAAGGATTAGTCTTTAAATGTATATATTAATGCTTATCAATACATACTATGTAATGATATATACATGTACACTATGTATATCATTAATGTATCTAAATAAATTAATGTATATTTACATGTATGTAGGCATATATAGAAATAAGGAAAGGTAAAACATATAAACAGCCAATTCATAGAATGATTAATACATTTATAAAATTATGTTTAACTTCACTAGAAATGGGAACATGCAAATCAAAATAATAATGCCATATCACTTTACCTCCATCAGATTGACTCTATTTAAAAGTCTGATAATACCAAGCACTGGAAAGGATCTACAGCAAGAAGGGTTTTGAACACACTGCCCATGGTGTGGAGGTAACTACAAACACCCTGAGGACCAATTTTCTACCCGGTGACAGAGTTGAAGATACACATGCACAACTCAGCAATTTCATTTGGAAGCACATACTCAGGAAAAGCTCTTCTACACAGGCTCAAGGAAACATATATGAAATTGCTCATTGCAACGTTGTTTTTAATGGCAAAAAGGGAACAATTTAAATGTCTAAAATCCAAATAACTGATAAATAAACTATAGTGTATTTATGTGGTGGAACATTATACAGCAGTGAAGTTGCATGAATTCAAGCTTTACAATTCAACTCGCATGAGAGTCAAAAACATAATGTTGTAGAGACAAGTTTACCACGAAAGGATACCTGCATGTCACTGCATTTATCATAGAAACACTCAAAACGATACCCCATAGTTTATAAATATATACACGTTAGTATATTGATTAAATGTGTAGGGAAATCATAACACAATGCAAATATATCTCCAGGGAGAAGACAGAAGGATGGTGTTGGGAAGGTACTGGGGACAGGGTACAGAATGTCCCTGTATCTGTGAGGTTTTATTTTTTAACACTGAAGAAAATATGGCAACCATTAAGATTTCCCAAAGCTGGGTCACGGATGTAGAGGTATCCCTGACGTTTTTCACTATGCTTGAAACTGCTCATAAGAAAAAGGAAGCAACGTAACAAAGGCAAAATTTTACTCAGAGAATGAAAAGCCACACCTAAGATAGCAAAGACCAAAATTAATGCTGTGGAAGCTTGAATTAGTGATGTGGGGGTGAACCTGAGAAATGTTCCCAAAATGATGAAAAAATATGAGAGAAAATAATATATATGGATGTGGATGTAGAGGACAAGAGCCAAACCAAGGGATTATGGGTATTTATTTAGTATTTACCAGACTAATGGAAACATAAATATGAATCAAAAACATAAAAATAAAACTTGTCTGAGCCGGGGGGGGGGGGGGGGGGGGAAAGGACACCAAAATTTGAAAGAGCTAATATTGCTGCTAAAATGAAAAGACCTGTACCTAGACACAAACTGACAAGATTTCTACAGCAGAAAGAAAAACCGTAGGAATCAGGATGGTGATTTCTGTGTAGAGAAGAAGTTGGGGGAGTAAAGAAATGACTTGAGGCTGAAATACATAGTCCATAAGGTGACTTATCTTGATTGGATTCATATAGACAGGTTAGGAGGGCAAAGGAAGTTCTACCACCTACAGAGAGTGTGTGGACTAAAAGGAATTAAGATACTTTTGAAATATCCCTTTGAACTACAGTTTAAAGGAAAAACCTCAGTATTCAATAACAGTATGTATTCGGTGCTGATCTCTAAAATATACATGAGGAATTTGCTGAATAATTCTGAAAGCATATTAACCGTCAATGCTTCTAATTTTCTAAGGGTTTTCCTTCTGTGAAGTTTGATTATCCCCAGAGAAATGCCATAACTCAACTGCAGCCCAATTTTTAATGAGGATCAGTAAAAATCTAGCTATACAAAAAATATTTCTTCACCCATTAAATCACTATTAAGGTCAGTATTATAATGCTCAATATTTTTTTTTTAAGTTTATTTATTTTGAGAGAGAGAGAGCGAGTGAGAGAGAGAACATGAGCAGGGAAGGGGCAGAGAGGTGGGGAGAGAGAGAGAGAATCCCACACAGGATCCATGCTGTCAGCGCAGAGCCCAATGCGGGGCTCAATCTCACAGACCATAAGATCATGACCTGAGCCGAAATTAAGAGTCGGACACTTAATTGACTGAACCACCCAGACGCCCCTCAATATTCTTTATATAATGATTCATTTGGTAATTTCTTCCAACAGCTGTATCCAGAAAAAAAATTATTTTCACTGAATTGCATTCTTGAGTCAGATATAGAGAGTTCTGTAAAACCTTGATCTTTCCTTTGTCTTTGATAATAAGTTTAGAGGTTAGTGGCACCCAGGACTTCAGTGACTATCTCACCTCATATATTTATATTTGTATTTCTGATTTGGTTTCTGATCATCTTACCACATTTGTTTTTAATTACGGTGTGTGAATGTATGTGCGTATGGGTATGTATACAAACTGCCTCAAATGATTTTTGTGTGTTGGCGAAATACAAGTGACTTAAAAATGCATTCAAATGTCTTGAGTGAACTCACATTCCCAAAGCTTGCATGGCTTTAGTAGACAGTAGTCCTTACTGACGAGCTACAGAAGAGACTACTGGTGATAACAATTAGGCTGGGAGGGTCCCATGGTCTGCCGTCGTGAAGAAAACAATCCTACGTTGTGAATATCATCATAGGAGTAGAGCCAGTCTGAACTCAGGGAAGGGAGTCTGGCTTAAGTCCTTACTCTGACCCACAATCTTCTCTAACAATTGATTAAAAACCCCACAGAGAGTCTGTGACAGGAGGAAGCTAAATTCTCTCTGGGTCATGGATTAAGTTGTGCCCAAGAAACTTTTTTTCAAAATAAATGGAAACAAGAGTAATTTGTTCTCACTTTCAAATAGATATTGGCATATTGATTAAACCAAGACACAGAGAGAGGAGAAGCCAGGGGTTCAGTGGAGGGTTTCTAAGCCCTGAGCGTCACAAACCCTTCTCCATCAGGGAGAAAATCATGAAATGCTAATTCTGAGAATTCACTGTCTGAATAACAAATGGAAGCATCACAATGCTTTCGATGGAAGAATTTCCATTTTCCATGCTTGAAACCTACACCTGGAGAAATTATCATCTGGCTGGAATTTGCTGAGCAAGAAAAAATGAGGATGTGGAAGAACACACAGACTTCCGGAGACAGTGGGTACCCCTGGTATACCACCTGCTGGGGTGGAGGGCTTGGGCTATGATTGCCAGGAGCGATAAGGCAAGAAAAGTTAGCCGAAGCTAGACTATGAAAGATTGTGAATGTCAGGCTAAGGAGTGTGGCATTTATCCTGTGAACAGGAAGAGCAGGAGAGAGTAACATGTTAATGGGAGTGGTTTTACATTAGCCCAGTGCAGGGGTCCAGCATGGATTTCCACATTCTGCCTTCGTGCCCTGTATCTTTCGGCCTCATGCACATCCTCAAAGATCTCCCTCAACACCCCACCCAGAACACCTTCTACCTGGATTCTCTCGTTCTTCATCCCCTGTCCCTTTGGAGAAATCCCACTCAGCCATCCCTGATGTCACCTTACTGGGGAACCTTCACCAATTCACCCCCCAGTTTCCTGATCCACAAAATCAATCACTGTTCCCCCTCTGAGCTGCAGAGTGCATTCTATGTGCAGAGTGCACATCACTATACAGGTAGTTGTATGATAGTCTGTTCACTGGACTGGATCATGAATCCCAGGAAGGCAAGAACAGGTTTAATTCTCTTTGAAGAAGGTTTGGCAAAAATAGCTATTTGTGAAATTAATGGCCAATCCTTTTGGTGACTTCTGTACAGAATATACCCTTACTTCATGTCCTTCTGTGCTATTATGTATTTACATGAAACTGTTCACTTTTCTTCCATATTTTATCCAGTATTATTCAAACTGCAGATTTCAAACACATTAGTGAACAGTAAAAAATAATTCCGTGGGGCGTGACCACATTTTTTAATTTTTATTTTTTAATTTTTTTTAATGTTTACTTTTGACCGAGAGAGACAGAGCATGAGTGGGGGAGGGGCAGAGAGAGAGAGGGAGACACAGAATTTGGAAGCAGGCTCCAGGCTCCGAGCTGTCAGCACACAGCCCGACGTGGGGCTCTAATTCACTGACTGTGAGATCATGACCTGAGCCGAAGTCGGACACCCAACCGACTGAGCCACCCAGGCGCCCCGCGACCACATTTTTTTAAATGGAACCGAGTGGTATAAAAATATAAAGCTCTGCATTTAGCATGGGTGAGTATTGTCCTGTGAGACATTTGCGCACACACACACACACACACACACACACACACACATTTACAGATATGTTTGTGTGTATTGGGCTGTAGTGCAAGGGCATATTCTTTCTGTGGGTTGCAGTCCAAAAAAATTTGAGAAATCCTTCATTCTAGCTGATATTTTTGAATGCTGGTTTCTTTTTCCAGTCTGATAGCCATTTTATTTTGAGCAAGGGTTAGATTTTCTAATTTTATTTTTACCTTATAGTAGGGTTTCTCAACCTTAGCACTACTGATGTTTTGGGATGGATCACGGTTTGTTGTGGAGGCCTGTCCTGTGCATTGTAGGATTCTTAGCAGAACGCCTCATTTCTACCCACGAGATGCCGATAGCACCTTCCCTCATTGTAATGGACGAAAATGCCTCCAGACTTTGCCACCTGCCCCCTAGGGGGCAAAATTACCCCTCACTGAGGACTACTACTCTGTGGTGCCCCCAAATAATGCTGAGCATTCAGGCAGCCTTTGAGACATGCATTAGACAGATCTGACACCAAGATCTTGCAGCAGTCTACTACAATAGAAGGCCTGGGGATACCGATCTCCAAAGCTTCTTAACCTCTTATTGGGTTCAGAACCAGGTCCCTATGGGCCACCTTCTGACTGTACACAACATCTTCAGTCTAACCACAGGGTTTGCATGAGTGCAGCTAGAATGTCCTGTGCAGCAGGACACAGCAAGGGTTCAGGGTCAGGTGGCGTTCTTGGAAGCCCCGAGGCAGGAGAAGGAATCCCAGTACTTCTGGTTGAAAGAAGTGGAGCCGTGCAACGAAAGAAGTATCTCAAGAAACTGGGACCACGGAAGCAACAGTCCCCTTGCTCTGAAAAGCAGCTACAAGTACGCAGGAGATACAGGAAATTAAGAAGTGACTCTGCTCTTACGTGGAAGGGCCTGACCATGCATGAAAATGGGGTCTTTGCAGCAGAGACGTGGGTAGGAAATGAAAAGAGCATTCGCCAGAAGTCCCATGAACCTAACACTCATGGCCACTAACTGGGACCTGGAATTAGTCCCTTAATCTGGTGACTTTTCAGTTCCTTACCAAAAAATTGTGGAAGTTTGGCGAGGTCCTTAACCTACCTGCTAGTTCCCAAATGCCATGATTTGGTTTGGCTCTCTACCTTTCCTTTTCATGTATATTCTCCTTAAAGCTACAGAATTGCCTCTTTGTTGGTCTCCCTTGGTTTCTTTTGATTTCCACACCATAGCCGCAATGATCCTGTTTAAAATGTAGGCCAGATCACGTCATTCTGCCGCTCAAAACACTTCAAGGGCTTGGCATCTAACTTAGAATAAAACCCAGTCTTCCCCAGGACCCACAATGTTTGACCCCTGGCCTCTGGCTACCTTTCTGGCCTCACTTCCTATCATTCTTCTCACTCATCATGTCCCTGCCACACGAGCCTCCTTACTATCCCTGGAGTATCCTGAGGCTGTCATCACCCCAGGATCTTTGCACTTACTGCTCCCTGTCCATGGAAGGACTCTGCTCAAATCTCTCTTTTGATAGCTCATTCCAAACAGCAGTCCCCACTATCCTCTATGCCCTCTTACTCTTTCTCTTTTCCTCTTCACACTCATCATTAAAGACGTATCACTGGGGCACCCGGGTGGCTCAGTTGGTTGAGCGTCTGACTCTTGATGTTAGCCCAGGTCATGATCTCACAATTCATGGATTTGAGCCCCACATCCAGCTCTGTGCTGACAGTGCAGAGCCTGCTTGGGATTCTCTGTCTCCCTCTGTCTCTGCCCCTGCCCTGCTCTCACACTATCTTTTTCAAAACTAAATAAACATTTTTTAAAAAGACATATTATTTGTGTCCTATAATAAATACTTATTTTATTATCTACTCACTTTCTGAGACTGACTCTCCCACATATAAGCTCAATGAGGGCAGGGATCATCTACTTTGTTGACTGCTAGACATCAACATCCAGAATTTGCCTGGCATATTATAGGCATCAAATGTATACTTTAAAAAATGGATTGGCAAAAGGATGTATAAATAAGTGAAATAAGCACTGTATATTCATAAACTAAATTCTTTACTTCCTCCAGCATCCTCAAAACATTTTCCAGATTCACATAGAAAATTAGCAGTAGCAATGTATGAAGCAAAAAACAAAACCACAATCAAAAAAGGCCTGACTTCAAGTTGTTTATAGCTTTTCTTATCTCTCACTTTTGTAATTTTAGCTGTTCTAATTCTGAATTTAACAGCCCTTTATTCCCTTTTGTTTTAGAAACTCATTCTATCAGTTCTTGGTACCATGAGGACTCAGCATCGATTACAAGCAGGATGTTATTCAGGACTCGGATCTCTATTTCTGCTTCAGTTTCTGCTCGCCAACTTTTCTTTTGACTGCAGATACTAAAATCTGAAATCACTTGCCCTCTCCCATTTTGATTGGGACTAGTTAACCATGGAAGAAGTCTATCACGTTGGGCAACAGAAGGGAACTTCTCTGTGTCGCCCTCATCTCAACTGCTGAGGGTGACACCAAACTGATTCTAAAGGCTTCTTCCAGCTCTGAAAGTCTGTGAACTATCGCCATCTGCTGGATGACTTGTGAACTACCACCATCTGCTGGGTGAGTCTTCCTACTACCTCCTTAGGAGTTGTTGGTCATTCCCCAGTGGTTGTGATCCTTTGGATGTGTGGCCTTTGAAATTCCTTTAAGACCACATGACTAGGACCAGGAAGCAACATTCCACTGGGCCAGAACAGACATACATTTACATTTTTAAATATGGTAGACACTACCGTTCCAGTAAGATGGCAGCACTATTCCATGATGTCTGGCAGATCTGTAGCTCACCATTCAAGTGGAGTTAAGGAGCTGGAAACGAAAATTCCAATATGAGACCTGAGCTTTAAGGCAAATGATTCTTTTCTTTTGAAAAATAGTTTTGTCTTAAAAGTGTGTATGAACAATGCGCTTTACTATGTACATTACCTATCAAAATATTCACTATTAGTCAGAAAAAGCAGGTGAGAGTCTGAGGTTTCAAATGCGATCCATATTACCAATTGGCTGCAACATTAGTCAATCCATCAACAAATATAAGGAAGGGGTAACAGTCCTGACCCACTGTGCTTTACAGCAAAGTCAAAGGGGGAAACAGAAACGTAGACAAGCTGAAAGTTAAGTAAGAGCATAATCAGGATATTGTATATTACAGTGAAAGAATCTAAGTGTCCATCAATAAAGAATTAAATAAATGTAGTAGAGCTTTATAATGGAATACACTATGGTTATTAAACTTAATGATGTAGATCTACATTTGTTGATATTTAAAGATGTGTATAGCATTTTGTTACACAGAAAAATTTTATGTATGAAGATCTCAGTACTGGATTTAAAAAAAACGCTGGAAGATTATATACCAATATGTTAATAGTTGCTATGCCCGGATACTGAGATTAGATAAAATTTTCATTTTTATTTTTTCCCATATTTTATGTTATTTCAATGTTTTTATAATAATAAGTATGGATTACTTTTTTCTATTTAAAGACAACAAAAAGAGCTATTGCTGCTTCAGAATTATTGCAACGGTTGTCTTGACTGGTCTCGCTTCACTTACTCTGGCCCCTCTTCAGTCCTTTCACACACCGGTAGGAGTGGCTTCATTGAAACCTAACTAAAGGGGGAACTCCCAGTCTCCCCATTTCTGTCCCAGAAAAAGCAAAATCCAATGACTTCCAATGGCCTCCAAGGACCTAGTCAACCTTTACCATCACTTCCTACCCCTTCTTACCTCATCTCTTTCTAGGCTCCTCCCCCAAATACCCCCAACCCAGCCACACAACCTCCTTGTTCTCCCCTGAACACCCCAGGGTGCTCCTGCACTGGGACTTCTGAATGTGGCTGGAGCATTCTTCCCCCAGGTGGATGAATGGACAGATTAGATTAGATAGATCGATCGACAGATCTATTGGTCGAGGTACATATATCCAGAAAGTTCACCTCAGCCTTCTTATTCAAATGTCACCTTCTCAGGAGGCTTTCTCATACTGCCTATCCCCTTCTCTGTTCTGTATTTCACCATAGCCCTTATCCCCGCATCTGACATACTATCTACATGTTTTAACTGATCTGTTTACTGTCTGTCTGCCTTGATTAGAATGTAAGCTCTGCAAGGTCAGGGATTCTTTTTGTCTGTCTTGTTTGCTGCTGAATCTCTAGCATCTGAAACAGTGCCTGGCCGCCGTGGGCACTGAACATTTGTTTGAAAGAGTAAATGGGTATATTGTAAAATAAATTGGGGGCACTGATTCTTTAGGAAAAAGAAATCCCACAAACTTTAGGAATCAAATGGAAAACAAGGTTGTCACCAAACTGCGCTCTTATCCAGGATCTGCAACCAAGTGACCTTGAGAAGACTGTTGAGTCATTCTGAGCTGCAGTTGTCTCCGGTGCAAAACGAGGACACTGTCCTTGCCCACTCTGAGTTTATAAATTTGCAGTGGACAAAAGTTTGGCTGTGAGACCTGACTACCTCCTTTGTTCCAGGCAAAATGCTAAAAAGGCAAAGATGAATGAGGTAAGGTTCATGTTCTCAATCAATAAGAGAAAGACCAAAGCATAGTCCATATTTTTGGAATCCATGTAAAAGGCACCAATCTCTTATTATACGAGATTATACTATGACTTTTTTCAGTGGAGTCCTTCCCTCCGTCCCCCAGTCTTCCAGCATGTATCTCTACTTCTCTCGCCTCTGCCCTGGGCCCTGGGAGGCTGACCTGTGAGGCTTCCAGCTGGGATCTGACCATCTGGAGCATCAGCAGGAAAGTGGACAGAGGGAGGAAAGGAGTCAGCATCTTTGTTCCCCAACTTCCTTTCCACTAGGTTGTCACAGGATACATGTCTGAAGGTCACAGCTCTTGCCTGATGGCTCTCCCCATCTGTCTCCAGATGCTGGTAATTGCATCCTTTTGGTTTCCTTACATCTGCCCAAACTTTTGCAAAAAAATTCCCTCACTAAACTCATTTCACATGAAGCAACTGTATGCGCCCCCGTTTCCTTCTAGAGCCTCCTGACACCCAAGATCGTTAGAGAAGTCATCTTTTCTCCCCTGGTTGTTTCTTACTTGCACATTATTTGTTTCACGTTTGGTTGTATCATCAGAAGAGATCCGCCAGACTCAGCCAGCATGCACTGTCACCGCCGACACGTCTGTCACTGCATCAAGCTGATTTCAGGTGCCCCCTCTCTGTGCTAAACCAGTACTGTGGTCCTACTCTGTCATCAAAGAACCTGAGTGATTCAGGGATTCAGATGCTAAGAGACAATCCCAGTGGAGAACTGTGTCAAAGCAAGAAGTGTTCCCAAGGACAGAATAGAAAAGATTAACTATGAAATAATGAATATACAAGAAAGAACAAAGCGAGTGATAAGGAAATAGAAGGAAACAAAAGGAAAACTAGGGAATAACACTTGCGTCGGGCTTCAATCTATTAATGTTTCACAATTCATTGAGGCGAGAGTACCATAAACAGCATATGGTTGCTCGGGTGTGGTCACTAAATAGCAGCTGAGCCAATGAACAGATGCTACAGCTGAAACCAGAGCACATGAGGGGCGCTGGGTGGCTCAGTGGGTTAAGCATCTGACTTCCGCTCAGGTCATGATCTCACAGTATGTGGGTTTGAGCCCCGCATCGGGCTCTGTGCTGCCAGCTCAGAACCCAGAGCCTGCTTCGGATTCTGTGTCTCCCCCTCTCTGCGCCCCTCCCATGCTCATTCTCTGTCTCTCTCTCAATAATAAACAAACGTTAAAAAAAAAAAAGAAAAAAGAAAGAAACTCGAGCACCATAAGTGCCTTTTCTTGGGAAAATTATATTTTCTTATCCTTTATTTTAGTCTTTCTTCCTTAGCTAGGCAGAGGGGGTAAAATACCTGCACAGTGATTATAAGTAAAGGTATGGTAATGTAAGATGTACCAAGGCCTCAGAAGAACAATTAATAGGTAGCAGGTATTAAACAGCAAAGTGAATCATTCCCTTTAGAACCAATAAAGCTGTGCAAATGAGCGCTACTCAGATTTACATGCAACGAGGCATTAGCAAATCAATAGAGCGATTACTGCGGAGGGCACCTGAATGTACAATCATGTCTGAAGTTATGTTTATGCACAAACCTCACACTTAAAATGCATTTTTATCTAGGCTATGGGGGAAACCAATGATTTGTTCTTTCTCCTGCTCCCTTTTCGGTCTTACATTCTAAAGATTTACAAATCCACGAAGCTCACGAATTTACAAGCCTAACCCAAGCTCAGGGAGGAATGCCCAGAACAGCTTTCTCTTTCTCCCTGAAGAGCAGCACAAACCTGCCACCGAGGTTGCAGGCTTTTTTGGGGGCTTTTATTTGTTTCAGACTTTTCATGTGAACATTAAATTGCAGGGATTTGCCTCAAGGAGACAATGTCATCAGCATGCACCAAATGATTCCTTCCAAGTTTGACAAAATTGCTACAGGGAAAGTTCCCCAAATTTTCAGGACAATCCCTTAAAATTTGAGGGGGAACCCCAGAAATATACCACAGAGGTCAGCTGATTATGTCCCACTGGCCAAATCTAGTCCAATTGCTTGCCATTATTTAAAAGAAATTTTTTTAATGTTTATTTATTTTTGAGAAAGAAAGACAGAGGGAGAGAGAGAGAGAGAGAGAGAGAGAGAGAGAGAGAGAGAGAAAGCCAGGGAGGGGCAGAGAGAGAGAGGGAGACAGAATCTGAAGCAGGCTCCAGGCTCTGAGCTGTCAGCACAGAGCCCAACGTGGGGCTTGAACTCAGGAACCTTGAGATCATAACCTGAGCGGGAATTGAATGCTTCACCAACTGAGCCATCCAGGTGCCCCGAGCTGCCTGTTTTTATACTGAGGAAATAAATGTCTAAGCTCAAGATGGAGCCATTTTTGCCGGAGTGGGGGGCGGGGGGGGGGCACATCAGTAAACAGAAACCCAGGTATCTTGCATGTTCCTATAAACACTCCTCTTAAACCAGAAACGCAGTATATCCAGCCAGCCAATCCCAAATGCCAAGCCAACTCTGAGCTCTACACTTTTCTCCTTCTTGTTCATTTTCTATTTTTCTCTTCCTGCTTCTTCTCATTCTTTCTCCTGCAAATCTTCCTGCCTTCTGCCCCATTTTGCAGTTCTCTGGACCCTTGAGAATAGAGACTGCTCACTTCTTGAAGTGTTAAAGTTTGCCTGTATCACCTAAATTATCTTCTTTAATCCTTTTTAATAGTACATGAGTTAAGTGTTTTTTACCTTCTTAAAGGGTTGAAAAAAAGCTTTAAAAATATTTTGTAACACATGAAAATGATATGAAATTCAATTTCCCATGTCCATTGATAACATTTTATTGGAACACAATCACACACATTCTTTATTGTCTATGGCTGTTTTCACGCTACAACAGCAGAAGTGAACCCAAAAATACTAAAATATTTACTGCCTTGCCTTTTATAGAAAAATATTCTGATCCCTGTCTAAGTAATTGGTTAACTTTGGGGAGGTTAAAAACAAGCAAACAAAAATCAGAGGTACAGTATCATAACCATGAGGTCTTTTTTTTGCCTGAATTTGGGACGTGCTTGAGTGGTGAGAGAGATGAAATTTTGTTAGCAAAGTTCAATGTTCCTTATAGTTTTAATTATTGGATGTCTTTTAAATCCGCAGCCTTCTAAAACCAATCAACCAACCCAACCCATCTTAATGATTCTACTTGACCTAACTCTGGCAGTCTCTTCTATTCTTCCATTTCGGTCAAGACAGTTTTTGTCCCTGACCCTTTGTTTCTGAATTCCGAGATTCTAATGCCCTCAGGTCCCAGGAGCAGAACTCAGGGCACAGAGTCATAAAGGAAAATCAATTGCCAGGTTAGCGATCACCTGGTCAGTTACACCATCCTTCAGAAATTATGCATGGAGGAAACACATATCAACATCCCCTTTGTCTCAAAAAGTGGGCAAATGTCATAATCTCTGTTTCACAGGTGTTTCCTCAAAATAACCTTGAAAAATAAAACATTTTACCTACCTCAGACATTATTATACCCATTTTAAAGATGAGGACACTGAGGCCCAGAGAGATGAAGTGACTTTCCGGAGTTCTCATAGCAAGGCAATAAAAGAATGGTTCTCTACTCAGACCCAGGCATGCCTGACAGATTCTCCTCCATCTAAAGGTACAGTATTTGGGGGCAGTGAGGAACTTCCAAGGCTTGGTGAGGACTTTTCATAGGAACTGACCAAAACAGGCAGTGAGCTGTACATATGTCATGGAGATTTGGGAAGAAACTGCTTCCAGTCCCTTCCTGTTTCTTACCCATCCCTAGAGCATGCCACTGCATTCTGTCCGGCTCGCTTTCCTAATTCAAGGCATTGCTACCAAATAGGAGCCCTTGCTAGTGACTGGGGATAAAGGAAATCTATTCTGTGTCTAGGTATGTGACAACATGTACCAAGGAACCCTAGCTTGCTAAACAGGTCTCTGGGGAGACAATCTGGCAATTAAAGACAAGGACCCAGGGTACCTGGGTGGTTTAGTCAGTTACGCGTCTGACTTCAGCTCAGGTCATGATCTCACAGTTCATGAGTTTGAGCCCCACGTCGGGCTCTGGAGCCTGGAGCCTGCTTCAGATTCTCTGTCTCCCTCTCTTTCTGCCCCTCCTCTGCTGGCACTCTGTCTCCCTCTGTCAAAAATAAACATTAAAAAAAAACAAGGGCCCAAATCTCAGAGCAAAACTGAGCAAAAGCAGATTCACTCACGGACATTCACGTGATAAAGGTATAAACAGATACACAACCAACAGTAGCTGCGATGCCTCAGTAAGCAGGAAGGTAGAGAGCAGAAAAGTGGGGGTGGGGGTAGAGGGAACATTATGAAATCAGGTCTACTGTAGAAATTTTGTTGATTTGGACCAGGGTGTGTTGTCTCAGCTCAGTAGAAGAGAGTGTTTTTCCAACTGCTGAAGACAATGGACTGTGGGGGAAGAGTCTGGTGAAAACCAAAGCCAGACTGAACCTCTCACATCTTCCTATGCAATCTCTGAAGATCTAAGACCATAATTAGGTTTACTAGAACCAAAGGAAAAATGTACGCGAATTTTGCATGGAAATGTTAAAGCTTATTCTAATGATCAAGAAAGAACACAGGAGTGAACACGGGCTTGCTTAGAAAATATCTCTCCCTGGGGTGCCTGGGTGGCTCAGTCGGTTAAGCATCTGACTTCGGCTCAGGTCATGATCTCACAGTTCATGAGTTCGAGCCCCACGTCGGGCTCTGGAGCCTGGAGCCTGCTTCAGATTCTGTGTCTCCCTCTCTCTCTCTCCCCCTCCCCTACTCACACTCTGTCTCTCTCTGTCTCTCTCTCTCAAAAAAATAAATAGACATTTATAAAGAAAAGAAAATGTCTCTCCCTTCCTCATCCCCTTCTTAGAAAACTGGCTCTTTGGATCACTGGAATCTCTCTCAAAGGCCTCTTCTCCATCCTTATTGCCTTGAATTTAAACTTAAACCCCCAAGTTCTGCTTTCTTTCTTCCCTCCTTCTTCCCCCCTCCCTCTTTTACTCTTTTCTTTTTTGTGTGCAGTTCTGGAGTTGGACTTTTCCTGTGAACCACATGGACTGATTTCATCCCATGGGCTCTTGTCTTAAGTCACATTCAGTCATTCACGTACTCAATAAATACTTATTGAGCACAGACTTTGTACAGGGTGCTGGGAACACAGCCTTGAGCAAGAAAGCTTATCCTGGAGGAGAGATACAGATAATAAAATAGTTTCAGGCAGTGAAACACTCAGGAGAAATTAAAGCAGGAATGGGGCTGAGGTAGCTGAGTGTGAAGGTCAATGAAGCCTGTCTGAGGAAGTGACATCCGAGCTACGGGAGTGCCGGCACTGGTCATGGAAAGATCTGGAAAAGAGAGTCCCAGGCAGAGGAAACAGGGGGTGCAAAAGCCCTGAGGCAGGAAAGAGCAAAATGACTTTGGTGAGGAACAAAATAGCACCTTCCGTTGGGACTGCTGTGACTATACCAATTCTACTTCAGTGAAGAATTTATTGGTTCTTTCTCTGCTTAAATAGTGAAGAAAGACCATGAGAAATTAAATGGTTCAGGGTGGTAGGACCAAGTTCCATTCCCAGGGAAATTTATATAACCCTAGAGTTGGTCAAACATGGGAGTTATTTTTTCATTTGTCTTTGGGAAAAAGAAAAATAAAATTGGCTTTTTTGTTCTACCGCGTCTATTGTTTCCAGCGCGTGCCCTCTTTGACGCCTTCTATCCTTCTCAACCAAGCTAAGCTTGGATCCCAGCAAGTAAGTGACCACCAGATGGGGTAAACGCACGTTCACAAAGCCCACACGTACGTACCTGTGTCCTCAAGGTTCCAAAGAGCCCCCTTTTCTGACTGGCTAATTTATAAGATCAATCGCAGGAGAAAAAGAATGCCATGAAGCAATAAGGCAAATTATAATGTTGGCATTTCTTTCTTGAAGAAATAAACTTTAGGGAGTGGCAGACCGTGACCTTTGTCTTTGTATTTCCTAAGGGGAACAGTAGAGGCCCTGATACGTATGGAAAGTCACCAGTGAGAGGATGGAGATAAATATAGGGTAGTAACCTTGTTACTCAAGGTCACTGAAATGATTCTGTTTCTGGTCAGAGGACCTGGGTGCTGAAACACCTTAGTATTTTCTTCCCGTTGTACTTGTAACTTGGTGGAGCTGAGGCAAGATGTGGAAGCTGGACACAGCTGGCTGACGACACTCCAGGGAAGCCATCAAACCCTCGCTCTTCCTCATGCTGGTGGAAGTCAGGGAAATACTGGGCCCTGGCGTTCATTAAGGACACACACTAACACCTGAGATCTACCCACTGTCCCCCTAAGCAGTTAAGCTGCTAATACGGTCTGGCATTAATAGGTTCAGGGGAAGCCAATGCTTTGTCAGTAGAGCTGAGGAGTTAGCTGTCCTTACGAAATGAGGTATGTGTAGGTCTCCATTAAGCAACAGAGGGGCCCAGACTGTGGTGGCATCCAGGGTGGGATTTAAGGATCCCCACTGGGCACTCTGCACTCTGGTAGTCAGCGTGAGCATTCTGTTCTGTAATTCACCATTCAGGAAACAAAGAAGGTAGGACACCAAGAGAACATCCATATGGGATGGACCTTGAGGTAAAGAAGAGGAGGAGGAACGAAGAGGACTGGGGAACACCCAACAGGCACAAATACTGATCTCACAGGCCCCCCTCAGGGCAGCCTTCAAAATGTTTAACAACTGGCTTGCCTCCCGTCTAACCAATCAGAAGGCTGCGGGCTGTAAATGCCGATGAGGACTAGTTGAATTTCAGGTCTGCGTGTATGTTTTATTCCCGTTTTTGTAATGTACAGTATACCTCACAACTTTTAAAAGAAAAAAAAAAAATCTATAGGTTCGTTCTGTGCTGGCAAACTTTCTTAGTCCGTAGATACCAGCAGGACTATTCCTTGTTCTTTAACCGCTGACGCTGACCCTGCCATTCTCGTGCTACTTTGCATTCGAAGAATAAGAACCTCCCTCCTTCTGGATCTCGCTCAGGGAAGTAATTTTGCCATCAGCTAAGCTTGAGTTCAAATCCTGCCTTTACAATTAGGATTCTTGGCAAAATCTGTCACCTTTCAAAGACTTGATCTTTAAAAACCTATTCAAAGGGATGCTGTTCCTCTGTCCCAGGGTTTCTGTGAGAACTGGCGTGGAGTTGCCTAGGTAACATGCCTGGTGCAGGGCCTGGCACAGACATGGTTTTCGCAGCGGAAGCTCTGAGATTGAGAATTTATTATAATTCAGGTAAGTGCTACTTGGCGACTAGGTAATTTCATATATGGAAAAACGGGCTTGGGAAACTAATAATCTAAACTAATAGCAACGTAAGAAGTGTGAATGTGGCAGAATACAGGGTTTCCTAAAAATATTTGAAGCAAACATGAGAAAACAACTCCCAACTGAAATACCAAACACGGCACATTCTTATGTTCATGGAACCAACCATCTAATCAATGCTATTGCTATTTTCCTGAGTTGAATAACTATATATATGTAAGAAAGAGTTAAATTTTATTTATTTAAGAATATTTCAAAATTGAGAGTTTTCACTGAACCAGCCTTCTCCCCTACACGCAATTACTTTACCATGATACGGTCTTACTTCACACTGGGGACCAAGTGTAACCAAATGTCACGTGTCTCTGAGGCAATTTCACACACCTTATCCCGCTTAATTCACAAATGGGGAAGTAATTATCAGAAACTGCAAGACCAGACCAGTGTTGCAGTTTAAAAAAAAACAAAGTTTACAAGATGCTCCAACTTCTGTCCCCTCTGGTGATTCCCATGGCCAGGACCAGCACAAGTGGCTACATCTTGGCCTTTATTTCCCAGTCTCTGTGGAGAAGGGAGACTAGCAGGCGTGGAGGGAAAGAAGTGAGCATGGGGTAGCTCAGGAAACAGGAGCAGAGGAGCTGGGCATTGAGGAAGCGAGTGGGGGCGGGGTACAACCACACAGCGCACCTGCTCAGTCTATAAAACAAAAAGACAAACTGCGTATTTCACAATAGTCAGATCCCGGGGCCTGCCCCAGCCACAGTTGCTCCAGTTTTGGCCATGCACCACAGAGCTTAACTAAGGATTGTAGCATGCATCTCATGCAGCAAGAGTGGAAGGAGACCCTCTGTCTATTTGAAATAGAATTGTTAACATTTCTTCTAGAAAGAAGGAGGTTCATTCCTTGTCATATGACTGGGGAGTGTTAGCTTCTAAATTCTGAAGAACAATGAAACAATTGTTGGGCAATCATAGTTACTGTGTGTGTGTGTGTGTGTGTGTGTGTGTGTGTATTGTAGGTCTGTGTATGTATATGTGTGTGTGGGGGGTGTGTGTACGTGTGTGTATTTGGATGTGTGGGTATATAGGGGTTATGTGGGGTGGCCTCACCATAGCCCAATAGCCCCCAACAATTCAATCTGAAGGAAGGAGCCCTGAAATTCAAGGTCAGGGTAAGGGTTTTTTTCAGATAAGCCAAAATTCCTAGGACTTGTGGAATGTAGTGAATCTGGAAACAGCCATGGCCTTGGAAGTCAGCCATGTGGATGTTGTGTGAGGACAGGGAAGGCGTTTATTTAGATCGACTAACAATATAAGTAGGGCTCTGTGTTAGCCAACAGAAAGGCAACTGATGGTGTTAGGTAGGCTTCTTTTCTGAGAGCTCCTCTCCTGGGTAAAGAGGACCCAGGAGTAGCAGAGATCTTTGGACACAGAAACCTGGAGGAATTTATTGTTAAAACTGAAAAGATGACAGAGCTTTCAAACAAAAAGTGCCAACATTTCAATTCTGAGATCTCCCCACTACACAGTGTTCTAAGTTTACATAAATGTGCCCCTCATTTCCAAAACACAAGGATTCCTAAGCCAGCTTCGGCAGGTGGTGTAAGTAATCTAAGTGTGGCTCTTGCTTGAATCATGCAGGAACATCTTAAACCCTGGACCACAATCAGAGTCTGACTTTTTACAAAGTCCTCAGGTGATCTGATAGACAGTGGCCCAAGCTTCCCCCAGCCTTCCAGCGAGCCACTATGACAAACAGGAACTTCCGCCATTGGCTAGAGCCCCAGCTACACGTCCACCTAACAATGACTTTAATTCTCCCTGACCATCATTCAGAGGGACTGATTTTACTTGAGTGTCCTCGGTTATGCAGGTGAACACAAATCCCGAAGAGTCTGGGAGCATTATCTTTTCTCCTATGACCCTAAGATGAACCCATTTTCTCAAAAGATGAAAAGGGCAGAGCTGGGGGACGGCTGCACATCATCTTGGTATGTGATTTGTTCTGATTGTGAAAGAAAACTGACCTCAAACTCCCCAAGGATCATATGTAAAAATAAACTTTCCTCTGACCTCCCGTACATAGAAACAGCCCGTTGTCCCTGTTGAGAGCCTCGAACTTCCAAAGTGCTGGGAAAACAGCAGGAAAAGCTAGGGATAACCTCATCCCAGGCTGCCCTCCTGCAGGGCACTAAGAGACCCCAGTCAGGTGGGTCCTCGCAAGGCAACCTCAGCAATGCAGCTACGTCTGTCCTTCAGACGGGCCCTGGTACTCACGGAAGGTCCTGATGGTGTCGCTGGGCCGGCTGCGAGGGCTGGGGCCGTGGGGATTCATGGCCCTCACGGCAAACTGATAGTTGGTATCTGGATCAAGGCCCTTGATAACCATGGAGTCCATCTGGATCCGCTCTTGGATTAAGGTCCAACTCTTGTCAAAATCTGGTCTTTATTGATTAAAAAAACAAAACAAAACAAGCAGCAGTAATTCAGGAAGAGCAAAGGGAAGGGAGGCTGGCTATGTAAACTCAGCATTCGGACTCTAGAAGCAACACTTATAAAAATGAGTTAACATTTCCTATCTAAAAGTCATCTTGATTTTAAATCATAGGTCACAATTTTTAAGTCCCTGCCAATAAAAGCAAGTAGATCATTTTTAGGGCCAGTTTTAAACCCTGTTTCAAGATCATCTGCTTTTCCTCGGCATGAGCTTGACTATGGTGAAAAGACCCCCACAGAGGAGTTCATTTTCAAGGACTGTGCCTTCCAGATGTTTCACAAACAAACCCTCCCCAAACAGCCGCCATTCCCAGAGGTCAGGAGAGCACAGATTCTGTCTATTCACAATCTGTTCACAAAGTAAACAAATGTTAAGTTTTATAGGGTGACTAACTGCATGAACGACCATGGGAAAACCCACGAAGATTGTGTTTGTGGCCATTCTTGCTCTTAACAAAATTGTACAACTGTGCCAACTCGCTGACTTCTCACAGGTTCTGCTAAGAACCCTCTAGAGAATGTGGGCCCTCACTTAGAGCTCCCACCTGGGAGGCAATACACAGAGGGTAAGGGTACAAATCTGGGGTTGCTCATAGCTGCTCAAATCCTGCCTCTACTACTTACTAACTGCTATTTAACTTCTCTAAGTCTCTACTTTCTCATCTGTACAATGGGTATAATAAAAGTACTTACCTAAGAGGACTATCATAAAGATTAAATGAGAGCTATATCCTCAGCATACTGCCTGGCATCACATGGTAAACACTCAGCATTTTTTGGCCATTATTTAAGGGACTTATCCACATCACAGAGCCAGTAGATAACCCTGTGTCACTGCTTACTCCTCTAAACCTGTGTGTTCTGATGCGATAGCACTAGCCCATGTGGCTAGTCAGCACTTGAACTATGGTTAATCTGAACTGAGATGTGCCGCAAGTGTAAAATGTACATTGGGTCTTAAAGGACAAAAAAAAGAAATGTAAAATATCTCATTGATCATATATTGAGATGATAATATTTTGGATTCAGTGGATTAAAATGTATGTTATTAAAATTAATTTTATTTGTTTCTTATTGCCTTTTTAATTCCACAATTAGAAAACTTTAAATTTCTGGGGTGCCTGGGTGGTGCAGTCAGTTGAGTGTTCAACTTCAGCTCAGGTCATGATCTCGCAGTTCATGAGTTTGAGTTCCACGTCGGGCTCTGTGCTGACAGCTCAGAGCCTGGAGCCTGTTTCAGATTCTGTATCTCTCTCTCTCTCTGCCCCTCTCCAGTTGCACCCTGTCTCTCTCTCAAAATTAAATAAACATTAAAAACATTTTTTTTTAAGAAAAAAAAAACTTCGAATTTCATGCAGGGTTTGCATTGTATTTCTACTGGACAACGCTGTTCTGTCTGGTGTCCCAGTTGGAGGGGGAAAGGAGAGCATCCCAAGTAATATGAACCACAAGATGAAACTTGGGAATGATCGTGCGTGGAGGGGGATGGTGTGAAGGCCTCATTAACTGGATGCTTTGTGTTATTAGCCAATTAATAATAATTAGTCTATCAAGTGCTTGTGAAGTACCAAACACTGTTCATAGTATCTATGCAGGAGAGATTACATTAAACACCCTTCTCCCCTCATTTTTATAGAGGAAACAGAGCCATTAAATGATTGAGTAACTTGCCCAAGTTCACACAGCTGATAAATGGTGAGGCCAAGTTGGGTTGATGAGGAAGGGTTAGATTAAGAAGATCTTTGACACTGGACACAAACTTGGGGTGATCGTGGCTGAGAGGCTGTTCTCCATCCTTTACTTTACTTCCTGACCATTTCTCAGTTGTTCGAGTGTTAAATACCTCTGCTCCCAGATATTTAGAGGATAACAGAAAGCAAAAAAGATTGATGTTTAGCCTTTATGAACAACTTATCAGGCAAGTAAATAGAGACTTATTTTGCAGAAAGAAGATGCCCGGAGGATACATGGCTGTCTTGAATGTGAGCTTGCTTAGTTTCTCATTGGCAGGAATTAAAAGCCAAACGGAATCCTTAAGCCCAGTAGAAGATGCTTCCTCAAGCTCACCGTGCAGGCAAGTAGTCTGTGGGGCCTGTGTCTCATTAGAATTCATCTGTTTGGAGAAGCAGCGGTCACAGGGCATGCTCACTGGAGAAAATCAGGGCTCATGTCTCTTTCTTTTTCTTTTTTTTTTTTAAATTATCTATTTTTTAATTTATATCCAATTATGTTAGCATATAGTGCAACAATGATTTCAGGAGTAGATTCCTTAATGCCCGTTACCCATGTAGCCCATCCCCCCTCCCACAACCCCTCCAGCAACCCTGTTTGTTCTCCATATTTAAGAGTCTCTTATGTTTTGTCCCCCTCCCTGGTTTTATATTATTTTTGCTTCCCTTCCCTTATGTTCATCTGTTCTGTGTCTTAAAGTCCTCACACGAGTGCAGTCATATGATATCTGTCTTTCTCTGTCATGTCTGTCTCTTTCTTGGTATCCTTTCCCTAAAGATGGACTTCTTGTGTAAACTAATTTTGTCACCAGAGAGAAAATCTTAGTGAGTGGACGGAAACACATTTACAAACTTAACTTAGAACAAAATCACGTCACAGGGGAAAGCCACCGGCGATACCTAAAAGTTGACAGAAAAGATATGATCTTCAGATAAAACTCTCCCGTTCTCCATTGCTAAGCCTTCCTGTGGCATTTATAGAGGAAATGCCATGTAATTGCTCTCAGAACATGCCACTGTTTACCCAGGACTGCCTGCAAATATCTAAACAATCCTCATGTGGAAATTACAGCCCCCCCCCCCACGCAAAAAGGAGATTATACTGTATTTGTTCATTTAACGCAGGAAAGAAGGCTATATTTTAAGCGAATAAGAAACTGAAATCATTAACATTTAATTCCATGATATCAAGTGAGAGAGCAAAGCTCATGCGGACTGAATACCAGTTCAAAACCTTTAACATTTTGCCTCTGATTTTGTCATGGGTTTTGCATTTAAATGTTTTCAGCGTCTCTTGAGGTACAGAAGTGCAAAGGTGAGGTTGAGAGAGAGATAACCGGGCAAAAGCATTGTCTTAGATCATCCTCAAACAATAGCTTTATCTTTCTCCACTGAAGAAAATTATTCTATTCTGACTACAAAGTTGCCAGTCAAATCCCCATAGCAACACTAGCCTGCCAATTTCCCCATCAGCAAAAAGGCATGAGGGGGAAGTAAGCTAGGAATACGCTGCCATCCCAGGTACAAATAGGCAGCCACCAGCGGGGTGGACACTTTCAGCACTTTTCCAAATAGTGGGATAGAGTGGGGTTGGGAATTCTGCATCTCAGGAGATTAACTGCCTTTGGAAGGTGTTTGGGCGGTGGGGGTCGGGAGGGGGAAGGTTCTGATGGGGCAGACACAGGGCAGTCAGCAGTGGCTACTCAAAACCCAATTAGCTGATTCAAGTGATTGAGACTCACTGATTCATTTTGGTGGAAACAGTACCACTGGCAATGTTAGAATCCAGCCTGGTTATCAGATATCTTACAGATCAACCAGCCCAGATATCTACAGGCTTTCAGAAATTACACGCAAGATTTTACGTGTGAGCATGATCATTTCAGTTTTCTAAGTACAGTGTCCTTAGCTTTTTATCAGATTCTTAAAGATAATTACGTCCCCCAAAGCTTTAAGAGTCACTGATCTAGTCCAGTCTCTCAACCTACTCATGGGAACACGGAAAAAAAGTAATTTATCTAAAGTCACAGAACCACTGGGTGGTCTATTTTTCTTATTCTGTTTCTTGTGGCATTTTGACCACCTTGCCTATTTTTAGCGTCAGTCTTGAGTGGAAAATCATTTTTCTTGGTACCATCAATTCCTCAGGTGGCTGCCTCGGGCTACTCAATTGGCATGTGATTGATTATCAACAGGGTATCCATCACAGAAGCTATATTCTAGGAGGTTCCAAGGAGCTGTAAACACAATTCCATTCTTACAGAGTTTATAATCTAATGGGGAGATAATATATCTAAGGATCAGTAGGAAGCCAGTACAAAATAGCACATTTCAAGTGTTATACAGCTGATCCTTGAATAACACAGGGGTGAGGGGTGCTGATGCCCTTGTGTTGCCCAAAAGCCATGTATAACTCTTGACTCCCCCCAAATTTAACAGCCTACTGTAGAACTTAACGATAGCATAAATGAACACAAATTAGCACAACGTCAATTAACACAAATTTCATATGTTACCTGCATTATATATCGTATTTTTACAAGAGAATAGATAACGTTATTAAGAAAATCATAAGGAAAATACATTTACAGCACTCTACTGTATTTATCAAAAAAGAATCCATGTATAAGTTTATACAGTGCGAACCCATGTTGTTCAAAGTTCAGCTGTATTTGAGTGGGTCGGTTGTAGTGAAATGGAATGCTGTGGAAGGTATGTGAGACCAGAAAGAACTTAAGTTAGATTTCAAATGTATTTGGGTTTTGATAGCTGAAAAGGAATAGAGCATCTTTGGGTGAAGTAGAGACAAGAGCAACATTGGCTCTCTGTATGATCTGACCATATTACGTACTAGTCACATGTAAAATACAATGCGGAATATCCTGAGACAGTAAATATATGGCTCCCAGTAATGAATGATCAATCAATCTATACAAAAAATGGGTATGACATATAAAAACACGAGCCAAAAGTAAGTGAATGAATATATGGCACTTTTGTGCAGATCATACATAGTCAAAGCTTTCCTTATCAACCTCTACTAACCAACCTGTCAAATTAACCATGATCTTCATTTGTTCCCACTAAGTCAGCTATTGGCTTGTCAAGAGTCAGTTGTGTTTATTCCAAAACCTATTGATAACTTTTGTGTTTGTTATTGTAATTATGTTATTTAATGTAATATATAAACTTGTGAAATAGGAGTAAAATATAGAGCAACAACTATTTTTGAATGTTTTTGAAAGACTTGATAAAGCTGAACCACTAAAACATTATTGCCTTTGATGTGGTGTGTGTGTGTGTGTGTGTGTGCGTGCGCGCGCGCGCGTGTGTGTGTGTGTGTATATTTAGTTATATATAATGAAGTATTATTCAGCCATGAGAAGAAAATTCTGCCATTTGCAGGAGCACAGATGAAACGAGAACATTATGTTAAATGAAATCAGGCAGAAGGAGAAAGACAAATATTGTATGATCTCACTTTTATATATGGAATCTAAAAAAGTGGAACTCAAAGAACCAGAGAGGTGAACGTTGGTTGCTAAGGTCTGGAGGTGTGGGAAATACAAGAGGTTGGTTAAAGAATACAAACTGTCAGCTTTAAGATGAAAAGGTTCTGGGAATCTTACAGAACAGTGTGGTGATTATAGTCAATAATACTGTATTGTATTCTTGAAATTTGCCGAGAGAGGAAATCTTAACTGTTCTCACCCCACACACACAAAGGTAACTATATGGAGTAACAGATGTGTTAATTAACCTGATTGTGGCCATTATTACACAAATGTATATACATATTAAATCGTCACATTGTATACCTTCGCAAAATCACACGGTACAATCTAAATATATACAATTTTTATTTGCCAATCACACCTCAATAAAAGTGAGAAGAAAATCTAAAATAATCAGAAGAATTTTAGGAAATGCAAATAGTTGCCTGCGAAGTGGCCTTACAAAATAAGATGCATGACAGAATAAAATATCAAAATGATCCCCACATACAGAAACATAAGGCAAAGCCAACTCAAATGATAAATGTAAAATCTTATGTTAGGTCTTCTTAAAAAGCCAGCGGCACAGATATAAAGATAGAGAAAACCTGGGATGGCAAAAATCTATGGGGAAGGCAGAGGGCATAAAACTGGGCTTTAAAAATTGATCACATGGGGCGCCCGGGTGGCTCAGTTGGTTAAGCGTCCGACTTCAGCCCGGGTCACGATCTCGCGGTCGGTGAGTTCGAGCCCCGCGTCGGGCTCTGGGCTGATGGCTCAGAGTCTGGAGCCTGTTTCTGATTCTGTGTCTCCCTCTCTCTCTGCCCCTCCCCCGTTCATGCTCTGTCTCTCTCTGTCTCAAAAATAAATAAACGTTAAAAAAAAATTTTTTTTTTAAATAAATAAAAAAAATAAAAATTGGTCACAAACTCAATATGAATTCTCTGGACAATGTGCTGTTCACCAGCTCAGCACCCATATCCTGGGGAGATGTGGTTTTCTAGGCCGATCGCTCAGCAGAAGGTGCTCTGGACTCATCTCCTCCTGAGGCAGAGTTCAAAGGGCTGCTACCACTTGGCTTGAAAGAGCATAGGACAGTGTCTTTAGGTGAGAGACAGACTGTTGTCAAAGGAAGAAGGTAAAGTTGCCTCCATGTTGTCCATATTGGACTAGGAGAACCAGTGGTTCCTGACAGGGAGGTCAATGGCAGGACATTACAAGGAAAACCCTTAATGGCTTAGGAATGGTGGACAATGAAGCCAGATGCCTCAGAAAAATTGAACTCTGCATCAATGGCTATGTTGAAGCAGACGTTGCATGGCCATCAGTCAGGGATGTAACAAGTGCCTTTCTGAACAGGAGGTTGGACTTTGTTCACTAACTCTGACGTAGGGTCACGGTAACAAATACATTTATGCATAGTAATGTAATGCACTTATACCTATATGTATGTATGCACATGAGCACAAAACTGAAGAGAAGTTTCAAGGAAAATATTTATCCTTACTTTATTCATTTTGCTATTTTCTTTTCTATCTCTTATTTTCCTTTTTTTTTTTTATACTGGTAAGAATCCACTAAATCAATCTTACCACCCACTGAAGTGTGGTGACCCATAATTTGAAAAACACTGGACAAAAAGGTTTTTTTTTTTTCCCTCGAATACTTTGGATGGAGCTTTCAACTCTAAAATTCTATGATTAAAGAAAGCAGATTTTGTCAGTCGTGGAAAGAAATCTATGGCTTATAGTTTAATAAAATGTCCCACAGGTGGCAAACAAAGCCTATTAAACTCCAAATAATGCTCTAGATATGTCGAGCTCTACAAAATCTTTGAATGACCCCCAGGAAGACCTACATTGGACAGTGTGACCCTCTACACGCCACACGTATGCCAAAACACAACACTGAAGCAAACATTTCATAAAATAATTCCTAGTTTTACTCTGTGTGATACCTTCTGATAGTCTCTCTTCTGTTCTATTTCACTTTTGAAAAACTCTTGTTCGGGACACCTCAGCTGCTCCCACTACCTTCTAATGAGTAACTACTCACAGTTTGAGAACCCTTTCTCTTCTAGAAAGTTGGGGCTGGGCTGAGGAGGGCCACTCATGTGTGCTTCAGACCTTAACTAGGAAACTGGGGTAAGAACGGTTAAATTCTGCTAGGGAAACATTTCTGAGAATGGAATTTGTTGGTGCAGAAAATAGTCCTCCAGGGGATTCAGCAGAACATCCAGAATGGCCTTGACAGTAGAGGCCACTCTACTGGTCTGAGAGGGAGTGGACCGAAAGCCTAATTATAGCAAACGAGAGACATGTGTGGCCTCCTTCCCTCAACATCAGATAATGTTTTGGGGAGAACCTTGGATTACTTGGAGGCTCCCTTCCTAAATATTTTTCTTCATATTATTCCTTCTCAGCTTCACCTCAGAAACAGAACTCTCCTCAAGATTCTCCCACGCCTTAAATCTAGTGCTAATATTACACCAATTATATTAACTTCTTTTTTTTTCATTTCTCATTTTTTCATGAGTTTAATGATTTATTGATCTACTTATCTGTGAGAAAGAGAGCGCATGCATAAGTGGGAGAGGGGCAGAGGGAGAGAAAGGGAGAGAGTATCTCAAGCAGACTTCATGCTCAGTGTGGACCGGATGCCGGGCTCAATCTCATGACCTGGGGATCATAATCTGAGCCAAAATCAAGAGTCCGACACTCAACTGACTAAGCCACCCAGGCACCCCATTAATGTTTTTCTTTAATAATAGAGAAGACAGTATCATTCATACCATTAAAATTTTTTATCACAATTTACCCATTTCTTTTTTTTTTCTTCCGAGTTTTTATCTAAATTCAAGTTAGTTAACATATAGTGTAGTATTGGTTTCAGGAGTAGAATTTAGTGATTCATCACTTACATATAACACCCAGTGCTCATCACAACAAGTGCCCTCTTTAATGCCCATCACACATTTAGCCCATCCCTCCCCTGCCCACCTTCCCCCCAGCAACACTCAGTTTGTTCCCTATTGTTAAGCATCTCTTATGGTATACCTCTCTCTGTTTTTATCTTATTTTTCCTTCCCTTCCCCTACGTTCGTCTGTTTTGTTTCGATTATACCACCCTCTAATGTTATTTTATATTTCTTTCTTTCCTGCCAGGCTATGTGCTCATTAAGCATGCTGATTGCCTTACTCATCTCTGTGTTCCTTGGAATGTCTTCATGATCCTTCAAAAGATCTGAAGGGACAGACTATATGTTCCTTTCCTGCTTAACACTCTCCATTGCTCCCTATTCCCTTCGGGACAAACATGAGCTCTGTTATTATGCCTGTTTTGCTCTGACCATTTCTTGCTCTTACCCATCTAGCCTTATCTCTTGCTTCATAAAGCTTCCGATTTTCTAAGCAATTCCAGGAACATCTTCTTGCCTCCAAGCCATCACTCAAGTAGCTTCTTCTAGCCTGACTCTTTTCATGCTGTGTCTTCCCTCCTCTTTGCCTGGTTATCACAGATGTGTCCTTCTTTGCTCCTGTAAGAAGCCTTCCCAGACTCCTTCAAAACTGAGTTAGATGTCAAGCTGGTATTCCTCTGGGCCCCTGGGCCCCACTCCTGCCTGCAACACTCACCACTTGGACTATGGTCTCCTCTGCCTTCCCCACTGGATTGTCCAAGCAGGGGCAGTTGCTGTTTGACCCCTAAATCTCTTGTGCACACTTTGCACATAGAAGATATTCAATCCATACATGTTTGGATGAACATATGCACGTAGTAAGTATCTGATAAAGACTGGCTAAGCTGAATTGAAATACCTTCAAAATTTGACCTTAAGAATAACAAGATGTCCTAAATCAGGGGTTGGAAAACTTTAGCCGGCTCCAAGGTATTGTGAATAAAGTTTTATTGGGGGTGTGGGAGGGCACCTGTTGGGATGAGCACTGGGTGTTGTACGGAAACCAATTTGACAATAAATTTCATATTAAAAAAAATAAATAAATAAAAGGCCAATTGTCCTTAACTGACAATTGGTTAGTATCAGAATAAAAAAATATATAAAAAATTTTTAAAAAATAAAGTTTTATTGGGACCCAACCATGATCATTTGTTTAGTTACTGTCCATGACTGCTTTCTTGCTCCAATGGCAGAATTGTGTAGTTGAGACAGAGGCCATATAGGTGGGAAAGCACAAAATATTTACTAACTGACCCTGTGAAAAAAGAACTTTGCCAACCTCTGATCTGAGACAACAGTCTCTAACTTTGTACCACTTCAACAGTCTGAGGAAGATCTATGAACCCTTCTCAAAATTTTTTTAAATGCATCAAATAAAAAATCCTTAGGATTGCAAAAAGACACCAGTTATACTGAAAACAATGATCTAAACAATAAAAAAATTACGATTATGATAATATATGTACTTCTTTATTAGTATATTAAATAATGATGCCTAGTGATGGATTAAATAACTATAATTATTTCAAAGTAGTGATAAACATTACTGGTATTATGAGATATGTACAACAGTTGTAAAGGGACAAAATAACATACCTGTGATTCTATTAGTGGCAAAGCCACGGGAATTGCTAATACCACTGTAGTTTGTTGACTACATTCCTATTTGAAGGACATTAAATTTCAGTTGATAAAACTAAGAATGTAATTTTTGTCCAACCAAGATCCAGGGACCCCTGGGGCGCCTGGGTGGCTCGGTCGGTTAAGCGTCCGACTTCGGCTCAGGTCACGATCTCGCGGTCCGTGAGTTCGAGCCCCGCGTCGGGCTCTGTGCTGACAGCTCAGAGCCTGGAGCCTGTTTCAGATTCTGTGTCTCCCTCTCTCTGACCCTCCCCCGTTCATGCTCTGTCTCTCTCTGTCTCAAAAATAAACGTTAAAAAAAAAATAATTAAAAAAAAAAAAAAAAAGATCCAGGGACCCCCCTGAATTCTATCTATCTATGGACCCCTTGGGGATCTATAGGCTACAGGTTAAGCATCCTACTCCAAGAGAAGAGACATGATCCCATAGATTATCCAGGGGTAAGAGAAAACCTCACACTCAGAAGAGCTTCTGATTCTCTGTCCATTTTACAGACTAGTTTTATGCAGGATTTGCTCTACACTAGAATGAATTGCAGAGGAAAATCCTAAACTACTAAGTAGTCATAGTTTAAAAAAAAAATGTATTATCTGACCTTCAGCTTTCAGCCTCTTTCTTTATTTATGAATTGGTTCAACTCAACCAAATGACAAACAGATAGATACAATGGGGATAATGATAAACTCAGCTGGCAATTTGTCCCAGGCAGGGCAACTGGAGAGCATGCTTCCATTTATAGTTTACAAATGTCTCCCAATGCTGTTACACCAGAATTCAATTTATGTGAGCTCACATCAATCTGACCAGGGATTACATCAGGATAGCTCATGGTAGGAGGGATGGAATCTTTATGGGATCAATTTGTAGAACTCTAAGTCAGACTTCTGCAAAAACATTTAGAACCACCCTTCCATTTGACCCTAAGTGGAGGAACTTGCTGGCTACCAGAATGTCTGAGATCAGGCATCAGCCTAGAAGGTGGTTCTAAGATTTTTTATTTAGAAACTAAAGATAAGAAAAAGGAATTTTTTGTGAAGCACCACTTGTTAATATGAAATCTCAGCTGACATCAAAGCAAGCCCATTCTTGCTTCTTTCTGATTCTGGTGGTGGTGGTAAGGAAGGCTTATACTTAAACAGCACAACTTCCTAAATACTTGCTTGAAAAGAAAGGAAGTTTGTTTTTTTTTTTTTTGCTTTTTTCCCCATTCTTCCCCAAATTAATCAACTGCGTAGGAACAATTCTTTAAATATTTTAAGCTTTATACTTTTGGGGCCAAGAAAACCAACACAAGGACTACATCACTGTTAAATATTGTAGTCATTTGCCTAATTATTGCTATAAATTCTAGTAAAAAGCTACACAAAAAGTTGGCAATTCACTTCCATCTTATGAAGAGCTCCAAAACACAGGTTATCATTCAACATGAAATAAAATAACAATGGGAACTTCCAGTTAGTCTTATACATGAGGTATAAGCTTTGCCATCTACTGGTATTCCTCTTATGATAAGCAAACAAAAGCAATGAATAACTTGGGGTTGGGGGGAAAAAGAAGGCAGACATGTGTGAAGATCCCAGGTGGGTTTTGCCTGGCTTACACTTCTGCAGTTGGTAAGGTCGATCGTTGGTTACTGGCCTCTGAGATTAGTGGTAAAGGGTTCATTGAACCCCTGTGGCTCATGTGCCAACACATTTCCATTTCCAACACACGAAAAATCTTCAGCAAGCCACTTCTCTAAGTATGGTACACACAGCTTTTCATATTCACAAGCCTCCTGAGGTAGCCGTTATGGTCATCCTTACTTTACGGTGGAGGGAAATAAGGCTCAGAGAGGTTGAGGAGCTCATACGAGGTTCCAGCTAGTTTTGGCATTCTCTAGGTTCAATCCTGTGACTGTCATGTCCAAATGTTCATCAGCACCTATTTGACATATGGTATGTTTACCCCATGCTAGGTGTTAAATTCTACAAAGGGGAACACGTCAAGATGTTGCCCTCATGTCCTGGTGAGGAAGACCTTGAACAAGTAATTAACTACAAGTGTGTTGAGTGTTGCAAGCAAATGTTACAGGTGTATCTAACCTAGTCTGGGGAGGGGGCAGGGTTTCAAGGAAGGCTTCCTGGACAAGGTGGTATTTAAACAGGGGTCCTGAAGGCTGAACAAGAGATAGCTAGGCAAAGAGGTAGAAGAACTATCCTGGCTGAGAACAGCAAACATAAAGACTTCTAGCCAGGAAAGAACATGGCTCTGTACAAGAGCAGAAGAGATCTATCCCCAAAGTCACCATAGCGATGTTTCCTCCCATTGACTGAGCACATTTGGGAGCCAGGAGCTGTTCTGTACATTTCATGTGCATCAACTCATGTAAACAACTCCATGAGGTAAATAGATTGTTATCCTTATTCCTCTGTCTGAGACAAAGATAAGTTAAATAATCTACCTAAAATGACACAGCTTAAAAGTGGTGGAGGGAAGGGTTGGACCAGGGAGCTAACCCCCAAAGCCTATGCATTAAACTTCCAGTTTGTACTGCCTCACCTTTGTCACGAGGACAGCAAACCAGGGTGACTGGGTTCTAGAGCGCAGATGGTCCAGCCTTATTTATACACAAGGAAGCTAAGAATTAGAACTGAGCAACTCATGCCCAGGATTAGAGAGGCCAGCTCTGGGCTATGTCTTCTGATTCTACATTTGAACAAACTCTAACTTGAAAGATGAAACCAAGCATCAGACTAGAAGTCTCAATTCTTTTTTTTTTATTAAGTTTTTATTTTAGGGGCTCCCGGGCGGCTCAGTTGGTTAAATGACCAACTTCAGCTCAGGTCATGATCTCACAGATCATGAGTTCAAGCCCCATGTCAGGATCTGTGCTGACAGCTCAGAGCCTGGAGCCTGCTTCAGATTCTGTCTCCTTTGCTCTTTGCCCCTCCTCCACTCACGTTCTGTCTGTCTGTCTCTCTCTCAAAAATGAATAAATGTTAAATTTTTTTTTTTAATTTTTATTTTAATTCCAGTATAGTTACCATACAGTGTTAAATCAGCTTCAGGTGTCCAATACAGTGATTCAACACTTCTACACAACACCAGGTACTCATCACAACAAGTGCACTCCTTAATCCCTGTCACCATTTTCACCCATCTTCCCCACCCACCTCCCCTCCGTTTGTTCTCTAAAGTCTCAATTCTGAATGAGAAACTTTAACCTTCATAGGCCGTGACCTTCACCATGAGTCAAATCACATCATCCCTTAAAACTATTCAAGGAAAATCCATAATCCATTGAGCTTCTATTCTGAATCCCAGATTTCATCTTTATTTTAGTAACAGCCTTGACAAGGTAACTTCCTGCGAGCAAACTAATTAAATTCATTTGTTACTTGCAGACTAAGGAAGAGTTTTTGATAGGATGGAAAGACAGATGGCTTTGACAAAAATATCACTTTGTACAATAATTTAAAAAACCCACCCAAGTGTGTATGACCTTCAGATTCTCACGCGAAACCAATAGGTAGGCATTGCAATCGGCTTAGAAGCAGCCCTGTGTGACGATGAATTTTGCAAGTCTTATTATGGAAGGCATCTGCAAGAGACCAGGGAAGTATTTGAGCAGAAAGGTGTGAAAGGGAAAAGAGGGCAAGCATTGCTTTTTCTCATTTATTAGGATAACTGTCTTGGGCTGAGATTGAGATCAACAGTTCTTGACCAGCGTCCTTAATACATACACAGAAATAGTTTGAACTTTCACATGTACCCCCAATAAGCCAGTGTGGACTTTTTTTTTAAATTAAAAACAGCCACTATCATTTATATGTGGAATTTAAGAAACAAAACAAACAAGCAAGGGGAGAAAAGAGAGAGAGAGAGAGAGAGAGGCAAACCAAGAAACAGACTCTTAACTCTAGAGAACAAACTGAGGGTTACCAGAGGGGAGGGGAATGGGGGGGATGGGTGAAATAGGTGATGGGGATTAAGGAGTGCACTTGTCATCATGAGCACTAGGTACTGTGTGGAAATGTTGAACTTCTATATCGTATACCTACACCTAATATAACACTGCATGGTAACTATACTGGAATTAAAATTAAAACTCAAAAAGAAAACAGCCACTGAAAGCTTTAATCTACCCTTCCCAGCAACTGTCAATGCAAAACTCAAGCAATTTTAGCCCATCAGGTCACACTTGTAGAAAAACTATACTTAAGTTAAATGAAAACTGTTTTTCACCTGTAACCAATCTGATAGATAGCGTATGTGGGTCATGGCACCCCAAATGGAACATCAGAGATAGGGAATATTTTTCTAGGCCTTTAGTTTTCATTGCCACCACAGTATATATTTTTTGCTTATGAGAAAGGCACTTACCCTGGGGAAATTCTTAGGCAGGAGGAAAATTGCTCAGATATTTATAGCTAAAATATTTCAAAACATAGGTAGCTATATTTATGCTTGGTTCTTATTTTAATAAACAGTAAGGACTGCTGCCTCCAAAGAAATTTTCAGTATCACTTTAGAAAAAAAAAACTTCTCCTTCACCTCAAATGCATGGCTTTTCTGTTTTAAAAAAGCAGGTAAACGTTTGAAAGACATTGCAAAATATGTGACAGCCTAGGCTTACTTAGAATCGGCCTCTTCACATTTTTTTCTACACTAAAATAAAAAATCTACTGTTAGTGAGGAAGCAAATAAATAGCCCCCAGGCCAACTCTGGGGGAGATCAGATTACTCTCAACGAAAAGCTTCATCTTGCCTGAACCAGAGACTAAGACACTGAGAGCACCCCTTCAGGGTGGTCACCCTAAGGATGTCTTTCATTTTAAGGAGGTAGAAGCGGGATGAGAAACAAAATTTTGCTTGGTCCTAAGCCCATGACTCAAGACAGCATCATAAATATACAATGTCTACCTGAAATATCACCCAAACCAGCAAGTAAGCAGTCAGTACCCCCAGACTCTGGTCTAGTGTAATTCCTCAGGTTAAGCTTTTATCAGCCAGTTAAATCGTTTTTAAAAAGGTTTTTAGACTACTTCTTTTTAAAAATTTTTTAATGTTTATTTATCCTTGAGAGAGAGAGAGAGAGAGAGAGAGAGAGAGAGAGACAGAGTGTGAGCAGGGAAGGGGGAGAGAGAGAGAGGGAGACAGAATCCAAAGCAGGCTCCAGGCTCTGAGCTGTCAGCACAGAGCCCAACACGGGGCTTGAACTCTCGAACCGCAAGATCATGACCTGAGCTGAAGGCAGACACTCAACGGACTGAGCCACCCAGGGGCCCCTAGGCTATTATTTCTTAACAAAGCCTTTAATATCATCATCCTCATCGACTAAGAAGACCAACTGATGTGCCTACCAAGGCAGAGAGATGGAAGAGAAGCTGTTCTTCCAGGGACAGGACTGGGAAGAGAATTTCACATTAAGGTGGTTGAAATCTTGAGGTGAACTGATTTCTGGCGGTGAACTGATTTCTACAATTTCCTAGTGTTGGCTTGCCAAAGGCCTCCCTCTTGGATATAACAAGAAACTAAAGACCTGTCACAGGTGTTTCTGTACACAGGAGGTATCTGGGCAAAAAAGAATTTAATATTAAAATGAAGCAGACCTTTCTGGGGAAAATAGAATAATGACTAAAGACTCCCAGAAGCTTCTCATGCTAATTGCAGTTTCTGATTTAGCCCTCAGAAAAGCTCTCTCTAAACGGATCCTTGAGCACTCACGCGTAATGGGATAGACTCTGAGACGTTTACAAGTGGATATGGGGATTTTTTCTGCAGCCAAACATTAAATACCACGAGAAGCTGTGAAAGCTTTCTTTCTAGAACAACAGCAAACAGCAGCCTAAGATGAGGCTTCGTGTATCCTTACCAGCAGGGCTCTGGGCGGGCTGAGTCTACGCTTCCATTTCTTTTTTTTTTATTTTTTAGTTTTTAATGTTTATTTATTTTTTTGAGAGAGAGAGAGACAGAATGCGAGTGGTTAGGGGCAGAGAGAGAGGGAGACATAGAAGCAGAAGCAGGCTCCAGGCTCTGCGCTGTCAGCACAGAGCCCGCCCAACGTGGGGCTCAAACTCACGAGCTGTGAGATCATGACCTGAGCCGAAGTCGGACGCTCAACCGACTGAGCCGCCCAGGCGCCCCTATGCTTCCATTTCTGAAGGTGGATCACAGACATGAAAGGGATATAGGGCTTCACAAGAGTACTGAGCTGGAAGTCAGGAGACTTCCAATTTTGACTCTGTTCCCAACCAGTCATTTTACCTTGGCAAAGCAGCTTAAGCAACTGAGTCTCAACTTCTTTCTTTGTCACAAAGAAGCAGTAGTGTGGAGGGGAGGAAACTAACAGATACTCAATATCTGCGAAACACTTTATGAAGACAGTAACCAACAATTTTCCAATGAGAATTACATCAGCTTGGTATCACATACGAGGAAGTGGAGGTTCTGAGATACAATCATTTGACCAAAGCTACATATTCGGGAAGAAAACAGAGAGGCAGAATTCCTAGTATAGGGGCTGGGAATAGGGGTCAGCTTTCCCCATTCTGCCATGTTCCATTTGAAACGCCAAGATGTCCAAGAGTTTTAAATTCAAAGTTAGCTTTTCAGACAACGTGGTAAAGTTATACTGGTCAAGACAAATAGATTTTTTTTAAAAAATTAAGAGTTGAGGGGCGCCTGGGTGGCGCAGTCGGTTAAGCGTCCGACTTCAGCCAGGTCACGATCTCACGGTCCGTGAGTTCGAGCCCCGCGTCGGGCTCTGGGCTGATGGCTCAGAGCCTGGAGCCTGTTTCCGATTCTGTGTCTCCCTCTCTCTCTGCCCCTCCCCCGTTCATGCTCTGTCTCTCTCTGTCCCAAAAATAAATAAACGTTAAAAAAAAAAATTAAAAAAAAATAATAAATAATTAAGAGTTGTTAGAATGGTATATAATTTTTAAATGTGTGTACATACAAATTGGGGACCTGAGCCCTCAAACGTTAGAGACTTGTTTTCAATGTTAAAATGCATTTTTGTTGGTGACGAAGTATAATTATTACACGTAGGTACATAACACCCATATATATCTTACACTTTTGTAGGTTTTAATATCTACAAAGTTCCCTCTCATATGTGATTTCAGTTGATCCTCCTGACCACCCACTGTAAGGCTGGAAGGTTTTCACCCATCTAAGTGCAGATAAGGACTGGCAGTCAACGTCTGGGGGCTCCAAGTCACCTCCCTTTGTCCCACTTCTGGTTGCAGCAGCAGCTGGGGGTGGAAAGTTTCATGTGAGCTCAGATTTGCCTTACAGACCAGGATTCAACCTCAATCACCTGCTGTGCTCATATCACACCTTCTTCTATCCCGAGATCCTTGTCCTTAATCTACATGCTGGCAGAGCCTAGAAATATGGGAAGTTATGCCCCTGAAGGAAACCCTCAATCAACAGAGGAGAATGGAAGCCAGTGGGTAAATGGCTCCTGTCCTTTGAGAGGGATTCTGCATACTTCAAAGAGTGCTCAGTGGGATCAAACCTCCATAGAAGCCCCTGCTACCTCTAGAAATGACTTCAGCGACATAGTTATTCATCCTCCTTCCCTGTCTCACCCTTTCCACTTTCTCATTCCTGCTTCCAAATAAAATAAACCACTTACACTCTAGCCCTTGTACCAGGCTATCCTGTGGGGGAGCCCAAACTACAAGAGGGACTGAAGTATCAGGGCTGGAAGTGATCGGCGCAGGGCCTCCTGGCCGGCAGGTAGTGGAGGCAGGGCTCTCTTCCGGTTCTTCTGGTTCGAATCCCAGCGAGTCACTTTCATCGTCCACTTTCAGTTGTGCACACAAGTTAAGAAGCTGCAATGTCTACCTTTTGTCAATATGCCAGACTTAAAAAAAGTTTTAAAAATACATGTTTTAGCTCACAATTAAAAATAAATGGTAGCCATCATCTTTGCTGGTGGTTATACAGACAGTCTGCTGGGCTCGCGGGAAAAAAAAAAATTGCATTTCCCCAAATTTCAAAGTACTACATTTTGCTTTGGGTGTGCTAGACAGAAATGCATCACAAATGAATGAATGTGCATCAGAAATGTTAAGTTTCAGCCCAAGTTTTACAGATGAGCAAGCCGAAGTTTTAGGACTTTCAGTGTTTCATGTTTACTCTCGGAATGAGCATTAGAATCTCTTCTATTCCAGGCACACCCCAGCTTTGCCTACCAAATTTGTTCAACAGCAGCAGGTTTGCCGATTATCCTCAAGGATGAGCATCAGTCTGGAACTTTGCAGTGGGCGTCGTTTCCTTCCTCTAATTTTCTCAGGATCTCTTCTTCCCTCTTTCATTAATAGCACCACAATTTTCCTTTGAGGAGCCAACCCTCCCGAACTCTCTCCACCCGTGTACTTCAGGTACGAATGACCCACCAGTTCCAGAGCTCAGAATATGACAAATGTTTGCCCAATTAGGGTAGCCTCCTCCCTGGCCACAGTGACTGGCTCAGAGAATGGAGAGGAACCCAACCCTGGCCAACTAAGGTGAACACTGAGACTCGAGTGGGTCCACTGAGAAATGACCACTCTTTTCCTGTGGGGAGCTACGCTAGTGGGTGGCAAGTCTTCAGTGCCTGGTGGCCGTCTTGCCACATCAGAAAAACCTTCTTGAAAATGAAGCCAATACAGGGGAAAGCATAGCACAGAGATGGACGGAGACAAATGGCTGCTCTGAACAGATCACATCTTCCCTGAATCTGGATTTTCCACCGGACTTTAGAGTCACAGGAGTCAACATAGAACTGCCTCGTCTTCTTCCAGGCTTCTGCCACTTGCAAGTCAATAAGTCCTGCCTGAAACCAGCTCTGTCCTCAGGCATTAAAGGGACTCCGTGCAGAGCGCTTCTCTGAAGAAACAAGTATCTATTTTTCACTACCAAGGAATAGGCAAGGAAGTCAAGCCACAGAGCAGAGCTAATCAAATCTTGGCAGAATCATCTGTCCCAGCGTCAGAAAGCCTCAGAAATGAGGTGCTGAACTAGTCCCTTTATGAATCAGGAAGCAGCAGGCTTTAGACAAATCCCGCCTTTAATGTAGAGAATACTAACTATGCAGACGTTTCCATCAGCCAGGTGCTCAGTTCACACTCCAGCTGTTACTGGAGTCAGAGAAAGGACCTTAGATTAGGAATTCTTTTTGCTTGGTGTGTGTGGGGGTGGGGGGAGCACGTGCACATTGTTTTTGTTTGGTTTAGTTTTACTTATTTTTGCTTAAAACTACATAGCAGCATTGAGAATCCATGTTTTTATATCTGTAAGCTTTCGGAAGAATTTCTTGTCACTCTTGTACCCTCTGATAAAGCTGAATAACAAGAACTGGAGAGGCAGACGAGAGAAAAAAACTGAAACTGAACCAAGAAACCGGCCCCACAGCAAATCAGGATGTGAAGGAAACAATGACTTATCGATGTTTTTCCCCCCTCCCTCAAGAAAAATCACCATCAGGTATTTATTTCAGATGTAATGTTGCAAAGCCAGGGAGGCGGGTTTCAAGAGTGAAAATGCAGGCAGGCTTGTTGGCAAATGATGCCTTGCGAGTTTTTAGAGCTTAAGATAGTCCTGACTGTGAAGGGGAAATGCGGCAGAGTATGGTGAGTGCAGATGGGTTTACCAGATGACCTGGCTCCAAAGAGGAGTGGGGACAGGAGCTGGCCCAAGGGCCGAGTAAAAATGCAGGTCCTCAAGCCTTTGTCATCTCTTAAAGACACAGACAGCAGAGACGGCTCTCCATGTAGCATCCTATCGCGCTTGGAATACCCAAGGTCGATACATATGGCTTTTAAATGTGACACACAAACTTACCTGATGAATTCCACAGAATAGTACTGAATTGGGGAGCTTCCTTCGCTCTTTCCAGGTTTCCAAGAGAGGGCTACCTCAGAATCAGAGACCACAGTGACATGTGGCTGCTGGGGTGCTGATGGAGGCAGGCAGGAATCTAGGTGGGACAGCAAACACCTAGAGTTGGCGGTGGTCTTTGCTGCTGGGGATGTTTAATATATAAAAAGCTTGTGCTTCCCATTGCCTAAAGATCTCTGTTCAGAACAGCCTCAAAATCCAAACCAAACACAAAAAATAATCACAACTGGATTCACCATGTAAGGTTTGAGATACTAAAAGTTGGTCTTCCCTTCTTCCCCCAGCCTCCTGGCTGAAAATCCAACTAAATTATGTTAGTTTTAGTTTTAGTCCCTCCTGGCCCCGGGACACACAATGGTGTGTACCCTTTAAAACCCTCAACCACACTCCCACCTCCTGGTAACCTTTCATCTCTGTTTGCAGGTTGGAATTGATACCTGCAAGGAAAATTGAATGCAGAGCATTGCTGTCACTTACATTCAGTTCTTCTGTGTGTGTATGTGTATGTTGTGTGTGTGTTTTGCCTTGACCATCAGAATGCATCCTAAAGGTAGGACATTTGGGAAATACCCTCATGGGTAAAGATGTAAGAGTCACCCATGATCCTATCACCCCAAGGTAACTGCTATTACTCTTCATATCTAGACTTTCACATCTCCCGGCCTTTGTTTACACTATTGCTTATGCCAGAAACATTTTTTGCTGTCTTCTCTTGCTAGCAGGATCTTATGTAGTTTTCAAAGTTCGGGCCCCAAATATGGATCTTTCTAAAACCCTCCCTGATCCCTGGAGTAGGGGAGATGCTCCCTCCTGAGTGCTCCAGAGCCCTTTGCGCAGACCTCAGATGCCCTGGATCTACTCACCTGTCATTTGCCTCTCCCTCCACAATGAGCTTGTGAGCAATAATGATTGAGTAACCTTGGTCTCCCACTGTCCAGCACAGTGCCACATCAATGAGCCTTTGTTGGGTTCCCTTTGCCTGTAAATCTCTTCTCCCACTGTCCTTCCTCCCCTTTCTGATTCCCACTTACTGGTCAGACCTTCACTTAGCAGTCACCTCCCCAGAGAATTCTTACCTCACCCCTACATGGGGTCTCCATTTGTACGTTCTTACAGCATTTACCACAATCTGTGACTGCACATTAACTAGGTAATATCTTCACCCACCTCATTGAGTTCCGAGAGGGCAAAGGCTGTGCCTAGTTTTGTTCACCGCCAGAGCCCAGCATGGTGCCTGGCACACAGTAGGTCCTCATTGATACATACTGAAGGAAGGAAGGAATGAATAGCACCCATCGCTTTCCTAATCTTAATGAATTGAACCCATTTTACCTTGGGGCAAAGTAGTAACGTGCCGAGGAGAGCTAAGCCGTCCTTTGCCAGTCTGGCTGTAAGCTGCTACACTCACTCGATATTCAGTGCCTGGTTTCAAGTCTCCGATCACTTCCTCCTGTCAATGACCAAATGGGAAATGTGTCAATGACCAGAAGTCCTAGTAGAGCAAACCAGACAATTTCCATGAGGGCTGCATCTCAAGGCCCCTGTGAAACTACAGGGGACAGAGACCCTTTTGCCGTCTCTAGGGTTGGCCAAGTTTTAAAATTTGCAGAAAGGAAAACACCATCACATATTTCCCACAACTAGAGAATTACCCTTTACTGGAATCTATACACTGTTCTAGAACTAAGACTCATTCTCCCTATCAGATATGACTTTTAACAGTTGAGTTCTTTGATCAGAGTACTGGGCTGCTAAAATCGAAGTAACAATCTTTTTGAGGGTCCGAACCCACCAGTTCTTTCTCTCCACTTGCACGACACAGATGTTCAGAGACTAGCCACAACAGCAAACTGACGTCTTGATTTGTACTAAAGTGGGGACTCCAAGTTTGGTTCTCAAATTTTAAAGGGCATCAGAATCTCTAAGAAGGCTAAATCGTTGGGTCTGGCCCCCACCCACCCCCCAGGGTTTCTGACTCAGTACCTCTGGGAAGGGGCCTGAAAATGTGCATTTCTAAGAAGTCTCCAAATGCTGCTGCTGGTCCAGGGACCCCACATTGATGAAGGGCGTATATGAACTTCACCTACACAAATGGCCCTGACCAGAAAGCCCCAGCTGAAGAACACTTACTCCACTTTAGGCTTTGGCAAAAGCAGTATGTCCCTGGGACTACAGTGCTGCGCAGTAAGTGGGAGTCTGGGTCTCACTGGTCCCAGCATACTGTAGCGGAAAGGACACTGGCTTTGGAATCAACGAGTCCTGGGCTTGAATCCTGATCCTGCCACTTATTCCTAGCCGTGGCCTTGATGTCACATCCCCTGAGCCTCAGCTTCTTCCTCTATAAAATGGAGATGATATGTAACAATCCTGCAGAACTATACTACTTGGGATAATGTGTGTAAAGTGGCTGGTACCGAAGCCGTCCTCAAGAAACGGTGGTAATGGCTGCTGACTTGAGTGTGTGGGGCCCTTGCTCTTCTCTGCGTAGCTAGGCTCCAACACTTCTCTGAGACCCAAATCTTCCCCACTACTCCTGACCACCCGACCTGATCTTACCCTACCAACTGTTCTGCCACTAATCTAGTACTTTCCTCTACTACAAACCATGTGCTACTATTTCTCCTATGGGATTGTCAGCGACTTGAGAGCAGGGATCCTGCCTTGTGTTTCCTCGTAACCTCTTCTGCAGATGACCAAACCTTCTTCACTGTTGCTAAGGAGAATTCACCCACTGATCAAAAAAACTTTTAAGGCATTCAACAAATAGTTACCGAAGACATACTACAGTAGTTCTTAACTTTGAGTGCACGTTAGAATCGCTAAAAATGACCAGTGCCTGGACTCCACTCCAGACTACCTACATCAGAGTCCATGGAAGGCTGGGCTCTGGTGGTCAGTTTAAAGCCCTCAGCTCAGGCTAATGGGCAGCCTGGTGTAGGAACCCCTGGTCCAGGGCTTGGCTCCTCCCCTGTGCTCTGAATTATATCCGTTGTCCACCTTCTGTAACTCCATCCCCTCTCTTACCTCCCTGGTCCTTCTCTATTTACTGTGTTCATCTCTCCCACCTTAAAAATGGTCAGCACGCATATACCCACCTCCTCTCTACAGGGGCAGGGGTTACCTCCACTTTCTCTCCTCCGATTCACTCCTCACCAGGCCTCTCTACACTATAAACCTATTGAGATGCTCTTACCAAAGTTACTACATAACTCTGTAGTAAACCCAATGGAAATGACTCTCCATGCATGACTTTTTGCACCTTTCAATACTGTTGCTTATCCTTGCTTCTTAAATTTCTTGGTTCCCTTGGAAGCCTTCTTGGCTCCTTCTTGGTCTCCTTCTACTTCTCTCATTGCTCCTTCTCAATATTCTCCACCCACTCCCTACTCTCTGCTTGCCCCGTACGTGTTGGTCCTTCTCAGGGACTCACCCCTCACCATCTTGCCCTCTCACTCTGTAGTCTTGCTTGGGGCAGCTCATCTACTACGTCCTTAGCTTCTGGCACCACCTTCACTTGACATCTTCCAAATCTGCCTCTCAGTTCTGACCTGCCTCTTGATGTCCAGACATGGGTTTGTAACTGTCTCTAGGACATCTCTACCCAACAACACCAAGCCACTCAAGTTCGACATAACCAAAGCTCAACTAATCGTTCCTCCTCCTGCTACTGAAAACCAAATAAGAAACTGCCTCCCCTCTTGTGCTCTCTCTCCTCATTACCCAAACCACAAGTTCTTGACACTTGCCCCTTTGTGTTCACCCCTCCTCTCTAACCACCATTCAGTCAGTTACCAATACAGGCACCAGGACTCTTTCACATCACTGGAATCTATTTCGATCTATCCTCATGGCCACTTAAGCGCAAGTCCTCATAATTTTGACAGTGGGTTCAATTCTCCCTGCCACCCACGCTGCCTCCATCACCAGCGTAGACTCCACCTGCTACAGTTATGTTCCTAAACGTCAAATCTGAGCCTGTCACTTCCCATTTAAAAATCCCCTTAGAATAGCCTAGTGTGTCCCCCTGTTCATCCTTCCAGCATCATCTCATGCCTCTTCCCTTCCTTGCATTCTGTATTCCAGGCATACTTCAGAACTTGGCAGGGCGCAAATTTATGCCATTCAATTCCTTGCCTCTGGGCCTTTGAACCTGCTGCTCCCTCCACATGAAATGCCCTTCTCTCCACTCTTGCCTGGCTCACCCCTGCTCATCCTTCATGACTCAGTTCAGCTGAGACATTACCTCATTTCTCTGACCCCCAGCCTCCAGTCTGGTTAGGCCCCCCTCCTCTGTGCTTCCCTGGCGTCCTTGGTGTACCTCAATCTTAGCACCACTCACCTTAGATTGTAATTGTCTGTTTATTTGTCACCTCCTCCCCACCCACTTGAGGGAAGGAGCAAGTCCTTAGTCCTCTGGAAACCTAAAGCTTAGAATAGTTTTACCAGACAGGTAGCAAATACTCAAGCAATGCTTTCTTATGAATGAATAAATGAATGAAGGAAAAGTGAATGAATGAAAGAAATCAAATCAAGGCATCCAATACAAGCAGATTACCTTATCAAGAACCAGCTTCTACTACTGAATCCTCCGTCCCAGTACCTCTGTCCCAGTCCCTGGAGTTAGCAACTCCAGCAACAAGGCTGACTTCCTCTTACCTACTTCCTTCCACCCACCTCCACATGCCTTTCAGATCTGCTCCCTTCTTCCACTTCCTCTGAATCCTTACCTGGGCCATTTCTCCAGCCTCCCTGAAGGTTTCTGTCTCCAATCTTCCTCTCCCTTCCACTCTGACCCCCGCCATCCTACATGCAGCTACACAAGGGGTCGTGGCTGAACGTATGGACCTCACTCCAAAGCCCCCTTTCTGCCCTAATTCTCTGCATCTGTGCACCCTAGTTCCACTATCTGTCCCCTGGGTCCATGGCTAGTCAGAAATTAAGGGACTGGTGGTACCAAGTGGATATAAGGCTTCTCATTCTCTCATAGGCTATGACTAGGCTGTTCCTATGACAGTAAAAAATATACTTTCAAACCAATACCCTCACAGCCTTTTGCTTTAGGATCCTTTTCTCCCATGAAGTCTATATGCTATATGACATATGAGAGGAGTGGTGTGGTTATAGATTATTAAAGATATTGGCTATGAGCCAGTAGCAAATACAACTACAATTAGCATGTATTATTGTGTGTTTTCTCTGTTCCAGGAACACATAGCCTGATTTAAATCTTCCTTCAGTCATATGTGGGAGATAGCACTCTTATTTTCATTTATAAGGGAGAAAACAGAATCTCTGAAAAGTTAATGATTTGCTCAAGGACATGAATTTATTAAGTGACAAAGTGGGGATTTGAATTCCGCTTTGTTTGACTCCAAAGCCAAGTTCTAACTCGGTAATACATGTACAAAAAATATTAAATATATTTAAATTTTTTTAATGTTTATTTATTTTTGAGAGAAAGAGGGAGAGAGAGAGAGAGTGGGGGAGGGGCAGAGAGAGAGAGAGAGAGGAAGATACAGAATCCAAAGCAGGCTCCAGGCTCCAAGCTGTCAGCACAGAGCCCGATGCGGGACTCAAACTCACCAACTGTGAGATCATGACCTGAGCCAAAGTCAGATGCCCAACCGACTGAGCCACCCAGTTGCCCCTTAAATATATGTAAATCAATGAAAAATACTTAGCATAAACACTGAAGACCAGATTACTGCACAGAAGTTTGTGTACCAAAAATTTTTAAGTTATCATTGAAAACCAAAAGACATTAGACTTGTCGAAGTTGCTTATGTAGCTTGAAAAACAAACTTTTTTATATATGGAAGAGTAGTCCTACCTTCAGCCCGGGTATATTGACAGATAGATAGAAGGTGGCCCTCCCAGAAGCCAACTTTTTCCAGTCTTTTCCTGTGTCTTTCCTGTTTTGACTAGCTGGTTAGTTGGCAGGAGGGAGTGAGGGTCAAGGGCACTGAGTAGCTGGGGCCATGGAAAGAGGAGCTGGACTCAGTGATTTAACCATCACTTCTTCCTCTGACATAAATCGTCCCAAATGAAACCTCTCACTATATTGTGACTAGTGATAACCCTTGGATTCTTTATGAAAATACCACAGAAATCCACAAATCTTTCCACTTCCATCCTTAAGTGTCTTATAATGATTTGCATCAAATTAAATAAGATGCTGTATATGCACTTTCTGAAGTAGAAAAACAAAGTGTTTTGTTTTTTGCCTTGTGGAAGTTTAAGAATAAGTCAAAATTCTTATCTCCCTTGGCTTTTATTTCTATACAAGACAGTGAAAGACAGTGAGGGAAATTGCCTTCTTGGAGTAGAGTCCAGAGTGAATTCAGCAGTCCTCACTGCCCCCTTCCCACACCCTTTTTGGGGGGTGAGGAGGCAAGGCTGGATGCTTTGTTGCAAAATAACCCTGCTTTGTGTTTGTCTAGCCCTTTCTGAAATGCAAAACCCCTTCCAAAAGCTGCCTCCCTTGTCTTCTCAGCACCCCCAATGGTTGTCATGAGATCAGAGAATTCACATCTCTGATAGAAAAAAACAAGGCTAGTTAGTTCACTGAGCCCAAGAAGAAAGCTCAATGACATATAGAACAACAATGGGTCTGGTTTCCCTCATACATACCATAATTTAATATGCTTCTAACTGCCCAACTCTCAAACATAGCATATCAAATTTTCAGGCTATTAATCTGTTTTTCAGATGTCCAGCTGCCTTACCCACATCTGCTTTACCGTGCCATTCCTCTAGTCACAGTCTGTGACAGGGATGACTGTTTCCTCATATCCATTTTCTCCTTTCTTATAATAGAACCCCTGTATATCAGTTGGCCCATCACCACTCAAGGATTACATATCCCAGCGTCTTTTGCATCTAGCTGTGGCCATGTGGCTAAAGTCGGTCCAACAGAATTTGAGTTAAAATAATGAGGGCAATTTCTGAGTTATCCCTTAATAGGAAGGGCTGTGTACCCTTTCCTTGTTTCCTCATCCAGTGGCTAGAATGTGGATGTTATCAGTGAGCCAATTTGGACCATGGGAAGGAGGGCCAAAGGGGTTGGCAGGACAATGAGATGGAAGGATTCTGGGTCTCTGATGGAGAGAAGCCACCAAAACTGGTTATATCCAGACAGGTTATATCCTGAAGGAAACATGAATGCACATCTTGTTAGAATCACTATTATCTTGGGATTTTGAACTGTTAGATTTTTATCTTAATTAATACCTGACCCAATGTACAAAAATAATCTGGATAGCTATGTACAAGGAGCCCCTCAAAAGATGGGACTATTCTTAACTGAATACTTCTTGCTTTGCGATGACAAAACCATGCTGAATGGCTCTGAACTTAAATCTCTGACCCTGATTTCAGATTCTATCTTTACCCCCTTCCATGCCATACTTTTCTCCTATGGCTGGAAACCCAGGTCATTTGTTTCCAGGAATGAAGCTCTATGTTTTCTCATTTACTGGTCCAGACAGGTAGCTACTATTCCGTAAGGGAATCCAGTGAGCATTGCTGGAAGAAAGCACAAAGTGGGAGAGCACTGGACCGGGAGCCAGGAGACCCTGGTTCTGCTACCAAATAGCTTTGCAATCTTGGAGATGCCACTTAACCTCTCTGGGCCAAAGTTTCAACACTAAAATACTACGATTGCTCTAAAATGACCTTGTTGGTAGGTAGTAACCTTGGATGCAGCTTCACAGTTGACTTCACAAGTCAAGGCTCGGCCTTGGTTGCCTTGGTAGAAGTTGAGAATATCTAGCATCATGGCATGGGAGCACCAGAGAAATAGAAAAATGCTATCTTCCAAACATTCTTTTTCCAATGGCCCTGATGAAAGCTATTCAGGCCAGAGTGGAGGGAAAAATTGGGGGATTCTATTCCCTTAGAGGTCACAGAAAGCTAGAAAGTATCTTCCAGGGTTTCACAGAAAGGGCAGCATTGACTTTGGGACTGAACACATCTTCCTTGTATGGGTCTGTCCTGTGAACCGCAGGAAAGCAGCATCCCTGAAGCTTGTCCACTAAAATGCCCACACTTAGGCCCATTTGCCCCATAAGAACTAAGAAACTCCCAGTTGGGAACCATTACTAGGCCACCCCTTCATTTTACAGTCAAAGAGAGATTAGATCCAGAGGGGTTCAGTAACCTTGCCTAAGATTATCCTTGCTCTGGTGAAGGAAGGAGCTGGGACTCCATGCAAGTCTCATGATTCTTGCCTACGTCTTCTCTCTGCATCCTGGGATAAGACCCAAGTGCAATCACTACTGTGGGTCAACCAGACCAGTGGACTCCAAAGCAGGGTGATAGTGTATCTCCCTGGGTGAATAAGACAATGTCCTGGGATGACAGAAGAAAAGCACTTTCTATTTTTGTTTTATTTCCTCCTTTAAATCCTGTGGAACTTTACAATGTACATAATTTATTAGTAGAGTAGCATGTGTATAATTTACAACCATACACACACACACACACACACACACACACACTCAAATATTTTTCAACCAATCGTATGCATGATCCGAAAGTGTGGAGCCCACCAGTTTAAGCATTCATTTCCACTTCTAACCCTAAAAAGGACCAGATTGCCCTGGTTTATTTTACTACTTATTTTTCCAGGTTGGAACCTGCAAGTTGTTCTTCTAAGTGTCAAATGCTAACCAAATCAGAATCCTCCATGTAGGCAGATTATCAGAGGATACGACCAGTGGTCAACCTGATCTTCTGTTTGGCATTAAATCCAGCAAGCCAAGCAGTTTTAGGTGACCTGGTCCTGACGTACTGGGAAGGTCTGGAATCACTAGAGGCAGCGAGGAAAGGAGAAGGGAAAAGATGGGTGAGGGGAAGCACCTCCACAGCGATGCTCTCTAGTTTAAACACCTTCTCTCCTTTTCAGTCTTGCTCACCTAGTCTTGGAACAGAGCTTAAATTACTTCAACCTTTAAAAATGTTCCTCTTAACCTTACTCTGCCACGTGAGATGAAGCAACACATAAGAGAATAAAAGCGACTTCTTTCTAAATGATCGAACATTCATCTAATATGCTCTGTGGTCCCTGCTTACACTGGAGCTAAGCACTCTCCCCCTTGGGCCTTAATCAGTATGACCGAGATGCAGGAAAATCAACATTCTGATGAAAAGAGACCCCCTGAATCCTGGGTTGGGGCAAGGGTATAACCTTTCCAAAGCATACTTACAAAAATCACCTGACGATCGGATTGTCCCTGCAGAGGAAAAAAAACAAACAAAACAACATGAAAGGAAAGTAAAACTTATAGGTCTAAAATGAAGCCCCTTCTACAGACAGCCAAGGGCAGCAAACACACATCTTCCCATCTGAACTCCCTTGACCGCTCACTCAGTTCTTGTTCCATGAGCGCTGTGGTACTGAGGGCTCTCCGCCCATGACCTTATTTGGCAATCACCGCATCCTTGTGCTACAGGCTGGTATGATACGGTACAGAGGTTCCCAAACTTTCTATGTTCACAGCACCTTTGCTGTCTCAGTAATATTTTTACAGCACCTCTCAGGCCAAAGAAATGCCTAAGTGTTCCATTTGTTTGGTAGTTACACCCAAACAGCTTGGCATTAGTAGTTCACACAGATGTCACTCTTTCCCTTGAAAAGTTGAGACATTCCACAGTATCCCTGAGAGGTTGGTGCAGAGCCCTGGACACCCTGGCACACAGTTTGGGAACCACAGATACACTCCCTATAATACAGTTATTATGTGGATCCCCGTTTTGTCCATGAGGGAACTGAGATCCAGTAAGGTTAGCTTGTTGTAATACAGCATCTGAATGCAAGTCTCTGAACCCAGAATCACTCTGCTATACCAGACCCCTCCCCTCTTCCTGACTCACTGCCTGTAGGTCTAGGCATTATTTCTCTTCCCATTCTGTATATTCTGCGCCTCCCCGCATCTCCCTACCTAAACACACAAGCACACGGGCATGTACACACACACAAACTTGTCCTCTTTGTTCAAACCATTCCCTTTGACTTCAGTGCACCTCCCTCTCGTCTGCCTTCCAGAAACTGTCCCTGCTTCAATTCTCTGCACCTACTTTGACCACTTGTTTTTATACTAAATCTTCCCTCTTCAAAACTTCAGTCTATTAAGCATGTTGGTCACATCCCGTCTTATGTTGCTCTCCAACTGGGTATCAGTAAGAATGTGATTTTCCCAGAGGACCGAAAGCTGCCGAGAAAGGGGGGTCTGTGTTGTCCTATGCTGGGTATACGGTAGCAGCTATGAAAGTTTGTTGAAATCAGCAAGGTATAATTTTTTTTTTAATTTTTTTTTTCAACGTTTATTTATTTTTGGGACAGAGAGAGACAGAGCATGAACGGGGGAGGGGCAGAGAGAGAGGGAGACACAGAATCGGAAACAGGCTCCAGGCTCTGAGCCATCAGCCCAGAGCCTGACGCGGGGCTCGAACTCACGGACCGTGAGATCGTGACCTGGCTGAAGTCGGACGCTTAACTGACTGCGCCACCCAGGCGCCCTGCAGCAAGGTATAATTTGATAGCACACTGTGAGGCCTGGATGTAATTAACAAACAGATCATATTTAACATAAAGGCAATGATCATCACGAATGATCATTAACACGTACCTGGCTTTACATTTTAACACCAAAGGCTTTTTTTTTTTTTTTTAACACCAAAGGTTTTTATTTTTGAGAGAGAGAGAGAGAGAGAGACAGAGTGCAGGCGGGGGAGGGGAAGAGACAGAGGGAGACACAGAATCTGAAGCAGGCTCCAGGCTCTGAGCTGTCGGCAAAGACCTGATGCAGGGCTTGAACTCACAGACGGTGAGATCGTGACCTGAGCCGCAGTCAAGACACTTAACCGACTGAGCTACCCAGGTGTCCGCCCACCAAAGGTGTTTACATACACCATTGTATTTGGAACTCACAACAATTATAGCCCTTTTGTGGGAGAAAGGAAAGGGTTAGTCAGATGAGGCACTCCGGCCGAAGTTACTCAACCTGTAAGTGCCAGAAGGATGTCTGGAAGCCCAGGGTGCCTATTTCCCTCCTGGCTCTCTGCTTCATGTATGCACTGCAGTGACCTCCCCAGAGATGCCAGTGTCCAGCCCAGCTCCATGTGATGGGTCAGGGACTGGATTCCAGAGGCACCGTCCAGACTCCCAGACACCTGTCACCAGCACTGTACCCTTGCTGCCTGGACTGTGGTGTAGGCAGAGCAGTGAGCCACACTCCCCTGCAAGATAGAAGGCTGGTGGCTGGGGACATTGCTGGCTCCTTGGTGGGGTCCAGATGCTTGTTGAAAGTTCCAGTGCTGCCGAGGTGAGACAGAACCTCTACTGGTGGCTTCCCACACGGGCTAAGCCAATCTCCCCTTTTAAGATAAAACCATAGCAGTTGGGATGGAGGGCTTCTGGGGCAAATGAGGAAAGCTGAAGCAAAAGTCTGAGACTAAAAGCCTACCGTGCAAAGGACAAGCAAGCTGCAAATGTGCATCTCTTCTTTTTGAAGAGCTTTGGTAAAAAAAACAGCCAACAGCCAGAGCAGGACTCTGAAGTCAGCCTGCCCTGGGTTTACGGTTGACTCTGTTACTCGCTAATGTATGATTTCGGGGAAATTATTTCACCTGTCTGAGTCTCAGTGTCCTTGTCAATAAAATGAGGTCGTAGATATTTGTGAATATGAAATGGAAAAATGAATATAAAGCATGAGGAATAGTGCCTGGCAGGTAACAGAGACCCAATGAGTGACGGCCACTTCTTCCCGGCGACAAATAGGTTTTCCACACACCAGCCTCGCGAACACTTACTAAGTAGGACTTACAAACAACCCCAGCACCACAGCCCCCATTACAGCAATCTTCTGGGCACTGGTGCTAACTGCTTGCAGAGCAACTCAAAAGGCTCTAGCCTGTAGGATAATTGTAGTAGAATGGGGAAGGAGGCAGAGAGTAGAGGAAAGAAAACAGAACATGCCTAAGGCAGAAAAATTCACCCAGAGAGACCCTGACAGCAGAGAGAAAAGAAATAGATGGAGAGCCAAAAATTGGTTAGTGGAAGGACGGGGTGCCTGCCGAGCTTGACAAGAAAAATAAACAACTTGGACCGTTGGAATATACATTTCAAATTACATCATTTTCTTCTGCATTGTGTCTCCAGGCTGCGGGGGAAGATACAAATGTGTCACATTTATTTATAAAGCTTTACTGGGATTTTTTTAAAAAATGGAATCGAATTTTATGAAGACAAAAAGGGGGGAAACAGCTGTAAGGTGGCTGTTTTCTCACATGACGAATGGGATGGGTTGAGTCCAGGATGGAAGTGTTTATGCCAGAACTTTCTTCATACCGCTGCCTTTCTGGAGATATAGATGCGTGTGGAGAGGGAATGTGCATGAAAGACATTTGTAAATTCCAGGGGACTATACAAACGGTTATTATTATTACATATACAGCATGCGCGCGCACACACACACACATGATTAGAAATCCTTCTGGATATCGCTGAAATGCCAACCGCAGCTGTGTCTTTGTGGGAGCTGCCATGATGGAGATACTCACAAGGGCAGGGATGTCCTGGCTGAGTGGCACACTATGGGACCGCTCCTGCAGGGATTTATCGACGCCGACCTCGGAGTAAAAGACCTGGAAAAGACACAGACATCCAGGGTGAGAGTAGGGCCAGCACTCCTCTACCAGATCAAGGTTCTGGGGTTCTAACTCCACTTACAACAGCAGTGGGTTCTGAGGGGCACCGCCTCTCCTCACAGACACCTGTTCTGAGGCAACAAACATCAGCTTGACCTGGCCGGGCTTGCAAACTCAGAAGCCAGAAGGGAGACACGTATTAGTGAAATGGGATAGAGAGGGCTGGACCCAGCTCCTACTATTTTTCCCCAAACCACGACTTTCTCAGGCAATCTTCTATCTTCCCACTTTGGATACAACATGACTTCAGAAACACATCTCTCTGCTTTAAGAAGCCGATGGGATGAGGACCTGTGTGTGTGTGTGTGTGTGTGTGTGTGTGTGTGTGTGTGTGAGAGAGAGAGAGAGAGAGAGAGAGAGAGAGAGAGAGAGAGAAAGGGAGGTAGTAGGGAGATGCAGGTCGTGGCATTATTGGGGGAGCTTCCGTTCGACCTCAAGTGGGCAGCCCAGCTCCAGGGGGCTTGGAGCCCCATAGGAATGTGGTCCCCAGTGTGGCCAGCTCTCTGGATGTCCCCAGAGATTTCAGAACTCTAAATATTTATCTGAAATTTCCTAACTCCTAAAAGTTGACTTGTTTTTAAAAACCCTGTTCAAACAAAACATTTTAGTGAACGGAAATCAGTCAAACCTGTAACCTCTGGCAGGTAGGAACGCATTCTCTGTTCCCTCCCCCACTTTGCCTGTCCATCCCTTTGCTTTAAGTTAGATTTTACAGTATTTTGTATTTATTGACAACATTCCACAGTGACTCCCTATTACTTCCCATGCTTCTGCTATTTAGCCTCTGAACTTGACTGTGGGCAATTGGATAGCAAGAACCACATCTTCTACTTAGTTTATATTTTCCCATCCCTGAGCAGAGTGAGGACTCCAAAGATCCTAACTGACTTTCAGGCACTTATAAACACCCTTAAAAGGGAAACATTTCCTCTGGTTTCATGTAAGGAGACTGGGGGAGTTATTAATATGGGAGGGTTGATATAAGGAGACCATATATAGACAGAGCAAGGGTGGGAACAGCACAGTTACCCCAACCACACCCACTACAGAAATTCCTGTGCCCAGGTACTCACGGTATACCCAATGATGGGGCTCCCAGGATGCCTTGGCATTTTCCACTGGATGCTGAAATCTGTGCAGTTCAGTGGGTACAGCATGATATCGAGAGGAGGTCCAACCTTGCCTGCCCCAAAGCAAAAGAGATTATGTTAGAGGCTCCACACATCCCACCTTGAGTGTACTTACAGATGGAGAGCATACTTCAAGATGATGCCACAGGACAGAAATGCAGACATCTCTCTGGTATGCCACACCTCTATCAGCTGACTTCACCAGAATTCTGCCATCCCCTCCCAAACTGGCAATGGTAGGGAAATCAGCCCAGCTATTTCTCTCAGTCTCTTCTGTTAACTTTTTTGTTTTAATTTTTTTATGTTTTTTTTATTTTTGAGAGAGACAGACAAGAGTGTGAGCAGGGGTGGGCAGAGACAGAAGGAGACACAATCTGAAGCAGGCTCCAGGCTCTGAGCTGTCAGCCCAGAGCCTGACTCGGGGCTCGAGCTTGTGAACTGCAAAATCATGACCTGAGTCAAAGTCGGGTGCCTCCCTTCTGTAACTTCTAATGCCCCAGGGACCAGTAAAGGGAGAGTCAGGGTAGCACAGACCAAACACTTCCAACTTGACTCTAGGAGCTTGGAATGTATTAAAGGAAGATGGTGATTTTATTTAGTAGCATATATATATATATATATATATATATATATATATATATATAATGTATGTTACATAGCTATGTCTGTTTATATATATTCTTATTACAGAACATTTCAAAAATATGGTTAAGTGTAAAACAGGGTTAGAAAATTTCAAATGTTTTACTGTATCCTTACCTTAGATTTTATTATAACAAATAACGCATTTTATATTTATAAATATACTAGATGTGGATTGCCAAAATTGAGAAAATACAAAAAAATTACATTTAGAAATGAGTCCTGTTGAGGTGCCTGGGTGGCTCAGCCAGTTAAGCGTCTGAGTCTTGGTTTCAGCTCAGGTCACGATTGCACGGTTTGTGAGTGGGAGCCCCCCATTGGGCTCCACGCTGGCAGTGCAGAGCCTGTTTGGGATTCTGTCCCTCTCCTCTCTCTGCCCCTCCTGCTTGTGTGCTCTGTCTCTCTCTCTCTCTCTCTCTCTCTCTCTCAAAATAAAGAAATAAACTTAGGGGCGCCTGGGTGGCTCAGTCAGTTGAGCGTCCAACTTCAGCTCAGGTCATGATCACACAGTCTGTGAGTTCGAGCCCCACGTTGGGCTCTGTGCTGACAGCTCAGAGCCTGGAGCCTGCTTTGGATTCTGTGTTTCCCTCTCTCTCTGCCCCTCCCCAACTCGTGCTCTGTCTCTCTCATTCTCAAAAATTAATGAATGTTAAAAATATATTAAAAAAGAAAAATAAACTTTAAAAAATTCTCTAAAAATAGAAATGAGTCCTGTCAACATTTGAATACAGTACCTCCTTTGGTTATATAACATTTTTTTTTTGTGTGTGTGTGTATATATATATATATATATATATACACACACACACACACACAAATATATGTACATATAAATTTATATATGTACATATAATTTTTATTTTTCTTTGTTGTGTTCATTATATATAATAAGTATATATACAGTCATAATTTTAAATCTTATTTTCACTTTGTATATATAGTATGTGTGTATATATGTGTGTATGTGTGTGTGTGTGTGTATATATATATATATATACACACATACATATATATACATATATATATATACGCATACATATATATACATATATATAAACTGAAAGTATAGTTGTTCCCCCTTATGAGTGCAGGATACTTTCCAAGACCCCCAGTGGATGCCCAAAACCACAGATAGTACCAAAACCTATATATACTAAGTTTTTTCCTATAAATATATACTTGTGACAGTTTACTTTAATAATTAGGCACAGTAAAAGGTCAGCAATAACTAATAATAAAGTAGCACAATTATAATAGTATACTGTAGTATAAGTTATGTGAGGTCTCGCTCTCAAAAGATCTTGTTGTGCTGTACTCACCCTTCTTGTGATGATGTGAGATGATAAAATACCTACATGATGAGATACAGTGAGGTGAATGATGTGGGGACTGTGACATAGTGTTAGGCTGTTATTAACCTTTTGATGACATGTCAGAAGGAGGATCATCTGCTTCCAGACTGTGGTTGATGGTGGGTAACTGAAACCAACAACACTGAAATGGCAGATAGGTGGGGGACTACTGTAATGCATATGCCACAATTTCCACTGTTTCTCATTCCACTATTGTTAGACATTTAATTTATTTCCAGTATTTTGCTATTTTAAATAAAGCTCGATGAGGGCAGGAAATGGGTATGTCCAGTTCAGAGCACAGAGACCAATAAATGGGAGAGCTTGAGCGCATGAATGTTCTTCAATTTGATTTCCCACTTGCTAATATGTCCTGATGATCCTTCTTTTTAACAACTGTGTATAATTCTCCAGCATAACAGTTAGGATATTTTGTCTGCAATTAAGAGATATCTAATGTGTATATTTATTAGACTGCTGCTGGGGCCTCCCACCAATGTATTTAATAACATAGTGGCTCAAGTGATAGAGGCTCAGTGCCATCACTTGGCAAGAACTACAAGTCCAGGAGGCAGTGCCACCCCTCCCTGCCCATAGACACCTACCACTGCCACCAATGCTATCACTCAGAGATTTGGTCTTCGACTACTCTCTAGCTCTGCCTTGGTTCAAGATCTAAAGTCCCATCCAACTGGCCAGACTTATGTAATGTAACACCTTCTTGGCTCAACCAAGGGGTCAGAAAGGAAAGATCAGTTTTTTTTCTGGTTTCCCAACTGTGAAAAAATGAAGGGAGTCTTAGGAATAGTTCTATCAATCCCATCCATAGTACAGAAGGCTGCTTAGAGGAGAATCAGACCCCAGGAAAAGAGCAGTGGGAGGTGGGAAGGCCTAATACTCTGCTACTCAGAGCATGCATGTATATTAACTGTTACTCTGTCGATTGACATTTAGGTTGTTTACAAAATTTCACTGTTAAAAATAATGCTGAGAAGAACATTTGTGTATGTACCTTTTTGCTCACATGTCTAAATATTTCTAGATGGATACCTATTAAAGATTATGGGTACATCTATCCTAAAACAGTGAAATGCACATTCTTTTCAAGTGCATCTCCAGAATAGATTACACGTTAGGTCACAAAACAAGTCTCAACAAATTCAAAAAGATTATAGTCATACCATGCATCTTTTCCCACCACAACTCTATGGCAGTAGAGATAAACCAAAAGAAAAAAAGAAAAGAAAAGAAAAGAAAAGAAAAGAAAAGAAAAGAAAAGAAATCAATCACAAGAAAAAATCTGAAAGACCACAAATACATGGAGGTTAAATAATATGCTTCTAAACAATGAATGGGTCAACTGAGAAATCAAAGAGGAAATAAAAAATACATGGAGACAAATAACAATGAAAACACAATAGTCCAAAATCTTTCATATGCAGCAAAAGCACTTCTAAGAGGGAAGCTTATAGCAATGCAGGCCTACCTCAAAAAGCAAGAAAAATCTCAAATAAACAACGTAACCTTACACCTAAAGGAGCTAGAAAAAGAACAAACAAAACTCAAAACCAGTATAAGGAAGGAAATAATAAAGATGAGAACAGAAATAAATGAAATAAAAACTAAAAGCTAAACACACACACACACACACACACACACACACACACACTAAACAGTAAAATGGATCAATGAAACCAGAAGCTGGTTCTTTGTAAAGATCAACAAAACTGATAAAACATTAGCCAGACCTATCAGAGAAAAGAAAGAGAGAGAGAGATAGAGAAGACTCAAATAAACAAAATCACAAATTAATTAAAGAGGAGAAACTGACACCACAGAAATGCAAAGGACTATAAGAGAATATTATAAAAAATTATATGCCAACAAATTGCCAACCGAGAAGAAATGGATAAATTTCTAGAAACATATAACCTCCCAAAACGAAATCAGGAAGAAATACAAAATTTGAACAGATGTATTACCAGCACTGACATTGAATCAGTAATCAAAAAATGCCCAAAAACAAAAGTCCAGGACCAGACAGCTTTCACAGGTGATTTTGCCAAATATTTAAAGAGTTAATAATGTATTTTTCTCAACTATTCCAAAAAAATAGGAGAGGAAAGAAAGATTCCAAATTCATTCTACGAAGTCAGCATTACCTTGATCTCAAAACCAGATAAAGACACTACCAAAAAACAAAAAAGAGAGAACTATAGACATAAAAATCCTCCACAAAATATTAGTGAACCAAATCCAATAGTACATTTAAAAAAATCATTCACTACGATCAAGTGGCATTTATTCCTGAGATGCAAGGGTAGTTCAATAGTCACAAATCAATCAACATAATACATCACATCAAAAAGAGAAAGGGTAAAAACAATGTGATCATTCAATAGTCACAGAAAAAGCATTTAACAAAGCACAATATCCATTCATGACAAAAACCCTCAATAAAGTGGGTTTAGAGGAATATACCTGAACATAATAAAGCCCATATATGAAAAACTCATTGCAAACATCATACTCTGGTGAAAAACTGAAAGCTTTCCCCCAAAGATCAGGAACAAGACAAGGATGTTCACTATTACTACTTGTATTCAACATAGTACCGGAAGTCCTAACCACAGCAATCAGACAAGAAAAAGAAAAGGTATCCAAATTGGTTAGAAAGAAGTAAAACTTCCACTATTTACAGATGACCTGATACTATACATAGGAAACCCTAAACACTCCACCAAAAAGCTACTAGAACTGATAACTGAATTCATAAGGTCACAGGATACAAAATCATTATACAGAATTCTATTACATTTCTATACATTAACAATGAAATAGCAGAAAATTAAGAAAACAATCCCATTTACAATTGTACCAGAAATAACAAAATATATAGGAATAAACTTAACCAAGGAGGTGAAAGACCTGTACTCTAAAAACTATAAAACATTGATGAAGGAAATTGAAGATGACACAAATCGAAAGATATTTCATGCTCATGGATTGGAAGAACATTGTTAAAATGTCTGTACTACCCAAAGCAACTTACAAATTTAATACAATCTCTATCAAAATACCAAAGCATGTTTCACAGAACAAGCACAAATAATCCTAAAATCTGTATGGACCTCCAAAGACCCTGAGAGTCAAAGTAATCTTGAAAAAGAAGAACAAACTGGAGGTATCACAATCCCAGATTTCAAGATATGCTATGAAGCTGTAGTTATCAAGACAGTACGATATTGGCACAAAACTAAATAAACAGATCAACAGAACACACTAGAGAGCCCAGAAATAAACCCATGATTATATGGTCAATTAGTCTTCAACAAAGGAGGCAAGAATATGCAATGGGAAAAAGACAGTCTCTTCAACAAATGGCATTGGTAAACTGGACAGCCCCATGCAAAAGAATGAAAGTGGACCACTTTCTTACACCACACACAAAAATAAAATCAAAAGGGATTAAGGACCTAAGTGTGAGAACTGAAACCATAAAAATCCTAAGAAAAGAGCACAGACAGGAATTTCTCTGACATTGGCTATAGCAACATTTTTCTAGATATTTGTCCTGGGGCAAGGAAAACAAAAGCAAAAATAAACTATTGGGACTACATCAAAATAAAAAGCTTCTGCACCGCAAAGGAAACTATCAATATAACTAAAAAGCAACCTATGCAATGGGAGAAGATATTGCAAATGACATCCGATAAAGGGTTAGTATCCAAAATACATGCATAACTATGAGAAAGAATGAAATCTGGCCTTTTGTAGCAACATGGATGGAACTGGAGAGTGTTATGCTAAGTGAAATAAGTCATACACAGAAAGACAGATTCCATATGTTTTCTCTCCTATGCGGATCCTGAGAAACTTAACAGAAGACCATGGGGGAGGGAAAGGAAAAAAAAAAATGGTTAGAGAGGGAGGGAGCCAAAACATAAGAGACTCCTAAAAACTGGGAACAAACTGAGGGTTGATAGGGGGTGGGAGGGCACGGTGGATGGGTGATGGGTATTGAGGAGGGCACCTGTTGGGATGAGCACTGGGTGTTGTATGGAAACCAATTTGACAATAAATTTCATAATAAAAAATAAAAATTTAAAAAAAAATTAAAAAAAAACAAAATACATGAAGAATTTATATAACACAAATAATCCAAATTAAAAATGGGCAGAAGACATGAACAGACATTTTTCCAAAGAAGACATACATATAGCCACAGACACATGAAAAAATGCTCAACCTCACTCATCATCAGGGAAATGCAAATCAAACTCAATGAAATATCACCTTACACCTGTCAGAAGGGCTAAAATAAAAAACACAAGAAACAACTGGTTAAGAAATTAACCAGTTTAGAAGCAAGGAAGAAGATACACCCTTATGTTTATTGCAGAATTATTTACAGTAGCCAAATTATTTATTTTATTTTTATTTTTTCAATATATGAAATTTATTGTCAAATTGGTTTCCATACAACACCCAGTGCTCATCCCAAAAGGTGCCCTCCGCAATACCCATCACCCACCCTCCCCTCCCTCCCACCCCCCATCAACCCTCAGTTTGTTCTGTTTTTAAGAGTCTCTTATGCTTTTACAGTAGCCAAATTATTGAAGCAACCAAGTTTCCATTGATAGATGAATGGATAAAGAAGAAGTGACACACACACACGCACACACACACACGCAGGAAAATTACTCATCCATAAAAATAATGAAATCTTGCCAACTGCAATAACATGAAGCTAGAGAGTATAATGCTAAGTGAAATAAGTCCGTCAGAGAAAGACAAATACCATATGATTTCACTCAAATGTGGAATTCAAGAAACAAAATAAATGAACAAAGAAAAATAAGAGACAAAAAATAGAATCTTAACTATAAAGAACAAACTGTTGGTTGCCTGGGAGGAGGTGGGTGGGGGGATGAGTGAACAGGTGAAGGGGATGAAGAATCTACTAGTCCTGATGAGCACTGAGTCATGTACGGAAGTGTTGAATCACTATACTGTACAACTGAAACTAATATACACCATATGTTAAGTATACTGGAATTAAAATGTTTGAAATTATGGGTATATGCATTTTAAGTTTTAATGGACTGACTTACTGCTCTCCACAAAGGATTAAAGACATTTGATTTTTTTCATTTGGGCAAATTCTTAAAACAGAATTCTTGTATCTAGGACAGAATTTTTCAATATCCACACCATTGACCTTATGGGCTAGAGGTGTTTTGTGGGAACTCTCCTGTGTACTGTAGGATGTTGAGTAGCATCACTGGTATCAGCTATTAGCTCACTAGATGCCCCAAACATAGCTGGAAAAACCAAAAATAATCTCCAGACATTGCTAAATGTCTCCTGGGAGCAAAATTGCTTCCAGTTGAGAACTACTGATCTTAGAGAATGGATTATTGATTTAGCTATTTATTTATTTATGATGTTTATTTATTTTTGAGAGAGAGCACAAGCAGGGGAGGAGAAGAGAAAGAGAGAGAGAGAGAGAGAGAGAGAGAGAGAGAATCCAAAGCAGGCTCCAGGCTCTGATCTGTCAGCACAGAGCCCGACACGGGGCTCGAACTCACGAACCGTGAGATCATGACCTGAGCTGAAGTCGGATGCCTAACCAACTGAGTCACTCAGGTGCCCCAAGAATGGATATTTTAAAGATTTTTTTATAAATGTTACCCAACTAACATCTGAAAAATTAACCAGTTTAGAAGCTTATGGAGGTGTATGAGGATACCCAGTAGAAGTAACACACCTTCACCAGATCTGAGTATTACTTAAAAGTCTTTGCTAATTTGATAAGAAAAGAATTGAATATTTTAATATCTTCTTTGGCTATTCTTCTTCATCTATTCATGTGTTTTGTACATTTTTTCAATTGGGTTGTTAATTTTTTTCTTATTGATGTAAAAAGAACTCTTACTAGGTTAAACATCCTAATCATTCACCTGTATTTTCTCTGCGTATTTTTATTTTGGGGTCTAGCTGTGTAATTAACCACTACTGGCCAGCTTTCCTGCCGAGTTAAGAGGTGTATGCTAACAAAATCTCAAAGGACACTGGTAAGTGGGGGGAAACAGAGTAGAAATGACTTATCAGACCCTCGCCGAACCATAGAATAACCAGTAAGCACACCTTCATCCTAAGTCCTAGGAATAGAACTTTCTCCATTTACTTTGGGGAAAATGACAACTGATCAAGGCGGGCTGCTTGGGTCAATAAGCAGGACACCAGTTCTCATGTCTTTTGTATATCTGCCATTGTTCACAGAAACAGAAAACACTCTGAGTATTTGAAGCACAAGCATGGTTACAAAATTGGTGAGAAGGCCAGTGGAATGGAATTTAGGACCCTCCGTTCACTGTATTTTATAGATAGATAAATATATAGATGTGAGAGAGAGAGAGAGAGAGAGAGAGAGAGAGAGAGAGAGAGAGAGAGACTAGCTATAGTGGTGACCCAAAACTAAGAAGCCTCTGCCTTCACATTCAGTCCTGTCAATAGACTGCAAGCTGCCTTTACACACCCACTGATGTGGGGGTGAGCTTTGGAAGGATGAGTTCTCATGTTTTGATGGCCTCGCTTAGCAGGAGAAACGGCAGGAGGAAAGTGGCCTTCATCCCACTCCTGTCTTCCATTTGTCCCAAGAATGCATCCCATTGGCGGAACCTAATTTACATCCAGAATACTGCCTGCAAGGCAGTCTGGAAAATGTCGTTTTAATTCTTCCAGCCTGTGAGTTACAGTAACGGCACCTAGAAGGAGGATGAATAGATGTTGAAGGAGCAAGCTATAGGTTCTATGACATATTCGTACCATACAAAGGATAAATTCCGATATGCTATCCCCTTTACTTTCATATTCTGTAGGAAAATATTCTGGCCGAGCCCTGCTGGGACACAGTTAGGTACGACTTCTATTTTACTGGCATATTCACTCATTCATTAAATCTTTCACATACATAGCAAGTATGTATCGAGTTCCTGTATGTATGAAGCACTGGGTTAGTCAGTGAGGTTACATTAAAGATGAGAGAGATAGAGGACCAGGAACGAGTTAGCAGGACATTACCACTGGGTGTGATAAGCCTAAGGGGAGATGTGGGGCACTTTTGAGGCAATGGCAAGGATGCACCTGAGGCAAAGTGGGGGTGGGAAAGCGTTCCAAGCACAAAAAGCAGTACGTACTCTTCCCCCAAAAGCAGGAGGAGGAATCACATAATGGAACCACTGAGGCGTTGTAGTTGGGTCAATGTGGGGGCGAAGGAAAGGAGTCGGGAAAGCTGCAACGATTCTGCCTTGGGCAACACAGGGGAGGAGGGTTTAGGCCATTCAGTGTCTGGGAACACAAAGATGGCCATTACAGTGATGAGGGAGGTGTGGTCATGGGCAGCTGGTGAGCAAGACATGGCCAGGTCAGACATTTGGACCAAACACCAAAAATATTCCAGATGAATCAAATGGTGAAAGGCTGGAAATAAAATTATAGAAGAGAATTGGATTTTAAAATCAGATTTTTGTTTTTGAGGAGAAACCTCTCTAACCTTAAAAAAGGTAAAGAGAATAAATCAAAAGAAAATGATGAATTCTGCACCATAAAACTTTCACTATGCTCTTTAAAAATTGTAAAAGAAAATCAAAACAACAGACTGAAGGATAAACGATCGCAGCAAAATGACAGGCCAAGGGCTATCTTTATTTTAAAACTCATACATATTGATTAAAAAAAGACATATTCAGACCCTAATAAATAAAATATGAGGAGACAACTCGCAAAAGAGAATGTATAGCTGGTAAACGTGCATGGCGAAATATTCAAATTTGCTAGTTATCAAATAAATACAATTTTTAAAAATTGAGATGTCATTCTTACCTATTAAATTAGCCAAATATTTAAGTGATAGTAACTAATATTGACAAGAGTACATGAATGTGCTACTCTCAAAAAATTACTTGTGACATTGTAAATGAGCACAGGCATTTTGGAAGACAATTTGGCAATGTGCAGTGATATCCAAAGCCATAAATATGTTCCTTTCCTTGTGCTCTCAGAAGTGTGGTTACAGTCTGCCATGAGGAAAGAATCTTAAAAGAAGAGAAGACCACTCACATGAAAATGTTCTGCCTGTGATCACTTGTGATACAGAAAAAGTATAAACAATCTAGATATTTAGAATCAGGGTGGTAGGTCATTAGCGGTGTATTTCACAGGTGGACTGTAATACAGACATTAAAAGTGAGATTTGAGGGGCACCTGGGTGGCTCAGTCGGTTGAGCGTCCGGCTTCGGCTCAGGTCATGATCTGGCGGTTTGTGGGTTCAAGCCCCACGTTGGCTCTGTGCTGACAGCTCGAAGCCTGGAGCCTGCTTCGGATTGTGTGTCCCCACTCTCTCTCTGCCCCTCCCCAACTCATGCTCTGTTTCTGTCTCAGAAATAAATAAACATTTTTAAAAAAATGAGATTTGACTAAACATAAAGTGGTATCTTGGATTGGATCTGGAACAGAAAAGGACATTAGTGGAAAACCCAGTGATATCCTAATAGTCTGTAGTTCAGTTGATAATATGGTACTGTGACTAGTTAGTACTATCCCTAGTTAATTTTTTATTTTTTTTTTTTTTTTAATTTTTGATTTGATTTATTTATTGAGAGGGAGACACAGAATCCGAAGCAGGCTCCAGGCTCTGAGCTGTCAGCAGAGAGCCCGACGCGGGGCTCGAACTCACGGACCATGAGATCATGACCTGAGCCGAAGTCGGACGCTTAACCAACGGAGCCACCCAGGTGCCCCTATCACTAGTTAATTGTTTAGATTTGACAAATGTGCCATGGTTACGGAAGACGTTAGCACGAGGATAAACTGGGTGAAAGGAGGGTAGGAATTCTTTGATCTTTGCAACTATCTATAAATCTAAATGTCTTTCAGAATTAAAAGTTTATTTCAATTTTATTTTTTTAAGTTTATCTATTTTGAGAGAGGCAGAGAGAGAGCAAGTGGGTGAGGGGCAGAAAGAGAGAGAGAATCCCAAGCAGGCTCTGTACACTGCCAACACAGAGCCCAATGGGGGGCTTGAACTCACAAAACTCAAGCCCCAACGTGGGGCTTGAACTCAGGTCATGAGATCATGACCTGAGCCGAAATCAAGAGTCAGAGGCTCAATTGACTGAGCCACCCAGGTGCTCCAAAAGTGAAGCTTGTATCACTCTTCAGCAAAAAATATGATGTGGTGTTAAATAAAAAGTATGCCCAATTGCCATGGATACTATTACTAGACTTCTAGGAAGTACTGGAAAATAATTTGAAGGCAAGAGTAAAAAGCAATTGTTATGTTAGGGTGGCTGAGATTAAAGATGATTTTTCTTCCTTCTGTTTTCTTCTATTCGGTAAGCTTTGTAGAATGTTAGTCTATTTTTTTTTATGATTTTTAAAAATTACTCTGTAAAGTATTTTTTTTAACGTTTATTTATTTTTGAGACAGAGAGAGACAGAGCATGAACGGGGGAGGGTCAGAGAGAGGGGGACACAGAATCCGAAACAGGCTCCAGGCTCTGAGCCGTCAGCCCAGAGCCCGACGCGGGGCTCGAACTCACGGACCGCGAGATCGTGACCTGGCTGAAGTCGGACGCTTAACTGACTGAGCCACCCAGGCGCCCCTGTGTAAAGTATTTTTATAGTCAAAGACCATTGCTCCTTTGTAGCAAAGGAGATCCACAGACAACTGCTTCATGAAGCTTGTATTAGTTGCCTTAAGGCAAGCTTTGTTGTCTCACGGATGCAATCTGTCTCTCTCCATTTAATGGGAAGGCTAAAAATAGTTGGCAATTAATGAAGCAGATCTATTAGCTCTTAACCACCAAAGGTAACGTATCTGCATAAAATATTATTTCTGTATCATAAGTCAATCGTCATGGTAAAACGAAGGCACGCAGGAAGGAGGCTATCGCTGTCCTGAGCAGCGCCACACAGCATTGTCAACTGGTAGCAACAGAAGTGCTATCGGGGTGACCTGGCATTGGAAAGAATACAGAACAGGCACTCTCGTGCTCCTCCCTACTTTGGTGGCTGGCTCTATCAGAACAGGATTTTCCAAAAGTTTTTGCTCCCTATGCCCCGGATTCTCTAGAGCAGCTCTGATTCTAAATTGTGTCTCACAACAATGGAAGTTAGAGGGGCATGGCCACGGGGTCTCCCAGGACATGGGTGGAGGATGGCCAGGGCCATGTCTCATTCACCGTGTCTCAGAGAGGAAGGACAGGTCCCTGACCTTCATGAAGATTCTAAACTAGAGCTGGTGGGGAAGCCAAGTGCTCTGAGCATGCTGCCTTTACATACACCCATTTCCATGGCCCTGCCTACTGATGAGATTTTGTTTTTCTTTTCTCAAAATAACTAACGTTTTATCTAATGGGAGAAATATTTGCAAACTATATATTTGATAAGGGGTTAATATCCAAAATATGTAAGGAACTCATACAATTCAATAGCAAAACAAAAACAAAGCAAAAACAAAACAACACAAAAATAATACAATTAAAAATGGGCAGAGAACCTAAAATTTTCCAAAGAAAGACATTTTCCAAAGAAGATACACAATTAAATAGCCAAAAGATATGTGGAAAGGTGCTCAACATCACTACCCAACAGGGAAACACAAATCAAAACCACGATGACATATAACCTCACAGGAGATATGGCACATTGGGGAGGATGTACGGAAAAGGGACTTTTCTTGTGCACTGTTGGTGGGAATGTAAATTGGCACAGCCCCAGGGTGCCTGGGTGGCTCAGTCAGTTAAGCATTGGACTCTTGATTTCGGCTCAGGTCACAATCTCACAGTTCATGAGCTCCCGCCCCATATTGGGCTCTGCACTAACAGCTACTTGGGATTCTCTCCCTGTCTCACTCTGCTCCTCCCCTGTTTGCGTGCATGATCTCTCTCTCTCTCTCTCTCTCTCTCTCTCTCTCTCTCTCTCTCTCAATAAATAAATAAACATTAAAAAATAAGTTTAAATTGGCACAGCCACTATGTAAATCTATATGGAGGTTCCTCAAAGAACTAAAAATAGAACTACCATGACTGGGTATCTGAAGGAAATGAAAACAGGATCTCAAAGAGATATCTGCACCCCTGTGTTCATTTCAAGCATTATTTGTAATAGCCAAGGCAGGGAAACAACTCATGTCTATTGATGGATAAATGGGTAAAGATGTTGTTTTATACACACACACACCAGCACTGATCAGCAAAGTACTACTGAGCCATACAAAAGAAGGAAATCTTTCCATTCGTGACAACACAGATGAACCTGAAGGCCACTGTGCTAAGTGAAATAAGTCAGATAGAGAAAAGCGAATCCTGTTTTATTTCATTTGTATGTGGGATCTAAAAAAAAAAGTCAAACTCCTAGAAACAGAGTAGATTGGAGGTGGGTGGGGAGGAGAATGCGTAATGGTGGCCCAAGGATACAAGTTTCCAGTTATAAGATAAGTAAGTTCTGGGGACCTAACGTACAGCATGGTGACGACAGTTTACAATGCTGGAAACCTGCTGGGAGAATAAATGTGAAAAGTTCTTACCGACGTAATAAATGCATCAGCTAGCCTCACTGAGGTAATCATTTCTCAACAAGTAAATCAACTGTATATGTCAAATTATCACATTGTACACCTTAAACTTACACAACGTTATATGTCACTTATATCTCAATAAGGCTAAAAAAAAATAAATAAATGTGGGGACGAGGAATAAAATAGAGCTAAATCTCCATTCTCTATTCCTTTCCTTTTCCTTCTTCTCTTCCAGAGGGAACAACCCTTTGGTGTTCTGTGTCTTATCCCCGTGTAGGTTTGCATACTTTCCTTTTGTCTACACATTTCTTTATTTTACTGGAAACAACGTAACTGTCCAGCAGTAAGAGAATGGATAGACTGTGGTTTATCCACACAATGTACCACCATCTTTCCCCCCTTGAAGGTTGGTTTCTTGAAAATGAAAGAGAGATCTATCTGAGGAAAGATAAAGAGAGATACAGGAGAAAACCCCTGTAAACTTGAAAGCATTCCTCAAATAGTAGTCAGCTTCTGAATCTCCCCTCACTGCTGTCCTGGCAATTGTCATTCTTTGGTTTCTAAATGCATTGCCATTGGCCCGTGTGCATGTCAGTTTCCAAAATGTCTCACTGCCATCTTCTGCCTATTCCCTTTTGTCCTGCTCTTTGCCCCAAATTACAATCATTTGAGTGGAATTTGGGAAGGACCAGTAGTAAATACATTTGTTTGACCCAACATCACCAGAAATCAATTGATCCGCATGACAATATGGGACACAGGAGAGAGAAATTATTCCTATTTTCCAGATGAAGAAACTGAAGTCTGAACTGGGTTGACATAAAATCTTATCAATGGGGCAGGAGGCAGAGACAGTGAGTAATGAGGTAGAATTGTTCTTCCTCCTCGACTTTTTCTTGGCGATTCTGCACAACCTCTTCTTCTCAACCCCCACTAGGTGCCCTCCTCCTGGGGGCTCCCATCCCCGCCACTCACCCCTACATAGATGCTGGTGGCTCCCCAGTCTATTTCTCCAGCCCAGCCACCTCTTCCAGAAGGGCGGGTCTATGTCCCTAACTGCCAAGTGGACCCAGGTGTCACATGGGCTTCTCAAACTTCACATGTCAAAACTGAGTTCGTCACTTTTCTCTTTAACCTCAGCCACATCAGCAATCCTTGTCCTGCTAGGTGGCATTACCATCCACCACGATTCCCAAAAGCCTGGAAGTCACCTTCAACATCAAATTAATCACAAGGTATCAATTCTCTCCTATTCGTGCAGGCCTCAGAATCCTCCTCAACTCAGTGCCTGGAAGCAACAGCACCAGCTGCTGTTCAGGGAGGTGCGTGCAGTGGAACATATTTGCCATTTGTCCAGACTCCCCTGGTGGTTTTCTGGTCTTTCCAGATCCTAGGGGATACAGTTTCCTTCTCTCTGCATTTACTCTCCTCTGAAGAGTATGTGTTCATAACTAAATGAAACTTGTTTTCTGCAAAGCAGTGGAATGCAACATTAAGGGTGTCGGAGTCAGGCTGGTGGCTCTAAACTCTGTGTGTAGGAGGCACATATGAATGGCCAGCTGCTGGAAGGAAGCACCAGAGACACATTTGCATTGTGAGCACAGCTTTTTTTTTTTTTCCTTGTGTGTTTGTTTGAAGTGTCCTCGAGGGTAGGGTAGGGCGGATCTCCAGCTGGGGGCTGGCTGAAGCTGAATTTGCAGAGCAAGCACATTGTTTGAGAATGTAGATTACTGGGGTATACAAGGAGGGGGTAGGTTAAAAGCCAGAGAAAGCCACTCAGTAGAACCACCTTTGCTATGGAGATAGATTCCAGGCAGGGCAGGGTGGTTCTGGAAAGGTCAGAGAAACCATGGGGAAATCTTGACACAAGGCCTGGCATCAGCTTCAGAGATAAGGAGAGAGTGGACTATGGCCCTAACTGGGATGAGAGCCAATCAAAGTATCCTCTCTAAATCTCTTCCAGCTAAGTGAGCGAAACTAAAGAGACTTTCCTTCCATCTCTACAATCTCTGAGTCATCAGGAGAAAGTCCAATCTCTGAACGGGGCAAGCCCGAGCTACACTCTCCAAAAACACCTAATAAAGCAGAAAGTTTTGAGAAGGGTCACAACACTGAGAAAACATACTAGCACGTCCTCATTATTTAAAAAAAAAAAAAAAAATAGCAGGCCACGTACATGTGGACTAAAGACTTAAGCAGTTGCATACAAAAATCACACTCCTATTTAACCAACAATGGTTAGAATGACGGAAAAAATATATTACACAAGAGAAAACTAGTTTCGAAGAACTGTAGCGTTGAAAACTAGGATAATGGCATTTATACAATGTATCCTGAAGCTGTGTTCTTGTAAGCTAAAAGCTAAAGTTCTTAAGAGATAAATAAAAACTGTGTTATGTTGCCACAAGGGAGCTGTATTCTTGGGCTTTCTTCTTTGGAGGGCTTTCAATTCTGTATTAGGTTTTTGCATTAGAAACTTCTGAATAATTAGGTCAATTTCTCATGGTAATTCTATTTCATAAAATACTTCAACTTCTTGAGCAAAATTCTTCTCTGATTCAATTAGTTTTGTAATACAATTCATAAAAACACTTCAAAACGCAAACAAAAGTATCATCTGTGACAGAAATACATTGCTAGCTTTTTAGTTATTTGATTTTCATGGAATGAACCAAGTTATATTCACTGATGCAATGGAAAGTGCCCAGACTAACTAAAAATAATCAGGAAATTCTGAACAGGGGGAAAAAAAAAAACCCTTATTTCCATCTTTTTGAAGCTTGCTCCAACTATTATTACTAAAGCAGCACGAGGAATATGTAACCACAATCTGTCACTAGAGCCTTCTCCGAGGTGATGCCTTCAAGGCAGCCGTAAAAATGTGGGTTTAAGACAGAACAGTGTTTGTTCTAGTTACCCGGGGATTCAAGAAATTCTCAGACTCTGAGGAGCAGCATGAAGTGTTTTCCAAAGCCCTGCCAGCTTCTCAATGTGGGGCAGTTCTGTTCACATCACAGTCATGTTTCTCTTTGAAATCCACCATCGCCGCACAAAATTCCAGAATATTAATCCACCATTCCACACAATGTAATTGCCAAATGAAATTCACCCTTCCGGGGTGTAATTTCAGAATGTAATCCACAACTCCAGAGTGTCAATCCACCATGCCAGAACCCAACTCACCACTCCAGACCACCTTGATTTTCTCACGTGTTAACCAATGGGCTTGATCAAATTACTTTTTTGTTTTTTGGGGTTTTTTAAAATTTTTTAAATGTTTATTTATTTTAGAGAGAGAGAGAGAGTGCACAAGTGGAGGAGGGGCAGAGAGAAGAGGGATACACAGGATCTGAAGCAGGTTCCAGGCTCTGAGCTGTCAGCACAGAGCCTAGTGCAGGGCTCGAACCCACAAACCGTGAGCTTGAAAAGAACAGCTTTAAATCCAAATGACAGCCCTGCCTTAGTTTAAAGCTAAGTTCTCTTTTCTGCTTATTATGGATCTTTGATAAAATATATATATATATATACATATATATATATATATACAATTGCTGAGAAGTCTGTTTGCTACGAGTATTGTGAAACCTTTCCTGAATGTAACTCGCTATGTAATAGAGTAAGTTGTAAAACTTCCTAAATGTAGTCTGGTATGTAATAGAATAAGTGATTGTACATAAACTAATGGGCATTTCTCGCTTCTGTAAACCTGCTTGCTTAACACATTCCTCCCCTACCCCTTTCCCCCTTCCCCCTTTCCTCCCGCCACAAGTAACAAAGCCTTCCCGCCAAAGGACAGACAAAGGATGCCCAATCAGAGAACAACAAATGTCCTTACTTTAAAACCAACTAATCAGGCCCCTCATAATTTGAAACCTCCCCTGTGCTATTTGTCTCTGTCTATAAAAATGCTGTACCAACCCTGATCGAGGCCTCTTAGCGTCACCGGCAACGAATGCGCGGAGGTCCAGGTTCGAACCTGCAATAAACGACCCTTGCCGCTTGGCTTTGACTTACGACTCTGGTGGACTTTTGTGGGAGGTTTCGGAACTTCGGGCATTCCAAGCTCATGACCTGAGCCGAAGTCGGACACTCAACTGGATGAGCCACCCAGGTGCCCCTGATTAGGTGATTGCTAATGTCTCTCATACTCTGGCACTGTATGATATGTCCCTTATACCACAGCGGGGAGTATCTGCAGAATACCAAAGCAAGAGGGGACAGGATCAAACAGTTCCTGGCTGCCCTTTCAGACCCACACAAACAGGTGTCTTCCTTTAGAAGCCCCAGTATGGGTCCTCCTTTTGCCATTCAACCCTCCTTGGCTGGAGTGTGGTATTCCAGGCTACATGCCTATGAGAGTCCAGGACCCCATGTGTAAACGACTCCCCAAGTGCCTAAGCCCTGGATTCTCCACCCAGATGCCTGTTTCCTGGTCCTCACTGACTTCTCCCCTGGTCTTTCCTTCTGAGGGTGGACCCAGCTGCTGATGTGCGCACCCTCAGGCAACAGGGACGGCGAATGGATTGCCATTTGCCGCAATAGGTGGTGGACAGGGCCAGGGTTGGCCAGGTGTCTGCCCATGTGCACGGGGGCCCCCTTCGGAGAAGGACAGAGCGAGAGGTGCACCAGACCAAGGGTTAGAGGCCAGTTCTCTCCGCATTGCCTCTTTTCAAAGTGGAAATTCAAGCAGTCTGAGAAATCTAAATTTGAATGTGGTCTTCCCGGTCACTATAAAAGTGTATGTGTCAGGATGGAAGGGGAGAAAATACCGTATCCAAGAGTTTGCTGGCTTAACTAAGTAAGTTTTTACACAAACGGTATATGAGCGTCCGTGTGAATTCTGAGCTTGGTTCACTAGTGTCAGGGGCAGGCCTGCCTCTGAGCGTCACGCTGTTTCATAAACTGGGCTCAGCCGGGTTGTGAGGGGACCTCGCAGAGGACTCTTCCTGGCCCAGCCGGTGACTTCTGACAGAAGGAGAGCTGGGCTGAGAACCTCGAGCAGCAGCTCCTGTTAAGAATCAGCAACAAGCCCAAGGGAACACAGATGCCAGAGATGAGGGAACTACTGGGGAGAGTGATAGCACACGGAGCTGGCACTTAGTAGAGTAGCGATTATTCGACCTACTTCTAGGCCCAACTATACCCCGAACTCCAGCTGTGTCAGGGAAGGTTAAGGCAAAACACAGCTTTTGAGTGCCCCTCAATGCGGGAGTTCGTGCATTGCGATCTTTGGTTTTCGCTGACATAGCTTACTTTTCACTGTGTCATCCAAGAAAACAAGCAGGACGGCCCTAAGTCTGCACTCACCAGCCTCCTGTTGCCCCACACACGCATGCACACATGTGCACACACATGCATACGCACACACACATCCTCCTGGCCCCAAGCAGAAATAATTTAAACTGTTTAACGATGATTCATCTTTAACGATGATTCAATGTTAAGATCATTTTACATGGTTGGGTGGGGGGGACAAAGAAGCATCAGAGGCTATTAAACTTGACAAAAGCATGTGAACAAGAATACAGTAGAGAAGCTTCTAAGCTGGAAGGGATTTTCAAATTCGTCTAATCCAGTGGTTCCCAAACTTTGGGGAGCGTCAGAATCACCTGAAAGGCTGTACTAACTGATGGGTGGCCCTGCCTAGAGTCAGTACATCAGGGATGGGGTCCAAGGATTTGCACTTTTAACATGCTCTCAGGGGATGCTGGTGCTGGGGGTTTCCTAAACCACAGTGTGAGAACCACTGGTGTGGCCGAACCTCTGGTTTTAATTGTGGAGAAATTAAAACTCAGACAAGCTAAGTGTCTTGCGTGAGGTCATAGAAGCTACTGAAGAGCTGACACTAAGACCTTGACTTATTGAATCTCTACTCTCAAATCTCAAGAAATTGTAGCAGCCTTCAATTTGACCCAGGCCCGTTCCCAGGTTGTACCAGTGACTCAACCCTTTTTGTTGCCTTAACATACATCGAACTCCCCTAACAGGACATCTCTGGTTTAGGGAGACTGCCTCTACGAGATATTTCAAAATCTCTAACTATCTGGGTCAAGAACACTTTTTCACGGAGTTTGGAGAAGTTCCCCGGGTGGTCCTGATGGGCACCTGCCCTTGGCTGAGCCCCACCCTGAGTCCCACTCTTGGGAATGGGATCTCATCCATTCCCACAGTGTCCCCAGGCTTCTGCCACGTGTATCTTTTCATATCTAAGTAGGCATATCTAAGTGAGCATCTCAGCCTTGATGGCTCACAAACATCCCAAACTCCAAATGTTCCAAAATGAAACCATCATCTCCAACCTCCCAATCTCTCTCATGTTCTCCATAGCTCAGAAACCTGCAGTGCCTTTAACTGCTCCCCTTCTCTTATGTTCCAGATACAGCCCTGATGCTGCCCCAGGAGACCACAGGATATAAACTCTCTGAGCACAAGGACTTTTGGATTCACCCTTTATTCTTGACACCTGTGATAGTCTCTGGAACACAATAAGCATTCCATAAATATCTGCTGTCTGATTGACTAAATGTTTGCCTGAATAAATCCCTATCTTCCTGCTAGCACTCCTGCCATGACCTTAGTTCAGCCTTCTATCAAACGGGACTAACATCCCCAAATAGCCATACACCTGGATCTGCTCTTTCAGGTGCTCAAGGTACCACAGGACAGCCAGAAAAGAAGAAACCATGGGGGCAAGAGTGGGTCTTCTCTCCAACACTAGACCCCTGTCTTGCTCGAGACCAGAGTCCATTTTCTCCAGGCCAGAGACCCGCTGAGGTTTAGCTTAGGCTCCAGTCTGAAGACCAAAGGGAATGTGACCCCTGGGGGTCAGGGGCTGCTGCAGAAAACTGGATCACCTTTCCAAAGAAGGGACACTGGGGAAGGGCCAAAGTAATATTTACTCCTAATATTAATTCTCCTCATCCCACGAGCCTGAGGCCGCAACCATATAGGAGATCCTTGTAAGGGCAAGGGATTGTAATGTCTATAACCAGCTTCTTATAAAGTTCTCTTGGATGACCTCAGGAAAATGGCCTATTCTCACAGAAGACAGCCTTCGTAATTCTTCTGGCTCACTGCTAGATGGATGACATTTTGGGTTCTTGTGACTACAATGAGGGTATTTATGAGGAGAAAGAGAATCACCACGAGAACACCACCATTAGTGACAGTTGCTGCCAGCAAAATCCATGAGTGAATGCAAACTTTAATGGGGAAGCTTTGATAAAGAGGACATTGGCACAGCCTCAAAGAATAGTTACTAATCACTGTGGTGGTTTTAACGTGTGTCCACAAATGCTTTGATAGTCTTCCTCCGGAAGGTGGAGCTTAATTTCCCTCCCTTGAGTGTGGGCCGGATTTAGTGGTTTACGTCTAATAAATGGAATGTGAAAGGGAGAAATGGTAGCTTTACAGTGGAGAAAGATGGCAGGCACCATTTTCACCAAGTGACCCAGGTTAACATCACCAGTGAGAAGACACGTTGGTATCATTTGTCCCCTGATTTGATTGGATGTGAAGGATAATTCAAACCTCTGGTATTCCTGCCCAAAATGCACAGCCCCAGTCTAATCATCAGAAAATATTCGACAAACCCCAATCAAGATGACAGTTTCCAAAATAACTGGCCAATAGTCTTCAAAAGTGTCAAGGTCATGAAAGACAATGAATCTGTCACAGATTGAATGAGACTAAGGAGATACAACAAAATGCAATGCAATGTGGTACCCTCGATTAGATTCTGGAATAGAAAAAAAGTCTGGAAAAGCTGATAAAATTTGAATTAAGACTGTACTTTAGTTAATAGCATTGTGCTAATGTTAATATCCTAGTTTTGATAGGGGCGCCTGGGTGACTCAGTTGGTTGGGCGTCCGACTTCGGCTCAGGTCATGATCTCACGGTCCGTGAGTTCGAGCCCCACGTCAGGCTCTGTGCTGACAGCTCAGAGCCTGGAACCTGCTTCAGATTCTGTGTCTCCCTCTCTCTCTCTGCCTCTCCCCCACCCAAGCTCTGTCCCTGTCTCTCTCAAAAATAAATAAGCATTTAAAAAAATTTTTAAAAAAATCCTAGTTTTGATAAATGTACCATGGCAATGTAAGATATTAACGCTGGGAAAAGCTGAGTGACAGATGTACGGAAACTCTATACTCTTGCCACAATTCTTCTAGAAATCTAAAATTAACCCAAAAACTAAAATTACTGAAGAAAAAAATGTGGATCCTTCCTTTTCATCATAATCCCAGCAGGAGACCCTTTTCTCTCAGGCAGGACCCTTTTCACGAGGCAAGGCTCTCTCCCTCCTGGAGCAGGACTGTCTCAGGTCCTGCAAATCAACAACAAAAAGCTGGTATCATCCGTCATTGCCCACTTTGGTGACTGGGCAGCCCTGTAATTCATCGCTCCTTCTCACACTCTCAGGATCAGGTTTCTTTCCTGTCTCCTCCTGCCAGCACGGGCTCCACACCAGATGGCCGTACATCTGGTGAAGGGTGTCCAGGCTACACCTGCCTTAGGAAGAGGTTTCCTCCTTTCCCTTGTGCCGGGCTACAATCTGGCCTCTGCAATTTTCAGGATGGCAGCAAAAAGCATTTTGCCAAACCTTCACCAGGCTCCTTCCTGGTGAAGTCACTGGGTTAGCAGAACATGAAGCTTAATGAACAATGAGCTACATAAGCATGTACACGATCACAAAAGGTTTAAAATATCTTGTCCTACAGAGAACAGAGATTAACAGTCATTTAAAAATGGAAAAGGAACCAACTGTATACCTTACCCCACAATGCTGGAAACGTTAAAGACTGTAGGTTCATAGTTTGGGCATGTGAAAGACGGTAATAGCTGCAATTTAGGAACCACTGTCTCTAAGCCTGACACTCTTCAGCACTTTATAAGGAGGGTCCCTTCCACCACTGACCCAACTCCATAGTACAGTTTGGGCAAATAGGAAAAAGATTTCCTGTCTCTTGGCAGACACAGACCCCCAGGCTGGGCAAGAGGACCAGACAGAGGATGGAATTTCTGCCCCCAGGCCACTGCACCCTCAACCACTCAAGATTAACAAGGTGATCCCCAGCTGGATTCCAGAATTCTGCAACTCCTGGCAGCATATAAGCGGCCCAACATTATGAAGCTTGTTTTTTTGACAGCTCTGCAAGGTAGGTGTTGTTATACCAATTTTTAAAAGGAGGAAACTGAGAACAGTCGATTACTGACACATTCAAGACCATAGAAGGAAGAATAGCCAGAATGTGACCCCAGACCTCTTTGGCTCCAAAAGGGATATTTGCAATCACTTGCAGGATCATGTGATGAAACAACCATCAGAATGATGATGGCAACAGATTTACTACAGGGGCAGGGGCTGCCGGCAAAAATCCTATCAATTGCATATCTTGCTTATTCTGCTTTTGCACCCAAACAGCAAGTCTTCCCTTGCCCTCTGCCCTTTCTTAGTAACATCCTAAAAGGTAACATAAGAAAATGGAAAAATTTTTATTTCCCCAGATTCAGGGTTAGGGACAAACCAACCTAGCAAGTTATTCTTCAATAGAGAAATAGTGGTTGGGAGTGCAAACTGGTGCAGCCACTCTGGAAAACAGTATGGAGGTGCCTCAAAAAAACTAAAAATAGAATTACCCTATGACCCAGCAATTGCACTATGAGGTATTTATCCAAGGGATACAGGTATGCTGTTTTGAAGGGGCAGGTGCACCCCAATGTTTATAGCAGCACTATCAACAATAGCCAAAGTATGGAAAGAGCCCAAATGTCCATCGATGGATGAATGCATAAAGAAGATGTGGTATACACACACACACACACACACACACACACACACACACACACACACAATGGAGTATTACTCTGCAATCAAAAAGAATGAAATCTTGCCATTTGCAACTACATGGATGGAACTAGAGGGTATTATGCTAAGCGAAATTAGTCAGAGAAAGACAAATATCGTATGACTTCACTCATATGAGGACTTTAAGATAGAAAACGGATGAACATAAGGGAAGGGAAACAAAAATAATATAAAAACAAGGAGGGGGACAAAACATAAGAGACTCTTAAATATGGAGAACAGAGGATTACTGGAGGGGTTGTGGGAGAGGAGATGGGCTAAATGGATAAGGGGCATTAAGGAATCTACTCCTGAAATCATTGTTGTACTATATACTAACCAATTTGGATGCAAATTAAAAAATAAATAAATTATATACAAAAAAAATAGATATACCACATGATGTAGGAATCCCACTTCTGGGTATATATCCAAACGAAATGAAAACAGGATAGACATTTACACTCTTATGCTCATTGCAGCATTATTGACAATAGACAAGATTTGGAAACAACCTCAGTGTCCACCAATGTATGAATACATAAAAAAGTATGATTAATTACACCTACACACACAATGGAATATTACTCAGCCTTTAAAAAGGGAAATCTTCTCACTGTGACAACACAGATACATTTGAAGGACATTAAGCTAAGTAAAATAAGCCAGATGCAGAAACAAAAATACTGCATCATCTCACTTATGTGGAATCTAAAACAGTCAAAATTCATATAAGTATAGAGCAGAATGGTGGTTGCCAGGCATGGGGAAAGGGGAAATGGGGAGATGCTGACCAAAGAGTACAAAGTTTCAGTTATGCAAGAGATAAGTTCAGGAGATCTAATGTACAGCATGATGATTCCATAGGCCTGGAAATCTAAGGTACAGTTAACAACACTGTATTGTGGTGGTGCCTGGGTGGGATCGGTTAAGTGCTGACTCTTGATTTCAGCTCAGGTCATGATCTTATGGACAGGGGTTCAAGCCCTGCATTGGGCTTTGTGCTCAGAGTGTGGAACCTGCTTCGGATCCTCTGTCTCCCTCTTTCTGCCCCTACCCCGCTCACGCTCTCTCTCTCTCTCTCCCTCTTTCAGTCTCTCTCTTCCTCAAAAACAAATAAATGTTAAAAAAAAAATTTAAAAAAAACCCAACACTGTATTGTGTAAGTAAAATTTGCTGAGTAAATCTTAAGTGTTCCCAACACACACACACACACACACACACACACACACACACACACACACAGAGAAAATGATAACTATAAGATATAATGGTCTTGTTAATTGGCTTAATTGTGTTAATCATTTCACAATGTGCATTTGTATCAACAACATTATTGTTGTATACCTTGAATACATTTACAAGTCTTGTTCCTTTTACTTCAATATAGCTGGAAAAAAGAAAAAAATACTTACATTTACTCATTGGTAGGGTATTTCAAATTAAAGATAAGTTATTATTTTCTACGCTTTTTAAAAACTAGAATGAGAACATGCAACTGTAGTATAGATATGTATACAAAGTATAGAGAGTAACCTTTTTTCAAAAATTGTTCTAGAAATGTCAATGAAAAAAATATATACCCTACGACCTCTTAAAACTTCCTTCGTGAATCAATCATAGGGAAATAAAAGTGCTTTTCTGAAAGTTAAAAAAAAATAAAAAGAGAGAGAGAGAAATAGTGGGAGCAGCTGAACTGGACCTCATGTCTCAAGGAGCTTCACAGGTGTAGCAAGGGGCATGTGGGAACATGGGCTTTGGAAGGCAGGAGAATGTAATGGAACTGAGCCTGCAAGGTAGAGAAGAGGTCAAATCTTTAATAAAAATTGCCAAACTTACAAAAAGGTGGAAGTGGACAATAACAATAGAGGAAGTTTTTTGATTGCTTATTATATGTCAGGCACAGTTCCAGAAGCACTGGATGTATTAACCATCAGTCCTCGCAACAACCCTGTGAATTAGGCACTACTATTTTCCTATCTTAGGAGTGAGGGATCTGAGTGGTTAAGTAGTTATTCCAAGGTGAGGGAGATAGACCATGAATGGAGGACAACTCCAGAGCCTTGAGGAGAGATACATGGAGTTTTAGTGCCAAATGTAACTCACCAACCAACCAACCAATCAACCGAGGAACAGGAGGGCCTCCAAAGACATCTGGGCTAAACTAATCATAAAACAAAAACAAAAACAAAAATTTCTGGTTTTTAAGGACCAGATTCTGTGCTTCAATACCTTACATATATTTTCTCATCTAATCTTCACAAAGATCCCCATTTTACAGATGGGAAAAGTGAAGCTGAGAGAGATCAAATAACTTGCCCTAACCACATACTTCGTAAGTGACCACTAGAGGTCTAAGTCAGCTGGAGTCCGGAAGCCAAGCCTTTCAATCACTAGGTTTATAGCATTCCCTCTTGTGGGGGATGGTGCTAATACCCTTCTTCTTCTCTAAAGCTCCTAGTCCCACATCACCTGTGCAGCTCTGTTCCATCAGGAGCAATAAGCTTTTACGGTCAATTAAGAAAATTTAATAGGAGCATCTCACAGATAGACTTTGCAAACATAAGATGCTGTTAGTACATATTTGTGGGATGAATGAAGGAAGGTCCAGTATGGTGCTATAACCTGTGAAGACCCTGAAGTTGCATAAACATTGGCCATGCCTATCAGGACTTATGATATCAATAAGAAGAAAAGATAAACCGAACTGAAGCAATAAAATATGAAGAGTTGTCTACTGTCCAACATAGCAAATCATGCCATAGGTAATAGAGAAGAAAGGCTAGGATCACTAAAGACTATAAAATCTAAGTTAGAAAATCAATAACAGTAAATGAGATCTGAGATATGCAAAGTCACCTTTAAGAGATGGGGCAACAAGACTTAAATGAAGTACAAGGCTAACAGTCATGCTGGATGCACCTCCGTGGTGTCCTCCTGGCTGGTGTCTATTTTGATTAGTCAATGTGCATATCATCCCAATTGTTAAATATTTTGACTCCTGGGCACCTGGGTGGCTCAGTCAGTTGACCATCTGATTTCGGTTCGGGTCATGATCTTGCGGTTCCTGAGTTCAAGCCCCACGTCGGGCTTGCTGCGGTCAGTGCAGAGCCTGCTTGGATCCTCTGTTCCCCACCTCTCTCTTTGCCCCTCCCCTGCTCGCACACTCTCTCTGTTTAAATAAATAAAACATTAAAATGTTTTTAAATATTTTGATTCCTGCAATCAGTCAGGATAGGCTAGGTCATGCTGCTGTAATAAGTGACCTCCAAAACACAGTGGCTTCCAACAGCGGGATTGTTTTACCATTTGTTCTACAAAATCACTGAAGGTTGACTGCAACTCTGCTCCATGCCATCCCCATGGTGGGGCCCAGGCTAATGGAGTAGCCTCTATCTGGAGCCTAGCGAAACATGTGCTGGCTCTTCAGACTTCTTCCTGGTAGTGACACATGTCACTCCCACTTACCTTCATTGACCAGAACTAGAGACATGGCTCCTTTATAGTCAACAGGTCTACTATAGTCAACTAGTCAACAGATCATCTTTACGGATGAGTAATAGCATTCTACCAAGATGTGAAGAAATACACTGTCATTTAGTGGAGAAATGGGTATTCATGTGGAACCCAGAAGCAGGCGACAGTGGTACCCATCTAGGCTCTGTCCAGGGGAGCCAGTACCTGCGAGGCTTTCGCATCCCATCTACATCTCTGGATATCTATCTCCCTTCACTCTATTACCAATCACTCTGTTCAAGGCCCAAAGATGGGCGAGGAGAGCAAAACTATCAGGCATGTGTAACTATCTACTGCCCATATTCTCCCATTCACATAATTGTTCTGGCTCTGCTGGGCTCTCTCTTGAAATACTGGACTTAAAACACCCTTCAACTATAATTAAAACACCATGGTATTGGCGTAGAAATGGACAAGCAAATCAATAGAACAGAACAGATAGCCCTAGAATGTATAAAAACTTAATTTATGATAAGAAAGGCATCTTGGATCAATGGGGAATGGAAGAATTATTCAACAGATGACATTAGGACAGTTGGTTAGCAAATTAGAAGAGAAAATCAATTTCTGGCCTTAATTCATGCCACATACCAACATAACTTTAACTCCAGATGGATTAAAGAATTAGAGAAATTTACATGTGTAAAGCCATAAAACAAGAAGTTTCTCCCCATTCACCCCCACTCACCCCAGCATATTTACTTATAAATTTTTGTTAATAGAAGAAATCATACACAAAATAAACAGATTATAAAACTAAAAAAAATTTTAAGCATTTCTTCCTGTCAAAACAACAATCAAAGTTAAAATACAGCCTAGGATAAATATTTATAGACAGAAAAAAAGATTCATATCATTTAGTATATAAAGAACTCATACAAAATACAACAGCAACATTTTATGGTTCATAGAGAAAAATTGACAAGTTATTAAAAAAGATAAACTTTAAATACACACCCAGAACAATATTCAAAACTCATGAGTAATTAAAAGAAGGGACACCTGGGGCGCCTGGGTGGCTCAGTCGGTTGAGCGTCCGACTTCGGCTCAGGTCATGATCTCACAGCCCGTGAGTTCGAGCCCCGCGTCAGTCTCTGTACTGACAGCTCAGAGCCTGGAGCCTGCTTCTGTTTCTGTGTCTCCCTCTCTCTCTGCCCCTAACCCACTCACATTCTGTCTCTCTTTCTGTCAAAAATAAACATTAAAAAAATAAATAAAAGAAGGGACACCTTATTGCACAATGAGAGCCACTGTTTACCTATAAACTGAAACAAATTTTTTAAATGATACCACCCAGTTTTTCAAAGGATGCCTTTGTATACATTTTGATTGTAGTTTTACTTGGTGTAACTTTTTTGGAAATTAACTGGGCAATGTATGAGAACTTTTTTTTTAATGTTTAAATTTTTTTATTTTGAGAGAGAGAGAGGGAGAGAAAGAGAGAGCATGACAGACAGAGAGAGAATCCCAAGGAGGCCCCGCACTGTCAGCACAGAGCCAGACTTGGGGCTCAGTCTCACAAACCGGGGAGATCCTGACCTGAGCCAAAACCAGGAGCTGGATGCCCAACCAAATGAGCCACCCAGGCGCCCCACGAACTTTTAAATATATACTAACATGCCTCGATATTTGTACTTCTCACACTCTATCCCAAGAAATAATCTCTGTTATGGAAAAAAAGGGTTTATGCATACACATGTTTGTATCAACATATTTTTAATACTGAAAACTTAAAAACAACATTAATTCAGAATGTTTAAGTAAATTACAGTAACATATATAATATATATATATTATATATATATATAATTGGTAGTCTATCATTAAAATGATGCTTGCAAAGTGCTTATAATGACATGGAGAAATGCTTCTGTTATGACACTATGTAAACAAGGCAGTCTACAAAATGAATGTATACACAATACAAAATTAGGCAGAGCAAAACCCTGGGAAAAATTCAGCAGAAATTCATTGTAGCTGGCTCAAAGTAATGAATTTTTCTATTTTCCCATATATTTGAATTTTCTCTAAAGAGCATGTATTACTTTTATAAGAGGAAAATAAGCATCTTAATCATTAATAATAATAATAATAATAATAATAACTGACATAATAATAATATGTTGACAGAGTCAGATGTCATGCTGAGGCCTTACAAAATCAAGGCAGAAGTGCAACATCTAACATGTATTCAATGCTGGATATGTTCTGATTGATCCCATAGGTTATCCGGTCATTCAGTGTTACACCCCTATTTTATAGATAAGAACCTGATGCACAGAGAGGTTGAACAACTCTTCCAAAATCACACAGCTGGCGAGCATGGGACGGAGCCAAGATCTGAACCAAAACAGACTGACTGCAGAACCAGTGCTCGTAACTATATAGTGATTGTTGCATTTAGTCACTGCAACAACCTTGTGGACAACATTTGATAAATGAGAAAACTGAGGTTCTGAGAACATTAAGTGGCCACAGTTACACGCTTGGCAAGAAAGGAGCCTGAATGTGAACTGAGGCAATCTGATTCTGGACACACACACCCCGCCCGGCCTCAACCCTCACTCCTAACCCCTGCACAAACTGCCTTGTCAAATAACCAGTACATATAGCTCCCACCCTTTTCTCATTTTCCCTCTGTGCTCCGTTTTCCTCAGTTAAGAAAGTATACTCTCGCCTGCTCAGTGTGTCTACTGCCCAAGACCCTCACTAGTCATCCCTTCCGTTTTTCAGCCTGTTTTGCATTCCTTTACTTTCTCAGCATTTGCAGTTCTAAGCTTGCCAACTTTGCTCCACATTTGCGATTTGATAAAGATCTCTGTAGGGAAGGGAGAGTCAGCATGTTACAATGTTTTGTATTTATTTGTATTTACTTCCATTCTTGCTCCCATTAAAACAAAATACACACCCACACCCACACACCAAGACAGGTGGCTGCTGCATACAAGTGTCATTACTAACCAATCCATCCTCCCAAGTGGGAAAGAGAAAGAAGGTGGGGGGCGGTCAGAGACTAAGCAAGGGGAGCTGCTGATCCCACATCTGGCCCACCTCTGGAAGCAGTGTCCCCAGTGCTGGCCCCAGCACAAGGCTTTTTGGCACAAGACAGTACCGCCCTGAGCCAATCACTCTTCGGTTCACATGAACAGATCTCTGTGAGAAAAGGCTTTATTGACCACATTGTTTTAAATGGTGACATGTCAGATAAAATGCCTACAAGATCGAGATCTTAAGGAAGGTCAATGCCACTACATTTGCAACCTTGTGCTATGCTTGAAAATTACCTGCAAATTCAGGCCGGACGGGTAGATGATAATGGCCCAAATATGTACCCTAAAGCATTAGAAATAAAAAGACACATTTTTTTTTCTTTTTAGTAGCTTAAAGTGTAACATTCAAAGAGATTCCTAGAGGGGCACCTGGGTGGCTGAGTCCGTTAAGCCTCTGACTTCAGCTCAGGGCATGATTTCACAGCTTGTGAATTTGAGTCCTGTGTCAGGCTCTGTGCTGACAGCTCAGAGCATGGAGCCTGCTTTGGATTCTGTGTCTCCCTCTCTCTCTGCCTCTCCCCCGCTCATATTTTATCTCTCTCTCTTTCAAAAATAAACAAAAACATTAAAAAAAAAACCAAAGAGATTCCTAGAGGAGGAAACAATATGAAGAAGACAGGAAAGAATACTGAAATTGTACAGAGGTAGCTTCATAAAAAATAAAGAATAATTATAACAGACACTTTTTGAGCCCTTGTGTGTCACACAGAGTCTGAGTGATTTAACTCAGTAAATTACTTTGTTTAATTGATTGAATCCTCATGATACTCCCATGCAACAGGTGCTATCATTCCCACTTCACAGATGACGAAACTGGCACACAGTTTAACCTTCTAAATGCAGCAGGATTTGAACCCCACCGTGTGACTCCAGAGCTCATAGCTCTTAACCACTTTCCTGATGTAAATGAAGCAAACTCAGAGCAAAATGGTGACTTAAATAAAACAAAGAAGGAACAATTACACTGTTTGGGGATTTGGAGAAAAAAAAGCTAGGAAAGGCTCTGCGGAAGACCACCTAAATCTATTTAAGCACTTTAATAGACAAGATCAACTTTTGTTCTGGGGATGAAGTACCGTCTAGTGTCCATGCTTTGTGTGCTATCAAGCATTCGGCAGCCCTGGAGGCTCCGAGTGCTATCAGCGACTTGGCATTCCCCGTTGTGGCTTATCTGAGCAGTCTGTCACTGCCGATGCTGTGGTCTGGCGTTAGGTCCCGCGGTGGCATTTGGTGCTATTGCGGAGATTTGGGTTATTATCATTCATTATGGTAATGGGCAGGCTGGACTTTACCTGCCCCTAGAGAACTGAATTTACTGTCCTGAAGTGCACTGTGTCCACTTTTCATCCCCCCCCCTTCACATCATCACTTAGGTGTTTTATCATCTCACATCATCACAGGAAGAAGGGTGAGTTCAGTACAGGAAGATATTTTGAGAGAGAGAGAGCACATTCACATAGCCTTTATTACAGTATATTGTTATAATTGTTCTTTTTTTATTAGATATTGCTATTAATCTAATTTATAAATAAATCTTATAGGTACATATGTATGGGAAAAACACAGTATATATAGGGGTCAGTCTATGTGCAGTTTCAGCATCCACTGGGGGGGGAGGGGCGTCTTGAAATGTATCCCCCCCGGGAATAAAGGGGGGGGATGACTAGAGTTCTGTTTGCTTATTTTTGCTTTTGTTGCCCTTGCCTGAGGACACAGATTCCGAAAACATCGCTAAGGCCGATGTCTATGAGCTTACTGCCTCTGTGCTCTTTTCTGAGCACTATCTTTAAAAGAAAATCCCACCAGGTTATTTCTCTGCTCTGAACCCTGCCCTGGTTCCTCATTTACTCAGCATAAACCTGCCTCTTGAGACCTTGCGTATCTGACCCCCTACTGCAGCTCTGCTCTCTCACCTCTTGCCACTCAGCTCCAGCCACCCTGGCCTCCCAATGTTTCTGGAACATGTCAGGCACACCCCCACCCTAGGACGTTTTTGCGGATTGTACTTTATACCACTAACTCCCCCTCCTTTAACTTTCCAGCCTTCTCAATGTGACCAGCCCGAGCACCCTATTTAAAACGGCAGCCCTCTCTGGCCCTGCCTAGCACCCCATATCCTCCTTACCCTCCAGTATTTCTTATTTCCTACACCACTACTAATGTATACTTACATATTTATTTTCAGGTTATTATTTATTGTCTGCCCCCTCTAGAATATAATCTCCCCGACGGCAGAGATCACTGTCTGCTTTTGCTCGCTGAGGCATCCTATGCACTTCAGACGGTGAACGGCATACAGCAAGTGCTCAACAAATGTGTATCAAGTGAATTCTATCTAGCACCTTATTGGAGACCAGCCATCAGCATTCAATGCCATAGCCAAGTCTCACTTGTCACAGTGTCCTGAATTCTGTTCCATCTCACTAGGCTTTAGCTTCTCTATGTAAGCCACATAGTGCATGGATGCTTTAGAAGGAAAGAATCACAGGCGGGCATGGGCACACTGTAGAAAAAGACTCCTTTGTGTCACGGTATCGGGCACCTGAACAGGCACAGTCTGGCCTGCACTCATCTATTCTTTCGTGTTGCGCAATACAGGCAATGACCCGGGGGCAGGGGACCAAGAGCACCATCTCTGAACCCTGTCACCTGGGTTTGTGGCCTGCTGCTACCACTCACTAGCTGTACTTACTGAGGGGAATTTCTTTAACCTTTCTGTACTTCAGTTTTCTCAGTTGACAAATGGGGACAATAGTTGTACCGACATCAAGCATTGTACAAGGATTAAATCAGCTAACACAAGGTAAGAAACGTAAAACAATGCTTAGATATAATAAACATTGAATAATTTTAGCTAATATGGGTAAAGTATGTATTTGTAGCTTATATTTATAGTTATTTGGGTAATTTAATGGAAATCTTAATTTTATATTCACAGGCACTCAAATAGTTATATAATAGTATTCAATATATAGTAGAGGACTTCATACCATCTCAAAACCCCACACATGAGCTTTTATTTTTTTTTTTCCAACTTTTTATTTGAAATCCAGCTAGTTAACATACAGTGCGATATTAGTTTCAGGTGTAGAATTCAGTGACAACAGGTGAGCTTTTGTAAGTGATTAATAGCCCCAGGATGGTCCCAAGATAGGGGCCTGTGACCGTGTGGGCTCATTAGGACTCAGCAAGTAAGCTATTTGTAAAGCACCTGCTAGCGGGGAGCAACAGGAAGGTGCAAGAAGCAGGGGTGTTTTACATCTCTCCTAATTGAAGAGCCCTGAAAGCGAGTGGTTGGGAAATTATCTCTAAAGATGACTCCAACATTGCTCAGATATGGCCGGAGCCACAGTCAATTAAAACGGAAGGCTTTACTAATGCCAATTGCTGTACAGAAGGGAGAAAAAAGAAAAGAAAAGAAAAGAAAAGAAAAGAAAAGAAAAGAAAAGAAAAGAAAAGAAAAGAAAAGAAAAGAAAAGAAAAGAAAAGAAAAGAAAAGAAAAGAAAAAAGAAAAGAGAAGAGAAGAAAAAAGAAAACATCAGTGAAAGATGTACCATCAGTAAAGGTTCTTAGAGCCCAAACTCCACAGGGCAGCATCGAAAGGAATAACATATCCAACTGACAGTTGAATGCAAAAACAAAACTGTGGTATTTGAAATTCATTGCCAAGAGATTAGGTATTTTAAGTATTCTGGGAATATCTGTATTTGTGGTTAAGTAAAAGATGATAGTAGTCTTTGGGACAATAAGATCCCTAGTCTTTATTAATTTAAACTATACCATTATTTTCTTTATTTTTCTAAACTCTTTATTTAATTTAAACTTACAGAAAATTTACAAAAATAGTGTTCCTGTATACCCTTCGCCAAGTTTCTCCTGATGTTAACATTTTCCCTAGCACAAGGAAATCACCATTGTCTTAACACTATTAAGTAAACTATAACTCTTATTCATATTTTGAAACTTTTCCCACTAAGTCCTTTCTGTGTTTCAGGATCCAATCAAGGATCCCTTATGGCATTAAGTTATCATGTTTCCTTCATCTACTCCAATCTGCAACAATTCCTAAATCTTTCCTTTTCTTTCATGACTTTGACCCTTTTGAAGAGTACAGGTCAGTTGTCTTGTAGACTATCCCCTCCGTTTGGCTTTCCGATTTTTTTTCATGGTTAGATTGAGGGTATACCTTCTGGGCAAGAATGTCACAGAGGGATGCCCTCTCAGTGCATCCTATAAAGGAGTACGGAACGAATGTGTCTTATTATTGGTGGCCGATGCTAACCTTGGTCACTTGGATGAGGTAGTGTCTACCCACTTTTTCCACTGTGAAATTACTGTTTTTCTCTTTGTAATTAATAACTTTCTCTGGGATGAGGAGATACTTTGTTACTATGAATTATCCTTATTCTCTTCAAACTTTACCCACTAATTGGTGGATCTTGCCAGCATTAGTTATTAATGCAGCATTTGACTAAGTGATTTTCTATTTCTCTCCTTCCTTCAACATTGATTATTTTAAAAAAATTTTTTTTAATGTTTATGTATCTTTGAGAGAGAGAGAGAGAGCACAAGCAGGGGAGGGGCAGAGAGAGAGGGAGACACAATCTGAAGCAGGCTCCAGCTCTGAGCTGTCAGCACAGAGCCCGACGTGGGGCTCGAACTCACAAACCGTGAGGTCATGACCTGAGCTGAAGTCAGACACCCAACCAACTAAGTCACCCAGGTGCCCCAATTTCCTTCAACATTTATTAATGAATGGGAAGTCTTCTGTAAAGAAGCCATTCCCTTCAAGTAAGAGGCAGTTGTGCGCACTGAGTCTAGATGAATAGACGTCAGAGTTAAACTGCCCTCTTTCGGAATGCAAACTTTTCAACTTAGTAGGGCAAGTATTCAGCAAGTGGATTCTATCATTATCATCATCAAATTATCATTTGCCTCCTATAGAACAATTCCTTAGTTTGGTTTAGAATTGTTAAAACAGTACAAATCACGAGGTGTTCCTTCTATCTTTCTGCCTGGGCTTCTTCCATAAAGGGACTGCGTGGAGACCACCCTGTTTGTATCCTGACCCTATTAAGACCCCACGGATACTACGTTCTTGCCCACACATCGTGTCTAAAGCACTGCATGGCCAGGAGTTTTGGGTGTAACCAGAAGTAGATTTGTTAACTCACCAAAGTGTCTGAACAGTTATTCTTGGGCTTGCTTCTGGTTGCATTTTGCAGTTTAAATAGTAGCACTAACCCTATATATAAAACAAGCAATCCTCTACATTTCAGAATTGCTACTTGTGCTGCCTACACTGTGAGACTTGCCTTTGCAATGTAGACAGTGTAGAGCTATGGTCTTTCAATCCACTGCCAATTGAAGCAGGAGGTTTCCTTAGCAATAGAAAACATTTTGCTTTCCTTGAGCAGTCTTTCCTACTAGAAATGTGTAAAGTAGCCTTTAGTAGTTGTCTGATAATCAGCACCATGATCTGATTTATTGTCTGGGAAGCGGGGAAGGCATAGCAAACTGCAAAGTTCAAATCAGTATACCCCCTCTCAGTCGCAGCCCAAAGTTTTACAAAAATCAGTCAAGGGGCACCTGGGTGTCTCAGTCGGTTAAGTGTCCAACTTCAGCTCAGGTCATGACCTCACAGTTCTTGAGTTCGAGCCCTGCATTGGGCTCTGTGCTGACAGCTCAGAGCCTGGAGCCTCCTTGGGATTCTGTGTTTCCCTCTCTCTCTGCCCCTCCCCCCTCACACTCTGTCTCTCTCTCTCTCAAAAATAAATAAAAACATTAAAAAAATAATAAAAAAAATTTTTTAAATGAGTCAAATTTCTATTTGCAATTGTATTATTTTTTAACTTTTTCTGCTTGATGAAATATTGGGGCTCTTCTAGCATACACCCAGAAGGAGAAAAGGAATGTCCTGTTTGGGCATCCCACATTAGACTGCTTGCCCTTCTATGCCTTATTCATCAGCCACATACTTTTGCAATTTTTCATATATATTATGTTAAAACACCCATATACTCAAAGATCAAACGGTAGGTCTCTCTGTGTCTTGATTACTAATGCAAAAATGCTTTCCCTTCCAAGTAAAAACTGATAAAAAGTGAAAAAAAGCCCAAGTCACTACAACACTCCATGAACTTTGCTCTGTGGTCAGCTCTCCAAACACTGGTTAGTGGCTGATGGAATCTAGTTGTGGTTCTCAGTCATGACATGCTGCCATCGGTGTGAGCTTTATCACAAGCCATCAATTACGAATTGTACCTAAAGTACCAAAGTTTAAGAATGATTTGCTTTTGAAAAATAAGTCAAAGGAGGTAAACTTTCCTGAAAGGGAGGGGAAAGTAGAACTATAGCTAGAACCAAATCAAACTTGCAGAACCTAGTCTTTGTTATCTTTTTTTAACAGTGGAAATGACTCTGTATGGGAGTATCGTCCTGTGAGCATCATTTTTATGTGACACTCCGGGATGGCCATTATGGAGGGACATTGGACCTTCTCTGTTTATACTGTAGACTGGCACCACACACGTCTGTGTATTTCACTTACAGGAACTCAATTTAAGCACTTGACAAATGGCTCCCTAAATGAGAGTCACATGTGTAGACATCAAAGCATATATATATACTATACTTAATGAATAATAGTAACAATAAAGACTCAAAGACTTTCACTTGATTAGATTACTGACCAAAAATATTTAACCTCCCTACCCCAACATAGAAGGACCATACTTCCCAGCGCCTTTCACATTGGGCTTGGCTATATGATCTACTCGGGCTTCATGGTACGTAAGATATGTATACTTCCCTATTCTTTGTCTTTAAGCTTAGCGATAGTATTTGCTTTGACCAGTGAGACGTTAGCAGACACGAAGCGATAAGAGGCTTCAAATGTTCTTGTGCACTTGGGTGTGCCTCTTGTGCCCTGTCATGGCCGTGACAGTCCCTGCATCCTGCAACAGACACCTAAGGAGCAGACGTGAACCTAACCTGTAACAAGGAATCAATCCCAGAGGAACCTGCACCTTGAAACAGTACTGCCCGGCTGGGTCCAGCCGAGATCGGTCTGTCCCCAGCCAACCTGCAGAGACATGCATGAAAATAAATGATAGCTCTTCTAAGTCATTGAGTTTTGGAGTGCTTTGCTATCCAGTAATCTCTGGCAGAGTAATAAAGAAAAAAGGGGGAAAAAAGAAACATCAATATAAATAGGGTGCTCAATGAATGAGCACCAGGAGCGAGTGTGAGATGAGAGTCTTAAATCTATTTTTCCTTAATAGCTCTCAATTCCCACATGCATCTCCCAGTGTGAGTATCAACCCCATGGAGTGTGATTTCAGAGTTTAAAGAGAAATGCTTTTACTACAAATGGCTCCCTAAATGAGAGTCACATGTGTAGACATCAAAGCACACACACTATACTTAATGAATAATAATAACAATAAAAACTCAAAGAATAATGCCGACTCCTTGTGCAATTTTGACATCATGCACTGACCTTAGGAAATAACCCCACAAAACATACAGCTCCATTGTTCATATCTTAAAGAACCACATATGAAGACATTTTGCAGGGCTGGTATAGGGCAACTGCTAAGGAAAAAAATCTGTTTTCTGTGTGGTTAACTGTTTACAATTAAAGTATTTCAGGCATGGAAGAAGACATTAAAGGAGAAATTCTTGGCAGCCAAGTCTCCATACAAAGCCAGTACAATTATAGCACTGTTAAAAAAAAAAAAGAACTTAAAATTATATAATGCATATGATGGAACTTAATTCTTACTGTAATTCTGTGGGCAAAAAGTACTGCTATCCTTATTTGACTTATTTTGCAAACAGGGAAATAGATGTTCAGAGAGGTTAAACGTCTTATCGAAAGTCACACAGCTGAGACTGGTAAAAGGGCCAGGACTCAAACCCAGGTCTTCTGATTCAAATCCCATGTTCTTCCTATAACAGGGAGGAACTTAGCACGTCTGACTCCATATTGCTTCTATCTCCCTTACTGCAGTGATCTATAGCTTAAAAACTTCTGCTTCGCATGTAAGCATGTTAATTGTTGAAGGAATTTCACTTACAGCTGAGATTTGCAAAAAACCCTGCTTTTACCCACCACCTACCTCACTCAAGAAGATAAGGAAGTATGTACAGAAATGACTGTGCCATGTTTAAGATTTACAGGAAGGACACAACCAGATTCCTGCAGGCAAAGATCAACTCTACAAGGACAAAGCCCTTTCTCAGATGTCTACAAACGTCAGTCACCTTTTGACTCCGACTCCCTCCCACTCCCCCCCCTTCCTAACATAGGAGAAGCTCAAATCTTATGCTGAGAGAAATGGTTCTTTGGGACAATAGTCCATCATCCCCTCCGTTTGCTGGCTTTCCAAACAGAGTCACTTTGCTCACCCCCCAATCTTGCCTCTGAACTTACTGGCCTGTCACATGGCAAGCAGAACGAGCTTGCATTCCCACCATGCAGCATAGGAGGACAGCTGCCTACAGCCCAGATTAGAAAGCCCAGGGTCTTCCTAGTCTGAAACACTAGACAAATTAAAAGGTTAAAAACAAAAAGCCTTATTAGATTGGAAGTCCGCAGTCAACAGCAGTTCACACTCTTCTGAGTGGAAATGAAAAACATATGGAGTCAGAGGCTTAAAGACAGAAGGAAAAGCTGCAACCTAAAAACGACAAAAACAGGAAAGATTTCCAATGGAGCTGCTTTTTCACAAGGACACTCTCTGTCATATGTTCCATAGTGAGAGGAATAGACAAGAGAGCAGGAATTGATTTTTTTTTAATAATTGTTAATGGTTCTCCACAGAAATACCAACTAAATCACCAAATACAATAATTATAAATGTTTACATGACTCTCTAGAGCATTATGTCCTTGCCTTCTAACACTGGCATAAAACTTGATTCTTCCAGAAAGTTCTCCTTGATTAAGCACCACTCACCCTCCCGGCCCTGACAACCTGCTAACACGGGTATATACGAAACTCTCATAATATCAACATGTACCTTTGCAAAATGTAATTAAGCTGCCTACACACGTACACCTGTGTACTACCCTCTTGGTACATCTGGGATCTCTGTGTGATTTCGATCAAGGGATCATTATTAACTCATTGACTGTGGGTACTTGGATAATGTAGAACAGTAAATGGGGGGACACGAGTGATGTATAAGTGGGACAGATATCAGAATCTGGGGTATAAAAGCAAACTTGCAGTTGGCTTGTATTTGCAAGTACTCACAACTGAGCTGCTGATTTTTTTCAACATTTTCCTTGTAGACTTTCTACCTAAGCAGTGGAGACAAACACATGAAACACAGCAAAGCCATCCTTAAATTCTTACTCAGCCATATGAGAATAAAAAGGCATGGGGCACATGGGCGGCTCAGTCAGTTAAGCATCCGACTTCAGCTCAGGTCATGATCTCAGGGTTCGTGAGTTCCAGCCCCATGTCAGGCTCTGTGCTAACAGCTCAAAGCCTGGACCCTGCTTTGGATTCTGTGTCTCCTTCTCTCTCTGACCCTCCCCTGCTCACACTCTGTCTGTCACTCTCTCTCAGAAATAAACAAACATTAAAAAAAAATAAATCGTTGAAAAAAAAGAATAAGGGGGCAGTTAATGAAATCGAAAGGCAACTTATTTAAAACACATAAAAGAAAATGAATTTTTTTTTGGTCCACTACATAATTAATTTTAGAATTTGCTGTACAAGAACTGTTAAGGCAAATTATTTGATACAGTTTTTTTAAAAAAAGGATTTGATTGAGAATGCAATCTGTTTTTGCATTCACGGGGGGAAGAAAAGATAAGGGTCATCTATCTTTGTTAAAATGAATCACCATCTGTGGCCAGAAGTTCCTCTCTGGCAAAGCATCTTGAAACGGAACGGCAATATTAATAAGGAGGGGTTGGGATTACCACGTTACAAAACCTCCCGGGTGCACAACCTAGGAAAGTGACACTGTGGATGAGGCCAGGATCATCTACTCTGCTGTTATTTCCTTTCATGAGCCCCGCTGTACAGTGGAAATCTGAAAGCCATGCTTCAGCACCACAAGAATGCCTCTCTGAAAGTGAGGGCCAGGTGGAATCCCCTTCTGCAGGTTACAGCCGTTTTCCTAACCCATCGAAAGGGCCACTCTGAATATCAGGTGAAAGCACTTCCAGAATCATCTCCCTTTACGCAGTTCTGAACCAAAGAAAGCCAAAGGTTTTTGTCACCTCCTAATCATTAGCAATCCTTAGCATATTGTGGAGTGTCACCTTTTTCAAACAATGTTTACTTATGTATTGAGAGAGAGAGAGAGAGAGAGAGAGAGAGAGAGAGAGAGAGAGAGAGAGAGAGAGAATGCACATGAGCGGGGAGAGAAGGCAAGAGAGTCCCAAGCAGACTCCTAGCCGCCAGCATGGAGCCCGATGTGGGGCTTGAACCCATGAACCATGAGATTAACACCTGAGTCAAATTCAAGAGTCAGACGCTTAACCAAATGAGCCACCCAGGCATCCCTGGTGTGGAGTGTCACTTTAAGGTGAATTACATTCTCCTCTCCTGTCACCTGAATCAGGCAAACCATCTTCAATGCAATCCTATTTCTTAATTTTTTTTTTTTTAACGTTTATTTATTTTCGAGACAGAGAGAGACAGAGCATGAACGGGGGAGGGTCAGAGAGAGAGGGAGACACAGAATCCAAAACAGGCCCCAGGCTCTGAGCTGTCAGCACAGAGCCTGACGCGGGGCCCGAACTCGGACCGTGAGATCATGACCTGAGCCGAAGTCGGACGCTTAACCGACCGAGCCACCCAGGCGCCCCAGTGCAATCCTATTTCTAATGGGAATAATGACAGATACACATTGCTCAGACATGATACATGGAGGGGAGCCTGCCACAAACTGCTGGAAACTGTCCTGCCCTCAGTCGTCAGCTCCTGCCCTTACTCAGGAGTGGCAATTGTAAGTGCAACACAGAGGCCAGAAGTCATGTGAGTAGAGAAGCTGACAGTGGCACAGTTAGCCTAAAAACAGAAACCTCCCAACATCCAGACTTCAACATGACCTTCAGCAAAGTCAGTCAACATGGACTGAAAGCGAAGTAAATGTGCATATGGATGTGTGTTTGCATGTATACAGTCATATTTATCTGTCTGACTCCACTAAGCATTTGAAGTGACTGAATAAAACATGGTCCAGGCTCACAAGGAGCCTGGTCTAATCCAGAGAAAAACCTATAAATGCATCCCTGCCATGTAAGACAGTACAGGGTAAGTGCTGCTGGTGCATTACTGGACTGCTTCAGGGTTAAGAGGCGAAAGGCTGCATTTCTGACGATCAAAGAAGGCTTCATGGAGAAGGCAGTGTTTGAGCTGAGCAGAGATCACGGACAGAATTTAAATAGGAGGCACAGAGCAAAGAGCGCTCCCAGTGGAAGGAATGGCACGAACAAAGAGATGGAGAAGAAACAGGACAAGATGGTTTGAAGAGTGATCAGTGACCATTTGGGCTAAAGCACGGATCCATCTCCTGTGTTAGTAAGTAGTGAGAGGTCAGCGTGAACAGTGGGATTTGGAACAAGCGCATTTGGGTTTAAATCTTATTCACTGTATTCCTTGGGCAAGTAACTTCACCTCTCCATAGCAGAAGCTGCCAATGCCTGTATTCCCCGGGATTACCAACATGGCTCTAGAAAACAGCTTGCTCACCTCTGCCAAAGGGTATGTTGTGGCTGATAGCATGTGCTTGGCTTACGGACAGAGCAGGCCATAAGTTCTAGAGAGTTAACATCTCAAGAGCAACTTCCAGCAAATGACATACAGGAGGAAAACTAGCCCAGTTCCTTGGCCCATAAGGGAGAGCTGAGCTCTGTTCCCCAGTCTCTCAGAGGGTCTGCAGCTGGACTGAAAGCCCTCGCAGCCCTCAGTGGTAACTCACTCACTATCACATTCTTGACACTCCTTTCTTGCTGTTACCACAACCCCCTCCCTCACTGGGCTTCCTGGTATCTGAGTCCTTGCCACATTGTCTGAATTTGGAGAAAACTAAACTGGGATATTCTTTAATCCTCAGTTTCCTTATGTGCAATATGGGATAATAACAGCAGCCTTGAAGAGAGTTATGAGAAACAGACAAGATAATAGATTATCTTACTGACATCATAAGTGCTTCATAACTATTGGTTATTCAATAAATAATAGAGATTGAATATTCAATCTTCAATATTCAATATTAGATTGAATTGTAGATCATCTGATAGAGATAGGCAGTGTGAACCACTGAAATGTTTTACTTAAAGAAGTGCTTTGACGGTATTACCAATGGCCTTCCTTGGAGGACCCTGGCCTTTATTGGAGGACCTGTTCTTCAGTGTAGGATTCTGGCCTTCACTGTAGGATAGAACAGTGAAGCCTTCGAATGGTCCTCACTATCTCTCTCTCCACTTGTTAAAAGCACATGAGAGGGTTACACATTTCTGCCATGTGACTACCTGTGGCCAGTGACTGTGAGTGAAAGTTAGCACGTCATACTGAACATCTGTCAGTATAAGATCACCCAGTACCCTCTTCCTGCAATCTATGATGACCATGTAACATAAACTCCAAGTACATTTTGTTTTAAACCACTGGGATTTTCTGTTTGTCTGTTACTGCAGCATAACCTAACCTAGTCTGGTTAATACAACTGAGAAGGAAGCAGAAAGACTTTGGCAAGTCAATTCAAAGGCCACTGCAGGCCTCAAGTAAAAAGGATCTGAAATAAGACCTAAAAACTGGAATGTGAGGGAGGGAAATGAAAGAGTTATTCCCAAGAAAGAAGAATCAGCAAGTAGGGGAGGAGAGAAAAGGAATTAGAGATAACTCCAGAGAGGCAAGCTTGGAACACTGGAAGGAACACGGCGCCAGAGAAGAAAAAGGCAATCTAGAAAAGTGGTTTGGTATGAGACATGAGTTTAAAGGGGTTCTACTTCCTATAATAAAAAGAAAGTTTCCTATCCCCTCTAGCCACAGAGGACTCCTGGAATTGAGGGTTAATAATGAGGCAAACCACGCAGGGTTTCCCTATAACATTGTTCCTCATAACAACACATGGTGATCACAGATCCAATCATAGGACATAACAGTGGGGTGGCTCATACCTGGAAGCCCTGCCTTCTAACCCGGTGCTCTTCCTATACCTCTTCAAAATTGCCCCAGTATTGAAGAAGTAGCACACATCTGGTCTACACAACCAGATGAGGGATTGCTCAACAATGCAGTTAATTTAATATTGTCTAGACAACTGAATTATGTAACTTTTTAGGAAAATAAAGCAAATACTTGTCACTTTTTTCCTTCCTATAGTCAGAGACTATTTTAGTACAAGAAAAATTAGCACTCAGGTTGTCCTCAGCTCCACTATGTAATTAAAGAACACCACTTCTCCCCAAGAATGCACAGAAGCCCTATATTTTCTCAACCTATGGGCCAAAGTCTCAATAACTCAAGACCCCACTCTCAAACCTTAAATGTGGACTACTCAATCAGACTCTTTGATATTACAACATTTTATAAAATTATTTAGGTTTTTTTGGTTTTGTTTTTGCTTTTTTTTTTAAGTACAACTGTGAGATGAAAGCTTTCTACTTGGCCAGAAGATGACAATAATAATATGAATAATAGATAATATCAAAATGGAGGTCCTTTCGTTCCCACCAATATGTTTTTCCCATTTTCCAGTTTTAAAAATGACCATCTTTCTTTCACAATAGTTACAGCTATTTTACTAATTATATAGAAAGTGCTAGAAGATGTCAAGAAAATTGGGTAATACGATAAAACAGCCTTATCAACAACATTAGCCCTTTTATCTTTAACAGGTTTTTTTAAACTACAGACCTGTGCACTGAATTTTCATTTATGTATGTAAAAATACATTAATAAAGATCTATATTAAGAAGTTATACTGGAAAAGTAGTTCATAATGTACCTTTCAGCTTTATAATTAGTTCTGTAATCTGTAATCAGATGATTTAAATCTCACAGAGTTAAATTACAAACTAACTAATTTCTATTCCAACAGGAATCATTATATCTTTGGAATTTTGCAAAGCGTTAATGAGTTTTAGAGAAATTATTATATTTCTTATTCACTTCATTCCCAGCAGTTAGCACAATACCTGACATATGGTAGTTACTAAATAAACAATTGCTGAATGAATAAATTAATATGTAATCATAAGTATGTGATTACCAAAAGCACATTATTTATTTGTCATTGTCCCCATCCAGGGCATGAAAGATATTCACTTCCATGTCTCAACTCAGAGTACTGATCCATTGTCTTCTGTTTGGTTGGGTGTCCATCTTGACTAGAAGGTTCCTTTGCTTGTTATTAAATGGAAATGTGCTTGCCTCTGGACAGTGTGTGATAAAGTGCGGTGACTGCCAATCTGAATCGGAAGATATAGGATCTGATTGTTCACATGTATAAAGGAAATCTTCATTAAACCTACGGCAAACCGGGCTCACTGCTAGGCGCATCTAGGTACCATAGGACCTAACTTCTAAAACTCCAAAAGATAAAGGATTTAGCCCCATTTTACACATGAAAAAAACTGAGGCTCACAAAGATTAAGGAACTAGACCAAAGTCACAGATCTAGTAGGCAGGATTGTAAAATCACTCTGACTCTAAAATCTACCACCAGTAACACACTAACGATATGGCAAGAGTTTTTCAAACTACAGCTCTCTGTAAGGATGAGCTATCATCATCATCAACTGTCAGTCTCCTATATCTGCATCAATGCCCTCAGAGACACCTCCTATCTGAAGGTGACAAGTACCACTCAACACATCAGTGGAGCCATTGTCTTGCCAGACCATCCTGGTAGGTTCCGAGCAGGCCTGCTGCATTCAGTTCCTTCTTGGTCTGTTTAGGTCGGACGTGACTGTCTGAGCGCGCTCACCCACTGGTCATCACTTTGTAGGTGCACAGTCACTGTTCAGGAGTGATGTCTGCTCACTTTTTGTAATCTGTGTAAAGTGTAGCAAGATGGCGCTGGTGGCATGGTACTCCATATTCAGATACTCAATCCAGTGACACAGCTTTCTAATGGCAATTTTATATCCATAAAAGCTGGAATTTCAGGGCACGTGGCTGAGGATTAAAGAGGCTTCTCACGCCCTGTCAAGAAAGACCTCACTCTGGGCTGGAAGTCCACCATGGCCACCAAGTCAAGCGTGTCTCCCTTGAGGAATTAGGCAATCTGGAAAATTGAACTCACCTAACATGCCCCAGGCTGATGCCTCGTGATACATTTTGCTGAGAGCCTATCATCTGTACTTATGAGAGTGAACTTTAAGATGTAAAAGATTTGAGCATCAGAGTGGCCATTTGGGTCAAATGTCCAACCTCTCTTCTGCAATGCAACTTCGCCCCTGAGGGGGCAGAAGGGAGTGAGTGGTTGACAAGAAAAGCTTTAGCCCAGTCTGGCTTGGTTCAAATCCCAGTTCAGCCACTCAACTTCTTTTGGCTGAATTAGGATTAGGGGGATTAGTCTCCTCATCTGCAAAAGGGTCATGAAGTAAGACCTACCTCAAAGGGATGTTAAAAGGAGTAAAAGTACAATTGTTTCTAAGCATTTGACATAGTACTTGGCATGTAGTAAAGCCACATGAATGTTGAAGCTATTTAAAAATTCTGAAATAGTTTACCAGTCGCTGTGTTTTTTTACATTTGTGTGTCATTACACACGAATTTATTCAACATCGTTGAGTAAATTTCCCATTGCCATCTTTTAAGTGAAAATAGAATGTATCTATATTTAAATTGTCCCATTAACTAACTCTTTCAATTAACTAACCAATGCAAATTGGATTTGATAGGAGGGTTTCTATTGTAATTCTATGAAAATAGTTACTCTTGAGAACAACTGAGTTTTATTTTTTCTTTAAAACAAAGCTATTATCATTATTTTAAAATAAGAGCAGAATGAGAATTCTAGGAAGGGCTCAGATCTATAATGCTTTCTACATATGTGTGTTTTAGATACAGTTATTTATTGCCTATTATCTATGTGAAATGGAAAATTTATTGGTTGATAACTTGATTGTTTCAGGATTAGACCCCCATACCCATGTGAAGCTAACTGCCCTGGACTTGCTCTAACAGCCAACGTTCCTTTTAAGCACTATACCAATGCCATCTTTGTTGGTGTTTAGGAATTGAATGAAGCTATTTGCCATAAAATAAACTTTCAGCAGAAAAAGACAATGTTAATGATATTAATGATGAATAAAGACACCACAGAGGAAGCAAACAAAAGAGAGCAACAGGCCTGCTGACCTGTACCACCTAAAGGCTTTGGGCTGACCAGAACTCCAGAAAAATATGGCCCTCTGCTTGTTTTATAAATAAAGTTTTGTTGAAACACAGTCACACACTTTTATTTACATAATGCCTATGGCTACGTTTGCTTTACAATACCAGGCCAAAGAGTTGTGATACAGACCCAATAAATAAAAATAAACGAAATATTTACTATCTGGCCCTTTACAGAAAGTTTTCTGACCTTGGTTCTTAAGGATCAATTCTATGTAAAAAATTCTATGTAGGCAGTGCTCTCTACAAGGTATGACTGTAACTGTGTTTTTTAAAGATGTTCTGGAACTTTGCCATCATGGATTAATTCCTCAAGGTGACCCCCAACAATGAGAGGCAAGCCAAGTGATTAAGCCACTGATACTGTCTTATGACATAAATTTCTCCTCAATTTCCCCTTCAGGGTGTCTCCTGGAAGGATTCACTTAAGAGCATGCTATGGGGTTAATTCCACATGGGAATTCTGATCCTGTACAACGTTACTTTTTTCTCTGCCCTGATACCCCTGGCTATCTACCTGTGGGTCTCAGTGTCTTAGAAGATGGTGTCTCTCACAGATTCTATAGTACAGCGCTAACCAGGAGGAGCCAAGAAGGTAGTTTGGGCCACGACTGAGCAGCAGGAGCAAGCTTTTCACAGCTCATTTGTTTCTCTGGATGTGGCACTGTTTTAGGAGCCTGAGCTGAGGGCTCTTTACCTCCAACCAGATAAGCAAAGACCACATTTGAAAGGAAAGAAGAGCTAGTCAATGAAAGCAGAAGTTGCACATAAGAGTCTCTACCTACTCCCAGGTCACAGAGGTGGTGGGGTCTCGCAGACACAGCATTGGGCCACAGGTCAAAAGCCTTGGGTCCTCATGCTCATTCTGCCACTAACTAGATGCATGATCTCAGGCCAGTGACTTACCTTCACTAGACCATACAGAGTTAAGACAGCTACCCGTCAGGTCCCTCCTTGTGCTAAAATCCAGGGTTTCTATGATGCCGGCCTTAGGAGGCTATGCGGTCACTACCAATGCCTGGTATACAGCAAGTACTACATAAATTTGGGCAATCGTCATTGTTCTGTGAAAGCAAGATGCACGCCTTTAAATGCAAATGGAGTTACCTAGAAGCAAATTCTAAACGGAGCATACTCATAAGTAGTGAAGGCTCTAACTCCTATTGGCCTTCTCAATTACTCCTCAGGCAGGACAACTCTGAACCATGTGTTCTGGACCAGTTCCTCCAGTTTCTCCCATCAGTTGAAGCTCTATCATCTATAATGTAACCTGCTTGCCAAGAAAACCTTCAGGACTCTCCTCTCAGTAGACAGTCTCACTCCCCCACGCTCCTGTTTTCAGCTTTTGTTTTGTTCTGTTTACCTTTCAGATAAACTATTTGTATTCAACTCTTTGTCTGTTACTGGGGAATCCAAACCAAGACAAAGGGTGTAGCCTAATTAATTCTTTTAAGTTTGAACGATAAGCATTTTCAGTTCAGTTCGGTAGAATATCAGATACAAATAGCCAAGAAACCAGAACAGAGTCTAAAAAATATCAAAAGCCTAAAAACCAGCAACAAACCTAAAAGAACTGGGAAAAAGTCCAAGCTTCCCATGGTCTTTTCCCTTGAGATCAAATTCACTGGAGTTATAAGAGGTTAGATTTGGTTCATGGTGATTTTCTCAAGAAATGAAGAATGATCCTCCCTTCATTTCATATGTGTTCTAGAAAGCTCTGGGTTCCTAGAATTTCTACTAGGGGTCATGAATATCACTGCGATCATTTCTCAACACCACACAGCAATGTATAGGTTGGTCTCGATATGTTCTTTCTTACACAAGCCAGCAGATTTGGGCCCAGAGAACAAGCTCATCCTCAAAAAGATCAAGGTTCCTGTTACTCTTGCCAGGCATCTACAGCAGGCATCCTTAAGCTAAATCAGACCTGATCCTCAGAGAGATCTGAATGCAAGGTACATACAAATCAAAGCATTATGGTTATGCCTAAGGAGGGAAATCATAGAAATAGGGCATATATTACAAAGCAGTAGTACCAAAGGTATCAGTTAGGGTCCCAGCAGGAAGAAGAATTTATTTAATTAAAAAAGATTTTAATTAAAAGACTACTTACAGAGATGTGAGCTGCTTTAAGGGACAGCGAGGGATACTGATGGCAACCCAGAGCCCAGCACTCCAGAAGTGTTGCCATTATGCCATGAAAATGCGTGTGGAGAAAAACCAGGGGCGGAAAATGCAAGTGGAGAGAAACCAGGTTACTGGAGCTGGCCAGGGCCAGGATCCATGAAGGGGCAGGAGCGGTGGTTTCAGAGAAATGCAGTAGCAAAGCAGGGGGAATCAGGGAAGAAATACACTGGCTTCTCTCCCCTGCTCCCCCTCATCTCCTTCCAGTGCCTCAATCTGAGTAATGCCTTAAGGAGCCCCTCAGGGCAAGGAGGGGGGCAGAGATGAGAGGGAGTGGATGTGGGGTGAGGGGTAGGACAAAGATGAAAAACCCCAGGGTGTGTGGCTGCACAGCACAATATGCTGGAATCTGTCTTCATGGGTAAAACTCTGTAGTCGTTGTTTATTTAATACTCAGTTCACCCTTTCCACCCCTTGATTATGAAAACATTCAACGTACAGAAAAGTGAGTTTTCCAGTGAACATGTATTCACTCACCACATGGATTCCACCATTTACATTTTACTACTTGCTTTATCGCGTATGTATCCAACAATCTACCCCTTCTCCATCCATCAGGGAATCTTATTTTTTATGTACTTCAAAGTAAATTTCATATATCAGGAAGCTTCCACCTAAATACTTTGGCAGTATATCATTTACTTAGTTCAATTTTAATTGCTACTACAATGCAACTTATTTTCAGCTCTCTGCTCTCTCCCTATATATCCAAGTCATATATATGCATATACATATATACATATGGAAGTCAACCGGTGAATGGGTCAATCAATTAAATGGGTCAATCAATGGGTCAATCAACCAAACTCGGTAAGCTGCTTTTGGTTGGGCTGCCCAGGGGCATTCATTTTATCAGACATGTTGGTCCTTGCAAAACAAAGGCTGGAAAAACCTTTGCAAACACTCCAGGTTTTGGTTGCTTTACTTTCCAGGGATTACAGAATTGATCTTCCTAAGCAAGCCAGGGCCAGCACAATAAAACTGAAGAAGAATGTTGAAGAACTTGAGTACTGTTTTCCTCCCGACCTCACAGTCAGATCTCATTACGAGAGAAGGACTGGCTTTATCCCTTCTCCCGCAACCTGACCTTTTCAATCATGCCACCAATGCCATTCCCACACAGCCTCATTTTCCTTCGGTTTTAAAGACAGGTGGGGGAAGGAGGGGAATTGAACACTGGACTGTTAACTCCTCCTCCCCCACTATCTTTTGATGTACCAGTAAATGGTTATTATTGCCTTTGCTTCTTAACCTTCCAAGACATGATAAAAAACAGATCTGAGGCAGCCCTGCATGTTACTTCAAACTCTACCTGTTCTCCACGTATGGAAAATGACATATTTCACAATTTGGACTCGATCAGACACTCCGTAAGAACCCACAATTCCAATAGCCTTTGGCAGCACGTAGGTAGGATTTAAATTACATACTGCTGCAGACTGAGTGCTGAGATATTTCCTTCTCTAAACCAGACTGCAGTGCGGGTTTTCAAATGTCTGCTCAGGTTGAGCAAAACTGTTGGCACAGGGAAGTGACACCTCTCCTGTATTGTGCTGGAGGGAGGAAACGAATTCGGGAGCGGGGAGCAGAATCAAATTAATCACACGACGTAAAAAGGTGTTTGCCCTTGGGGCGCCTGGGTGGCGCAGTCGGTTAAGCGTCCGACTTCAGCCAGGTCATGATCTCGCGGTCCGGGAGTTCGAGCCCCGCGTCAGGCTCTGGGCTGATGGCTCAGAGCCTGGAGCCTGTTTCCGATTCTGTGTCTCCCTCTCTCTCTGCTCCTCCCCTGTTCATGCTCTGTCTCTCTCTGTCCCAAAAATAAATAAAAAAACGTTGAAAAAAAATTTAAAAAAAAAAGGTGTTTGCCCACAACAAGGCCATCTCTTTCCATTCCACAGCTGCCTGGGGAAGGCCAACTGCATGCAAGACACTCCACCAGGCGATGGAGGAGACCCACAGGTGAAAGATGTCATAGTGCTTTCCTCAACAAAGTTACAAATCTAATAGAAGGCATGAGTCAGGCACACCGATAACATAATACAAGGGAGAATGGGAGAAAACAGAAATGGATCCTGGCTGGGAGGGAACATGAAGACTTCACAGAACAGGGGGCAACTGAGCCATGTTTGAAGGGTCATTGCATTTCCCTGAGCAGAGACGTGGGAAGGATGTTCCAAGGAGGCAGATCAGCATGTTGACAGGCTCATATTGGAAAAACGAAGAAGTAGACTATAGAATAGCAAATAATCTAGTTTGGCTGGAATACAGGTTGTGTATTCAGTGAGAAGACAGGAAAAGTAAGTTGGAGCCATATTGTGACAGACCTTGGATGTTCAGCTTTAGAGTTTGGAAGGCAGCAGGGAGCCAGAAAAGAATATTAAACACAAGAGTGACAGGATTAGAACTGCATTTTAGGAAGATTATTCTGGCAGAGAGCATGGTTGACTCAAAATGGGGAGAGAATAGATATCATAGAAATAGCATCTTTTATACTTATTCTCTTAATACCACAGTAAAGAAGGTAGCTAAGGAAACTTTTTGTTTATATTCTAACTGCAAATAGCCTCTTTTTGGGTAAGGAGCCATACAGCTGATATATGAAAATCTGTTACTACTCTAGTAGCTATATACAATTTTGATATATGATCTTGATTCTTTTGTCTGGGTTTTATACAAAGCCCAAAATGGATGTTGGCTATTTTTATTAAACTCTAAGCCACTTCCAGATCTTTCATCGATAACATGATCTTTATGACTAATCTAGATACCAAGAGTCATCATTTAACAACATAAACTCCAAGAATCTATAATATAAAATTAAGGAAATGAAATCATTTTCAATTCCATCTTCATGGGAGCCTAACTAAACTCAATTATACATCTGTGTCAATGTTGTCAATATTTGAGGCCTCTCGAGTATGAAAAAGCAACCATCTCCACCGCTGTACAAACTCTACAAATTGTAATGAATCAAATTAATATGGACTAACTCTGCAGTGTAATTATGTACCAAACGTCTAAGTGCTATCCTAGGTGCATTTCCAGAAATCATCTCATTTATTCATCACACCGAACCTTTGTGGCAGGTACTATGAACCTTAAGTTTCAGATGAAAATCTAAGGAATAAAGACATAAAGTTCTCTATCTGGAATCAGACAAGAATAAATTTGAAAACTAGGATTCAAACCCAGGTCTGTTTACTGGATTCTCGTTATAATTGCTCGAAGCTGAAGGGATGTGTCTTATGTGTGTAGGTTGTAACCACAGCCCATGAATTACTCTAAAACAGCTAACAGAGGAATGCTTCTTTTTTCAAACTAATGGTTTATTTAACTACACTAATTAGGAACTCTTAGAATATCACAGAGCTGTTTAAGAAACCAACAGCAAGTCTTGAGACTTAGAATGATAAACCTTGAAATACACCACGTTGAAGGTCTAGCAAACATCATTTGCCACTAAAGAAAATGGCTAAACAGTACAGGAATGGAAAGCTTCAAGGCCAGGCTGAGTCCTCTGAGTGGTCCCCGAGACCCCAAAAGGGTCTTCTTGGGGAGACACCTTGGGGGACTCTGGAGCTAGCCTCCAGCTACCACAGTTGTTTCTCGATTGTAAATAGCCCCTCAGTCACCGTGTACTTGACAAAATGCACAACTAACCAGCCAGGAGTATGACCGTACCAGTACCAGATCATTCTACATGGTGTCCTGCGACATGCACTGGAGCCTTTGCAAGTGAAGAGTGGCAAGTCTTGGTAAGTTTCCTCCTGACTGCATGTCATGACTGCAGAGCTGCTCAGGCATGTTGTAGTGATCAGGTTTTTATCTGTTAGCTGCAGGAATACCTCTGGAATGCTGGGAAGCAACAAGGGCTAGGGGCTGGATGACCTAGGTTCATGTCCTGGCTATGCCTACTTCTTCTTTGCTAAGTCATCTGCTCTGGACTTCCCAGTAGAAATGATCAAATGAGATCATTTCGATGAAAGTGTTTTAGGAAGTGCAGTGGTTCAATCAAATGTATCAATTTATTTTTGTTGGGATCAGTCCACACCATCTTCGTTCCATCAAAGCAGGCTGTGGTGTCTAAAAACTGATTTTTATATTTTAAGATGTATATCTCACTGAATAAATTATCCTACCATGAATAGTCCTTTTTGTTATGGGACACAAATAGAAGGAGCTTCCAGAAAACTATAGGGAAATCACTGGAGTTCTGGTCGATGTGCCTTAGAAATTTTCTCTATTTAACCAACTGGATAGTTATTTTACTTTTTAAAAGGGATTAGTTTTACTTTTCGTAAAATGGACAAAAAAAGTGGCAACAAATAGCATATATTCACGCAAACATATACCCATTTTTGCATCCTTTTGCAAACCAATCTAAGTCAATTTGACTGTCTAGTGTTTAGGATCTTTTGTTAAATTATGATGATTTCCAACACATAGATGGTAGCCATCTGCTTTTCAGCCAGACTGCACACTACAATGGATGCAAATTCTAGGCCAAGTTCTGCCACGTACACAAATATTCGTTGGCAAGAGGTCACCAAAATTCTCATAAACTTTACTCTTTTAACATCCCTTGTCTATGGGTTTAGAAACTCCAAAGGACGGCATCAGAAACTATCCACCACATCGGGTCACTTTCTTCCGGTGCACGTGGCCAAACTATGTTTCCCAGCCTCCTTACAGTTAGGTGGGAGTCACAGGACCAGGTTCTGGCCTGGCAAGTAAAAATCTCCCACAGGGGCCTTCCTTTTCTTTTCCTTCCATGATAGCTTGGAAGCCCATTCTAAAGACGATGGCATTCCAAGACAGAGGACACAGGGAAAGAATGACTCAGGTCTCCAAGTCACACTTGGAGGGGAGCAGTCCAGGAGAGCTTGCCCGACAAGGAGCATCCACTTTGGACCTACGAGTAAATAAAAAATAAATCTTGTGTTAAGCCACTGAGATTTGGGGTTGTTACAGCAGCAAGCACCTTGCTGAGGCAGGTACATCAACATTCTAATGGCGGAATCAGCAAATCATGTAGGGGAGCAGGCAAATTAGTCTACTGTTAAGTGAGCAAAATCTAGGACTGAATGAAGCTTTAGCCCAACTCTAAAGCATGTGGACTGTTGGGTTTAGTACTTCTTATTCTTTTTCCATTCAAAAAATAGAGGGACATGTATGATCTTTCTAGCTATTCACATATTTCACCAATGGAAACATTATGTCTAACATAATTTATGCTAGTTAACAAAACCTCTAGATTGGATTTTTGCTGATACTTATTTTCATGTATTTCCCAAGTCACTTTTGAGAGTGGACTTTAAAAGTTCAAGTGTTAACTCCCTAGCCCTGGAGTGTGGGTTCCTGCCTAGCAAGAGATCAAGTTCAAAATATTTAACCACTGGTACGGCACGGGCAGTGAGAGATTAAAATAAAATGTAAAGTCTTGGGGCGCCTGGGTGGCTTGTCGGTTAAGCGGCCGACTTCAGCCAGGTCACGATCTCGCGGTCTGTGAGTTCGAGCCCCGCGTCGGGCTCTGGGCTGATGGCTCAGAGCCTGGAGCCTGTTTCCGATTCTGTGTCTCCCTCTCTCTCTGCCCCTCCCCCGTTCATGCTCTGTCTCTCTCTGTCCCAAAAAGAAATAAACGTTGAAAAAAAAAATTTAAAAAAAAAAAAGTAAAGTCTTATGCAGGAGTGGTACCTTCTATGCCGGATTACTTCAAGTGTTAATTAAGCACCCTTAGGGTAGAGATTAAAGTAATTCACACAATGGCTGTTTATACCGAAGTATTTTAAAAATAAATTACAAGCAATATAACAAGCATCTAATTCACAGCCACCACCCATTTTATTTATTTCTCTGCTCACTCTAAGAATTACAAGCAAAGGATCATGGGACCTATTCCTAAGTGTAAAATTAGATCAATAAAATTAGCCATCTGTCCAAGGAAGGCTCTACACTCAGGTTGTATTTAAGTATTATGTTTCCAATTGCCCAGATGTTACAGAAAAGTGCCTGCTGATACAACTCCTTTTGCACAATGTAAACCATTAACTGGCTAACAGAAACTTATTGTGCCAAGATAAATAAATAGCATTAACATTGCATTAAATCTGATTCGGGATCTTGGGTGCCCTGTCAGCAAACACGAGTGTTAAGATTTAAATTGCTCAGGATTTGCAGAGTCAGATGAAGAAAGAATCAAGTGTCTTCAGGGCAGTGAGGACGAAGAGACTGGAAACGAGACGAAAGCTTCGGAAAGTATATCTTTGGTTGGCTAGTTGGTAAGGTAATAGTAATTACGATGATTATTGTCGAATGGTAATATCCCATCTTTATGTACTGCTTCGGCTCTTGCAAAGCACTAGTCTGTTTTATTTCCTTCGATTCTTAAAATAAGCCGGTGGGTTATCTGGGGGGATGCAGGGGCTGCATGGCTGAGGAAATGCAAGAATCATTAATAGGAAAAGAAGAGCCAATGGAGCCTGACCTCTAACATTCCATGTCATTGGTAGCGGCTCATGAATTACTCCAATCTCCCGATCAATGAGCAAACCTGAACCATTTCTTAACTCCCTAGCTTCACAGAGATTTTCTCCGCTCCCAGTTACACATCAGTCTGGCTAATTCTCGTTTAGAAACAGCTGCTCCCCCTGCGCCCCACACCCTGCAAAACCTCCCCAAGACAATTACCAGGCAAAAATCATCCACCCCCCTTGGGGTTACCGTTTCTCAAAGGAATCCATTCAAGCAAGACCACAAGCCTGGCAGCTACATTTTCTAAACCAAAAATCAAGGCATGTGGTTGACCAAAGAGTCCTTCTGATATGCCAATTAATTTATCGGAAAAATCTGACAACTCAGTACAAATTAAATCACATGTAATCAATCATACATTAACATGTATGGAAAAGGAACACGAAATCTTAAGTGTCTGTGTTTACTGCTGTTCCCGGAACATATTCTTTCGGTCACACATATTCATTCCGTTTCTTTTTCCTCTGTCCAGATTAAACAATCCCAGTTTCATAAATATTGCCTTCAGCCTCAGGCTTCTGTGCCGTTTAAACGCTTGAGTACATGTATCACTAGAAGGAGTGCATCCTTCTAGCAACCTTAATGTCAGGTTCTTTCCTCATCTTATTTTTACAGACAGAGAAACTGAGGTTTACCAAGCTAATATCACTTGCCTTACATCATCAAGTAACTAACAAAAAACAGTGTCAGAACTTGAACCCAAATTTGCCAAATATTAAAGTCTGTGCTCTCACCCAAGGAGGAGGCAGCTTTGGAGGCTGAAAGAACAGGTGCAGGGTGGGGGTTGGGAGGGTACAGTGGGTCTGAGGAAAATGGGGGCCGAGGGGCTAGCTACACACAGTTCCATGTGGCTTCTGTTCATGCCACTACAGGCTTTCCCTCCTTTGTGCGGCCACCTCTCAATCAACAGTCTGGTGGGGGGTGGGGATTTGCCTAGTAGAGATGTTGCTCAGCTATCTTCTGAAGACCACAAGCCCCAAATCTAACCTTCAGAAGACCCGTGGGGTCTAAGGTTACAATACAGACCCAGAGCAATGAGTTGTTGCTGCCAATCACATGTGGTGTGATGAACAAAGGAAGGGGAGACTGTCAGTGTCCTGCAGAGTATTTGGGGAGCAGGTGCAGAGGAGGAGGAGGCTGAGAGGAGCCTAACCTCTCCTTTGTCACATCTCAAATGGGACCTGCAAATCACCTCAAGTCACCTGAGGTTCTTGTTAAGAAGGCAGATGCCTGTGAGGCACTCCAAGAATTCTTAACACACATGGAAGGTCAGGAATCACTGGCCTGAGATCTGCAGAGGTCAGATCTGCTCCGAGCCAGCTCTGAAAAGTACATCCTCTGCTGACAGCGGTTTGACTTGACTTTCCCTTGTGTCCCTTGCTGGCCCGTCCCCACCCCCGATCCCATGAGACTGGGGGGCAAGTAGTGACTAGGACGCAAATGTCTTCCAGCTCGTTTCAAGAAGCTGAAGCCACACTCTGGGGTCTTTCTTCAAAACAGGAGTGGAATCAAAGATGGGTTTGGGGGTGTCCACTACCAAGTGCCATTTAGGCTCTGAGGTACCTCTTATCCTTTTCCCTGTTTCTATCCCTGAAATAGCAGGTATACTTCCCATATCTGCAGTTTGACACCTTATGACCAAAATCAGTGGCAGGGGTCCTGACTAGCTCAAAAGATTTTCTGTTGCGATCATGACATCACATCATTCATTTAGTCGATTGAGAAAAACTAGTCCTGCTCACGGAGTGGGTGTGGCAGGAAGACTCAGGACATCCACAGGACAGCCCAGTGGAAGCTGAGGTCCCACTATGGCCTCAGACGCCCGAGTCCCTGTCTTCCCAGAATCTAGTTCTGCGTCACTGGACCCCTTTTGAGCTAGACAGATGGACAACTACTCCCAAAAGGATTCTAAGGTTATGAAAGTCCTGGGCTCAGGGTAAGAAACAAAAAGCAAAAACAAAAAACACCACTCAGTTCCTTTCTGGCCAAGTCACTCTTCCATGAGAAAGAATTCTGAGAAACAAGTACCGCCACATGTTATGTGACATTTACCCCTGACCTTGACCTCTCTGTCCCTTTACCTCACAGAGACTCAAAGGAGAGAGAGAAAGACATGCAGGGGCTTCTTAGAGGAATTAGATACGATGTAGAAACAAATAAGAGGGTAGGAGGGCTAATGAAATGAAACAGCAGGGGAAATATTTCTGCTACATTGCCTGGACTGCATGGATGCTAGTAGTTAGGTCCTGGGGATACACACACACACACACACACACACACACACACAGAGCATTTATGGGGGGATATATACGTGGCCTTCATGAGCTCCGGTTTTCCCCAAGAAGCCAGACAATCTGGATAGCATTGTAATTATGTACTGCGGGTTGAAAAGGGACAAGGAGAGACACATAGAAAACATGAGCCCCCAAAGACATGCTTTGAGAAGGGCGCTTGCATGGGAGCCATGAGGACATAACCAGTCTCTTGCGACTAGCAGGTTGTTCAGATTGGCATGGGGGGAAGTAGAGCTGGAAGATCCATGACCCCTAGCCATTGAACCTCACACTAGCAGCAGCAGAAACCACCTAGAGGCACGTGTATTCACCACCATCAAGGAGCAAGATCACTGCCCATGAGCTAACTCCGCTCTTCCAGACTTTTGTTTTTTGCTCTCTGAGTTTCTTTGGATCTTCCTTGTAGTCCGATTTTACAGGCAAGGAAATGCTGAGGAAGCAGAAAGGAAAAGATCAGAGACCCGCATCTCCCTAACGATAGTTCTGGAGCCCCAGCTCTCCTAGGGATGACCTTGAATTCTCAACTCCGACCTGACCTGGTCTCACTGACCCTGCGACCTCAGGCAAACTGGAAAGACAGGAGGAAAGGCAGGGCCTTTATGCAGTCCTCCAGCCGCTGTCTCTGTGCCAGAGACTTAATTAACACCATGAGTTACCAATCTGCCTATGGAAATGTGTGTGTGGCTTGATGAGCACTGGCTCTAGCACATGTGTCTGGATCTCCTTTTCCCATCTTCCTGCTCCACATCAGAAACACAACTGTCTTTCCCGTACTTCCTGGTGAGACTCCGGATAAGGGAGAAGTACCCACTCAAGAGGGCCTGGGTACTAGTTCCGGGTCAGCTTCTGATGTAAAGTTGGACAAGCCCCTTAATCGCCCTCAGCCCAGTTGTAAAATGAGGGCTTTTCACTTCCTTCCAGGTCTATGATTCTAATTCATTATCTGAAAAGGAATGAAGGATATATTATGTTTCCACGCTATGAAGACCCAGAAGATGACAGTGTCCTATACCCTACCTATCTTCAGAAGCCTCTTTTTTCTACCTCCAGGTACTTGGTTGGATCCTCTGGCCCTCCCGAGCCTTAGCACCCAGGAGTTCAACAAGAGAAAGGAAGTGAGTGGCTCAGCAGCCTGTAAGATTACATCCCCTGATTCTTGCGGATGAGCTCAGTAGACAGTGGCTTCCAGGACTCCCTCTCAGTATATCACTCACACTGTTATCTTTAAAGGCCTGGGCATGATCCCATGTACAAACGTTTAACAGCATTTAACAGGCTCCCCATGCGCAGCAGCAGGGATAACGCCCTCCATCCAGCTCTGTCCATGGGAGCTCCCTGGTTCAGCCAGGAGGAAGATGCCCTCCAAGGCAGGCTGCGTACCCCTGCTAACAGGACTGCTAAGGACTCCCATTCCTGGTCCTGAATATCACAGCCTGAATCCTGTTCCATAACTCACTAGTTGTGTGACCTCAGAAGAGATATTTAATTTCTCTAAGCCACAACTTCATTTTCAGTCAAACAGAGGTAATAATAGTACCCATCTCACAGAGCTATTGGGTTGATTAAATATCAGTATGTGCCAAGTTCTTAGAACAGTGTAGCAAGCACTTCATTAGAGTTAGTTATTATTATTTAATTTGACTTAACTTAAAAGCTGCCATTTCTTGTTAGTCTCGGCAAATGCAGAGGATTCTTTATTAATGCTCGATGACAGCAGATGAGCTATCTTGGGGTCGAGGGAAAGGCTGCCTACGTCTGACTCAAATTAAACTCATAATTAAACCTGCTACTTGTTTACTTGTTCTTTTTCCCACTAGAGGTAGGTGGGGACGGGAAATTTTCTGGTTGATTTTGAATACAAGACTTCTCCACCAAAGCTGTACTTGTCAAAAGTAGATTTAGGGGCGTTAGAAAACATACAGGGTCATCTAAAGAAAACAGGACTGGGGGCACCTGGGTGGCTCAGTCAGTTGAGTGTCTGACTCTTGACTTTGGCTCAGGTCATAATCCCAGGGTTGTGGGATCCACACCACTCAGCGTGGAGTCTGCTTAGGATTCTCTCCTCTCTCTCCTGCCCTTGTTCTAGCTTGCACTCTCTCTCTCTCTCTCTCTCTCTCTCTCTCTCTCTCTCTCTCGCCCTCTCTCTCTCTAAAATAAAAAAAAGTAATAATAAAAACAAAAACAAAAAACCAGGACCGTTCCAGTACACCTACATGGCAGTCACACCACCTTCCAAGTACTGCTCACAAACCGATTTCTATTGAGGAAACAAGGTACGAAGAACTATATGGATCCTGGCAGGACTTGCTGGTGTCTGGGGAAGATTACAAATTAGTTGGTTGCTGTTCACATCAGAGCCAAGCAGGGCACATTCAGTTTTTAATCTGGACCAATTTTCCGGATCAAAAACTAGTCTTTCCAAGGGATGTAAATGAGCCCAGGAGAAAATTTTCCCCTGAAGTTTATGAAGTAGCTGTCATTTTAATCTGAGCAGCTGTCCAACCTGAAAGCCAGTGTCTGGATAAAATTATAAAGTAATGAAAAGCTCTTCTGGGCTGAACCTAGTCCAAACACCCCCTCTACCTCAAATTTGATGTATTTAATATGCCAAAAATATTTAAAAGATAGAGTTTCCACTATCAAAACCCTATCCATGCTTCAGATAAAGCCAAAGAGGCCACAACGGCACATTCATGGCATGAGTATCAGAATGAGATCCTAGATGAACTAGGTAGAAAATATTTTTGGGAGACAAACTACAAAACATAAGAAAGGAAATATGGTAAACCACAGGAGCAGTTTTATACAGGAGACAGTTATGAAATGCTTTTTAAAAAATTCTGCTTAAATGGGTTGAAATCTATCCTTAAAAGAATATTACACACAGTGCTTAAGCTTAAGAACTATAGGTGTAACTATGCGTTATTCAAAAATTGTGACTAGATGGTTTTATGTGAATAAACCCACAGAATACAATTGATCATGATGTGGTCACTTTAGAAGGAAAGTTAGAAAGAAGCCCCTTCACTGAAATCCTTGAAGATGTGTGTACGTGTGCATGTAAGAAGTAAAACAATATAATATTGCCTTGGACTGCTGCTATTATCTCCAAAATGAATTGAACAGAGGCTATAGAATAGCTCGTAGTTTCAGTGCGTTGAAGATTAGGATAATGACTCTAAATTTCAAGGCAGGTAACAAAGCACAGGTAATAGTAGATACAGCTTGAAGAGTGAGTGCGACTCATGGAGCTGAAAGGCAACAAGTCATGTTTCCAAATGGAAAGATCCTTGAGCAGTGAAAATATTTAAGAAGCCATATGGGAACCGCCAAGATTATTTTCTTTGCCCTCTGATAAATTTCCCCCGGTTGGTCTCTTTCTTATGGAAACGTTATTTGTAAAGACAAACTGCACTTTCTGCAGAGTTTTGCAGACGGCATTCAAGTAAAGTTACATTGTTTTCCATTGTTCCTAAGATGTAATTAATCCCATAAGACAACTTTGCTTACAAATTAAAAAAAAAAAAAACAACCTCAAAGCCAGGAAAACACAGATTTTTCAGAATTCTAAATAAGTCTTAGCAAAGAAGAATAAAAATCGTTATTTGGGAGATAATGTTTAGAACTTTATTGTTTAGGACGTTGTATTTTGAATAATCTCACAACACATACCAAGTCAAAGTAGACAGAAATAGATGAAGAACTTTTTACCCGTATAACTAGAGGAAATGCAAGTTACAGTGTTTCCAGTTCCCTACAATTCTTTGTAATATCGTACAACACCATACATCTGTGTTTAAATTGCCGAGCAAACAAAGGAGTTCAAAACATTGGGCACCCCTTTCTGAGAAAATGGCCCAGAGAGGGAAGCATCCTTAAAAGCAGAGGCGACATCCCTACACACTGCAGGGTAAGGACCAGAGATGGGCATATAGGGAACTCCAGGCAAATCTTCAGACGCTTAACAGGAAATGGCCGGGCCCTGGGCAATATGAATTCAATAAAGATGTTTAGAGACACTGGAGGAGCTGTTTGACTTGTGCACAGTTGCAGTCCTCTGTAATTGAGACAGCATGATCGCTGTCCCTACTCTCAGCTCTCCGTGGTCAAATACAGAGCCCTCCATCTATACTGTGTCTGCAAAACAGATCATTCCTTTAACAAACAAACATCCCTGGAACCGCCTGAGCCGGGGAGAGGGCGAGGTTCGCACCTTTTCTCAGCTTTGGGCAGAGATGGACCCAGTTAAACCGCCGCCGGCCAGGGGAGAGAGAGGCGGTGCGTCGCCCGCTTTGCGTCCTGGCGGGGACCGAGACCCGGGCGCTCCGGGCGCGGTGTCCCCCGAGCGCCCTGAGCGCGTTACCTGATTTTCGGAGAGCCGTTCTGAGCGACACTGCGCTGGGTCCGAGGCTGGCAGCCAGGAGCAAGAGCCGGAGCAAGACGCCTCGGATTAAATCCATTTCACCGCGGGCGCCTGCAAAGTTTCACCAAGTCCCGGACGCACAGAGAAAGGGCGTCTCCTGGGGGACCTGGGGGGGAGGCGGCCCCCGTGGATCCCCTGCCCCGGGTGAGGTGGTGCAGGGCTGAGGGAGGTTGGACCAGGAACGACCGAGGAGTCCAAGGAGGCAGGACGGCAGCCGGGAGGTCGGCGTGCGGGAGTGAAGTCGGCGGCGAGCCGCAGGGCTTTTCCGGGGAGGGGGGCGGGGGCGGCGAAGGAAGCCGACGGGGAGGGACCTGCTGGCCGGGGGAGGGAGGGAGGCTCGACCCGCCGGGGATGGAATTACAACCGAGTGGAAGTGAGAGGGGCAGGCCCTGAGACCACTTACTCTTGGCCCACCTCGGGGGCAGGCAGCCCGCCCCTCGCCCTCTAGCGATCCCCCTGGCTCGGCCCTTCCCTGCTGGTGACCTAGATTGGGGCGCTAGGAGGGGCCGACTTCAACCAGTGGAGTCTCGCAGGGCAGGAGTTGGGTGACTGTGAGCCCAGGACCCTCTGCTGTGGTTCAGACCCCGAAATCATGCGGCGCCTCCCCGGGCTGTACCCTCCTCCTGTTGCTCCCCTCTAGGTCACTTCCACCCAGCTTGGGGACTTTCCCCAACACCTCCAAAGGTTGCTCGGGTCGGTCCAGCGCACTTGGGGGAAGGAGGACTGTCTGCAATTTGCAAGCGGGGGAGGATAAGAGAAGAGGGGGCGGGGCCGACCGAGTCTCGGGCGCTAAGAAGATAAATGGGATTTAAGGCGCGCAGATGGAGAGTGGAGGCCACGCCACTCCATTGGAAACGCGGGGTGGAGATTAGGGCCCAGCGCAGGGGATTGGGGTCCCCTCCCTGGGCAGAGGAAAGCAACTTGAGACCCTCCAGGGGAAGAGATGAAAGTCCAGGTTAAGCCTGGCGTCGGGGTGAGGGATCCTAGCTCAAGCCCCCTGGCGGACGGAGAAGACCCGAGCGGGATACCGCAGCCTCCCTCTGGGCTGGGGTTAGGGGCGGGCGCGAGGTCCGGGCCACTGACTCCACGGGATCTAGGTTCCCGGGTCGGCTCCCTTCTCTGGATTTGCTGCCCTAAGACTCAGTAAAATACGCCTTTTCCCGGGTTTCCTAGTGGCACTGCGAGAGGGGAGACCCCGGGACTCAAGTTAAGTTACACACACTGGCGTGCTGATCTTCAAGCCAGCGAGAAGAGAAAGCAGATACAATAAATAAACCAAGAAAACAGTCTTCGCCAGTCCCTGGGGAAAGATCAAAGGTCTTAGGAAGTGCCCCGCAGAGGGAGACAGTGGCTGCTGGCTGGGAGGACCTTGCACCTTCTCCACCCTGCGGTCCTGCGGAGGCTCCTGGGGGTCCTGGCCCTTCATTGTTAACCTAGGTTTCGGAGAGCCAGAGGGAAGGGCATTGATAGCTGGTATCTGTCAGCTGATAGCTGAGAGCTGCTAGCTCTCCCCGCCCCCGAAGGTTTCTCCTCCTCTTTTTAGGAATGAATATTCCATGGCTAGAGGGTTTATAATGAGCCCAATCTTGTTTGTTTGCCAAGCTTGAGAATATGTTCCCTTGGCCTTCTCCCGCGCCCGACTGCCCGTAATAAATTCAAGTCCACTCTGACTTGAGTATTTGGAAGTCTTAGCTGTGACACCTGAGCTTGTCCTTTTATGCAGAGCTAGAGTAGAAAAGTGAAACAGACTGTGTTCTTCACTTCCAAGGTGATAACAATGCCGTGTGTGAAAGCCAGGCAATGTGACTGCCCCCAGGACTACGAGGCTCAAAAGTAGCAGAATCATAGACCCTTGGGGTTGTGTGGGGGGGGGGGTACCCCAGAGGTTATCCAGGCTCTGCCCCCATTCCATGCAGAAATCTGCTCTCAGCGTCTTTGGCAGGTCATTCCCCTGGGTTTAAACTCCACCTGTGACAGAGAGACCCTACCTCACCACCGCCCCTAAAGTTGTTAGATAGTTCTCTTTATGAGAAAGTGATTTTTTATATCAGACCTAGGGTGATACCAGGAACCAAGCAAGTGTTACCAGGAAGAGAGCTTCCAGGTTGGTTCCACTCTTTCTCACTTAAAAATAATTCTCCCTGATCTAAAAATTGGAAGTAATACTAACCGCTATATGGCTAACGTGTATATAATACCTACCGGGTAACACACCCTCTCTGAAGTGCTTTATAATCCCACTAACAACCACACCAGGTAAGTATTATTAGTATTACCCCTTTGACAGATAAGGAAACTAAGGCATGAAAAAGTTAAGCAACTTTCTCAAAATCACACAGCTCCCAAGAAACAGAGCTTCAGCTGAATCCGGGTGGTCTAGTCCCCGAGTCCAGGAGTTTAAGGAGACCGAGGGGGAGCAGACAAAAAAGCAGACCAAGAATCACAAGCTCTTGGTGTGTAATCTCAGGCTCTGCCCACAGTGTACCTTGGTAAAGTGAAGGGGCTGGATGAAGTCATTGCTATCTCCCAGGTTTTGCTTCCTCTTCATCATCTGATGAACAGCACCATCTAGTCCAAGGCATTTTTTGCTCTGAATGTGCCTTTTAAAAGACATGAACAAACTGTCCATTGTAAATTTTGCAAGCCCGAGTTTCACCCTTCTTGCATACCTTCGACCTCCATGGGATGATGGAGGGTGCCCATATCACCTCCTCATCCCTGGCATGGGCTCCCTTCCATCTCTTGCAGATGGCTACAGGTGATTGGGAAGCCGACTTGGGGTCTTCAGAGTCCCCACTTGTTTCTTCCTTGTGAGATCACCTTCAATTATATTATTATATTTTACTTTCGAGTGCCCCCAAATGCTCTGGGTCCTCAAGCCTTTGGATTAGACCTTCTTGGGATCAGCTTGTTACAAATCTGGGGAATACCTTAGAGTGAAGTTATTTCCTTCCTTTGAGAGATCACATCCTCCAAGGTTCCCTCTCCTTCCAGTTGGACAACCAGTTTGTGGCATTTATAAATCGGACAAAAGATAAATAGACACTTGCCTTTCACTTCCTTCCTGCCTTCTGGGAGGAGAGGAACTAGAGAGGGCAAAGAGGCTTTGAATGTTTCATTTTTAAAAATCTGTTCAAATTCACCAGAGGTTTAAACTCAATTAATAAGGTCACCAGCAGAAGAGTGACCTGCCTGCTTTGCTCAATATCGTGGGAGAAGAGTCTGACCTTTGCTCCACGGAATGGATTCAGAGGGTGTTTAGATGAAACAAAGACAAACTTACCAATGACAGAATGTTGAGGAAGTCCTAACACAGGATTCAGGAAAAGCGGCCAATAATTAATGTTAGATCTAATTCATTTTTTTTGAAGAGGTTCTATGTACATATACAATTTGAAATATGCAGAGCGTATGGTGAAAAATAAGTTTCCTTTCACCCAGCCTCTCCCAGAAGCAACCACTATTATCAGTTTCTCGTGCATCCTTCCAGACACACTCTATGAACATACAAGCACACACATATACTTGACACAAACAGGAGCATTCGTACATGCTTTTTAACCTGAAAATCCACCCAAATCAGCAGATAGAGATGTGTCTCCCTCTTACTGACTGCTGAATATTCTGTTGTGTGACGTACAATTTATTTGTGCTCTCCTTATTGTTTCCTATGGCGCTATTATGGACAATACTGCAGTGAATGACCTTGAATAACAGTTTGCACATGTTATAATAGACTGTAGGGCACATTTCTAGACTAGCCATTGCTCAGCAGAAGGGTAAATGCCTTTTCATTTTGACGATTTGGCAAAATTGCCTCCCTAGGAGAGCATACAAATTTACACCCCCACAAGTGATATGTAAGCCGATTTCCACAAACTCTCATCAACACAGTATCTTATCAAACTAGAACTGTATATTACTTACATATCTGTTACATGTTTTAATCATCACTCAACATATAAAGAAAAGTAAAGCATACCAATGAATCATAGCCAAGTGAGTACACTTATATAACTACCACCCAGATCAAGAGCAAGAAAACTGCCAGCACGTCCAGTAATCCTTCCTCACACTTCCTCTCCAGATGTGTATGTTCTTCAGGAAAGATGAGAAGAGTTCAGACCTCCCATTTAAATACACAAATGAAAATTAAAGTTACACAAATAAAATACACAAATGAAAATAAATCAGTGAAAAATGTAAGCATCCCTCATCCCCAATACGAAATAAGCATTAATTGAGATTTGATCCCACGACATGTAAGGCTCTGTACAGAGAAGAGGAAGACTATAGGAAGGAAAATACAACAATGCCTTCTGCACTCGAAAAGACAGTTGAGAGAAGGGAGTTGCATAGCCAACTTCTCCACAAAGCAGAACAAAAAGGACACTAGATAAGAGTGCCAACAACATGCCGTTGGTGTGACAAGGGAGGAAAACCCTGTATTACAAACGATAACCTATGTAGCAATATACTGTAAAAGATAGCCTTCGACCTCATGAATGTTTTTCCTTTTTCTTAAGTTTATTTATTTATTTTGAGAGAGACAGAGACAGCATGAGCAGGGGAGGAACAGAGACAGGGAGAGGGAGAATCCCAAGTAGGCTCCTTACTGTCAGCGCAGAGCCCCAGAACCCAACACAAGGCTTGAATGTCATGAGATCATGATCTGAGCCATAATCAGGAGTCAGATGCTTAACCGATTTAGCCACCCAGGCACCCCATGAGTTTTTTTCCTTTTTAAATTTATTTATTTATTTTGAGATAGAGTGAGAGAATGGGGAGGGGCAGAGAGAGAGAAACCCAAGCAGGCTCTGTGTTGTCAGCATAAAAGCCCAGCGGGGCTTGAACCCATGAACCGTGAGATCATGACCTGAGCTGAAATCAAGAATCGGTCGCTTAATGGACTGAGTCACCCAGGTGCCCTGACCTCATGAATGTTTAAATCATGCTAATATACTTAGTAGGGTTCACCAGGGACAGGACTGGAGTTACAAGGGTAAATTACCTGGTATTCCCAAATCTGTCCTTCCTTCTGCATACATTTCTGAAAGCATAAATTAAAAATGACTGGGGAGGGGTGCCTGGGTGGCTCAGTTGGTTGAGCGGCTGACTTCGGCTCAGGTCATGATCTCACAGTCCGTGAGTTGGAGCCCCGCGTCGGGCTCTGTGCTGACAGCTCAGAGCCTGGAGCCGGTTTCAGATTCTGTGTCTCCCTCTCTCTCTGACCCTCCCCCATTCATGCTCTGTCTCTTTCTGTCTCAAAAATGAATAAACGTTAAAAAAAATTATTTAAAAAAATAAATTAAATAAATTAAAAAAATAAAAATGACTGGGGAATTATAGTTAAGTTAGGCAACCTGATTCTCCAGCCTTTATTTTAAGGTAAACTTTTCAATGAAGTATAAAAATGCGTAAGTCCTACCTACATGTATAATTCAGTGGGCCATTATAAAGTGAATAAACCCATGGGATAAGCCCCCAGATAATGAAATATAACAATTCCAGACCCTAAAAGCCTTTATATTTCTCCTACTAATTATAAGCTACCCCATAACGAAATAGGAAACCATTTTCCTAATTTCTAATATTAGTTTGCCTGTTTTTGAACTTTATACAAATGGAATCCAGTAATTTCCAGTGACATAATCATTTATGTCCAGCCCCTTTTACTCAATGTTATATTTGAGATTTTCATCCAAGTTGTGTGGTTATTTCTTTTCATTGGTGTATGGTATTCCATTATATATACACATTACAATTTGTTTACATGCTACTGCTGATGAACATTTAGGTTGTTTTCTAGTTTGGAATTACAATAGAAAATGTTTCTGGGGCGCCTGGGTGGCGCAGTCGGTTAAGCGTCCGACTTCAGCCAGGTCACCATCTCGCGGTCCGTGAGTTCGAGCCCTGCGTCGGGCTCTGGGCTGATGGCTCAGAGCCTGGAGCCTGTTTCCGATTCTGTGTCTCCCTCTCTCTCTGCCCCTCCCCCGTTCATGCTCTGTCTCTGTCTTAAAAAAAAAAAATGTTTCTGTAATTATTCTCATTCATGTCTTTGGTAAACTTCAGTATGCATTTCTGTTGTGTATACCTGTAAGCATAATTACTGGGTTATGTGGTAAGCATATGTTTAGGTTTGGAAGATATTGTCAAGTAGTTTTCCAAAGTGGCTACACCAATTTACACTTTCACTGGCAGTACGTGAGACTTCCAGTCATTCTACAATCTCACCAACACTTGGTATTGTTTGTCCTTTTCTTTTTAGTCATTTTGGTGACTGTGCAGTAATGTCACATGGCAGTTTTAATTTGTGTTTTCTTCCAAACTATTAAGTCAAGTACCGTTTCACTTGTGTATTAGCTATTAGAAATCCTAGTTTGTGAAGTGCCTGTTCGTGTATTTTGCCCATTTTTCTAGTGCATTGTCAACCTATTTCTTATTGATTTGTAGAAGTTCTGTATATAGTCTGGATACAAGTCATAGGACTTTTTTGTTGGTGGTGGATATTTATGTTGAAAATATTTTCCCCATTCTGTCTTGTCTTTTAACTCTCCTAATGATGACTTTTAATAAACAAAAGTCCTAGTTTTAATGTACAATTCATAAACGTTTTTATTAATATCTAGCATTTTTAATGTCCTATTTAAGAAATATTTATTTACCTCAAGATCATGAAGATATTAGTTCAAGTTTTCTTCTAAAAATGTTATTTCTTACCTTCCACATTTAGATCTGCAGTTGATTTTTGTGTATTATGTAGGATAGTCCTCAAGTCTGTTTGACCGGATGCTCCCTCTTGATTCAGATGAGGACAGGTGCATCTTCATGGGGAGATGTGGCTTCTAGAGTGTGGCTTTGGAAGGGTATCTTTTCCTCTGTAAGCATCAATCAAGTTGATATTCAAGGCTAACGCCGTGACTACACTTCTCACCAGGTATATCCAAGTGGATAGCTACCTTGCATTATGTCTTTTGGAGCATAAACAAAGCCCATTTGCTCCAAAATATCTCACCTACAGGTCTCTCAGTTTCCTTGAAATTTCTATCATTTTAAATGTTTCCATGAGTTCAAAGTATTACTTGTTTACGGCCCATATCCATTATATCCCACAGAGCATTACAGAAAGATGGAAGAGAGATATTTTAAGAAGTTATCCAGGTGGTTCTCTTAACATGGCCATACTCTTCCTGAAAAGGAGAAAGGACTCATTCATTAATACTCTGCCTGTTAACAAAGAAGTAAGGACTAATTTATTAGCTAATTTAGCTGTCACCTACAGTATCAGCTCCAGGGTCTATAGAAGGTAAAGTGTATGAATTTGAAAGTGACTTGAGAAGGGGAAATTTGTGGTGGGCGAGGTTCAGAATGTGGGATATGGCTTGTTTGCAATAGCACAACTCTGTAAGTAACAAACAAATCCATCACTAGGGGAGAGCAGGTAAAACACATGGATTATAATGGAGCAGTAATCAGCTATCTAAGAAGTAATAGATTTAGAGCTTCATGTACCAAAATGGACAAAGTGGACAAAGCAAGATATTGAACAGAGTGCAGGTGTTCACAGAGTGTGGGAAGGGGATTAGGGGATCTGAGATGAATGTGGGGCAAATGAGCAATGTTATTTTTTTATTGGTTGTGTTTTTAAATTATAAGGCTATTTTAATCTGGGCTAGGAAAAAAATGTATGATTGCATTTTATTATTTATTTATTTATTTATTTATTTTAAATGTTTTTTATTTATTTTTGAGACAGAGAGAGACAGAGCATGAACAGGGGAGGAGCAGAGAGAGAGGGAGACACAGAATCCGAAGCAGGCTCCAGGCTCTGAGCTGTCAGCACAGAGCCCAACGCAGGGCTCGAACTCACGGACTGTGAGATCATGACCTGAGCCGAAGTCGGATGCTTAACTGACTGAGCCACCCAGGCGCCCCAGTATGAATGCATTTTGAAAGAAGACAGGTCAGTCTGGGTGCTGTAACAGTAGGAATCATGGGGACTGAGAAACCGAGAGAAGAAACACAGGTCTCACTCAACTTGAGAGAGGGAGAGAATGAAGAGTTTGAGACAGGCATTCCCAAAGGGGAGGAGGTCATGAAGGGCAATCATACATCATGTGATTCTGTCTGGTGCTGCCAGATCTCACGTGCAAGGAAAAAACCAAAGAGCTACTGTCTTCCTGAAATGCAGGGAGACCCTGTAGCACGTTGAAGATTGGGGCTCCACACACAACACGACAAAACACAGGAGCGCTCCACAGTGGCGGCAGGTAACTGCTCACCACACTAAAAAACATCTGTTTTGAGAACCTGCATCCCATTTCAAAATGCAGGGCTTATTTGGGAATGACACAATGTCCGGAAAATCTCATTGGACTGGAGGTCAGGAGGCCTGCACTCCTGCTCTGGCCCTGTCACTAACTGTCAATGGGACTTCGGTGATTCAATCGACCTCTTTAGACCTTACTTTTCTCCTCTATCAACCAAGAGTATTGGATAAGATGACGTCTCAGCTTGTCCTAGGGCTCAGAGTATCATCTTCCATGGAAGAGCCTCTACTTTTTTCAAGATAGACAGATGTCACTACTTCAAAACAAGGAGTCTTGTTCTCAGAAAAACTTTCAAATTGGAAAGCAATAGTCTTTTGCCAAAAAAAGAAAAGAGAAAGAAAGAACACAAAACAAAACATTTAATACACATTCACACACACAGAGAGAGAAGGCAGGACAAAGGCAATTCCTTGCCTCTGAGAAGGCTGTAGGAAGCAGACTCAAAGTTTCCAAGCAGCCCACATCCAGTCCATCCAGACAGAGGAAATGGGGAGGTGTGAGTAAGGAGGGGCAGGGAAGACCAGGGCTGGGAGGTGGGCGTAGGAAGCAGAGGAATGCTGGCTCCGTTTCTGGGTTAGTTAGTGACAGTGCAAATAAATGCAGATTTTCTGACGCCGAGAGAAAACCTGTGGAAAAAAGAAAAAGGCCAATCTCTTCATCTGAGTTTTATTATACTTTTATTTGTGCGTTTCTTAAGAGACGAAGTGAGGAGGAGGGGACTAGAAGATTTAAAGGTATGATCTGATCTGATCGGTGTCCCCAAGCACAAGGGGTTAAGGAAGTGAAAAATAGCTGGGTGAGGGTGACACTTGGTTTGTACCCAGCCCCAGGGGAGGAGGGGGCTAACAGAAAAAGGTTTAAGCAAGAGAATAAGTTGTGTGGCTTGCTAGGATGGCAGTGCTGCGGGAGGAAGGAGGAATGGGACAGCTTCAAAGGCTGATTCAAAAAGTAGGAGGGGATGGCTGAGATTCATGTTTTTAAGTTAATTGACAATATGAAGAAAGACCAACAGTGCAGGATGAGGGAGAAGTTAGCCTGGGTTTCCTCCCCTGTGTAATGGGATGTAACACCCACTGCGAAGGCTGTGCCCATCAGATGGGATGACCCAGCACACTGCATACCATGCACTTGGAACTCTGAATGTGGGCTTTATTTCATTTTATCACTCGCATCTATCACAGAGACAAGCTAAGTGCTCTCCAGAGTTAAATTCCAGAAGCGCTAGTAGATTATTGCCAGCATGACAAAGGAGACTCAAGGCCGAAGATGAAGCTTTGATCCAGACACGTTCAACATGAACTGGAGATAATGGAAAATCAAGGTTTGTGTTTTGGGACAATGAAAGACATGCCCCAAAAGATTATGACATCCTAGATAGGGATTCTCCCAAGAAGTAATAATAGCTGAGCCATCAACATGAATGAAGCCACACAAATAAAATAAGTGTAGGAGAAACCTACAACTGGTAAGATGCCAGTTGGTTCTGGATGCTCCTGGGACCATCGAGCTTATTCATAGTTGCCTTCAGCTTTAGTGCCTCTTAATTGATCCAGTATGCATGCCTTTCATGTTCCCTATTTCCTTCGTTGTTTATTACTCATTATATGTCCCTGGATGAGTCACATTGCTTTCCTAACATTAGTTTCCTGGGCTTAACTTGGATGGAATTCAAGATCCTTCCCAGTTCGGACAATCTTGCATCCGTGTTTGAGCATGGTAGCCCCAGGCACATCCTCCTCAGTCGTGTCTAGACCCCAGCAACTTATCGTGGGAAATGCTACCATGGCTCTGCTGTCTGAGCCAAAGGAATAGACCAAAGTGGAGATGTTGACTTGCATGTAGGGTAACAGAGAGGGATGGCTTTAATCGCTCTTTGTTCCCAAGCTCTATTATAGTTGTGGGTTTAATTGGAAAAAAGCAAACACACACAGGTCAAGCACTCCACTTTCAATGGGGTGAAAAGCAGTGTATAGCAATATAATGACTTTATTTTGAATGCGTAAGCAAGTACATGTGCATATTTATGTGTGTCCCCCTATATCCTCACCATGCAGGTGTATGCCTGGGCTTTCACAAACAGTAGAGAACTATATGGAAGAAAAGGAGGACAAAGAAAAAAACCCCGAAGTCAAGAAAACAAATAGAGAGTGGAGAAAGGAACAGAAGTGGAGGATACAGAGATAGGAAGAACATTCTCACCATATTCCAAATCGTCCACAGAACTGTAGCTCAGAAGTTTGATAGCACAATTTCAGATTTTAACTATTTAGCATTTTAATAAGTCAAATAGATAAACAAAATTGCCAGTTCAAACTGATGACTCTTTACAAATGTGTCCTTCTATAAGAAATCTAAATTTATGCAAAAGATTCATTTGGGGGATAATTGGGATTTTTTCATGAATTTTAAGAAAACTTTTAGGTAGTAGTTACTACAGGGAGATTTTTCCAAATGTTTTGAATGAGAGTAAAATAGACACTTAAGCCAAAGTACAAGCTTTAATTTAATTTATATGTATTCAAATATAAAGATAAAACATTACTGAAGTGAAAATGTAAGCCAATGAAAAAAGTGGAATATATATAATCTAAATTGCCATTTCGTTAAAATTTTTAAAAATACAAATATTTCATTATTGGAAGAAAACAATTAGACTTAAGGAAAAAAAATCATTCTTAAAATGTTCTCCATCTTCCTCTCCCACATTTTCTTAGGAAGCCAAACCACATGTTCCATAATAGAAAACAGAAATACTCTAGGGGCTCCTGGATGTCTCCATCGGTTGAGTGTCCAACTCTTGATTTGGGCTCAGGTTATGACCCCAGGGTTGTGGGACTGAGCTTCATGTCGGGCTCCGCACTGAGTGTGGGGCCACCTTAAGATTCTCTCTCTTTCCCTCTGCCTCTCTCCCCCACTTGCATTCTCTCTCTCAATCAGAAAGAAAGAAAGAGAGAAAGAAAGAAAAAAAGAAGGAAAGAAAGACACACTCTAAAACTCAGCGTACCTTGTCAAGGCACCAAAACATATCCTCTTTTCCTACAATACTTGCTTAGTCTAAAGAGTAAACTTTAATAGCAAACTATCTCTATGATTACCTATTGGGATGTTAAAGAACTGAGAATCAACTTTCTAAATCCCTGAAGCATCTAAAGCTGTCAAATGTGTCAAATCCATGATTAAACCATGCTCTAACATGTTTATCAGATTGGAAGGTGAGGCAAGCTGAAAATGAGAGGGAGAAGGTGTGATGGCATTTTATTCTCAAACATCCAAACTCATTAGACTACTTTATTTTGCAAAACAAGTAAGCATAAAAAAGAGTTTGTAAACTATTAATTTTCTAGATTGTATGTTACTATGTGAATGAAACTCAGAATCTAAAATGCTAGAGCTTCCAAATTTATTATTGTTTGTGTGTTATATTTTTATTAATCATAAATTAATATGACTGTGGGTAGTTGATTTTCCTTTTAAAGTAATATTTCCTCCCTTCTCCCCAAATTTTTTACTTGATCCTATATTTAACCTGCTCAGAATTACTATTAACATGATATATATATTCCCCAAACAATAATTAGTGTAATGCAACAGTATCTAAATAAAACTAGATGATTTAGGGGTACCTGGGTGACTCAGTTAGTTAAGTGTCCAACTCTTGCTTTTGGCTCAGGTCATGATCTCACAGTCTGTAGGATCAAATTCTGCTTCAGGCTCTGTGCTGACAGCATGGAGCCTGCTTGGGATTCTCTCTCTCCCTTTCTCTCTGCCCCTCCCCTGCTTATACTCTCTCTCTCTCTCTCTCTCTCTCTCTCTCTCTCAAAATAAATAAACTTCAAAAAAAAAAAAAACCTAGATCATTTGAAAGCTAGTAAAACGTCACCAAAATCGTTTTCCCTTCAATCTTACAAAAATAAATAAAAGCAGATTTCAGTTTCTCGAACAGTCATGTCACAAACAAAAGGGCATATTACTCAAGAGGACGACCTTGTGAGGAAAACAGCCAGCCGCTTTTAGGCCAGCAAGATTATGACGTTAGCAAAATTTCTCTTAGCACCGTCAGGCCAGGACTATACTGGCGACCCCATGCACAGCTGATGGAGCTCACCAGCCTGGCAGCTGTAGAGGTTTTGACTCCTTTCTCCTCCCTCACCCTGAGGACTATGGGTGCAAAAGCAACAAAATGGGCAGCAAGTTTGAAGTGGTCTGGTCAAAGGAGAGCTTCCGGTTCTTGGCCTGGCCCAGCGCCTTCCTGCCCATGGTAATTCAGCTGAGAACTGGTTCCCAGGAGGCGTGAAGTATACCCCTCAGCAGCCTATCTGCCTGTTCATACACTTTTGTCTCATTCCCAATTCCTAGCTCCTCCATCACCAAGTACTGCTACTTGTCAAGCCTACTAGCGTATGCTGTTGAAGAGTTTGCAAGAAGTGATTTAGGCTGCTGTTAAAAAGGGCCCTATTCCCAAGCAAAGTGCAAATGAGAGATAACAGTTTTGCCTTTCTGAGGGGCTATTTGCATTTCCACAGAATATCCAAGCAAGGAATGAAGTAAATAGCCCAAAATGCAAACGGGTGGCTCTCGATCAGTGGCTCGTAACTTAGATGCACATTAGAATCTCAAGGAGAAATATCATAACATTGTAATGCCTGGGCTCCATCCCTAGAGATTCTCATTTAGTCAGGGCTGAGGCATCAGCACGGGTTTTTAGAAGCTCCCTGAGTGATTTCGGTGTGCGGTCAGGTTGGGAACTCTTGATCCACAGTGAGAGGTATTAACACTGAAGCTGGAAGGTGAAGGCTGATGAGCACTGAAGAAGCGGTCAGGAGGAGGACGGTGCAGATAGGACTGCTCTAGCAGATGGGAGGCTGGTCTGGAGCAGCACTTCTCCAACTCTAATATGCACACTCATCTCTTGGGGTCTTGTCAAAGTGAGGATTATGATTCAGTAGGTCTAGGTTGCTTCCTGAGAGTCTGCATTTCTATCAAGCTCCCAGATGATGCCCATGCTGCTGATCCAGAGGCCATACTTGACTGGCAAGGATCTAGATGATCTTGAAGATCCCTTCTGATCCTAAGATTCTATGATTCTCTGAATTGAGACCAACAGGACCAGCGGAGAGATTTTTCCAGAGAGGGAGCCTGAAGGCTTGAACCACAGGACACTGTATTTTCCTAGCCCTGAAATGATGATGAACAAATTTGCCATGGGGCAAAATTCCCTCCTTGTACAGTCAGAGGAGTCAGGTTGCTATGGACCCAGTCAAGAAGCAGATGTGCTAAGGAAGCATTTCAGAGGTCAGAGGGAATCAAGGAGCCTACTCACATGCTCTCCTGAGTAGACCTGGAATAAGCTTGGAAATCCAGGCATCAGAGTAAGGTACAAAAAAGTAGGAATAAGACTGGGGCGCCTTGGTGGCTTAGTCGGTTAAGCGCCCGACATCAGCTCAGGTCATGATTTCGTGGTCCGTGAGTTTGAGCCCTGTGTTGGGCTCTGTGCTGACAGCTCAGAGCCTGGAGCCTGCTTCGGATTCTGTGTCTCCCTCTCTCTCTGCCCCTCCCCTGCTCACACTCTATCTCTCAAAAATAAACATTAAAAATATTTAAAAAATGTGAAGACATATTTGGACAAAAGAACTAAAGATAAATGAAGTAAATGCACATAAAGAATAATCATACTAGCTTTAAGTGAATTGATACAATAGCAGGTGGGATGATCTATTTTTTTTTAATCTTTTAAAATTTTATTTTAGAGAAGGAGAGAGTGCATGAGCAGGGATGAGGGGCAGAGGGAGAGAGAGAGAGAGAGAGAGAGAGAGAGAGAGAGAATCTCAAGCAAGCTCCATACTCAGCACGGGGCCTGATGCAGAACTCGATCCCACAACCCTGGGATCACAACCTGAGCCAAAATCAAGAATTGGACACTCAACCAACTGAGCCACCCAGGCACCCCAGGATGATCTATTCTGCAGCAATTTAAAAATTTTGCAGGGATTCAATAAAACATGTTTTTAATTTTGGTGTTATTCTTTATCAAATATTCTGTCTAAAAGGAGTACTACCTTTTGGGGTTTTGGTTTTCTGAAGAAATTATTTAACTGTGCTGAGACCATGACCACGACCCATCATAGGACAAAGACAAGGATGTAAACTGCAACTGGAAAAGAAACAAAATCTAGCGCTAGAAAGAGTATTTTCACAGAACTTCTGAAGTCAGCGATTTTACAAAACACCAAAAGCCTATCCACACAATGAACGTGACAACTTTCAAAGTCCTCCAGGATTCCCAAGAGTGATCTAGTGCAGTGGTTTTTTAAAATGGTATTGTGGGGGGTCCGTGGATGGGGTCTCTGAGACCTTTTCAGGGAGTCTGTCAGTTAAAACTATCCTGATAACGATAGTAAGATGTCATTTTGCCTTTTTGACTTATATGAGTCATGAATATCTACTGGAGATTTCCAGAGGCTGTGTGTCATGTCATGTCACAGCAGACTGAATACAGAAGCCGGTGGAGAACTCAGCTCTTTTCTACTAAACCTGACATTAAAGAGCTGTGCAGAAACGGGAAATGATGTCATTCTCACTAATGTTTTTATTTTGAAAAATATGTTATTTTTTATTAAAATATTTTTTATTAAAATATATTAGTTTTTTAATTTTTTATTAAAATAAAATAATTAAAATTTTTCATTGAATTATTTTTTATTAAAATATACTAGTTAGGGCGCCTGGGTGGCTCAGTCAGTTGAGTGTCTGACCCTTGATCTCAGTTCAGGTCATGATCTCACAGTTCATGAGTTCGAGCCCTGCATCAGGCTCTGCATTGACAGTGCTTTGGGATTCTCTCTTTCCCTCTCTCTCTGCCCTTCCCCACTGTGCTCTCTCTTTCAAAATAAATAATAAGCATTTAAAATAAATAAGTAAATATATATATATGATTTACATGAACATATATAATGGGTTTAATTATTTTTAAAAATATTTTTAAAATTTCTTAGTTTTAGGGGCGCCTGGGTGGCGCAGTCGGTTAAGCGTCCGACTTCAGCCAGGTCACGATCTCGCGGTCCGTGAGTTCGAGCCCCGCGTCAGGCTCTGGGCTGATGGCTCGGAGCCTGGAGCCTGTTTCCGATTCTGTGTCTCCCTCTCTCTCTGCCCCTCCCCCGTTCATGCTCTGTCTCTCTCTGTCCCAAAAATAAATAAACGTTGAAAAAAAAAATTAAAAAAAAAAAAAAAATTTCTTAGTTTTAGTTTTTATGACAGTAAATACTGACAGAGACAACCCATGTAAACAAAAACTCTTTGGTATCCTCAATAATATTTAATAGTATAAAAGGGTCCTGAGCTAAAAAAAAAAAGCTTTGAATCGTTAGTCTAGGTCCTTGTTCTCAAAATGTGGTCCATGGACCGACAGCATTGGCCTTGTTTTCAAAGTGTGGTTCACAGACCAAAATCTTGGTGCCTCCTCAGACCTACTGAATCGGAACCTGCATTTTTGCAAGGTCTCCAAGTGATTCGTGTACACAGTTAGGTTGAAAAGCATCGGACTATAGCCTTTCTTTATTCAGTCAATCCCAATCTTGATACAGCACAGTGATGAAAAATGTGGACTCTTGGAATTCCATCTTCACTACACCCTAGTTGGGTGAAGTTAGGCAAACTACATAGCACCTTCATGCCTCAGTTTCCTCATCTGTAAAATGGGGGAAATAATAATACCCAGCTCATAGAGTTGTTACGGAGATAAATGAACTAATATACGCGAATGTGTAGAATGATGCCTGGCCTAGAATAAGCATTCAGTAAATACTGAGAGCTTAGTAAATTTTCATAGTTCTAGTTGCTATCCCTACTTCAGGAAGTGTAAAGATCAGTGGGAAGACAGAGATCCAAGCAACTGCCATACAGTGAAGCTGCCACAGGACTCCTTGTGTGTTCAAAAAGGCAGAGGGAGCCTGAGGCCTGCCCTAGGAAGCCATGGATTTTATTCTGAAACTCCAAGGATAATGGGTCTTTCCAAATGGCCAAGTATGGAGAAGGCATACTCCATAGTTTCTAGAAAGAGCAAGGGAAAGGCAGAGAAACTAGGGAGAGTGTGACACAAGTGAGGAACTACTGTTCTCCTTGCCACAAGCCTTTGAGTTCCACAGATGAGAAAACTGAGGTACAGAGAGGTTAAGTAACTGGCCCAAGGTCACCGAGCTAATAAAAGAAGCAGTCAGGATCCAGACAAAGGCAGGTGGGCTCCCAAGCCCATGTATTTTCCACTATGTGAAACAGCCTCTGTCCATAATGCCAATACTCAGAGATTTTTGAAATTTGTTCAATGGCTAATAAGTGACATACATATGTTTGCAAACGTTCCAGGTTCTCTATTCGGTGGGGTATTGGGTTCTATATGCCTCCATAAATCAAATCTATTTGCTGTACTGTTCAAATCTGGATGGAGTCCATTCACAAAAGGTTTGTTTGCCAGACAAAGGAATCCAGATACTGTCCTGTAAATCATGACGGAGCCTTGCAGACTTGTTATGGGAGGGTGGAAATCTAATCTGTTTTGTTTTTTTTTTTAATTTTTTTTTCAACGTTTATTTATTTTTGGGACAGAGAGAGACAGAGCATGAACGGGGGAGGGGCAGAGAGAGAGGGAGACACAGAATCTGAAACAGGCTCCAGGCTCTGAGCCATCAGCCCAGAGCCTGACGCAGGGCTCAGACTCCTGGACTGTGAGATCGTGACCTGGCTGAAGTCGGGCGCTTAACCGACTGCGCCACCCAGGCGCCCCAGGGAGGGTGGAAATCTAATCTCAAGATTCTAAAGATCGGTCCATTGGATGTTGTGGCAGATTACATTCATGCAAAGTGATACCATGATGAAGATCTTCTAAAAAGGCAAGAAAAAAAAAATACCTCAAAGAGCATGGGACATAAGCTAGATCCTACTAAAAGTGCACCAATGTTCACAAGTGGAGGTCTTCACCTACATGCACGGGTTGGGCATTGTTCTCAAAGGAGAGCCGAACCAAGGAGGGCTCTTTGTTAAACTCTACTTGGAGATTTGGGATTTAAATTTATCCTTAGGTCATGAGACCTCTGACCAGGAGGTGTATACGTTTTAATCAACAGAAAAATCAGTCTAAAAACTATGTTGGATTTTGGGAAGTCATCAAAATGGGCCATCTGAGCAGGTTCCTGCCTCCTTTCCCATGGAGCTGTAAACAAACAAGTTGTAGAAAGCCCCAGCAAATACTTGTGCCTGCCGCCCCACACCCTTCACCCATCAGAGCAAAGTGAAAGGGACCTTCCCTCAAATAAGTTCCATTGGTGGCCAGCCAGAGGGAGGGGGCTTCCTTTCTGCCCCTAAAGGGGCAGATGCCCATCCACATAAGAAGGGGGCAAATCAACACATGTGGGTAATTAAAGGAAGGGGAAAAATCCATATTAAAGGCAAAACTATAGGGGCATTAAAAAGATTAGTGGTTGCTAGGGGCTGTGGTGGGTGGAGGGATTGCCTACAAGGGGTATGATATATTTTGTGGGGATGATAAAACTGCTTTATATATTGACTGTGGCTACCCAAGTGTATGTTTGTCAACTTTTCTAGAACAGTATACTATATGTAAATTATACCTCAATTAGCCTGACTTTTTAAAAATTGCGTATTACTTCTCTTCTATTTTTAATTTGTTCTCTCTGTATTTCCTTAACATTCTTTCATAGCTATTTCCTGAGTGCTCAGTATTTGCCTGGTACAAAGCTAAACGTTTAATATCATGTCGAACCATTTCAAATTGCAATTTCCATAGGCCAAAAGGTAGTCAAATATCAGCTATTTCACGTGCTTTAACTTAATATTTACCACAACCCTAGTACCATTATTATCTTCATTTTGAGGTACAGAATGAGGCTCAGGGTGGTTAAGCAATTTTCCCCAAAACACAGTGAGGAGTGAAGCCACTTCCAAAAAATATATATAATTAATGCAGCAAAGTGGTAAAACACTGAGATTCCCAAGGAAGAAAGAAGACCCTCCCACAATACCATCAACCAAAGTGATAACATCTTGGTGTATTATCATCAAATATTTTCCTAAGCGTTCAATAAAAACTATTCTGATGCTTTTTTTTTTTTTAATAAACGAAGAAAAGAAATACAGACATTGAATAACTACAGGAGAGGTTATAAATGAAGATTTTTGTCTTACTTCAGCTTGCCAGGCATTCTGATAATTGAAAAACAGTTTAATGCTATTTTCCGCACTAACAGTTTTAATTTTTCCAATTCATCTTCTCCTCTCCTCACTTTCTACCCCTTAATGGTGGAGTCGACATCACATATTTAAGATGGCTATTGATAATTATCACGAGTTTCCAATGCAACGGTAGCACTTAGAAAGAGCCTAAGAATACAGGGGTCCATGTAACTAATTACCACACGAATTTATCTCAAGGGCCTCCTTATCTCCTCCCTCCTGTGAGTCATTGATAACTTGCCCGCTCCAGATGAATTCACTGTGTCAGAAATAGAGAAAGAGCATTGTAGAGTTCATTCCAGCTGCCAGAGAGGCTCAATAAGCCCCCAAGAAGCTTTTGAAAAATCAAAAAAACTCTTAAAAAGGTCTTTAAAAGTATTTTTTCACGTTTGGCCCAACAGAGTGATAATGCTTCTTTAAAGATAGCGGGCATATGAGCCAATCAATACACTATTAAGACACTGGCAGCACTGAGATAGGATTACATGGTGAAGAAATTGTGAAACCTTTAACTTTTCATTTTCAGCAAGAAGAATTGAGGGAAGTGGCTTTTTAAAATTTATTTTTATCTGAATAGCCTTAGGTAATACAATTTTTCATTTTAGATCAGGAAGTTCACCCTCAGTCCACATACAACCGAAGGCTCGAGTTAACTTTATATCTTTTTTATAGCATGACTTTATCCCCAGGTCTGGTCCAGCTTCCTGGTTTGGTGGGAAAACACAACTCCTTAACTCATAAAGACTTTTTCCAATGACTGCCCTTATTCCATTATTGAAACTATAGGAGCTTAACCAGATAAACTTACAAAGGAATCTGGCTGCACTTACACATTAACTTGAGGTCTGAAACACTTTCTAAATAGAAGTCGGTGGTCTATAAGAGATTTTTTAAGGCTGGAAGGATCTGTAGAAGTCATTGTATTCCACCCCCAAATTCACAGATAACGAAATGGAGACCCAGAGGCGTTGACTTAAGACCACACAAATGGATGGATAATATTGGAGTTCAAAATCATCCTAAAACCTTGGCCCTTCCTACTCTATGTGTATCTTAGTATCACTTTAGGGAGCTTAAAAAACTCTGATGCGCAAGCTACACCTCAAAATAAGTCAATTACAATCTCTGGAGTGGGACTCAGGCATCAGTGTTTTTTTTCATTTTTTTTTTTTTAACGTTTTATTTATTTTTGAGACAGAGAGAGACAGAGCATGAACGGGGGAGGGGCAGAGAGAGAGGGAGACACAGAATTGGAAGCAGGCTCCAGGCTCTGAGCCATCAGCCCAGAGCCCGACGCGGGGCTCGAACTCACGGACCGCGAGATCGTGACCTGAGCTGAAGTCGGCCGCTTAACCGACTAAGCCACCCAGGCGCCCCACATCAGTGTTTTTTAAACTTTTGGGGAGACCATGATGTTTACTTCCAAGTGCAGAGAACCACTGGGTTGAGCTTCTTGCTATTTTGAGTATTCACTTTTACAAAGGCAACTATCAACATTACTAGAAGCATTCGACATGCATGACTTTGAACATACTCCAGGTCAGATCTTGTCCTTCAATTTTAATGACATGTGGAAGTCATTAGTACTATTTCAAAAATATCTTTGGCTCCTTGTCTTCCAAGTACTCAGTAGGATGACACATCCTGGCCCCTTGTGATTGAGTGGGGCATGTGACCAATGCTGGTCAATGAGTTGAGAACAAACATTTCTTTGGGCCTGAGTACTTAATTCCTGGTCCAAGCCCTTCCAAGGCTCTCAGTCTGTCTGTCACAATAACTAACCATGATCCACAGAGTGGCGACTCTGTAATCCTGGTCCCAGAGTGAGGTCAACACTCACAATGGATATGTCGCATGGATGAAAAATAGATCCTGTGTTTTGTTTTTTGTTTTTTTAAGCCACTGAGATTTTGAGGTTCTCTGTTACCACAGGATAACCTAACCCATCTTGAAAGATTCACCATAGAATCTTAAGATTAGTATTACATGAGGGGCACCTGGGTGGCTCAGTCGGTTGAGCGTCCGACTTTGGCTCAGGTCATGATCTTGCGGTCTTTGAGTTTGAGCCCTGCGTCAGGCTCTGTGCTGACAGCTCAGAGCCTGGAGCTTGCTTCCGATTCTGTGTCTCCCTCTATCTCTGCCCCTCCCCCCCACATGCTCTGTCTCTCTCTGCCTCTCAAAAATAAAGAAAACTAATTTAAAAAATGAAAAAAAAAGATTAGTATTATATGAAAAATTATTTTTTTTCTCAAATTTTTTTTTCAACGTTTATTTATTTTTGGGACAGAGAGAGACAGAGCATGAACGGGGGAAGGGCAGAGAGAGAGGGAGACACAGAATAGGAAACAGGCTCCAGGCTCTGAGCCATCAGCCCAGAGACCGACGCGGGGCTCGAACTCACGGACCGCGAGATCGTGACCTGGTTGAAGTCGGACGCTTAACCGACTGCGCCACCCAGGCGCCCCTGAAAAATTATTTTTAAAAGAGAAACATGTTTTCTCTAAAATCAGTATTCAAGATTTCATTGTTTTCCCCTTTCTACTAAGAATGGATCTTAAATACTTAATCTCAAACTCAAATTTTTGAAAAGTCTTGTCTTGTTCCCAACATTCACAGTGTTATTTTCATGTATCATCAAAAGTCAGCTAAAAGAATCACATACAAGATCCCCAGATATTCAGAAATGAGAACATTTCTTTAGGAGACTTAAGTCTTTTCAACACACACATGGGGATTTCTTCTAACATTACTGCTGTTGTAATATTTACCAGCGGACTCACACATGAACCTATGTTTGTCTTTTTACACTCTTGAGTTGTTGTTTAAAGTTGTTTAGAATTTTTAAAGTCTCCAATGGGGTCAGTCATTTGCTGTTAAAATCCATATGGTTATATGACTTATGACCCAAGTTATTGGCCAGACCATCACTCTGGGGTCTGGAGACATGACCTCTAACTTACTTCTTGAGCTCAAATCTTAATGTTGTTATTCCTGAATATAATATCTGTCCCCTTCTTCTTCTTCCCCAGAAATTTTGGTAATAACAGAGGTCAACTGGAGCCCATGTATATGACTGCCTCAGAGGAAAGGCTACAACTCAACCTACAGGTGGAAGAGGCAAAATGCACCAGCACCAAATACAGGCTTAATCCAGCCAAGATGATATCACGGGATGGGGAGAAATAAATAATGGGTAACTGAGGGTCAGAGCCATGGGTATAAGAGGCTAGGAAAAGGCTGGGGAGACACCACACGAGGTCTAATAACCCCTAGCCAATTAATAATAAATTCACTTCGCATGCAGGCAAACACAACTGACAGGACAATCCAGCACTGTAAGGGTGAAGTGGAGTGAATTTGTTGACCTAGTAATGAGCTTTTCCTCTTCTAACATGTATAAGTCTATGACTAGCACTGGAGCCTTGTTACGCTGTAGTACCATTATAGACTTCTAAGTCAGAGTGGTCCTTCAAAGGCTTCTTGGACCCTGTAGGGTCTCATTTTACGTAGTTGATGAAACAGATCCATTTTCAACATTTACTTTCATTCCTTTGATTCCTCTGGGAAATTTCTCCACACCTCCAATAGCCAATCCTGCAACTCAGTGATGGTTCCACAACTTCAAGAATAAAAAATGTGAAGAATAGAGGTGAAGTTAGTTTGGAAGACAATCAAGAACTTTCTAAGCATGCTTTTTTTCTCTGAAAAGGGAATACATTTCTACTGACTGAAAGTTAAAATCTGCAATTTGCTCCAAAAATATGATCAGAGTAGTAGCCTCGACTATGGTCTAGAGGAGAGACTACACATTTGGAAACGAAGGTTTCAGATTCAAGTCTCACCCTCTCTTTCACCAATTCTGCAATTGTGAGAAAATTAGATATACTTTCAGGCCTTAGGCTTTTTATTCTGTAAAATGGGATAATAATAAACTTGCTCTGTCTCAGCTATGGCATTGGGATCCATTTGTATGATATACTTTTCAAACTCTGGGCTTCATATTGTTATTGATATAAGAGTATCTGAAGGTTTAATCATAATCATTAATGAAAATGGGTTTTGAGGAGCAATAAAAGAAAATGTTATGATGATTGCTATTTATTTTTAAAATTCCAAAACTGGCAAAGTTCTGGAAATGTATTAAATACTCTGAGGCTATTATTGCCCTGGTAGGACAAGCACATTTCAGGGGTGTCCTTTAGCAGTTAATAAGCAGTCCCTATTTCAGAGGCAGCTGCTGTAAGCACTGCAGCTATCTTTATCCCTGATCCATACCAGAGGTTTTGCTAAGTAGCAAAATGTATATTAGCAATGGTTTTTCATTGTCAAAAATAGCAGTGCTTAATATATGTGGATTGGCTGGTGCAGTGGTCAGAAAACCTGTTTTGTAAAGGGTCATATGGTCAATTATTTTTGGCTTTGCAGGTAAACGGCCTCTGCCACAATCACTCAACTCTGACATTATAGCACAAAATCAGCCATAGACAATATGTAAATGAATTCTCATGACTGTGTTCCAATAAAACTTTATTTATAGGCACCGACCAGATTTGGCCTGTACACCATAGTTTTGTCAACCGCCAAGCTAGAATAGTGTAGAAACACTGTCCTTGAGTGGAGAGAGTTTAAGAATAAAAATCTTTTCAGATATTAAAATGTTTCCCCAAGTTGAGTTCTACAATAGTCCTAAGGGGCACCTGAGTGGCTCAATCAGTTGGGTGTCGGACTTTTGGTTTTGGCTCAGGTCATGACCTTGCGGTTCGTGAGTTTGAGCCCCACATTGGGCTCTGCACTGACAGTGTGGAACTTGCTTGGGATTCTCTCTTACCCCTTTCTCTCTGTCCCTACCCCACGTGCACGCGCTCTCTCTCTCTCAAAATAAATGTAAAAAAAAAAAATGTAAATAGTTCTGAATCCACTGCTGTCATGGAGGACTCTGGTTACCTGGTGGCAACTACGAGGTTAACTGACCCCTGCCTGTGGGATGTTACAGCGTTTGCCCCAAAGGTGCCATTTAAATGGGGAATAACTGGAGCATTTAAAAGGGCAAAGACCTGAAGTCACTGACTGGGTTGCATGCTTTCACACCTGCTTGTCAACAACTGTGTAGCAGCAAAATTCGTCAGAGTCTTGTTTGTGTTACTTGTAGCACGACGCCGGGCTTGGAGATCTGTAGTCCTCACCTACCTCTGACTATGGATACACATCCAACATGGATAGCAAGAACCTGAAAACTCTATGCTGCCAAATTCGTTTCGGCCACTTCGGGGCAAAAGTAGACACCAGAAGGGAGACAGTATCACCAATTCAGGAAAAGAAGAACTGAAATTAGAGAAAAGGCAAAGGGCAAGCAAAACAGCCCCGCTCCGTGAGGTCCTAACAGCACAGCCTTCTGTGTCATGGGGAACCCAGTCCTTCGGAGTCAAAGATGGCATTATCTCTGCAGGTCTTTGCGGCTGGAGAGACCACCCCCAGATTTAACAGCCCTTTCAACTCAGGGGAAGACAGTTCTTTGACTCCGGGCAGCAATTACTTTTACAAAGCTTGTTATTGTTGGCAAATTCGCTGCTTCGAATTGTGGTATGTGCTTAGAAAGATCTCCTTCTTTCCAGCGGCTGGTCACCAGGCAGAATTTCCAACAACCCTTTTATAGGGATTGTAAGGATTAAGTGCAACAAGGTATGTAAGGCCTGGCCTTTAGTAAGCACTCTATAAATGTGAGGTGTTTATTATCATCTCCCAAATGTAATTGGCTTCTGTCCCACAGAGACCTTGGACTTTTTTTTTTTTTAAGTCCCTGCTCTTTCCCTTGTGATTTGGTTCACAGAATTCTACAATTTTAAGACAGAAAAGGACATCCAAGACTGTCTAACCCAATTTCCTCATTTAGTTTTGAAAACCTGATCCCTGATTGGTGACAAAGTGTGAGGAATTTCCTTCTTATCTATCTTCTTCCATATGGAGACATAAACCACATTAATGCTTAAAGCAGGCTTTAGAATTATGTAGTCAACAAAAGGGAACTAGAGTGCATTAATCGATTTCAACCAGAACATGGGTCAAAAAATAGTTAAAAACTACAGAAAAATAGAATATGGGGTAACTTTGTTAATAGTTCAAATCACTGTAATATAAAATTTCAAATAAAAATATTTCAAATTTCAAATAAATATTTCAAATAAAAAAATTACTCTTTCCTTCCTCCTCTAGGATTGGGGAGCCCAACTATTCGATGAAATAATTTTGGAAAGCATCCTGGAAAGTTTATTCATTCCTTCAATCAAATCGACAAATTTTCATAAAATACCTACATGGTTAGGTTTCCCTTATAATGTTAGGACTAATAATTATAAAGGTAGAACTCCTAAAACTATATCTCCAGCCATAATCAGCCTCTCTCTTTGCATTGCCATTTCCTTCCCCAGTTAGGTAGAGATGACCTGAACTTCATTCATTCAATGAATGTTCTTTGGGCACCTATTCTGGGTCAGTCATAATTCTGGGCATCGGGGACACAGTAGTGAACAGGACAGACATAGCCACTGCTCTCATGGAGTTGACGCTCTGATGAACTTTCTATAGTGAGTAGTCCTTCATGCTTACACATGTCAAAACCTAGGGGCGCCTGGGTGGCGCAGTCGGTTAAGCGTCCGACTTCAGCCAGGTCACGATCTCGCGGTCCGTGAGTTCGAGCCCCGCGTCAGGCTCTGGGCTGATGGCTCGAAGCCTGAAGCCTGTTTCCGATTCTGTGTCTCCCTCTCTCTCTGCCCCTCCCCCGTTCATGCTCTGTCTCTCTCTGTCCCAAAAATAAATAAACGTTGAAAAAAAAAATTAAAAAAAAAAAAACAAAAACAAAAACCTAAATTCATTCGGATTCCACTGACAGTTGTTAAGTTTATAGTGTTTACCAGGCATTTTCACACGCGTCCTCTCTTTCTCCCTTACAACAATGCTGTAAAGTAAGCTGTTCTATCCTAATTTGTCCAAAGTGACACAGCTCTAGTAAGGGGTAGAGCCAGAGCTCAAACACAGGTCTTCTAACTCCAGGCCCCATGAGGTCAGTCTCTCTCTCTCCCTCCACATGCGTACATTGATCTTCTCCAGGTAGCTGCCCTTACCCAACTTGTGCATTTCCTGGCACCTTCAGCCAGGCTGTCCTTAATTCTAAATGTCACCAGCCTACCCCTCTCACTCTTCTCTTACCTCCTCCTCCCCCCAAGCCCCACCATCTCTGCATTTTGTAAATTTGCTATCTTCAGGTCTAGGCTTTGTATCTATTTAGCCCTTCAGCTTGGTCCAAAGAGGCCAAACAAGTTGCTGGCTTTGTGTATCATGGGAATTCTTTGGGAGAAGTCTCCCTAGTGGAGGAGTCCAACACCAGTCATTGCAAAGACATTATTATGTAACCGTACTCCTTCACGATATCTCCCAGATTAAAAATGTCCCTATCATGGGGCACCTGGGTGGCACAGTCACTTAAGCATTTGACTTTGGCTCAGGTCATGATCTCACCATTTGTGGGTTCCAGTCCTGCGTCACGCTCTGCGCTGATGGCTCAGAGCCTGGAGCCTGCTTCAGATTCTGTGTCTCCCTCACTCTCTGCCCTTTGCCCACTTGCACTCTCTCTCTCTCTCTCTCTCTCTCTCTCTCTCTGCCTTAAAAATAAATAAACATTAAACAAAATTTTTTAATGCCCCTATCTTCTGCTCCTTGGTGTAATAGGTCAACTTATAAGATATCAGAAAGCTTATTGTATATAAGTTCAGCTTAAACTCACCTTTCATGAATAATTGAGATAAAAGGCTTATGTAGTTCCCTCTTAGGGTTATCAGAAATTTCTAACCGCCCTATCTCGCTTCTGTGACCTCGCCTGCTTGCTAAATAGATAACTTAGGATGCAAAACGCTCCCTCACCCCCTCTACCAAGATCTGGCCTAGGCAAGACCAACATGTAAAAAGTCATGTACTCACTGCCCTACGGCATCTCAGGTATCTAACTATGATTGGTCATTTTAAACCCTCTTAGGACAAAGAACTTTAAATTGATAGGTTCCCACCAAAACTAATGTCTGTGTGTCACAATATAATTGGCTACCATGAAATGCTGTAAATTGTAATTGGTTAACCAAATAATGACATATTCTGACTTGCTAAAATCCACATAAGCTCACTGCTACCTTTGTTCGGGGCCATTCTCTGCACTTTTCTCCTTAAGATCAGGAGATCAGGTTTGGCCCGGCCGTGAATAAAATCTTGCCTCACTTCTATTCGGCATCTGGTGGTTTTTCTCGACAGCACCCTGTTTCACTTGGTATTTGGTTAACAGACACTCTCACATGCACAAATGGCATTATTGGGCAAATCTACTCACTGGAACATCGTAATAGCAAAAGACTGAAAACCACTTAAATGTCCATTAATAGGGACTAGTTGAATAGAACACAGTGCATTGGTAAAATGAGATAACAGAGAAAATGGAGGAAGTTCCTTAAGTATTAATATAGAAAGATCTTCTATAGAGTGTTGTTAAGTTAAAAAAAAAAGTTTCGAGGAAGTATTTATAGTATATTTGTGTGGAAAATGAATATATACATGTTTCTTTAAATATACATAGAATACTCTTGAAATGATATATGGCTGACTCTTAAACAACTCAGGTTCATGTCCACTTACACATGGATTTGTTTTTTCAATAACTACAGTACAGTAAATGTATCTTCTTTATAATTTTCTTTTTTTTTCTTAATTTTTAAAAAATGTCTATTTTTGAGAGAGAGAGACAGAGACAGAGCACAAGCTGGGGAGGGGCAGAGAGAGAAGGAGACACAGAATCTGAGGCAGGCTCTAGGCTCTGTGCTGTTAGTACAGAGCCTGACATAGGGCTCGAACCCATGAATGTTGAGATCATGACCTGAGCCAAAGTCAGACACTTAACCACCTGAGCTACCCAGGGGCCCCATCTTCTTTATAATTTTCTTAATAACAATTTCTTTTCTCTAGCTGACCGTATTATAAAAATACAGTATATAATACATATTTCATACAAAATATGTGTTATCTCCTGTTTATGTTATCAGTAAGGCTCCTGGTCACTGTAGACTATTAGTAGTTAGGTTTTTAGAGTCACAGTTATATGTGGATTTTTGACTCCATGGCTTCTGGGGAGGTCAGCCCCTAACCCTGTTGTCATTCAAGGGACAACCTTATAGGAAATAAGTAACAGTGGTGACTTCCAGAGAAGGAAACTAAGTTTCTGGAAAGTAAGAGAGAAAGAAAGACTTGCTATTTTTCACTAAATGATCTTTTACATTGTTTGGACGTTAAATGCTTATAAAATTAAATCGGGGCACCTGGGTGGCTCAGTCGGTTAAGCGTCCAACTTGGGCTCAGGTCATGATCTTGCGGTTCATGAGGTCGATCTCCACATTGGCTCTGTGCTTACAGCTTGGAGCCTGGAGCCTGTTTCAGATTCTGTGTCTCCCTCTCTGTCTGCCCCTCCCTGTCTTGTGCTCTCTTTCTCAAAAATAAATAAATGTTAAAAAAATTTTTTTAAATAAATTAAATCATTTAAAAAATGTAAAAGCGATATGCCCCAAGCAGATTTGTGTAGCTCAAAAACAAAGCCAATTTTAAGAGCATTAGATGCTTCCCTGAAGCTCAAGTATTGGTACCTAGGAACGCTCCTTAAGGTGTCTTGTCTGCCCAGATGCCTCCTAAAAGGCTAAAAGTCAAACAATATCAGTGCATTAGCTCCTGATATGTAGATTGAGATTTAAAAAGAATTGCATATGTTAAAGATGTGATTTGAATTTGAATTTCTGTAGCCATCAACCTCATTAGGCTTACAAACCCATTGCTCTCCAATAATGTACAAGTGAATACTTAGAACATCATTAGGAGCCCATTAAAACAGAACCACAGAAAAATATTTTTCTGTTAAGCAAATCAGGAAAAACAAAGGGGGAAAAAGGCCATTTACAGCTGAACTTATAACTAGAAGCATAAGCTTGGCCACCAGGAATCAATCTCCTAAGCCGTTTAATTACCAAATCTGATGACCACATCAGAATTTCTTTTTGTTTTAAAACCGGCTTAAAAAATAAATACGTATGTTTTAGATGCCATGGCTTCTGCATTGAAAGAACTATCAATCTGAAAAAGAAAATGACAGAGTGTTTTGTGGCTCGCTGCTTTAAGTCTCCTGGGTAAAAGAGCTGGTTAGCAGTCTTTTCACACAAGCGTGGTGTATATGGGCAGACGCGACTCCGTGTTTTTTGTATGGACAACCACCAGTCCCATCGTGCCCCTTCCCAGGCTGGACTTGGGTACAGCCAGAGGAGAACTCCGTCTAAGAATGCTGGGAAACGAGGTTTAATGCGAATTGGTGGGAGAGTGGGAGAAGGAGGAGGGGAAGGGGTGGGTTCTGCTCCAAGCAATCATTCAGGACCACAGGGTCCTTCTATCTTGCGACCCCATCACCCCCAAAGCAGAGACTCAAACGTTTCTGTGCGATGGAACCCACTTGGCAATCTGGTGAAGCTTAAGGACTGCTCCCACCTCACTGCCATGGAGCGTGGGACAGGCAGGCCCACTGTGTGCCCTGGAGGAAAAGGGCAATGATTTGGTGAAGAATGACACAACCTCTGCAGGGCTGTTTTGAAGACCGAATCTGAAGTTTTTACCTTATTTTCACAATGGGGGGAAATATGTGCTTTTTGGTCACTGACTCTTTTGCATTCTGAATGTTTAGAAATTCCCTCTATTGTGGACAGAGCATGATTCTGACCTCAGGGATATTTGTGCATACAGCAGGGCCGAGACTTAAGAATGGCCATCTGCCCTGGGCATTAGGATTTCAGTTCCCACTTAGCCCGCATTAAACGTCAGAGACTTCATGGGGTGCCTGGGTGACTCAGTCAGTTAAGCGTCCGACTCTTGGTTTCAGCTCAGGTCATGAATGGTCTCATGGTTCTGGCTCTGTGCCCACAGTGCAGAACCTGCTTGGGATTCTCTGTTTCCCTCTCTCTCTCTCTGCCCCTCTCACCCCTCCCCAGATCTCTCTCTCTCTCAAAAAACAAAACAAAACAAAACAAAACAAAACAACCAAATTAATTAATTAAGAAAAACTCGGGACCTTCATCCTATAGCAAATACACTTGCTCTGTTTCCTATAGACAGACCCTGTGTCTTGTCCCTTCTTGGCCCCCAGCGATTTTCCCTGTTCTCCTGTGTGCTGGAAGGCAGCAAATGATCCACATGTTTGTTTTTACTATTTTTTTTGTTTTGTTTATTTATTTATTTTGAGAGGGACAGAGAGAGCATGAGTCGGGGAGGGGCAGAGAGAGGGGGGGAGAGAGGATCCCAAGCAGGCTCCACGCTGCCAGCGCAGGAGCCCAAGGCAGGGTTCGAACTCATGAAACCTGGAGATCATGACCTGAGCTGAAACCAAAAGTTGGATGCTTAACCGACCAAGCCACCCAGGCGCCCCTGCTTTTACTATTTCCAAAGGTGGTGCCTCTTCCATAACCTGACACATCATAAATGAGAAGAATTAACAAAGGAAAGAAACTGTAGTGAAGCCCTGCAGGGGGTGAGAGCCAGCTTCCCTGGGAATCACTAGCCTTCAGCCTCACACCCGCATTGGCATCGGCATCGCATCGGAGCCATTCAAGTGCCTGCTCCCAGTGTCCCCACCCCCACCTCCCCACCCCCCGCGGAGGGCTGAGTGCTCATGTCCTGTGTGATGCACACACGCCACAAGTGACAGAGTGGCCTGTAGAAAAGCCACCTCATTCCATTCCCAGACCAAGAAAGGCTAAAAATTAGGAAATGTATGTGGTGGCGGCTGCCCTTATTTATTGTCAGAAAGCATTGAATTCTCCACGCTGCACTCTTCTGAAACGGTATCGGCATCTGCCCTTACTAATGAGCCCCTTGACGTGGGCTTTCCGCTGGAGAGTAAAAGAAATCACAGCCTTCATGGCACAAACATTGATTGACAGGATTATTTACTCCATCGCAGTAGCATCCAGAATAATACAAAGAACGGGAGAGTTTGGTTTTTTTAACTCTTCTGGGGATTCAAATATCAGCTTATTTGGAATTCAAGAGGGCAAAACAAGTGAACTCCAGTAAAGTGTAAATAGATTTCAGTTAATTATGTATTTATTTACCTTATAAATCTATTATCTATATACTGTTGATTTCACTTAATTATCCTATTGCCTGTTGCTAAGTTCGTAGTCTAATTACCATTCCAATAACACTTTTTCAGAAAGTCTAGTGGAAGTATTTTCTTAATTCCACATCCAGTAAGTGAGGTTTGCAGACAGGTAGCCTCATTTTCCCTGCAGTCATTAGAAAGCACGGCAGACTTCTAGTTGAAACACGTATGAAGCACACACAACGAGCACACACACACAGTATGCTGTACCCAGTACAGCTCAGACTGTCCTGGGCCTGGTGGAATTTAGGTTAAGGTCAAATACCCGCACCTTGAGTTTGAGGCCAGGCAAGGGACATGCACCCCTGGCTGTGTGTCCCCTGGGCTGGCCGTCTCCCTAACGAGCAGGAAGCAATATGCAGAAACAGCCAATTCTCTGGGGCGCCTGGGTGGCTTAGTCGGTTAAGCGTCCTACTTCAGCCAGGTCACGATCTCGCGGTCCGTGAGTTCGAGCCCCGCGTCGGGCTCTGGGCTGATGGCTCAGAGCCTGGAGCCTGTTTCCGATTCTGTGTCTCCCTCTCTCTCTGCCCCTCCCCCATTCATGCTCTGTCTCTCTCTGTCCCCAAAATAAATAAACGTTGAAAAAAAAAATTAAAAAAAAAAAAAAAGAAACAGCCAATTCTCAATTACTCAGGGGCTCTTGTCGAGCTACTGGATTATCCAATACCTCCATATTGTTTTCTTTTCCCCTCATGAGGCTTACCCCTAGAAGGTGATGGTGCAATCTGCGATTTTACCTCTTTCCCAAAGTTTTGGTGGGGCAGATATAGCACACTGCTGAGGATGGGGGGGAGAGAGAGAACTGTTAGCTATTTATTAGGATCATTTTCACTGGAATTGGTTCATCATTATAGGCAGAAATCAAATGTTTCCCATATGTGCAAAGCAATTCCCAGTCCTCAAAGTACTTTCTTTCTCTCTCCGCCTCCTTTTCTCCCTCTCTCTTTCTTTCTCTGTTGGCCCACTTCCTTCCAAGATGGAGAGGTGCTAAAAACCAGCAATTTCAATGTCTTGTTTTCATTTACAGAGTATGTACGCTCTCTGATTTATCCTCACAAGAAGGTCCTTGTTTTTCTACTGAGGAAATTGAACCTCAGAGAGGCTAAGGGACTTGTCCAAAGCCATACAGCTAATAAGCAGCTGAAGATGAGATTCAAAGACAGGTTTTGTGATTCAGATGCTGTCAGCTTCTGTCCACCAGAGCCATCCCACCTGAAATAGCATATTCTTCAATGTGAGCTGCTGGCTAAGGTTGAGGGGCCAGGCGTAGGTTAACATTGAGGGAGAACTTTCTGCAGCAAGGGTAGGTTGACCTATAAACTATTTTCATTACATAGCATTCACCATCCATGGAGAGTCTGGAAATAATTCAGAGATGTAGAACTGAGACAAAATAGCAAATGCAGAGGGTAAGTGTGTTGCTCCCTCTGGCTTGAGTGAAGAAACGGAAGTCGAGGCAGAAACCTACACGGGGAACACATATTCTTCGGACTTGACAAAATCCTACTGCTAAAGATCACTGCTCCTTGACCTTTGCAAGTTTTGAGGGCCACCTTATTCCTGATCTTCCAACATTTGCAAACTTACAGTTGCTTACTTATGAAATCATGGGCTTTAAAAAATATCTGCAAGATGAAATGAAAATAATTAGATGGGATAATCTCAATTACCTAACACTGGGTTGGGCACATAGTTTGGGCTCAATATGACAGCTGCTACTATGGCCATTATCGTCACTGCTGTCGTGGGTGTTAGAATAAGGCTGCTTTTCTCCTTATTATGAAATAGCCAAGCTATATTTCTTTACTTTGCCTCTCATACAACACATATAAACATTTTGTCTGAAATTGTATACCTTTTTATTAAAGATAAGCACAGTGACTCATGGTGATAACCAAGCCAACTTTCATACCAAATCCACTTTGATCTAGAATATGTTCTAATCCCAATGCTTAGACACTCCCACCAGGGTCGCTACTAAACATATAACTGGATTATTAGAGAGGTATTACTACATAGCCAGATAGGGTCAATAAGCTATTTCAATTAACTATGCCAAATAGTATATTTCCTTTCCTCCCTCCTTCCTCTTTCCCCTTTTTGTCTCCCCCCAAGCATGATGGTTCACATTTAAATACCTTGAAAGAGAAAACAGAAAGCATCTGTGAGCAGTAATCAGATTTGCACACAGTGGTTTGGTTGGTGTCTTGTTTCTCAATCCTGTCATCGTTTGATAATTGTTTTCCTCACTGGGATTTATGGGTGGAAAGCCCCTTCCCCCAAATCTTCCCCATGCCTGAATTTCCTCCGCTGGGGATTTGTACTGGGAACTGCCTTGTCTGTTTCCAGAACTCTCTTCAAAAAAGCAAAGAGTTCTGGGAAGGGTGACCAAGCCCTTACAGCTTGGGATAGAAAAGTTTATTGGATGCTTTCTTTTTTGACCTGAGTTATCCAAGTACTTTGAGGATGTTGAGCAAAGGGATGAGGAGGTGGAAGAAACAGTGAAGGATTTCTGAAGAGGAGCACTATCTTCCTCACTGTTTGCCCAGGGCCAATCTTAGCTCTGAGTTCATTAACTCTGCAATGCAAACACCTTCCAGTAACACCAGACCGAACCTCTGATCCTCCCGCAGACCAGCTGACTTCTACAAACAGGCTTTCCATAAGGATTATCAAAGAAACAAACAAGTGGGTTTACACCAAGTGACTCAAGCCAGGCTCTTTCATCTTCCCACACTGAATCCTGCAGCCTGTAGCCTCTGTGCACGCTCGCTCTGTGTCCACTCTGGTCAGACCCAAGGTCTCCCTGTTCCTATGAGAGACCAATCTTCCATTTGTCCTCTTCTCCTCAAGGACTTTGCTTCTGCGGCAATTTCTTTCCTCCTCCACCTTCGCTTTCCTCTATTCATTTATTCCCCATTTACCTAAAAGCATGCTAACTTCTCCCGGCTCTCCTGTGTCAGTGTCCTCTCCTTCATAGCCTCCTTTCCCCTCTAACAGTTCTACAAACAGAGATTGCCCAGGGCTTTGCCTACTTACTTCATTTTCCTAACTGCCCCTCTCCCTGACCTCATCCAGCACCAAGGCCTTAAGCAGCATCAGTATGATGCTGCTGCTCATATTTACATTTCCAGCCTAGACCTACCTCCTCAACCCCACACTTCCCCTTCTTTGGAGTTGATATATCTGTGTGGGTGACTAATGGGCTCTGGTAAGAGAACTATTGATATCTGCATCCCCCCAACCCAAAGTTACTCCTCTCTCCATCTTAACCATCTCGTAAACACTCTATTTTCCAATCAGGAAATCCAGGAAAAAAGCTAAGAGAACACTTTTTCTACCCATGACAAATCCAACAGGAGATTCTATCACCTCTCCCTCCAAAGTGCCTCTCAAATCCATTCAGTTACCTCTATCTCCACTATTGCTTCTTTGTCCACACCATAATCGTGTTTTCCCTAAATTCACCTCTTACAGGCTTCCAGATTCCATATTTACCTATACAACCCATGTTTCATGATGTCAGAATTATCTTTATAAAATATAAATAGTGCCATACCTTTTCTTTTCTTAAAACCCCCAAACAGTTTCCCATTGTACTTAGAATAGAAATCAAAGCTCTTTACCATGATAGCCATGGCTGCCATTAAAAAAAAAAATCTAAATGGACATAAATGAAAAACTCCTAAGCTCACCAGCACAGGTGTAGATAATAAGAGATTGTCCCAATGCTGACAGAGCAAAAATTTCCTGTCCCTTAACCCGGTCATTACACCTAGGTGACACAGCTTTCTAAATCAGAGTGATCATCTCATGTTATACTTGGGCTTCCTCACAATGTGGAGGCTGGGCTCCTAGTGTTAAAGATACTGGGAGGTGGGAACACTAAGTACAAGTGCATTCTTTTTATGACCTAGCCTTGGAAGCCACAAAGTACCATCTCTGGGTCAGAGCAGTGACAAATTTCTGTCCAGATTCAATAGGAAGAAACACAGAGACCACCTCCCAGTGATGGAAGTGATAGTCACATAGGTCATGTGAAGAATATGTGGGATGTGATATGCAGATGAGTGTGGCCATTTCTGGAAAGACCACCTGATACTCATGTGGTCATGGTTGTGATATTACATTGCTTGGTCAAGATTCAATAAAATTGTCCCTAGTTCATATCTTGGGAATAAGCAGATGATAAATTCTACAGTATTACACAAAGACTTGTAGGTGGTCTGCCTCCCAAATTTGAGAACTACTGGGGTCACCCAGCTGTTTCAGTTTGTAACTGATGGACCAAAGGACTAAAGAGATGATTATGATCGCCTGCTGGGAGATTGCCTGAAGCACAGCTATTACCAATCTCATTCCTATTCTGCCTGGCTTTAGAGGCCATTCTAGAGCAGGTGGAATTGGACACTGATACTAAATGATGGAAGAGATTGGGCAAGTACTCAGGTGCCGTTGACATGTGGGATGGACTTTGGGAAAGTTTGGGGTCACTTGGGTTTCCCCTTGATGTGGACCCTGAAGAGTTGTGTCTGGTGGTAGGTACTGGAGAGAGTACAGGATGAGCAGAAGGGGACAGCGCCTGGAAGGGGATAAAGCAAGGCAGTGTTTCTCAAAGTGCTGCTGGTGGACCAACTGTGTGAGAATCAGGATCACCTAGAGTGTTTGTCACAGGGCAGGCTTTTGGACCCCTCGCCTTCTCAATCAGAATCTTTGGGAGTGGGGCCCAAGGAGCCATAGTGTAACAGGCTTTCAGTGGCTACTTATGCATTGTAATGTTTGAGAATTACTGAGACAGATGATGAGCCTAATTCTGGCTTATAAAATTGAGCCTGGCTCAGAAATAAGAAACCAGCAAAAGGGCCATGAGTATCTGTGTGTCATCAAGATGAAGCTAATCAAATACAGTGGAAAGATACTCTAGCAATGAAAGAGAAATGAAGATTTCAGTGCGCCTCAAAATAAGAACATAATTTAGGAGAAACGACTAAATAAATCTCAAAAGACTTCAGTTTGTACCCTTAAAACGCGATTCAGCAATGTTTTACAGCCTGTTGTCATTGTCATTTTTAATAAATGAATCTTCCCAAAAGAAAGTTTACAGTTTGACTTCAGAAACTCCCTCCATCTAGTGCTTCCCAGAACTCAACAGGAGAGGGAACACATCTCTTTCTGTCACATTCGGCTGATTTGCACATGCAAGAGTCAGGGAGCATACATTTCCACAGAAGTCTAAGGATGAAAAGCCAGAACACTATTTGTATTAGGGGCACTTATGATATGATCCCATTCTGCTTTGCCTCACAACCCACCCGTCCATGGTTTCCATTAATATCTTCTCTGTCTCATCTCTGAAATTCTTCATCATCAATGGCTTATTGTTAAAAACTCTCTTCCTTAGCTTCAGGCTACTTTGCCAGACAGCTCCATGTTCCCCTGCCCCCCACCAAGGATTCTTTTTTTCCTGACTACTAAAGAATGAACTTCCTGATGATGGTGGAGACTTGGATGTGGAGACTTTCAAGGACGTGGAGACTTTCTGTCCATGCCAATGGGATTTACCCCTTGGATCTTATTGGGCTGGTAAGACACCCTCACCCATCTAATGAACACCCCAAAATGTCAGAGACTTCCAGAGAGCTTTGCCCTAGACAGCTAAAAATCTCCATGGCAACAGCCATCCATCTGCTTAACTTTTCCAGACAAGTTTTCTCTCCCTGGGGAGAGCTGATGGTGGAGCCTGTATTATTAGATCACACTTTGCATTCTTATCCCACGTATCGTTTAAAAAAGATGTTCTTTAACTTTGTTTCTGAAAGCAAAATCGTTGCTTTTTCTTTGGACGTCTCTGCCTCCTTTCCACCCTGCCTCCTCTCCCCCTGCACTCCCCACCCCGTACACTGGCCGGCTATTAAACAACTTTAACACAGTTGCACTTTCTTTGCTCCATATCTGTGTTTTTGGCTTTCTGAGAGGAGGTATTGTGCTAGGCAGGACTATTTGGAGAACTGTTTGGACTGGGGCAAGTACAATAGTTAAACAGGATTTTTTTTTATGGAGCTCAATTTCAAGGCAAAAGAAGGCATCGTGAATGCACAGATAAGAAAAAATGAAAACGTTGGCATAGACAGGACACTTGGGTCCTCCTAAAATAAGAGTCCACACACACAACTTCAACTCAGCTTCACTGAGTTGGAAAGTTGACTTTGAAATGGAATCCAATCGCTGAACATCTCAGTCTGCGAAGAGACAGAATCAGAAAAAATAAGAAACATACACGCTCATGAACGCAAACCCAAACTTTCACAGCAGTACTTCTTAAAACCCAGCGTCTTCGTTTCTTCACAATTCTTCATTTTTTCCACCGCGTGGGTTTCACCAGCAGAATGGCCTTTCTTTCTCCAATGCTTTTTATAAAACTTCTAGAGATTGGGAGACATAAGCTTTATGTCAAAATGGCCTCCAAATTCTGATGCTACAGTGAACCACAGCGTAGTGGAAGAGAAAGGTTGCATGAACTCAAACCCTCACTGGAGAGAGAACAAGGCACTGTGACCCAAGGAAACAAACACAAACACATGGCCGGGAACCAGAGACCAGGATTCTGAGCTCGACTCTTCCACTTTCTGGGTGGTCTTCCATGAGCTTTTCAGCTTATCTAGGTATTGATTTTTCTCACCCATGAATAGGTTAAATGAATTCAAATTTCTTCATAGCTCCAAATTTAGAAGGTACTGCCACTTGAGAACTAATATTTCTTTTTACATTTCTGGCTCATCTTGCAGAGGAAACTAAGCATGGTTTTCTTACCGCATGAGTGCTACAGGAAATCACTTGCCAGTGTTATTAGGATGAATCAAAAACTATTTTGTTCATTTTATTTTCATTTGCTGTCAAAACGTCTGTGCTCCTCATGCTCAGAATGCTTCATATTGAGATAGTAGAGGGGCTTGCATAGCAACTTCATTTTCCACGACATCTTTCCTATACACTGTATCTCCGAGCACTTTACAGAGGTTCTGTAAATACCACAATTATGGAATTACAGGGGAGAAAGGAGTTTGAGAAAAACACAAGGAAGAAAAGACATGAGGTGCAGATTTTTCCCCCCACGTTTTTACTGTGTGTACTGATGTAAAGAAATTCTGCCCTCACGAGAGAATAATGTGGGCTAAAAAATATCACCTGTCCGGGGCTTTTTAACGTGATGGGACTTGTTCTCTGTGCTATTACATGTGTTATGAGCTCAAACAGCTAGGACAAAATCTTATTAATTTGAAAGTCCACACTTTCAAGTGGATATGCTGGCTGTTCCAAAGTTTGGAAGCTTAGAAACCTGGGGAGCATTTGGGTCTCTGAATCTCAGACCAGAACACATCAAAGTAACACTGGTGGGTCAGGGGGGAGAAAATTCCATAATAAAAACCTTGCCTCAAACCAGAGGTTTATTAAATATCAATACAGTGCTTTTCAGTTCAGTTAATAATTACTAACGGGTTGGGTACACCAAGCACAGATGTTGACGTGACACGACAAACTTTTGGAAACAAGAAGTTCACATGTCCTCACGGTCCAGATGTCAGAAATACTTCCTGCCCTTAGACACACATCTAGAAAGAGGTGAATTCATCCCATGCCATGGCTGATGCTCATTTATTCTCAGCATCACCAATGATTAGTATAAATTAATTTTTTTAAATTATAATTACTGTATACCTATACATAAATTATTATCATTATTATCAATCAACGTAAATAACTAGTAATACATTAATGGTGTGCATTTATGTTGCCACCTCTTTTTTCGACACACTTGAGTTAATTTTGTCAAGAAGAAATAGCTATTGCCTTCTTTGATTATAAAAGCAATATGTACTCAAAGTAAAAAAAAAAAAAGGAAAGAAAAAGCAAGCAAGCATTGGAAGAAATTATATGATTTAGGCTGCAAAGCCTTCTCATCCCTCTAAATTCCTGAAATGTGTTAACCATATGTACTATTCATTTGGGTTCCCTGAAACGTAGTGTTGACTTTTCAGGGTACAGGTTCCCTCCTCTCTGGCTCTGCCCAACAGGGGAGGGAGTTCCTACACTTCCCAAAGCCCCTCATCCCATTCTGGCTCTAGACCTTCTTTTGTCTCCTTTATACAACATGAGTTCAAGGTTGCACTCCATCTCTTCCCACTCACTCAGCTCCTCGAGAGAGCCCACCCCTTCCTGCCTTGACCCCAGAAGAGTTAGCCTTGAAAAGTTGACGCGTGCCTTGCAAAAGTTGGTCACTCTCCATGGCATCTGGGAGGTGAGATGTTAAGAGGTTGGAGAGGGAGAAGGTCACCACTTTGCACAACTCCTGAGAGCGCACTCGTGCTGCGTTCTGTGGGACGAGCGTCCACGCAGCCCCTGACAGGAGTGGATGGTACCTCAGAAGCTGTGTGACGTGCTGGCTTGGTGGCCGGCATGCTCAGAGAAGGATGGTGAGCTGGCACAGAGGAGGCACTCAGTGCACGCTCTCTGTTGTTGTAGGGGAAAGGGCAATCAATGGCTCCCATCACGGAGGCTCATCCACTGCTCACACACGAGGCCTCCTGACACGGCTGCCTCTTGGCCTTGTCTATGCTGGTCACACAGAAGCCCACCCACACTTCAGAATGACCTGTAGCTCATCTCAAAACAGACACTAGTTGCCCTTTCCAGGACAATGCGGAAATCCTCCAACTTGTAAAACAGTTCCCCCGGTGCCCAAATGTGGTGAAAGTCTGCCAGTCTGAGCCAGCGAACCTTCCACACATCAAATGCCCTGCACTATCAACCAAACGTGCAATCTGGAAGTATTCTGACTGAAAATGGGAAGGGAAAAAAGCAAATGGCTTACAGTTCACATAATTTCTGTCGCTCCCTCCCCTCCCCGACCTCTTTTTGTGCCAATTTGAATCTTTTTAAAACTGGATTGATAAAAATGATGAAATGGCCAACCTCTTTCTTTTACTTTCTTAAATTAAAAACTCATAGCACTCCTGGGTCTGACTGACATTTGAAATTGTGTCCGAAGGATTAACATTTGTATCTGTTCCCTCCTCCTCCTTTCCCTTTCAGCCCTCCCTCAAGCCCAGCACCTTGAACCCTGGCTGCTTTGGGTTCTCCATTTCCAGGAAATGTCTATGTATGAGCCTTTCCCTAAATCCTTCTCAAAATGTATTTCTCTTAGGCCTCATTCATTTACCTTCCAGGTAATAAAACTTGATGCATTGGTTTTTATTTATGACTGCTAATAACTTAATGCATTACCCTTTCTATAACTGCACACCTGCATGCATTTGCACGTACACATTTTAATAAGAGTCTTTAGTACTTTACCCAAAGGAATGAGCAGTGATGAAATTTTAAAATGGCCACAAACGCAGATATTTGGGGGTTAAGATTGCCTAAAGCTATAACAGAAGTAACAACAGGGCAAACTGGGTTGTCACCATCTTCATTCAAAGAGAACCTTGTCCCCCTCCTGTCCTCTCTCCTACACCCTAACTAAAATACCCTAGACACAGCCAGCAGTCACCCATCACTTCTCCACATCACAGGGTAATAACTTCCCATGGCAAAGACAATGAAGATTCGACTCCTGAAGAGGAAGAGGTCCTTGGGTTCTTAAAGCTCCAGAGTCTGACCTGGAGAGAATCTTAGTGGCTGCCTTGTTGGTCAGGATAAGTTAGCTGCTACTTCAGTAACAAACAGCCCGGGATCTCAGTGGCTTAAAAACCAAAAACAAGTGTGTTAAATGAGGATCAGCCAGGGGATCTGCTCTGTATTGTCCACACTCTGAGACTCAGCTGGCAGAGCTTCCACTTTCTGGTTCCAACATATCTGGTTGCCATGGTAGGAGGGGAAAGATGGGAGGGGGGAAGCGAGAGGGGGTGTGTGCACAAGCTATGAACATTTGATCAGAAGTTCCTCTAACAACTCCTCCAACACTTCATTCACCAAAGCAAGCCCATGGCCACACTCACTACCAAGCGGGTGTGGAAGCAAGATTCTACTGTCTGCCTGCAAGAGCAGTCAGAATATTTACGGAAATTCCAACTGATTAACTTAGAGTATCACACACTATCATATTACAGTAAAATGCCGAGAATAGAGCCTGGCATTTAGCAAGAGTTGTTGTTGCTGCTGCTGTTGTTGTTGTTGTTGTTGTTGTTACTATCTATGGGACAACAGATCCAGCTACATGAAATGATTACCTGAGGTCATACAACTAACTGGGAACAGTGATGAAAATGCACATTTATTGAAATCATATAGTTTTTTTTTTCTCTTAGTTCATCTGAATTCCTAGAAAAGACATGATCAACACAACAATTGGACCACCACATTCATCTAGATAACCAGCGTGGGGTTTGCTTTGTTTTCATACAGGATGACTTTCTAGAAGAGGGATCAGCAATTTGTTTTCTGCAGTGGGCTAGTTGGTAAATGTTTTAGGCTTTGCAGGACATACGGTCCCTGTCATGCGACTCAGCACTGCCATTCTAGCACAAAGCAGCCACAGACAAGACATAAACCAGTGGGCAGGTCTCTGTTCCACCAGAACTTTATAAAAACAGAAAGTGGGCTGGATTTTGCCAGCAAGCTGTACTTTGCCCAACCCTTCTTCTGGAACATCCTTCACTAGAGAAAGACCAGTCAATGGAAAGTCAGAACAAACCCAAAGAACCCTTGGGCGAGTTACCTCACCTCTCTGTGCCTGGGGGTCCTCTTCAGTACAAAACCTACTGTACAGGGCCATTGTGAGCAAACAGGTCTGTATGGGCACCACACTTAGAAGAGTACCTGGCACACAGCAAACCCTCAAGTCACTGCCCCTTACTCTGTGCCAGCCGCTGTCCCCAATGCTGGAGGCTGGGTGGCAAGCAAAACAAAGTCCCTGCTCTCTTGAAACCAGGATCCTCGTCCAGCAAGTCAGACATAGAGACAACCAGATATGTAAGATGTCAAGGAGTGACAAAGGCTGAAAAGGAAATAAAGCAAGATGGAGGGGAAAAGGGGCAGGGGCAAGACTCCAAGCAGAAAACTTCATGGTGGGAGTAAGCAAGACATGTGGACACCTGGAGACACATGGGGCGAGCACGTTTCAACACAGCTAAGAGCAGGTGCAACATCCCTGAGCAGGAGCCTACACCAGTGTTCCCAGAGGGGTGAGGGGGCCTACCCAGCCAGGGGAATCACTGCAGAGGGAGGGGGGGGTTCAAACTGAGTCCGGGGGGAACGTGAGGAGGGCAGGTGACCGGCCCTGGTGAGGACTCTGGATGTAATTCTGCACGAGACGGGGAGTATTATCACCATCATCGGTCATAACGATTGTTATCCCGTATGGTCAGCCCTGCTTGCCAGCACTTTTTCATCGCTCTTCCTTCTCCCCACCTCTTGTCCTTCTGCCCACCCTCTCTCCCCATCTATCTCTGCCTCTTTATCTGTGCTCCTGTAGGTGCTTTTTTTGCCCTTTTGTAATCTTCTTTTGGGTAATGCTTAGCTCAGTTGGTGGCACGTGAAACCAAGTTGCTCACTGTCCCCTGGGAAGGGTGGCCCAAGCCAGGGGGAGGATTTCACCTAATTCCTCAGATGCTGGGCATCAGACTGAGAAGGTTTAAGAAGAACAAGATGAGAATTAAAGCAAAGACCATCAAGAATATTTTGTTATTTTTTTTTAAAGATGTATTTTTTTTGAGAGAGAGAGAGTGTGCAAGTGGGGAAGGGACGGGGGGGGGGGGGAACAGAAGATCTGAAGCCCAAAGCAGGCTCTGCACAGATAGCAACAAGACTGATACACGACTCGAACTCATGAGCCTTGAGATCATGACCTGAACTGACATCAAATGCTCAACCGACTGAGCCACCCAGGTGCCCCTTCTATCCTTTTTGCCATGGGAGTTGTGAGTGCATGAGCGTTTACCCCAGAATATAACCAACTCTGGGGCGCCTGGGTGGCTCAGTCGGTTGAGCGTCCTACTTCGGCTCAGGTCATGATCTCGTGGTTTGTGAGTTTAGGCCCCGCATCGGGCTCTGTGCTGACAGCTCAGAGCCTGCAGCCTGCTTTGAATTCTGTGTCTCCCTCTCTCTCTGCCCCTCCCCTGCTCATACTCTGCCTCTCTCTGTCTCTCAAAAATAAACAAATGTTAAAAAAGAAAAAAAGAATATAACCAACTCTGGTTGCCAGAACTAATGGAGGTGACATAAATATTCCAAGTAGCTAAAAGTCATCGTGCTTTCCACAGATACCTTTGTAAATAAACTGTTGTGTTCTGGTTAAACAAATATTATATATAATATAATATCTATATCATATATAATATACATATATGATAGTGGGTCTTTGGATATATATTCCACATAGAGAGGAGTGAGAGATGGCTAGGAGAGAGAGAGAGGGAGAGGGAGGGAGGAGGGAGGGAGAGAGACAACACAATATGACCATCAATAAATCAATATCCAGGATTGCTGTGTAATGTGCAGATTAAATCCAAGCACAAGAGCCCCTGGCCAAAAGTGCCAGCGGGTGCTGAAATCTTGTTGTGCTCACACATTTGTGGCTGCATCTGTCTGCAGGGAAGTGCTTTGTAAACTTAATTTACAGAAGACCACATCTGGGCTCCTGACTCTTGTGTGCTTCTCAAACTCAAATGTAACATGAATCACCTGGGGAATCTTATTCAAACACAGATTCTGACCCAGTGAGTCAGGAGCAGACCCTGAAATTCTGCATTTCTAACGAGCTCCCAGGTTTTGCCCTTACTGTCCTCCCTGGGCCATGCTTGAGTAATACAGTGGGATTTTTAACACAACAGTAAATTCAAAAGTTTAAGTTACATTGAGTGTCTATTTTATTGCACTAAATGGTAACATTTGTAATAACGTCTTGGCCAGCAGTGGACAGGTGTGTCATTTTTGGGTTGGGGACCGCTAAAGTTTCTAAAAGGAAATCTCCACAGTAAATTGACTTGGAAAGATGTTAACACATCTGTGGGAAAAAAATTCCAAATGTAGTTTGAATGTTGGCCTCTTGGTATCCAAATGGCTGCAACCCAAGTGGATGCTTCAACTCTCTGATCAGCTGTTCCAGGTTGGACCCTCTGGCATGAGCATGGTGTGAGGCCTGTCGTGAAAGTGCCAGAATATTTGGCAAAGTGGTGCTGGGCAGTGACACAGGGCCAAACGAGGTTGGCTTGTTAGAGCTTGTTGGCCTTGGGCGCCATCTCGTGGTGAAAGCAAGAAAAAATGTTTTAAATCTGGAACCGACCAAATTTACTGCAATTCTCCCTATCTCACAACTATGCTGTTGTGTGAGGCATTCGAATGAAGAACGGTGCATCTTAAAAATATTGGATTTTTGGGGCGCCTGGGTGGCGCAGTCGGTTAAGCGTCCGACTTCAGCCAGGTCACGATCTCGCGGTCCGTGAGTTCGAGCCCCGCGTCGGGCTCTGGGCTGATGGCTCGGAGCCTGGAGCCTGTTTCCGATTCTGTGTCTCCCTCTCTCTCTGCCCCTCCCCCGTTCATGCTCTGTCTCTCTCTGTCCCAAAAAAATAAATAAAAACGTTGGAAAAAAAAATTAAAAAAAAAAAAAATAAAAATATTGGATTTCTAAAATGTATGAGTGGGAGTTTATAAATCCCTTTTATAAGTTGCTTTTCTAACTGTAAAGTTGACATTCTTGTCAAATTCACCACGTTGAGCTGGTGTCCACTCTTATTTGCTGTGTGACCAAGGCCAGATTATTTCATATTGCAGGGTCCTGAGTTCTGAGTCCGTAAATGCGACTAATAAATCTACTTCATGACACTCTGGTGCCCAGGGAAGGTGCCTGGCCCCAGTGCCTGGTAAGTGCTCAACCATGAGAGAACAAAAAGTGGCAGGAATTGTTATTGTTGGTTATAGTAGACAAAATAACAATGGTGATCAGGAAAAAAAAGAAAAAACACAACGTTTTGTTATTTCCAATTTGCAAACTAGGAAAATGAGGTTCAGAGGTTGAGCGATTTATCCAAGACAACAAATCCAACGTCAGATCTAGAGTTCAAATGCGGGTCTTTTAACTCTAGATCACGGACGCTTGCAATGACAAAGCTGCTTTCATCGTATGTATGACAAAGGGCAAAAAATATTAGTCAGCTTTCACTGAGTTATGCTGAAGCCACAATGGACTCCAAAGTCTCAGTAGCACATCAAACACAACAGCCTATTTCTTGCTCATGTCACATGGGCTTCAACAGTTGACTGAGCTCTGACTGCTCCTATCAGCTGTGGGCAGAGAAAGTGAGCAGAGTTGAAGGTCCACTGGTGAAACTGGCGGGAAAGCAAGACATCTGTATACTGATTATTTCTATATTTTCTATGAAGTTATGAAACAAGGCCACCTAATGACCATGAGGCAAGGAAAAAATTTTGGAAATGCAAAGAAAGATAAGGTGGGGCTGTGTACTTATTAGGAAAATGTAGTCTTCTGTTCCATGGTAAGAGTCCATTTGAGCTATTGATCATAAGTGTGAAGCGGGCTCGGCCAACTCTGCTGTATGATTCCCTCCAGCAACACTGAGCTTGCTTGGGTTCTGGTGTGGACTAGGCAGAAAGTTGGGTTGAGGTCTTGCTGGGTGAATACAACATTGGGAGAGGGGGCAAGGGAGGTAAGGATGTTTTAATATTTTTTGTCAAAAACATAAACTTCTAAGTCTGGAGGGAACTCGGAGGTCATGTAGCACCTTCTGCCCACTCTACAGGTGAAAAATGGAGGCTCTAAGTAGACAAAGGACAGCCTGAAAGTTATGAAAGGAGGCAGAGAGTATCCTGGAAAGTAATCCTTCGTGAGAAAAGAATGTTCACATGGTGTCGCATTGCTGTGGGCCACTCCTGTGCCTGCTTTCCTTCACACACCTCTGCCCCTGCCTTGAGAGGTCCCCTTATGCCACCAGAGCTTCCTGAAATGAAGATTTTATCCAAATCCTGGCTATTCATGGCTTTGAGTGCAGCAGCTCCTGTCCCGGGAATTGGGGATATGGTAGATTGGGTTCGGTGGCCCCAATTTTTCAGCCCTCTCCATATTCATAATGTTTATCATGTGGCTTGGAAGTTCTTCCTTCCCCATCCTCTGACCTTGGGTTTGGCCGTGTGACATGCTTTGCCCAGTGGGATGTTAGAAGAGGTGATGTAACCAGAGGCTTGAATTGTGCCTGGCCAGTTGGATTTCTGTCCTCTCCATGACAAAAACATGCTCAGGAACCCCACTGATCCGAGGGTGAGGAGAGACTCTGAACAGAACTGTCACCAACCTGCAGCTTTGAGCCCAGTCTAGCCCCGCCTGGATCAGTCGCCTGCAGCTGACCTGCAGCTGTGTGAGCAGTGGTAGATAATCCCACCGAGGTTTGGGGTTATTTGTTACACAGCATTTTTGTGGCAATAGGTTACTATGTAGAAGTATCCTTTTGAAAATTGATTATGCCTACTTTCTTGTCATTCACCTTTCTCCTAAATATAGGGCACCACGGCACTTGTAGAAAATTGAGGATCTCCATTTATCAAAGCTTTGCCATAGCGTGATGCCATTTCTGACTAAAAATGTACAAGCCTTGTGGGAAGAGAAAAATGTTGACATGCATATTCCAATTCCCTGGAAAAAAGTTAGGGGAAGGGAGGAAGCCACTTTTACTCGGATTTTTGGTTTTTCATTTTCATTTGCCATCCACATATCAGCTGTAAAAGAGAGATGACAAAGAAGAATGGTGAAGTGAGAATCTGAAGACAGGGAAGGAACATCGGTGGGTAAGAGCAGGAGGGGAGAGGGGAAGGCTGGAAAAAAGTCTAGACAGAAAGGGAAAGGGGTAGATTTCCCACTGGAAAATACAAGGAGTTGGGGATGAGGAGAATAACAGAGAAGGTGGCCCTCCTTATTGCAGAATGCTAACAGACGTATTTATTTGTTTTAACAAACAAAAGGTATGCTATAGCATAACAACTAAATTTCTGAACTGTGTTTCATAGTGTACATAGCTGATTTCAGGTACTTCTGTATTTCATGCCATAGTACATTGGAGACAGTTACCACTCCCCCCACCCAGCCCCACCCAGCCTTTGGGACATCATGTTGGAATTTGGTAGGTTACAACATAGGCAATATGGACCCCCACTCTCTGCTTCCCCATTGCCGACACTGTGGATATTGGGAAGTGGCATCTGGAACGAAAGGTAGTAAGAACAGGAATAGGGAAAGAGGAGAAAAGAAGAGCCAGAGTGGTCACCAAGAGATGGTCACCCATTCTGCTCCAGCAGACACTTTGCACTCCTGGTTGACAGCCCAGGCCCAGCTCAGAGCCAATGGTTGGCTGGCCTCCGTTCTGCAGCCTGAGGACAGGAGTGGGGCATGGGTTTGCAGGGCTGGAAAGTGGGCAGATGACGTGACCACCATTTTCTCTACCACATCTAAATGTATTTATGGGATCTGGGTTTGTGCAGTCATGCCTCTGTCCTTTTCCTCATTCCCATATTTCTTTCAAGAAGTCTCCCAGTTCTCAAGATGGAACCATAGGTATAACTGCACCTATGCCGGAATCATGGCAGGTCAGCTTCCCCTCGGAGATGGCCCACTGGGGCCTCCAGAACACTACTCTCCAAAGTTATTTGGCCCAAAGACATCACTTTCATTCACTTAATTTCCACTTAATTCACTTAATCTCCTGAGTGGAGGAGTAAAGGGGAGGTACACAGGTCAAGGCTGGGAGTTGTGCACATACCTAAGCACACCCATGGGGAGTCACCAAGCAAATAAATCCAATGTGAAGAAAGAAAGATTGAGAACCATATTTTGAATGCATCTTCTGCCATAAGGCATACTATGTCCAAGCTTTCCCATATAGTATTATGTACCCCATTTTGAAAGCTTTGGGGAGAACAAGGGCCCAAACACTCCTTAATAGCACAAGCCTCTGAATCTTTCCTTTTGTGTAGACATATTCCCTCAAAGATGTGTTCAGGTAGGCTCTACCTCCCAGCCCTCGCAGAAGTAAGTGGCTTGTTGGAACACTCCTGCTGCCCTCTGCCTTCAGTTCCTCTGCTATTAGGGATGCTGGCTGTTGAATTTTGGTTTTGCCACTTTCTAGAATTTCTAACTTTAGGAAAGATGCTTTGCCTCTCTTCCTCTATTTCCTCACCTATAAAATGTGGCAAGTAATAGGATGTCTTTCATAGTGTGGTTGCAAAGATCAATTAGTAAAGTAAATTAAGTACCTAGAACAATACCTAAAATAGTCAGTGTTCTATAAATATTAGCCAACAATAGTCAAATTATGGAAAAAACCCAAGTGTCCATCGACTGACAAATGGATAAAGAAGATGTGATATATATATACACACATACATACATACATATGTATAATGGAATACTACTCAGCAATGAAAAAGAACAAAATCTTGCCATTTGCAACAACATGGATTGAATTGGTGGGTATTTTGCTAAGCTAAGTAACTCAGTCAAAGAAAGACAGATATAAAATTTCACTCGTATGTGGAATTTGAGAAACACAACAGATGAATACAGGGGAAGGGAAGGAAAAATGAGATAAAAACACAGAGCGAGGCAAAACCATCAGAGACTCTTAAATACAGGGAACAAACTGAGGGGTGCTGAAGGGGAGGTGGATGGGGGGGTGGGTTAAATGGGTGATGGGCATTAGGGAGGCCACTTTTCGGGATGAGCACTGGGTGTCATATGTAAGGGATAAGTCACTGGGTTCCACACCTGAAGCCATGACAACACTGTATGTTAACTAACTTGACTTTAAATAAAACATTTTAAATTTAAATTAAAAAAATAGGGGCGCCTGGGTGGCTCAGTCGGTTGAGCATCCGACTTCGGCTCAGGTCACGATCTCACAGTCCGTGAGTTCAAGCCCCACGTCAGGCTCTGTGCTGACAGCTTGGAGCCTGGAGCCTGCTTCCAATTCTGTGTCTCCCTCTCTCTCTGCCCCTCCCCTGTTCATGCTCTGTCTCTGTCTCAAAAATAAATAAAAATAACATTAAATTTTTTTAAATTAATAAATATTAGCCATTTGTAGCTGATTTTGCCAACAAAACAAATCTAATAATAGTAATAATAATAACAACAGTACTAATGACCATTGTTTGAGGATTTATCATACCTTAGGCAGTATTCTACCTGTATTTGTCTATATCAAGTTGGTGATTAAGGTTCTAGAGCCAAACTGTATGATTAGATAAGGGGATTGGACACGATCAGATAGGCAGAATCTATGTGCTAAATTCCTCAGGAAAAGGAATTTACAAACCAGATGGAAAGGAAAAAATGACTTATTGTTGGTGGAATTTAGGCATCAGCTACAATGTAAGACAAGGGGTGTGGTGCAGAGAAATGACATTTATGCCTGGACATTTCCAGTACCCTTCAAATAACACCTCATATAGCTGGCCATGGAAGAATCTTTTTTCAGCCAAGTGCAAGACGAGCTTACTGGGGCTATATTTTCAGGTGTTTGGGGGCCAATACAGGGATAGTATGGAATGAGCCTCCCTTTTGTACCAGGGCACATATGTTGCTCTTAGTCTCCTGGCCCAGAAAACATATCTGCTTCTATAACATCAGCCCCTGGGACCAGAAGTGGCACCAATGAAAAAGCAAATAATAAACAGGTGGAGAAAAGTAATAACTTGAGCTTTGCCTGGACTGGATTCAATTTCTGCCTGCAGCATTTCAGTTTCAACTCACTAAACCTTGGTCAGAGTCTTGGGAGAACAAGACAGTACAATTCTGAAAAGCAATCAAAAAGTGACTGCCAAGTTATTGGGAGGTTCCATGGTGCGTTCCTAAACCAGTGCTAATCTAATAAATGTACGGGCAATGAACTGCGAAATTGAGAACATGATTGCCCACGTTCCCTAAGCCAAAGGAATAAAACGGTCATTTTCCCCTTTATTTCATATGAAAAAGGAATCGCTAATAATATGTTATTTTGCACCTTTGTATAAAACACGGAAGTCTGTATGTCTAACGGCATTTGTTAGCAGGGAGAAAACACTTAGAGAATTATGATCCTGGGTTTGCCAGACCCCACCTTCAAACAAAAGTCAAGGAGGAGTACTGACTTCTGAGCCAGAAGGCCTGGATTAGGAGCCCAAACTCTGCCATTTAGCACTTTGTGAAGTGAGAGTATTAACTCCTATTTTACATTATTGTGTGAGCTTTAAACGAGATAATGTTTGTGGAAAGCACTGTTTGAAGTGTATGAATGAATAAGTGAGTATAAGGCAGGAAATAGGGAGAGCAAATATTTTCATTTCAGTTTGGGGAATTACCGGATTTTTTTTTCACTTTAATCGCAGTTTTTAAAAAAAAAACCCAAAAATTTTGTGGGTACAACTTATACAACATAGCAAAAGCAGTAGCACCATTGAGGACTGGCAATGACACTCTAAGATCTTAGGGTTACCTTCTGGGACATCAGTTCAAATCAACCAGTGTTTGCTCAGAACATCAGCTGAGTTGTGGAACTGAGCTGGTTGCTGTAGAAAATACAACAATGATTAGGATTCAGTGACTGCTTCTGATGTGATTACGAACTAATGGGAATCAGATGGGATAAAATAAGTGAGTTTTAGGCGAGATGAAAAATTACAAATGCAAAAGATGTTCAAAAAGCGGTAGCTAATTGCAAATAGTTACCTCTCGCTGGGTGATCAAAGATAAGACTTCATGAAGGAGAACGCATTAGGGATATACTTTGAAGAATGGATAGTGTATCATTCTGGACCTAATCTGGAAAACAGATACCAAGCCAAACATTTCTAACATAGAGGATTTAATTCAGGAATCAGTTACAAAAATACTGAATGAGCCAAGAAAGCAAAAACGGGAAGGCCAGGCAAACCAGAGATTTATAGTTTAAGGAAGAAGTTTCCATCCCTCTGGATGCAGAAACAAAGAAGAGGGGGCCATCTTACCCACAACCAGGAGCTCATTCTCCTGCACTGCTGGGGGTGCCCCCCAGCTATCTGGGACCTGCTGTAGAGGGGCCTTTACTTGGAAGTGTCCTGGAACCATAAAGGCCCAACAGCTGGCACTGGGACATCCCTGATGGGAATCACCATGCCTGCATCTTTCAAGTAGCACTAATTTAATATGAATACCTTCCTCACCAACCCAGGAATGTTGTATTACTTTAAAGCAAAATTTTTGATAGGGCTTTTGGGGTCTTTTGGATCCTTCCAAACATGAAATATCTTACTCCACAACTAAGGATTCTTTCATTAAAATACTGATTTTTAACTATATACCCAAGGACTGGTGAAATAACCGAGATGTGCTTGGGATCGCACTAAGCTGTATTTAAGGTGGATTTGGACAAAACATCACTCATCAATGCATCAGCCTCCATAAGCCCCCTATTTAGTCTCTAAGAATTTGTTCTTTTTTAAAAAAATGTTTATTTCTTTTTGAGAGAGTGCATATGGGGGGGGGGGCAGAGAGGGGGCAGAGAGAAAAGGGGACAGAGGATCTGAAGCGAGCTCTGCACTGACAGCAGTGAGCCCAGTGTGGGGCTCAAACTCACCAGCCACGAGATCATCACCTGAGCCAAAGTTGGATGCTCAACTCACTGAGCCACCCAGGCACCTCCAGTCTCTAAGAGTTTGTTAGTGTATAGTTGGTGTCGAAATAGTATGTTTCCCCAGTACCCAGTTAGTCTGGTAGGTGGTCTTCAGGTATCTTGGAAAGCCAGGAGGAGGAGCCACCAAGTGTGCTTGAGGTGTTATTGCAGAGGCTTTCCTAATGGTGCCCAATTCCTTCTTGTGCTGCGTATGGCTCCACCTATTGTCCCCTTCTGCCATGGTGGCCTAGTTCAAGTCAGACACATGGTCACAAGATCTGGAAGTTGCTTACGTAATATAATATTGGATCAACTTCATTGCTAACTTGCAAATGAGGCATCAGAGACTGAGAGAGAAGTGTTCGATTTAGTTTATCAAAATACTTCATGTTTCTAGTCGAGTCGGGGATGTTGCCTTATCGCCAGGTTGCCAACAGGGTGGACTTTTCCATGCGGTCAGTGTACTGGAATACTTGAAACAAGCATAGTATCTCGCTCACTACTCTGCCAACAGGGAGGTCATCCATTCTAAAGTACTGTTGGATTCCGTCCTTCTTCATCAATAATAAAGAGACCTGAAGACTGTGTCCTGTGCTCTCCATACATGATAATTCTTTGAGATCTGATGGGTCAAATCTGAAAGAAGTGAGATCTCCCCAGACCCAAGCCCTCTTCATGGGGAGGGGGGAGGTATTCCTTCTCACTATAACAGGTAAATCATGAATCAGCAGGGCATGCTATCACTTCAGTCTTTATAGATCTGAAGTCTCAAGTCTGTCACTAAATTGATCGATCATTTAACACAAAAATGTGAAATCAAGAAGAAAAAAATATATGGATTTCCCTGTGACCCAGTTAAATTGAGCTCTTCGGCTTCTCCATTTGTCACTGCTGATACTTCCCAGTAAGGCGCACATTTGGCTTTGCTGAAGTGCAGGCAGTGGTCAGGCACGGGCACCCTACATGCCTCTCTGGTGTCGATGCTCTGCCTACATCAACGTGGCACTCCCTTCCACTGTCCTCAGGTCTGACTCCCATAGGGAGTGTTTCAATGTTGTTCCTCCCTAGCCATGTGTTCATATTACCTAAATTCTGGCAAATCCACAGTCTCTCACCCTGAAAGTTACTTTTACTTACACCAATCAAGTAGGACCTTGATGAATTATCCATATACTCATGGAACTTCAGAATCAGTTAACTTCTGCCAAAGATTCTTGTCAGTCAGCTCATTGCTATTACCAAATCCACTCTGCTGCCTGTTACAGTAAACAAACACCTTTGTCTCTGGTAAGTCTGGTAAGTGTAGGCACGCTTCTCCTATGGAGAGGCTGAAGGGCTCTCCAGCCCCACCGAAATCAGGGAAACCCATTTCAATCGTAGAACCTCCCACTAGCATACTCAGTCCACATTTAATAGCCATAAAAGCACCACTCAAATATGGTGGGTCTCCTTCCCAATGTTATTTCCAAAGGCCTTGGTGAAGAGCATGGTAACTGGACCCTCTCCGGAAACACAGAAGATAGATGCTGATCAAACACACTAAATGTATTCCAGCTTTCCCATTTTGACTTCTTTTCCTACATCATCATAAGAAACTTATCTCATCTTGATATCATTTAGTGGCTTCAGTCTATCAACCAAGCTAACAACAAGCATCGCTTCCAGATGATTGAACTAAATTCATGGGTAGGTGCTCTTTTATTGATAAGTCCAGTCCTGGCTAAAATGATCCCCTCTTCTCCTTGGGCAGGCAACCCAAGAAAACACTCTTATGTTATTCCCCAGATTTTTTGCTGACAACGTTAGAAAGAGGCCACATTTTTGGGGTGGGGAGATATAAGCTTTTATCTAGATTTGTCTTTATCAGTGTACCCCCGAGGGCATGGCTACTGCTGGCAAGGAAGAGACTTCAACACCTTTTGTTGGTTTTTTTAATGTCCATAACCCTGCCCATACCTCTGTTGATAGTCTCTTCATTAAGAAATCTGCAGCTAAACTCTCTGAGTGTTTCATCTGATACCACTTGAGTACTTTGAGGGATCTGTCAAAATTCAGAATTTCAGGGGCGCCTGGGTGGCGCAGTCGGTTAAGCGTCCGATTTCAGCCAGGTCACGATCTCGCGGTCCGTGAGTTCGAGCCCCGCGTCGGGCTCTGAGCTGATGGCTCAGAGCCTGGAGCCTGTTTCCGATTCTGTGTCTCCCTCTCTCTCTGCCCCTCCCCCATTCATGCTCTGTCTCTCTCTGTCCCAAAAATAAATAAACGTTGAAAAAAAATTTAAAAAAAAAAATTCAGAATTTCAAAAGCCCCTCAAAATTCAGAATTCTGAAGAGTGCTTCACGAGGGTAGGGCCTTGTGAATTGTTTAATGTTTCTTTTTCTAGAGGTTAGTCCAGCACCCGGCAAACAGTGAGTATTCAAGCAATATTTATGATTGAGAGCCAAGAAACAAGGATTAATTAGGAAGCTACTGAGTTAGCTCTGCTGAGAAAAATCAGCCCTGCATGGAAGGAATCAATCTTATGATGTACATATTGTTTCCATTTTACAGAGGTTTAAATGAATTAAGTAAAAAGTCCACATTCCTACATGTAATGAACAGCAGAGTTGGGATTTGAACCCATGTCTAACTGTGAAACTCATACTCGCCCATTATATCATGCCATGGGGTGGGAAGGGTGGTCCAGCAGTGAGGACCCAGTAAAAAGAGGCAAGATACGGGAGGTATCGGCAAGTGACTAGATGCAGTGGGTGGGACAGAAAAATGAGGCAAAGTTGAGGGGTTCTGGGTTCAGGGCCAGAGTTACAAGGAGAGTGGTGATACCATTAAAAGAAATGGAGAAGCCAAGGAAAGGCACTTCCAAGGACAGGCTTCTGGGGTCTGCTTCGGACTAAGCGGGGCTAATGGAGGGACAACTGGATGGAGCTCTTCTCCGGGCAGTTGGATAGAAGTAGGCATCTCAGGACCAAGGTGGTGGTAAGGAAATAGATTTGCAAGTGACTCATATTGAGATGCTGATCTGAAGGTATGAACACCGAGGAGAAAAGTTACCCAAGTACAAGGGGTGAATGTATGTGGTCCAGGCATGACCTGTGGGTGGTGCTGAGTACATACAGATCCTAAAGTATGTCCTAAAAGCAGGTCTCCTTATTAACTCTTCCTATCAGCGGTTTTCTTGTGATTTTCACATTTATTTAAGTGGGGTGTGTTGGCAGGGGATGAAAAACACATAGAGGATCTCTGACCAATGAAGGATCCACTCTTGGTGTGATTTGGGGTCTGTCTGTGCATGACTTAGTTTATTTTTTTATGTTCATGTATTTATTTTGAGAGAGAGGGAGCATGCATGCACACCAGTGGGGGGAGGGGCAGAGAGAGAGAGCGGGAGGGAGAGAGAATCCCAAGCAGACTATGTGATGTCAGCATGGAGCCCAACGCGGGGTTCAATCCCACAAACCACAGGGGATTATGACCCGAGCCGAAATCAAGAGTCAAACGGTCAACCCACTGAGCCACCCAGGCGCCCTCTAGGAAACTTTAAATAGCCAAGTGAAGAAACTCCAAATGCTGGTGATTATCTGTCTGGGGGCTGAAAACCCAACCTCAGGGAGCCAAGACTCCTTGGGTCACCCACCCGCCAGCGGGGCTTTGACTGTACAATCCCCAGGCACAGCCTCCAGGATTGGGTGTCTGCGTCCGCAGGTTGGGGATCCCCTTTCCTCTCCATCCTTCCCTCCCTGCCTTCCCTGAAGATTTACTGGGCTGTACCACCTTGTCTGATGGGTCTTGGCCGGGGCTTTCTAAGAAGCCAGGTTCCCCCATGAAAAATAGTACTGAAATTCCACTTCTCAGACCAAGTTGCCCGATTACAGCCGTGTCAGACATGGCCACCTCTGTCTTTCTATCAAATCAAAAAACGACCTCAGATTTCTATCTGAACACAGATAATCCAAAACGGCTAGATTTTAAAAGAGTCTTTCTGCACGCAACATTTTTATAGTGGAAAAGTACCCTGATTAATTTAGGAGAGCATTTTACCCTAATTTAGTTATAAGTGACTGAAAATGTGCTTTTGCACCTGTTTAGGATGACATTTCATGGGCATCTACCCTACATAGCCTTTCCATGACAATAAACACGTAGACTTGTTATTTGCTAGTTGCATAATTGCGGCTTTCTTCTGCTTGTTCTCAGAAAAGTGGAGAGCTGCTGGTGTGCTCTTTGTTCCCCTTTCTTTTTTTTTCCAGGGGAAAAATGTAAAACGCATCAAACCTAGGGAAAGAAACAGTCAATATGCCATTGCTGCATGTAGGCTGCTGCACGCGTATTTATTTGCCAGTTCACTCTCTGAATTCTCCTCTGAAGCGCTTTGCAGGCTGGTTGGGCTCAGGGCACGCTAAGTGGCAATGCATACCAAAGACCGCCAGAGGGCAGTCGTGCTCTCATAAACTTCAGGAAGGCAGTCTGTCCTCCATCCGCAAAATGAGAATGGCTCTTGCAAACTGTAACTCCAACCACCTCTCTCAACCACTGAATAAATAATTGCTATGATAGAAAATCACTGCATGTGCTCTGCAGTCAGACTGCCTGACTTAAATCCCAGCTCTGCCACTTACTAGCTGTGTGACCTTGGCAGAATTACCTAACCTCTCTGGGTTTGTTTCCTTCTTGTTTGTAAAATGAGGATATTAATAATATCCATCTTGTAGGCTTGTTGTGGACATCGAATGAGTTAATATTTGTCAAGTGCTAAGAACAGAACCTGGCGCATGATAAGCTATTATATTTGTTGTTGTTACTAATAATATTAAATTAAACCGGTTTTATTTTCTCTTTCAGGGGCCCAACCGAACTGTCTAAGGAAAAGGGACATGATTGAGGAGAAAGGGGGGAAAGCTGTGCCCGGAATCTCCGGGTGACGGAGAAGGGGGTGTCAAACATGGCAGCACTCCGGGAGGAGAGCAGGAAAATGGCTCTAGGGAGGTTGGAAGGGGCAAAGCCTGACAGGTTTGTCTGTTTCTTCCCAAAGCTGGAACGACAGACCCAAGCTTGGGCTGCGGGAAGGCCAGCAGGCGTCTGGGACAAAAAGGGCTTGAGGCGAGCGAAGAGCTGTTTTCCCCAGCAGCGTTCAAGCAGGGCGCAATTAGCTGAGGCCTGGGGAGGTGGCTGTGGGGTGCCTGCTGCCTGGGCACCTCCCCTCACAGGCTGGGGGAAGGACAGAGGGAGGACGCCAGCTCTGAAACTGAGGCCTTGGGGTTTTCACCACCAGCATGGCAGAGGCCGAGGAGACAGGGGGATGTTTCCAGCTGCCTTTAGCAAAAGCTTTAAGGTGGGGGTAAGGCGTGGGGGATTTGCAGCAGAAAGTGGGGTGCACTCTTCTGAAGGTTTCAGAGGCCTCTGGGAATGATGTGGAGGTAAGTTCTGGGCAAGCTTCTCGAGGGCCAGGGGCTCAGCCATGCTTGTAAACCAGCAACAGCACCTGCCCTAGGGCTGTGGACAAACGCTCCGGCTCCCCCTGCTGACACACAATAGGATTGCACTTCCCGGCTGTTTCGAAGTCGTAACTTTCGTGGGCTAATGAAATAGAAGCAGCGCTAAGAGCCAGTGCAGACTTTGCTGCGTTCTTTTTCGCGCCTGACCCAGCGGTGTGACTTCAGTGAGCAGAGTGTCCCCTACGCCGGCCTGTGGCAGATGCGCCACACGAGTAAAAAAAAAAAGTCAACCTTGGTTGCTTTAGGCCATTAAATGCTGGGGCCACCGCAGCATGACCCGGCCCACCTTGGTACGGCCCTCTGCCATACACACGCGCCTTTCCCCCGCCCCACCACCTCACTGGATCCTCTGGAAAGCGCTGTGGGGTAGGGCTGTTACCTCAGTTTTCCAGGTGAGAAAACTGGGTCCCAGAAAGGGTGAGTCTTCAGCATGTCAGAGCAAAGCGACAGAGCTGGCAATCCACCTCAAGCCCCAGGACTCCGCCACCCTCCCTAAGTATGACACCCGAGGACGCACAAACATGCATTGATGTAATGGAAATGGTAACACCGGCCAGCACAGCCCAATCACTGCCATCACATGGCTTTCACGAGGACAAGTCTTTTCTGGGGCCGTGAACACAGACGTACAGCATGGCTAGTTCCGTGAAGAGCAAAGGCCAGTAAGAAACAGCGCCTCAGAGAAAGGACACACATCGGAAAACATTGCCTCGGCAAGACTTACTGTGAAGCATCACCTAACACTCATTACGGTGGCTTTGAACCCAGTTTCTCTCATACCACTCCCTTCATCACCGAGTCCCTCACCACGATCACCCCAAGGCTGGCTCTCTCGTTCTTTATACCAAACCTCCCTCCGATCACACTGACCTGTTCTAGTGCCTCAGTCACTCAGGGCCCTTTTCTCCCCCTTGGGAAACTAAGTCAGGAGAAGGCTGTGCGTGTACTCTGTCTCCCCCATATCACTCCTGTGGGTTAACCTGCTCTCCCCGCGCTGGTCCAGCAGTGAGGTTTTGGACCCACTCAGCCGGCTGATACGGGAGGTGTCTGGGCTCTGGCCGGCTTTTCATTGCACCTCAAATCACATCCTGTAATCGGCAGTCGATTCCACCCACCCTGAGATCGCTTTCTGCATCCATCCATCCTTCGCTGCTAACTTTGGAGGGATCAAAAGAGCCCTGTGTGTTTTCCTAATCTCCCTAATCCTCCTGACTCTCCCTGTGAGGATGCAGGTATCATCGCCACCAGTTTTCAGATGAAACGAAAGGCCCAGAAAGTTTTAGCCACAGGCCCAAGGTCACCCCCGTGGGCTGGTGGCAGGGATGGGAGCAGAACTCAGGCCGGCGGATCTCCGGGGCCATCAGTCTCCATTAGACCCTGCTGTCTCGCTGAATTCCCCCCGCAGTTTTAATTGAATATCATGTTCTTCACTTCCTGCCCTAAACAGAGCAACAGCTGCCACTCACCCTCTGAGCCGGCTGGCGGTACTTCAGTGGGGGGAAGTTATCCTGGGATATAAAGTGGGTGAAGCGTTTCAGGATAAAAGGGCCCATCCAAACGGAAGATATTCACGAAGGTATAAAAGAGATGCCTCAACTTTACTGCTCTCCCTGACTTTCAAATGACATCGTGTCGGGCACCGGGCTAAGAGGGAAATCCGCGAGGGAGGGTGAGTACCGGAGTTGGAAGGAGGGATCCTGTGGAGGAAAAAAAAAAATATGTGGGTGTAATTGGATGAAAACTTCTCCCCATAAGAAATAAAAAAAAAAGCGATATCATTGGTGAGACGCCAGTGTGCGGCCTTGTGGGACCGTCCTGGGTTCATCTTCTTTTCTGGGGAATGATGCGATAGGGTTTCAGGAGGATTAAAAAGGAGGAGGAGTGTAATTCGCTGCACCCTGGTCCATCCACTGGACGGGGTCTACACCAGGAGCTCTCAGACTTGGGGCGTGTTAGCCTGGGCCACTGGGGAGACGCGTTGGTCTCTGGCCCCGTTCCCGGGAGGTGTGACTTGGGAGGATTTGCGGCTGACTCGAAGGAAAGGCCCATCTGTGCCCCCGCCCCACCCCCATACACTTTGGGAGGGTCTTGTCCGGTGGAGGACAGAGGAGCAAGCCCCAAGGAGGGGCTGGTTGTCTGCGGGGCAGCGTTCGATCTGGTCAGCCCCAGGCAGCCTGCTCCGCCAGGGGCGACTGTCCGCCCGCTGAGTGAGGCCCCTGATCACACTTCAGGGCATGGAGGACCCGTGTGGACAGGGGAATCTCGCCCTTGGAAATCTGAGCGGTTTGGTTCAGGCCAGGAGGAAATTGAAAAACTTCCCAACCAAAACGTTTACTTCCCGAAGAGATAAAAAGCAGCTCAGGGTCATAAATCCGTGCCAACAGTCGGGACCCAGAGGTCAGGCTGGAGGCCCAGAAGGGAACCAACGGCCCTGAGAATGAGAAGTGTAAGGGGGGAGACCCTTGGCCATCAGGGTGCACAGCTTTTCCACAACCGCTCGGGTCACAGGAGCCCAAAGGGTGCCAGGGGACACCTCCCAGGAGGCAGGGGCTTCGGGGTTCATGGCATTCGCACACAGCGAGGCAGCAGGGCCCTGGGGATGTGGTCCACCCGGAACCCCGGATCCATCACAGCCTCTTTGTATTTTGCAGAGTGGCATTTTTCCTGGAACCCAGCTTAGGCAAGTTCACCGAAAAGGAAGCAAATCATCAGGGAAGATGGTGCAAACAGCTGGCAGGCTCTCTTTTCTAAACCAAGAAGCTGAGCTGAACCAGGAGGCTGGCGGATCAGGCGCCCAGCCCCAATGCCCAGAGGGGGGCTGTTTGTCCTACTGTGCCCCATCTTGGGCAAATGGGCCCCTGAGAAGGCAGCCCTAATTACCCTCAGGAACCTACGCAGTGTTCAGGTAATCGTGGATTATGACTGCCACAGCAAGGACTGAATGAATTATGACTCAGGATGCCTTTGACTGTTAATTTCTGTCTGCAGGGGCTTCTTCTTCTTCTTCTTCTTCTTCTTCTTCTTCTTCTTCTTCTCCTTCTTTTTGTTGTTGTTTTTGTTTTCTTCTTCTTTTGTTGTTTTTGTTTTGTTTATTTTGCAGGGGCTTCTTATTTCAACATGCTAACTTTCCCATTCTGGGTAGCCTTACCCACACTCCCTCTCCCCTGAAAGGCTCCCCAAGGTTAGGAAAGTCTGCAGAAGAGTGTCCTTAGAATCAAGGAAATTATTTATAGTATCCTCACTGAACCCTTAAGATTTGAGGATCACACTAGTAGGGAGGAATTGTCATTTCCAAGGACAAATGGTGGTCCTGCTGATCCTAAAACTTCTTTATTTCTATATTTCAGTCATCTCCCACTGCTGGAGAGTGAGGTAGATAATCATCCTCTGATATGAGGGTGCAGGGGAGTCAATGCGAACTTAAAATAAAGCTTGTTTCCCTCAAGAATGGCATTGTAATGTTACATAAGTCCTTTAACCTTCCTGGGCCTCATGTTTTTCTCACCATAATACAGCTGTCATTTCATCGAGTAAGCAAATCATGACTCTTAACTGCCTCTGAAGGGCCTTGAGCTCTACATTTGGAAGGCAGAGAAGGCTGAGCAAAATATTCATGTGTGATTGCTTATAATAAAATCAGAAACTCAATTTAAGAGCTTGTAGATGTTGGATGGGCAAGCCTCACAAAGATATAAGTAAACATTTAGAGACATCACTGTTCAAAAAAGAGTTGATTCTCTTCTAGAGCAATCATCACAGAAGGCCATCTCACATCTCTGAAATGGAGTTACAAATAAAACAGAAATCAGAATAAGGAGAGGTGGTAAGGCATAGGAAAAGGCCAATGATCTGGACTTAGCCAGTCCTGATTCTGTCCCAGCACTAACTAGTTCATGATCTTGGGTAAGTCATCTGTCACTTTGGCCCTTGCTTTCGTTGTGTTTATGTTTTGTTTTGATTGTAAAAAGAATATAACAAAAACTCATGCTCTTAATTGTTAACTATATGCTGGGCACATTGTGGTACTATGGATTCTAAAACTTTTTCCATCTTGTGTTAATAAAATTATACCCACTGAACAACAGCTCTGTGTTTTCCCTGGCCCCCAGGCCCTGGCAACCACCATTTTACTTTATGTTCCAATCAATATGATTGCTTTAGATACCTCATGTAAGTGGAGTCATGCATATTTGTCTTTTTGTGATTGGCTATTTAAGTTCATATATGTCCTCAAGTTTTAGCCACATTATTGCACATGCCAGGATTTCCTTCTTCTTTAAGGCTGAATAATATCTCATTGCATGTATAATCCACATTTTCTTTATCCACTCATCCATTGATGGACATTTAGGATGCTTTCTAATCTTGGCTATTGTGAATAATGTTGCAGTGAACGTGAGTGTGCAAATATCTCTTCGAGATCCTATTTTCAATTCTTTTTAATATATACTCAGAAGTGAGATTGTTGGATCATAAGTAGTTATATTTTTAATTTTTTTGAGAAAACTCTATACTGTTTTTCAAAACAGCTGCATCACTTTGTAATCCTACCAACAGTTTGCAAAAGTTCCAATTTCTCCACATCCTCGTCAACACTTGTTATTTTCTGTTTTGTTCTTGATTGTTTGTTTGTTTTGTAGTGGCCATCCTAACAAGTATGAAATGATATCTGATCATGGTTTTTATTTGCATTTACCTGATGATTAGTGATATTGAGCATCTTTTCATTTGCTTTTTGTCCATTTGCACATCTCTGTTGGATAAAATCTATTCAAATCCTTTGCCCATTTTTAATCAAATTAAACAATATTTGTTTGTTGTTGTTATTGTTGTTGGGTTGTAGGAGTTCTTTATGTATTCTGAATATTAATCCCTCATCCAATATAAAGTTTGCAAATATTTTCTCCCATTCTGTAGGTTGCCTTTTTACTCTATCAATTATTTCCTTTGTTGTGCAGAAGTTTTTAAGTTTAATATAGTATTGCTTAACTAATTTTGCTTTTATTACCTATGCTTTTGGTGTCATATTCAAGAAATCATTGCTATTTCAATGTCATGAAGACATTCCCTATGCTTCCTTCTAAGAATTTTATAGTTTCAGGTCTTACATTTAGGTCTTGAATCCATTTTGAACTAGTTTTTGTATTTGGCATAAGCATCCATCTTCATTCTTTTGCATGTGGACATCTAGTTTTCCCAGCACCATATATTGAAGAGAATATCCTTTCCCCATTGTGTAGCCTTAGTATCACTGTCAAAGGTCATTTGATCATTTATGTGAGAGTTTATTTCTTATCTCTCTATTCAGTTCCATGTATGCTTCTTTATGCCAGTGCCATACTGTTTTGATTACTATTACTTTGCAATATGTTTCAAAACTAGAAAGTGTGAGGCCTCCAGTTTTGTTCTTCTGTCTCAAGATTGTTTTTGTTTTTTGGTGTCTTTTGAGATGGTACGCAATTTTTTTTCCCTTTCTGCAAAAAATGCCATTGGGATTTTGATAGGGATTGCATTGAATATGTTTACGGCTTTGGAAAGTATGAATATCTTAACAGTATTAAGTCTTCCAATCCATGAACATGGAAGGTCTTTCCACTTACTTGTGTCTTTAATTTCATCAGTGTTTTGTAGTTTTTAGCGTACAAGTCTTTTACCTCCTTGTTTATGTTCATTACAAAGAATTTTATTCTTTTTGGTGCTATTTTAAATGAGATTTTTTTTCTTAGTTTCCTTTTTGAATCGTTCATAATTGATGCAGAGACATGCAACCGAATTTCTAGTGCTGGTTTTATATTCTACAACTCTGCTGAATTCATTTATTCTAATAGTTTCTTTTTTGTGTGGCATCTTTAGGGTTTTCTACATAGAAGATTATGTCATCTGCAAGCAGAGATAATTTTACTTCTTCTTTTCTAATTTGAATGTGTTGTATATCTTTTTCTTGTGTAATTGCTCTGGCCAGTACTATGTTAAATAGAAGTGGTGGGCATTCTTATCTTGCTCCTGATCTTAGAGGAAAAGTTTCCAGGTTTTCACTCTTCAGTATGATGTTAGCTGTGGGATTTTCAAATAAGACCTTATTGTATTGAGGTAGTTTCCTTCTATTCCTAGTCTGTTCAATGTTCGTATCATGGAAGAATTTTTAATTATGTCAAATGCTTTTTCTGCATCAACTGAGATGATCATGTGATTCCTGACCTCCATTCTTTTAGTGTGGTGTATTACATCTATTGATTTTTGTATGTTGAACCATTCTTACATCAAGGGATACAGCCCAGTTGGCCATGGCATGTAATCCTTTTAGTGTGCTGTTGAATTCAGTTTGCTAATATTTTGTTAAGGATTTTTGCATCAACATTCATCAGGGATATTAGTCTGTAGTTTTCTTTTCTTGTAATATCGTTGTCTGGCTTTGGTATCAGGGTAATGCTGGTTTTGTAAAAAGAACATGGAAGTGTTTCTTCCTCTTCAGTTTTTTGGAAGAGTTTGAGAAGGATTGATGTTAATTCTTTTTTTAAATGTTTGGTAGAATTCTCCCATGAAGCCATCTGGTCCTGGAATTTTCTTTGTTGACAGGCTTTTGATTACTGGGTCAGTCTCCTTACTAGCTATAGGTCAGTTCAGACTTTCTATTTATTCATAATTCAGTCTTGGTAGGTTGTATGTTTCTAAGAATGTACCTTTTCTTCTCGATTATCCAATTTGTTGGCATATAATTGTTTACAGAAGTCTCTTCTGATCCTTTGTATTTCTGTGGTACCAGTTGTAATGTCTCCTCTTTCATCTCTGATTTGTCATCATGTTAAAAGGAGATTGTTGACTTAGATTATTTCTAAGGCCTCTTTATCTCTTAAATTCTTTGGCACCTCAAAGGAACATTTAAAAATGTATTACAAAATATTTAAGAGATACAAAATGATATAAAATACAATGAATACCTACCTGACTTAAGAAATAGAAGTTATCAAGGTAATAGACAACCTTCTGCGTATCCTTCCTTAAATGCGTTCTCCATCCCAGAAGAACCCGCCATTCTAAATTTTGTGTTTTTCATTCTCATGCATTTCTTCATAATTTTATTGTACACATATAAATGGATCCATGAAAATTATGTGGCATTTTTGCCTGCCTTTAACTTTGCATCAGTAGTGTCATACTATATTTATTCGTCTACAAGTGGTTTTGGTTCTCTTAACATTTTGTGACCTCCATCCATGTTGATGCATGTAACATTTGTTCATTTTCAGCCCTGTCTAGTAATGATTATATAAAGGTGCCACCATTTATTTGTGCACTGCTGATGGACATTAGGTTGTTTCCATTTTTTTAAGCAATGCATTCATATGATACTTGCTGTAATAGCGGATTACTTGAAGCACAGGGAATGTACATTTTCACCTTGACTAAATAATGTCATTTTTTTCCCTAAAGTAATTGAATGAATGTATACTCCCACGAGCAAGGTACAAGATTTCCCATTGTTCAACATTTATACCATCACTTGGTGGTATCATGCATTTTATGCCCAATTTGATGGACATAAGATGGTAACCTGTTGGAGTTTCACGTGCATTTTATTGGTAACCATCATGGTAGTTCATTTTGTCATATGTGTAGCAGCCATTCATGTTTCTCCTCTGTGAATTGCTTCTTCATATATTTTGCCTACCTTTGATTTTTAACATGGATGGACTGTATTTACTCCCACTCCCAGGAAAGCCACGATTGTATGACCAGATCTCACTATTGTGCAGTGCATTCTTGGGGAATTTATAATATAGCTCCCACTTGTACCACAAGAATTTGTAGACAAGCATCGCCTTTCCTTAGTTGCATTCACTGCATCCACATTTTCTTCACACCAGCCAGTGCAGGTGGAGAATGTGAGTCTCCTGTTAGAGAACTGAAACTCGGGGTCCTCATGGCCCTTGTTGCTGAGCTGATGCTGATTCTATCCAGATGGCCACCTGCATCGCCTGATCTGGAGAGGCTTAAGCATGCACTGAAAGGAGGCCGTGCACACTGATTCTCCACAGAAAGAGTCATGGAGTTATGGCTCATGCTCTAATACTTAGAATTTCCTGGGTTTTATGAAGAAATGTGTATTCCTGGTATTTTTCATGGTTGCAAAATACTAACATTTATATAAAGACGTGTCACAAGTGAAGCCGAAAGAAACACGCCCAAGGTTGAATTTGGGATTTCTCTCACTGCAACTTTGGAGCAGAATATTCACCAAAGAAAGGTTGGCAATGAAGAGGCAAAAAGCCTATTGTATGAATCTTTGTTTAACTGTTCTTATGGACAACTAATTTTGTCCATCCAGGTTTTAAACAAGTCAGGATACAAGAGGCGGTGGGTACAAAGGATAAATTGACCTCAGTTTGTGAATCTGTCTAGTCTCTGATTAGTGTGAATTATTGCTGCTGTCACTTCAAATTGCTGCCCCAGCTGTAGTTAGGTTGGTTGATTTGCAAAGTGTAATGCTAATGTAGACTGGTATGTCCACGGTGGATACAGTCCCATTGGAGAATACTAAATGCTCACTGACAGAGTCCAAAGTAAAAAAATAGAAATTGTGGCTTTGTCATTGAGACACGGTTCATAGGACATTCAAAAATCAGAGAGGAGTAGGTTTTATTTTCCATAGTCCCCAGTCCCCTTCAAAAATATGTACACACACACACACACACACACACACACACACACACGAGTTCAGAAAAGCATAGCTACTCCATGCAGCCCCCATTCTGCTGAGTTTAGTTTGTCCTATTTCAACTGCTCAGTAGCAAGAAAAGCCAAAAGTCAGGGAAATGAAATGAAGAACAATAAAAACAAAAAGCAAGACAAATTCTATCAGACCTAAAATTCATAGAAGAATGAGCAAACATGTTCACCAGAAAACCACAAAGCAAACCAGCATGCCACCAAAGTGCCAATCAATTAACACATGATTATGGAGTCAAGGTGTTCTGCATCTTCTGGATTGGGAGGCTCCTGTGGCTGCCCTAGCGCTTACAAGAACAGGAATTTAGGAATAGCCCGCACTTGGATGGCTGTTTCGATTTTCAATCAGCATCATACACACAGCCAGCAAAAGGAATATAGAAACAGAGAGCTAAGTAGAGAAGAAATAGATGACTATGCAAGACCTGGGCAAAGAGAATCTTTGAAATAAATGAACCTTGACTAATCGATCCATCTGCAAATATTTATCTAGGACTCAGTATGTGCGGTCAACGTGTATGCCCTAACAGCAGCATGACACTATCTTTCCCTTTTTGCTTCAGTTTTCTCAGCTGTAAATTGGGGACAATAATAGTACCCACCTCGAAGGATCGTGGTGAGTGTTAAGTGAAATAACACAATTAAAGGATGTAGAGCTGTTCCTGTGCTGGTCAGGCAATCAATATTAAGGAAGGAGACAAATCCTAAGCACATAGAAACTGAACAACAATAAAGACATCAATACAAGAGATGTCACAGGCAGTGCATTATTAATTGCCAAACAAGTGCTTCTCACCCCTGAATGTCAAAACTGAGGGCACAGAGCTAAGAGAGAGCCAAAAGGAGTTTGGTTTCTCTCACTAGCCAAGCACCTGCCTTTTGCACGTGTCTGAGAAGCTGCAAACTGGGTCCCTCCAGAGACACCATGAATTGTGATGGGCTTTTGGGAAAAAACCCAGAGCTGCCCCTTGGCATGGAGGTGGTGCAGCAGAGTGCTGGAGAGCATAGCTATGGTACCAGACCGCCCAAGTTCAAAGCCCAGCACTGGTGTTTACTACTGGTAGGATCCTGGGAAAGTTACTTAAGTCCTGAGTCTCCGTTTCATTATATGTAAATGAGGAAAGATAGTAGCATCGATTTCACAGGTTGGCATCAAGATTAAATGAGAGGGTTCATATTATGCTTGCAATAGAGTACCTGGCATGTACAAAACCATTTCTCATCTAAATTGAATGCTAAACCAGTTGCTTCTTCAAGATCTCCTAGGAAAGAAATTCCACAATCTGCCCCAATATTCAAAACCTCCCCCTGTGAGGAAATCCTCCCTTTTTAAAGTTCATATGATTGGAGAGGGCCATTAGAGATTTTATAAACCAACTCATTCTACAGATGAGGAAATTAAAGCCTGGGAAGTTTAAGCAACATGCCTAAAGTTACCCAGATGGTTAGTGGCAGAGCTTGGGGCTGACTCCCAGTCCTTCTGACACCCAAATCCATACTTTTCCTACAAAGGCTGCATTTATTGCTTCCCTCTGCAGGCCCTCTCCTCCTGGGATTCCAAACTCAAGGCAGAGCATTCCAAGCCCTCCATGGTCTGGCTGTCATCTGCCTGGTGTGGCACCCAATGCATAGCATCCCTCTTCCCTACATGGGCTCTGGGAAAACTGTGCAATAAAACAAGGGTGCAAACATGGCCAAAACATCACCTTTATTGTCGATAAAGGCTAAATTGGAGAATACAGCTTAGTATGAGAGCCAACAAGCCTGCCAACTATACCCGCCTCTTCTCCCCCATTAGGCAGACTCCTACAGACAGCCCCAGGCACGTGGACTGCTTCACAGAGAAGCAGATTTCCCTGTGGCAGACATTTTCAATCCCAAGAGGAAGAAGGAGGACGGGGCTGAGCAGAACATGCCCAAGCATTCTTCTGCAATGTGCCGATCAGAGAAGTCACTGCACCTCCCTAAGAATGGACAGAAGTTAGGGGCATGGGTAGGGAAAATCCCCTTTCATAGACACCAAGAGTGGGAAAAGACTTGCTTTTCTAGTTCCACCTTTTTCCAACTACCCTTCCCTTGTTCCCTATCCTGGCCCTACAAATGACTTGTAAGCCTGTGTCCCCTATTCACTATTCCTGTTTTTGTTCACATTACCTGTCTTGGATAGATTGCCTGTGCCCTCTGGGTCCCTGAGTGTCAAGTGCCCTTCCATCTTTCAAGACTCAGTTCACGCATCACCTTCTGCATGGAACGCCTCCTTTTCCTTTCGCATTTCCACCCTCAGCATCTCAGAGGGAAGAATGGGCCAAACCCTTCTGTGTGATCCCATTGTGTTCGTACACTTTCCTTTCCCCTCAGCCCTTTGAGCACTTTATTCCACTTAATTTCCTGTGGCAGAGGCTACATTGTACCTATTCTGGGTTCAAAGCCTTGCATGGAATTTTGAACAAGGTAGGTTCTCATTAACTTCTGGTTGAATAAATGATGAATTGGGGCGCCTGGGTGGCTCAGTCAGTTAAGCGGCCGACTTCGGCTCAGGTCATGATCTCACGGTCCGTGAGTTCAAGCCCCGCATCAGGCTCTGTGCTGACTGCTCAGAGCCTGGAGCCTGTTTCAGATTCTGTGTCTTCCTCTCTCTCTGACCCTCCCCCATTCATGCTCTGTCTCTCTCTGTCTCAAAAATAAATAAACGTTAAAAAAAATTTTAAAAAAAGATTTGAAAAGAAAAAAAATGATGAATACTTTTCCTAGGTATATGACACGAAGCCAAGTCCTGTCTTCTTCTCCTATTAAAGGATCTCATTCTTTCATTTACCATTTAAACGTCAATAGGTGAGTGGTACTGTGTTAGGTACTACAAAGATATATAACTTCTAGTCTCCCCTATCTAGAAACCTCAAGTCTACTTGGAGAGATAAGGTATGTTCACAAGACACAATTGAGTGCATGTACATCATTGATACAAATACTTCTTTGTACCCATAGAATGCTTTACAATGTACAAAGCTACATCTGCATAATTTGCCATTTGATCTAAAGACCACCCTGTGACTCAAAGTGCACTGACCAGTCCCGTCTGACAAATTAGGAAACTGCACTTGAGGAGCACCAGGTGCTTTACCCGAACGCACACACATGGCGGATGACAGAGCTGGAGCCTGAACCCACGCATTGGCTCCTAACCCACATTCACATTAAGCAGCCGAACAGAAGTGATAAAATGTAGTGTGTTTGCGATACCACGAAGGGAGGGTGGTGTGTATACACACTCCTAGTGTCCCTGTCTTTGGCCAGGTTGAATCCCAACATCCTTACCCGTTCCTCAAAATCTGGCAACAGACAAAGCCCAGGGTCTTCCTGCCAAACAGATGAAAACAGTTTTTTTTAATGTTTATTTATTTATTTTGAGAGGGGGTGGGAAGTCTAGAGAAAGACAGAGAATCCCAAGAAGGCTTCACTCTGTCAAGAGTGGGGCTGGTGTGGGGCTCAATTTCATAAACCGTGACATCACAACCTGAGTCGAAATCAAGAGTCAGATGCTTAACCAACTGAGCCACCCAGGCGTCCCTCATGGGGAGTTAGAGGGAGTTTAGGGGCGGAGAAAAGTATTACCTAAGTTGGGATGTTAGCTATCCAGGTCCATCGAACAAACTAGAATCTGAAAGAAATACGGATCTGGGTATGTAATATCAGTGTCTTTAAAGATTCCTGCTATCCTAGCCCTGAAGATTCCAGTCCATAGGAAAATTCTTGTGTCAAAAATACCTCTTGAAGACTGTGTGGGATAGTTGTGGAATGAACAAATTTGAGTGGGAACTGAGTCATTTCATGGCCAAAAGAAGGGATTAACAATAAACAAGCCACGAGATGGAAATCATTCAGATCTGAGAAAGACGGTATTGTTTGTTCCTCCGTCTAAACAAGTGACTGCAATTTCACATATATCTTTAGGTTTCACTTGAAGGACAATTGAATGTAAAAGGAGAACATTACAAGGAAAAGCTGTATTCTAAATTACAAGACGTTTCTGGGCAACAGATATTTAAAACAGAATGGTTACAGTAACCCATGGCTAGAAGCCAAATTCTGGAGCAGGAGGCTAAATTCTGGAGTTCAGACTCTGTGGCATAACAGGGAATTAAAGTACAGAAATAAAATTAAACGGCATTGGGTACACCACTACACTGGTCACAGTTAAAGAGAGAACTTACAAATTGGAAGGCAGTTCTGAAGAATTCACCCAGAATACAGCTCGGAAAGATAAAAGAGATAAATAGGAAAGAGCTGTGAGAGACAAGGAGGAGGACTGATAGGTTCCAATGTAGTATCTTTCATTTCCGTGAAAGAAAACGAGTGGCTGGGGGAGAAGCAATACTTGCAGAAGTAATGGCTAAGACTTTGTAAGAACTGAAGAAGGTCATGAACCCTCCCGATTAAAAGCACATACTTACACAGGGCAGCATCAAAAAAAATAGAGCAAAACCAGATGCTTCGTGGTGAAGGTGAAGAACACCAAAGGAGAAAATCTTAAGCTGGAGGTGGTGGGGGCAGGGGGGGATAGGGACCGGTCTTCAGATATCTGAAAAGCTGTGTCTTGGGAGAAGAGTTAGTTAGGATACATCTGAGCCCCTCAGGTGGTGACCTAGGACCTAGGAGTAAAAACCACATGGAAGTGGATTTTAAGCGACTTTTAGGAGAAGCTTTCTAATAACAAGGGCTTTCCAGAAGGCATAGCTTGTCTTAAAATAAGGAAGTGAGTTCTGTCACTAGAAATTTTCCTTCCCAAATTAAGTTCCCCATTCTAAAGGGCCCTGGAGGAAAGCTAGGCAGACATGGGAGGTACTGGCTGGTTAGGGCCAGGGTGGTAGGACCAGGGCTATCTGAATGGCTTAAACACTGGAAAATGGTGCCTGAAGGATGCAGGGAATTAGAGAGAAAAGAGCAGTATCCAAAGGGGAAGTGTGATTTTACCCCTATCATGGTTCATTTGGGTCTATCCCCTTCCTTGTCATCTTCTAAATGAATTATATACCTTTCCTCAAATTCTACTCCACAAATTGACCTCCCCTAGAGTCAAGCCCCACCTGGATCTTTCAGCAGAGCTATTTGCCATCTTGAAATTCATCACCCTCATCACCTTTTCTAGAGGAGATTAGACAGCCAACATAAAACTTAACTAGCAATTTCTACTTAAGAAGGTGTCATTGAAAGATGTCTATTTCTAAGTCCTTTTCCCTTAATTCTCTGATATAGAAGACAGAGTGACTGCTCTAAAATGACAACTCAGAGAGCAGACTTTGGTTTTACAACGCTCTGTTACGTATACGGACCTCATTTAATTTTTACCAAAAGAAGGTAAAGCAGTCATTATCATTACCAGGAAATCAAGGATCCAGCTGGTTGTGTAAGGTGTCCAAAACCAACACTCAGCCACAAACTGAGTGCCTGAGTCTCCAAATCAAGAGATGGCTAATCACCCCAGGTGGTTGAACCTGGGTTCAACCCCAGGTGGTTGAAGCCATCCGGTGGAAGAGCAAATGAAGAAGTTGCACAGATCAAGTTGCTTCCAGGAAGATTTTTGTCTACCGGGCATTGTATCTTACCTGCCTCCTCCCTGAGTGGGCTCTGTATGTCCCTAACCCTCCCCAGCTGACACCCAAAAGAAATATTCCCAGAGAGCCATGGTTATGGTAGTTAAGAGAACTAGCAATATCCCCCAGCACTAGTCCCTGGTAGAGAGAAGGTGTTCAGTAAATGTGTATTGCATTGACTTAGAATTATAGCTCAGACTTGTTATGGGCTGAAGCGACCACCAGTGGGTAGGCCAGGGAAACCAATCAGTGTTTTTCTATCCCCAGGGCTCATTCTGCTATAGCTACTCTGGCCTTCTTGTTGTTCCTTGAACATACCAAGTTCATTCTTGCCTGGAGTCTGGAACGTTCCTCCCCTGCTCTCTCACTCCTTCAGGTCTCTCTCCAATAAGGTGTCCCTGAGTTATAATCCCAGCCCCTTCTGGCATGCCTCGTTTCCCCACCTTTCTTTATAGGATCACCCAACATAGCCTACATTTTACTTGTTCGTTTGTGGTTTATCTGTCTCCCCTGACCAGGGTATCCACCCCTTGAAGACAAAGGATTTTTTTATCTACTTTGTTCCCTGAAGGTCCTCAACATTTATACTTGTCATATAGTAGTGCTCAAGATGTATTTCCTGAATGAATGAACGAATGAGTGGAAACATTCATTTACAGTACTATTTCTGTGGGCTTCCACATTCAAACAACTTATTTTCAAGCAGTTCGTAAATACGGACCTTGTGGAAATTTTTTGTGTACTAATAATGAAACACAGAAATAATTTTTAATAAGCCTAGTCTCCCCTCAGGTCGAGCTGTGCACCACGCAAGCCTTGAGACAGGCACAAGGAAGAAGACTCACAGAGACCCGTGGGTCAGCTTGAAGCTGTGTGAGGACAGAGTGGGTGCTTTGCTGAGTGGGAGGCGTAGAACTGAAAAAGAGGGAAAGACATCCAGGAGAACACCAGTCCATCAGCCTGGAAACCTAGAATGTCCTTGGTGTCTTGGCCTGTGCTGGGCAGTGATGGCCAGACAGTCTCAGTTATGGTCCCAAGGAATCCACAAAGGGGGGAAGGGACAATCAAAGGGGAGGAGCCCAGGGGCACACAGAAGAATGGGGAAGCATATGGACAAGGAGAGCTCCATGGAGGAGGACAGAAGAGGCTCACTGGAGGAGGTGGTCCTGCTGCTGATCTGGAAAGGTGGGTGGGTCCAGGGCCTCAGGAGAGGAGGGGCGAAGGGAGGGCCCGTTCAGACCTGGGCCAGTCCAACTGCTGCTGAAGAAATTGGGCCGAGGGTGCTGCAGACACGAAGCTCTGTGCTAGCAAATCTAAAAATACCCACCCTCCATTTTTTTCTTTCCTTCTTGGTCCCTTTTCTTCTCACCCTTCTTCCTATTTTCTGCTTTCTCTGATTATCCCTTCTGGCCGCCTGCACGCATTTGCTCATCCCCTCCCCCCCCCCCCCCCCCCCCCCCCAGGGAATCTCTTCCCCTGAGGGTGGGTCAAAACCTTCCTGGACTCCCTGCTGTTCAGGTACAGGTTGGCAGCGGCTCCAAAGGCCTCCCATCCCCCTCAACTCAGCTCTTGCGCATGCCAATTAACAGGTGTCAGCAATGCTGGCCCGGACTAAGAGACCCACGTCTGCATAACAACCCAACTATTTTGGCTATCCAGGCCGAGAGCATAAATATGGTGGTGTTTGAGCCCCCGGGGCCCGCGGAGTTCACAAGTATGCTGTCCAGCTCTCTTCACTGGCCTAGCGCTTGAAGTGTTGCCAGAAAGGCAGGGGACTCCTGTGCTTTTATGTGTTCCCAAGCGCAGTCCTCCCTGGCTCCGGGAGCAGCCCTCCGGGGACCTCGCGTCGGTGTGAATCTCAAACAGCAAGCTGACATTCCGGTTGGGAGAGTGACAGTGCATGCCTGGGTGATGATGCCAGGGCGGCAGGTGACACGGGTCTGCCGCAGAGGGGGAGAGTAGTCGGAGTGGCTTCTAATTACATGTCCTCAGAGTTCTGAAGGATGGCATTGGGGTCGGGGGAACAGTTCTAAAACGAGGTTACAAAATCCGGATGTCCTGATCAAACTGAGACCACTGAGATGGGGCACTGGGAGCACAGACTACATCCGTGTTCCCCCCAAAAAGCCTCTGACTTGGACGGATCTAGGATTAAAACATTGCAAGCCAGACAGACCACTGTCTACCAGTGAAAACACATATGCACCGTCTCTCAGCGAGACCAAGAGGAGGCACCCATATGATGTGCCCTAGATGCCTCCTTGAGGAATTCCTCCTTCGGGGCCATGTTCCCTACCCGGCCCCCACCTCCACCCCAACCCCCACTCCCATCCCAGGCCTCATGCCGGCCACTGAGGTTCTAACTCAGGGTAAACATCTGAAAACAGAGTGGCTGCCAGGGAGGAGAAAAAAAAAGGCGAGGATGGAATGGGATGGGGTGGGGCATGGCGACAGGAAGAGCTCAAAAGATTCTCAGGTTGGGCGACTACCAAGGTTGTCTTGTCCGGGAGGGCAGTTTGGCCGAGACCCTGTGGGCATGGGGGGGAGCAGTGTAACGCGCGCTTCTGCCGGCGGGGGCAGCATTTCCTCCGACTGCTGGGGGTTCAGATCTAAGTTCGTGGGACCTTTTGTTTAACCGACCAAGCCACCCAGGCGCCCCATTGGGACCTTTTGTAAACTTGGTTCCACTCCAATAGAACCGTATCACAGGGCCTGAACAAACTTTGCCTCATCTGCTTTGTGGTCTTTAGGAAAGTGGGAAGAAGCCACAGAAGGAGGCCTGGTCCAGGGGCTACTGAGACCTCCCCCTCAGGATCAGCCTGGTTATGCTTTTGTGATCACTGTTCCAGAAACTCCAAGGAGGGAGGCTTTCCTGATTTCCCCAGCTCTCTCACCACTTGTCATAGTAGCCCAAGATATTATAGATTTTACATTCATGGGGACCAACACCCAGAGAGACACAGATCAAGATCGTACAAGATCACATACCTCCCCTTGGTCCCTAATTACCTTTCTGCAACACTATTCCTTGTTCTGTATTGTACATATCTCATTATCGTATTGAAATGATAAAGCATGAAAAGTATAAATCCCTGGGAATGTTTCCTCTTCACTGAGGTAGACGATAAACTCTTTGTGAGCAGGGTTGGCCTTTATTCCTTCACTCTCTGGTCCTAATTTAATTTATAGCCTCTGTTCAGTGCCTACTTCAGATGCTCCTGACCCCTGACGATCTGAAGTTAAAATAGAGTCTGCACAGCCCTGAGCCGCCCTGAGAAATGCGCGGATGAACATAACAAGAGTCCCAAAGACAATGCAGAGTCCTGCCCCTCATCTGTTTGGACTAGAAAGTAGCCGTCTGCCTCTAAGCAAAAGCCAGATGCCTGCAGAGGTGAAGTAGGAAGCTTTCAAGAGGATGAGGTCAGTTCTCCTGAAAAGAAATCTTAGTGGATGAAGACAGAAAACAAATAATTTCACCCAACACGAGAAAGCTATTTATTTCTCTGCTCCACGGTGGCCAGAGGCTACTGATCTGTAAAATCTGAAGGCCCTGTAGGTTTTAGAAGGTTGTCAGTGGGGTAATTTCTATTGTACAGTGAGTGCGTGCCCCAAGATGGCCAAAGGGGAGTGTCAGAGTCTCACATCTTGGCCCTTTTGGGGGAAGGCCGCCCTGGGCAGATATTTTGCTGATCATAATCACTTTTATATGTAACTGGACCTTAATTCATTTGGTAGTTTGAGCTACGGAAGGGCGGCACAGATTAGAGAGCTATGTCTGTAACTGACGAAATCTGCGCCTGGCGTGCATTTGTGGGGAAATTAAAAATAAAATGAGGCTCATCTGAAAAATGCCTGGACTGGAATTAGCCGTCTCCTGACCGGTCACGCATGGAACTTGTCGGAGATGACCAGGACAGAAAAGTGAGACCTGGGCACAGATCGGGCCGCGCTGCCCGCCAGGCTCCTGGGAGCCTGTCATAATTTATAATGGATTATCTTAGGAAATAGATGAGGACGGCTTGTGTTCAGGAGCCAGGAAGGACTACTTTGGTTTAAAAGAAAAAAAAAAAGCCCCGAAAACATGCGTCAGAAATGCGTGACCCATTGTTATTTATTCCACAAGACATTTAATGCCTTGACTTGGCTTGAATTAGCTCATCAAATCCTGTGCTATGAATATGACATTTTTGAAGGGAGCTAATACAGCCAGACCAGGTAAATGGCGCCTCTTTCTAGCACTGGTCTGGGGGCTCCTGCTTGCACTCTTTGCCATAAGGTAGCTCTCCTAATGTATTGGAGTTTTCACTTTATGCTTTGAGTTTCAAAATCTGGGGCTTACACACACACACACACACACACACACACACACACACCAAAGGTATATTCCCTCTGTGACTTCTCTTTCCTTCCAACACTGCCTTTAATGTCCACTTCATGTGATTTCATCAAATGTTACTGCTCTGGACCAACTACATTTGGTTGCATAGAGAAGAGAAAGGGCAGTAGCATTGTTGACTTTTCTCTGGGCCATATGATAGGGCATTGCATAAATTCTGTTTACTTTCACAAAGACCCTTGAAGGTACTATCATTCTGCTGATTTTATTGATGAGGCCACTAAAACATGGAGAGATTACCTGACTGCCGAGATCTACTATCCAGTAAGTGGCCCAGCTGGGCTTTGAACCCAGAACACAGGTATAAGCCTGGGCCTGTGCACCAGGTCAAGGTGAAGTCAGAATCCTGCTGTAACTGGGCAGGATGTGCAATGCCAGAAGTTCAATGCAGCAGCCAGCTCCATCTCAATCTTTAGCTCCTAACCTAGTCCTCAAACGCTTCTTTTTCTGGAACGATTATGAAAAAAAAAATGCACTTCCAACCTGCAAGGGTAATGGCAATTAAACAACTCACATTCTATTGTCAGCCTGGTTTCTCTGCCTCCGTAGAAAGTCTGATGGGATGTTTTGTAAGGCTGACAGAGACACATGATGAACGTCAGGCTTGTGCACAGAGCTTCCTCGAAAACTTGGTCATTGACAGCGGCATTGTTTTGTGTTAACAGTTATCTTTTTAGTGCACTGGAACAGAGGTGCACTTGTGTGCACTTGGAACAGAGGTGATTTGCATTTCAGCCACTCTGTGCGCTAACGCAGCCTCTAGCTCTTCAGGCAGAGGAACTGCATTTCCGCCTCTGTAGAAAGAAGACCAAGAGGCTGTTTTGTCCAAAATGTATCTAATCATGTAGTGCATGAGAGATGAGGTGTGAATCTTCACATCTATATTTTGGGGGAAGCTTCTGGATTGAAAGGAGGGACTGACAAGAGGCCTGGATGCAAAGTATAGTCTCAACTTCCCTGTATGACCCATCTATGTCACCCAGCAATGGAGAGTGTGTGTGTGTGTGTGTGTGTGTGTGTGTGTGTGTGTGTGTGAGTTGGGGGGGGCACTCACTGGGGAAAAGTTCCATGTGTTCCCCCACAATATCTTGCGTTTTTTATGGAATAAAGGAAATAGGAGGTCATCTGCTTTTGAGAGATTTCAGAAATGTGTCCCTGCCTAACTTCACTCCTGCTTAGCAGAAGCATGAATTCTGAAACTGGGTGGAAAAAAAAAAGAAAAGGAAGCAACACTGAACAGGCACCTACCATGTGCCAGGCTCCATGTAAGGTTCATCCTCCAATCTCCTTAATCCTCATTAATATCTCCTCTGAAATATTAGTCTCTTTTTAGAGATGAAGAAATTGAAACTAAGACAGGTTAGGTTACTTGCCAAACATTACATAACCAGTAGGCAGCCTAGGATTCAAGTCTATGTGTGTCAGACTCCTAAGTTGAACTTTGTTCCCTGTTAAAATATGACTGTCTCTGGGAAAGGTGGCACATGGGACCCTGTCAGTTATTTACACTGTAGTCTAATGAATCGATCCTACCCTTTCCTGAGAGAAAGTTTTGCTTAAAGGGCCTAATGATCCTAGATTCCACAAAGGGGAAGAAAGAGTCCAGAAGAGAGGATGGTGACGGCACAGACGCGCATCAGTCACTTCCCAATTTTGTCCAGCCCAGCCCTAAATTCCCTGGCAGTTGTGACAAGCAGGTGGAAGGGGGAGGGAAGATGTGACCTACAGTGTCTTCCTTCGATTCGCATTTCTGACAAGATAGTGAAGAATGGAAATGCTGCTAAGTTTCCAAGGGCAATGACATTGAGAAGGGAGACGGGGCCTTATCGGTAGTTGCGTGTAGCACAACTCAAGGTACAAAAGCGACTGACACCACCTGGGCCACAGCATGGCTGCGGGGCTGTGGGGCCTCTAGACTGAGTGGGTCTAGGAATTATTCCTCCTGGTCCCTTTCCTCAAACCAGCCTGCTCAGCACCACACTCCTGGCCCCTGGGATGTAGCGCTGCGGGTGCCCACAGGGTACTGGCACTGGCTTTCTCCTGTCCAAGCTGTGCGGCCTGCAACATATGACTTGCCCTCCTGTTTCTTCATTTTACAAGTGAAGAAGATCATAAGGCCCACTTCACAGAGTCATTGTGGGAATGATGGGCATGGCACTTAGCAAACAGTAACTGAAGCTACACATAATTGCAGCCAAGAGACAATGGGGAATTGGGATGGGAAAGCTGTGGGGCCAAGTTGACTTGAGCCATTGATATCACTTTCATTACTACTCAGTGTGAACAGAGGCGCAGGGGGAAGAACTGTCAGCTCCAACACCAAACTACCTTCCTGACCCAATGCCACAGTGTCTGAACCTCCACATCCAGGATACATCCCTTTGGCAAGTGCCCCAAACATCTTTTCACTAATTCTTCTGATGGGTAACCCATGAAATCTACCAATTAATTAAAGCCACCAATACCAGCTACCCATAGGAATTGTCTGGGCATGATAATAATAAATGCTGATGCCTGGGCCCCACCGCAGGCCCCCCAAATCAGAATCTCTGGGAGGGGCCCAGGCACTAAAAAAATACTTGCCAGGTGTTTCTAAGTTGCCAAATGTGTAGCCAAGGTTGAGAACCCCTGCACTAAACTATTTCACTTCAGAAGAATGTAAGCTCCAGAAGACCAAGGAATACAGCACAGTGTCCTCAATTTATGCACTTGGCACAAAATCAGTTAACCTACAAGTTCATGGTGGCTCTTGTTGCTGAATAAAAGTGAAGATGTTGGTGACTCTAAATGGACTGCCGTGAGACCCAGAATCAAGGTAAGGGACAAAGGGCTAAAAGGCAGACAGAAGAAATAGGCTCTGGGTTATTACAGGAAAGCAAGTCACACTTCTAAGGAAATTCAGCTGCTTGTTACTCTAATGATATTTCTTTTTTTAATTTTTTAACGTTTATTTATTTTTGAGACAGAGAGAGACAGAGCATGAACGGGGGAGGGTCAGAGAGAGAGGGAGACACAGAATCTGAAACAGGCTCCAGGCTCCGAGCTGTCAGCATTGAGCCCGACGTGGGGCTCAAACCCATGAACTGCGAGATCATGACCTGAGCCGAAGTCGGACGTTTAACCAACTGAGCCACCCAGGCGCCCTCTAATGATATTTCTAAAAGCAAGATAGACCCCTTGGAAGGAGGTGCAGATACTACACTAGGACTGGGGGGGGGGGGGGGGAGAGAAAGAAATGCTTCTTCAAGTTTCTAGAAGTATCAGAATACGAAGAGATAATTTTTTAATTAAATATTTCCCAAAGCCCCATTGGTGGCTAGAAGAAATAGAAAACCATGTGCTCTGGAATCAAAGGGTTCTGGCTTCAAATCTCACGCTTCCCACTTCTTAATAGGATAACCTCATGGAAGGAGATTAGGTTTTTCGGGTTTTTTTCCTATTTTTTTAAAGCCCTTCTGATCCTTAGTTTCTACATCTATAAAACCATGAGTAATATTATAGATCTCCCAGGGATGATAAGGATGCTAGGTGAACTTGCTGGCACATAGTAGGTGACTGACTAATGCATGTAAACCTCCCCCTCTGCTCTCTCCATTCCATCCTAGCAAACCAGGTGATTCATGACTCTAGAGAGAACACCTTTTCAAAAATGAGAAATCAGCTCAGTGATTGCTACATTTCTGAATGCTAGTTGTTGTGAGAATGTTCAGGAAAGGTGAGGTGAGAAAGGAAAGGAAAGAATGCAAGAAAGGAAAGAATTACACAAGGAAAGGCCAGGTCCATGAAAATTCGGCCCCATAAAATTGGCAGGCAAACTGTGAAATAACCATGTGGTAGTTATGCTGACTTGAGAAAACATGGGGGAGATGTCCTTCTTTTTCTAGGGCCTGGAATAATGTAATCATAAGGTTGGAATTGTCTCTTTTTTTATAGGAGAACTGACTCAACTGTAAAACTATTTCAGTGGAAAACTGTAATCACTTACCTAATATCCTCATAATAAACTTTTGATTCAAGGTTTTCAATTAGTCTTTGGTTATTTTGGGTACTATTTTTCTAGAATTCTATATCAATTTATCTATGGGATTTTTAGCTATGCCTATTTGCATTATTATAGTTTTTTACAGTTGCTCTGTGGATTAAGATGCATGTTATTAATATCCCACATTCTCCTTGGAGTTAATATTCTTGTACATTGCAACTATATAGGTCAATTTCCCCCTACCCTGTATTGTATGCTATAGTTGTCATAGGTAATTCATCTGATATATGTTATACATCCACAAAATAATGTTAAAATGTTATAATTTTTGCTTTAACCAGTCATATGTCTTTTAAAGAACCTAGCAGAAAAAAATCTTTTTTTATTTTTATTTTTTACCGAAAAAAATATTTTATTTTTATCCAGATATTTACCATTTCTGATTTCCCTCATTCATTCCTGGAGATCCACATTTCCTCTGGTATCATTTCCTGTCAGTTATGAATTTCCTTTAGCTCAATACTGTAGGGAAGACCTGCTGATGACAAATTCCCTTACTTTTCTTTGGTCTGAAAAAAAACATCATTCTCAAAGGATATTTTCACTGAATATAGATCTCTGTCTTGCCGGGCTTTTATTTGTTTGTTTTGTTTTTCTTCCAACACTCTAAAGATGTCTAGTTGTCTTCTTTTTTTTTGTTTTGTTTTGAAGAAAGCTTTTTTTTTTTGTTTGTTTATGTATTTATTTTGAGAGAGAGAGTCAGAGAGAGAGAGAGCATAGGAGAGGCAGAGAGAGGGAGAGACAGAATCCCAAGCAGGCTCCACACTGTCAGTGAGGAGACTGACATGGGGCTCAAACTCACAAAAAGACTCATGAGATCATGACCTGAGCTGAGATCAAGAGTTGGATGCTTAACCAACTGAGCCACCCAGGTGCTCTGATGTCTGGTTGTCTGCTTAGCTCCATAGTGGCTGATGAGGCAAGAAATCATTTGAAATATTATTACCCTCTATGTTGTGTGTCATTTTCCTCTGGCTATTTTCTTGTTTCTTTTTTTTTTTTTTTAAATGTTTATTTGTTTTTGAGAGAGACAGAGTATGAGCAGGGGAGGGGCAGAGAAAGCGGGAGACACAGAATCCAAAGCAGGCTCCAGGCTCTGAGCCGTCAGCCCAGAGGCCAATGTGGGGCTTGAACTCACCAACCACAAGATCATGACCTTAGCTGAAGTTCGACGCTTAACTGACTGAGCCACCCGGGCGCCTTGTCCTCTGGCTATTTTCAAAATTTTTTCTTCATCTTTAGTTTTCAGAGGTTTGATGTGATTAGGCATGATTTTCTTTGTATTTATCCTACTTGGAGTTAGTGGAGTTTTTTGAATTTGTATGTTCTTTACTTTTTTCAAATTTGGGAAATCTTTAGTCATTGTTAATTCAAAAAAATTTTTTCAGCCCCATTCTCTCCCTTTTAGGATAGACTCTTCTTCCTGAGATTCCAGTTGTACACTATTAAACCTTTTGTCCCATAAATTCTAAGGCTCTGATCATTTCTTTTGGGCATTTTTTCTCTTCATTCTTCAAATGGGACCATTTTTATCCATCAAAGTTCATTGGTTCCTTCCTCTGTCATCTCCATTCTGCTTTGAATCTCATCCATTTTTAAAATTTCAGATTTTGTCATTTTTATTCTTTTTTATGGCTTCCATTTCTCTGCTAAGATGTCCTATCTTTTCACTAATTTTGAACATATTTTCCTTCATATCATTGACCATATTTAAGTAACAGCTTTAAATCTTTGTTTAGTTCCAATATCTGAGCCACCTTAGGATTCTTCTTTCCCTTAAAAAATGGGTACATCTTCCTATTTCTTTATATGTCAAGTAACTTTATTTCTTGAACATTGTAATGTTAAGTTGTAGACACTGTGCATTCAACCTTGTTTTAGCAACAACTAATTTGGTTGGATTCAAACCACAAACAATCTCTTGGGTGGCACCTCAAATCTCCCTTCCATTCTTTTAGCCTTAGAGGGGTCTCTCAGAATCTGCTTCTTTGTAATAGTTCAGAGATTTGAGCGGAGTTTACACACAACTTGGAGCTCTCCTTTCTGGTTCTAACAATCTCCTTACTTTCTTGTGGCTGTAGTGGTCCCAATTCCTCTGGCTCTGCAAGCCAATAACATTGGGAGCTTTTTTTCAGAGTTTTTGCCACTTTGTATGCTACAGGCTAAAACCTGCCCTCTGAGAAAAAGAGAAGGGAACTCACCCCATGCTGTTTGCTTCTTCTAAAGGTCAATCCAAAATCTGCCTCCAGAATCTACCTTCCCAGTGCCTTCACGTAATTGTATTCTTATGTTTGTCTACACTATATGGTTAGTCTGGTAAGAGCTTACTTGTCTGTACTATAAATAGAATCAGTCCATAGTTTTCAACTTTGTTACCACAGGGGAGTTGTCTCATAATTACTTTAATTTCATGGAAATCTATATTATGTCTCCATTTTCATTCCTTATCTTTTGCACTTTTTCTTTCATCAGGCTTGCAAAAGTTTTTTGTTTGTTTCCCTCCTTATATTTTGTAAATATTTTTGAAGACCTCCTTTTGGAATTTATCCTCTTTTCTAATTTTTCCCTTTATTTCAGTTCATCTTATATGTTTGTAATTCTAGGAGAAAAGTGTAAGAAATAGTTGTGTGCTAGCATTTGAGCTGGAACAAGGAGATCTGAGAGGTAATTTTTTTTCATCTTATTCATCTACAACCATCCAGGTAGAGGGATGCTTAGGAATATAGAGAGGCAGTAGGGGAAGAAGAACCCTCTAACCCTCTCCCAATCTCATTGGTCTTGGACTTTTTCTTTTGGATCTTAGAACAATTTTCCTGTTTTTATTTGTCTTGTTTGTTTGTTTTTAGGTCTGTACACATCTTGTTCTAAAAGGACTACTGAAAGACTTTTGTTGAAGCATTGATAATGCAGCCTGGATCTGACATCAAAGGGGAATAAAGAAATAAATATTATAATAAGGACTGGAAGAATGCAACTGTTTCTTTAAGATAATGTAAATGGCCTGGACCTAAAGCATATCCAAATGAAACCATGTCTCAGGAACTGACAGAGGAATTACACACGGAGCAAAGATTTCTCCCTGTGATAAAGCTTTCCTCCAAGCTGATAAAATGTTGAAAAACCTGGATATGGTTAAGTGATAGCAATTAAATGTCAAAAAGAAGCTTAGCCATAAGCATTGGCATTGGTCAGCTCCTGAGTACTCCCAACTCACTAAACCCAGAGAGGACAATACAGCAAGAGGAATAAGAAATCCCTGGATGGATTTAGTCTACCAACTGTTTATTCCTGATTACAGCAAACATTTGGACCCCCTACCTGTTTTGAGGCAGATATGCTCCCTCAGCTCCAGCCAAACTGACTTACTCATTGTTTGTGGGACATGATCTGTGGGTTCAGGGCACACTGTTAGCAAAGCACAGAACGAAAGGCTGCCAAGGCATGCCTCTAGGCTATAAGTAAAGCAGTTTATGTGGAGGGCACAAGAAAGTCTACTCTTCCATGCAAATGATGGGTGAGTGTACAAACTTCAGTTATTTGTGTATGTGTTTTGCCTCTATGGTTCAAAGCTCTTTAAAAGTAAGGTTTGTGCTTTCTTCAATTTTTATTGCCCATAGCATGTAGCATAAAGCCTGCCACACAGTAGGTTTTTGATAAATATTTCTTGATTCCAGCCCACTCAACTTTTTCTCTTTCATATTTACTTCCAGCTTCCAATTCAACACCGCTATCACTCCCAGAGACAAAATAATCCTATCCTTCGGTTGCAAACTTTAGGAAGAAAAGGCTTGAGATGGTGGCCAGACTGGATTCTCTAAGATCAAAGGCTAAAATATGAACACTGACATTTGGAAACCCATTGTGGTAGGCTGAATAACGGTCCCCCCAAAGGTGTTCACATCCTAATTCCCAGAACCTGTGACTACATTGCCTTACATTTGCAGATGTAATTAAGTTAAGGATGTTGAGATGGGGAGATTATCCTGGATTGTTTGGGGTAGGTCCAATGTAATCACAAGGGTCCCTTAATCATGGAAGAAGGAAAGAGAATAGTTAGTATTACAGTGATGCAGTGTGAGAGCAACTCAACCAACCACTGCTGACTTTAAAGATGGAAGGAGCCATGAGCCAAGATATACAGGCATCCTCTAGAAGGGAAAGGCAAGGAAAAAGATTCTTCCCTGGAGCCTCTAGAAGGAGTACAGCCTGCTAACATCTTTATTTAAGCCCACTGAAACCCATTTCAGACTTCTGACCTGCAGAAACATAAAGTAATACATCTGTGTTGTTTTAAGCCACTTAAGTTTTTGGTAATAGGAAACTAATATACCATCTAGATGTTTTGTGTTTTTTTTTTTCTGAAGACTTTTCTGATTGCACTGAACTATTAACTCTAATTGAGAAGAATGTTTCATAAGCCAAAGGATCTTCTGAATATGCCACTTACTTTTCTGAACTATATTAATTTCCTCTTTGTCTATATATTACTACCTAATAATCTATAGATATAAAATCACCAGTAGAGAGCGCATCTAACACAGGGTGTAGCAGCATAAAAGTGTTCAAGTTAGAGGTTTCACAACTTATTTTTCTCTACTTGTTTTATTCTTTACATTTTAATTCAGCATTTTGTGCAATGGTGATAGTCAAATAATTAATTAACTAGTACAATTAATTAACTAGTAACCACCACCGCTAACAGAATGGATGCTGGCCAAGATGCTCTGCCAGTGCACACCAGATGAAAATAGACCCTGATATCAAACGTCCTAAAAATTACAGATACCTCCTTTTACATATGTATTTGGATAAGGTCTAAAGAATTCATCTTTGCTGTTTTGTAATACATCCCACCTCCCAATCCTCAATTAGAATCTATCATAAGTAGCATGGTCTTACATAGATCTCGGTGAGAACTTCACTCAAATATAGTTGAAATAGCTGGGGAAGTGAATTCCAGAACTTTGGACCTGCCACCAAGAATCTTTGAAGTACAAAATAAAGATCTAAGTATTTGTGGCGGAATTGCACACGTAATCATAGCTGCCATGATGGAAAACTACCTAGAGGAATAAAAACCCCAAGGAAACTAGGTCTCGTCTGCCATATTAGGGGTTCATAAATCAAATCAAACAACATGAATAAGAATCTTCTGAGTCATTTGGAAAATAAAGAATGGAGGGGATATTTGGTCATTGGCTGGTATCAATTCAGGGAATAGCTGGAACTGTAGACAGTGGTAGGGAGCCCATTCCCCATGGATAAGAACACCTGTCAGTGCTTGGGAGAAATCTCTACTCTGTGCCAAATGCTGAGTTTGGTCAAAGTTGCCGTTGGACCTCATTCCAACCCCTGCACCCACTCTGAACTACTGCAGCATCTTGGTGTTCTTATATTGCCTCTTGGATGTCAAAGACATTTCAGTGGGGGCACTTGTCAGAACCTGAACCTCTCTAACTATGACACTTGTCCTGAATGTTTCATCTTTTCTAGATCATTGCAATTATCAAAATGTAGAATCACTTTATGATTAGCTAGGTCTTTCAAATAATTAATGAATAAATAACTGCCTTTACCACTGCCACAGTTGATTACCATCCCCCCCATTCAATATTCATCAATCAAAACCATAACAATTTCACTAATAAAAGCTCTAATCAAGAGGCACTTCCTGAAAAAACACGGAGAAAACAAATGCATATTACCAAGTAAAAGAAGCCAGTCTAAAAAGGCTTTTATACATATTGTGTGATTCCAGCTGTATTATATTCTGAAAAAGCGAAACTACAGAGTCAGTAAAATGATCAGTGGCTTCCAGGGCCTAGAGGAGAGGAATGAATGGGTGGAGCACAGAGGATCTTTAGGGCAGTGAAACTATTCTGTATGATACTATAATGGTGGATACATGGCCACATACATTTGTCAAAACCCATACAATGCACAACACCAAGAGTTAACTCTAATGCAAACTATGGATTTCAGGTGATAATGGTGTGTCATTGTAGGTTGTAATAAATCATACTACTCTGGTGTGAGATATTAATAGTGAGGGAGGCTGTCCATGCTGGTGCAAAGATATATGGGAGCTTACTATACTTTCTGCTCAGTTTTGCTGTGAACCTAAACTTCCCTAAAAAATAAATTCTATTAAAAAAGTTATCTCCTTCCAATATCTTTAGTGGGTCCTCTCTATATTTGTCACAAATACCAAGCTCCTTGGTCTAGCATCAAATGCCAACCTTAGGCTACCAACATCTTTCCTCCAGAAAAAAATCTCTTTGTTTTTCCTGCATGCTCCCTGTGCTGTCATCTCCCCATGAAATCTTTATGTCTCAATTGTTCTTTCCTCTGTCTCAATATTAGAGTCCTTCAAGGTGCATTCAAAGACTGCCTTCACCACCAATCCTCCCTCCATCATCTACACATTCAGAACTTATATTTTCTACCAAACTCCAATAGCTGGCATCTCTATGGCATCACTTTCTACCTTGTTTTTTGGTGCACATAGCTCACTCAAACTAATAGATTGTCAGTATGGAGGACTATTTGCATCTCCCATAGCACTTAACATAGTGTCTTAAGAAAGAGTTGCAAAGCTAAACATTAAATGTGTAACTAATTTACTGTGCTATACTAGTCCAAAATCATACTGCATTTTATTAGCTGCTTTCATTCTGGATAAAGTTATTTTTTTAGTTTATTTATTTTGAGAGAGAGAGAGAGAGAGAGAGAGAGAGAATCCCAAGCAGACTCCTCCCTGTCAGTGCAGAGCCCAATGCAGGGCCTGAATTCATGAACTGAGAGATCATGACCTGAGCCAAAACCAAGAGTTGGACACTTAACTGACTGAGCCACTCAGGAGCCCCTTGGATAAAATAATTTAACTGAAAGGAATAAGGTAAAACTTTTCAGGAGACTCATTAGTGATAAGGGAAGGTAAACATGTTCATCCATCATTCATACTTTAATAACCCCATATCTTCACTTATAAACCACCCTTACAAAAAGTCACATCACACTCCTCAAACACTTCTCTCCCTTTTGTAGTGGCAGGTAGAGCTGGATTCATGGAAAGGCAGCTAGAACAGACATTGCTGGTTTCTTGGCCATCACCTATTCCTCCTTTTCCTTTCCTTTTGTTCAGATCTTCACCCTTTCTTTGACTCAGGGAGCAAATCTTGATTAATCTTAACTAATTATTGTAATTTCATCTCCCTTGTCAGAGATTGGTTTAGAAAGAAGCATGGATCCAATCTTGGCCAATGCTATATAAGGACTTGCTTGGGGGATTCTGAGAAGATTTCCTTCCAGAAAAACACAGATACATGAGAAAGGCAGCCTCTCTTCTGCTGGACGTCCTATCTGAATTATCTATTCTATAAGATGTCTACTACTATAAAGTTATCAATCTCATAAATTTAGGCTTTACTAATTTCATATTTTCAATAAGACAGGCACTTAACTGAATTTTACCTTTGCTTTAAAAGAATTTTATAAAACCAATTCACAGTATAAATAACATTTTAGAAAGCAAAAAGAAAGGTACTAGATAAAAAAATGAATAAATGGATGGATAAATGATATTATAGTTTGCTCATTCATTCATCTAACTAAGAGTTGATAAACCGACATTAGCTGTGGTTACAAAGCCCCATCTTTGACCAATCAGGGAATCAGTATGGCCAAATTGTGTCAAAATGATCCTTTTTTTAAACAAAGTATGCCTTCTCCTGGAACAGTGGATGAAGGCACTAATAATAGCATATCCCAATTTTATCAAGGCATTTGAAATATCTTCTACAGTGACATTTCTTTCAATATAAATTTTGGTACAAAATATTCTATAATTCAGTCATTAATTAACAATAATGATATTAAGACTGATGTCTCAGTAAGTCAAAATTCATGAGATACAAACCTACTTTCTAGTGATTTCACAATGTCCTGTTCTGTGTGACAAACTTTGAGGTTGTCAAAGAAAGCCCCTCTTTTGAGTATAAAGTGTTATTGATTACTCCTTGCTTTGACATAATTGAACTATGGGACACTGATTGATTCACATTTCTTAAGGGATTACAAGGGGACAAAGAAGATACAAATTCAGCTGATCGGTTTCAGAAAAATCATTAGATTTGGTCCATGGGTCACAGTAGTTCCCTTTCTTTTCCCAGAAACGTTCTTGGTATTAATTTTGAACAGTTGAGCTTTAGAAAGTCTGCACATCATTAGTGTCAAGGGATGCACAATAGAGTAATCATCACATGAGGACAGCGTATTACAGATTGGCACCCCATCTGAAAAAAACCAAACAGAAGGAAAGAGAGTCATGGTAGTGGGTTCATCTCTTGAATATCCTTCCTGATGGGCAACTAGTTGGTGTTAAAAGTCTGGGCTCCATCAACTGTCATTGGCTGGTCAGCAGCAATTTCTCTCAGTGCTGTTCCCATGACGCAAGCAAACAGACCCTACTTTTGTTCTGCTTCACCCCCACGCCTGACAGGCACAAATGCCTTCTTGATAGATTGGCTCCTGGAATTGTGCAGCCCCCACAGCTGATTTCCTTTCTGGCAAGCTGCCTCCTGGTAAACACCGATGGGATGAGCAAGAGGATGTGTGGGTACAGAATAGTGATACAGGGCTTTGACTATGATTATGCTTTCGGTCATCATCATTTCCAAATTGCATATTATGAACACAGATTGTATTGGGGATGTTGAGGATGGAGAGGAAGGCTTGTGCATTTCTATTCGGGGGACAGTTATCAGAGTTTACTGTCTCCAAACTTCTATTGCTTTAGAATTGAAGGAAGAAAGGCCGCACAGTAGAGTCTTCCCAAGCCTCGAAAATAATTAGAGATTCACTTCTGGTTCAGCTACATCATTACTCCCTCCCTCTTGGCTTTCTTTTACAGACCTTTCACCCACATTGGAAGATTGGCATGTTTCTTTATTTTAGGGCAACTCTCCCAGATGCGGATTCTGAAGATTTGTTCTATAAGGGGGTAGAGGAAGATGAATGGTGGACAGGGAAGGGGGAAAAGCCAAGTACAGCTGTGATTTTAGGGAAAGTTTCACAAAGGGTATTTGAGCCTGATCTTTTTCAGGAGAAATCTGGAGTGTGGATTAAACCTCCAAGTCTATCCCAAATTGAGGCAGTGGGTCTGGGCTTTCACTCTCTTCTGCCAGTCGGTCATTGGCTAAGGGCTGGACGGGGAGATACAAACTCTCAGGTGCTCTGGCTTTCAGGCTGCAGGCAAACAAAGGTGCAGTCTTCTGAGAGAGTCACACGTGTGAACTTATTAACAAAACACACAGAAGCCGGAAAAGAGAACAGCAAAATGGCAAAATGGATCAGAGGGGATCTGAATAGAGCAGGGCGGGGTCCTCTATGCTCCTGGTCAGAGCTGCTGTATCCTTTGGCTAAAGTTGGTTCTGTAGCTTTCAACGCCTGTCTCAGGAAACTATCAGAATCTGGGTGTTGTGAGAGTCATAACAGGATCCAAACTCAATAGAATCAGTACATACAAAGAATAAGTTTATAGTCTGTACTTGGTAACTGATCTGGCCAAAATATTTTAAGGAATCTTGAAAATCATTAGACTGACTGGTATTTGGTTTTACCCCTTTCTCTGCATCTCTGGTTTGCCAACATCGGTTCTCTCCACTTGCTTTAGCTTCACTAATCCTTTACTTTATAAACACATCTGCCTTCAGAAAGGCTTCCCTGATACAGTGAGGTGGTGGCACCATTGCCTGAACTATCATATAAAGAGCATTCAGAATCTGCCCCAGGTTATTCATTTTGTGTACACACACACACACACACACACACACACACACACACACTAATTAGACAAACTGTAAGAATCTGGCAAAGCTCAGTAACCACCTCTGCTCAAGCAGAGCCTTACATTTGTCCCATTTGCCTCAGGCAATTTTTATGAGGACATAAAGGTATTTGGGGTAAAAAAAAGTGTAAAAGAACTAAATAATATAGGGTGACATGTTTATTAACTAGTCAACAGTAGTATCATTCATCCATTTGAAGTTGCTTCTTTTCTCTCTGAAGGCAAAATATGGATTGGTTAACTTTTCTGTAATTTGTTTTACAAGTTGCTTTTTCTTTTAATATACAGATTTGTTTGTATGTATTTTGAAAACCAATCCAGTTGTTCATTAAATTGCTGTACAGTTTTATGTATTACACTTTCTCATTCCTTTGTTCCAACTCAGAAAACATAGAAATATATTTCTGTGGAATGAGGAGGGAAATACGGTCAGCTTACTTAATAAGGACTGGTTAAAAATTATCCAAAATGTTTCCTTTCCTTGGCTGCCTACGTGGCTCAGTCAGTTAAGTGTCTGACTCTTGATTTTGGCTCAGGTCGTGATCTCACAGTTTGTGAGATCCAGCCCCACGTCAGGCTCCACGCTGACAGCGCTTGGGATTCTCTCTCTCTCTCTCTTTCTCTCTCAAGATAAACAAATAAACTTAGAAAAAGAAAACCCACAATGTACTTCCCTTCTAGGTCAAAAAAGTATAATCCCTTGCAAATAACTGAATGTAAAAGACCCATCAGATGGCCAGTGAGTAGTTGAAGATGCTTCTTAAGTCAGTCCTCCCTCTGGAAATCAGAAAAAGAAGACTTGAAGAAGTTCAGATTTGAAAATCCTGACACTAGGAAAATCAAGTCAACAAGTAAAGTTGTTGTCAAAGAATGTAAACAAGGCCTTCTGCAATTTATTCACACCTAATTCTCCAACTCTTCATTCGCTCACCTTCTCAACATCCATTGAGCAGCTAGCATATGCAAAATTTTGGGCTGGGTGCTGAGCAGAACATTAGGCTTTTTACTAAAAGTTTGAATCATTTGTGGACTGGGCTATTACTGAAATCACAGACCAGTAAAGCACATTACATCAAGGGAACACGAAATGGAACAAAGCCACTTTTTAAAGGCCCCCTTTTAAAATCAGGTTGACCGGCTCTTCCTATTTGCCCAACTGCTAACCTTTAGAAAGATTTTTCTTATTGCTGATAAGGCCAGCGGGTGATCACCCTGTCTCCCCTCTATAGGGCATAAAGGGTGCCTTTGTTTTCCTCAGCACGAACTCAGAGGCAAACCCAGGGAACAGTGAAACACCCAGGATGGAAATGAGGTGTCTTTGTGACAGTAAATTCTTTCTTCGGCCCCCATTATCGAGATCAACATGACTGAGTCACCGGTGGATGAAACCAATGATTGTTTTACTCTGCCTACCCAGAGTCACTCACTGAGTCAGTGGGTAAACTGGGATCAGAACCCAGACTTGTCCTACCAAGGCTGAGCGGTTCTACTATATTTATCCAGGGTCTCATGATTCTTAGTGCTTTTGCTCTGCCCTCTAATTTGCACTGTGCCTGCTATAATATCTGAACGGGAAGTTGCCAGCTAAAATGGTCATTATCCGAGAAATCTATTTAAACATGTTTGTAAGGTCAAATGAAGTGGGTGGTGGATAAGCTAGACAGAAAACAACCCAAGCTTTGGCTCAGCACAGCCAGTGAGGCTAAAGCAAAAAGAGAGCAATGTTTAATGTCAAGCTAGCACATGGTAGGAAAAGGCAATCTAACCAAAATTGTATCTAAATGTAGGAATGAGCAGTCAAAATATGCAACCAACCAATTGATTTCTATGCAAGAAGTGGAACAATGATTTGACTTATTTTTTAACTCAATGGATTGAGAGTTTGAGGCAGCATGCCAGTAGGGTTCCAAATCCAAACTTTGTAAAGGATCTTTATAGCCATAGTTTATCCCAACAAGAGGGAAGAGTCGTAATATTGAAGAAAAATGCCCAGAATCAACCAAAAATGGTCTTTGATGGACTTAACAATAGGTACTAGTGAGTGCTATAGGGCCACAGAGAAATTAGGAAACTGGGGGAAAATCTGATGTCTCTGGGAGCCCAAACTAGACTTCCTATACATTTGAGACTCTGAAGAACAGCTTTCAGCCCCAGCAAAACCCACATCTCACAGTTTAGAGCCAACCACTGCATTACATGACCACCCAGACTCTGCTCAATTATCTCTGAGCATCAAAGAGGAAGAAGGAAAAGGGTATGTCTTCATTTTCGTTTCCCAAGAAATATGGGTACATGCGTTGGGAGGCTTTAGGTAGCAAAGAGAAATGTAGCATCTAAAATGCTTCCTACATGTTCTGCATGAGTGTGGATGCTAGTTCATAAAGATAGAGACTGAGCAATTAAGCAGATTCTGTGCAACTGAAAGATCCCGTATGGTTACTACTGGAAAATATGACATACATGGGCATCAAGTAATTAAGTCATAGAGGAGAGTATTTCTTTTTCACTATGAATGAAATTAATTTAATAAACACCTGTCCATACACAATTCACTTACAAATATTATTTCTTCCTAGAGCTTGATGTGGTAAGTTTTGGGCTAGAACTGCATAGCATTCGTCCCAGGTTCCTTCCACTATACCAAAACATTAAGCACTTTCTGTCCCTTTCTTTCTGATTCTGACTCTCTTCTCATTTCTAATGATTTCAAAAGTGACTTATACAGGTCATTGCTAAAAGAAAGAAAAGGAGAGAGAGAAAGGGAAGAGAATATTGGAAAAGAATTTGGGGAAAAGAGGGGGTAGGTCAAAAGAAAGGAGAACTTTCAGAATGATCAGCGAGAGAGCACAGGGAAGACAGATCAAAGTGGCTTTGATATATTGCAGCAATGGATGTTCCTAGAACTGTGCTAATCAGTATAGTAGCCGTTAGCATGTGTAGCTATCGAGCACCGTAATGTAGCTGGTATGAATTGTAATGTGTAAGTACAAGATACACATCAGATTTTGAAGACTTTTGTACAAGTAAAAAAAGATTACAAAGAATTAATAATTTTACATTGATGACATTTTGATATATAATATTTGGGATACACAGTTGACCCTTGAACAGCACAGGTCTGAACTGTGTGGGTCACTTATATGCAGATTTTTTTTGGTAATACAGTACAGGACTATAAATGTATTTCTCTTCCTCATGAGTCTTTTTTCTCTGTCTCATGATTTTCTTAATACCATTTTCCTTTCTCTAGCTTCCTTAATTGTAAGAATACAGTATGTAATACATATAACGTACGAAATATGTGTGAATCAACTCTTTATGTTGTTGGTAAGGCTTCCAGTCAGCAGTGGGCTATTAGCAGTTAAGTTTGGGGGAAGTCAAAAGGTACACATGGGGTTGGGGCGGGGGAAGAAGGTAAGTGCTCCTAGCCCCCATGTTGCTGCTCAAGGGTCAACCGTATAGCGTTAAGTAAAATATGTTGTTAAAATTAATGCCATCTGTGCCTTTTTAATTTTTTAATGTGGCCACTAGAAAAATTAAAATTCCATATGTGGCTCACGTTATATTTCCACTACTCGGTGCTCTTCTCCATCTTCAGGAGAAGTAGTAGAATGGCATTCCACTCTCCCCACTGTCTCTGCCACAACGACCCCCAAACTCTCAGCCCAAAATTCGGGTCCTGACATATTATAAAGCCTGCGATAGCAGTGTCAATGCCTGAAGTTTCTTTTGGGAGGCAGGAGATATCTCCAGCAGCTTCTAGTTCTTGGGAGGCCGATCCATGGCCGACGTGCAGGGCCTTCAGAAAAGGCGGTCCTCAGACCCACCCTGGGGCCTTGGCGGGCCTGCTGTAGTCCTGACTCTCCCCACTCCAACCCCAGGGGACCCTGGCTTTGTCTTCCTCAAAGCCCCCTTGTCACAGGATATTTTCTCCCCCAGCTACCTTTCCCAGGATTTACCTTTTTTTCCCAAACATAGGTAGGCACCTTCTCATAATTGGGAGTAAACCAAAAAAAGGACAAAAACCTTTTACGACTCAGAACGTAATACATCAAAGGCAACTTGGACCTGGCCTACAGTGTGTGTAGGGTGCTACAGAAACCCTGGGTGATTTTGGAGCAGAGATTAGAAAAACAAGGGACGCCTGGGTGGCTCAGTCAGTTAAGCGTCTGACTTGGGCTCAGGTCATGATCTCACGGTTCGTGGGGTCAAGCCCCGCATGGGCGTCCGGGCTGTCAGGGCAGAGCCCGTTTTGGATCCTCTATTCCCCACTCAATCTACCCCTCCCCCGCTTGCACTCTCTCTCTGTCTCTCTCAAAATAAATAAATAAACTTAAAAAAGAGAGAGATTAGAATAACAAAAGGGCTCCAGGTGGAAAGAAAAAGGAGGGAGCAAGAGGAAGGAGGGAGAACTGGTAGAGCATGTGAGATGCAGACACATCTGGAAGAAGGTAGTCAACTGTCAATCATTTAGATGCACTTGCTGTGTCTTATCTCTAAAAAGTCATTGTATGCTACAGATAGCAGGTGACTGTCTGCAGTGGCACTTCTACCCCACATCCAGTTTACCTGTTTTCAGAGCGATGGCCAAGCCCAACTTGATTTCAAATGTGAATACAAACACTGGAGTGGAAATTCTACACCCCTACGGGAGACACAGCACAACTCAGATGCCTCACAGAGGAGGTCGCAGTAGCATCATGTCTTCCCGGATGAACTACTCATCTGGCAGGAAGCTTATCCTTTGCACCGAGTATTTCCACTCATGGCACTTCCTCTGCCGAGGCAGTAGAGGCTTTATGTGAGAAAACCCGTGTCCTTGTCCCAAAGCACGGCCAACTCAACCAACAGCTCAGAGGATCCAACAGTTATGCTGTAGCTTAATACAACCGTTTACCCAGCATAACAAATAATCCCATATCTGATCTGCACCTCAGCATATCTGATGGGAAAAAATACACCTTTTCACGGTCATCCCTGAAAGCCTGGGACAATAGTAATTTCCTTTCTCCTTCCCTCTCTTCTGTCACTTTTTATCCTATCACTTAGAATTGGGTTAAGTCTGGTGATTCTCAGGCAGACATTAGAAGAAAGGCCAGAGAGATCTCTGAGCCAGTTTTCACTATTCACCCCAAGTTGGAAGATTCCTGTGATTTTAATAGCTGCCTGCTGGGTTGTCAGTGTCCCTTTTTTAGGTCAGTGACCTGGGAACTCATCCTTTTTGTAAGTTCCCAAAGGAAGTTTTCCTTCCTTACTTAAATTTTGCGCCCTGATGTACAGAAACAATTCAGGATTTTGGCGTAGTGTGGCCAAAATTATCTACCCATTATCACTTTCTTTCTTACCAAAGTAATCCTAATTTTTTTCCAGGAAACAATGTGACCAGCTGAGAGATGACAGTCTCAGGCTCCCTTGTAATTAGGCGTGGTCTCTGAGATGCAAGTGGTATTTGTCAGTTGGGACTTCAAGCAAATCTCCTTAAAAGAGGAACAGGCAGCTGGTATATGTCCTTTAGCCCTTTCCTCCCCTCTCTCTCTTTCTTCCTGTCTAAACCCTGGAAGTGATGGCTGGAGCCTGAGCAGCCATCCTAGACCATGAAGTGACCTGAGGATGTAAGGCAAGCCCTAAGGGTGATTAGGAAGAAGGATAAAAAGAATCTGGAACACTGATGATCTTATAAGCATCCATAACAGTCTGGACTGCAGACCTACTTATTTTACAAAAGAGAAAAACTGAAACCTGTATCTTAAGCCACTGTCACTTGTGTTTTCTGTTGTAAGCTACCCAACCTAATCCTAACTGATACATGTAGAAAGAACTCTAGGTTTATTTTCCAGAAATCAATTTCTGTAATTAATTTCTATAATTAGCCATTCATAAATTTAGTAATTTGCTACGTTATCCATTTGCTTAAAACCTATTTCCTTTTTTTAAATGTTTACTTATTTATTTTGAGGGAGACAGAGAGAGCACACTCATGCCTGGGGGAGGGACAGAGAGAGAGAAAGAGAATGAGAATCCTAAGCAGGATACCCTGATATGGGGCTCAATCCCACAAACCATGAGATCATGACCTGAGCCAAAACCAAGAGTCAGACGTTCAACCAACTGAGCCACCCAGGCATCCCAACTTGTTTCTAATAATTACTTATAAAGTTTATGCCAATTTGCATTTTTCTGAAGCCTGTTAAAGTACACTGTATTTTGAGGTAGTCTTGTTTTTGGTAGTGTTGAACATATAATGAAATGAAAGGATTTTATACACAACAACAATCTCTTTTTTTCCAAAAATTGTTCAATTTTATGTCTACAACTTTTCACAGAGAAATAAAAGTGTAGGGCCCTGCGTGGGAATTGGGAAATCGTGACTAGGAATACCTTTACACATGTGTCCTCCTTGCGCAAACACCCAGCAGCCCTGTATGTGCTGAAGAAAACATACCCTCATGTACACAGAGACACCCCTGGCCCACATGAAAACCTCACATTCAGATTTATACAGATTTGGTTTGCCCATTTGACAAAAGAAAGTTTCCATTTCATCTCTAACAAACAAGCTACATTTAAGGAAAAGTCATCCCATTCATATATGAAATATTCAGCTTTGGAGAAGTGCTCAGAATTGTCTGAAATATGAAACACTCATGAAATCGACCCTCAGTAGAATGCACTGACAAATATATACACTAAACAGAAAAGACAGCGAATTGTGTTCAAAGGATGACTTCATCAGATTCGGTATGCCATTTATGTTTCTTCATAATAGCCTTTCAGACATTTTCTTCCTACTAATTTGAAGGTTCGACATTATGAACTATCTAGTTTCTTCCTGCAAAATGCTAATTGTCCTGTCATTTTTTTTCTGATTTATAAAATGGGAGTGCTAACAACCTCATAGGAGCATAGCAGGGGTTAGGTGAGAGAATGCACACGAGTAGAGTATCGTCCTTGGCATATGACAAATAGATGCTCAGTAACTACTGGCCTTATTGAATGGCCATAACAATGACTGGTATTGGACGACTGCACGTTCCTGAGCGCATCCATTTTCTTTTTTTGGTTAAGTTTATTTATTTATTTTGAGAGAGAGCAAGTGGGGGGGGGGGTGGCGAGAGAGAGGAAGAGAGAGGGCATCCCAGGCAGGCTCTGCACTGTCAGCACAGAGCCTGACACAGGGCTCAAACCCACCAACTGTGAGATGGTGACCTGCGCCAAAGTCAAAAATCAGACGCTCAAGTGACTGAGCCACCCGTCACCCCTTTTCTAATTCTGTTTCCTCTGACCTCTAGAAGCCCTGAGCAACCCATCTCTGCTCTGGATCACTCTCTGCTGCTCCTTGTATGTCCTTATCCAGGCAAACAACTTCCTTTGTCAACTTCCACCCTCAATAATTTCCACGGCCCCACCCCAGATGCCTCTCCCACTCCTTCCTCTGGCTTCACATGAGCCACCCTCTAGCTCAGCACACATCACACCATCTTGCTATTGCCCCATTACCTTGCTTGTCTCCTCCCATTTACTCATCATTGTATCTGCAGTGTCTACTGTAACCAACTCCTGACAGTCTTGAGAGATACATTCTGGGACTGTCATAAATGTCTAGATTTGTCAATAGTTTCCTTCTTTTCTTTATTTCTTTCTTTCGAATCTAATTTTTTTTAAGTTTATTTATTTTTTGAGAGAGAGAGAGAGAGAGAGAGACAGCCTGAATGGGAGAGGGACAGAGAGTGAGGGGGACAGAGGATCCGAAGCAGGGTCCATGCTGACAGCAGCAAGCCCGATGCAGGGTTTGAAGTCACGAACCGTGAGATCATGACCTGAGCTGAAGTTGGACACTTAACCAACTGAGCCACCCAGGCACTCCAAGGACCTAATATTTTTAAGTTCAATGTCTATCATTAATTTTATTCAGACAGCCTGAGTTCAAACCCCATCTCTACCACCTATAAGTGGAGACCTTGGGCAAGTCATTTCATCCCTCTGTTGCTTCAGTTTCCTCATTGGTTCCATAGGAATAACAATAGTGCCCATCTCAAAGGGTTGTTACATGAATTAAATGAATTAATACATTTTTTAAAAGTCCTTAGAACAGTGCCCATGACATATGAGGCATTATTAAGACTGACCTCCAACAAATAATCATGAGTGCCAACTTCCCAATAGGCACTGTGCCAGGCAGTGTGGGTGCAGAAGGGGAGGGAAAACAGATCATCCCTGCCCTGCTAGAGCCTGCAGCACCCTAGCAGATTTCCTCAGCCCTCCCTCAGAGATCCAGTTTCTTTTTTTTTTTTTTTTTAATTTTTTTAACGTTTATTTATTTTTGAGACAGAGAGAGACAGAGCGTGAACAGGGGAGGGGCAGAGAGAGAGGGAGACACAGAATCTGAAACAGGCTCCAGGCTCTGAGCTGTCAGCACAGAGCCTGACGCGGGGCTCGAACTCACAGACCATGAGATCATGACCTGAGCCGAAGTCAGACGCTTAACCGACTGAGCCACCCAGGCGCCCCAGAGATCCAGTTTCAAATGTGCCACAGGGGTCCAGGAACTTGCATTTTTAAATATTTATTTATTTTGAGAGGGAGGGAGGGGGAGAGAAAGAGAGAGAGAGTCTGAGCAGGAGAGGGCAGAAAGAGAAGGAGAGAGAGAATTCCAATCAGGCTCCATGCTTTCAGCACAGAGCCCGGCGTGGGGCTGGATCTCACAAAGTGTGAGATCATGACCTGAGGCGAAATCAAGAGTCAGATGCTTAACTGACTGAGCCACCCAGGCACCCCTAGGAACTTGCATTGTTAATGCAGGTGGTGACTGAACCAAAATTTGAGAACTGAACACAAATCCAGTCTGGTATATGTACAAGATTTAAATTGCTACTTCAGCTCAATCACAAATGGTTGTATACACTGAGCCTTTGGGAAGAGCCAGACCTTGGAAGACCAAGCACCTCAAGGACAGAGTCTGGCACACAGTGGGGGATGGAATTTCATTTCTATGAAAGGTTTCAACACAGGTCTATGTGTGGAGGGACGAGGAACAGGGAAGGCAGGGAAGTCTCTCCCAGTATTAATGGTCTCATGTTGATCTTTAGGAAGTGAGCAAGGACCACAAAACAGTTACGTTTTAGAACTGTCTGACCACCATGTTCTTTCTTATCTCCCCCCCCACCCCACCCCAAATATGAACTTGGAAACAAACACATTTGAGTTTGTCTGTAACATTAAGTAGATTGGTTGAAAATAGAAATAGATTCCAACAAGTTCTAGATACATTCGGGGCATACATCCATAGTGAGGTGCTAATTTCTAGGGATGTTTAGGCCACTCTCCTTATCTTTACTTTGAAGAGATAGTGAAGCAGATTTGGTGGTCACCGCTCCTGTTCCTCACAAATCTTCATTTTGTTGGGAGGTGCGAGGCACCTCCCAGACAGAGTTGTAGCCTTTGAGGCATGAGCAGGAGCCTTGTGGGTGGGGCTTAAGAGAGGACAAGCCCAGCAGGCTTGTACCTCTTACCTCTTTGCTCCTCCCAGTGCTTCCCACATACTTGGGCCTTGGTCTCTTAAAGCCATTGAGCCAACGTCACTAACCACTTACCTCCGGACTTATTGAAAGTTGGGTAAAGTAAACGCCCCAGTTTGTGTAAGCTGTTTCTCGGGGGTAGGCTATTTACCTACAGCCTAGGTAAGGGGGCGGGGCTGTTTCTTGTAACTGAACACATTACCTGATACAGATATCAGGAAATACACATCTTTGCTTTCCCGTAAACATCTTTGCTGCCATGACTGGTGATAAATACAGACCTTGAACTAAATGAGAATTTGACTCTGCATGTTGGGGAAAAAATAAAACAGTAAACTGTCTTTGTGGTTTTCCTTCAGGTCTCTAAATTAGTTTATTACTCTCTCATTATTTTGATTATTATTTAAATTTTATTTAACAGAAATAACATTGCTGAAAAAAATCACACATTTTCTTCCATAAATTTAGGCATGAGAAAACCTTCAAATGGCACACAGCTTTAGAAACTATATAGCACCTATCCTTTTAAAATCACCAAATAGTAATTCTTTTATTGTCAAGTTGAGGCTTAAAACAGGCAGCTACAGTTGAATATTTCAGGAAATATCTTGCCAAATTAACTTTCAGAAACTTTCTAGGCCAAAAGTCTGTGTAGCTAATGTGGTAATAACCAGAGGCCACCATTTATCCCAACAAGTGACTGGTTTGTATCGAGCCGAAGGCCAGCTGAGGTTAATGAACCCCACCTGTGTCCTTAAGGACCCCTGTAAATCAACCTCAGGTGGGGGTCACTCATTAATGTAAAAGTATCCAGTAGGGATCAACTATTTCTCTCCTCCTGGGCAGTTGAGATGATGTTCACAAACAATTTTGAGGTAATTCTGGAAACAATGTCATGCAATTTGGACAACCATTAAATTTATCTCCCCAGACACTGAATAGGATTGGATTCCAGGTTGAACTCTAAAATGAAGGAAAATAATTTTTACCTTACATTTAGGTATCTACAGAGCACCTCAGTATTGGGAATGAATAAATTCTAAACTAATTCTTTCCCATGTAGAAAATTCAACTGCTGGTTCTTTCTATAAACTACATCTTCAAAGGCCCAACATCATTTTTCCTCTCCTAATTGCTATTATGAGACAATAAATTTCTTATAGGGAAATAATGCAAATATAACTGCATGGCATATGTAGGCCACGTGTTCTAGCAAATCCATAAAAAATGTTTCATTTATATTTTTGATGAAAGGTACAACAATCTTCCAAGACTAGTAATCATTAATTTTGAAAACATAGGATTAATATGCGACTTATCTCAATACTGGAATAGGGCTCAGTAAATATCTGTCCAAGGAAGATATTTCTTTGTTTGTCAACAACAAATATTTAGTGAGTCCCTACTATGCTGGAATTTAAGTATCCTGTCTTCCCTGGCTTAAGTGGCATTTTATGTAATAATGTGAATGATATACATATGACATTTTTAAAAATGTGTTACAGTTTAGGGTTTTCTAAAACAAAATACCCAAGATAAATTATTTTCAGGATCCAGAAGGACATTTTATAATAACAGAGAAAAGTGTAGACTTACAAGGAATTAGACCAGAAACTGTACAGCTATCAGACTCAAAGTCCATTTCTCCACCTCTCTGGGGTGATGTGGTCTCTCATTTCTGCCTTTGTCTGCATATCTGCAGCATTCTATTTTTCCCTTTCTGCAGACTAGCCTTTGATGCTTCTGCCTGAGACCCAATTTTGCATCAGGGTCTGGCCAGCATCTTAGAATCCTAATTCTGGATTCTGGGAAAAGAAGATTTGATCGGTTCAACCTAGGTCCCCCACTCATCCAATCAGCTTTGACAACGAAGGAGAGTTTCTACAGTAAAGATATGCCATAGGGTCTGTCCCTATGGTGGTGAGGAGAGGTTCCCAGAGATAGGAGCATGGGTTGGGCAGTCACCTCCAAATTTTTTTCCAGTTGAACTGTGTAGAAAATATCTTTAGTTGTGGGCCTTAGTATAAAGATAACCATCTAATTCTGAACCTCACTCAACTTTGCAGAAACCTACCAGAACAAATTTCTCTCTCTTAGCTGGAAGAAAACTTGCAATTCATTATTCCTCGGTCCTCTGAGAAAAACTAGCTTCATTGAGCATCACAGAGCATCTCACTTTTTTTTCAAATTTTTTTAACATATTGAGAGACAGAGAGAGACAGAGCATGAGCAGGGAAGTAGCTGAGAGACGGGGAGACACAGAATGTGAAGCAGGCTCCAGGCTCTGAGCTGTCAGCACAGAGCCTGACACGGGGCTCAAACTCACAAACTGTGAGATCATGACCTGAGCCGAAGTCGGATTCTCAACTGACTAGCCACCCAGGTGCCCCTCACTTTTTTTTTTTAAAGAACGTATTAAGAGGTGTGCATTCCTGGGAAGTCTTAGCTTCATTCAAGTTTTTTCCATGTATTTTCCATGGGAGTTTCTTAGTGTTTCTTATTTATTTATTTATTTATTTATTTAAGAGAAAGAGAGAGCATGAGTGGGGTAGAGGCAGAGAGAGGGGGAGAGAGAGAATCTCAAGCAGGCTCTGTGTCATGAGTGCCCAACATGAGACTCGAACTTGTGAACTGCAAGATCATAACCTGAATGGAAACCAAAAGTTGGCCACTTAACCAAATGAGCCACCCATGTGCCTTTCTTATTGTGGTTCTGTAGTTCTTCATCCTGAATTGTCTCCTAAAATATGTCACCCCACTTACTCATGGGTACATTTGACACAATTTACATGATTGCACTGGCTTGGAAATCTGTCATCCCTATCATAACACAATCCTCAGAAACATTCCCACAATTCAAATTAAAACCAAGAGCATATAGGGCACTTGGGTGGCTCAGTTGGTTAAACGTCTGACTCTTGATTTTGGCCCAGGTCATAATCTCCTGATTCGTGAGATTCAGCCCCACATTGGGCTCTGCACTGACAGCATGGAGCCTGCTTGGGATTCTCTTCCTCCTTCTCTCTCTGCTTCTCCCCTGCTCACTCTCTATCTCTCTCAAAATAAATAAATAAACCTAAAAAAAAAAACCAACAAGAGCATACAAATTGCCCCATATTCTCATATCCAGATCAACAGTTTACGTCTATTTCAAATTCTCCAATATCATTTTCTGGAACCACCTCTTTGCCTTGTCTCAACCCCCTTCCTGTGATTGTTCCAAGATAACCCCAGTGACCTGCACGGTTTCACTCCAAGCCTTCTTCCTCTATAGGAGATCACGTCAAAACTTTTCTCTCATGGCTCCAATTTCTACAAACTAATTTCAGTGAAAAATTATAAAGCTGATGAATACCAAAAGTGGAAATGCAGTTTATTAAATACAGCTTCCCTCCCAGACATGAGAAACTGATTGAACTCTTCTATTCTCATCAGAGGATGTTTATCGGATGAGGGCAACAGGCTTCCATTCTAGTGTTGTGACCCCACCTAGGGTCTCAGACTTTCTCAGTAGAGATAAAAACCTGCCCAGAATAAAACCGAGTTTGCCTGTGTTTATTAAGAATACTATTTTATTTAGCTCTTCTAAAGTTCTTTTTCAAAACACACCACATAGATGATCTTGCTCTATCCTTACAATTCTATGAATGAAGCAAATAATAATGAAGGGAAAATATTATACATCCCATTTTATTTAAACATTTTTTAATGTTTATATATTTTTGAGAAAGAGAGTGTGAGTGGGGGAGGGGAAGAGAGAGAAGGAGACACAAATCCTAAGCAAGCGCCAGGCTCCACATTGTCAGCACAGAGCCCAACGTGGGGCTTGAACCCACAAACCGTGAGATCACGACCTGAACCAAAGTTGGAGGCTTAATGGACAGAGCCACCAAGGCACCCCTATACATCCCATTTTAAAGATGAACCAACCAACACCTGAAATAACTAGCTTTGTGGCGCGGTCACAACCTTCCAAAGGAGCTTTGCCATGATCTGTAGAATGAAAGGGTGAACCGAGGGTTCCCTAAAGTCCTGTCCAGCACTATTTGACTTTTAATTAGTATTTTCTCAACAGAATGTACAGGTTAGTGATAGGGCTGAGGCGCAGTAGGGAGATTTCATAAGATCAATCAACAACAACAACAAAAAAAAGAGGATGTTACAATTCCAGAGTTTGAAGTTGCCAAATTCGAGTTTCCATTTCTAAGGTTAGGACAATACTCAGAGTGGATTACAGAAGACAGTGTAAATAATTCTGAGGGTAAAGCTCACTTTTCACTGGCAGAATCTTAGCAACAAGTGGAATATTTGAAGCAGAACAAAAAAAAAAGTTTATCTTTGAAGCTGCAAAATGGTCATGTTGAAAAATTCCATCCATTTTCCAGCCAAATGGCCCAAATAAAGTTACACATGCAGGTGCACCTGGAGTAATTTTTCAAAATGGAAAGGTTTTTTATACAAGTAACATAGTTTTCACAAAGATCCTCTTTGGATCATGGCTTATTGCCTGGGCCAGATTTAGCTCACAGGTCAGAGGCAAAACACTCTGAGCTCAGCACGGGACTGCTGAAATTCTGCTCTCCAGTGTGTGCTTGAGCTGCAGTGGATGCTTACCCTCTGCAGTGCAAAGGCCCAACCACTCGGGGACATTGAGCTTCTTGGTTCAGGAAGCCTTTCGTCAGATAACTTACTCTCTTAGACCAGCTGTGAACATGGCATTGCTTGGCAGAATCTTTAACCCTTCATTAAATAAAAACCCTGGCCCAACTACACGGCTCCACCTAGATCAGTATTTCTAATTTGGAGGGTCTGCCCTTGTGATATTTTATTATGGGCTTATGATTAAAATTCCTATTTATATTTTCTGTCCAGAGTGTCTTAAAAAAAGACTTATTGTGATATAATTTGCACATCATAAAATTCACCAATTTAATTTTTTTTTTCAACGTTTATTTATTTTTGGGACAGAGAGAGACAGAGCATGAACGGGGGAGGGGCAGAGAGAGAGAGGGAGACACAGAATCGGAAACAGGCTCCAGGCTCTGAGCCATCAGCCCAGAGCCTGACGCGGGGCTCGAACTCACGGACCACGAGATCACGACCTGGTTGAAGTCGGACGCTTAACCGACTGCGCCACCCAGGCGCCCCTAAAATTCACCAATTTAAAGTGTAATGGTCTTTAGCATGTTCAGTGTTGTGCAACCATCACCATAATCTAATGCTAGAAGATTTCCATCATTTCCAGAAGAAACTGCATATCCACAAACTGTCACTCTCCACCCCCAAGCAATCACTGGTCCACTCTATGGATCTCTGTCTTAGTACAGCTGCCTATGTAATACACAGTCTTATGTAACTGGCTTCTTTAAGTAGCACAGTGTTTTAAAGGTTCATCCATACTGTACATGTATCAGTACTTCATTCCTTTTTGTTGCTGAATAATATTCCACGGTATATCACATTTTGTCTCTCCATTCATCATCTAATGTACATTTGGGTCATTTCCACTTTGGGACTATTGTAAATAATGTTACTATGAACATTCACATGCAAGGCTTTGTGCAAACATATCTTTTTATTTATCTTGGGTAGATAACCCGGAGTGGAATTGTTGCATTATATGGTAACTCTATGATTAACATTTTGAGGACCTGCCATCTGTTTTTCCATGGCACCTTCGCCATTTTATATTCCCACCAATGATATAGGAGGTGCTGATTTTTCCACATCCTTGCCAACACTCATCATTGTCCGTGTTATCCATGGTGTCTTCATACCAATGGCATGACTCTCCCAGTTGGTTCTTCGTTGTAGTTGTGGTAACTCTGGAAGATAACTGTCCATCTCTTTGATAGCATCTCTTTTGGGACTCCCAGAGTGTCTATTTTGTGTAGACCAGTTAGCTCACCCCAAACATACCAGAAAAAAAACTCCGTATCATTTTTGCATGATATGAGAACAACAATTAAATTCATTGATGTAGTTAGGTTGTAACCATTTAATGCCTTCTTGGTCTCCTTCTCTCTAGGGTCCCATGACTCAGAGATCCAAGCACAGGAAGAGACCAGATCATCCAGCCAAAAGAAAAGTTTCAGACTTCTCGAAAATCTTAGTTAACTCAGAAACTCACAATACAATCACTACTTATTATTTTGATATTTGATACTACTAACTGGTATTTACTTTTTAAAAAGAAATATCTCTGCACAGTGAAGGAAACAATCAATAAAACTAAAAGGCAACTGATGGAATGGGAGAAGACATTTGCAAATGACATTGATAAAGGGTTAGTATCCAAAATCTATAAAGAACTCATCAAACTCGACACCCAAAAAACAAATAATCCAGTGAAGAGATGGGCAAAAGACATGAACAGACACTCTTCCAAAGAAGACATCCAGATGGCTAACAGACACACGAAAAGATGCTCAACATCATATATCAGTGAAATACAAATCAAAACCACGATGAGATACCACCTCGCACCTGTCAGAATGGCTAAAATTAACAACTCAGGAAACAACAGATGTTGCCAAAGATGCAGAGAAAGGGGAACACTTTTGTACTGCTGGTGGGAATGCAAACTAGGGCAGCCACTCTGGAAAACAGTATGGAGGTTCCTCAAAAAATTAAAAATAGAGCTACCCTACAACCCAGCAATTGTACTACTAGGTATTTATCTAAAGGATACAAAAATGCTGATTCAAAGGGGCACATGCACCCCAATGTTTACAGCAGCACCATCGACAATAGCCAAATTATGGAAAGAGCCCAAATGTCCATTGATTGACAAATGGATAAAGATTATGAGATACACACACACACACACACACACATACACACACATTTCCATTCATCAAAAAGAATGAAATCTTTCCATTTGCAACAACATGGATGGAACTAGAATGTATTACGCTAAGCAAAATAAGTTCAATCAAAGAAAGATAAATATATGATTTCACTCATATGTGGAATTTAAGAAACACAACAGATGAACATAGGGGAATGGAAGGAAAACTAAGAGGGGGGAGGAAAACCATAAGAAATTGTTAAATACGGAACAAACTGAGGGTTGCTGGAGTGTGCTGGGTTGGGGGATGGGCTAAATGGGTGATGAGTACTAAGTAGGGGACTTGTAAGGATGAGCACTGGGTGTTATATGTAAGTGATGAATCACTAAATTCTACTCCTGAAAACAAAACAAAAAGGATATAATCCAAAGACCGTAAAGCATCAGTTCTCAAAAGGATGCCTGTGAACTACCTGGGAAGAGAAATGGCTTGCTAATTATGCGATGTCCTGGCCCAGTACAAAGCTATCATATTGGAATCCCTTGAAATGGAATCAAGGAATATGCAGTTATAAGAAGAGGTGAGTCTGGTGTGCCTGAATAACTTAATAATCTCTGCAACCAACCCTGAAGTATGTGTCTGAGCCTGGCCATCCTCTAGAGAAGAGTGGAAGAGCTCAGGTCCACATGCCCCTGACGTTGTTTGCGTGGATACCGCAGTAGGATAGTAGGGAGGCTGAATGGAGAAATTCTTACTAAGGAGAATCTTAGAGGCAAGACCCCTTAACTTATTTGAGGTGGGGTGGGGAATATACACTATACCAAATTGAAGGCTTGGGACTATTGTGTCCGTCTCACTGAGCTGAGCCCCTTCAAGAGGACTTGAATGCCAGTCCTCTCGGCGAAGTGGAAATGAAAGACCCACCATGTGAGACATGGGTCCTGGGTGGAGGGGCCAAGAGGACAGCTGAGATGCTGGAGTGGAGAGAATAATTAGGGTGATTCTGCCAACTCGGCTCTTCAGGTAGAGCAGTGCGGACAACCTCTGGCACAGTGGGGGAGCGGAATCTGGGTGTTTCCCAGGGATTTATTTCCCAGTTCCCAATAGAGAGAGGCTTTCAAGAGTGGTAGCCTCAGAATTAGCCAGAAGAATCTCACCCAGTGGGCCACAGCTACTTCTCCAAAGTATCCTTCCCCACGGATGGCAGGTGGCAATGAGGTAGCTACTCCCGGTAGAGGGAAGCCTGGGAAGGGCTGTGGTGGGGGGCAGAAAGCAGTGGGCAGCCATTACCAGGAGAACAAGGTCTCCAAAGCCCATGGCTGCCAGTGCCTGCAGCAGCAATAGGGATGATAATGGCTATTCTCACATCGGAGAAGAAACATCTCCTTTACCTGAATCCCACCCAGCAGCTGCAGTCAAGCGTGGGTTCACAGTCCAAAGGGCTGGTCCAAGGCAGGAGGAGCCAGTAAGGTGACTCTGAGCTAAAGTCCCATAGGGGACCCTGATGAAGCCTGCAGGTCAAGTCCTCAAAGGGATGGTGTGGAATCATGGACAGACTCAGAAAGCAGATGCCATCTGGATTGAAACAAATATTGATCCCAGGTAAGTGGGTACTGTTAAGGAGTGGGCACCTTTATCCACTGGCAGGTGAGGGCACAGAGTCAGGGGACATACGGACAGGCTGGAAGCTTATGCTCTCTGTGCTTCCTGGGACTGGTCTACGGTAAAGGCTTGCTCTGAGGAGAGAAATACGGACCGAGTTTTTCCGGGGCCTGACACATTTCACTCACCAAGGAGTGAGCCTGAGCCTTTCTGGTTCTCTCTGGAAGGAGCTGGAAAAAGACACCTGGGGGTCAGGAAAGGAGTTCTCAAACTACTAGTATCTGGGGCTGTCAGTCCCTAGAAGCCCAGGGGTGTGCTACTGACTGTTCACCTTTTGAATTCCCCACTAGGGTTTTAAGTGTAAACCTAGTGAGTTTATTGTCTGGAAGATTCCCAAATAGTCTACACTCAGCGCACGCGCGCGCACACACACACACACACACACACTCAGACATACACATAATCAAATACACATAGATTATGAATGCTGCTCTAGAGAATTTAGAAAAGAGTCGATGCCAATCTGTCTGAATCTGCCCTGAGAGAAGATTCTTTTTCAGCCAGGAGACAAAGGGACGAAGGCAGCTTTGTCCTCAGCAAGGCTGGTGTAGGCTAGGATACTACAGCTCTCTGGGCTGGAAACCTCGAGAGATCAGGTTCCCTCACCAAAGTCGAAGTATTTCCTGGTCTGAGCCGGCCCTACAATGCCAGAGGTGCCCTGGAACTCCTGGCATTTTGGTATTTCCAGCAATTAGTGGTGCTGAAAATCCTTGAGGGGAAAAAGAACCCAGGCCATGATTTCACAAAGAGAAAACAAACAAACAAATCCCCAAGAGGGGGTGAGAAGGTGAACCAGACTTCTACTTTAATTTTAAGAAAAGCACAATTCTGCATTTTCCCTGCTCTGGCTGGCTCTCTGGCATGTGGGAGCAGGGCAGGTAGGCGGCCGTCCCTCAGGTCAGGCAGTGTATCCAATTTTTATCCTCTGTTAGTTCTGCCTTTTAAAGGTTTCAGACAGACTTAAAATCATCATTTAGGAATCTTAATGTGAACAGAGGCTCTCAAAGCGGCCTCCTTCTGGTGCTGCCGAGAAGGCTGAACGGGGACACGCTTGAGTGGTGACCGAGTGCTGATAAGCGGGGAGGGGTGAATTTATGAAGTGAGCAGTTCGTCAAATACACAAGTCACTCAGAATTCATCGAAGCAGGTGTGAATTGACCAGGTTTCAACAGCCGAGGTGGGATGGCACTTTGTCATAAGAGAAGCCCCGCTCTTGGGCCAGGGTCGAGTGAGACCACGACTAAGCAGGGCATGCTGTAACCGGGGGCCAGTGCTCCAGAGCTGGCGAACCCACGAGGAGATGACAGGCCCAAGCCGGGGGCTCAGCCGAGGATGTGCGGCAGCCACACGGGAGGTTCCCACAGAACCCCCAGCCTCACCCAGTAGCACAATGCAGCAAGTACAATTTGATGCACACTGCAGGCTTGTATTTTATTCAGTATAAATATTTTCAATGCAGTTTTAAATATTTTGCAAACCCAAAATAGCAGCAAGCACGGAGGAGACTTCACTACTCGTTTTCTGCCTCGGTCTTGCAAAACGTGGAGTCGATAATGAGCCTGTTGCTTGTTTTCCATTTTAAACGTTCAGTTTCCTTAAACGTAGTTCAAAATGAAATGCAAACTTTTCTTTTTTTTTTTTTCTTCCCTTTAAAGAGTGCTTCAACCCAACAAAGCAGGTGAGTTTTATGGATAGCATTATTTGGAATAAAATCATTCTTTAACCAGAGAGAGAGAGAGAGCAAGAGAGAGGGAGCATCGTCCTCGGGCACAGATCTGAAGGGCGCAGGGCCTAGAAAGTGGAGAGCAGCCTTTCCCAGAGGCTGACAACACAGGTTTGCTCTGAAATCTTTGCGAGAAGAGCCACACACGTGTCACACACAGCCCCTATTAGGGTGGTGCCTGGCCAGGAAAATCCTGCCGCACAGCCACCCACACGCCACAGCAGCCACATAACTGAAAGAGGCTAAAAAAAAATTAATCCGCAAGCTGAGTGAAAGCCACCACCGGCCTCTGACACTGTTGAGGGGGTTTGCTTTGTGTTTTTAATAAACAGAAATAGTGTGCAATGCTATGCAGGAAATACAACGTTCTCGGTAAACTCAACCTGGGTGGTGTTCTTGCAGAACAGACGTAAGAGGCAGAACGCTAAGCTGTTCTTTTCCTCTTTTCGTTTTTCTTTTAAAATCTTTGACGCTGCTTTTGAGAGGTCAAAGTTCCAGGCAAGACCAACTACAGAATCTGCAGGGCCCAGTGAAAAATGAAAATTCAGGGCTCTTGTTCAAAAATTAGTAAGACTTTCAACATGGTGTCACTAGAACATCAGCCAAGTGCAAGTCCCTTCAGAGCTCGACTCTGTTGCTTTAGAGGTCACTTATCCTTTTTGCCTTTAGGTACAAAGCCTAATGGCAGCCAGATCTCTGTTTCTTTTTTCTTTAATGTTTGTTTGTTTGTTTATCTATTTATTTATTTATTTATTTATTTATTTATATTTATTTTTTTTTTTAAATGTAGCTCCCAAGATTTTTCCCTCCATCACATCCCTTCTATGATGCTTTCCCCAAGCCCCTTGCCCTGGGCATGGTTTCCTCATATTTCAACGTTTATTTATTTTTGGGACAGAGAGAGACAGAGCATGAACGGGGGAGAGGCAGAGAGAGAGGGAGACACAGAACCGGAAACAGGCTCCAGGCTCTGAGCCATCAGCCCAGAGCCCGACGCGGGGCTCGAACTCCCGGACCGCGAGATCGTGACCTGGCTGAAGTTGGACGCTTAACCGACTGCGCCACCCAGGCGCCCCTCTATTTATTTATTTTTGAGAGAGACAGAGACAGAGAGAGAAAGTGCACAAGCAGGGGAGGGGTGGGGGACACAGAATCCGAAGCAGGCTCCAGGCTCTGAGCTGTCAGAATGGAGCCATGAAGCAGGGCTCAAACCCAAAAACCGTGAGATCATGACCTGAGCAACCGACTGAGCTACCCAGGTGCCCCTACACCTCTGTTTCATCATCGCACAAGGCTGTGCTGCTGAGGCAACCCTACAGGGGCTTCCATCTCTCCACAGGAGTCACCTTTAGCCCTGGCCATGCCTGTGGAGGGAGCATTGAGGTCTCAGCCGCAAAACCAAGAAGTCAAGGCAGTTTGCTGACCTGAGGCCAGAGGTAACACGGGAGTTTCTATTTCATTTCCTAAAAATGTTTGTTGTGGGATATTTCTTTCTGATTTAAAAAATAACACATGCTGGGGCGCCTGGGTGGCGCAGTCGGTTAAGCGTCCGACTTCAGCCAGGTCACGATCTCGCGGTCTGTGAGTTCGAGCCCTGCGTCAGGCTCTGGGCTGATGGCTCAGAGCCTGGAGCCTGCTTCCGATTCTGTGTCTCCCTCTCTCTCTGCCCCTCCCCTGTTCATGCTCTCTCTCTCTCTCTGTCCCAAAAATAAATAAAAGTTGAAAAAAAAAATTAAAAAAAAAATAACACATGCTTATTGAAGACAATACAAAAAACACAGAACATCTGAAGAAAACAAAATCACCAGGGCTTCAACCACCCAGCTATGACCACTGGTCACATATTATTATAGACCCTAATTTTTAAATTTTTGCTGTGTGTGTTTTCCGTGTGTGGGGCGGTGGGTGTCTAATTTTCCAAAGCTAGGATCATACTCTAATATTGTTTATAAACTTTTTCAACTTATTTTATCATCTCCCCTTGTCATTCATTGAATGGTCCTTAATTACCTCATTTTTATAGGTTGTACATTCATCATATATACACATATAGAGAATATTATACATTTATAGCACAATGTATTTAACATATATTATGCATATGTGTAATTGATATTTAAAATCTAACATACACACATATGTGTATACACACACCAAAAAGCATTTAAGCTGGATTATATGAATTTGGTCATTATTCACAAAAACAATACAGTCTATGTCTGGCCACCGTGGTCAGACTGAAAACAAAATTCCCTCGTCTGTTTGCTTACTTTGCAGTGTTTCAAAAAATGAATTCATTTTTTCAATCATAAATTAAAAAGAACACCAGGGCATCCCCAGCCTCTGAAAAAAAAAATTCCCTCTGCATAATTGGCACAAAAATCCACCAATTCACTGAGTGCCGTTCTGCCGGGTCTAATAGGTAAACGACATTTCTTGATATTCCCGAGAGATGATTCATTTGGAATCGACAAGTGTTCACCAAGGAGATGACCGGCGATACCCCTGCTCACCAACCTGGAGCAGTCCCTCATGCAGTCACGCAGGCGGGGGCGGCAAAGAGCCTCCAGATTAGAAAGAATAATGCTAATAATACACCAAAATGTTTCTGAGCGTGAAGAGACGTTTCAGAAGTGGCTTTTCGTTTCAACATTCTTTCAGCAGTTCAGTCAACTTCTCGTAAAATTAATAGTAAATACTTTTTTAAGGGGTGTGTGTGCGCTGGTATTTTTGTGTGATTTGTTTGGTGTTGTTGAAATATGCTACCCTGGAAAATGCTCAGCTATAAATGCCATTCTTCATAAACATGAGCCGGGCTGCTGATACATGGCTTTGCAGTTCTCTTTGAACTGTGCTTTTGTTGCTTTCTGTGGCCTTCTTCCCTCAGAGCACGTGTCTGGGAACAAGAGCTGGAGACGCAAAGGTCACGACGTTGTCGTGGAAACAGAACCTCTCCTCGTGGGCAGAGCTGGCTAACAGCGACCCGCAGCCGCCCTGTGCCAGGCACTGTGCGGGTTTTGCCAGCATCTTCTCTCGTTAACCCTCCAGAAGCCCTCTTCAGTACTACCAGCCCCATTTTTAGAGTAGAAAACTGAGTGAGACCAGCCAACTCTCTTGCCTCAAGTCGTGCCACTTCGAGGTGGCAAAATGGAGACGGAAATCAAATCTTACTCTCTGAACAACGCTGCTTTTCCAGTTGGTCTGCCCCCACGCCTAGGCGGGAGGAGAACGGGGGCCCACGTGGTTCCATTTCTCTGTAGCATCCCAGTGGCTGCAAATGGTGGTGTGGTCACTTTGACAATGATTCTTCCAGTTTCCGCACTTGACAGAATTCGCTAGCGACCAGTTCCCTGTCATGTGTATTGCTTTAAAGACTGTAACAGGGGCTAGACGAACCCAGAGGAACAGGCCAACATCTTCCTGGTGGTCTTAACAATAACCTAAACTTTCAGAGTTTCCCGAAGAGTTGAAAAGAGGGAAAGCGTATGCGTGTGTGTGTATGCGTGCACGTGTGTATCCAACGAACATGACTTGAAGCAATAGGAATGGGCAGGAGCTGGATGACAGAAGGAGCAAAGACCTCAAGAACTCCACTCAGAAACACGATAAACCCGAAGTCTGCACACACAGACCCCCCCACCGCTAGTACCATAGACTTCACCTGACCTATTTCTATCGATTCCCATTCTACACCTGTATGCACATCCATACCACACCATCTGTTTCACATATTTGCACCTCTGCAAAAATCCCATGATTTTCTGCAGGGCTCTAGTGGATGTTTTAAGGGGTCTAAAATCTTTTCTGTGTCAGATTATTCCTGGGGATCAAACTCCAGCTTCAGTTGGCGAACACAGGCTGCCAGGTCAGGTGGGGTCAGCGTGTAGATCCTCTGGGGACAGGGACTGCGTCAGCCACTACCCTCCCCATCCCGATACATACTTCCAATATACACACATCAGATTTTCCTCCTTGCACCTGGGTACATGCTGTACTCGGCAAGAAAACTATTTGCAGCTTATTCAAGACAAGTTGGACCAAAGAATTGTTCATCTTACCTGGTGCCACTGCAGTGCTAAGTGAAAACAAGGCCTGGAAAATGCACCCAAAACGCCTGTTGACAGTTGTGGGTGGTAAGAGGGAGCTGATACTCTCTCAATTATTGTAGGCATTTGCCCTAAGCCCATCTAACACTGTGTAACCCACAGAAGTTCCGGGACCTGTGGGGACATCGCTGGGAACTTGTGAGAAACACAGAATCCCAAGCCCCACCCCAGACTAGAGAATCAGCACTTGAACGAATCTCAGGTGATTCACATAAAATTTAAGCTTGAAAAGCAGCTCTGCTCTAGAATCCAGAAGAGGCATCATTAACTCTGGTTTCACATTAGAATCACCTGTAGAGATTCTTAACCGGAACAAAAGATAGGCCCCACGATTAGATTTTGATTTACTTTGTCTGGGGTGCGGCCCAGGCAAAGGTGTATCTCAGAAGTTCCTCTGGAAGGTTGCCAGATTTCGCAAATAAAAATACAGAATACTCCGTTACATTTGAATTTTTGGATAAACAGGAAAAGGTTTTTTGTTTCTTTATTTTTTTCTACTGCAAGTATATCCTATGCAGTATTTGGGACATACTTACATTAAGAAATTATTTGTATTTACCTTAAAGGTGAATCTTGTTGGCATCCTGTATTTCATTTGGTAACCCAATCCCCAGGTGATGCTAATGTACGTTCAGGGTTGAGAACTTCTGCTGTAAAGAAAGCCTAGTTCTATGCAAATATTTGTCCTGGAATTTTCTGAATGGTCCTGATGTAAAATATTCTCTCCCATGGTGGTGATGAATCATACTTTTGGAAAAAAGGCCTTTCTCGTCATGACCCTGAGAAGCCATTAGGCCTATGAAAGTCCAGTAATGCTAGTGAATGGAGGAATCTAGTTGCCAGGTAACTTATATATACAGGATATGTCCTGTATTTAATGATTTTTGTCCTGTGTCATCTATTGGCTTCGTCAAGACCCCTTAAATGTCTTGTATTCAGCTATTTTTTTTTTTACTAGATTACAAAAATTTGGCAGTCAAAGCTATTTTTCAAATTTAATTGGGTGTCCTATATTTTTATTTGTGAGGTCTGGCAACTATGTGGAGAAACTACTCTGCTAAAATCCTGGGGATTGTATCCTGAGAAATTTGTCATCCCAGATTGGGTACTTGTCTCAACCTCTGTTGAAGTGTTTTACTTCAGTCCTCTGAACTTCAGCAGGTCAAGTCTGCTGAAAAAATGTGGCTACTCTACCAGCCAAGAATTTCAGTTCATTCTTTGCCGTTCCCGTTATTTAAGTTGAATTTAATAGTTTGGCACTTACCTCACTCATATATTACACATGGGATAAATTAATATTGACAGACATTTGTTGCTAATAAAATGATCCCAAACTTCTTGGTATTTTCTTTCTTGAGTTATTTTGAAAAGACTAAAATTAAGACAAGCAGTGGCTATAAAAACAGGGAACTGGGACCCACAGATAAACTGGGATGGACATGAAGTGACTATTCATGGGCTTCTGGCTCCCATATGGATCCCAGGGTTGTAGATGCTCCAGAAAAGAGGAAGTTGATGGAGCTCAAGTGTGCTCAGCCAAATAACACAAACATTGTGGGAAACCCTCGGGGAGAGTCTTGATTGGGACCCAGTTGGCTGGGGGTTGTGGGGTAGGGGAGGCGATGACGACCTTATGCTAGAGAGAACATGGGGCACAGCTGATGCACCAGCCAGCCTGTAAGAGAGAGCTGTTGTTTGTGTCATTTTTTCTCCCTCCCATTCCCTGGCATTATTTCTATATCCATCCTCACTGCAGGACAGGAAGCAGCAGATACAAGGTTGCAAGCTGGAATTTCAGGTTGGAAAATTATCCCAGTAGGCATCAAGAAAGCCAAAAGAGAAGGAAAAATTAAGAGAATGATTGGAAGCTTTGAAAGGTAAACATGGAAGTGTCACATCTTTCTAATAGGAATCTCAAGGGGAAGAATGAGAGGAATCAGAGGGAAGGAAACAGCATATAAAGCAGACAACACACAAGCACATGTTCAGAGGATTTTAATAACATGATTAAGAAGTGCTGATATATATTAATAAAAGTTCTACACTATATATTCTATAATATAAGCACTAATATATATATATATATATATATATACACACACACACACACACACACACACACATATATATATATACCTTCATTATCCACAAACAAAATTAATATCCTTCAAAGCCCATATAAAACTTCACAAAAATTGGATACATTCTTGACTACAAAAAAAAAGATTCAAGACATCTCAAGGCATCAACATCATGCAGACTAACTTCTTTGAACCAGTGCAATGAAATTCAAGATCTATAAAATGATAGCTTTTTAAAAAATTCCATGTATCTGGAAACTAAAGAAAAATACTGAGTTCTGAGGAAGATGGTGGAGTAGGAGTACCCAGAGTTCACCTCTTTGCACAGATAAACTAAACAACACCCACATCAGTGTAAATAACCCAGAAAACAACCCAAAGCCTGGAAGAATATATTCTCCACAGCTAAATGTAGAGAAAGGGCCACACTAAAGACAGTAGGAAAGATGGAGATGTGGTCGAAAGCTAAAGGGACCTGCAGGACCGTTGGTGGAAGGGAGGAGTACCACCTGTGGTGAGAGGGGAGAGAAACAGACCCTCATACCAGGCACCCGCACAGGGAACCCCTATGGGGAAGATGAATCCCTATGACATTTGGCTTTGAAAACCAAAAGAGCATAATTTTGTGAATTCTTACAATCAGCAGGGCCTAACACACAGAGCTTAAAAAAATCAGCAGACTGGGCTTTGGGAGAGCTGGAGGGCAACTGAGTCCCCACCCTTGAAGACACAGCACAAAAAATAGCCCATGGAGATACAACAAAGAAGAAGCAATTTGAAAAATAACTGGGTTAAATGAAAGAGAGTTTTGTTTACTAATCTCAGGGTGTATGGTAGAGGAGCAGGGTTCCTTGGGAGACTTGTCTAGCAACAGAGGAGCTGGGGTACACCAGTCCTGCCTCCCCGACACTAGCCCGGGCACACAGATACCTGCAGGAATCAGCACGGTACAAATACTAGCTACCTAACTTGCTAACAGCAGCCCCCCTAGTCAGGCCTTGGTTCTAGGTCTCCTCCCACAGCAGACAATTGAAAACCTTGCTACCACATGTTTCCCCCCACCACCCTACCCAAACTCAAGCTTTTACAGATCTCTCCCTCCAACCCAGCAGACCTTGGTCTCACCAGCTGCAGCAGACCTACATGAAACTTGCTGGCACTGGGAGCCCAGCCCCCATGTTCTCCTATGAACTTGCCCCCTCTAGTACATCCTTAGCTGGAGCCCTTCCAAAGTGGTGTCACAAGTGTATAAGTTCAGTGTATAAGCAGGTCTGAGAGGGGCCAGGACCACTCCAAAGTAACTCCCACCCTGGGAAGAGGAGAAGATAGCCACACACCAGTCAGACTTTGCCCAGCAGTGAATGGGGGAAGACATCTCGTCTGACTGCAGGCTCTGCCCACCAACAAAAGTTTCTCATGGGACATCACAGGGAAAGCTCCCTGCCAGGTCTGTCACAACTCAATCTCAAGGTGTCCCCATACTGGCCCACTAATAGCACAGGGACCAAACTTTGTCCATAACAGGCAAAGAGAGCCATTACAGACTAGCAGCTTAGCTGCAATAGTTGGGCCCAGAAACACACATAGGAAACATCCCTGAAGGGCCAGGTTTTGGTGAACAGGGGACATTGTACTGCAAGACACTAAAGCACTTCTTCTTCATAAGGCCACTACTTTCAAGAGTAGGAGACATAAATGACTTTCCTAACAGATAGAAACAACACAGGGTTAGACAAACTGAAGAGACAGAGAAATATGTCACAAATGAAAGAACAGAACAAAATCACAGCAAGAGACCTAAATGAACCAAAGGTAAGTAATATGACTCATAGAGAACTTAAAGTAATGGTCATAAAGATACTCACTGGACTTGAGAAGAGACTGGAGGGGCGCCTGGGTGGCGCAGTCGGTTAAGCGTCCGACTTCACCCAGGTCACGGTCTCGCGGTCTGTGAGTTCGAGCCCCGCGTCGGGCTCTGGGCTGATGGCTCAGAGCCTGGAGCCTGTTTCCGATTCTGTGTCTCCCTCTCTCTCTGCCCCTCCCCTGCTCGTGCTCTGTCTCTCTCTGTCCCAAAAATAAATAAACGTTGAGAAGAGACTGGAGGACATCAGTGAGATCCTTAATGAGACAAACAAAAAAGAACCAATCAGAGATGGAGAACTCAATAACTGTAATTAAAAATACACTAGATGGAATAAATAGTAGACTAGAGGAATCAAAGGAAAGGATTAGCGACCTTGAAGACAGAGTCATGGAAAACAATCAAGATGAACAGGAGAAAGAAAAAACAATGACAACAAATTAAAATAGACTTAAGCAACTCAGTGACACCATTAAGTGTAATAACACTCACATTATAGGGATCCTAGAAGGAGAAGAGAGAGAAAAGGGGGCATAAAATTTATTTGAAGAGGAAGAGCTGAAAACCTCCCAAATCTGGGGAAGGAAACAGAAATCCAGATCAGAAGTCACAGAGGGAGTGCCTGTGTCACTCAGTTGGTTAAGCATCTGGCTTCAGCTCAGGTCATGATCTCATGGTCTGTGAGTTCAAGCCCCATGACAGGCTCCGTGCTGACAGCTTCAGATTCTGTGTCTCCCTCTCTCTATGACCCTCTCCCATTCTCTCTCTCTCTCAAAAATAAATGAACATTTAAAATAAAAATTTTTTAATAAATAAAAAAAAGAAGTCACAGAGATTCCCAAACAAAACCAACACAAGGAGGTCCATGCCAAGATACATAATAATTAAAATGGCAAAACATGGTGATAAAGAGAGAATTTTAAAAGCAGCAAGAGAGTGGGGTGCCTGGAATGCTCAGTTGGTTAAGCATACAACTTCAGCTCAGGTCATGATCTTGCGGTTTGTGAGTTCGAGCCCCACATGGGGCTCTGTGCTGACAGCTCAGAGCCTGGAGCCTGCTTCAGATTCTGTGTCCCTGCTCTCTGCCCCTCCCCGACTCATGCTCTGTTTCTGTCTCTCTCTCTCTCTCTCAAAAATAAATAAACATTAAAAAAAAAAAAGGCAGCAAGACAGGGTCGCCTAAGGTAACCCTAACCAGTTGGTTAAGGGTCCGACTTTAGCTCAGGTCTTGATTTCACGGTTCATGAGTTCAATTCAATCTCAACAACATATTAGCCAAATGAATCCAACAATATATTTAAAAAGTCATTCACCATGATCAAGTGGGATTTATTCCTGGGATGCCAGGGTAGTTCAATATTTGCAAATCAATCAAGATGATACATCACATCAACAAGGGAAAAAAATTTTAAAAATATGATCATTTCAATAGATGCACAAAATGCATCTGACAAAGTACAACATTCATTCATGATAAAAATCCTCAACAAAATAGGTTTAGAGGGAACATACCTCAACATAATAAAGGCCATATATGAAAAACCCACAGCTAACATCATACTCAATGGTGAAAAACTGAGAGCTTTCCCCCTAAGATCAGAAATAAGACAAGGATGTCCACTCTCACCACTTTTATTCAACATAGTACTGAAAGTCCTAGCCACAGCAATCAGATAAGAAAAAGAAATAAAACTCATCCAAATTTGTAAGGAAGAAGTAAAACTTTCATTATTTGCAGAGGACATGAGGATATGATACTATACATGAAAAACCCTTATAGACTCCACCAAAAAACTAGTAGAACTGATAAATGAGTTCAGTAAGGTCACATGATACAAAATCAATATACAGATATCCAATGCATTTCTGTATAGTATAATGAAGTATACTAATAATGAAGTAGCTGAAAGAGAAATTAAGAAAACAATCTCATTTACAATGACACCAAAAGTAACAAAATACGTAGGAATAAACGTCACCAAGGAGATGAAAGACCTGTGGTCTTAAAACTATAAAACATTGATAAAGAAACTGAAGATGACACAAACAAATGGAAAAATATTCCATGCTCACAGATTGGTAGAACAAATGCTGTTAAAATGTCCCTACTACCCAAAGCAATCTACAGATTTAATGCAATCCCTATCAAAATACCAACAGCATTCTTCACAGAACTACAACAAATAATCCTAAAATTTATATGGATCCACAAAAGACCTTGAATGGCCAAAGCAATCTTGAAAAAGAAGAACAAACTGGAAGTATCACAATCCCAGGTGTAAAGAGATACTAGTGAGGTGCCTTGGTGGTGCAGCCAGTTAAGCATCCAACTCTTGATCTCGGCTCAGGTCATGATCTCACGGTTCATGAGTTTGAACCCCACATTGGGCTCTGTGCTGATGGTGCAGAGCCTGCTTGGGATTCTGTCTCTCTTTCTCTCTGCCCCTCCACCACTTGTGTTCTCTCTCTCTCTTAAAATAAACTTTAAAAAAATGTAAAGAGATACTACCAAGCTATATTAATCAAAACAGTATGGTACTGGCACAAAACAAGACACAGAGATCAATAGAACAGAATAGAAAGCCAAGAAATAAACCCATAAGTATATAGTCAATTAATCCTTGACTAAGGAGGCAAGAATATGCAATGGGAAAAAGACAGTCTCTTCAACAAACAATATTGGGAAAACTGGACTGCTATATGCAAAGAATGAAACTTGACCACTTGCTTATACTATAGACAAAAATAAACTCAAAATGGATTAAGGACACAAATATGAGGCCTGGGACTATAAGAATCCTAGAAGGGAGTACAGGTAGTAATTCCCTGACATTGGCCATAGCAACATTTGTCTAGCTATGTCTCCTGAAGCAAGAAAACAAAAGCAAAAATAAACTTTTGGGGCTACATAAAATAAAGAGCTTCTGCACAACAAAGGAAACCATCAACAAAACTAAAAGGCAACCACCTGAATAGGAGAAGATATTTGCAAATGACTTATCCAATAATGGGTTAGCATCCAAAATACATAAAGAACTTATACAACTCAACACCCAAAACACAAATAATCCAATTAAAATAGGCAGAAGACATGAGCAGATAGTTCTGCAAAGAAGACATACAGATGGCAAACAGACACATGAAAAGATGCTCAGCATCACTCATCATTAGGGAAATGCAAATCCGAATGACAATGTGACATCACCTTACCCACCAGAATGGCTAAAATCAATAACACAAGAAACAAGTGTTGGTGAGGATGTAGAGAAAAAGGAACCCTCATATACTGCTGGTGGGAATGTAAAGTGGTACAGCCACTGTGGAAAACAGTATGGAGGTTCTTCCAAAATTTAAAAATAGAATTGCCATAAAATTCAGTAATTCCACTATGGGATATTTACCCAAAGAATACAGAAACACTAATTCAAAAAGATATATGTGCCCCTATGTTTACTGCAGCATTATTTACAATAGCCAAATTATGAAAGCATCTCAAATGTTCATCAACAGATGAATGGATAAAGAAGTGGTATATATACACAATGGAATATTACTCAGCCATTAAAAGAAGGAAATCTTGCCATCTGTAGCAACATGGATGGACCTAGAGGGTATAATGCTAAGTGAAAGAAGTCAGAGAATGACAAATACCATATGATTTCACTCATATGTGGAATTTAAGAAACAAAACAAACAAACAAAGAAAAAAAGAGACATACCACAAAACAGACTCAACTATAGAGAACAAATAGAGAATAAACTGATGTTTACCAGAGGGGAGGTGGGTGGGGAATAGGTGAAAAAGGTAAAGGGGATTAAGAGTGCACTGACCTTGATGAGCACTGAGTCACATACAGAATTGCTGAATCACTATATTGTACCTCTGAAACTAATATAACACTGCATGTTAGCTATACTGGAATTAAAAGAAAAATAAATAAGAAAGAAGATACTACTAAGCAACATTTAAGTGTAAGTGCAAATCAGATAGGAAGTTACTAAAAACATGGAATTTTATGGCACGGAAAGCACATACATTTCAACATCAGTAGGATGCAGTTAAAGCAGTGTGTAGAGCACTAGTGAAATCTTTAAATATATGTAACAAAAAATAAAAAATATGGAAAATGAGCTAGGTATTCAACTCAGGAAGACAATGAGTAATAGAGCATACATCAAGAAGAAGGAAAAAATAAGAAAATAAGGGATGTAAACAGTGAGGGAGGCAAAGAAAGAGAATAATGATAGGAAAAATGAAAACTGGTTTTTTGAAAAGTTCATTAGATTGATTAAATGTGGGGAGGGAATTGCAAATAATTTAAAGAGAGAATGAATATAATGATAGAAATCTCTGTTTTTTAAATTCTTAATAAAAACAACTAAAAGCCAACATACTTGAAATATACATATTAGTAGAAAACTAGCTAATAGAACGATAGACAGATGGATAGCTATTATGACAGTGGTTCTCAAAATGTGGTCCTACGATCAGTATTAGCATCACCACCTGGGAAATTCTGAAAAATGCATATTCTTGTGCCCCTTTCCAGATCTACTGAATCAGAAACTGGGAGTGGAGTCCGGAATCTGAATTTTAACATGTTTCCCCTTCTCACCCCAGGTGGTTGAGACCTGCTAGAGCTTGAGTACAGATGCTATGGGGGAAAAAGCAGGGGAATGGCATGCAGTGAAGGATATTTGTTATTTTTATTTTTTTTATTTTTTTATTTTTTTATTTTTTTTAAATTTTTTTTTTCAACGTTTATTTATTTTTGGGACAGAGAGAGACAGAGCATGAACGGGGGAGGGGCAGAGAGAGAGGGAGACACAGAATCGGAAACAGGCTCCAGGCTCTGAGCCATCAGCCCAGAGCCTGACGCGGGGCTCGAACTCACGGACCGCGAGATCGTGACCTGGCTGAAGTCGGACGCTTAACCGACTGCGCCACCCAGGCGCCCCGATATTTGTTATTTTTAAAAGAAATAAGGAAGGCTTCATCAATACGGGTGACTTTAGAGTAGAGCACCTAAAAGAGATAAGGGACAGAATAAAGCAGACATATGAGTAAAAAGTGTTCTAAGCAGATAGAATGGCAAGTGCAAAGGCCCTGCATGAGGCAGGATCATAATGTGTCCAAGGAAAAGCAAAGAGGTCAGTGTAGCTGCAGCAAGTGAGCCAGGGAGAGAGTACCAGAAAACAAAGTTAGAAAATTAGAAAGGTAACATGGGAAGGGCCTGGGGGACAGATCCTATTAGACCTATACCTGATTAACTCACTAGATGAAAACATTTCCCTTCACCCCAGCGGGACTTTGGTGGACCAGCTAATCTCATTCCATAAGGACTCCTGAAATCATCTGCCACAGAAAGAATTTCATGTGGGGAATTGATTACAAAAGGATGAAAGAATGGAGAAGCCACACATATGGGTCAAACATACACGGGGCAAACCTATATGGGGCATCTCAGAACTCCCCCAAATCTCCCACCCCAGCAGCCTGATTCCTTGCCAGGCTGTCCATGGGTGTCCTTGGGGCAGTTCTTGGTTGCCACACTATCTGGATGAACTCTTGTCCCTCACTTCTAAGGAATGGCAGGAATTTTCAACAAGGTTGCTTATTCTTCCTTCATCTAGGAGAGAAGGCAAAATTACTTCTAGAAGTAGTAGCAAGCTGACCCAGAGGGCAGAATGTTCTTTAAATTCCCCCTTTCTGGGCACCACCCCTTTCTTCTCATCTTCTCCATGACAATTTGGTTGAGGGTAACTCACATTTCTATGGCTCTCTGGGGTCACAGTCAGTCGAATGGGAAACAGCAGCAGCCGGGCGGATTCCAGTTCTCACAGAACTGTCAGCCTTAGTTTTTCTTTGCTGAGAAGCAGCAAACCTCATGGTTAATTAAGAGCAGAGACGGGGCAGAGAGATGGGCCCAGATGCCAATTCTGGCTTTGCAGGTTACAGGCTTGGACAAGCCAGTTAACAGAGCCTCTTTCTCTGGGTCTTTAAAACTAGTCAATCAAATTGACCTCACTGAACCTTTCAGAACTGAAAGCAGACAGCATGCATAGAGCCTAGTACTTTGCCTCACACACATATTCAGTAACTGTAGAGCTGTTGTCATCACTGAATTTATTATCTTTAATGGCACACCCCAAGTCGGACCCCAGCACTCTGACGATGGGAGGGTCCTGTTTTCCTTGTGCACAAATCCTGGACCCATTTATAGCCTCAGACCCATGTATAGCATTCTACAGCATTCTTGTCAGTTCTTCTCTCCAATGCTGGTGGGGCTGGAGTGAAGGGCGGAGGGAACCAGGAGAACCCCTGCAGACTGGCTTTCCTCAGTCTCTCAGGACACCTGGGGGGAGTCAGGGCACCTCTCCCCTTCCTGTTCAGACTTGGGTGGCATTTCTTGCAGAGGCTGCATTTCCTCTGTGGCTTCACCTCCTGCCTGACAAGCCCTGGCCTCCACAGAGTGATACTGATCCCTACACTTTGGTAACATTGCTTCTTTCCTTTGTCCATATCATTTAGGGAGTGGCCATGAGTTTTCTGCTCTTTCTTATCTTTGGGTTACTTCTACTCTTTGTTTAGTTTCCCCAATCGTCTACCCCTTTGCAACTGTTCCCTGAATTTGATTCTTTCTGTGGTAATATCTAGACTGGTTTCCATATTCCTGGCTAGACAGATATGCATGTGTTCTCATGAACATTTGCTTCCTTATTTGGGCTTGCTCTGAATCTTCCATTCCTTCTTGACTACTTGGAGAAACAAGTAACAACAGCAAAACCAACCCTAGCTCCTGAGGAAAGCCCTCAGTACATTTATTTTAGGCTTTCCCTTAGCCCTGCCACAGCTAAAAATGATGAGCTTTCCCTTGTCCCCAACTGTGACCTAAACTAGGGTTAATCTTGGAACAAGTAGAGAGACCAATAGACTGGCAGGAATATTTGTACTCAATACTAGAACAATAGGTAGAGAAAGTATGACTTATACAAAATGGAAAAGGCTTTCTTGGCATTGAAAAATGCCAGGTTCCTGATTTCAACTTACTACAAAGTTAAAATAATCAAAACAGTGATACTGGCATAAGGATAGACATATAGAGCAACGATTGAATAGGATCAATAGCCCGGAAATAAACCTTCACATTTTTGTTCAGTTGATTTTCAACGAGGGTGCCAAGAACATTCAATGGGGAGAAGACTCTCTTTTCAAACAAAGGTGCTAGGAAAACTGAATACCCAATTGCAAAAGAATGGAGTTGGACTCTCCCTTCACACCATATGCAAGAGTTAGCTCAAAATGAATCCAAGACCTAAATTTAAGAGCTGAAACTGTAAAACTCTTAGAGGAGGGGCATCTGGGTCACTCAGCTGGTTAAGCATTCGACTTCAGCTCAGGTCACGATCTCCTGGTTCATAGATCTGAGCCCCACATCGGGCTCTGTGCTGACAGCTCAGAGCCTGGAGCCTGCTTTGGATTCTGTATCTTCTTCTCTGTCTGTCCCTCCCCTGCTCACCCTCTGTTCCTCTATCCTTCAAAAATAAATAAACATTTTTAAAATTTTTTTAAAAATAATAAAAATAAAACTCTTATAGGAAACATAGGAAAATCTTCATGACTTTGGATTGGACAATGTTTTCTTATACGTGACACCAAAGCACAGTCACCAACAAAAAAATAAATGAATTAGACTTCATTAAAATTAAAAACTTTTGTGCATCAAATGACACTGTTATAAGAGTGAAAATATGCCCCACAGAAAGAAAATATTTGCAAATCGTATATTTGATAAGGAATTAATACCCAGAAGACAGAAAGAACTCCTACAATTCAATAAAAAGACAAAAATTTAAAAACAAAGGACTTGAGTAAACACTTTTCCAAGGAAGATATAAATGGCCAATAAACACAAGAAAGAAATGTTCCATATCATTAGTCATTAGGGCAAAACAAATCAAAACCATGATGGAATGGAAAATAAGTGTCGGTGAGGATGTGGAGAGATTAGAACCCTTGCACATTGCCAGTGGGAATGTAAAATGGTGTAGTCACTGTAGAAAAGCCTGGTATTTTTGCAAAAAGTTAAACATAAAACTACCATATGATCCAGCAGTTTCTCTCCTAGGTATATACCTGAAGGAAATGAAAAGAGGGGCTCCAACAGATTATTTGCTTGCCAGTGTTCATAGTAACATTATTTACAACAGCCAAAAGGCAGACACAACCCACCTCCATCAACAGATAAATGCGTAAACAAAATGGGGTATTTACATGCAATGGAATATTATACAGTGATAAAAAGAAACAAAATTCTGGGGCGCCTAGGTGGCTCAGTCAGTTAAGTGTCTTGACTCTTGATTTCGGCTCAGGTCATGATCTCATAGTTCGTGAGATCGAGTCCCACACTGGGCTCTGTGCTGACAGCATGGAGCTTCACTGGGATTCTCTCTCTCCCTCTCCCTCTCTCTCTCTCTTTAAAAATAAATAAACTTAAAAAAAAACAAAATTCTGATATATGCCACAATACGGATGAACCTTGAAAATATTATGCTAAGTGAAAGAAGCTAGGCATGAAAAGGACAAATAATATATGATCTACTTATATGAAATATCTAGAATAAGAAAACCCAGAGAAACAGAATGTAAATTAGAGTTTATGAAAAGCTGGAGGGAAAAGAAAATGGCAAGTTTGCTTAAGAGGCATAGTGTTTCTATTTACAGTGATCAAAATGTTTTAGGGATAGGTAATGCTGATGGTTGCACAACATGGTGAATGTAATTAAGGCCACTGAGTTGTACATTTAAAAATGGCAAATTTTTTGTTATATATATTTTATCACAATAAAAAAAATGAGGTCTGTTAGGCTGATGGACTGGATGTGAACTGAGATAAAAGTGATTTATATGAATTTCATGATCGCCCATCCCTGCAATCCCTGCCGAGTCTCATAGGGTCAGCTCTGCACTCTTCTCTCCCAGGTAGGTGTCTTGATTCAAGTCTATAATTGAGGATTTTTGTACAGAGAGGAGGTGTAGGCTTCTGGGAAAGTTGTGATGTGTATGAAGAAGGAGTGGGGGCAGTCAACAGTATAGAAGCATGCCGTTTTGGGGATAGAGAGGAAGAGGGTTTCAGCTGCTGCTGTGAGGAGAAATTTGGGGGGGGGAAAGGCAAGATGTCTAAAGCAGTTAGTAGGCACCCTTTAAGAAAATCTATAATAATGACGGCTCTTATTTTTCAAGGAGGGTCAGCTCAGGATTGCTATTTCTTTGAATGCAACACTGTAAGGACAGAGCTACAAGGAACGTTTGATTTTGTGCAATCTGTGTGCACAACAGACAAATGGACATTTGTCCCCAGAAGGAGGCGGCCCAGCCCCACCCCAGCTGTAACATTTTTAACCAATAAACTCAGGGCTTCATATCTGTAAGTACTAGAGGCAAGACTGCTGCCAACAACAACAAAAATGTTCCTTCAGGAACATTTGTGAAGCAAAATTCACTTGTCAGACACCATTTTGCTCTCAGAGGCACACTTTTCAGTGTTAACATTCCAAGAATTCTAGTAGTTGCTTTCCAAATTTGCTCCAAACTCAGGTTTCTTTCCTGACAGGCCCTCCCACCCACAAACACACATTCATTCTTGTTTCGGCCTTTGACCTGTCCTTTCCCCAGATCTGTGTCATTCTCCCACCTGGAATATCCTCTCTAGTCAGATAAACCCCACCCAGCCCTGAAACCCCCATCCCTCTTGAAACCCTCTCCAGACCCCAAGTTGCAGCTGCAGTGATGTCTCCTTCCCCTGATCTCCTCTAGTCATCATCTTTTCTATGTCACATCTTAGCCCTTAGTAATGTTCTGATTCCTATTGTTCTCTCACTGGTACCAGGACAGCCTGTCATTCCCTTGCAGGTAAGGCCGACAGCAAACATTTATAGAGCTTTTGAAACAGACTGTAGCCTACCACTATGCCAGGCATATGAGAGGTACTCAGTGGATTTGTTTCTTTGCTTTGAGTTGGTCCACATGGTCTCGCCTTTTCTTAATCTTTACCCTCACACCACGACCACCACATACATGTTTCTTTTCTCTCCTGCTTCCTCATTTTTAATTGTATAATATGAAGTCTTGTCGCATACTGCAGGTTGCTCTGTAAAGTGATTTGCCAGGGGCAGGTGTTATTAATTATGCCAGGACAGTCCCTGGAGTTGGCTTTCTGACAGCCAGTCTTTCACCTTCCTTGTTGGCAGAGCCCCAGTTTTGTCTGGGTACCAATGTGCTCACCCCAGGAGATGAGTGTAACTGGTCTAAACCATTTATAAGGGCTTATTCCACTTTACCTGCAAAGCTAGTAGCAGTCAGGTGACCAAATTCTAGGTCAGGTGACTCAATAAGATATAAGTCAGTTGGAGGTTTCTGGGAAAAGATTTTCTTCTTGAAAAAGCAGCCAGTCACAGAATGAAAGCTCTTTGCCTTCTTCTCTCCCTTTCTGTTTAAAAGGATGGCATGAAAAGATTCTGGAGGCCCAGCAGCCATCTTGTAACCATGAGAGAAATGTAGTTCACAAACAGAGGCTAGCAGAGAGCCATCTGGATGGAGTGTGGCAACTTACCTTGGAACCTTTTCTTTTTTAGCTTTTTGGTGTGAGAAAAATGCATACCTAAATTAATTGCAAATGCCTGTAGTGTTACCCTCACTTTTTGCTCCAGACCTTTAAGAGCAGCCCAGGTGGGCCTGGCTAATGACCACAAATCCAGTGTGCAGCTCTCCTCTCTCCTTCTGCTCCCCTTCCCTCCTCCACCCTGTAAAGCTGAAAGATAGAACCTTGGGACGTGATGGACATGAATTCAAACAAGAGCCTAGCTCTGTGACGTTCCTGACAAGGTCAGCTATTTACAAGCTAGACATTATTCTAAGAACTAATGAAATCACCAGGAATGTTTTGAGACCTCAGACTCAACAAACTTGAGACTTTTTTTGGACTTATCAAACCTATTACAAAAAATGCACTTGTGATAAGCACTATGAATTGAACCATCTGGTCATGTAAACTTGCAGAATGATAAGTAAGGGTGGAGGAGAAAGTGGAACAAGGGTGTAAGAGGAGAGTTTGGTCTTGTTTCCATTTGATCTTTAATGTCTTCTTTTGCTTAAATTATTAATAGTGAGGTTCTTTTGCTTTTGCTTTTTTAACAGATTTCTTCTCCTCGTTAAGGTGATGATCTCAAATTTGGAGAAGCCAAGAACTGTTTAGCCTCGAACAATTTTTCTTTAGAAACATAAAACCAAGGACCTTCTGACCTGGCACATCAAGAGTTATTTGACAATAATTAAAAACCCCATAATATCTTCCTTGACTTACCCATAAACAGCCCAGGCTGTGCACTCTGATAGCTAATCTTTGATAGGTTTATTCCTCTGCCTACATGAGGGAAGTATTTTTCTTCTCCAAGTACTAATCAACTGGCAGCTAGTGAAAGACAGTGTCCCCAACACCCACACACGCCAAAGGGATTTTTTTTAGTACTTTGCAAATCAAAAGCTTTTAAATCACGTTTAATAAAGGGAAGTTTTAAGACTTTTATATGGAGCTTTTATGTTTTTTTAAACATTCTTTTGGAATAAGATTCAAATCTTTGGCACACTAAAGATGTACTTCAAGTATAAACTACAACCGTTAGTATTATTTGAGGAAATGAGTACTTTTGCTGAACTATAAGGCTATTTCAGAACCTAGTGAGGAGTCTTGGTGTAAGGGAGTAGAGAGGGGTGCTTTTGAACAATTCACATAGCCAGGATCCCAATCAACAAGTGAGTAATAGAAACAAGGATTCAGTTCACAGAAGGGCAAATACAAATAACTGAACACTAAAATGTTCAGAAACCTTGCATTCTAAAAAAAAAAAAAAAAAGAAAGAAAGAAAAAAAAGTAAATTAAAATGACAAAATGAGATACAATTTTTTACCTATCAAATTTTGGAAGAATTAAATGTAAATATATATATGTATGTGTGTATATATATGTATATATGCATGTATATATATATACATACACACACACATATACATATCACACACACACACACACACATATATCAACATCAAATATAGGATTGTGATAAAAAGGTATAAATTGGTACATTTCTGGCAAGATATTTGGCGATTTCCATCAAGAATGTTTAAAATACCCATACTTTTTTTTTTTTTTTTTTTACCCAGGATTAATTTCTAGGAATCTTCATGTAGTAGACAAGGATTTAGGTGATGCTCTGCTCACAATACCACCCTGGTGGCTGTGTGTGTATGTGCATGTATATTTGTGTGTGTCCCTTACCTATTGATTGATTTGGGTCTGACCTCGGCCAGTCAGAACTCCTCCCAGGCTCCTTCCAATAATCCCATTTTTGCATAACTAGCCAGAGTTGTGAATATACTTTAAAAATATTTATATTCCTTGATACAATGTTTCTACTTTTAGGAATCTGGTCTATGAAATTAGTCTGAAATTTGGACACGAAGAATACCAGGGTTATTTATAATATCACAAAGCAAAAAAATCTAAGTGCTCAAAGGCTGGTGAATAATTAGTAAATTATAATTCAGACGTACAAATTAAAAATTATGAAGCCATTTAAAACTATGTTTCCAAAGACATTTTAATGACATGAAGAAATGCTTATGATGTAATGTCAGGTGAAAAATAAAATTGTATAAAATTATAAATATAGCATGATGTCAACCACATGTTATATATACATGTGCTTTAAAATGAACAGAGAATATGCAATGGGAAAGAGAGTCTCTTCAATAAATCATGCTGGGAAAACTGGACAGTGACATGGAAAAGAATGAAACTGGACCACTTTATTACACCATACATAAAGCTAAACTCAAAATGGATTAAAGACTTGAATGTGAGACCTAAAACCATAAAAATCCTAGAGGAGAACACAGACAGTAACCTCTTTGATACTGGCTGTGATGACTTCTTTCTAGATATGTCTCCTGAAGCAAAGGAAACAAAAGCAAAAATAAATTACTGGAATTACATCAAAATGAAAAGCTTCTTCACAGCAAAGGAAGGAAGCAATCAACAAAACTAAAAGGCAACCTACTGAATGGGGAAGATATTTGCAAATGACATACCTGATAAAGGGTTAGTATCCAAAATATATAGAGAACTTATACAACTCAACACCCAAAACACAAATAATCCAATTAAAACAGGCAGAAGACATGAGCAGACAGCTCTCTAAAGAAGACATATAGATGGCCAACAGACACATGAAAAAATGCTCAACATCACTCGTCATCAGGGAAATGCAAGTCAAAACTATAATGAGATATCACCTCACACCTATCAGAATGTCTAAAATCAACAACATAAGAAACAACAGGTGTTGGCGAGGATGCAGAGAAAGGGGAACCCTCTTGCACTGTTGGTGGGAATGCAAACTGGTGCAGCATTCAGAAAACAGTAGGGAGTTTCCTCAAAAGCTAAAAATAGAAATACCCCATGATCCAGCAACTGTGCCACTAGGTATTTACACAAAGGATACAAAAATACAGATTCGAAGGGATACATGTACCCCTGTTTATAGCAACATTATTTACAACACCTAAATTATGGAAACAGCCCAAGTGTCCATCAATTGATGAGTGGATAAAGAATATGTAATACATACACACACACACACACACACACACACACACACACACACACACACACACACAAAACATGCAATGGAATATTATTCAGCCATAAAAAAGAAATCTTGCCATTTGCAATGAAACGGATAGAGCCAGAGAGTATTATGCTAAATGAAATAAGTCGGTCAGAGAAAGACAAATACCATATGATTTCACTCACATGTGGAATTTAATAAACAGATGAGCAAAGGGAAAAAAGAGAGAGAGAGAGGGAAGGGGGGAAAGAGAGAGAAAGAGAGAGAGAGAGAGAGAAATTAAGAAACAGACTCCTCATTACAGAGAACAAATTGATGGTTACCAGAAGGGACATAAGTAGGGGGATAGGTTAAATAGATGATGGGGATTAAGGAGTGCACTTATGCTGAGCACCGAGTGTTGTATGGAAGTGTTGAATCACTATATTGCACACCTGAAACTAATATAACACTGTACGTTAACTAACTGGAATTAAAATACTTAAACAAAAGAGAAACTTCCCCAGGGAAAAGAGTGAACAGAGAGAAATGCAACAAAACAGTTATCCATGGTAGTAACATTGAGTGATTCTGGTGTTCTTTTATCCTTTTTCAATTTCCAAATTTTCAACAATGTACATCTATTACTTTTATAGTCAGAAAAAAATAGATCTTATTTTAAGAAATTAGAATTAGGTAAAAACTTTGTTTTACTTGCATTCACCCACAGTGAATGAAATGCAGTTCAATTGGACAACGTGGGGCAGTGGCAACCAGCTAGCTTCACATTAAAGTCACTTGGGGCACTTTTATCTATTTACCATTTTTTCTTTGACGATGACTTTATTTTCCAAAGTTAAAGATGAACTAAGTTCACCATGTGCTCACTGAAAAGCATTAATGTTTCATCAGGTTCCTGACATCTTGCTCCCATCCCCCCTCACAGCTGGGCCACGTGCCTGCCACCTGCAGGCTCAGTCCCACTGCTGTCACGTGGGCCAATCCTGGCTTTGGAAGCAAGGGCTGAACTAGGCTCCATATGACACTGGGGGTCTAAGCATTAAGCCTTACTACTGGCTACTGCAGACATTATCTGGGTCCAGTAATTTGCTTTGCCCTGACTAACCATCTGACTCTCTTCTGCTCCATACCACAGCCTTTCCAGATCTAGGGCTTGGTAGGTCTCTCCCATTTCATTTTCTCTTTCTCTACCACAAAGTTTAGGATCCACTAATAAGCTTTCCAGGTGCTTCTTACCTGTCAGGTTGCATGTTAGGCCATGGGGAGCTTCAAAATTATACCCTATGCCCAAATGACTCTAATCTAATTCATTGGTGGGGAGAAGGAAGACTGGAATCAGCATTTGGAAAGCTCCCCAGGTGACTTTTATGGAAAGCCAGGGCCTAGAACCACTGGTTTCTTTGGATTAAATCTGTATAGTTAAAGCCTGCTAAGTATGAAGGGTTCAAAGGAATGATTAAAACTGATGAAAATAGTTATCTGTCCATTCTGGCATGATTTCCCAGCCCTCATGTCATTCTATACCTCCTCCATGACTTTAGCTAGTTTCTCTACCCCTATAACTAGAACCATTTCTGGCTCCCAAGCTCCAGGCTATATTTCCATACTCCCACTGACCATCCACAAGTCTGCCCCATAGATCTGTAACTCCCTATATCCCAGACTGGCTAGTTAGTCCCCTCTCCCTGGCCTCTCACCATGCTATGTCACATCAATGATGACACCACCACCCATGCTACTCCCAAGCTCAACATCTCTGATTCATCTCTAACTTATTCGTTTATCCGTAATAGCAAATTCTATGGAACACGGGTCATAAATATATTAGCTTTCAAAAGTCAGTCTGGAGAAGGAAATGCAAGAGTCTGGGTGTGATACAGAAAAAAAGAGAATACATTCAGGATCAAAATGCATTCAACGCTCAATTTGTAAAACACTGCAGGTCAATGCCTCACTTTATGGATGGCGTCTCTCCCTCATCTGTATCTCTTTCCCGACTCTATCTTCTCTTCTTCTTTCTTTCTGCCACATAGACCCTTGTTGTTTCTTACCTGAGCTACTGGGACAGCCTGACTTCCGTGTGTCCTCCACAGTAATGCCCAAGTCCTCACTACCCAGACTACTAGTCTGACCTTAGAGCCTGTCTGCCCAGGTGTGACTCCCACCTGCACCAGTCCAGTGTGATCCACTGTGATCCTGGGCAAGTGACCTAACCTCTCTGTGCTTCAGTTTCCTCATCTATAAAATGGGAATAATTATGGTACTTACTTCGTGAAGTTGTTGTAAAAATTACATTAATCAATATATATAAACTTCTTAGACCAATTCCTGACACAAAATGTATATTTATTGTTATTATTTGTATGAATACGATTCTACTATTAAATGAAGTCCAGCTCCTTTAAGAAGTGTTCTAGGCCCCCCCACACTGGACCCTTCTACCTTCTAGCCTGATCCTTCACTACCTCACTCCCACACACCAGCATTTGCCACACTGGATTATTCATTCGTAATTTCCTGCCTCCTGGCCTTTGCTTACCCTTTGTTGCCTGGGATGCCCTTATCCTCATTGCTGGCTATGGAAATTCTGTGAATTCTTCAAGTCCAGCTCATAGGCAAACTTATTCTTGACCCCTTTACTGATGCCCCATCTTGGAATTAGTTTCTCCCTCCTAGGCAATGTATTTGCCCTTCATTTTTGATATTTAACAATTGTGCCTTATGTGACAGGAGGCATTTGTGGCCTCCTTCTTTCTCCTACCTCCCCTACAAACCCCTATTGTCCATGAAATTGTAAGCTCCTAAAAGCCGGGTTCTTGTCTTATTCATGTTTTAAACACATTTAATATTTTAACTTTATATTTATGACCTCACACCTAGCAAAATGCCTGGTGTAAAGGAAGTTTTGCTAAAGTTTTATTGAAGAGAGTTGTTAAATGTGTGTAGACATTCCCATGTCTATTCCAAGATGAAACAGACACTCAGTAATTATCTGGTGACTATAAATAGGGTGTGAAATTGGACACTCAGGACAAAATAGTCTCTTTGAGATCCAGTGGTCTGATCTGAGTGTCTACAATGATGAGACTAAAGCTACAAATCTAAGATATTCACTGCTTTGTGTGTGTCTGTTCAGACCTTTCTGGTTACCAGTAATACGAAACCCGATTCAAACCAATTTAAATAACAGAGAAAATTTAGTGCCACCTGATAACGAAGGAGAAAGGTTCAGCAAGACTTGCTCCAGTAGCTCAACAGTGTCACCAAAGGCCCAGTTTCATCCGATCTCCAATCTGTCTTCCACATGTTGTGTTGAACCCTAAGGTTGGTTTCCCTTATGTCACAAGATGGCTACAGGAGCTACTGGGGATTTTAAGTTTCCTCACTCATGTCCTTTGGCAGGTCCACCATGTTGTGCAAATCCAGAATACACCATTCATGGAACTGAATTAAACATAATGCCAAAGGTACCTACAGAGTTCTGAGCACCAGATTCTGAAGGAGGTTGGAGGCAGGCTTCCACACCATCAAGCAATTCTCAAACACCATGTGGGTGCCCTACAAGTCGACTAAATTCTGACACTATCTATCTGGAGATAGCATCAGATTCCACAGGTGAAGGGCCCAGTCTCACAAACCTGCTCCTCCCCCAACTCATATGCCAGTTGCAAGTCTAGGTTATCACCTGTTCTGACCAGCCAGCTGCAGATCAGAGGTTCTACAGGCCATCTTCTTCCTTGGGTTTTGGGTATTTTGTTAGAGTGGTTTACAGAACTCAGAGAAACATTTTACCTACTGGATTATATATATATATATATATATATATATATATATATATATATGTGTGTGTGTGTGTGTGTGTGTGTGTGTGTGTATATAATACACAAATATGTATAATATATATGTATATGTGTGTGTGTATATATATATATATATATATATATATATAATATTTCAGAAAACAGTCAGATGAAAGAGATGCATAGGACAACATAGGGGGAAAGGGCACCAAGCTTCCATGCCTTCTCTGACAACAAGCGCCACTCTCCCCTCATCTCCACGTGTCCACCAACTCAGCAGCTCTTCAAACCCCGTCCTCCTGGGTTTTTATGGAGGCTTCACTAAGAGCAGAAGGCAGGGGGTATTACCGAAAGTTCCAAGCTTCTAATCACATGGTTGGTTCTCTTGGCACCCAGCCCCAAACCTCAGGTGCTTTCCAGAAGTCACGAGTTTGGATAACAAAAGATACCTTTTATGCTCTCATCTCTTAGGAAATTCCAAGGGATTTAGGAGATCTGTGCCAGAAATGGGCATGAAGACCAAATATATATTTCTTATTATAAATCCCACTAGCACAGTGTGCCGGGATTCGTGCAAGGTAATAGCTCTGTCCACCAGAAAGAGGGAATCTCTCCAGATGGCTTCCATAGAAAAGAGAGGGAACTTCTTCCACCAGCAGCCTCCAGGAAACATCTTGTTACATTGTGGCCAGAGTCATAGAAAGGGACTTTTGGATTGATTACATCAGGCTTTATGTTTGGAAGACCCTGGGTTACTGTCAAAAGAAAGATGACCAATGACACAGCTAGTAGAGAGCAGAGAAGATAGTGTTTGCTCCATCTAATGGAGCAGTTATTATTATATATAATAATTATATGATGTACATACATATATGCATACACACATATATAAGCATCTGTATAGTTAAAACATGTATATAATGAGACTGTAATTTTCATTTGCTCAACAAACCAGGTGCCTGATACAATGAACGTTATCCAGTCTCTGTCCTCAAGGAGCTCACAGTCCTTTCTCCTTTCTTCCTTTCTTTTATGACGAAGTTAAAGTAGCTGAACCCTTAACCTTGATATAATCTCTTCAGAATCTGTTCCCAGAATGCACCTTTGTTTTGTTTCTAAGGTGGCTCATAGGATCATATTAAAGCCATTAACATATGTTTAGAAAGAGGTGTTTTAAGGAAGTTTTATGCCTGTGACCTGGTGGACATCTCTCCAAGGGTGACCAAGGCCATGCCAGCCATAGAGAAGGGATTGCTCAGACTGACCAGAGACCACGTTGAACCCTCTGAACAGCCTTGGGAGACAGGCAGATTTCCAAGACTAAATGTTCCCAGAAGTATTCCAGTAATTCAACCCACGTTGCAACTCACTTAGGAAGATATATTTAGCCTTTATTTTTATTTTTATTTTTTTAGTGAATGATATATTTATACTGGATCCCAGACATTTTGAGATAGAATTAAAACAATGATTTCTGATCTCCAACAAAGTCCAGATTTCCAGTTTTACTGGAGCTAACTCATTCAGATGAAACTGAGGAGACAAGAAGTCAGAGCTCAACTGTTTATTAGTTATTTTACTCTGGATAAGTCACTTCACCTCTTTAGGCTTCAACTTCAGTAATCAACAACCAATGCAGAAATATTTACTGGGTGCTTCTTATGGGTCAGGTTCTGTACTAGATGCTCAGGATAGAACCATAAAGGCAATCTCCTCACCTGCAAAGTGAAAGAGAGGTCTAAATAATGTCAACCTCCCTCCTGCTATAAAGATTGTATGCTTTGGAGATGGAGACAGCAGGTACGTGTCCCCAAGCTCTGCAGCAGTGACCCATCAGTAATGGGGTGTGATGAACGTGGAGCCCATCCCTACTTGTCACATCCATCTCTCTCCTCATAACCATCGGTGCTGGGACAGCACGATCAGGGTGTAAACTGCCTTCTGCCAGGGCCTGCAGCACTCTGACTTTTGGTAATTTATCAGTTCATTTATAGATTAGTAGGCTATAAATATCCTATCCAAAATAAGTCATATATTCTCCTTTCCTTAAAGTAGAGTCCCAGAAGAACAGGTGTGCTTTATCTCCTTTCATATAAACATCAGAGACTGACCCTGCAAGTTCATTAAAAAAAAAAAAAAAAGAAAGAAAGAAAGAAAGAAAGAAAAAGAATCCATTGGTGGGTGGTAAAATTCCTTTTGGACTCTCTGCCTGTTCATTGAGTTGTTCTCAGAGTGATCAGTGATTTTCTGGACAGCAAGGAGAAATTAATCACATTGAAAGTTTGTCTGCTGCTATAAACCAGCTGCAGATCATGGTGCCTGCGGCTGTGAGGCACAAGGGAAGGAGAAACAGAATTGGAGCCAAAGAAGCTGGCTTTGTTTAAGTCTCAGTCAACTTACCAGAGAAATGTTCGGTATGTCATTCTCAGACTTCTCTGAATCTCGACTTTCTTATCTTCAAAATGGGAATGCCTACTACTCAGAGTTGTCATAAAGCTCACAAGAGATAATGTGTATGAAAAGCTCACAAGAGATAATGTTAATTATCATTGTATCTCAGGATGTAAAGCACTATCTCTTAGCATAAAGATGAAAAGATCCTGCAGAGGGAACTAGTCACCAGCTGGCATCACAGATTTTTGAAATCTAGATGAGATCACGATAACCATCCAGCTCATCCACACGATTTCACAGAAATTAAAGCCCGGAAAGGTTGAGTGAGCCACCCAAGAGAATAGTATTAGCCACTATTTAAAAAAATACCTTAAAATGGTTTTTAAAATAGGGGTTCATCATATCACATAACAAGAAGTCCAGAGAATGGACTATTTCAGAAAGTCAACATTGTTAAGACTCAGACCTTCCTCTCATGTTGGCAAGATGGTTGCCATAGTCCTAAATATCACAACATCACATGACAATATCTAAAGAGAGGAAGACGGGTGTGTGTGTGTGTGTGTGTGTGTGTGTGTGTGTGTGTGTGCGTGCTAGCACACACGTTGGGGAAGGTAGAGGGAAAAAACTCCCCTTGCATATCTTCCTTTTCCTCTAAGGGCATAAATATTTTGAGAGGCCCCCAGCACACTTTCCCTCAGGTCCCATTAACCAGAACTGACTTACATGCCCACCTTTAAGCCAATTACTGACAAAAAAAGAATGAGGATTACCACTGTATGGTTAGGTGATTCATGATTTTTGCCCTGGGACCACCTTCCCTAAGCATGTTCCTGACCCATGCCTAATAAATCTGAGTTTTTATTACTAAAAAGAAAAAATGGGCAGTAGTCATTGGGCAGACAGCCAATAGTTTCTACCATCCTGTCAAAACAGTCCTGTTTTTCCCAGAATTTGATATTCTTGGTGGTCCATTGGATAACTGGTGGCTCTTGTCACATAAACAACTCCATGATACCCATAGTCTAGTTCCTTCTATATGCAGACAATTTCTTCAAGGTTTGTGATCTTTTGCAATTTATATATAAATATTTCAGTCTACCCTTCATTCTGCAAATATAGAAATGCTCGATTAAACCCCATAAATCAACTCCTAAATAAGAATGTTAGCTACCTTATCTGTTCATTGATTCCAAACATTTTTTTAAGTTTCCTACTACATACTAGGAACTATTCTTGATGTGATTTATACATGGCACTGAGATAAATGTTCAACTATTTGGAAAAGCAAAGTAAATAAGTGCTTAATCTATTAAAGAGTTAGATATTTTGAAAACAGCATTTACAGAAACTTGAGGTCAGTGAGAGCTACCATACAGGAAAGGAATAAAATCATAAGGGAACATTTCAAGTTGCCAAAAAGTTTTAACACTCCAACGCATCCCCCAAACAGTATGTTAAAAGATAACTGGGAAAAACATCTGTGATAACTTTAAGAGGATTTTGTTCTTTCATACATAAAAATCTTTTATAAATCAATAAGAAAAGAGGACACCTTAAAAAATGGCCAAAGAACATGAGCGTATAAGTCATAAGGGTAAGAAATGGGAATGGTCAACAAATGACGTAAAATGTTTGACCTTCGTAGTAAAGTGCATACAGTTGCATGTTTAAGTAATATAACACCACTTTAACTTGTTAAGTTGGCAAATCATATTAACAAGTGTTGGTGTGAGTGTGTGGGAAACCAGCATTCTCATATATTGCCGGTGAGAGTATGCACTGGCTGAGATTTGGGGGAATGCAATTTGCTGATATGCAACAAAAGCGTAGGGGGTGCATCTTTTGATCCAGCAATTCTCCTTCTAATCATTTATCCCCCAAAAGAGTCAAGGGAGTGTGCACAGATGTTTTGAATCAATGTGCCCACTTACTGTTACTTACAATGGCACTTGAAACTCAGGCTGTGGATTCCAAGTGCAGACACCAAACTTACCTATAAATTGAGTTTTTGCTTGGTTCTAGAGCCTGTTAGAATTTTATGAATTGCGCAGCATAAAGACTTTTGAAAAAACAAAGTATTTAAATTGTTGAGGGCCTGTGTAGTTTTGCTTTAAAGTAAAAGTCTGCTTACAACGGGTTTAGGTAATATCCATTATATTATATAGATCATATAGATACACTAAAAAGGAAAAAAAAAATCTCCTGGTAATGTGGGTGATCATTTCACAGTATATGTAAATCAAACTATCATGCTGTACATCTTAAACTTATATAGTGATGTATGTCAATTATTTCCCAATAAAACTGGAAAAAAAATTTAAAAACACAACAGAGTAAAAGTCTGCTTGATAATCTCCATGATCCTTTTGTGGGAAAAGAATAACCAAACATATTTTAAAAAAATTATCTTCACCTTCAAATTTTTAAAAAAGGTTCTTAAAATGATATTTTAAATGGGATAACCTAGTTAAAATTAACCTTAAAAGGTGATATTAAATTTTTTTTAATGAACCTACAAGTGCTACAAATTTAAAAATAAAAAAGACTTTTAAAGTAAAGCCACGAGTTTATTTTCTATTATTATTTTTTAAATACTTATTTATTTTTAAGAGAGAGCATGAGCGGGGGAGGCGCAGAGAGGGAGACAGAGGATCCAAAGCAGGCTCTGCACTGGCAGCACAGAGCCTGATACAGGGCTCAAACTCACAAACCGTGAGATCACAACCCCAGCCAAAGTCAGACACTCAACCGACTGAGCCACCCAGGTGTCCCAGGCTTTGGGTTTAAATGAGGGGAAAAGCAAGCCTAGGGCCAGACAGCTGCGTGCAATAGGCCTTTCTGCGTTGTCTTAGATTTGTAAATTCTTTTACAGTTACTACTATTTAACACTTAGATATTTAATGATTAAACTTATGACATTTTGGATTGCTCGTATTTAGAGTTGTGGTTCGTATGCTCCTTAAGAATTAACTAATTAATGAAGGTAATTTTAAAAAATTCAGATCTTTGTTAATAGTTTGTAAGACCTTCTCAGGGTATGTGCTAAGTGCTCCAAAGTAAGTAAACCTAATCATAGCTAACGTTTAGTGAGCGCTTGCTGTGTGCCTGGCCTTGCTTTAAGCTCTTTGCATATGTTAACTCATTTAATGTTCACAGCAACCCAGTGAGGCAGCACCATTATGATCTCCATTTTACAGATGGGGAACAGGAGGGTGACTAGCCTCCTCAGGTACACACTACCAGCTCATGGCAAAGCGGGGCTTTAACTCCAGACACCCTTACTCCAGAGTCCTAGCGCTAACCATTAAGCACAGCTGCCTCAACTACCTGAACAGCATTTGGTACTTGGCTGCAGAAGATAAAGATGTCTCCACAGGGCACAAAGAGATGGGCACAGTGGTTCCCAACTGATTCACCAGATGAATCATCTGGGGAAAGTTGCGAAAAATACAGATTCCAGAATCAGATTCTCCTGAGGTGAGAGCCAGGGAACGGCCTTTTTGCCAGGTCGTGGAAGACCAGCAGATGCTTTCAGTGTTTGCTATGGGCCAAGCACTGAGCTAACCGCTTTACACACCTCACCTCATTTCCTCCTCACGCAGACCCCACCTGCTGGACACTCTTTACACTCCTCCCGTTTTAGGCCTGAGGAAACAGAGGCTTTCAAGAGATTAGGTACTGTGTCCAAGGTCACAGAGCCCATGGGCAGTCAGATCAGGACTCACTGAGCCTCCAGACTTTGACCTCTTACCACTGGACATGCTGTGCAAGGGCAGGGCTCAGGGAGAAAGTGCCACTTACTGGCTGCACCAAAGGGCATTATCAGGCAACCAGTAAATGAGGCAGGCTCTAGGGAGTGAAGCGCCCACCTCACAACATGCAGAGGCTTCCCCAGGCTGAGGGGGACCAGAGGGTGGTTTCTGGACTAGAGGACAGAGGGCACAAAGCAAGTCAAGGCCCCAGAACACAATGGACACTAGCCCACAGAGGCGGGCTGCAAACACCACGGAAGGCTGATGTGCAAGGTAGTGTGTGCATGGCCTGGACCAAGGCCCTGTCAGTGTAGAACCTGAAAATCTGGTTCCTTCACAGACCTTCAGGACCTGATAAGAATATTAGATGTTTGAAAGTGCCCTGCTCCCCCAACAGTCACAAAATTCAAAATAAAAACAAAACTAAACAATAAATTAAAGGGAACTCAACGAAGCTCTACCTTTTTCTCATCATCAGGACTTTGATTTTTTTTTTTTTGAAATATCAAATACCAATTTCTTTCAACCGCCCTAAACGCGTGCTTTGTCTGCACTGGGACACCAGCTTTTAATCACTGCTAAGGTAACATTCTGCTACATCTTTGTCATCAATTAAAGTTGTCTTTATGGTAAATTATGGTAAACATGGTAGTGCTTATGTAGGAAGGGGGAAATTTCCTACCTCAGTTGAGACTGGGGTGGCAATATGATAAACATCAGGCTAACATGGCAAATACGAGACATATTCCGCCACCATCTCACACACACACACACACACACACACACACACACACTCAACATAACGGCTCTGAGAACCTGGAACATAAAGCAGGGATCAGAGAATGAAGAGAAGAGAAAATCTGTGGAAATCTTGGAAGAAAACTGTGCTCTGAACTCTTTTTCCCTCGACCTTCCCAAGGTGTTTGAGTACACCATGAGGGGTCTTTGCTGGATCCCCTTCACTGAGCCCAACATGTCACAGAATTGGGAGGCCCTGCACTGCCAGGGACTGTAGGCGCCAACGAGGAGTCATGAAGGAAGCAGGTGGCCTCGGATTAAGGAGGCTGGAGGTGGTTGGCCAGCTGCCCTGCACTGACAGAGGCAGCACAAGTCTGAGTCAGACAGAGACGGAGCCATGTCCCTCCAGGGTCCAGCGGGAGAGATGCCCTGAAGGGATCTGTGGGGATCCCATAGAGGCTCCCATGAGGGAAAGCAACTGCTTTGCCCCTTATCTCATCTTCCCCACCCCACTCTATCCTGCCTCTCTGGCAGGGGAAAGAAAAAGTCATTCATTGGTGAGTGGGGAAGGAAGATAGCTGAGGCCAGGATAACTCTGAGGTGTTGAGGGTTGAGGGAAGATTTGCTGAGAGGTCAAGTGAAGAATGTTTATTGTTACAGTGCAGGCTTTCTGACTTCTGAATCGAGACTATGTGACTGAAAGGAACTCAAGATGGCCACTGTGCTGTCAATGAGCACAGAAGGCACAGCCTGCCTGATTTTTCATCTGGGTTAAGGAAACATGAACACTACCACCTCTAAATAAAGTTTAAAGGTACCAAGGGAAGCAAAACTAAAGTTGTGTCTTGAATATATCAAAAGTTGTACTTGTTCAATATATTGCTCTAACATTCATCCGGCACCTACTTTTTGCCTGAGACCATGCTAGGGGAGTCACTCACTATCTTACTTAAAATTCAAAAGAGTCCTTTGAGGAAGTATAAACCTCCTCATTTTTTCAGACAACTAAGGCTCAGAGAGGGTAAGTGATTGAGCTGAAATCTGAGCCCAGTTGTGGTCTCTACTACAAGTACCACAGTGCCCTAGAATGGGAATGCCTGCAGCATCCTGTAGAAAGATTTCCCCGTTGAAGGGCTGGGGCGGTGGGCATACTGGTGATTTGTTCTGCTCTAGAATTGCAGAGACAAGGCTTGCCATCCACATATAGACAATGTATATGCTCCTGGGAGGTCATCTGATTTGAATCGCGTTTCAGGCAGCAGCAGGGATGCACAGGCATGGAACCACTCACATGCTCATAACTCATATCCTCCATATCTCATCCTGGAGAGCTGGCATGAAGGCACATCGCCACCTCTAGTTAGCAGATGCCAATCTTGGCCCCATTGGCACCATGCTGGAATAGACTGGACAAGCCACAAACATCCAGAATGGCAAAATATATACCAAAGAGTGTCTAAATCAGCAGACAGACCAGCAGAAAAGGGAGAGTTTAGAATTTTACAAAAAAATGCTGTTTGAAACCACCATGAAACATAGGCTGTGATAGGGATAGGGTCCTTCAGTGATGAGGGTCAGTGTTTGAAACAGGAAAACCTCGTTTCCATCAATCTTTAACCTAATGTGTCAGGACACTGGATAGGTGACTTTTTTTTTTTAACTTTTCATAAAGTCCCAATAAATTCAGTTCAAACTAACTTGTAAATTTCCAGGCAATCCACATGTCACTCCCCACCCCCAATCCCCCAAGCCCCTACCCCCTCCACCTCCCACCTCCGGAAACCACATAAACATATCAACAGAAGCAGGTTCCTCTCAAGGACAGGCTGCTGCATTCTTCAGATTACTAAATCCTCATGAAAAGCCACCATTGTCCTGGCAAGGCATTCACGCCACCCAGATTGACTGAGTCTCCTACCGAATTGCCCATTTCAGGCCAGAGGGGGCTCCCAGACAGCCTCAGGGAGGTAACTGCACCAGTGCATGGGGGCACGGTGGGGTAGGGGGAAGGTCACTAATTTATCTTAGTGGGGTGCTAACTTTGAAGCACACTGAAGGCTACTTAAATGTTAACATTCGAAGGGGAAAGCACAAACACCCAGCTTTCAAGCCATCAAATTTTTCTTTTAAGAGATAACCACTTCTGACTCAGAAGACAAGTATTAAAAATAAAAATACCCAATCCAAACAAAATCCAGACCAGCTCTCCACCATCCATACAATCTTGGTGGTCTCCAGGTGAAAGAAAGTTTTGTGTGTGTGTGTGTGTGTGTGTGTGTGTGTGTGTGTGTGTGTGTGTGTAAGTACAGCCCAACACAGGTTTTCTTTCTTTCTTTTTTTCTAAACAGTTTCTTTTCCCCACCTTTCAAAGGTTAGCTGAGTTATACAAATTCATCTGACCAAAGTAAATCCCAATGTATAAGTGATGAAACAGTCTTATGAAAGATAAAGAGAGATATTTCATTAGCATGAAGAAGAAAAAAAAACCAACCCAAACAACAATCCTCTCACCTAACCTTGGATTCAGTAAGAGGAAAATTGTCTTAAAGAATTTAAGCAGTGAAACATAAGTCATGACACTGCTGCATGTTTAGAAGTTGCTCATTCCTTCTTTCTTCTCTCTGCCAAAAAAAAAAAAATTGCAGGAGAAGGTTACAGAGAATGAACAAAATTAATGTTCTTTATTTACATTCAAAGCTAAAATGCAGTTGTTATAGCCAGAGCATAAGCTGAAGACAGGAGGTTCCAAGGCTCAGATTTTGACTCTTCCTTCCTGCCAAGGTCTCTTCATTAGAAGCCACTTCTATGTCTCATTAATTTGCCTCTGCTTTCAGTCGGTGACTCACCCATGGGAATGAACTGCACCCAGCCAGCTCCTCGAGGAAAAATGCCTTTTCCACCCCTGGTGGGACTCCTTTTGTGTCAGTTGGAAAAAAATCAGCTGCACCTTTCTGGCTCTACCAGGACAACACTTAAAGAAAACAGAGTCGGACCAAACTGTCGTTCTAATTCCTCTTCCACAATAAAATCTGAGAGATAGAGATAGAGAGAAGGAGATTTAGAATGGGAGAGGGCAGAGATGTTGGGGGGAAAAAGTGAGGCAGGCTTTCTCTTATAAGTGGGTTCATTAGCCTAATTAAGCGTCTTCAGCTTTTTGCCTCTCTCTCACCACTAACCGAAATACTAAAAAGGTGGAGAGAGGGATGTGATACCATCTCAAAAAGGATTTGGGGGCTTAAAGGGTTCCTTATTTGTGTACACAGACATAGCACATATGCATGGCTGTTAGAATATGCTGTAGTCCAATTGCAGTGAAGGTAGAACTTCAGCATTGAAGGACCGAAGCAAAACACGAAGTCTGGGTTATTCTTTTTCTTTCCTCTTAATTCTCATCCTTGTCCAGACAGCATTCTGCCTTTACTCCACACCTTTGCATCCCAAGATCATCTGAGGAGAAAAAAAAAAAAAACCCACCAAACAAACAAAAACCAAACTACCCTGGATTTAATATAATTTTCAAATGTGGAACTCTTAAAAAAATGGTATCCACGATGGTTTAAAATCAATGTGCTTGTCTTCTCTCTCTGCATCTCCAACCTGAAGCCTCTCTTACTTGTTTTCCTTGTCCTTCTGTGCTATTTCAGCCAGAGGAATGAACTTTGTATTGGAAATTTTAGGCCAGGTGTGAGGTATTAACCTTGGCAGAGATACCAAAGATTAGTTTAAGAAAAATATAAATCGGCAGAAGGCAATGCATAGATGTTTCCCCAGGAACAGGATTAACAAAGAAAAATAAAAGAAAAAGACATTACATCCGGCATATTTCAAAGTCATGAGGAAACACATGGATTGTATAAAGAGTAAGATCCAAGTTGGCTCAATTCATAAAGAATTAAGGAGGCAGCAACAAGAATATGAGACAACATGGGGGTGCCTGGGTGGCTCATTTGGTTAAGGGTCTGACTTGGACTCGGGTCATTATCTCATGGTTTGTGAGTTCAAGCCCTGCGTCGGGCTCTGTGCTGACAGCTCAGAGCCTGGAGCCTGCTTCGGATCCTGTGTCTCCCTCTCTCTCTCTGTCCTTCCCCGGCTCACACTGTCTCTCTCTGTCTCAAAAAAGGAATAAATGTTAAAAAAAACTTTAAGACTATGAGACAACATGAATACAGCAACAACCTTCCCTTATTCTGCACTCCACCTGCCCCCAACACACACACACACACACACACACACACACACACACACACACACTCTACACAAATGCCTTCTACAAAGCTTCTTTGAATACTTTTATCGGGGTTTTCTCTTCACTCACCACTGACAGCCTCACCCCCACAATCCAGTCTTTGCACCAGCCGACATGGCCCGATTGCACCGTAGGTCTCCACATCACTCCAAACATCTCCATTACCAAGATCTCCAGCTGTGGAGTTGTCTTCACAGACTACCATCTCTCTGTCTTCTATCTCTCTCATTCCTTATTCCTATCGAGCCTAACCTTCCACATCAAGGCATCCCTCCTATTCTTTTCCTTTAGTCCCTCTGGTTTCATTTCTATCCCTATTCAGCCTAAACTTCAAGTCACTTATTTCAACAATGCCCTGTCTAGATGATCTTATTTGAACTCCTGACTCTGGGAATTCCCCTGCCTCTCCATTCTCCATTCCCCTCCAAGAGCAATTGACACTCACTGGAAAGACCAATTCAGTACAAATGCCCATTCTTTTACTCCCACGGCCCCTTCCTTGTGCTTGAGACCCTCTTCCTGCAGCATTTTCCAAGGATATTCAAAACTCATCACCATATTCCTTCCATGTATCATGATTTTCTTGCAACTTTTATTGGTGTCTAAACCCACCTCTTTCTCTACCTATCATCAAACTGTAGTGCCATGTCCGGCTGATTTCATCTCCACAATAATTTTTAAATAATTCTCTTCCTTTCAGTTGCAGTTGGTTATTACCAAAGTCCCAGTTCATTCCCACACAATCTCTGCTTAGCAGTTTCAAAAGACCTCATCCTGCTCACCTAACCCTTAGCCTCCCCTTTCCATTCATTCAATCCTGCAATCATTTCAGTCCTCTGAAGAAGCCTTCAGTGGCCCTTGTTAACTACTGACTGAACTACACAGCCCACAGCCTGCACAAATCCTCTACGACAAAGCCCCAACCTGCTTTTCCAGTCTCATCCCATGCCATTCTTCCATTTTTAGGCCAAAATGGAAACACACATCGTTTTCACACCTCTACACTTTGGTCAATTCCCATCCAGCCCTATCTGGCTTTCAAACTTCTACCATTTTTCTAGGTTCTTCTCAAATGCCATCTCTTCCATAGAGGTTCATTGGTCAGTGATCTTTCTTCCCTTCAGGCTCCTCAGTAGTAGATTGTTGGGTCACCAAGAGTGAATTTATCTCACTCTGCTTTGGAGTTTACTTCTATACTTATCTATATTGGAAGCTTCTTTAGGAGCCTTATTTTTTAACTTTGTATTTCTACAGGATTTGGAAAGTGCCTTCCATAATATAGGAATGGAATAAATACTTGTGCAAAGGAAAAAAAAAGAGTAACACAGCCAGCTGGATCTTGCATTTCAGTTTTCTAATCTGCTCTTAATTGGGGGAGGTGGTAGGTGGGAGGGGTGCTGTAGGTCCTTTCACCTCTCTGGGTCTTGTTCTCTTGAAAAAGGAAAGCTTTTAACTTGAAGGTCTCTACATAGTCTAGTTCAAATGCAATATAATTCTTCTGCTAGCTGAATAAATTTGGAAAAATACTGACAAGCTGGGTTTCCACTTCCATAAGAAAAACCTCCCCAAACAGGTAGTTCCAGGAACTTCCAATCATAGCATTGTCACCATCAGGGCTGACTATATATAATCGTATTTAATGGGGAAAGGTCTGGGGAGCAAGGTTGTGATCTTACTGCCGTCTGACATCTCCTAACCCACTCACCCCCAACATTTTATGTGCAGATATTTAAATTGCATCTTGTTTCCCCAAGACTTAAAGTGAATTCCATGCAGTCCTCCTTTCAAAGTCTTATTGAGTCTGGTGAGAAATGATGACGGGATCAGGGTCTGCCATTATTTATTCTTTAATTTCATTTCCTGAGTCAGTCTCACCTCTCCCTACTCACACAGTCTGAGGGTAAATGGTGACCCCTGGTCTCACAGTGGCATTTATTTATTTATTATTTATTATTATTTATTTATTTATTTTTGAGGTAGTTCCTACTGCAAAAGGCCATACGAAAGCGCTGCCATTTTGCTAATGAAAGGAAACATGTTTTTGCTTTATCCTTTTTTGTAAACCACCCATCAAATGACAGAGTGAAGGGCATATTTGACTCTTGCCGATGATACTGAACATAATGAATATGCTGAGTTTGTAGGATAAATAATATATATGAAATATTGTTATTATATATGTGCACACTCATGTGTCATATTAACACTACCATATTCATCTAAAAGAACAGAAAGGAACTGGAGGAAGTAAAACTCTGGGAAAGTCGCTTGAGACCGACGGCCCTTGGTAATGAAACTTTAAGGCAGCGCTATATTACTTACTGGTATTTGCAAAGTACTTTATTCTCCAACATGTTCTCATTTAATCCAGGCGATGGCCTGACCGAACAAGCAGAGCAGGTGTTATTATACCTGCTGAACACAAGAGAGGACTGACTCCCAACCTACTTGTCAAATGGCACAATGGGAAGCGTCAGAGTCACCAGCCAGGAGTCCTGGGTCCTGGTCCTGCCATCTTGCCACCATATTGTGCTGCCCATGAAGGGCACGTGGAAAACATTAATTCCAAAGCTGCCTTTTTGAAATGAGAAAAAGAAGGTACAGACTATGCCAAGGCCTCCCAGCTAGCTAGACAGAGAACGGGTGAAAGCCAGACCTTGTGACTCCCCAGCCAGCAGACTCTTTCTGCTTACCAAAATGGAATAAATTACATAAAAAGTAAATGGTTCTGAGGAGGTATTTATCATGCAGGACCAAAGGCATTATTCACTTACAATAGTGCATGTAAATATTTAAACTGTGAGAAAATCTTCATGATGGCTGAGCACGCAGGATTACTACTTGAACAATTAAGAGAATAATATTAGCCTATGAGTACGGTGCTTATTGCTGCTTTCCAATCAAATTTACAACATAGGTAGCTTGATAAATTTAGTGCTTTTATATATTATATGTAATATATGTAATGATATGTATTATATATTATCAAATTTAGTGGCCACACATATATAATTGGATAACATATAATACAGTGATATACAATCAACTAATGTAGTGGCTGTTAACTAATGTGGGCGTTATATGAAAGTGATGAATCATTAAATTCTACTCTTGAAACCATTATTACACTATATGTTAACTAATTTGGATTTACATAAAATTAAAAAAAAAGAAGACCCTTCCCACCTTTGCCTGCCTCACTTATCTTGTGAAACTCAAGCATTCTTTCTGATAACTTTACCTAAACCAATTAGAATAAAGCCTTTATGTGTGCTTTGGTAAGTGTTCTGGGCATACCTCTATCTTATCCCTCACCATGTTTTATTCATGTTACCTGCTCACATCCTCTGTCCAATTAATCAGAATGCAGTTGGTTAAGAATTTTCACTAGTCATCAGTGACAATGAGTTACTGATTAATATGGGAGCATCTGAATACAGATGTCATTAGTGGTGGTAACTCACATAAGCAGCACCTCTCGTAGAAGACTACTTAGCTTAGCTGGTTGATGCATTTAAAAACTCTATTCAGGAGCACCTGGGTGGCACAGTCCATTAAGCCTACAACTCTTGATTTGGGCTCAGGTCACGATCTTGTGCAGTCGTGGGATTGAGCGCCCTGTTGGGTTCTACGCTGGGCATGGAACCTGCTTTGGGATTCTCTCTCTCCCTCTGCCCCTCTCCCCCGCTCATTGTACTTTCTCTCTCTCTAAAACATAAATTAAAAAATTAAAAAATAAATAAAAAATATAAAAACTCTATTCAATAATCCTCATCTTTGTCATTTTTCCACCTTTGTAAAACCGCCACTCTGTCTTTATTTCCCCTTACATTTTCATCATAAATTATGCCACTCCTCCTTACTCCCAGTAGGGTACTCTTAGTTTCAAAATCTGATCATCTATGACAACAGTGAGACATTTTTCTTTATAACTTAAATTGTTTAATATGTCTTTAGTGGTGATTTTGTGAATAAATCTGTTTCCGCTTATGAAATCGAAAGTCAAGTATTTGATTTGTTGGGCTCAATATTTGCCTTGAAAACACTTAATAAACCATGATGCACTTAATAAAAATTACATAAATAGGTTCAGATTGTGCCTTATTTGAGAGTTAATGCTTTCAACAAGTATTTTTTTAAAGAATAAATGAAATGGAAATGGCTAAATATTTGATAAGCCTCAAAGATTAGTAATTGTCTTCTCTCCGCCTTTTGTTCTGCATAAACTTTCCCAAACATATTCGACACGGGCATTTTTCAAATGTTATTTTTTTAACACATTCTTTACACATGTTTACACATTTTTTTCTCTTCTACTGCTCTGACCCCACTGCCGCCATGCCTGCCAAGCCCGCTAAGCTGTGTGCAGGTAATCTACCACTGTTTCCAGTGCCCAAAGATGTGTCACCAACGTCGCACTAGAGCATACACTGTGTCTGCTGAGTTTGGCTGCCTCTGCCACCGCCCTATGCACTGCCCTATGAACCTTCTAGATCTGGCTCCCACCACAGGGCACTGCCACCACTCCCACTGGATACTTCCACTTCTACCAATGCCAAGACATCAAGGTTTTGGAGGTCGCAGTTTCTCCTGTGGTGACACAGGGAACACTGTCCTCTGCACAAAATGTGGCTTTGTCCTCAGTGTCTCCCAGGGTTTTCACTTCCAGTCTCCTCTGTCCCCAGAACTTAGATATGATTTCACGGAGGAACCGGCTAAGAGCTGCCACCCCTTAAAGGACCAGGGGCACCTGGGTGGCTCAGTGGGTTAAGAGTCTGACTTTGGGTCAGGTCATGATCTCATGGTTCGTGGGTTTTAGCCCCATGTTGGGCTCTGTGCTGACAACTCAGAGCCTGGAGCCTGCTTCAGATTCTGTGTTTCCATCTCTCTCTGCCCCTCCCCTGCTCACACCCTGTCTCTCTCTGTCTCTCAAAAATGAATAAACATTAAAAAAAAATGTAAAGGACCAGGCTTCTTACTAGGGCATACTTGTCCTGCCTCATTTATCCTCTGTGCACATGGGCTTCTGCAAACGTGCCCTTAGAGGCACTGTTTGAGGCATATGAATCAGGAATCCAGCTTAGGCTAAGTCTAAGGCAAGACATGCTATACACATTTTTGCCCAAAATTTTGTCCAGGTGCAAAATGAATGTGAATGTTCAGTTGTAGGCATTGCACACATGGTCCTGAATTTATCACATCACAAGCAGATTCTCAGAGTACATTTTTTGGCTTTTATTAATATCCTTTCCAAAAGGACAGTTTTCTATGAAATATGATTTTTAGAAAACCTATAAAATTAGAATATTTAAAAAAACATTTGAGCATGTGGTTGTAGGGGAAAAGCAGGAGAAGCTGGCATGGAAAATCTGAACATTCACAGGATTCGATCCAGATGATATCAATCATTAAGGGAATTACTTAATGGCCATTCTCATGTACTTGTTTTGTCACTGTCTACCCAGCTTTGATGTGGATACACCAGCTTTGCTGTCTTTGATTATAAACGGAGCACTACTGGAAAATTGGGAGTTTGGAAAAGAGAACCAACGGTGATTGAATGAATGTCAACAAAGACTATGTAAGGAAACATTTAAGGAGATAAATGTCTATATTTACGTGAAATATTATTTAGCGTAAACTCACATCTGAAATGTATACATGTGCATGCATATGAAATAGCTACTGATAAACAAATATTTCACTTTTACATATGACATCTATTAAGCATTGTTCTGTGAAAGACTAGACATCGAGGGCTAGAAAGAACTGGAACAAACCATATAATCCATTTGCCTCCATTTAGGCAGGTCCTCTACATCGTGCATGAAATCTTAGATGACGCACTCAAGCGGTTCTCCAGCTTGGCGAATTACTGGCATAACCACACAAACTATCAACTTCATCTATGCCTATCCTTATCCATTAGCCTCTCCTTGGTGTTCTGCAGGCAGGCATAATTGCAGATAGATATATTTCATGCTTTTCAATCAATAAACATTTATGGCCATCCTATGTGTAAATGATCAGGCTTGATGTTGCAGGGAATTTGAAGAAACTTGTAATACCTTAATTTGTATTTCATTTACCTATCTACCTATATACACACACATGCATATATATCTGTCTATATATATAAAGCACTTTCACACATGCTATTTCATTGAATATTCACAACAATCTCTTCCAAGGATGAAAAAAGTAAAGCTCAAAAAAAGTAAGTGACTTGCCCAAGTACACACAGTGGCAAAACTGAGCTTGAGTTGAGGTTTCATGATACTTAAGTCCAAGTTTACTATATATCAACTTTCCCTAAATGTTATAACTTCTCATAACCTTGGTCCCTGCCCCATAAGGAACTGTCAATCCTGGGGCAAGCTAAAATACATTCACAGTGATTGAAGGATGATATGATGAGGGATAAAGAATGATAGGAGCTCAGAGTAAGGAGGGATCAGTCACTTCCAAATCAGTTCATTTGGAAGAGTTCATGGAAGAGGTAGAATTTGATTTGGATTTTGAAAAACCAGTAAAATGTTCACAGATGAAAATGGGAGAAAGGACATGCCATGAAGAGTTTTTGAAATTGGAAACAATAGGAAACAATAGCAATTGACCTTGATTGGAATTTAAGGCTTGTGACAGGGTACAGTGGAAAATAAGCTTCACATTAGAAACTGGGATCCGATTATGCAGGTCCTTGAATATTCAGAAAAGTGTTAGGTACTCATGGAAAATTTTAGAGCAAGACATCTCTGGAGTTCTATAAAACATTAGAGGAAGAAGAAATTAGAGGAGAGAGACCAGTTAAAGGTTTACTACAAAGTTCAAGTGAAAAAAGTACAAACTTATTCTAGGGGGATGGCAGTGGAAATAAAGAAGAGGAAAAGTCCAATTGAAAGGATTCATTAATTGGATACAGGGGCTCTAGAGAGAAAACAAAGAAGATGCCAGGCTTTTGTGCCTGAAAGTGTAAGCACAAACAAGATAGGAGGAAGCACTGATGTGGGACAAAACACAAGAGCTTGCTTTTGGGTATTTTAAGGTTGTAGTTGGAGTGCCACACAGTAAGACAAACAACAGAGAGTAGAAATGAAACCAGGTCATAGATGACAGGTCAAGGCATGAAATATAAACCTGAGTGACATCTGCCTAGACATTACTAATGAAGCATGGGAATGAATTAGGAGGTTACAAAGGAACATATTAAGAGATTACATGGGAGGAGAATGGAAACAAAAGGACAGGAAAGAGAAGAGGAGTACAGAATGACCTTAAAAATGTTTTAATTTAATTAATACAGGCAAAGAAGTCAGAAAGAAGACTGAGGAGCTGTAAGAAAGGGAAGTGGGGAGAAGGAAAATAACTCTTAAAGGAAGGCAAGACAGGAAAGAGAAGGCAGGAACTTCAAGGTTGCAAAAGCAGAATAAAGCCACAGCGTAAGAATCTCCCTCCCCCAGTATCTCTCGAAATCAGCAAAATGACAACATTAAAAAACAGGCCTCCAAAATTCTGCAGCAACAACCAAACCAGAGGAGGGGATAGCCTTAGGCCATAAATTTCAAAAAGTATTGGCCAATGAAAGAGACTGAAAATTCTGTAATGAAGTGACACAGTTCATCATGGCAAGGCTCCTAACACTATTTCAATCCCTTGCAGCCATATAGGCATACCAACTAAATCCATGAACACCTCATTAATATCTCAAAATAGGGAGAGAAAGTTACTGAGAAGCTAACTCTCCAAACGGGAAGTCACAGAAAATGTTGGAACATATTGGAAATGAACAACCAATTATAACCTCTTTAATGGCATTGAAGGCTGTAAGACTAAAACATGAAATTGAGGAATAGGTTCCAAGTTTGAGGGTACACTCCCATGTGACTAGAACACTCCCTCAACTCAGTGAAGAAAGCCCTCGCACAATTAATAAACACTTAACAACTTTAGAAATGACTTCTGAGCCCTGATACTCGAACAAAATCTGCACAATATCTCACCTAGGCTCTGTCCTGCCCTGCCATGCTTATAGAAGACATGGAAACATAAAAGACCAAGCCCTAAAACGTGGTTTGTCAGGAAAATAAATGAGTGTCAAAATGAAAAGGAGACAAGAAGACACCTGTACTATATTAGGGCAAATAACAGGTCTGGACCAAGAGGACAGTTGAACAAGATGAAAATTAGCAACCTGGCAACTAGTCACATACAAATAAACTCATACACACACACACACACACACACACACACACACACACACACAATACAAAAGATAAAGAAACCAATTTGGATACAAAACAACTAAAAATCAGAAGGAAATTGTTCACAAGTGCTCTGAAGTATAGAAAACTTAATAAGAAAAATTTAGTAAAACAAGGGCTCCTAGTCAAGATGATTAAGCAACAAAATGAAATAAAGGGCTAAGTTACAGAAGCAAGAAAACAAATCAAAGAAGAAAACAGAATCATTTATGATTAAATTTGAGAATACAAGAAATAAACTAAATCCACCTAAAAATAAACTTCCCAGGATATAGGAAAGTGAATGCAAATTCAAAACATAAAATAAAAAAGTAGAGACAGATGTGATAAAAAAGAAGTTAACTGATATAGAGAATAAAACATTGAATATGGATGCAAAAAGTATTAAATAATATGATACAAATAAATTTCACTGGAATGAAAAAAATTCCACCCTACAGATCACATCACCTTGGATTAAAATAATAATAATAATGGAGACCACTTATAATGCTAAGATAATGAATTTCTACATAATTCTCAGATATCTAGATAAAAAAAAACCTAATCACCATGAGGGGACAATCACAAATTGACCTCAATCTTCTCCACAGCAACATTTGATGCCAGAAGCAAATGTAAAAATGTCTACAAATTTCTGAGAGAAACAACAGTGTGTCTTATAAATATCAGAGCTAGGCAAGATATGGGTAATAATAAACAGACATTTTCAAATATAAAATAATTACTACAATAGGGTTTTTATGAGTTTTTTTCTTATTTTGATTTTTCAATGCTAAGAGTATAAGATTGAGAATTCATTTATATAGAGTAAAACTCATACATTTTAATGTACAGCTCAATGAATTTTGACCTGGGTAACCATCATCCTGATCAAGATTTAGAATATTTCAATCACCTCGGAAAGTTTCCTGGTATCTCTTTCCAGTAAATATCCCTGTATTTTTTTTCCTTATTTCTATCACCATAGATTAATTTTGCCTGTTCTTAAAATTCATATAATACAGAAGTAATACAGAATTGCTATTTTATCTAACTCGAGCTCAAAATAGTGTTTTTGTATTTCATTTATGTTGTGGTGAATGTCAGTAGTTCTTTTATCTTTCTTTTTCTTTCTTCCTTTCTTCCTTCCTTCCTTCCTTCCTTCCTTCCTTCCTTCCTTTCTTCCTTCCTTCCTTCCTTCCTTCCTTCCTTCCTGAGAGAGAAAGAGCAAGCCAGGGAGGGGTGGTGGAAGGGAGAATCCCAAGCAGGACCTGACACATCAGCACAGAGCCTGACATGGGCCTCAAACCCACTAACTGTGAGATCATGACCTGAGTGGATACCAAGAGTTGGCAGCTTAATCGACTGAGACACTCAGATGCCCCATTTCTTTTTTTATTTCTGAGTCCATATTCCAGCTTTTCAGGGTTTTTTTTGGTTTTTTTTTTGGTTTTTTTTTTTTGGGACAGAGAGAGACAGAGCATGAACGGGGGAGGGGCAGAGAGAGAGGGAGACACAGAATCAGAAACAGGCTCCAGGCTCTGAGCCATCAGCCCAGAGCCTGACGCGGGGCTCGAACTCACGGACCGTGAGATCGTGACCTGGCTGAAGTCGGACGCTTAACCGACTGCGCCACCCAGGCGCCCCCAGCTTTTCAGTTCTAATGGACATTTGGGTTTTTCTAATTTGGGACTCTTATAAATAAAATTGTTATGAACATTCTTGAAAAAGTCTCTCTGTAGGATAGATGCATATATTCCTTTCCTTTGGCAATATTTTTAGGAATGGAAATATTGGGTCATAGGACAGATGTATATCTAACTTTGAGAGTAAGAAACAGTCTTCCAAAGCGGTTGTTTTATTTTATGCTCCCACAAGAAATATATGAGAATTGCAATTGCTCCACATCCATAACAGCAGTCTTCTTAGTTTTAATCATTTTGGCATCTTATCATGGTCTTAATTTGCATTTCTCTAATGACTAATGATGCTCAATACCTTTCATATGTCATTGGTTGCTCATAAATCTCTTGTGAGGTGCCTGTTCAAGTCATCTGCCATTATTTACTTAGATCATTGTCTTTTTAAAATTTGATTTGCAGGAGTTGTTTTACATTGGGTATCAGTTCTTAATCAGATATATGTTTACGAGTACTTTTTCTAGACTGGGGCTTGGCTTTTTACTTTCCTAACCAATGTCTTTTGATGAACAGAAGCTTTTAATGTTGATAAAGTCTGATTTATCATTTTTTATTTGATAATTTGTGCTTTATGTGTCTTGAGAAATATTTCTCTACCTCAAGAAAAATATTCTCCAATCTTTCCTTTAGGAAGAATTACAATCTAAGCTTTCACATTTGAGTTAATTTTCACGCATTGTATGAGGTAAAAATCAAAGTTTTTTTTTTCTTTTTTTTCTCCAAATTTTTATTTAAATTCCAGTAAAGTTTTTTTTTTTCCATATAGATGTCCAGTTGTTCCAGCATCATTTATTGAAAAGACTTTCCTTTCTCCATTGAACAGACTTGGCATCATTTAAAAACCTAATGGACTGTATATGTGTAGTACTATTCCAGACTCTCTTTTCTGTTTCATTAATTTATTAATTTCTTTGTCTACCTTTAGACCAACTACACTGTCTTAATTACTGAAGCTTTATAAGTCTTGACATATGATAGCACAAATCCTTCCATTTTGTTCTTTTTCAAGGTACATGGCTATTATAAGTCCTTGCATTTCTATACAAATTTTAGAATCAGCTTGTTACTCCAAAACACCTGCTGAGATTCTGATTAGAATTGCATTCAGTCAATAGGTCAATCTGGGAAGAATTAACATCTTCACAATATTGAGTTTTCTATTCTGTAAGCATCATATATCTTTCCACTTTTTTCAGTCTTTTAAATTTTCTATCAGCCGTGTTTTGTAGTTTTCAATATACAGATAGGTCTTGCATCCATTTCATTAAATAGGTCTTTATAAATGGTATTTCCTTTAATCTTCCAGTTCTTTGTTGCTAATAAATGGAAGCAAATGATTTTGATATATTGACTATGTATCCTTTGAACCTGATCAATTTGGTTTTTAGTTGCAGTGGTTTTTAATTTTTTTGTAGATTCCATTAGATTTTCTTTGTACACCAATCTATTATCTTTGAATAGTTTTACTTCTTCCTTCCTATGTTTATACTTTTTACTTTTTATTTTTGCCGTAGTGTACTGGCTATGGTCTCCAGTACAATGTTGATTTAAGTGATGAGAGGGAACATTTTTGCCTTAAAGGGAACCCCCCCCCCAATCAGGTTTTATGTTAGCTCTAGGTTTTTGTAAATGGTTTTATAAAATTGGGGAAGTTCTCTTCTATTCCTACTTTTCTGAGAGTTTGTTTCATGAAGAGATGTTTAATTTTATCAAATGCTGTTTCTGCATCTATTAATATTATCACATAGTTTTTCTCTTTATTTTTCAATGTGGTAAGTTATTGATTGATTTTTTTAATGCTGTGCCAAACTTGCATGACTCTATTTGGTCATAATGTTTCATCTTTCTTATATATTACTATTTGCTTGTATTTGTTTAGAATTTTTTCATTGATGTTTATTAGGTTCATGGGATCTATAATTTTCTTTTTTGTGTTTTCTTTGTCAAGTTTGGTATCAAAGTTTTTCTGGCCTCATAAAATGAATGGGAAAGTATTCCCTCTTCTCTTATCCTCTGAAAGGGTTTTAATATTTGTATTTTTTCTTATTTAAATGTTTGGTAGTATTCACAAAGAAGCCACTTGGGTCTAGGATTTCCTTTGTGGGGACATTTATAATTATAGATTTTAATTCTTTAACAAATATAGGAATATTCACATTTTATATTTTTTACTTTTGATAATTTCATAAAGTTGTCTTTTTCAAAAAATGTCCATTGTTCCAAGTTGTCAAAAGTATCACCATAAAATTGTTTATAATATTTCCCTTATCATCTTCCTAACATCTGCAGGGTGTGTACAGATATCACTTAATTTATGTTTCTCTCCTTTTTCTTGATCAGTTTTCCTGTGGGTTTATTAATTTTATTAATATGTTTTAAAAAAAAACAACTTTTGGATTTTCTCTATTTTTGCCTATTTTCTATTCCATTAATTTTGCTCTTTTCTTTATTATTTCCTTCCTTCTACTGTTTTTGTTTTACAAAAATAATACACTGATTTCTTTTTAAGAAGGGATAAATGAAGGAAAGAAATACATTCAATAGTGTTAAATCTTTATAGCTATTAATAAAAATGATGAGAGATAAAGACATTAAAATTGGCAAATAGGAGATAATTTGTGACTTTCAACATGTTTCATTGAATAAAAGACCCAGGGTCAGACACATTTGAGCTCTGGTAATGGAATCTGTAATTGTCTTTTGACCATCCAACATATGAACCTAGTTTCCTTTATTTGAGAGCTTCCCCTGCCACCTCCCAACACACACACACACACACACACACACAGAATCACACAATACATGAAATGAGGCAAAACCTATTTTCCGCTATACATGGAAAATTCCAGAAACTTACTTTCCCAGGAAACCTTGTTGCTAGGGACACAGGCCCATGACCTAGGTCCTGGCAGTCACACATACCTACCTCATATAAGGGGACCACAAGAAATCCTCCCTGGTGGCAGCAGGAGTTGTAGAAATATTAAGCTCCTGGGACAGTGTTGAGAGTGGTGCCGATGAGGGCATTCAGTGTCCATTTGGCAGTGTTGGCAGTATCAGCAGTAAAAGCTACAGTGATGCCAGAAGTTTACTCACCCATCCACTTCTGGTTGGATGAGAGTCACTCCGAGCTACACTGCCCTAAATCTATGTCTGTAGACTTGCCTGGTGTTCTGTGAACAACCTAACAAGACGAACAATTCATTTACTGTTGAAATCAGCTAGGCTTAGTTTCTGTTGCTCACATCTAGGAGTCCTGGCTATTATAGGCTGAAGCCAAGCTCTACAGATACCAGATGGGTGACTTTGACAGGTTGTGCAAGATTCTTGAACATCTTTTTCCTCAACCATTAAATGAAAGAAATGGTACTCACCTCAGTGCAGTTATGATTATTAATCAAGATAATGTATATAAAGCATTTGATACATACTTAGTACTGAAAAAAGTTAATTCTATAAAAATTAAAATTTATCAGCCCCTATAAAACATTGATTCAATCTCATTTAAAATCATCATTGAATCATACATCATAGATCACAATGGCTAATAAGAAATTTGGGGGTGGAGATAAGCAGCAAGTCTTTACCCTCAATATGTCAAGAATAAAGAAAGGCAAGCATAAGATGCTAACTCAGGGGGGAGCAGGGTTGAGATAAGAATTTTTTGTGTGTGTCTTTTTAGGAGTCTGAAGATCTGAGCTTGATTGTAAGATAACAAGTAGGAACTAATAAAGAAAGAGCAATTTGGATAGAAAAAGACTGCTGACAAAAGTTCTTTAAGGATCTCAAGGTTCTGGATTAGAAATCATCTTTGGTTGTAAAAGTAAAGAAGATAGAGAATTTTACATACCAGGTACTGTAAAACACAAAAAATAAAAGTATTATCCAGGTGGGGCTAAGTTCCTGTTTAAGTTAAATCTATACATTCTCTGTATCTTGTCATCATAAAATTGAATTGTTTATTGAAAAAGGCAAGAAGCTCTCCTGTGATTTTCTGCTTTTAACCACAAAAGTTTTATAGTTATCTCCCATGGAATGTAAACCTTGACTACAAAGCTATGAAAACTGCAAATCTTCCTTTACATAGTTGTAGTAAAAATTATATTTGGACACTTTATGTTTATTATAAAAGTGATTTTTGCTAGAATATGTTTGTTGTAGTAAATGGAATTTTACTCACCTAAATTATAATGTACACATCAGTTTTGTGTTGATGATGACCAACTCTATGAAGTCACTAACTGCATTCTCTAATTCACTACTATCTATAGGGCAGACCCTTTTGTCTTGCTGGCCTCCTCAAAAACTTATTTCTAAAAATTAAATTCATGATTCTAATAGATTTGCTTCTAAACACAACAAGAAGCTTCTGTCCCCGTTTTCTTTCCTTTCTCCCTCCCAGAGAACAGTTTTGGTAGATCAATGGGATGACAGCCAGACTAAAAGGGATTAGGAGAAAGCAGTGAGGAAATGGAGTCAGGCAATTAGACTCACTTTAAACTGTTGGAGGTAACTGATAGGGCAGGGAGATAAAGATGCTAACTCAAGAGAGTAGAGAGTTAAGATAAAAACATTTTCTGAGATGGAGAAGACCTGCATTTATAAGACAAGGAATGAGCAGAAGCCCATGAAGAAGGAGTAATTGAAAACTCAACAGAGAAAATAAGATTAATGAAACAAAGTCTGGGGAAAATGAGGAAAATACAAGATCAGGGATATATAGTGTGAGCTAGTGTTTGAAAGAGGGAAGGATATTTCTTCCTCTGAGAGAAAAAGAAAAGGAACAGACGATAAAAATTTTAGAATGGCTATGAAATCTCATGTTCAGATACTTTTAATATTCCATTGAGATACAAAGGGCAGAGATGTTAGTTTGAGGACTGGAGGAAAATAAGAATATTGTTCAGAGGAGGATTCTATGGAGAAGCAATGAGTTGAATAAAATAATTATTGAGCAGCAGTGAAGACACAAATGAAATGTCAGTGGTGGCAATGAGCAGGTTCCTTTAACTTTTCTAGCCACATGTGGGTGTAGAGAATCTCTAACAGTCTTTGAAAAATCAGGGACACTGGTCATCCTGTGAATCTACACAGTATTTGAAAACACCCAAGAATAAAACAGAGCCACAAAAATCAAAATAACAGAGCTGGGAGTGACACCTAGGAGACAGTGAGGCCCACATGTTGACCTCCACGCAGAGGGATGGCTGGATGACCCACTGGCAATACTTGATAAGAAAGTGTCCCTTAAAACCTTGAAAATGAAGTATCCCTAGCATTTTAAATTGTGAAATCATAACACACAATAGATCAGAACAGAAATACCCATCGCCATCTTAATGATCAGAGTGGATGCAGGCCTGCTAGACCAGATAATGTCATCTGATTAAATATATTAACATATTTAAAGAAAGTATCAACCAGACTAAGAAACAGAGAGAGCACTGCCCAAGGGAAAAGGGTACCTCTGACAGTGTGCTTTTGAGTTTTCTGGTCCCATTGGCAAGATCATCCCTAAAATGGAGTGAGGAGTGGTCTTTTTTGCATTCCATTCAATGGCTCAATCATTTGATTTGGGGCCGACCAGGAGACAGTCTTAACATAATTTGGCTTCCTTCAATTGTAAGTCTTTGTACAGGGCGACAATATGCAAGTCCTGAGACTTGAGTATCCTGGTGACTGTGATAATTATTTTTTATTGTAAGCATATTGAATAGTGGCCAGTTTTACATATCAGTTATATGAACTTAACTAACATACCTTCAAAAGCTAGGTCACTGGGTGAGCTGATCATGGGTTTCTAAATCTTCAAGGCTGAGGCTACATGGAATTCACCAATGTAAGGTCTTCAAGTTTTCATGGGTGACAACAGGCTGGCCTTCCCCTGAGAAGAAGTCATGTCTACAAAGCTTTTTCCATTTTGAAACAAAAATCAGTAGATAATGTATTGAACAAGGCGTGGTGTGTTTTTCAGCCTTACTTTCCATGTGGATGGTCTTTTCATGCCCTCCAGATGGCCCTGGATGGCAGAGTCCCTTACAGCAAAGGGAAAATGCCCTGTGGTTGGCAGGGCAATTACACCACCAAAATTAGGTCAATAGCATTGTGTACAGTCTTTAAAGAGCTAGTAGTCAGCAGTTTTTGTGTTTCTTTCTTTTTCTTTTTCGGTAGAATTCCAGGCTGATGACTCTAGATTGGACATCTATTTCCATAAGAGCATAGTTAGCACTTTGCAGGTAATACCCAAAAGAGGAGCCTTTCCTTCAAAAGGTCCACACAAGCTTGCTCCTTGAAAGGTCTTCCAGCCAAAAGGTACAAATTTCTCTCCAGGATCTGGCAGGTCTTGTTTACTTAAGGAAAAAAAAAAAAAGTTTGCCAGGCAGGTAGAATGTCTCAAGGAAGTGTTTCTGTTTTTAATCTTGAATGCTGGTATCTTTGAAATCTTTGATATCATGGAAGCATCACAGTTTTCTCTAAGTCCTTTGCCCTGATAAAAGATAAATACAGGATGTTTTGCATTTTCTCAAAATGTGCATCCATCTGGATGTCCTCTCATTTTCTCCACCTCCAACTTTCACGCTGGAGTTTTTATGTGTATTGTTGGGTATGGAAGGGAAGGAGATGGAGGGATTATATATTTTAAGATAAAAACTATGATTGATGTATCTGAGATTTTCCTCTATGTAATAAGAAAAGGAATAAATGAGTACACTCATGGAAATATTTGGGTTGTGGGTAGCCAATGACAAAGTTGGCTGGGATGAGCCAGGCAAGGAGTGGAGATTAGACAGGAGTGTATGAGGCACATCAGGAGCTATATTACATGGAAAGGTGGAGACTGAGAGACTCACTATTCTCAAGAGAGAGTCAATGGAAATTAGACTTCAGAGAAACAAGAAGAATGCCTGGACCAAAGGACATGACCACTTGAGGGGATATGGAATAGTCAGAAAGCTAGACATGTCAGGTCAGAAATGTCCCTGGGCTTAGCTTTGAAGAAATGGTAAAACCAATAAGAAACATGGAATCCAGTGCAAAGTCTGATCTGGGCTCTTCTGTGTAGAGTAAGCCTGTTTTTCTTAAGTAGATCTACATGATCAAAGGTCGTGTAACCCTTTGATAAGACAAACATAGCAAAGTATGGCAAGTTCATGAATCAAGACAATAAGAAGAAATTTTAAATTAAAAAAAATTTAGAAATATTTTTGTTGTCAGTAAAGATTGGACCCAGGGACAAGAGCAGGGCAGGGGTATTGGGTAGGGTTTGTGGTAGATGATAGAGTTTATGGTTCCTGCCTCCACCCTACTGTTTCTGAATCTTTATAAAACCTTTGGGATCTTTCTGATCCCACTGGTGCTGTTATTCAGGAGAGTGAGGATCCTTGCAGGAAGCGCTCCAGTCCATGCCAGGTTAGGAGCCAAACTGTACTCTAGCATTTACCAACAAAACGTCTTGTTGATGATCACATTAGGCCTCTACAGTCCAGAGTTCTATTAATCTTATTAACACTCAATGTTCCATGGGTGCAGCATAAGGTTACAAGCTAGACTGCATATACTTGGACTCTGGTTCCTGCACTGTGTCCCTTAAAATGACTAATACACAAGTAGCTTAAATAGTAAAGAAGTCAGAAAGTGAGGGAGTTCCAGGATTGTTTCTGCAACTGAATGATGTGGTTGGAAACCTGGGTTCTTTTCAGTTTTCCATCCTTTCCAACGTGTTAGATTGCTGTTCTAGGCTTGTTGCCTCATGGTCACAAGATAGCTGCTATTGCTCAAGTGTCTACTTTTAATGATATAGTGTCCAAAGCAGATAGGAGGAAAAGAAAAGGCCTCTGTCTCATTGACAGCTTCTTTCTACTCAGAAAGGAAACTGTTTCTCGAAACTGTTCCCCTCCTTACTCCCCCTCCCACAAAGTTGACCTCCCTATACATCTGCCAGAACTAATCACCCTAACTGCAAAAAATTTTGAAAAGTGAACAGACACGATTTGGAACACACACGATTCTGTTGTGGGAAGCAGAGTTTTCATTTACAGAAAAGAGAAGAAACGACAGGCAATTATGTCTGTTATCTATTGCTACAACAATGCTGCATAACAAATCACTTAAAACTCAGTGGCCCAAAACAACAATTTACTATTTTTCATTAATTTATGGGTTATCTGGTTAGTTCTGTTGATCAGAGCCAGGGTTTGCCAATCTCGGCTGGGCTTGCTCATGTGTCTGCAGTCAGTAGGTTGGTGGGTTGGCTAGGGGCTGGCCATTCTAGAATGGCCTCAGCTAGGATGACTCATCTCAGCTCCATTACCTTCTCATCCTCCAGTAGACTATCTATTCCAGGCTTGTTCCCATGGTGGAATCAGGGGCTCAACAGAGAAAGCAGAAGCACACAAGTCCTCTTGAGGCCTGGTTACCACGTGCAGCCACTTCTACCATATTTATTGGCCAAAGAGAGTCATAAGGCCAGTCTCAATTCAAGGGGAGGAGAAATAGACTTTGCCCCTCTATGGGAAAAGCAACAGTTATGCTGCAAGGGATGTGGATAAAGGTGAGGAAGAACTGGGGCCATTTCCGCAGTCAATCTATCACAGCAATCATACTTGCTGTATGCACTTAGTAGATATATGACCATGGACAAGTTATTTAAGTTCTGAGCTTCAATTTCTGCATTTGCAAAATGTGGATAATAATCAAATCTAACTCAGAACTTTGTTATGAAGGTTATATATGCATCAGTCTATGCCAAAGAGATTACAAGAATGTCTTCATTTGGTAAGTTACAGGTACTAACCTATCTCAGGTCTCATAATTACTGCTTAACAACTGACCATAGCAGCCCTAGTCTCAACTATCTTGTGGATAAAGTCATAACTCACTAAGAACTCTGATGCCCAGGACAAAGAGTGTGAATGTCACCCTCACATTTCCTCAAATGTACTTTGTAATTTGTGATACTGCTCACAGATTGGTCTCAGTGACAGTGCTGTTCATAGACTGTCAGCATATGAATGTCACTAATATTTAAATTACAAACTCTGTTTTGAAGTAATTATTTCACATTTTTTGTACCCCGTAAATTTGGAGGTACCCAGGGGTAAGGCCCAGTCAGTCTGGCCCAAGTTGCTACACTGCCTTCAGGGTGTGCTACATGGAGGGGGTGGGGAAAAGAGGGGGGAAGAACATTGGCTGGGAGCACAGCTATTGGGCAGGAGCCCTAACCAGAGGGCTGGGTTAACTCAGGCCAGTGTGGCTATCTACTAAGCTCTCTATTCCTTTAGGGCCAGATAAATGAGGAAGCAGATTAATCCAGCATCCAAGTGTGACACAAACTCATTTGACCTTGACCAATGGTAAGAGTACATTGCCTTTGCAGTTTTACAGAACTCAATACTCACATACAAATACATATGTATACACATATACATTAGCCATACAACACACAAATGTATGTACATGAATGAAACAGAAACAAAAGGTTTCTGAAACCATGCTTACCTTTTGTATATGTAATGTCCTCTGGTATTTCTTCTTTGATTGCTTGCTTTTTATTTGTATTTTTATTTTTTTAAATACTGCACTTGAACAATTAAGTTGGTTGGGAAACATTATTTGAACAACTCTTTTGAAAAACACTGTCTTATGTGGCATAATGTAAGAAGCACTGGGCAAAATCTCCCTTTCCCAGAAGTTTTCTCTATTTAAAGACTTACCAAGGGGGCAGTGTCAGAAGTTTCTGTAGCTGAAGCAGTATTGCACAGTGGTTAAGAGCAAGGAGTTTGTAGGGAAAATGCTCAGGTTCAAAATCTGGCTTGGCTACTCGTTAATGATATGACCCCAGCAGAGTTTTTTAATCCCTGGAGCTTTGGTTTCCCACCTGAAAACAACAGGGATGATATTACCCCTTCATTGCTGCTGTGAAGATAAGATGAAGTCACCTGGAATAGCACCCAACACAAAGTGAATTAGATAAGAATTAGATAAATGTTGTCTATTACTATTCTTTTAGACGCTGTTGGTGTTGATCCTTAACCCTCTGGTAAAGCTATTTGGTACAACTTTTTTCTAGTGAAGAACTAGCTGGCAGGGTGGTGCATGCCTTGGTACAGAAAGGTTAGCACAGCCCTGGATGGGACCAGCAGGGGAGGGACACTGAGGTAGGGGTCCGGTGGGGGGAGGCGGGTGGGAGAGGAAAATTTCTACCAGCCAGGAGAGGTACCGAGGAAAGAAGTGGGTAGACACTGGCAACTCCTATACAGATGGGCCTAGGTCTTTGATCTTGTGGGTGACTGAAAAAGTTTTTTGTAGGTCTCCATGAAGTAGATGTGCATGTGAGGCTCTACGGTGTATGTGATTGAACTTTGAACAAGCACATTAGAGCCCACACCTCAGTGCTGACGTTTGTGCAAATGAGAAAGAGTGAGCTCTCTGGGAAAGGCAACCCTGCCCAGGGCACATAGCCTAATGAGCAAACTGGGTAGGTGTTAGCCTCCTCCACCAGCTGCCCTTGTATACTGCACAGACGGCTCAGCATCCTCAGTGGCCCTCCTGGAACTCTACTAATTCAAAGTTACCCTTGTTCAGGATGTCTCTTCCAGGGACACCTTCAAACTCTGGACAACGTTCATTTACTATTCCCAGTAGCAGCAAGTCCTCAACTGTTCAAGCAAAATTTAATGTGGGAAACGGTCAAAATTATTTTGATCCCAGAGGTGGCAGCAATGAAAATGTGTCTCTCATATGTCCTGCTGCTGGGAGCATAACTGACTGATGGCCCCAGCTGCTGCCCCTTGAGATCTACCACACTGCTGCCATGCAACTTCTGGACCATGACTAAGCATGGTATGAAATAAAAGGTAGGCCCATTCCAGCCAGACATGGGACTCAAGGTCTCCCCGTCAGCCTAACCGAACGCTTCTTAGAACTTGGCTGTAGTCTGATACTCTTCCCAGCCAGGCCTTTTTCCTTCCCTCTCTCCTTCCACAGGTGTCAGACCTGCAATTCAGTCTGAAGGTTCTTCCTGTCTTTCCTGCATCCTCCTCTTCCTTGCACATCTACTACCTTCTTAGCATCTGATTCTCAGCAGGTCCAGACTATGGTACCAGGTGCTGTGAAAAAGAGGGAGGTGGCCAATCTGTTCAATACATATTTAGGGCAAATGCTAGAAGTAGCTGTAAGATAAGATGAAGTTTCGTGTGTAACTGATAAAAAGAGCTCCATGAATACTGATTACAGTATTGAATGAGTAAATGGTTCTGAAATAAAATAATCCCATCCTCCATAGTTTGGCCTAAATATGTACTTGTTCAGGAGTAGAAGGTGGATCTCCAGGTTATTCTTGGGAATGCCCAAAGAGATTCCTCACATGTGCCTGTCTTGTTCACATCCTGCTCTGGCTCCCACTTCTTCACACTCGCTGCAAAGCCACTGGGAAAAGGCCCACAACTCTCACCGCCTATCCTGAGAAAACCAAGACCCAACCGTGCCCTAGATGGTCCAAACCTTCTCATTCCTCTTGAACCTGAACAGGGCTGGGCCATATAAAGAGGTCAGGGGAGAAGGTAGGGAAGGTTGCCTCCCTGTCTGACTCCATGCCATGGTTTTTGCTTGACTTACCTGTACACATCTCTTGTGGCTAAAGAAGGGAAGTTTCATCAGATTCTCCTACTCACTCCTTTAAGTCACAAGAAGTTCAAAATCAGCCAGCCAAAAATCTCCCATCCAAACTCCCATCCAAACTCCCTTGGCCCTCTCTAGGTAACAGATGATAAAACCAAAAATGCAATGAAAAGGAAATGATGCATTAACTTTATTTTCTTATTTTATGTATTCTTGATGTTCTGCATCTGGCATCAGAGAGGCCTTGTCTATCCTGGAGAAACTACCCCTCCCAGGGCTAGATAATTCCCAGAGATAGCAAATAACTCCCCTGAGAACATGTCTTTCACCCAGTGTGTCCAATTTTTTGTCTCTAAAATAAAGGCAATTGTGATAGAATTAAGTCAATTGAGGTGTACATGAGATATTTTATAAACAAAAGAGGGCTTTTCAAATGTAACAAACAAACCAATTCAGAGTCCATACCTACCAACTAATTCCTTTACTGGGCTCTTGCAGGCTGAGCCACTCTCCCCCTGCCCTAATCACTGTAGGGCCAGCTGCCTGGCAATGAAGGACAATCCCTATATCCCAGAGCCTGCTGAAATTATTCAAAGTAGCCAATCTTAAACATGCCTAGCCTGCTTGCCCAGGCTTGACCATTTCTTCACACAACAAAACACAATAAAGGCTCTTACCCATGCTTCTTCTTCATTCCTTCTGTCTTCTGAATGACCATGGTACTCTCCCATGTGGTCCCCTAAGGCATGGCATGCCCCCTCCTCTTGGAACTGTGAGTGACAAACTATCTCTTCAGTGGTCATCATCTCCTGATCTGTTGCCCTCACCATATCTGACTAATAAGAAAACCTACATTTTAAAAGAAAGGGATATGGGGAAGTTTCAGTATGAGAGCATCTATACTAGCAATACCCAACCTCCAATTTTTTTTTGTTGTATTTGAATAGCCCTCTTTTGTTTACAAAATATCTCATGTACATCTTCTTTCAGTTGTATAAATTATATCATCAATATTTCTTCATTTTAGAGATTAAATTTGGAGATATTTGACCAACGGCAACATTACTGAAAGAAATACATACTTTCTATGAGGCTGTGTCTGAAGTACAGGGACAGAATGTAGAGCACAGGCTGTGATGTGGTTTTTTGTTTTTTGGTTTTTTTTGTTTTTTGTTTGTTTTTTTTTTGTTTTTTTTGGGGACAGAGAGAGACAGAACATGAACAGGCGAGGGGCAGAGAGAGAGGGAGACACAGAATCGGAAACAGGCTCCAGGCTCTGAGCCATCAGCCCAGAGCCCGACGCGGGGCTCGAACTCAGGACCGCGAGATCGTGACCTGGCTGAAGTCGGACGCTTAACCGACTGCGCCACCCAGGCGCCCCTGTGATGTGGTTTTAAAGAAGTCTTAAAACATACACCAGTAAAAACAGTCACCACCTCTAATACTTCCTGAGCACATCCTATGTGCCAGGCACCAATGTAGGTTATCTTCATAGATTAACTCATCTAAGCCTCATGTCAATGCTGAGGCTGATACACAAGGTACCTACCATTATTGTCCCTGTTGAAAAGACAATCTGTAATTAATAGGTTGAAAATTTTATTTCACTCATACAGTGTTAAGACTGCAAAGAACTTTAGAGATCATCCCTTCCCATTTTACAGATGAAATAAATATGTTTATATATTCTACTCCACTTGGAGGTTTTGCTATTTTTTAGCACAGTCCCCAAATAAGGCATATGTGCCCTAATTTTGCTAATAGTAAGTTCCGAATCCTGGGACCTCTAGCCTAGCTATGACATAAAGGGGAAGTGACACCTACTATAATAATCTCAAGCCCTATAATCCATCACACATATTCTGAAAGCACTAAAGGGAAACATGTTAAAATAACCAAACACACCGAGTATATATCACAAGGCTTGCCTAAATATTTCCCATTTATGCTATTTTGAGAATTGGCTTCTAGCCCAGTTCCGACAACAGTGTTCAAGATTAAGTGGAAGGCCATGTAAGCATGGTAATTGAAAATACAGTTTCCCCCCCAAAGGGCTATTAGTTATGAGTTTACTTTCTTGTGTGTGTGAGATCCCCTTTTGAGCATTTATGAAATATGGATTCTTCAATTGTCTTACTTACTGGAAAAAATATGTGTCCTATTAGGTTTCTAGAGGACAATGGTATGTCAACTCTAATCAGCTTTCCCTCAGAAGATTCTGCAGAGGTTGGGCCCAGGAGCCCCTCCTTAGACTCCCTCCCATAGCAACCGCCTCACTCTTGACAAAGGCACACTTTGCTCTACTCAACCGAGGTGACGTCAGTCACGTTAATAAGCTAAGGGTCCTAGACAACAACAGTCACCCCAGAACCAACCTAAAGCCAGCTTGAGGGGCAGTGGAAGCTCAGTTCCTGGACACAATCCCATCGTGTTTTTAGAATAGACCCCTTGGCCACACAACTCCATCTTTTGGGATCCAATCCATTGGCCAATGACAACCTGATGCATTCATTTGGCTGGGAGGTCCTGAGTAAGAGAGTAATCAAATTTCAATGAGTTGGATGAGCCCTGTCTTCCTTCCCACTCCTCCATGGTTCTGTACCAGTTCTAAACTTAAAGGAAAGGAGAATATTTGGATATAATATTTTCCAACACTGAACAGCTGGCTTAGATCTATTAAATTGCAGCTTTAAATTAATACACTCTATACTTCCTCTGTAAATCAAGAAAAACAACAATGTACCAAAGAACTGGAAAGAAGGTTTCTGAGTTCTTTTAAATTGTGCCCAAAGATTTCTAATTCTAACTTTGAAAAAGGAAAGGATCTTGGTCTAAAGTACCAAATGTGTATGCCAAGCAAATTCATTAGATTCTTTGGCATAATATTTGTGCTTTTGATTCTCCCAATTAGAATTATTTACTCTCCTGCATCAAGTAAAGTTATAACTTTGATGTCAATCTGTCACCATTCCATAACCCCATCAGAAGCATTATATCCTTTTTTGTCAGAATTCAATGTGCCTTCATGACTATGGGGTAAGTAACTAATCCAACTAGTTATTCTCCTAGGTGTTCACTTCATTATTTTATCCACTTATTGGTTAGGTCAGAAACATAACAACTCAGACTCTGTCTGAACTCTGATCTGAATTTAGAAGTTTAGGGGCTTCAAAATGAGGAAAATTCCAGGTAGACCCAGAAAACACCATTTATTAAGTTCCTCAAAGGCTGTGTGTGTCTAAAAGAGATCATCACAAAAACTGCTTTGCAGAAAATTGAATCAAGCAGCATGCCAACAATACTTCACTACAGCCCAACTGCATTCTCAGCACTAAGGTCCATACTAACTAGGAACAATACCGGAAAACAGGGAGTCAGTCACTGCTCATGGTGAACTTTTTTCCACTTTGTTTTGCTTTGGTTTTTAAATTATACAGACATGGCCAGAATTTGAACCTGCTCTGCTGGCTCAAACCATGAATACTAACTACCTTAATTGGGAAGATATGCCAGATCCCAGATCCACGTTCTCTATCTGCTTCTACTCCAAGAAAAGACTGTGCTTCCTTACAGTAAGTGACCCAACACAATTTGGCAATGACTTTTCCTGCACTTTCTGGCAGGGAATATGGAAAATAATATATATGGAAAATGTATGTGTGTATATAGGGTATGTATGTGTGTGTCTGTAATGGTTTGTTTTCTCAAATGACTTTTCTATCTTTGAGCTTCCAGGATAAAGGGATACTAACCATTCCAGATCTATTGATTTGCTAGGTTCTAGGATTCCTCAACAAATTGGGGCCTTAAGGCCTATCTCCAACAAACACTTTTTTTTTTTTTTTTTTGGTTATTCTCCCAATGAGGTTCAAAGCAATAAAACTGAATAGGAACACGTCCTTGAAAGAACAATTTGCTCTTTTACTCTAATTCTATAATCATTGAGAAAAGGGGTGTGGTGAATGGACACTAAAGGAATGTTTTGGCCTAAAAATGAGAAAACAGAGAGAAGGAAACAGAATACTGATCTGGAAGCAGATTTAGATGAGGATTAGCAGCTACCCTGTCTCCTTTGATAAAAGGGCTTAACTAACAGCAAGAGGAATTGAGGATATATCTGAGGAAACACTTCCTGACCCTTATAAGCCCTGGCAATGCCTTACCAAAAGGGATTACTCAGTGTACCTCTGGATCTTTGTTTTGATGTGATGCATGTGATGTTGTTTTTGTAAATTTGGTGTTTTATTGTTATTCATACTAAGTTATAGAAGTTCTAAACTTTTATATTTTTTCTTCATTACTGAAGTAACTCATGTTTATTGTAGAAAAAAAGTGGGAAATATTGGTAACCATGTGAAAAAAATTACCTGTAATTCTACCATCTAGAGATAAGCACTGTTATCATTCTGGGACATATCTTTTCAGACATTTTTTTTTCAGGACATTGGTTAAGTAAATATTGGTACAGTTATCAAATGCAGCTATTAAGAATGATACACACATAATCTACCCACCTTGGACCTTGGCCTCCATGTTTATCGAAAATCTGCCATTTGGTGGCACAAAAACAGACACATAGACCAATGGAATAGAATAGAAACCCCAGAACTAGACCCACAAACGTATGGCCAACTCATCTTTGACAAAGCAGGAAAGAACATCCAATGGAAAAAAGACAGCCTCTTTAACAAATGGTGCTGGGAGAACTGGACAGCAACATGCAGAAGGTTGAAACTAGAGCACTTTCTCACACCATTCACAAAAATAAACAAAAAATGGATAAAGGACCTGAATGTGAGACAGGAAACCATCAAAACCTTAGAGGAGAAAGCAGGAAAAGACCTCTCTGACCTCAGCCGTAGCAATCTCTTACTCGACACATCCCCAAAGGCAAGGGAATTAAAAGCAAAAGTGAATTACTGGGACCTTATGAAGATAAAAAGCTTCTGCACAGCAAAGGAAACAACCAACAAAACTAAAAGGCAACCAACAGAATGGGAAAAGATATTCGCAAATGACATATCAGACAAAGGGCTAGTATCCAAAATCTATAAAGAGCTCACCAAACTCCACACCCGAAAAACAAATAACCCAGTGAAGAAATGGGCAGAAAACATGAATAGACACTTCTCTAAAGAAGACATCCGGATGGCCAACAGGCACATGAAAAGATGTTCAGCGTCGCTCCTTATCAGGGAAATACAAATCAAAACCACACTCAGGTATCACCTCACGCCAGTCAGAGTGGCCAAAATGAACAAATCAGGAGACTATAGATGCTGGAGAGGATGTGGAGAAACGGGAACCCTCTTGCACTGTTGGTGGGAATGCAAATTGGTGCAGCCGCTCTGGAAAGCAGTGTGGAGCGTCCTCAGAAAATTAAAAATAGACCTACCCTATGACCCAGCAATAGCACTGCTAGGAATTTATCCAAGGGATACAGGAGTACTGATGCATAGGGCCACTTGTACCCCAATGTTCATAGCAGCACTCTCAACAATAGCCAAATTATGGAAAGAGCCTAAATGTCCATCAACTGATGAATGGATAAAGAAATTGTGGTTTATATACACAATGGAATATTACGTGGCAATGAGAAAAAAATGAAATATGGCCTTTTGTAGCAATGTGGATGGAACTGGAGAGTGTGATGCTAAGTGAAATAAGCCATACAGAGAAAGACAGATACCATATGGTTTCACTCTTAGGTGGATCCTGAGAAACTTAACAGGAACCCATGGGGGAGGGGAAGGAAAAAAAAAAAAAAAGAGGTTAGAATGGGAGAGAGCCAAAGCATAAGAGACTGTTAAAAACTGAGAACAAACTGAGGGTTGATGGGGGGTGGGAGGGAGGAGAGGGTGGGTGATGGGTATTGAGGAGGGCACCTTTTGGGATGAGCACTGGGTGTTGTATGGAAACCAATTTGTCAATAAATTTCATAAAAAAAAAAATAAAATAAAATATTTTTGCATCCATCCAAAAAAAAAAAAAAAAAGAAAATTAAAAATAGACCTACCCTATGACCCAGCAATAGCACTGCTAGGAATTTATCCAAGGGATACAGGAGTACTGATGCATAGGGGCACTTGTACCCCAATGTTTATAGCAGCACTCTCAACAATAGCCAAATCATGGAAAGAGCCTAAATGTCCATCAACTGATGAATGGATAAAGAAATTGTGGTTTATATACACAATGGAATACTACGTGGCAATGAGAAAAAATGAAATATGGCCTTTTGTAGCAACGTGGATGGAACTGGAGAGTGTGATGCTAAGTGAAATAAGCCATACAGAGAAAGACAGATACCATATGGTTTCACTCTTATGTGGATCCTGAGAAACTTAACAGAAACCCATGGGGGAGGGGAAGGAAAAAAAAAAAAAAGAGGTTAGAGTGGGAGAGAGCCAAAGCATAAGAGACTGTTAAAAACTGAGAACAAACTGAGGGTTGATGGGGGGTGGGAGGGAGGGGAGGGTGGGTGATGGGTATTGAGGAGGGCACCTTTTGGGATGAGCACTGGGTGTTGTATGGAAACCAATTTGACAATAAATTTCGTATATTAAAAAAAATAAAAAATAAAATTTAAAAAAAATCTGCCATTTGGTTTCATCTCTGGCCTCGGCCTTGGCAAGCAAAAGAGCTGAATGCCATCACCATCTAGCAACCATGAACTCATGCATGTTCAGTTATTTTATGGTGGAACAGATTACCATCACATCTAGTCAGAAATAATATCAATAACTTGAATAAGACATCAGATTTCAAGTTGATAACTGAATATTCATCTAAAAATATACACAAGCATTTTCGATGTAACCTGGAAAGAAAATCTCTATATATGCTTTATATATGGAAATTCTAAGAGCTGGAGTACAAATATTCTAAGTATATTGCATTATATACATACACACACACATATACACATACACATGAGTAAAATGTTATAGTTAAAATGTTTAATGTTATTGGTTTTATGTACTAAAATGATTATTGAAAACTTTAAAAAGGTTATATAAATAAGGGAACAGTTTATAAATATTAAACTATTAATATAATAGTAATATAAAATGAACTAATGCAAATATTAATAAAGAATGAATGATAATAAGATCATGATATCCTTTCTCAACCAAAGTATGTTTATAAAAATTCAAATAATAATATAAAGCAGACTAATAGTCAGCTATTTAATTTTATTTTTGGACACACTTTTTTTTTAAGAAAAGTGCTGTTTTGGAATTCTTCATCTTTTTTAAGGTAAATTAAAACTATTATGTAGAATGAGTTTGGAAGTTTTCTTTCCATTTCTATTTTTTGGAACAGTTTGAGAATAATAGTTATTAACTCTTCTTCAAATGTCTTGTAGAATTCCTCTTGGAAGTCATCTCGTCTAAACTCTTGTTTGTTGGGAAATTTTTGATTATTGATTCAATATCTTTGCTGGTTATGGGTCTGTTCAAATTCTACTTTCTCCCTGTTTCGGTTTTGGTAGTTTGCGAGTTTCTAAGAATTTTCCCATTTCTTCCAGATTGCCTAGTTTGCTGGCATATAATTTTTCACAGTATTCTCTTATGATTGTTTGTATTATGATCTCTCCTCTTTAATTCATGATTTTATCTAATTGGGTCCTTTCTCTTTTCTTTTTGGTAAGTCTGTCTAGGGGGTTTATCAATTTTGTCAATTCTTTCAAAGAACCAGCTTAGTTTCATTGATCTGTTCTACTGGTTTTTTGTTTGTTTGTTTGTTTCTATATCCTTTATTTCTGCTCTAATCTTTATTATTTCCCTCTTGCTGGCTTTAGGCTTTATTTGCTATTCCTTTTCTACCTCCTTCAGGTATAAGCTTAGGTTGTGTATTTGGACCTTTCTTGCTTCTTGAGATAGGCCTGAATTGCAATACACTACCCTCTTAGGACGGCCTTTGCTGCATCCCAAAGCATTTAGATGTTGTGTTTTCATTTTCATTTGCTTCCATGTATTTTTTTAATTTCCTCTTTAATTTCTTGGTTAAGCCATTTATTCTTTAGTAGGATGTTCTTTAACCTCCATGTATTTGAGGGCTTTCCAAATTTTTTCTTGTGGTAGACTTCAAGTTTCATAGCATTGTGATGTGAAAATATGCATGGTATGATCCCAATCTTTTTGTACTTGTTGAGGGCTGATTTCTGACCCAGTATGTGGTCTATTCTGGACAGTGTTCCATGTTAACTTGAAAAGAATTTACATTCTTCTGCGTTAGGATGAAATGTTCTGAATATATCTGCTAAGCCCATCTGGTCCAGCATGTCATTCAAAGCATTGTTCTTCCTTGTTGATTTTCTGCTTAGATGATCTGTCCATTGCCAGCATTCCCTTGATTCCCAAACCAGACAAAGACCTCACTAGAAAGGAGAATTATAGGACAATATCCCTGATGAACATGGATGCAAACACTCTCAACAAGATACTAGCAAACTGAATTCAATGGTACATTAAAAGATTTATTCACCATGATCAAGTAGTATCTATTCCTGGGCTGCAGTGCTGGTTCAGTATTCACAAATCAACGTGATACATCACATTAATAGAAGAAAGGAAAAGCACCATATGATCCTGTCAATAGATGCAGAAAAAGCATTTGACAAAACAGCATCCATTCTTTATAAAAACCCCTCAACAAAACAGGGATAGATGAAACATACCTCAACATCATAAAGGTCATATACGAAAGACCCACAGATAGTATCATCCTCAATGGGGAAAAACTGAGAGACTTTCCCCCAGAGTCAGGAACAAGAAAAGGATGTCCACTCTCATCATTACTATTTAACATAGTACTGGAAGTCTTAGCCTCAATCAGACAACAAAAAGAAATAAAAGGCATCCAAATGGGCAAGAAAGAAGTCAAACTTTCACTATTTGCAGACAACATGATACTCTACGTAGAAAACCTGAAAGATTCCACCAAAAAAACTGCTAGAACTAATACATGAATTCAGCAAAGTCACAGGAATAAAATCAACATGGAGAAATCTGTTGTTTCTATATACCAATAACGAGGCAGCAGAAAAAAGAAATCAAGGAATGAATCCCATTTACAATTGCATCAAAAACAATAAGACACCTAGGAATAAACCTAACGAAAGAGGTAAAAGATCTGTACTCTGAAAACTATAGAACACTTATGAAAGAAAATGAAGAGGACACAAAGAAATGGAAAAGCATTCCATGCTCATGGATTGGAAGAGCAAACATTGTTAAAATGTCTATACTACCCAAAGCAATCTACACATTTAGTGCAATCCCTGTCAAAATACCACCAGCATTTTTCACAGAGCTAGAACAAACAATCCTAAAATTTGTATAGAACCATAAAAGACCCCAAATAGCCAAAGCAGTCCTGAAAATGAAAAACAATACTGGAGGCATAAAGATTCCAGATTTCAAGCTATATTACAAAGCTGTAGTCATCAAGACAGTGTGATACTGGCACAAAAATAGACAGATCAATGGAACAGAATAGAAAACCCAGAATTGGACCCACTATTCTATGACCAATTCATTTTTTATTTTTTTAATTTTTTTTAACGTTTATTTATTTTTGAGACAGAGAGTGACAGAGCATGAATGGGGAAAGGGCAGAGAGAGAGGGAGACACAGAATCGGAAGCAGGCTCCAGGCTCTGAGCCATCAGCCCAGAGCCTGATGCGGGGCTCGAACTCACAGACCACGAGATCATGACCTGAGCTGAAGTCGGACGCTTAACCGACTGAGCCACCCAGGCGCCCCTGGCCAATTCATTTTAAACAAAGCAGGAAAGAATATCCAATGGAAAAGAGTCTCTCCAACAAATGGTGTTGGGAAAACTGGACTGGATGGCAACATGCAGAAGAATGAAACTGGACCACTTTCTTACACCATACATAAAAATAAATTCTAACTGTGAGATAGGAAACCATAAAAATCCCAGAGGAGAGCACAGGCAGTAACTTCTTTGATCTTGGCCACAGCAACTTCTTACTAGACACATCACTGAAGGCAAGGGAAACAAAAGCAAACATGAACTATTGGGACTTCATCAAGATAAAAAGCTTCTGCATAGAGAAGGAAACAATCAACAAAACTAAAAGGCAGCCAATGGAATGGGAGAAGTATTTGCAAATGACATATCTGATAAAGGGTTAGTATCCAAAACCTATAAAGAACTTATCAAACTCAACACCCAAAAAACAAATAATCCAGTGAAGAAATGGGCAGAAGACATGAATAGACAATTTTCCAAAGAAGATATCCAGATGACTAACAGACACATGAAAATATGCTCAACACTGCTCATTGTCAGGGAAATACACATCAAAACCACATTGAGATACTGCCTCATACCAGTCAGAGTGGCTAAAATTAACAATACAAGAAACAACAGGTGTTGGCAAAGATATGAAGAACGGGGAACCCTCCTGCACTGTTGTAAGGAATGCAAACTGGTGCAGCCACTCCAGAGAACAGTATGGGGGTTCCTTAAAAAAACTAAAAATAGGGGTGCCTGGGTGGCTCAGTTGGTTAAGCGTCCAACTTCGACTTAGGTCATGATCTTGCGGTCTGTGAATTCGAGCCCCACATCAGTCTCTGTGCTGACAGCTCAGAGCCTGGAAACTGCTTCAGATTCTGTGTCTCCCTCCTTCTCTGCCCCTCCCCTGCTTGTGCTCTGTCTCTCTCTCTCAAAAATAAACCTTAAAAAAAAAAAAACCACCTAAAAGTAGAATTACCCTATAAGCCAGAAATTGCACTATTAGGTATTTACCAAAATGATACAAAAATACAGATTCAAAGGGGTGCATGCACCCCAATGTTTATAGAAGCATTATCAACAATAGCAAAACTATGGAGAGGGCCCAAATCTCCATCGACTGATGAATGGAAAAAGAAAATTTAGTATACAGACATACACACACACACACACACACACACACACACACACACACACACTGGAATATTACTCTACCGTCAAAAAGAATGAAATCTTGCCATTTGCAAAGAAGTGGATGGAGCTAAATGTATTATGCTAAGAGAATTAAATCAATTAGAGAAAGACAAATACCATACGATTTCACGCATATGAGAGTGAAACAAAACACACTCTTGTTTAAGAAAACAGATGAACACAAGAGACTCTTCTAACTATAGAGAACAAACTGAGGATTGATAAAGGGAATTGGGTGGAGGATGGGCTAGATGTGTGATGGGCATTAAGGAGGGCACTTGTCATGAGCACTGGATGTTGTATGTAAGTGATGAATCACTAAATTCTACACCTGAAACCAGTATGTCAACTAAATAAAATTCAAATTAAAAAAAAAAAACTATTATGTTAACTCTGCCACCTTAAAATTTCACAGTGAGAAGAAGTTCCTAAATCATGGAGCATGCATCCATAATAAGCCAACAGACCATCTTTTCCAGACATAATAAGAATATAAATCATAGCAGAAGTTGTTAGAGAAAATGGGCTCATATGACACACTTTATTTTCACTAATCCAACTTTAAAATTATAAACTTTGTAAGAATTCTCTAAGAAGGCAATTCTTTATAGTCTTTGAGCTTATAGAAGTTATCATTGTAAATAAACAGTTTATTGAATTATTGCTATAGCTACTAGTCCTTTAAGGCAGTCAAGGATTTTTGAGATTTGCTAAAGTTATGAATCTTGGATAGAAAGTCCTTCTAGAAAACACACCGTTGAAACCTTTCCCTGAATTATATTCTGCTGTGCACAATGGCTGGTGACATTATTAAATGTACCAATTGAAAGTGGCCCTCTCGTTAGTGCAGAAGAGCAGCTGAAAGAACTGTGTAGCAGTTGCCATCTCTGAGAAACTGCTATAATGTTCCTAGAGTATAACAAAGTTTTAGTGTTTGACTATGAACTATTAAACATAAAACTATGATAATAACTTAAACATTTGTATCCAATTTCAGGCTTCTTATAGTCCAGAAATTATCTCAATGACTGTGATATTTGACTATAGGCTCTGCCTCATCAGAATATTTTCATCCTCAGCTATTTGCTATTTAGAACTGCAATCAGTGTGTGTCCCAAACACGTAAGTATTATATGTTCGAGACAGATGTGTGTGTCTGTTAGGATGTTTTTAACTGCATGAAACAGACATCCCTACACAAATTAGCTTTTTAAAAGTGGGCATGGGAAGAGAAATTACTGGCTCACATGCCTGAAGAGTGTGAGGTGATGCATAATGTTGGCTCAAGGATGTGAAGAGGGCCTGGTGTTTCTCTCACCGTTGCCATCTCTACTTCTTAGCTCCCTTAGCTCCATCTTGTTTCCCTCTTTATGACGCAAAGATGGCTGCCAACAGTCCCTGAAGCCGCTTGCTTCTACATTAGCAAACAGGTAAGAAGGAAGTCAGTCTGTCCCAACAGTGCTCAGCCAAAGTCATGAAGTACACCCTGCTAGATGTATGTTTACATGATGTGTTCACCTCTCCAACATCACTGTGGTCAGGAGGATACCACATAATTATTTGCTTATATCCCTGGAGGTGGGAAAAGGTCAAACCAAAGTGGTAATTTCCAAAGGAGTTGTGGGGTGTCATTACCAAGAATTAGGAGAAATTGATGTCGGTCAGCAAACAATAGGTGTTAACCACAACATAGAACCATACTTTCCACTGTTAAAATATAAATGATATATGTTATAAATGATTATAAATGATAAATAGAGCATGACCCCAATTTTGATGTACAGATTTCTACGTGAAATATCTTTTGGCTTCAGTTATTTAACAACTTCTTTCTTTTTTGTTTTATAGATGTTTGTACCATTTCAATGTTAGAATCAATACATTAGCTAGCACGATTGTATATAAATTCTTACATGTATATACAATGGTCTTATAATAAATTCCTAAAAATTCAATTGTTGAGTTAAAAAAACAATCACCAATTGGGTTTTTGCACATCTTGCCTTCCCCAAAAGTTATACTTCCAGCAGCAGAGTACAGCAATGCCAGCTTCCAATAATATCACTCACCAAGTCAACAGGTAAAAATAACATCTCATTGTTGAAACATCTAACTTTTTTTTTTTTTTTCAACGTTTATTTATTTTTGGGACAGAGAGAGACAGAGCATGAACGGGGGAGGGGCAGAGAGAGAGGGAGACACAGAATCGGAAACAGGCTCCAGGCTCTGAGCCATTAGCCCAGAGCCCGACGCGGGGCTCGAACTCACGGACCACGAGATCGTGACCTGGCTGAAGTTGGACGCTTAGCCGACTGCGCCACCCAGGCGCCCCAAACATCTAACTTTTTGAGCACTACTAAAGATGGAATTATTCTGATATCAGTTATCCAATGATATTTAATTTTTTATCTATTAACATTTAATTAGTTGTTTGCTGATATCCTGGCTGTTCATTTCTCATTTTGCTCATCTTTACATATTAAAGATAGTAAACTTTGTCATATGTTGTAATTTTTGTTTCATTTGTCATTTTCTTTTTCTTTTTGTTTATGGTGGAGTTTAGTTGTTTGTTGCTTTTCTATATAGAAGTTCTACATTTTGACATAATCAAAATTACAAAGTATTTCTTTTAACATTTCTGTCTTAAATGTCCTTTTGAGAAATAACCTTCCTTATCCCACTTACTTCATTTTTTTAATTATATTTTCTTCTAGCATATTCATTGTTTCATATTTTACTTTTAAGTCTTTAATTCATCTAGAATTTACTTTGTTGTGAGATATGAGGTCAGGCCATAACCTTACTTTTTTCTAAGTGGCTAAATAGGATTCCTAACATAGTTGTTCCAGGTGGTGATTAAGAAGGCTGGCTCTGAAACCAGACTGGTGGGTTTGTGGCCTTCAGAAGTCAGCCCTCTTTTCTATATCCCATCTACAAAATAGAGATGAAAATAATGGTACCTACACTTCATAGGGTGGTTTCAACTGTGAAACGTGTTAAAGAACATGGAAAATTTGAAATACTGCCCAGAGCATAGCAAATGTTAGACACTGTTGTTACTACTATTTATTGAAAGATCTATCATTTGTCCTCTTGAGGTATTACCTTGGTGAAGTACTAAATATTTATCTCTATGTGGGTCTCTTTCCAGAATTTTTGTTTTCTGCTATTGGCTAGTCGGTTTACTTTTGCCTCTCTGCTGATTTTCAAAGGATTCATAACAATATTTCTGAAATCAGCAGAATGAATTTGTGACTTCTTCAGATAGCTTGGTATCTTGTTCTTATAAGCACTAGGAATCATTTCTTTCCTAGGTATCATGTCAATCTTGCAGGAGTCGGCTCTTATCACTAAGCTCTATGGATACCCTTTTGTGCTTAATTAGCTTATTCAGACTCAACTCTTCCACTTACTAGCCATGTACCTTGGGCAAGTTACCTCAACTCTCTTTGCTTTATTCGTAAAGTGGGGGTAATAATAGTTATGATCTCCTAGAACTCCTGTGAGGATTAAATGAAGTGATGCATGTAAATCATATAGTACAGTGAACATAATAATCCTAAAATAATTGTTAGTTGTTGGGGCGCCTGGGTGGCGCAGTCGGTTAAGCGTCCGACTTCAGCTCAGGTCACGATCTCGCGGTCCGTGAGTTCGAGCCCCGCGTCGGGCTCTGGGCTGATGGCTCAGAGCCTGGAGCCTGCTTCCGATTCTGTGTCTCCCTCTCTCTCTGCCCCACCCCCGTTCATGCTCTGTCTCTCTCTGTCTCAAAAATAAATAAAATGTTAAGAAAAAAAAAATTAAAAAAAAAAATAATTGTTAGTTGTTAATTTATTTTATTATTTTATTAAACCAAAGTTTCTTCTTCAATAAAGGGCCTGGCAAGTATTGAACATAAGTAGTCAGGATATAAGGGATACAGAGAAAAGAAGGCCAATGGTATTTTTTAATTAAAGTTATAATTTTTCCACTTAATATATAATTAATAGCATCCCAAATAGTACCTTGTACATAGCACAAAAAATTGCTTAAAATTAAAAAAGTGCTCAAAAAATTGTTGAACTGGCAAATATAAAGAAATCGTATTGTCTTTCTGTCTGTGCAATGCTGAGGATCTCATGTGAAGTAAATACTGAGAAAGAAAAACTTCACTAATAATGTTCCTTAAGAAATGTAAATTAGGGGCACCTGGGTGGCTCTGTCAATTAAGCGGCGACTTCCTCTCAGGTCGTGATCTCATGTTCATGGTTTCCTGAGTTTGAGCCCCACATTGAGCTCTGTGCTGACAGCTCAGAGCCTTGAGCCTGCTTCAGATTTTGTGTCTCCCTCTCTCTCTGCCCTTCCCCCACCACCGCTTGTGCTGTCTCTCTCTCTCTCTCAAAAATAAACATTAAGAAAACAAAAAATATATAAATTAATAAAATAGTATTAAGATTCTTGTTCAAGGCTTCTGGTACAACTTTTCCCCATGATCATCACATATTTATACATATATACAAGAGAGAGATAGTAAAAAGAGAAAAAATGCTTAGGGATTAGTAGAGCAATAATTCCATTTTCTTCAGACCTGTGTTCTTTGCAAGCATGTCCACAGACTAATCACCCTCTTTTATAATCTATATAACATGCATTCATGTGTGTATGTGCATATACTTACACAAATAGGCATTTGTGTAATGCCAATTGCACAAATAGGCATTTCTTGACATTTTAAACCATTCCAGATTGGCTCAATTCCAGTTAATCACATTAAAATGTCAAGAAACTAAGTATTAAAGATACAATCTAGTCCCTCTTGAACTTATTTACTTGTTCTTTTAAAAAAAAAAAATACAGCAGGAAGCAGCTGACCACTCCCTTCCTTTCAGCAGGCAGTCTATGTCTTCTTGTTTTCTCTGGGCAGGCTCTTTTACCATGTAAAAAGATGGAGAGGCAGAGAATCACAAACTCATATGAGAGAAGGTGTGGTCATGCATGCTATTTTGTCCTGAGGTTTAAAGTGCTGAGGCAAGGCCACAGAGAAAGACACTGTGAGTCTCCAACTCTGAGTCATCTTGGGGGTGCCAGTAGCATCTGAGATGTTATGCCAAAGAATTATTAGGAACCAAAACATTAAAATCACTCCAATGTGAGTGTGAAACTCAATCTTCTTGACTTTTGGAGGAGACTTGTTTCCTTTACAATTCCACCATTTTCAATGCCAGTAATTGCACACTGGATCAAAAGACTGATGAGGAGTGGAATTGGAAACCTGGAGATAATTTAAGAATAGCTTAGGTAACTAGACCCAGTCTTTGAAGAAGAACTCTATGGGGGAGGTCTTAAATGATCTGAAGGCTTGACCACAATTACTTAGACACCACCACAGAATAAGAAAACACCACTTATGTTTACATGGCATCTAAAAATTCAGCTATGTCAGCTAGAGTTGATTTTTACAGCCATTTTCACAAGTGATTTAAGTCACTAACTAATTGGCAAATGTTCAATTCCCATCCACTCTGGTTATCTACGTCAAAAGAAATAAACCTGTCAATGCAGCCAGAATCAGAGAATTTCTTTACTGCTCTGTGAGACATGTTCCTCTGCTATACTGAATCAAATAATACACTTTTCATAGTCAACTCAGTATTTAAAGGTAGATGTACTTCCTACTTACTATGTAGCTTTATGTTTTAAATTTCATTTAAGACAAACTCCTGAAGTCCAAGGGCCTTTTTCTAAAGATTTGTTAAAAAAAATACATAGATGATTATGATGATGATTATGATGATGATGACAGATAGATAGGTAGATAGATAGATGATAGATAGATAGATAGATAGATAGAACATAGGAACCATTTAATGAATATGCCCCAGGTTAAAAAAGTAAAATATAATTTTATCCATATTCATTAATTTGTTATTCATTCATTGCACACATTTTATTAAATGCAAGTCACTGTTCAGGCATTGAAGATGAAACAGTGATCCAGAAGACAAATATTTTTCTCTGCCCTTCCTGGAGCTTCTAGTCTAATAGAGGAAATTGCAAATAATTAGATAACCTCACAAGCAAATACAGAATTCACTGGGCCAAGTGAGTACAAATGGGAGAAAAACAGGAGGATCTGAAAAAGCCAAGGAGGTAAGGGAGGTCTTCTCTGAGAAGTGATAGTTGAGGTGATCTCTGAAAGGAGAAAAGGATAGGCAATGACTAGGTAAAAACAGGAAGAAATGATAGCTCAGGTAAAGGGATCACCATGTGCAAAGGCTATACAGCAGAAGAAAGCAAAGAGGGTAGAGATTAAAAAGAAAGTCATTGGAACACTAAGAAGTAGGGGGTAGGGTACAAGATAGAGCTGGAGAACCATGCTCAGAAGTTTTGTCTATACTTTAAGACCAATGGGAATGCATTGAAAGAATCTAAGCAGGAGTGTAACATGGTTAGAATTACATTTTAGTAACAATTAGTCTGGATGTAATATAGAGATTGGCCTAGAGGGAGGCCAGAGGGCCTATGGGGAAACCAGCTAGAATATCAGGAATAAGCTATTGCTGTTCTGGCAATGATGGTAGCTTAGATCAAGATGGTACCAGTGGGGATGGGTCAAAGAAAACACCACCAGACTTGAATCAGACTTGAAGGAGGAGAGAGGCATATGGAATATGCTTATGTAACAAAACTAACTGCTTTTGGAGGTGGACGGGTAGGTTAAAACAATACAATACTTCATAAGGCCAAATATTGTTCATGACACAGACAACTGGCATTCTAAATCTAAATAAGTCTAAATCCAGAATTGTGACTACTTTATGTTGCTCTGAGGTCTTACACTGGCCTCCTAGAGCCAGTCTAAGAATAAACTCCAAGATACTGGGGAGGGTCTACTTCTGGCTAAAGATATAGAAAGGCATAATGACTATCACTTTCATCATAACAAAAGATAACAACAGATAAACAATAAACTAAAAATTATATTTTTCAGGGTGCCTGGGTGGCTCAGTTGGTTGAGCGTCGGACTTTTGAGTTTGGTTCAGGTCATGATCTCACAGTCATGGGTGTGAGTCCCGCATAGGGCTCTGTACTGACAGAATGGGTCCTGCTTGGGATTCTACTTCTCCCTCTCTCTCTGCCCCTCCCCTGCTCATGCACACACACACACACGCACACACACACACACACACACACTCTCTCTCTAATGAAAACAATACACATATTAAATAAATAAATAAATAAATAAATAAATAAAAATTATATTTTTCTCTAAAGCCATCAAAGGCTTTAGACCACTAGACATGCATACAAGTCTAAATAAACTAATTCCAGAGAGGGACTTGCCATTCAAAGAAGAGCGCAAAGTGGTGGTTATTTTCATACTTGGGACAAATTGCCTAGCCTGAGTACAGGCAGGTAGAAAAGTAAGCCTGACATAGACAAAATAAGTTTGCTGGAATGAAAAGAAATCAAAGGAACTTTTAACAACAGTGTGGGCTAGCATGAAACACTGAAATCTGAAACACCAAAGTACATCTTCCAAAACAACAATTCTACCTCATGGGAATTCTGCTGAGTCAGAAGCAGTTGGGGCAGAGCTCAGAGGTAAAGAGAAATTTCCCAGTCCCTTCTGCACTTAGGTTCCAGAACCCTTCTGGAGTTGAATCTGGAGGTGAAATCAAACTAACTAAAACTTGAACCAAATCCCCTTCTAGTTCAAATCTTAAAAATTCCAAACAGATCAGCCCCCTAGATATGAAGGAAGAAGTTGGAGGTGAGGCTGAAAGGCTAAGAGAAATCTTCATAATTTCATTGCCAAAAGGCAAACTAAAATTAATTAAACTTGTATCCCAGTCCCAGTTCAGCTAAACTCATGATACGAACTAGATAAAAATTCCCTTCCCAAACTTCAAGACAGAGGAAAGGGGAAAGCCATCTCTGGGAAAAAACAAAACAAAAATATGCAATCTTCTTTTATGCAAAATGTCTGACATACAGTAAAAAATTATGAGATACACAAATAAGAAAGAAAATGTGTCCAAAATCAAAAAAAAAAAAAAAAGAAAAGAAAATAGTCAACAGAGGAAACCCCTGATGGCCAGATATTGCAATAAGTAGATGAGGTCTCTAAAATATGTTAAAGATTATGTTAACTATATTAAAGTTAGACAAGGATAGGTGAACAAAAGAAACTAAAGAGAAACTAAAGCTCTAAAGAAGACCCAAAGTGAAATTCTAGAATAGAAAAATATGACATCTGAAACAAAGAATGTAATAAATAAGCTTAAAAGCAGATTGAAACAACAGAAAAATCAGTGAGCCCAAAGATAAGTCAACAGAAAATAGCCCAAGTGAAGTACAAAAGGAAAAAAGAATTAAAATACTAAACACAGTGTCAGAGATACATGGGTTAATACCAAAGGATAACTGGAACACTCAGAGTTACACCCTCTTTCAACATGGAATTTAATTAGAAGTTGATAATAAATTGATAATTAGAAAAACCCTCAAATATTTAGAATTTGAACTACATACTTCTAAAAAACTCCATGGGTCAAAGAAGAAATGAAATAGAATTTGTAAAATATTTTGTACTGAATGATAATAAAAACACAAACATCAAAATTTGTGAGATGCAGCTGAAGCAGTGCTTACAGGAAAAGTGATAGCTTTAAATGCACATATGAGAAAGAAAGAAATTATTTAAAACAAAGAATAAAAGGCATAAAGATTGATGAGTAAGAAATGATATTTCACTCTTTGTTTCCGACAATATAATTATGTATGTAGAAAATTCAAAGAATCAATAAACAAACTACTTAGGGCTAAGGAGTGAATCTGCAAGGTCACAGGATACAATGGCAACATATAGAAATCAATTGTATGGGGAAATGACAGTCTCTTCAATAAATGGTTCTGGGAAAACTGGACAGCTACATGCAAAAGAATGAAACTGGACCATTTTCTTACACAATAAAGTTTTAAGAATAAACTTAAAAATGGATTAAAGACCTAAATATGAGACTCGAAAATAAAACTCCTATAAGAAAATGGACAGTAATCTCTCTGACATTGGCCTTACCAACATTGTCTATATATGTCTCCTCAGGCAAGGGGAACAAAAACAAAAGTAAACTAGTGGGACTACACCAAAAATAAAAAGCTTTTACACAACGGAAGAGACATCAACAAAACAAAAAGGCAACCTACTAAATGGGAGAAGATACTTGCAAATGACATACCCGATAAGGAGTTAATATCCAAAATACAAAAAGAACTTATACTATCCAACAACAACAAAAAAAGTCCTATTTAAAACTGGGAAGATGACCTGAATAGACATTTTTCTAATGACATACAGATGGCCAACAGACAAATGAAAAGATGCTCAATATCAATAATCACAGGCAAATGCAAATCAAAACCACACTGAGATGCTACCTCACACTAGTCATAATGAATAATATCAAAAAGACAGAATTAAGTGTTGGAGAGGATGTGAAGAAAAGGGAACCTTCATGCACTGTTCATAGGAACGTAAACTGGTACAGCCACTGTGGAAACAGTACCTTCCTCAAAAAGTTAAAAATAGAAATACACACAATCCAGTAATTCCACTACTGGGTATTTACCCAAAGAAAATGAAAACACTAATTTGAAAAGATATATACTCACTCCTATGTTTACTGAAGCATTATTTACAATAGCCAAGATAGGGAAGCAACCCAAGTGTGCATCAATAGATGAATGGATAAAGAATATGTGATAGATACACACACACACACACACACACACACTGGAATATTACTTAACCATAAAAAGAATGAGATCTTGCCATCTGCCATCCATTTGCATGGATGGACCTAGAGGATATTATGCTAAGTGAGATAAGTCAGATGGAGAAAGATATATGCCATAGGATTTCACTTGTATGTGGAATCTAAAAAACAAAACAAATGAACAAACAGAAACAGACTCATAAAAACAGAGAACAAACTAATAGTTAACCAGAAGTGATGGCGGAAGGGGAGGATGGGCAAAATGGGTGAAGGGCAGTGAAGTACCGGGTTCCAATTATGGAATGAAGAAGTCCTGGGAGTGAAAAGTACTGCATAGGGAATATAGTCAATGGTATTTTAGTAGTGTTGCGTGGTGAAAGATGGTAGCTATACTTGGGGTGAGCACAGCAGAATGTACATAGTTGTTGAATCACTATGGTATACATCTCAACTAATGTAACATTGTGTCAACTAGATTTTAATAAAAAATAAATAAAATTAAAAAAAAATAAAAAGCTGAACTCAAAAGAAAGAATGAAGAAAATATAAGTTAAATATACAGGGGAATATGAAAGTAAATAAGAGACAGGAAGAAATTAAGCCACATGATTTATAAATATATTATAATAATGTAAATATTATAAATAGTATTTGAAATACAAAGATTTACTTCCACACGTGAAAAAAATCTACTGTATTTCTGTATCCTAACAAAAAAATTAGAAAATGAAATTCATAAAATACTATTTGTAATAGCATTAAACACCTAAAAATCAATGTTTTAATATATGCATAAGTCCTCTATACTTATAAACCACAAAACACTGCTGAGAGAAATTCTAAATAAATGGAGCGATATGCCATGCTTAAGGAATGAAGGACTCATTATTGTTAAGATATTTATCCTCAAAAAAAGAGGTATCAATTCTCCCCAAATTAATTTATAGTATACAAAGTATATATAGTATATATAAAACAGTTTCAATCAAAATCTTAGAAGTTTCTTTTCAGATTTTAAGACATTATAAAATTGAATTAATTAAGATGTTGGCCTGAGGAAAATCTTCTATTCATAAAAGAAACCATTAAAGAAGTGAAAAAGGCGAGCCACTGACTATGAGAACATCTTCACAATGTATGTATATATAAAGATTGATTTCTAGAATACACAAGGAAGTTATACAAATCAATAATTGAAAAAAAATAAGCCAATTAAAAACAAGGGAGAGAGTTAAACAGAAATCTTCCAACGAAAGGTACAGAATAGCCAATAAGCACATGAAAAGGTGTTTGACATCATAGATTACCAGGGAAATATAAATTAAAGCCATAATGAGATATCACTATCTGGTTAAAATTTGAGTGACCATATCAAGTGCTGGTGAACATGTGAAGCAGCTAGAATTCTCATACATTGCCTGTGGGGGTGTAAAAACACCATCACTTTGGAAAATAATTTAGCAGGTTTTTATAAATTCAACATACCCTAACTTATGACATAATTCCACTCCTAGGAATATACTTAAGAGAAATGGAAGCATATGCCTACAAAATTACTTGTACACAAAAGTTCACAGAAGTTTTATTCCTAACTGCCAAAAACTGTCAACAAACCAGATGTCCACCAAAAAGAGTAAGTCAACTGTGGTATATTCATACAATGGATTTCTAGTCAACAATAAAAAAACAAACAAAACTAAACCTAAAGATACATGCAACAATGCAGATGAATGCACTGAGTAACAGAAGCTAGAGGCAAAAGATTACATGCCATCTGATTCCATTTATATGAAAACCAACTACAGACAAGATTCCTATATGGTGACAGAAATCAGAATAGGGTTTGCCTCTGGGGCAACAGAGGAATGGACTAGAAAGTGGCACCAAACACCTTTCGGGATAATGAAAATTAATGGTTACACAGGAGTACATACATCCATCAGAACTCATTGAACTATACACTTAGATCTGGGCATTTTGCTGTGTGTAAATTATTTCCTCAATAAAGGAAAGAGGGAAAAGAAAAGAATCCTGAGAGCAAAACCACTTAACCATATGAAAGAAGACACAGATATACTCAAATGTAAGTTCCATTCTGTATGCAGAATACTGAATTTATTATAAAAACACAACTTCACAATGCAAGGGAAAAGTAAAAAGAAAGTAATATGAAATGAAGCAAAATGCAAAATTTTACTTTAAAAAACAGACGCACATAGAACACATACATTTTTACAAGCCTGAGAGATTCCTCCTTTAGTAATCTGTCTACAGTCAGGGCCAGCCCCAGAAAAGTTTGTTAACATTTTTATATCGTGAAATGTAGTTTCAGTGATTAGCCTCAAAGATACTGAGTGGCAGCTGGTGGAAACAGCTGGGCTCTGGAGCCAGGTAAACCTAAATTCAAAGCCTGTCTGTGCCCAAATTGCTCTGTGACTTGGGCCAGAATCTCTACCTATCTGCCCCTCAATTTCTTCATCGGTAAATGGAGAAAGGATTGTCCTGAACTTTATTTTTTTAGACATTACAATTTTTCTTTAATTTTTTAAAAATGTCGGGGAGCCTGGGTGGCGCAGTCAGTTAAGCATCCGACTTCAGCCAGGTCACGATCTCGCGGTCCGTGAGTTCGAGCCCCGCGTCAGGCTCCGGGCTGATGGCTCAGAGCCTGGAGCCTGTTTCCGATTCTGTGTCTCCCTCTCTCTCTGCCCCTCCCCCATTCATGCTCTGTCTCTCTCTGTCCCAAAAATAAATAAAAAACGTTGAAAAAAAAATTTAAAAAAAAATGTCTATTTATTTTTGAGAGACAGAGAGAGACAGAGCATGAGCGGGGGAGGGGCAGAGAGAGACAGAAAGACACAGAATCTGAAAAGGCTCCAGGCTCTGAGCTGTCAGCACAGACCCCGATGCGGGGCTCGAATGCACAAGCCATGGGATCATGACTTGAGCCGAAATTGTATGTTCAACCAACTGAGCTGCCCAGGCACCCCAGGATTGTTCTGAACTTTAAAGAAGATAACATATGGGAAGCACTTAGTCCCTGACAGATAGGCAGCTCTCACAACTAGTGGCTGTAATTATTACTGATGGGGAGGAGAGAGCCCAAGGAAAGGTGGAGGAAATAGGTGGGAGCCCAAGTTTTCAAAAGGGAGGTGTTCCTTTTGCTGAGCAACCAACTCCTGGGTCACCTTTGCTGAATGTTTAGACCTTAGAGGGTATTTTTTATATTAATGAAACTGCTGTATCCTCCCTCATTTTACGGCCCCAGAGGTCTGATTCTGGGTTGGCCCCTCAGCACCCACAAAACGACTAAATGCACAAACAACGGGACTCAGAATGGCTACCTGGGTTTTCCATAACGTGGATGCCATTCAATACATAGTTTTCAAGGATAATAGAAACTGCCACCGGCTGACTTCAAATCCCACTCCTTCAGAAAAATGTAATTATAGGAATAGTAGAATGACTTTCAGATCACTTTTCTAAACATGAGTTTAGTACCTCAGGGATTTCCCCATATCAAGATCCTACCTGAAGAGTCTACGTACCCTGTCCCCGGGGAAACAGGCACGTCTGCTTCCTTATGTTTGCCTATAGAGGTTGAAGATAATCCCAGTAGAGATTATATATAATCTGGGCCCAAAATAGGATTTCTGTGGTTTCGCACTGTTGTCATCGCATCACATCAGAGAATCTCAGAAGTGCGAGGGATCTCTTTAGAGATCACACCATCTCCTTCACAGCCCCACTACTAAGAATCCGTGGTTAGTTCTATCATTTCCATTGTCTTGAACTTCATTACACTGAAAGTCTCCTTAATTCATGGATAGAGAGCTCAGATTGCAAAATTCTTTCTTCTGATGAATTAAAAATCTCCCTGTCACATATTCCCTCAGGATTCCTTACCCACCTGTGGAAGAAAACCGGGATTGATGCACTTCCCCGTCACAAGGCAGGTCTTCCCCTACTTTTGGAGTAGCCAGCAATTTCCCTGACCACACCATCCAAACCAAGATGCTCCTTATTGTTATCTACTTATGCCCGTGCTCAAAGTGCATATCATAATTTGCTATCGCTTTTTGTATGTCTTTTTTAAAGTTTATTTATTTTGAGAGAGAGAGAGAGAGAGAGAGAGAGAGAGAGAGAGAGAGAGAGGAAGAGTGTGTGTGTGTGGAGGGGGAGGGGCATTGAGAGAAGGAGAGAGAGTATCCCAACCCACAGAACCCGACTTGGGGCTTGATCTCATGAACCGTGATATCATGACCTGAGATGAGATCAAGAGTCAGGAGATTAACCAACTAAGCCACCCAGGCGCCCCGTATGTCTCTTTTATAAGAGAAGGTTAGCTCTCAGAAGGGCCACACTGAGCTGTCTTAGTTATGGCTGTACCGCCAACGCACGACTGAACCTGTCACATCATGGGTACTCAATAGACACTGGATACATGTGAGGACATGTCTTTAGATACTTTTAAATAGCTCATATTCTCTCCTTAGTTGTCTACGACCAGACCATATATCTTTATTCCTTCTGAGAGTTTTCAAATTGCAAAGCCCAGAGAGCAAGCAGGCAACAAATCTCTGTAAAGGGGGCCGCTACAAAGAAATGGGAAATGGTGAGGTGGTGGAACTGGCCAGAGTGTGTGCTTTGCCCGAAGGCACTCAATTTCAAGAAATTTTTAACCACTAGGATTACTGAGCGTAACATGTCTGTGGCTGGATTGGGCCTGCAGGTCACCATTTTACAAGCCCTCTTTCAACACTTCTTTCTTGAACACAGTTTCCAGATTCCCTCATCTCCCTCCCCTGGAAATATTCCAGTATTTCAGTATTCCTCTTAAAGTTTGCTTAATTGACTAGGAAGTCACAGCACACAGGGCGCAGGGTACATAGCACTATTACTTACCTTCTGTGGTCTGGAGAGTAAATGACTCTCTGAGCAGTCCAGAAGGCCTGAGGTCTCTCAGCAGATGTCCCACATTGTTGTTGGCTCCAATTGAGTTTGTAGTCAATTCATCTTTTTTTACCATGAGCTGCTGACAAGCCACTTAATGATGATAATATTTATGAAACAGCCTAAACAAGGATCTCTGGCCATGGAAGAATTCAGACCATACACTTCTTGATGATGTTTTCTTTCCACACAAATCTTGATAAGAAGAACAGGATTCCCTAACTGCTCTGATCTCCCACAGACAGATGAGGCCCAAGTAACCAATCTAATCACGAAGGGAATCGTCCAGTCAGTTGCTCTTCCTGACTCAGGTAATGAAACTAGACCAATAGACCTGGCTGCATCCCAGAATCATCTCTGGCATCCTCCCTGGAGATTCTAAGTCTGGAGCACAAGGAATCTGTATTATCAACAAGTTCCCTAGATAATGTGGCACATCCAGGAGCCCAAATTTGGGGACCACTGTCTAGATTAACAGTATCAGCATCACTTGAAAATTCTCAAAATTCTGGAAGTGAGGCCCTGTAAGTGACAGATGCATCCTAAAAATTAAGAGCCACTGATCTAGATCAGGGTTGATGAACTTAAAAAAAAATTTTTTTAAATATTCGTTGATTTTTGAGAGAGAGAGAGTGTGAGAGGGGGAGGGGCAGAGAGGGAGGGAGACATGGAATCTGAAGCAGGCTCCAGGCTCCGCACAGCTCAACACAGAGCCTGACACGGGGTTCAAACTCACAAACCAGGATATCATGACCTGAGCAGAAGTCCCACGTTTAACTGACTATGCCACCCACATGCCCCAATAAACTTTTTAATGAAAGAGCCAGAGAGCAAATATTTTAGGCTTTTGGGGGCAAGAGGCAAAATTGAAGGTATTATATTGGTACTGATATAACTGTTTAAAATGTAGCCATTTGTTATAGGTTAAATTGTGTCCCACCCTCCCCCTCTCCAGAGAAGATATGTTGATTTCTTAATTTCTAGTACCTCAAAATGTGTCTTTGTTTGGAAAAATAGTCTTTGAGAAATAAGCAAGTTCAGATGATTATCATTAGGACAGGCCCTAATCCAATGTGGCTAGTGTCCTTATAAAAAGGGGAAATTTGGACATAGAGAGAAATACAGGAGAATGTCATCTACAAGCCAAGGAATGCCTGAGGCTACCATAAGCTAGGAGTGAGGCAGAGAACATGTCCTCCCTCACAGCCCTGAGGAGGAACCAACCCTGCTGGTACCTTGGCTTTGGACTTAGCCTCCACAAATGTGAGACAATAAATCTAAGCTTAAGTCACTCAGTTTGTGGTACTTTATTATGGCAGCCTGAGAAAACTAATACATTATTTAAAAGGTAAAAACAATTCTTAGCACAAGGGTCAAATACAAACAAGCAGGCAGATATGGCTCATGGACCATATCTAGACTATGCCCAACCATACTTGGCTCCCCAAGTTCCAAGCAATCAACCCATTGTTCTTAATCTCATAATCTCTAAAACCCAGTCTTAGCTCCCCAAGTCCAACTCAAACATTATCTCTTTGGAGATGTTTTCCCTAACCTCTCTGTAATGTTGACCATGTACTTCAAGGGTCTTGCCCGTCTTGCTCCCTGCTGTATCCTTAGAAACTGACACATAGCAACTTTCAATAAATATTCAATGAATGAGTGAATTTAAGACAGATAATCAGAAGCTCTTTCAGCTGGCAGAGACTGTAAATTTCATTAATCACATTCCTTTATTTTTCAGAGAGGCAACTTAAACCTATGGGATATCACTGATTGCCTAAAGTGACATGGCAGAAAACCCAGGATTAAAATCTACTTGTCTAATCCGGATGGCCAACAGGCACATGAAAAGATGTTCAGCGTCGCTCCTTATCAGGGAAATACAAATCAAAACCACACTCAGGTATCACCTCACGCCAGTCAGAGTGGCCAAAATGAACAAATCAGGAGACTCTAGATGCTGGAGAGGATGTGGAGAAACGGGAACCCTCTTGCACTGTTGGTGGGAATGCAAACTGGTGCAGCCGCTCTGGAAAACAGTGCGGAGGTTCCTCAAAAAATTAAAAATAGACCTACCCTATGACCCAGCAATAGCACTGCTAGGAATTTACCCAAGGGATACAAGAGTACTGATGCATAGGAGCACTTGTACCCCAATGTTTATAGCAGCACTCTCAACAATAGCCAAATTGTGGAAAGAGCCTAAATGTCCATCAACTGATGAATGGATAAAGAAATCGTGGTTTATATACACAATGGAGTACTACGTGGCAATGAGAAAGAATGAAATATGGCCCTTTGTAGCAACGTGGATGGAACTGGAGAGTGTGATGCTAAGTGAAATAAGCCATACAGAGAAAGACAGATACCATATGGTTTCACTCTTATGTGGATCCTGAGAAACTTAACAGAAACCCATGGGGGAGGGGAAGGAAAAAAAAAAGAGGTTAGAGTGGGAGAGAGCCAAAGCATAAGAGACTGTTAAAAACTGAGAACAAACTGAGGGTTGATGGGGGGTGGGAGAGAGGGGAGGGTGGGTGATGATTATTGAGGAGGGCACCTTTTGGGATGAGCACTGGGTGTTGTATGGAAACCAATTTGACAATAAATTTCATATATTGAAAACAAAAATCTACTTGTCTAGACTTCCAAACCCACAGTCTTTTTATTGCACCTCACCACCTCTTAAGCATACCTAAGCCTGTCCTGAAACACCGCACTTAAGACACAACACATTATCCACATTGTTACATGAGAGGTTCTCAACTAAGAAGGGATGTTGGGAACTTAAGTATGATTAACACCTGCCTATAAAGCAGAAGGCCACAGGCAGGTTGAGCAGGAGGTACACCAGAACATTTACTGAAGAAAGCTCTGTGGTAGACATTTACCAGGGCTACCTAGCTCCCATCTCCCTTTATAACCACACCTCTGTTTCATTTTGGGAAATCAGCTCTTTACCAGTGTGTAGCCATGACAGGAGGTCATTCTTAGAGGTGCCTTCTAACTACATAGAAAAAGACCAATCCATACAATACCTGTCCACAGATACAGTCAGAGGCCTGTACATGGCCTAAAGTCACTCAATGGGACACTGTCTCCCAGATTTTGTAACTCCCCGGTGATACAGGACTCAGTATATTAGTTATATATATCATCGCTGTGTAGCAAATAATCAAAACTTAGCATCTTTTTAGAAATTTTCTTCATGTTTATTCATTTCTGAGAGACAGACAGAGATAGAGTGCAAACAGGGGTGGGGCAAAGAGAGAGAGAGAGACAGAATCCCAAGCAGGCTCTAGGCCTCGAGCTGCCAGCACAGAGCCTGATGCAGGGCCTAAACCCACAAACCATGAGATCATGACCTGAGCCAAAGTTGGACACTTAACTGACTGAGCCACCCAGGCGCCCCCACAAACTTAGCATCTTAAATCAACATGTGTTTATTTGTTCATAGTTCTGTAGGTCAGAATTCGGGGGTGTCGTGGTTGTGTTCTTTGCTCACAGTCTGTGATGGCTAATTTTATGTGTCAACTTGACTGGGTTAAGGGATGTTCACATAGATGGTAAAATATTATTCCTGGGTATATCTATGAGGATGTTTCTGGAAAAGATCAGCATCTGAATCGATGATGGCCCTCACCAATGCGGGAAGGCATCATCCAACTGTGGGCCTGAATAGAACAGAAAGGTGGAGGAAGGGCAAATCTGCTCTCTGCTTAAGCTGGGACATCTATCTTCTCCTGTGTACACACACACACACACACACACACACACACACACACATACATCATATATGTCCTATGTATATGTGTGTCATATATATATATATATATATATCTATCTCCTATTGGTTGTTTCTCTGGAGAACCCTAATACAAGATCTCACAAGATGTTGGCTGGCTGTGTTCCCATCTGACACACCTCTTCCAAGCTCATTCCTGTTATTAGAATTCAGTTCCGTGCAGCTGTAGGACTGAGGTCTTTGTTTCCTTCTTAGCTGTTGGCCAGGGGTCACTTATAGCTCCTTGCAGTCATTTTGTGGTCCTGGCAAATGGACCATCTTGAAGATGGGGGGCCATCTTCAAAGCCAGCAATGGCACATAACATCATTCTGATGCTTTGAATCTCTCGGACTTCCCTTTCTGCCTTCCTCTTCTCCTTTAAAGACCTCTATGATTAAATCAGACCCATCCTGATAATCCCCACATGTTAAGGTCAACTGATTTAGACCTCAAACCTAGGAAAATCCTTCCACATCAGTACCTAGATCAGTGTTCTACTAAATAACAAGGGAACATGAACCTTGGGACCTCTATAGAATTCTGCCTACCTAGAGGTCATCTTCATTGCACAGGCAACAGTAGTTGTAATGTCCCAGCCACTTGGTTCCTGCTAGGAGACAGAGACAGCTGTTCTGTTTCCTACTTCCTATTTCTTGGGCCTTTGGTGTTTCCTTGGTTCTTTTCATTCCCATGCTCCCAGCCTCTCATCAAATCTGATAACTCCTAATATAAATGAATAAATCTCTATTTACCCGATATTAGCCAAAGACTTCTGTTGTAGTCAAGAAACCTGCCTCAAGCTCCAGAAGATGTCCAGCAATCCACCACAAAACAAGGATTCTTCTGGAAGGGGGAGTGTGGTAGGATAGGGAAAGATCCACGGACAGCTCTGTCAAACCACATATCACCATCCTCATAAATCTGACATGCTGCTTTAAAACATTAGAGTTGTGCTAAACCATAGGAAAGCAACCATGTTTGCTTGTTTGTTTAAATATGGAATGCTTCATGAATTTGTGTGTCATTTAGAGCAAGGATCATGCCTTATTCTGTATTATTTCATTTAAACAAAAGTAGTCAGTGGTCTATATGGTAAAAACTAATTAACTTGGTCAAACTGAACAAAGATGTTTTAATTTTTTTTTAAAGAAGGGACTAGACAGAAGCTGAAATTAAACAATCTGACACTAGTTGGAAAGTGAAAAAATCTGTCAAAAAATCTTTTGACCTCATATGGTTGTTATTACTAATTTAAATTCATGTTTTCCTAAACCAAATAAATTCTTCCCATAGACTCAGCCAGATAACACATGCCTCAAGGTTCAGGTTTTATACCCGAGCTTGTGTGCAAGGTCACCTTTCAATACAAAAGCTAACATGGGCAGGATTTCTAGGGCAGTTTCGATGGAAGCCTTCATGTATCAACATAGCCCTTTCCAGTCCAAAGTTTTCTCCCAGGGATTTCTTTGTTCCATGGGGTGAAAAGACTTGGTCAATCCATTTGAATCTGGTCACAAGAGCTCAACCTGTTACCTTTCAACCTAGATTTTTCTGATCATAGTCCAATTCAAAAAGTATTAACTGCCCCAGACTAGACAGGGTGATTGGCCTAGGCAAGAGTGGCTAAGCAGTCCAGACTGCACAGAAAAGGGAAGACCAAAGCCACCCCCTCTCACCCTGAACTTTGATTTTGTTTATAGATGGCAACATTTATGTGGAAAAATGTGTTTGCGCCAGCCTCCTTGAGCAGCGCTGGGGCAGCTCTTTCCTCCTTTGTTGAACTGAGCTTGGAAAAAGCACCTCGGAGTGAGGAATGGCTGGCACTGGGCAGAACACGCTGTATATTTCCACAGTCTGCTCCAACATAAACAGACCAGGCTTATTAGTTCATGAAAAGCCAGGAACTCCGCTGCTCAGGAAGACAAGGGCCACATCCAGGGAAATCAGGAAACAGATCAAGCTCACGCTTTGTGCCCATCTTCCTCCATTCCCTTGCCGTACATATCCAGGGCTCTTCCTTCCCTCTGCATAGCTTTGGTACCCTACAATGTGGCGTTTAGCCATTAGCTCCAGGATGTGGTGTTCTGTGCCTTTCAGGCATCCTTGGTTTTTAGGAGCAGGCAGGGGAAGTGAAGGAGACATTTCCTACTCTGAGCTCTTGATTAGTGTATGTAAAGGGCATTTGAGCAGCACAGAGATATAGCATTCAGACTATGGGGACTGATGGCCCAGATTTGGATCCATTTACATCACTGTATTTGTCAGGGGAAGTGCTATAATTAACAACATAAACCCCAAGTCTCAAGGACTCATAGAAAACAGGTTTACTACTCACTCAGGTCACTCTACAATGTGCTTTTGGCCAAGAGGGTCTATTTTCTGCAGGGACCCAGGCTCATTGCAGCCATGACATCCTCCAGGGCCCTGGAGTTAGCAAGTCAGGGAAGAGTGATCATGGTCTGGAGATGTGTCTTACTCTCACCCACTAGCCATGGACAAGCACTTAGTTACACAGTCTTATCCACCTACCTGCAAGGGAAGCTGGGAAATGTAGTGTAGCTGTGTGCCCAGAGGGAAATGGAAAATGGTTTGGTGAACAACTACCCAGTCTCTGCCATTAGTTGCTTACTTAAGAAAGTTTCTGTGTTATATGTTTTAGCTTCTTTCCCTGTCAATTGGGTGTATTAGGATCCTCCAGAGAAACAAAATGTGTGTGTGTGTATGTGAGTGTGTGGGGGTGGGGGAAGTGGAGGAGATGCATACAGAGACAGAGACAGAGACAGAGGGAAAACTGAAAAGCTGCAAGGTAGTTTTGTAGGCAAGAGTTCTCCTAGGCTTGAGTTTGAGTCTGAAGGCAGTCTGGAGGCAAAATTCTTTCAACTGATTGGATGAGGCCCATCACATTATGGAGGTATTCTGTTTCACTCAAAGTCTACTGATTTAAATTTAACCTCATCCAAAAAATACCTTCAAAGCAATATCTAGACTAGTGTGTGACCAAATATATGGGCACCGTGGCTCGGCAAGTTAATACATAAAATTAACCATTATGATGGGTATGATAAATTAGTATTAAAAAGCACCCAGGACCATGTCTGGAACCTAGAAAGGGTCTCTGTAAACATCACTTTACTGTCACTACTGTTGCTATATTATGTCACCACTACTACCTGAGGCCTGAACACAGAACCAGAGCACTACCACCACCTTACCATTCCCCTCAACTACCCCATCAAACCAGCTAGGGAGTTATTGACCTAGAAAGGGCTTATCTTACTTAGACAAATATTTTCTTTATTTTTTTCAAAGAGCTTTCCCATCTACTATTTTACTCGGTCATTCACTCAAACTTATGAAGCAGGCAGGGCAAAATTATGCCTACTGTTCTTATTTTAGAGCTGAGGTTCAGAGAGGATGGCTGTCCTCCCACCCACCCTTCCTAATCCGTGTCTTATTCCATCCTCCATTTTGTTTCAGGAGATTCACCCCTGCCCAGTGTGAGAGGTGGCTTTCTTCCAACCTGATTGAAAATTCATTATCTAGATTTCCCACAGAAGTCATAATGTAACAAGTGTTGAGTACGATTAATTGAAATACTCCTATTAATACTACACTTCAAGTATTCCATGAATTAAATAGGTTTTTGTACACAGATCTTGGGGAATCCAATTCACCATGTAAAACATTTGAACTATTATTCCCAAGGAAAAACAAGCCCCACTATTCAAGAAATAAGCATATGAATGAATCTGGGGTCTGACTATTTGTAAGAGGGGATTCCTGCATGAGTGCTGACACCAGTACTGGCTTTAAGCACTACTAGGAGCCAGTTAGAGGTTGTCCTTTGTCTGCTTCCCATTCCCTATGTTCTGGGGCTCACCCTTTTGCAGCCAATCTGTTTTCTTCATCATTGCTTATACTAAATAAATAGGACAGAAGCAGAAGCCAAAAGTCTAGGTATCTGACTTGGCTCTGTCCTAATCAGTTGCATGACCTCAGAAAAGTCTTTTTACTTTGGTTTCCTTGACTATAAATCAAGGGGGGGGGGCGGGGTTCAGGAACTCATGGTCGGTTTCCTACCAGCTACAAAATTTCTCAGTCTGCTCTGTGTCACCCTTCCATGGGGTCTGATATCTGTCTGATAACCTAGACTCACAATGCTCAGTTTCCTCTCATCCTACATAGTGGTTCTAAAGTCTCAAAGAGGGATCATAATGACCCCAAAGCCTTCAACACACAAAGGAATTCATTGCTAGTGTTGGGAGTTCAGGCCCCCTAAATCCTATCGATGGGGGAACAGCACATTCTCCACCCTCTCACCAGTCAGCCTGAGGCTGGAGAGAGAATGTTTATGCAGGCTGAAATGAGCAGAGTAACTGGAGCCATGAGGAGGTCAGTTGGAGAGAGTCATTCAGGTGCAGACATTGCTCCTCAAAACCCAAATCCCTTGGAGAGCAAATTCCTTCAGCTGCCTGAGCTGGTGCACTTTTCAGTGCAGTTGGTACACAGCCTCCTTCCCAGTGAGAAGCACGATCCCCTCTCCCCAAGGACATTGGTGACCCCCACAGAACCTTTTCTCCCTGACCTGCATGCTGGCCAATCATGCTCTTCTGAAACTAGATACTGTGAGGCCAGACCTGTGCATAGCAAAGGAGGCCGCCCAGCTCATTAATCCAATGAAAGGATAGCTTTACACAGGGCACATAGCGTTCCACTCAGCCCATAATGCCTGCATGTGTCTGGGGGTGGCATTGCTGTTAAATATCCAAGACAAATCTAAGCCTGCTGAGCAGTCCACCCACTCTTGTCAACTCTGAGCAAAATAAGTGACATAGTGTAGTGTAACGCAGGCCTAATGGTTCTAAGACCCAGGGTTTGGCCCGGTTTCTATAACTTGCTTAATAGGTGACCTTGGATAAGTCATTTAAATTCCACGGGACCTCTGGCTCTAGGATTCTATCAATAGAACCACATATAACAATGGAGTTATGACATTCCTTACTTTTATTTTCTCTCCAAAAGAAGGCTAAAAAAAATGAAAGAAAACAAATATCAGATAGCTTTGACATACTAGTCTTTCAATCCTCCCACTAATCCAGTGAGACAAGTATTATTATCCTTATTTTACAGATGAGGAAACAAGGGTTCAGAGAGGTTTAGTAAATGCTATGAGCTGACTTGTGTGTCCCCAAAATTCACAAGTTGAAGCCCTAACCCCCAGTGTCACTATATTTGGAGACAGAGTCTTTTAGAGGAGGTAGTTAAGGTTAAATGAGGTCATGAGGGTAGAGACCTAACTCACAAGACTGGTGGCCCTGTAAGAAGAGAAGAACAACCCTTCCCCCACCACGTGTACAGAAGAGAGGCCAGGTAAGCACACAGTGAGACAGTGCCTGGCATAGGATGTGCTCAAAAAATATATTTGACTGATGACTCCATGGCATTCATTTAAACCTGAAAAGTGAACTTGAACCTCCAGTCTCTGGGCTCAGAAGTTTGAAAATACTTTTAAATTTCCTATTACTTAATGAATACTTCAATTTTAAGAATGACAGTCATAAACCATTCAACTAGAACTGGACAATTACAAATTTTTGAATGGTTTTTGTTTTCTAATTATCCATCCACTTTAAGTCTAAATTTTCTTGGTGCTAGTTCCAGGGTACCATTAACACTGGAACAATCAACAGAAAGCAGACTCTACTGGTTTATAGCTTCTACTATCATTTCTTCTATTTGCTTTTATCACAGTCTCTTATGGTCAGGGTAGAGAATAATTCAGGTTATCATTTATGTTATAACACATAAAATTTACTTACTTAACTGTCCTGACAACCTCCAAGATTGTTGGGGGGAGGGGTACAAAACAGTGTTTATTAAAAGCTACCATCTATTTTTCAAATGGAAAAAATTACACACATGTGTAAGTATTCATGAATGTACATATGTGTGTAATTGCCTGGGCCTACACAAAATATCCTTGAAGGGATTCACCAGAAACACTGATAACACTGGTTTTCTCTGAGGAGAACTTGAAAGATCGAAAGAAGTAGGGAAGAGAGGCTTTAAAAAATATTGCATGTGCGGTTTCTTATAACTATTACTTACTATTCTATTGTAAAATGTGCAAATCTTACGTGAACAGCTCAATGAAGTTTTACACAGGTATCCACCCATATAACCACACCTTGATCAAAATACAGAACATTTCCAAAACCCTAGAACATACCCCTGCTCCTACCTAGTCAATACCCAGCCCCCAAAGACAAGCACCCCGCTGACTTAGATCACAATATAAGTGGATCCATACAGTATGTAAACTTCTGTGTCTGGCTCCATTCATTAGATATTATGTCAATGAGATTCATCCATGTTATTTTTCATGTGACAGTTCTTTTTAATTTTCATATAATATTCCATTGTGTGAGTGAATATACCACAGTTTGTATATCTACTACTGTTGATGGACACTGAGTTGTTTTCAGTTTGGGAATATAATGAATCAAAGCTGCTGGGAGTTTTTTGGTAGCATTCTAGGAGTCTCGTGGTGGCCTTAAAGGTATTTTGGCTTTTGTAGCTATTTCCAAGCAGCTTTTCCAAGAGTTTGTTCTAATTTACACTCCCATCATCTGTGTATGAGCATTCCAGTTAGTTGCTTCACATCACTGCTAACATTCGATATTGTCAAAGGGAGACATTCAGCAAGAATCTCTATGGAGAGCAATATGTATACCCTTCTGCAGCTTTTGATTTAACCGTGCATACATATTGCCTATTTATGATTAAATAAATAAAAACGTAGCATGAACACTTAACAAAAATGAAAGACACAAGCTGGAAAAAGTTATTTATCTTTATTTAATAGAGATGAATGCCTACGAAGTCCCCAGATATTCAGTACACAAAGGGAACCAAGGGCCCTGTGACTTGCCTTCTGTAAGTGGTGCTGGGAATCCCACTGACTTGTCAGCCTGAGAAAGAGGCAGAAACCATCTGAGACATGAAAAGTGTCAAGGACCTTAAAAGACCACTGCTCTGGCAAACCTCACTATTGAGAGTGGCCACAGGAAGCCCTGGTGAATGAGAGAAATCACAGGAAGGCTTAGGAGGTAGCATCCACAAAAGCAGTATCTAGGAGCAGTCTTTTCTGCCACCTCCAATGCTGGGACATCACCAAGAAATCCCTTCCAGGAAGCACTGGTATGAACAGTAGACTGGAGGGTCAAACCAGAGAAGCCACTGTCCCATTTCTCAGGATCTCTGATACTATCACCATCTTGGCTGAATTATCTTCAACATCCAAAGAGAGATTACATTAGAGATCACCAGTTTTGGAATGCAGACTTCCTTGTGGAAGGAGGACAGCCATTCCTCAGCAGAAATGAGGTGACACTGGAGGTTCAGAAATTCTGCATAAAGTCTCCAGACAGCAAGAGAAACTATGCAACTTCCATCAGAGAAGACAACTTGGAAAGGATGGGTTAAATCATTTGGTTCAAGTGCTTTCAGCCATGACCCACAAAAACAAAAACATTTCACACTGAAACCCAACATACACAATACCAAATCTAAGTTATCATCAATGGCAAGATATACATAATTTTACCTCTAAGCAAGAACAAAAAAGTTGTTCTTTTATAATAAGAAATAAAAGATAATAATAAAATATAATATATATAATAAGTAATAATAATAAATAATAAAATATAATATATATAATATATATAATAAGAAATAAAAGATAAAAATAAAATATAATAATAAAACTCATCATGGTTTCAGAGATTTATAATGAAAAAATGTATGTCTTAGAATATATCTGTGATGGAATATAGAGAAAATCTCAAGAAAAATACCAACCTTCATTATATGCAATCAACTTTAGTATTTACTTTTCTGTTCTATTTAATGTCATTTCTCCCCAAAATACTGGTAATGACCCATTAAGTTGATTTCAAGTACATTAATGGGTTTCAACCCACAATTTGCAAAACACTGGATTAGAATTAAAGCATAGGACTTCTAAATAATTGTATTAGGAACTCCAAAGAGTTTAAATAAATCTGGTGGCAGGACAACTGAATCCAAGTGATAATTACTATGCACTATATCAGTATGCATCTCCAAGCTGAATTGCCTAGAAACCTGAGGCGGAGCAGCGTGTAAACACTGCTATGGGAATAATTCAAGACAGTGGTGTTGTGGATGTGCATTGCTATAATTAAGCCAGAAGACATGTCAGCCAGGGCATTTCTGAGTGCTGATTCCTGCATGCCTCCTGTATGTTGTAAGGTATGTCTCCAAAATTAGAGTGGCTGAAAGCCCCTAAAAAAGTGCAATAATCCTTCTCTATAACACCCCTGCCTGGGGGTATCAGGCTACTATTTATAAACATGGGTTAGGAGGGGAAATACCCTAACTTCTGTTTTATGAGTCTCTACAGATCCAAGCATAATAGCCAACCAGAATGCTACTCTGATATCACAGTCTTCCCCGTGTTTTGGAGTCAAATCTTTTCCATTCACATGAGAGCTCAGGGAGAAACCAGACGAGGAGTTCTTTAGTTGTGTATTGAGTTGATCACTTAACTATGCACTGAGCATCATCTATGGCGTCATGCATCAAGCCACACAGATCACTGAATGAATTTCTACTGGAATTACAGACAAATTGAACATCTTGTCAAGAGAGTGGTAGTACAGAACAGACTGCTGAGTTCTATTTTGTGCTTTACATGGAATGAGGACTGGATAAAAATTATCCACAAAAACATAGAAATGGAAACTTTTGATTTTTCTAAAGGGTTTCCAGGAGTGGACTCTTCCCAGGAGCTCTATACACATGGATAAAACAAATGGAATTATTGTAATCTGAACAAAGTTTACTTATTTTTCCAACTTAGTAGGTTTTTAAAAAAAAAGCATATTGCCTTGGGGAAGAACATCTGAACATTTTCACCCAAAAAACTAAAGTATCAGTGAGGTCAAAAGCAAATCAAGGAAAATGTGATCTAAGAAACCAAAGCCAAAGTGTTAAAACCTAGAGCTTCAGAAGCAGATAATTAGACCTTTTATTGATCTCAAAAATTTTCTTTCTTTTCTCTGGCAGATCAGGCCCATTGCTATTCTCTACTAGAGCTAAGATCTTCTGAATGTTTGGAACCACGGCAATATATAGATGGTCAGGGAAGCTATATATCATTGTACAGGTTGTTCGCTGCACAATGGTACCCAGCCAAGATGACTGGAGGCTGGCATGTAGCTCAAACTCCTTTTGTCCAATGTGTACCCTGGCAAGGGCTGCTTCTGCCTGGAGAGAGAGGTCTCTTTGTGAGTTTGCCACAAGGCACCATATGGGTTAGTGGAGGGCCTTGAAAATAGGGAGGGAAGGGGTACAACTAGCTCTAGCACATTTCAGATATGTGGCAAATCACTAGCATTTCTCCCTAAATATCACCCAGCTCTAGGGAATAAATTGGCATTTCAATCCAGAAATCTGAGCCTTAGTCTAACTCTATGTGTACTTACCATATATCTGAAATGCAGTTGTAATGTACTCTTAGAGCTTATTTATTAGAAATTTGGCTTGAAAATCCTCATGCAATTTGAGGATGAGAGCTGGGGGGAGAACAGAAGAGATGGAGGGAGAGGGAGTATCAGAACTGAGCACCTGTAACACAATAGTTTTCTCATATGTTGAAGTATACTCAAACTATAATTATGCTCATTAAAACAGACTATACTTCAGCATATCTCCCATAACCTCATACTCTGACCTCTGATCTTAGATGAAACAAAAACATTTCTTCCATCTGGAAAACTGACTGATTTCCATCAAAAACCCAGCAGATTTATTCTTTTAATTTTAAATTAACCAGTCAGAGCATGAGCCTAAAAACCAGGTAGGAGCATTTAGGGCTTAGCATAGGCATGACTTCAAATCTGGACCATCTACTAAGAAGCATCAAACTGGAAACTACATATTGCAACTTCTCATTCCAGCCCCAGCCCAGCTTCCAGTATCTTCTCCCACTGCTTTTTCATACAATCTCACAAACTAGTCCAACGAACACACCTGCTGCTCAACAAACCCACCGTGGACCTGGCAGGCTGCTCCTTTCTCAGCAGAACACCCAACCCCTAAACACCTTTCAAGATTCTGCTAATAAGCCTCCTCCCCTCTCCCTAAAACCTCCCCTCATTCCTACAGTCAATCCTTTCAGTTCCTGGAGTATATTTAGCTCTATCCCACCTCAAGGCATTTCTGCACGTTCTCCAGTTTGACTCCCACTCGTACAACCCATGGCTGGCTCCTTTTCTTCCTTTAAGTCCCCCATGTTTAGACTTCCCCAGAGAAGACATTCTTTCCTTTTTTACAGCCATTTTTCCCCCTAATTCCTACTACAACTTGTAAAAATATATTATTTCTTTGTCTACTAGATTTTAATATCCAGTGAGGACAGGAACTTTATCCGTTTTACTTCCTTAGCACACTGCCTGGTGCAGAATTGGTAAACATTCAATAAATACTTGTTGAATGAATAAATAAATGGATGAACAAACCCTACAGCATTAATTTTTACCTCTTATGTAGGGCAACCATATAATTTTTCAAATGAGGACACTTTTGAGAGTGAAAGTGGATGCTAATTACTAATTATGTTGAGATAAAACAGGCATAAACCAGGATATATGGTCACTGTACATATACCTACTCCCATGTCTCATCTTTACCAACCAAACTTGTAAGATTCACATTATCTTTAGATGCCACTTGCGAAGCCACGTTCCTTTTGTGAAGACCAGATTCCTTCTCTTTGGGATCAAGTATTTGACTTAATATTTCCATAAAACTGTTTCAGCTGTGTCCTTAATATCAGCTCCAATAAGGCTGAACATTTTTTCTTTAGCATGGCCTTTGAACATGTCTTCACTGATAACAACAGCCTCACTCAAGGAGTCCAAAGGAAAGATTGCTTCATTTCAAGGCAGCTGATGCCACCTTGGATATCTAATTCAAGTTTATTTCACAACAGGCAGCATTAGTGCTACATTCAATGAGGCAAGCAATACCTCTGCAATGGCTCCACTCCAGCCTGGGAGCAGGATGGGATGGAGGAGGGCAGACAGAAGGCCAATGGTGGAGAAAGAGCCTTTTGGATTCAAACACTTCTGGACTGTAACTGGCAATATCTAGAAGACTTCTAAAAAGAAGGGATGAAGAGAGAGGAGCATGAGGGTCTGAGATAAATATTTCTGGTTTGGTTTCCAGGGTCTGCCTCTTTTCAGCTGTGTGACTTTGAAAAAGTTAGACTTTGAGTCTCACTCAACTATCTGTAGGATAGATATAATCTTACTTAACCCTGGTACAAATGAGATGATTAGTAAAATATCTAGTATAACACCTGATACATTATAAGTACTAAATACATGTCGTTATAAAAATAATAATCGTTATTATTTAATAAATGATGTCACTTTTATTATAAAGCTAGCATCTTATCATATAGCATTTTACTATAACATAGTGGTCAAGAACCCCAAGTCAAGAGCCCTGGGTTCAAATTCTACCAGTGCCATTTAATATACATGAGGCCTCGGGGAAGGTATTTAACTTCAATAGACCTCAGAACTCTCATCTGTTAATTGAAAATAATTAAGCCTACATCATAAGATTGTTCTGAAGATCAAATGAGATAATGCATATAAAATGCTTGGCACAAGGCTTAGCACATACTATTGCATAACAATGTGTTTTGGAGTAGAATTTATTAGAAGTACAGGTACTAAAATAGAAATAAATAGCAAGGACAACAATCTTTTGACAAGCTTGTTGACCTGCCACAAGGGCAGGATTTGTCACAGTCTAGTGTGGTGTCCAAGGAACACCAGGGAGAGGAAAATGAAAACGAGAAAGTTGGGATATAAATTGTCCACTGAGATCCTGAGAAACTTAACAGAAGACCAGTGGGGAGGGGAAGGGGGGAAAAAAAAGTTACAGAGAGGGAAGGAGGCAAACCATAAGAGACTCTTAAGTGCTGAGAACAAACTGAGGGTTGATGGGGGGGTGGGGGAGAGGGGAAAGTGGGTGATAGGCATTGAGGAGGGCACCTGTTGGGATGAGCACTGGGTGTTGTATGTAAACCCATTTGACAATAAATTATATATACAAATTGTCCACTGAGGATCCCAATTGGAATAAGAGTAATCAGAATGTGCATCCTCCCTGATTGTTTCTAGGTGAAGGTGGTAAGAGTGACTGGAGAACAGGAATGAAATCCCAATCTGGTAGACTTCAATGACCTCTATTTGGCCATTTGACCTTGCCATTAATATCACATTAAAATGGCAGATTCTTTTATATATTACAACATTCATTTTGTAAACATTCACAGTTTAGTATTTCTCCTGTTTTTAAGGTCAACCATATTGTAAAATTCATACAATTTCAGTTTGGGTCCAAAAACTCCTCAAATTTTTGCCTGGTGACCTTAAAGAGCACACCTCCACCAGCCTTTGAATGCTTTCCTGACCCCACATTATTAAATTAATGTTGGATGAAAGTAGGAACATCTTTGCCTCACAAACGTTGTGATTGTTTTTAAAAGAACACGACTAATTACCTTCCCGGACATCTGACTCATTATTCCATTCCATGAAGTTTAAGACATGGAAAAATTCATTTGGAAATTCCAATTTTAATGATTCCTCAGTTTACGAAGAAATTGCCTTAGGATGCAAACTCTATTCCCTTGATCTTAGCATTGGACAACTGCATATGTGCAAATACAATTTAGTAAATACATAATACATAGTGTAGAATAAAATATTAGAACTCCAAAGTTGATACATGTTGCATCATTTGATGAAATGGAACCGAAATTTCACACACAGAAATGTAGCACATATACACATACATACACAATGAGGAAGTTTAGTCTGAAAAATTTAAAAAAAAAATTCCATTTGCTTGTAAAAAAAAAAAAAAAAACGCTCTCACCTAAGTGGACTAGAGACCCTCTGTGTACTTTGAAATTAAGAAACTGATGAGAGAGGCTTTTCAAAATCAATTATCTCCAATCTTTACAGAAACTGAAAAGACCACATTTTGGTGTTAACCTGAAAGAGCTCCTTGAAATCCAAATAAACATCATTAAAAGGAGAAAAAGAAGCACTTTTATAATAACCACGGCTGCTGGTCTGGTCACTATTATGTATACCTAGACGTGCCATTTAAGAACCTGTTTTGCAAATCCTAAATGGGAAGGAAGAATTAGCCACACTTCAATTTATATTTACCATTTTTAAGAGTGACTCTGATTTCTTACAATTTTTTTCTTTCAAATAAAATCATTTAATCTCTGAAGACTGCATTCCTCATTTTATGAGTAAATAATCTGAGACCAAGAAGACATACCAAGAAGACGCAAAATTTAGCAAATAAAAACTCATATACAGGGGTGCCTGGAAGGCTCAGTTGGTTAAGTGTATAACTCGTGATTTTGGCTCAGGTCATAATCTCACAGTTCATGAGATCAAGCCCTGAGTCGGGGTCTGTACTGAACTTGGGATTCTCTTTCTCCCTCTCTCTGCCCATTCCCTGTTCGTTCTCTCTCTCTCTCTCTCTCTCTCTCTCTCTCTCTCTCAAAACAAAACAAAACAAAAAACAAAACCCATTAATAAAATAAAAATTGAAAAACAAACACCGCATGAGAAATACGTACACTAAAAAAGTATTCATTGTTCATCTAAAATTCAAACATAATGGAGTATCCTGTATTTTATCTGACTACCTTTCCCCTGGGTTACCCAGTTAATGAATGGGAGAGCCAACGCTAGAACTGGATGCCCTTTCTGGTGTGAAGCCATTCACGAACAATTATTCTTTGAAAGCTAGATGTTCTGGAAAACTAAAAGCTATGTGAGGCAGTCCCTGCCCTCAAAGAACCTAAAGTCTAATGGAAAATGCCAGTACATCAGGAAGAGAGGAGGGAGTGTCAATGTAACCATCTCAGCAAGAAAATGGTTCTCAGCCCTGGCCGCACATTAAAATCACCTAGAGATCTTTAAAAAAAAAAAACTTTTTTTTTTTTTTTTTTAGTGCCCCGAGGTGCTGATTTAATTGGTCTGGGATGGGGTCAGGGAAATTGATCTTCCCCTTCCCTCCCAAAAAATATTCCTAGATAATTCTAGTGTGTGGCCTGGTTTGCATAATAAACCACTAAGACTTAGAAATCTCCCCTAAGAAATCTTGATTCACAGAGTGGATAGGTCTTTGCTAAAATGCATGTGTGTGTGTGTGTGTATGAGTGTGTATAGTGGGGAGGGTCCCAAAGGACCTTGCTTCCTGTATATCACACAGGTATCCAAAATAGCCCTTTGGACTCTAGTAAGATTTGTTGAAAGAAGAGCATTTTGCTGGAATTCATCTTCCCTCCGTTCTGATCTTTGTTCTTAGTCATTTCTTAGCCTATATATTGTGTAGCCTGTGTCCTGAAAAATCCATCCTAAGTATACGGTTCACATATCCCTTAAAAAGAGAATAATCAAGACAATAATCTATAGTCCCCTAGTCCTATAGACCGCTCAGGATACCCCAGTTACCTGGTGCTAGACATGGAGCCTCTGGTCAGGACAGATCCTGTGGGTTTGGCATTGTTTGCATATCTTCCCACAGAGGCATCCACTAAATGAAAGCCCTATTCAATCTTATGACTTCCCATGGAGAGATAAATAAAGTGAGTGTCTCGGAGTGTCTTCACCATTGTCATTATATTTATTGTCCTGGTTAGAAAAGGGTCAGAAAGCCACAACTACATCTTCCTCTGCTCAGTTATTATTACCAAAAGACAGAGAAGCAAACGGACAAAAGCAGGATTTCTCAATACAGTCCTTACCTTCTCACTTCTCACATCAGTGTTAGGGAGGCAAGGTTCCTACCTCAAGTTTGCTGCATCTGTTCTCCAACTAGGCCATCTTCCAACACAGTGTTACTTAACATTTTAAAATCATTTTGACTACCAAGTCATCCAAAGTCCAAAGGAAATGATATCTAAGCCCCAACTCTGAGGACACATGCAGTTGTGAGTTAAGCCCTCTTCTAGAGGATCATCATCACGTAGATGATGTATCTAAGCCATTGTATGTCATTGTTAACCCTCCCATCCCAGAATCCACCTGGGATCAATTCAGCCTATGACAACAAATGTTCTTTGGGATAGTTGGTCTGGTTTTCTGAGTTTAACATTAAAAGACTCCCCCACCTGCCTCCCCCTTCAAAAGCGTTAACACTAAAATATCTGGGACAAATAAAGAGCATGATAGCGCCAAACCAGGGCAAATGTATTGATCCAGGAATGATGAGAGGGCATATTTTTTCAATACATAAAAGGAATAAATGATTGTTCAACAATACTAATACCTGGAATCCTCAAGATCAAGACAAATCAAAAATATTCCAAATGAGTCTGATTCATGTTAAATATTTCCTGTCTCAGTGACCAACAGGCCATGTTAAAACCAGTCTCAACTCCTTTTGGAAGTCTTGTTCTGTTTCCCACATGAAAGGTAATGTAAGAATTTTGATCAATGATGCAAGATTACTAATTCTCATTGGGTAATTTTCCCCATTAGTCAGAGATCAGCCTTGCCAACTCAGAGGCCTCACATGTTTTGCGGCAGGCTGCCATTAGGAACTAGCTGTCAAACTCCAGGACTAATGGAAATATATTCTAAAGGCCAAATTCTACCATTTTGCTGACATAGGGACAGTTTCTCACCAGCAAGGTAGCCTCAACTGTATCCCAAGGTCTGAGATCTCTAGTCTTCCCTCATAACCACCTATTTCCTATGTCATCATCAGCAAATCTCCATTGACTATCCCTTTTTCTTTTCCCTCGAAAAAAGCCAAAATACCCCTAAGAAAGCATTATCTTTCTTAATACTTAGTTGAACTGCCAAGGAGAGATCCAAAATTTTTAAATTCATGGCAGAGGCATGAATTCATTCATTACACCTTTAAGGGCCAGGATATGGACTAATGAGCAAATACAGACCAATCATAAACGCGAGGTGTTCCATACCCTCCTCTGCTGTAAATCTAATTCATGGAGCCAAGAACACATACTCAGGAATAAACAGGCTGGCTCTCACTGAGGTGTTTTAAACTGACAGTTCAAGTGGTGCGATAGTGATATTCATGCAGAAAAGGATGTCAATTAGCGTGCTAAACACCACCCAAACAGGGCCAACCCATGAAGGAGAATGCAGTTCTCCTGCTTCACATCTACAGATACCCAACTGGAGGCCCAGTCATGTGGCCTATACAAGTGCCTACAAAATCTGCAAAACCCCTGAGAGCTATGTATATAGGTGAGCCAATTCTAATTCATATGCAACAATGCAAAACCCCTTTCTTCCTCTGCCCCATGGCAAAAAGTGAATCTGTTCCATCTGTTTACAATGATTGCTGTTACTTTCCAGCATAACCATAATCTTATTTTGTAAATCCTATTCCTGACACGCCTCAAACCATCTGTCTATTCTTTCTTGGGTTAGCTTGGGGCTGTTTGGCAAATGTATGTCATTACCTGTGAGTGGAATATTTTTTAGCAGAGCACATGCCCCTTTTAAAGGCATGTTGCCATGGCTGCTAGGTGTTCCTAAATAATCTCCGATGTTTCTTCCTCTTAACCCAATATGCCTTTAGTAATTTTTAATGTATGTGAAATAAAGGCAAAGAGACAAAAAGGCATAAATGTGACTACTTGGGCTTAAGACTCAAAGTAAGTTTGCACATATTCTCAAACACAAGGAATCATTTGAAATTTTACTAATAAAATTACACGTGTCAATTTGAGGAGAAAGGTAGCTAATGTTTCAGATTCAGACTTGCAAAGAGTTTTGGAGAAAAAAAAAAGTGATAAAATCTGAGTGGTGGAATTTCTGCCATTTCTTGCCCTCACGGAGCTGGGCCTGGGTTCCCACGAAGTCTCTACATTCTCTCTCTTCTTTATCATTCTCCCATTTTGCCCTTGTTTGTAACTACAAGGAGTTGGGAAAGAACTTAAAGCCCCAGAATGGAGGATGTGTGATGAGGCAATTCAAAGAGCACAGATACAAATGGACAAACATGAGAAAAGATAGCTCACCTCATTAGTCATCAGGGGAATACAGAATAAAATAATAACAAGATCACTGCTGCTGCCCTCTCAAAATGGCAAAGATTAAAACCAATGAAAATACTTAGTCGGCTATGGGGAAATGGGTACTCTTAGGCACTGCTGGAGAAAGAGTTCATACAGCTCTCCTGTTGGTAGTATCTAGCAGTTTTTCTGGTACATACCTTTTCATACCTTCTGCTTCATTTCTGAACTTCTATTCTAGAGAAATACTAACATGTATACACACATGCAAAACAAATGTGTGAATACAAAAATATTTATAGCAGCATTATTTATAAGACCCCAAAATAGGAAACAGCCCATCAGTAGGGAAATGGTTAAATTATAGCTTATCTACCTGATAGGATATTTTGATGCTTCATTAAAATGAATGAGGCAGCTCAACATCATCTAGAAATGAAAAGACTTGGATGTATTGACAAGACAGCACTTTGGAGGACATTAATATGTTTCAATTTACGGAAAACAGTGGAATCTCTAGGTCTATAACAAGATGTTAAAATGAGAATCTTTCAGGGTGCCTGGGTGGTGTAGTCAGTTAAGCCTCCAGCTCTTGGTTTCGGCTCAGGTGATCTCACAGTTAGTGGGTTCGAGCCAGCATCAGGTTCTGCACTGACAGCTCGGAGCCTGGAGCCTGCTTTGCATTCTGTGTCTCCCTTTCTCTCTGCCCCTCCCCCACTCGCACTGTCTCTCTCAAAAATAAACTTAAAAAAAAAAAATGAGAATCTTTCAGCTTTGTCTAGGGCCTCAAAGATTCAGAACAAAGCAGGAGATGATTAGTGCTCTCACACTCCAAAATGACCTGCCAGACCTCCTAGACAGACAGCCCTGGGCAAAGGAGGCATACACTGCAACCACCAGCCCATCACCCACCTCAAGGGTATAAAAGGACTGAAACGGACAAGGCTGAAAGAGTTTTTCTTTTTTTAATGTTTATGTATTTATTTTGAGAGCGAGCGAGGGAGTACAAGTGGGAGAGGGGCTGAGAGAGAGGGAGAGAGAGAATCCCAAGCAGGCTCCGCTTCCAGCGCAGATCCAGACACGAGACTCGATTCCACAACCGTGAGATCATGACCTGGGCCAAAATCAAGAGTTGGATGCTTAACCAACTGAATTACCCAGGCACCCCTGGTTGGGGCATGGTGGTGTTTCCACCTGTACCTTAATCTAATTACCAAGAGTTTTAAGGAGATTGTTGAGAACAGACCGTTGTACCGACGGATCCGTGACCAAAGCTCATCTGTTGGCAAGAGGTGGGACCCAGAGACACGGGGAGGCCCAGGACTGAGTGCGCTGCACTGCAGTGACTGTGCTCCTCCTAAGAGCGGCAGCAAGACTGCATCTGTGTTCCCTCTGGGCCACATGCAAAAGAGCCAACCAGGATCCTTTTAAAAGGGGCCCCACTGGTAGACATGCTTTCAGCACTCTCCACTCATATCCTTCCCATCTCTTGATCATATTCACACACCTGCTGGGGGGGGTGAGCTTTTGTTCTCCCGGCAGCACCTGCATCTTTTGTCAGAGGATGCCCTCAAGGTGGTGGACCCCCTGTGTGCACAGACAGCCAGAGAGCCTAGGGACTATGTTTGAGACTTGAAAGGACTGGAGGAACAGTTATATATATGAGTGTCCAAGAAAGTTAGAATGAGCCTGCATATCATCTTTACAGAGACAGCACTGGGAAACTATTCCCTACCTTTACCCTACGGAGTCCCAGTCTTTCAATAGAATGTTAACAATTACACATACAGAACAGTGTAAAGTCTGGATGTTTACACACAAAACCAACTGCGATCTCCAGAGAGCAGAGTGTGCTAGAAGATGAGTGAACAGAACTTGTACATTTCGTTCTATACATTTCTATACCATTTAATTTTTTTAAAAAACAAACATTTGCTCATGTTTTTGGTAAACAAAAACTTAAGATATTACAGACACCCACACACATACACATTCATTGTATAAAAATTCAGAAATTTAAGAGAGAGAAAACAAACAAACCATGCACATAATCTCACTCTCCCAGATCCCACCTCCGTTAGTATCTGGGAGGTTTTCATTCCCTTCTTTTTGCTTTGAGTGGGTACACTTGCTTTGGGGAGGCAGGTTCTCACTGGGCTCCACCTGAATTGTTAAATTAAACAATGAAGAGTTGCAAAGATTGTTTACCACCTTCACCATATCTTCTGTGGCTGTTCTGGCCATATGAAAATTGGAGTATAGCTTAAAGAAAATTGATTTGATACTACTAGGTTTCCCTTATATAGCTTAAAATGCTCACAATCAAGGGGCAAATAAAAAATCACCAGTGACGTTTCATGCACTGCCTCTAGACAGTAGCAAAGTGGAGGACTAGAACACTGGAATTGACTGCTCCTTTTAGGAAACTGGAAATGCACCTCCCTTGTCTGGCTGGAAATGCATATTCAAGTCGAACCTGCCAAGGCTCACTAAGTCTGCCCAGAAAGCCCAGCTGAGCCTCAAACACCTGAATGCAAATTCAAGAGGAGATTTTATTTCCTTTCAGAGATGCACACAAAAATCTAACCTGTTGCAAATTCAACTCCTAAAATATACAAGACACAACTTGAGACCCTGAGCAAATGAAGTGGCTGCTACACATGTGGAAATTACCTCCTTGTTTGTTTTCAGTCTTCCTGTTTCCCCTGGGAACCAGAGAGAAAATTCAATTTCTAAACCTTGAAGCAGCATGAACAATGAACAATTGTTAGCCTAGAAATAGCAGATGAAGCCTATTACTGCACAATGGAAAGTAAACGTATTGTCTTGAGGTTGTGTTTACTATACTGGCTGGGTGGGTAAAATGATACAGTAGAAGGGAGGATTGGTGTCCTACTCATTAGAAACCCCTGAGAAACCCTCTACACCGAGGGGAGTGTCCGACTCCTTTCTGTTTTTCCTCTTGTTGAGTATAGGTTTGGATAATTATATGTAATTTCTCATGTCTGACTACATGAATGAAACTTCTTACCAATTTCCACCAAAACCCTATACCAAATCAATTGAGACAGGATCAACGGAAAGCCAGTACCACGCAAAAATTCAGGAAAGGTCTTCATATTTCTCACTTAAGTGGCAAACCAAAAGTCTTGACGAGGCGACAATCTCATGATCCAGCAAAACAGCAACAGAGCACACAAACATTCTCTTGGCTTGGAATATGAAAACTTTTTACAAGAGTAAATTAAATTGAGCTGAAATTTTAAAACCAGGAATGGCAAAGTGTACTTCTTACCAAATTTGTTGGAATCCAGTCATACACTCGGAATAAACTCCAACTGGTGCTAAAGTCCAGTTTCCTTTTTGAAAAAGAAGAAAGAAAAATAAACTAGACTTTAAAATGCAGCTTTGGAAACAAGGTTCCAAGGGCTACTTGGATGTTGGCTGGTGCTGACAAAACAATACTAACAAGTTGAGTGTAAATGAATCAAAACCAGACAGATTCCATTTCCCCCTCAAGAAAACGAGTGTTGGGGGGGGGGGCCACGCGCGATAAATAAATAAAAGCTTCCCAAAAATGTATGTGAATTTTCACAAAAACCACAGTGTTCTGCATAAAAACTAGAGAGACATGTCTTCTGCCCTTCAAGCAGGGCTGGGTTTTAAGGAGGTGACATGGAGGGGTAAAAGTGTGACATCTAGGCCCGTCTGTGCCAGGCACTGACCTTCGGGAACATTGCTTTGATGTCATCCTCACAATAACCTGCACAGCAGGTGTTCATCCCCCACCTTACTGATGAGAAAATGAAGCTCAGAAAATGAAGCTTGAGTCACCTTGTCCAGATCACTCAACATTACTCTGAAGGACATCTGTATTAGGAAACCATTCACACACACCCATGCTTCTGCTACGCTAGAGCCATTGCTTACTTAGTGAGTAGACTTAGTGACGTTTAAGAAGACAATTTTGGGGGCGCCTGGGTGGCTCAGTCGGTTGAGCGTCCGACTTCGGCTCAGGTCATGATCTCGCGGTCTGTGAGTTCGAGCTCCATATCGGGCTCTGGGCTGATGGCTCAGAGCCTGGAGCCTGCTTCTGATTCTGTGTCTCCCTCTCTCTCTGCCCCTCCCCCGTTCATGCTCTGTCTCTCTCTGTCTCAAAAATAAATAAATGTTAAAAAAAAAATTAAAAAAAAAAAAGAAGACAATTTTGAAGCACATTACTAGTGCAATGCTACATCTTGTCAAGCCCAACAGCTGTACTGGCTTAGAAAACGTCTGGGGTAGAACTGGTGTACTGGGTGGAGGGAGTCTCATCCTGATTTACCTTAGGGTCATTGTGAATTCATGTCTAACGCCAAGTTACTCAACTTTGTGGCAAGTCTATACTAAGTACTTTACTTGCGTTAACTCCTTTCATTCTCAAAAATGACTCTAGGAGTTTTGTAGGATTTTTATCCCTAAGCAAACTGAGGAATGAAAGGACTAAGGAAGAGGCAGAGCCATAGAGGATTCTAACCCAGCCTGTCTGACTCTTCCAGACCCAGCACATGTGCTCTTACTCCCTTTACCAAACTGAAGGGCATCATCCATGTATGACAGAACTGAGTGCAGGATGACTATAACCCCAGAAATTAAGCAGCACTGGCTTCTTGTTTTAGTCCATTCAGGCTGGGATAACAAAATATCACAGACTGGGCAGCTTAAAAACAACAGAAATTTACTTCTCATCGTTCTGGAGACTGAAAGTCTGAGATCAAGGCCATAGCACGGTTGGGTTTTGGTGAAGGCTCTCTTCCTTGTTTAGCTGGCACTTCCTCACCATGTTCTCACATGGTAGAAGGGACTGGAATCTCTCTGGCACCTCTTTTATAAGAGCACTAATCCCACTCATGAGGGTTCTACCCTCATGACTTAAGCCCCTCCCAAAGGCTTCACCTACGAAATATCATCAGTTCAGGGGGTTAGGATTTCAGCGTGAAATTTGAAGAAACATACACCTTTAGACCATAGCACTTCTCAAGGCATGTGACCATCAGAACTTGATAGTATCTTCCTACCCATTCATTGGTTCACCCAACAGTAGTGATTGAGTGCTTACGATATATAAACATAGGGAGTTACAAAGAGATCAAGGATGTGCCGGTCTTTGTCCTCAAGAAACGTAAACACAACAGCCCCAAGTTGTTCCCATCTCAAATTTACTTGGTTCTGGATTTTTCCCTGGCCTTCTGTTATTCTTTACCTTTTCAAGTCACTTATTATTATATAATTTCTTTCTTTTGGACCTATCCAAATTTATGGTTTAGATTAGTTTGTCCCTGAGACTAGTGAACCTCATTTAGAGTCAAACAAATGGAGAGACAACTTGAAATCAAGGAACTCTTTGCACTCATAGATTATTAGAATTTGAAATACTAGAATTAGAATTTGGAGAGATGGGCCCTGTGTTGGTCAAAGTAGGCTATCTGCTATAACAAAGAACCCCAAAAGTTCTTATTGTTCTCACAAAAGCCAAAGTGTACGTTCCTCGTTAGGCCACTTTCCTCCAAGTGGTGACATGTGGGTTCCGGGCTATTTCCATGCTGTGGATCCATCATCTCAACAAAGGGTTTCAAGACACCCCAGGCTTCATCCAGCTAGCAGACAGAGAGCCAAGAGAAACTTCAGAGAAGGTACGTTACTCCTAACTGCCTTTCCCATTCCACTGGCAAAAGTTAGTCATGTGCCCAGCCAGACACTAAGGTTACCAAGAAAACTCTGTAGTTTAGGGAGCATGTAGTAGTTAGTAGAGATGTTAGTAGTAGATCTCTAACACAGACTCCATAGCCCACCACCACCGTCACTATGCAGATGAGAAAACTGTGTCTCAGTGCAGCTAAGTGAGCCTTCCAGGATACAGGAGCAGACTCCGTCTTCCAATACACTGCATATTTACACTTTCTAAAAAGCCATTTATTACTTTAAAAATTTTTTTTAAATATTTATTTTTGAGAGAGAGAGAGAGAGAGAGAGAGAGAGAGTGTGAGTAGGGGAAAGGCAGAGAGGGAGACACAGAATCCAAGGCAGGCTCCAGGCTCTGAGCTGTCAACACAGCCCCATGCGGGGCTTGAACTCACAAACTGAGAGATCACGACCTGAGCCGAAGTCGGACACTTCACCACCTGAGTCAACCAGGCACCCTGCCATTTATTGTTTTTATCTCTTACCTCATGCTTACTACAGAAAATTTGGAAAATACAGAACTTAAGAAAATAAAAATTATAATCTTCCAACAATAATCACTATCTTTTGATGCCTATCTCCTAGTCTTTTCCATATATTTGTGTATGTATTTTACATACATATTAATTTTTAGTTACAAAATATTTCAAACGTACATAAAGCAGTATAAACAAACCTACATATCACTGTTTAACAAATGTTAACATTTTGCCATACTTTCTTCAGTTCTCCCTCTCTTTTTTAAAAATAAAATGGGTCCAGAGGTGCCTGAGTGGCTCAATCAGTTGAGCATCCAACTTTCGCTCAGGTCATGATCTTGTGGGTGGTGAGTTCGAGCCCCACATCGGGCTCACTGACGTCAGTATGAAGCCCACTTTGGATCCTCTGTCCCCTCTCACTCTCTGTCCCTCCCCCGCTGGCTGTCTTTCTCTCTCACAAATAAATAAATGTTCAAAAAATAAATAAATAAATAAAAATAAAATGGGTCCAGCTAAAACCCAACCTCCATCTAATTCTTTCTCCTTCCTAACAGAAACCTAGGAAGTGCCATCCTGAGGCTGAAGTATATAGAGACCCTGCGCATATTTTTACACTTGTATTATGTATCTGTACATGGATAGTAAAATTCCATGATAGTGTGTTCTTTTGTATATTTGACATTTTTGCATGAGGGGTAAAATGACACGTGTATCCTTTTGTACCTTGCTTTTTCCAGTCAGCAGTATGTTTTAAAATTTAGCCATGTTGATACATGGATATCACTTTCATTCTCCTGAACTACATGTGGTATCCCATTGTATGACTAAGCCACAGTTTATTTATTCTGCTGGTATACAGTTAGATGGTTTCCACTTTTTTCCCTTTATAATCATTAAAAAACCAAATTGGCATCAAATTATAACACGGGACTATTTCCTGCTTTTTCCATTTACCATCAAGTATTCGTACATATATTCTTTGAGACTATTATTTTTAACAGCTGCATAGCCTTCTCTCCCAGGAACATACCAAAATTATTTAGCCATTCCCATGACCATTCTTTTAGGTGCATGTAGGCACATTAACAAACAGAAAAACTAAGAAGTGCCTGTAGAGAGGGAAAGTACTACCAGGGTTCAGCAGTCATGTTCTGGTCCCACATTCTCTAGGGTCAAATCCCACCAAGTCCACTTTCTAACTGTGGGACTTTGGGCAAAACCTTTAACTCCTCTGTGTTCTATAAAATAAGATTGATCGTAGTACTTACCATGAATCCCACAGTCATCCCATGGGTTTATATGCTTCCTGGCTCTGGTTTTATTTTGTATTCTCTTGCAGGCAAACAAGGGGTAACCCTGCATATGCACGTCAATCTTGCTGACAGAAAGCAAGTCTCATTCAGAGGACAAGAAGTCTTGTGAGAGGCAAATTACTGATTCTAGCACAGTGCCTGGGACACAGAAGCACTAAGTGTTATGCCAAAAGTGTTTATTTGTAGTGGCTACACATTCAAACACGTGTGTGCACATACACTGCCACACAAATATCTACAACTCTGTCATATTTTAGGCACGTGACATGGCGCTGTTCCACCCCAACTTTTCCTTATTGATAAGGCTTCCCAATCTGCTCCTTTACTGTTCCATCGAGCAAATCTTCCAGTTTTGTTTTCGTCGGCTAGGAATCCCTTTAGACTCCCCAGCAAGCCGTATCTGACACGTTATACACTCAGCAAGTGTCACCAAAGCCTCTAAGTGACTTTATGAAGTTCTCAGACTCTCCCTTTTGCAATTCAATTCAACCAAATGGTCTGTCCCTCCCAACATTTTCAAGTGTCACCTCCCACAGGCTCCTCCTCTCTTTTGTTTTATGAATGATGTCCCACTTCTCAACTGCCATCAGCTGGCTCAAACCTTAGTGCAGATTATCTTTTCAAGGGAATATAAAAAAAGAAAGCACAAAACAAAGAAACCCACTAGGTTTTTTTTAGTCATTCCAGATAGGGCTCAATAAAACTTCATTGGCCTCAGGAGACTTCCCCTAATTCAGCTAAACAAACAGTCTTCCTTCTACTCTTAGGAATGCTCTTGGGCAGTGTAATGGCCTTTGAAAAACTTTGGAGCTCCTGACCTGGAAAGGGGGATGAAAGGAAGCTATGCATGAGCAGTGAAGCAGTCAAGCTCCAAGTCCTGCCCTCACCTCTGCAATCAGCATGCTCCAAAATCTGATGAGAACTATAAGCTCACAAGGAAGTACTTACTACACAACTGGTCACTACAATTTCCAAATGACCGAGGATGATCATGGCACCTTTGATCTTGGTAGTGCCTGGGGAATACTTAAAAAAGGCCCTCAATTGTTGAAAACCATCATGGTTAGAACTATTTCCATATTACCAAATATGGTGTGAATTAGCTTCAAAAAACAAGAAAGAAGTTTCTAAAGATGAAACACACACACACACACACACACACACACACATACACACATCTCTATGTGATAAACCTAGTTGAAAAGAAGATTGAGTCCCACCCATCCTTTCATGGGGAAAATTAGTGCCTTTTAATCTCTAGGAATTTATTTGCTTTCCTTAGCTGTAAGCTTAGTTACAATCTTCCAACTCATTACTATTAATTCCTTTTCCTACTGAAGCCTGATCAGAACTAATTCTCTTTTGAGAAGTCTTAGCAATGAAATCCAAATGGAGTTTTGCCCTCTGGCCTACATCATTTGGGATTACTCCTATGAGACCATGTCTAGACTCTTAAGAAAAGCCAGGGAAGGGGCGCCTGGGTGGCGCAGTCGGTTGGGCGTCCGACTTCAGCCAGGTCACGATCTCGCGGTCCGGGAGTTCGAGCTCCACGTCAGGCTCTGGGCTGACGGCTCAGAGCCTGGAGCCTGTTTCTGATTCTGTGTCTCCCTCTCTCTCTGCCCCTCCCCCGTTCATGCTCTGTCTCTCTCTGTCCCAAAAATAAATAAACGTTGAAAAGCCAGGGAAGATGGTGTCTTTGATTGCTTGATTGTGTTCTTTGAATTTAGGGATGTTAGATAACTCTGTTGCCCCTTTATATACCCTCAGGAGTCCCAGATCCAGTTTTAAAATTGTGGGGATACAAGAATAAAGTAGACACAAATCTTAGTTGGTCTATGATCGTGTCATCCAAGACCACACTTTCTTTATAAGAATGGCATTAGGAACTGAGGATTTCACAATCACAGGTAGATGCCTATTTGTGACTTTGCTGCATACCTTCTTTTTCTATGGTTATGGTGGGGTTTTTTGTTGTTGCTTTTTTTTTGGGGGGGGGGGTTGGTCTAGGGAACCAGCAAATAAAGGGATTTATTTTAAGACAATTAGCACTGATTGACTGAACCATAAACATACCCTACACTTTCATCCTAACAATTCACTCTCAACTACTCCTTTATCAAAGAAAGAGAAACAGACGAGGAGGAAGATATAATAAGTACATATGTAGGGAAGGAGGAAGAGAGAGAAGGAGTAAAAGAAAGAGAGGAAGGGAAGGAAAAAAGGAAGGAAGGAAAGAAGAAAGGAAGGAAAAGTGTTGTCTGCCATAGTATCTGAAAAAAAAAATGATGAAGTAGAAAGACTTCAACTTTATGCCTAGTAAGGCCCCCAACTCTCAGTACATTCTACATAGAGAGAGAGAGAGATTCACAAAGTCTATACCACAACTAAGCCCCTCAAATATAGCAAGACTTACAGAATATGATAATGAACAAAAAGTGTCCCACAGAGCACCTCTAAAGTATCAACATTGCTTAGCATCTTAAATTAATACAACCTTACATTGCTAGGCTCTTTTTAATATCATGAGCCTTGCTGCTACACAAAATGGGGTTCTCTCAATTGGAATCGAATCTGCCTCAATCTGGTAACTGCTGCATAGAGGACTCACTGCCTTGTAGGGAGAAAGGATGGTACAGGGAAGAGCAGAGTCAAGGCCACATGGAAGTGGCCCTAGTTCTGTTTGACAACTGACTGTATCCATCTTGGGCAGTACATTTAACGCCCTCAAAGCCCATTTCTTTCTCTGTAAAACTTACTAGACAGTTTCTCATGGCTCTCTCTGCACTAAGAAGTCTAGCCCAAGATCGATAACTAATTCATGTCCAATGTTTCCTTTATCAGTAAAATTAAAAAAAAAAAACCAATACCTACTTAAATAGCATGGTATGTGGAATACCACAGAAATTTAAATCCACTGTATACATCTTAGAGAACTTTCAGTACATTCTACTTAGAGGTATAGAGTGGCAAAGTCTATGAATCATAAAGTCTCCAAGAATAGATGGTCTATGGTTCAAGGATCCATGGTTCTTTAGGTCCAAGATCTTGCTCTGAGAAAACAACCTCTTGAGACTCAAAGAGAGAAATTACCTGGATTAGACTCATACTGAGTACGCAGGGTAGTGACCAGCCTTGTAGATAGTCCAGGAGGGATCTGCCTTGACACCTGTAATTCAGCCCTTGATATGAAAGGATTTGGGATGGGTGTGAATAGGGATGCAGGGGTTGGGTAAAATAAGAGAAACTGAAGAGTCTCAGGACATTTCTGCTGTTAGTGTTGTTCCCACATTCTGACTTCTGGGAACTGCCATCTACTGAGCATCCTGTTATTTGGAGGAGCACAGGACAGTCAGGAGAGAGAATGGGACATTTTCTTATCTTATGCCCCCATCTGACTCCCCCAACTGACTTGGAGGTAGAATAGCAGTAACAGCAAAAGCCACACACCTAGAAGTAAACTGAGTATAAAAAGAGGACACGCACAGAAATGCAGTGGGAGCCTGAGTGATGCAGACATCCCTTGCTGCAGATAAAGTACAGAAATGAGAAATCACTGGGTTCAGCCTTCTATGTGGTGGATGTTAATCGTGCTCCAAGCATTATAAAAAGGTTGCATTAATTGTGTGCATTCTTTGGTAAGGTTGGCTCCTGCCCTCCAGGTCAAGTGAAAAGGGACCAGCAAGAATCCTGAGAGCACAAGAGGAAAGCAGCCCACATCCACAGAGACTGTGTTCCAAGCTGAAAACTGTTTTCATTGCGATGGTTCAAGACCACCAAAGAAACTGCTGAAATGGACTGAAAGGCTGTTTCTGACTGAAACAAGACCGTACATTTACAAGAACATTTACAGTAGAGAAGGTAAATACTGTAGTCAGCCAAAAGATAAGAATATCTAATCCATAGGCAAATTACAGTGTGTAAAGATTGTCCTTACATTTTCTAAGATTTTTCAAATTTGCATGTTGAATCTTTTGGCAGACAGATTCAGAAGGCAACTGACACCCAAACGGGAAGAAATCCCCAGGGAGAAGGCCAAGTTTCTGAGAAGTTAAAACATCTCTTCCAGAAACTTAACAGGAACCCGTGGGGGAGGGGAAGGAAAAAAAAAAAAGAGGTTAGAGTGGGAGAGAGCCAAAGCATAAGAGACTCTTAAAAACTGAGACCAAACTGAGGGTTGATGGGGGGTGGGAGGGAGGGGAGGGTGGATGATGGGTATTGAGGAGGGCACCTGTTGGGATGAGCACTGGGTGTTGTATGGAAACCAATTCGACAATAAATTCCATATTAAAAAGAAAAAACAAAACAAAACAAAATAAAACAAAACAAAAAAAGATTCTCTCTCTCTGGGAATGCAAGCTGGTGCAGCCACTCTGGAAAACAGTATCGAGGTTCCTCAAAAAACTAAAAATAGGACTACCCTAGGACCCAGCAATAGCACAGCTAGGAATTTACCCAAAGGATACAGGAGTACTGATGCATAGGGGCACTTGTACCCCAATGTTTATAGCAGCACTCTCAACAATAGCCAAATTATGGAAAGAGCCTAAATGTCCATCAACTGATGAATGGATAAAGAAATTGTGGTTTATGTACACAATGGAGTACTATGTGGCAAAGAGAAAGAATGAAATATGGCCCTTTGCAGCAACGTGGCTGGAACTGGAGATTGTGATGCTAAGTGAAATAAGCCATACAGAGAAAGACAGATACCATATGTTTTCACTCTTATGTGGATCCTGAGAAACTTAACAGAAACCCATGGGGGAGGGGAAGGAAAAAAAAAAGAGGTTAGAGTGGGAGAGAGCCAAAGCATAAGAGACTCTTAAAAACTGAGAATAAACTGAGGGTCGATGGGGGGTGGGAGAGAGGGGAGGGTGGGTGATGGGTATTGAGGAGGGCACCTTTTGGGATGAGCACTGGGTGTTGTATGGAAACCAATTTGACAATAAATTTCATATATTGAAAAAAAACAAAAACATCTCTTCCATTTCTTTTCTAGTTAATACCTCGGGCTTCTCCCCAAAGAAAAAAAGCTGCAGATACTTGACTGGCCTTCAGGTTGCATGTACACAAGAGCTAACAAACTAGCCAAGCCTGCAAAAAGTCTCGTCAGGACATTTTCGGGATTTAGACCAAACGGCTTAGAAGGACCTGGTGAAAGCTTCGTGAATGGAGGTGTTCCCCCCTATAAGGGAAGCCAGGCTCATGCAGTCAGAAAAGTCAACACTGCTTATTGGCAAATGCCTACATAGTCAACGTGTTGGAAAGCCTGAGTAGTCTGATGGTGTCATCCCTATTTTCCAGGCTGAGAGATGAGGATAAAAGTTGAATAAGTCATCCATCCGTCAGCTGCAGCATCATGGAGTGCCAGGATCAGGGTGCAGCGTCCCTCCCAGACCACACCCCCCCCAGCCTGCTCCCTGCCAGGGCTCCCCAAGTTTCAGCTTCCCTTGGTGCTTCTCACGTCCTCTGATTTCCTCCAATCCTCCCCATGAGGAGACTCACCAGCAACAGAGAACAGCCGGGACCAAAACACTTGCAAACCCCTCAGAGCTTCAGAAATCTTCAAGGAATGAGTATAACCACCCTCCCCCAAACCCTGAAGAATTGGACAAGCAGGCAGGGAGGCTGTTTGGTGGAGAAGGGAGGAGTAACTTAGCCACTCTCTCTTCTTCTTGCCTCCCAAGAAGAAACAGTAATAGCACAATTCTTCCCCTCCTTGTCACCCCATTCATCAAGCAGGTGTGGCCAGGAACTAGAAAATTCTCAGGTGTCGAACTCATCCTTCCTCATCCTGGGTGTCCACCAACTGGCAGTAAGAGATTTACTGGGGGAAGAAAAACTGGGATTTTCTTTTCTTTTTTCTGTTCTTTTCTTTTTTTTAAGATTTGAGACACATTTATATGCATTTTACACTTTAATAGGAATTCTTAGAAAAGAAATGGTGAGGACTGGGGGCCAGGATGTGCCCTTTCTGCGGGAGCCTAGACGATGGTCAACTTGGCAAATTAAAGGCACTCGTATTGGGCTCAGGAACACAACAATCTCCTCAGCTTCCTTCTTTAGCCGCATGTGGTAGAGTTTTCACTTTTTACAATAATTCTTCATGGAAGAAGGATGAGAGTTGTACTTAATGAAGTTTTGGAAAAAGAATCTGATCCTTGCTCTGGCGTTCAGATGCTGCATCTCTGTAAACAGAGTGCAAGGGTCTTTATAAGATTTATAGGAAATGGCAATTGGCAGAGAAAACGTTAGCTCCTACTCTGGCCCCATAAAGCTGTACGGCTGGCTTTGTAGAGCTCTCAAAGAACGTTATTGAAAACAAAGGGGAAATCAATACCATTCAGTTCACTGCCAGCTGTGGGTCTCCAAAGCGAATCAACGGGGCTTCACCTACCTCTCTGAACAGTTAGCGTCGGCTTCAAACAGACTGCAATATATTCACAGCCCCCCCCCTCCCCCAGTCCTTAGAAGATTGTCCCTGCAATGAGAGGTCTGCAAAATCTTTCATCTGCAAGGTGCTGGCGATGCAAGGAGTTTTCAGTTCAGGGCAAGTGATAGGAAAGAAATAGCCACTTTCTGCTCGTCATGCAGTGAATTTGATACCAATGCTTGTTAGATGTGAACCAGCCCTCCCAGTTGAGTCTGTCCAAGTCTACCAGTAGTGTCTCAGGTTACCAAGAACCAAGTAATTAATAGGGGTGGCCGGACTAATTATGAGTTTGGAAAGGAAAGAAATGAGAAGCAACAATCATAGTGAATGGGGTTTTATGTAACATAATACAAAGTCTTTACTTCAGACTTTGTTACAGGGATGCTAACGACTATTGAATACCCTCCTCCCACCTGGAAATAAAAAATTCCAAATTATGGTCTCTCAGGCCTTCCTCTTAGAACCTCCTCCTTTTCTGCCCCAAATGAAACAGCATACAGGTTAATACGCCAATTAAACCTCCACGAAGCAAGGCCTTCTTCAACATTCTCTTCTGTTGTGCATGAGGAGCTCTGCACAGGATTTCACTGAATAAAAAACAAGCTGTGCTTCTAATGTCACAAACAGCCCCTCCCCAGCAACTCCCTTAATTTAAAGTTGACGGCCTATCTCTTCACCTTGTCAGTCTTCAAATGCTTATTCTCTAACCATGATAGGGAAATGCCAAGTTCTCCACACAGAGAGGAAAAGTTCCTCAGTTATGCATCCAAATGTACTTGTCACACAAAAGAGCCCCAGTACTGACTTGCCCGAGTCAGCTTTGAGCGACAAACTTTAGCCCTTACCACCCTGAAGACAAAAGCAGGCACACATAAACGTGGTGGCAGCTCCTGGCATGGGCCAGGTCAGGCCAAGCATTCATGCCGGGAGTGTGGAATTTCCCTGTCACATAAAACCATAGCGGGGTCAAGAGGCAGATACACTAATCAAGGAGCAGAGCGGGACCTTTCAAGGTCTTCTCTGGCTTCGATGCTGGGAGAGGTAAAGCCGTCCTTCTGGCAGGTTTAAATGTCTAAGCAAAGGAACTTTACTCCATTAGTGAATCCCTCAGCAGACTGACAAGGCAACTTATAATAAATAAAAATGTGCTGAACACCTACTCTGTGCAAAGCATTAAAAGGTAAGAACTTCTTAAGACTATAACATAGTGGAGCAGCAGGGCGCCTGGCTGGCTCAGTCGGAAGAGCATGCGATTCTTCATCTCAGGGTTGTGAGTTCGAGCTCCAAGTAGGGTGTAGAGATTACTTAAAAATAAAATCTTTAAAAAAAGAAGTGCAGCAGAATCCAGCTCCACTGGGGGTGTAAGCCTAGCCAATTATGGTTAACCATACAGCATTCGGATGCCTCATGAGTGACAGCCGTCTTTCCAATAGCCCTTACCCTTCCGTCCTTGCTGACAAAAACTTGACTTTGTTCAATTATCAGGTGACTGTGTTTTCCTGAAGGGTGATCTTCTCCACAGTCTGAAGGGGTGAACCTTGATTGGTCAAAACTAATGATTCTAAACTCTTCCTGCACGCTGGAAACGCCCGGGAGTGGCTTAAAAGTTTCAATGATAGGGCACCCGGATGGCTCAGTCCATTAAGCATCTGGCTCTTGGTTTCTACTCAGATCATGATCTCATGGTTCATGGGTTAGAGCCCCGCATCAGGCTCCACACTGACAGTGTGGTGCCTGCTTGGGATTCTCCCTCCCTCTTTCTGTGCCCTCCCCCCAATAAATAAATAAAATTGTTTAAGAAAATAAAATTTCTAGTGATTGGGCCCCACTCTAAGACTGATTTAATTGGTTGGACATGGATCCCAGCATCCAATAGTTTTTAAAATCCCCAGGTGATTCTAATGTCACCAGTGGTTGAGAATCACTGGTCTAAATCAACACAGTTATTTCATTCTGTCTTTAATGACTGGCTTAAGATTGGTCATGTGGTTTCATTCAGGTCAAAGATATGAGAAGCATCTTCTGGAAGGCTTCTAGGAAAGTTTTCTTCAGGTTTAAAAACACAAAAGGAAGGTAGGTGCTTTCTTCTCCTCTTCCAAACTTTGGACGGTGTTTGTTTTTTTAAATAAGTTTATTTATTTTTGAGAGAGAGAGAGCAGAGGAGGGGTAGAGAGAGAAAGAGGGAGACAGAGAATCCCAAGCAGACTCCCCACTGTCAGCACAGAGCCTGATGCGGGGCTCAAACTCACAAACCGTGAGATCACGACCTGAGTCAAAACCAAGAGTCAGATGCTTAATGGACTGAGCCACCCAGACATCCCTGGACAGTGTTTTGAGAGGAGATGAGGCCTGAATAGGGGCAAACAATGTGCAAAGTAAAGGAAAAAGTCAACAAGGCCCTCAGAAGACAAAGACAGATACTTAGTCCATGATGATACTGTTGGACTGATGAAGTAACCAAAGCAGCAGCCCTCTTTCCTGTAGACCAGTGACCCTCCTGTAGATCTTGCTGCACACCGTGAACACTATTCTTAAAAACACTGATGCCAAGAAAAAGGAGGCACCTGGGTGGCTCAGTCAGTTGAGCACCCAACTCTTGATATCAGTTCAGGTCATGATCTTGTGGTCATGAGATTGATCTGTGTCGGGCTCCACTCTCCCTCTCTCTCTCTACCCCTCCCTGACTCGTGCACTCTCTTTCTCTCAAAATAAATAAATAAGATAAAAAAAAAAAATACTGATGCCTAGGTGTTGCCCCCAGAGGAATCCAATTTAACTGGTTAGTGATGAGATATGATAATCAGGATTTTAAAAAATATGCCCAGTTGGTTATATTGTACAGCCAAATTTGAGAACCAGTGTTCTAGATTTCTTGTTGAGTGTGACAACAAGTTTCCTATTGTTTAAACCAGTGGTTCTCAAAGTGTGCTCCCCTAGCCAGCACTACCAGTATCACTTGGAAACTTGTTGGAAATGCACTTTTTCGAGTGTCACCCCTGACCTACTGAATCAGAAAAGAGTCTAAGATAACATACATCTGACATACACTCTTCCATTTCAGATATATTTGCCTTTCTAGTTACATTTGGCCCAATGTTAGGAGAGTTGTCAAACATACAGAAACATAGTTTCTGTCTGGTGAACAAGTAACATTTTGCTGTATTTGCTTTACCATAGATCTCTACAAATACTCAGCTCAATCTGTCCATCAATCCATTTCTTAGATGTGTTTTAAATTTTTTTGTTTAACATTTATTCATTTTTGAAAGGCAGAGAGAGACAGAGCACGAATGGGGGAGGGGCAGAGAGAGAGGGAGACACAGAAACAGAAGCAGGCTCCAGGCTCCCAGCTATCAGCACAGAGCCCAACGCGGGGCTCGAACTCACAGACCCGCAAGATCATGACCTGAGCTGAAGTTGGCCACTCAACCGACTGAGCCACCCAGGTGCCCCTAGATGTGCTTTAATGTAGGCTGTAGACATCAAAAAATTTCACTCCTAGACACGTCAGTGTGCATATGTCAAGCCAGAGTTCAATACTAGTTTACTATTCCTTTTTTTTTTAGCTAAAATTTACATTGAATAAAATGTACAATTCTTAATTGTACCATTCCATGAGTTTCTAATTACCTTCTGCTGATGTATATATTTTAGTAAAACTAGTATTCATTAATTTGCATGGCCTAAGCATATTTATTATAGAGTCACTGTCAATAGTATAACAAGAAGTAAATAATACAATGAGAGGTATTAATCACATCTTCTAGTTTTCACATTCATAAAATGTGGTGCTTTATCTGACTTTTATGAGATAATAAATACTGTGGTATGTTAGAAGTTATTAGTGATTAAAACTTCAATCAAAAATGTCTTCCCATTCCTTTAATCTTTTGGGTAGATTTAATGATGGGTTCCCTGAAATTACAAGATGTCCTGTCCTCTGTGAATATCCTCTGTGTGCATCAGGATTTCTCTATATTGTATAACCTAAATAAAACCCAGCACTAGCTGCTACTGTAACTTCTGATTTCCAAGTTTGTGTTCATAAAGAAACCTCGTTGCACATGCCAATTAATTATAAGTAACCATGACAAATGTGAACTTTTAAAATAAAACCCTTAATATACTCTGGCCTACTGATGCTTTGAATAAAATTAGACTTCATGCAGGAAAAAAAGAAAAGTTCCACTGTTAAGTTTGAAATCCACTAACTCTAATCCACTCTTATCCTATTGATGAGAACACTGAGGCATAAAGACCAGAACTCTTGCCTCTTTTGGTCCTAGTCCCTCTTCATCACTTAGTATAAAAATAAAATTAATCCATACATATTTATTGTGCATGATTACGTGCTCAGCTGTGTGCTAGATCCCGTGGGTTTAGACAAGTAGAGGAGGACATGGTGATTTTCTCACACCAGACAACTAGCAGAAGAGAAGAGGAAAAACTAACATGGATAACACAACACAGGAAAAACTATACAGACTAAAGAAGAGCTCCTTGAATCTAGGGAAGGGAACTGGGATATCTGGGTAAGGAAAGGGGTAGTGGGGAAAAGGCTCCTGACAAGACAGCCTAGGGTATGTTTCATAGAACACAAAGGCTAGTTCAAATGTCTGTACAATGTTCATCCTCCCATGTCTCTGGGAGTTGTGAAAGCTCACTATTCATTTCACTTACTGTAGGAAAATTCTAAGTCCTCCACTTTTCCACTTACCTGTCTCCAGACCTTCGGATTCACCTTCAAATTTGACTAATGCCAACTCCTAAATCAAATATACAAGAGGCCCATTATGCTAACCTGGAATGTATTTCTTTCTTTCTTTCTTTCTTTCTTTCTTTCTTTCTTTCTTTCTTTTCATTGGGAATGGGAGGCAAGAGGGTAGGGACAAGATAACTGGTAAACAGAGTTTTCTAGAACAAGATTAAAAATCTTACAGCAGAAAGGTAAGAAATGAAACTATCAAGATGGTGTCAAATCCGGGAAGAGGAGGACTGCAACTGGATACAATTAGCTTTGCAAAAAAAGTCCCCCAGTAAGACTTCTGCCCTCTAAAGTGACAAGCATTACCAGTGTCACAAAGATTACTTAATTTTCTAATACCTTGCTCTTTGGCATTGTTCAGATTTGGTCCCTTAATACTGGAAGCTCCAGGCCTCCTGGTTCACTACTCTGAAAATCTAAAACATATGACAGGGAAATTCTAGTGAACTCAACAAGAAATTCTGCTTATTCAAAATTACTAGTCAATGCAAATGCCCAATATGTGTGGAGTGCCACATGTTCAAAGCTGTAAAATTTAGATGTTGTTTACCCAAGCAGCTTTCTTGGATGGCAGGCCAGGCACAAAAAATGTCAACGCTCACTCCTTCTGTAACTATACACTGCTCTCCCTCTCAACCTGGAACTGGCTATTGATATTCAATAGTGCCACAGGGCCCCAGGAAAGTTCTTAAATAACCCTGCTTGCAGTAAGCACTCAGACCTACACTCTTTGGACCACTGCTTGTAGCTGTGTAGCCTCAAGAATGCTAATCAGGTCACTCACAAAAGGCAGGTGCTCTCATATGATCTGGCTATTCCAGATGCTTTGCTTTTTTGATGGGAAAGTCAGGCCCTGACCAGGTTATCATTAGTGCCTGCCCCTAAATAGAGGAATAATGCTTATACCCCAGTTCTATGTCTAGGTTCCAAATCAAGCAATATTACCTCATTTTTTAAATTGCAACATCTTATGAACATCTCTAAAAAAATACTCATATAAGTTCAATATCCTGCAGAGGCCAAATTCTAAGTAAGCATTATCTATCATGGGATAATATATTGATTTGTGAAGAGTCAAGGGAGTTATTTTTGTTGAGAATGGGTAGATTCAAGAAGAATTTACTACCTCTTCTTCCATGATCAAGGAAGAGTTAATAAGGAATTTAGGTACACACAAAAGAAAATGTCTTTCAGTTTGATGCAAGATGACTCTTGAATTCTATATAAAACAAGTAAACATCAGTGTCAGATGTTACTCTTTGGTGACTCTGGTCATATAGAGACATCGCAAAGGTCTCTCAGTAAGCACAGTCCTCTAGGGCTATAGGAAGTTGACAAGGAAAACCATGCCAAGTCATAGCTTAACCAATTTTCTTCAGCACTGGGTTTATTCTTTTCCAGTTCAGAGCAGCCTCCTCATAACATCACCCACCTTTTTGGCCAATGGATACTGTTAAACATGCCACTGAAAAGGAAGTGAGAAACTGAAGACATTGGAATTCAATATAGATCCTTATGAGTTCTAGGGATGAGCTTGGGTCCCTAGCATCTGCCTGAACCTGACAAATTGAATTAACCAGCTTCCTGGAAACAGCAGGTGACCAACTCCATTAAGCTAGCCGACATTTTATTGTCAACTGTGACTGATGAGCTATTAATGGAATTCCTCTCCTCTCTGAGATTCCACTCACTTAAACCCCTATTACGCATCATGTATGCAGCCCACATGAAGATAACATGGCTTGATTCTCCTTGATGGAGCAGGATAATGCCCACTGGAATTGATTACATTGGTGGTCTGACTTTAAGTGAGAGTTGAGCTTAGGATATTGATTTCAGTTTGCAAAGTGTTTCTTTAATCACTTGATGAGCCATTCTTTGAGATATTTAAGCTGGCTTTCTGTTCCTAGCCTGAACATTAGAACCAAATCCCACATCCATTTCTAAGATGATTAGGGCTCAAGGTAGTTACAGTCAGTGGTCCAAGGGCTACAGACTCAATCTTCAAAAACACATCAAGAAGCTCTGTAGCTATTGTCAGGGGAAAGTCAAAGAAACAGTGAGAAAAGGCAAAATACCGCCAGAAGATAGCCCTCCACAACAGATGACACATTTTTCCAAAAACCCTCAGGAGGCGCCCTGCCAACAGGGTGTTCAATAGCAAATAGCCACTCTATTAACAAAGAATGAGAGCAGCTTCAGGAAGAGGGAGATGCACAGACAAGGAGGCACCTGTAAGCCTGAGTTTACTGAGGTCCTCCACTGTCCACATCCAGGAAATGAATATGAGACTGATCCACACAGATAAGCAGGAGAGCAACTCCCAAAAATCACATGACTCTTGAAATCACAAACCTTCTTGTAAGTCACACCCAACTAAGAAAAAGCCTGCTGGCCCAGCTCCTAGTGGCATTCGTAAGTCCCTTCCACTGATAAAACCTGAACCTCTGAGTCCCTAAACATGCTTCATTTGAGCCTTCAGTACCAGGAGCTTTTGCTCATCAAACATCTCCAGAATTCAGAGAAAGTTCCTGAATCTTCAAAGTTGGTGGTCTTGGTGATGATGATGGTGCTGGTGTGTGTGTGTGTGTGTGTGTGTGTGTGTGTGTGTTTTAATCTATCAGGGGCCTTAAGACAGTGTGACAGTAGGAAGAGGTGGAGCTTTAGTGAGAAAAACCTGAGTTTGATTCCTGACTTCACCAATTACTAGCTGTGTGACCTTAGACAAATTACTTCCTCTTCTGAAATATTAAGTTCCTCATCTGTAAAAGGAGAGTCCTAATAATGCTTGCCTCATGGCAAGTCTGCAAATGATGTCTGCAAAGCTACTACAGTACGGGGCTGGCACCTAGTGAGTACACAATGTATCATGTTATGTCTTCCTGATCCACACAGCTTCCACAGAATCTAAGACACACAGGCACATATGCACACAGACACATAGACACGCACGCACGCATGCACGCACACATGCACGCATTCTCTTTCTTCTGTCCTCTAACCTCTAGCTCTGTGAAAAGTACAAATTCTTACCTCTAGGCAATATAGGATATTCTTTATCCTATAATCAGTGAAATATTTTAAAAAATTCAAAGAGGACTCAATATATAAAAAGCCAAACACTATGCCAAGTGCTCTAAAGATGGGCACAAAGTTCATTTTGAAAAATTGGACAACAGAGTTGGACAGAGCACTTGAACCACAAAGACCTCTCTTTTCCTTTTATTCAAGTAGTTCCTGAAATCCTATCTTCTCTAGAGAATCTTCCTTAAATAAGAAGGGGGGAGGATAATGTTGGAAGTCTTCAACAAGCCATTCCCTTAATGCAGATATCCAGATTGAGGCAGGGTGATGAGGGAGGGAATGGGTAAAAACAGAACTTGAAGTTCCCACAGAAAATGTAGGAGCATACTTGGTTATTTGTGACAACTGCATATCAACAAGGCTTAACACCCTGATGCATAATACCTACCCTAGCCTTGTGAATGGCATGTATTATCTTCCTCCTTGAAGGCACCACTATTGAGTACTGGCTTTTCCTAAGGACCTGTCATATTTAGGACTCTGTTGTAAGCCAAGGAGGCAGAAAGGAGAATCAACCTACAAACAAGGACAGAGTATTCACACCCTGCCCCTCAATCCCCAAGGCAATATATATGAATATTACACCTATGAAAACAGACATCCATATACACCACACAAATATATCATGCCCCTGCTCTTGGCAGGCACCCAACTAGCCCCAGCTGCAGCCTTAAGCAAAATCTCTTAGCAGCCACTTGTGGTGGCCATGAAATATGATCAGACAGGAGTCATATTCCTCATACCTGTTCAACTCTGAAACCAAAGTCCTGGAGAAACCAATGAATCTATCCCCAGCTTGCCTATTCAAAGAGTCAGCGGTTGCAAAGCAGCAGGATTTTCTATGTTGGCATAGATATATAAGCTGTTGTCAACCAAAGTTAAAGTGGGGACTTTCTGAGAATATGTATTTCATGGGAAGGCAATAAGGAAACTTGAACCACATGATGACCCTGCTTAGACTGGTGGAGATGTTCTGCAAAAGAAGACAAGTAGGAACATGCCAACCACCAAGACTCCTGAAACAATCAGGGAAGCATATAAAATTTATGCTTTCCGACATAATTATTCTCTGACATTGCGATTTTTCACAGATCTATAACTCCATCTGCTTATTTCTCTTCATTAAGGTACTGCAGTATTTCAATTCAATTCAACGCGTATGTATTTAGTCACTAATGTGTGCCCAAGGATGTGTTTGTTTGAGAGGTCAAGAGTGGTAAGGGGAGGCCAGAAGACTCAGAAGAAGTGCAGGGCATAGCTTGTGACTTCCAGAGTTTATAATCTGTTCATAGTCTCACACACACACACACACACACACACACACACACACACACAATCATTAAATAATAGTACAAGGGAGAATGTGATGAAGTTTCAAAAAATCAGGTCATACAAATTCAGAAAAGAAAGAAAATCAGAATGGATTAAACAAATCTCCATGGAGATTGGAAACTTGAACTGGGACTTAGTGTTCATTTGTTCATTCATTCATTCATTCATTCATTCATTCATTCATTCACCGAATAGTCACACCCTATGTACCACTATGTGCTGAGTAAAATAATATGATGGTGAGTAAAACAAGATACAGTACCCACTCCCAAGGATCTTACCATCTAAAAGGTAACCAGACTTTCATCAAATTTCTTATAGTACAAATGGTGGCAGGTTCAGTGTCCTTGCTTTTAGCCTTCCAGCCAGTCAGTCATCTATTTCCATTTCTCCTGGTACTTCCCTGATGATCATTCTAAGGGCTATCATTCATTGAGGGCTTACCATGTGGTAGACACTACTAAAAACTATACTTTCATTATCTTATTGAATCTTCAAACCAACCCTAAAAAAATCAGTGTTATTTTCCTTGCTTTGAGTTTAGGGAATTGGACCCAAAGATGTTAAAATTTTACCCAAGGTCACCCAGCCTGGGAAGATTGAGATCCAAGCCTCTTAGACTTCAAAGCTGCCTGTTTCTTGAGGATCCATATATAGCTTAAGGGTTTCAGAAGAAACATTATATTATCACTTCCATGAGAATTAAGAGAGAAATGTTGCAGATGGATATAAGGTTTTAAAAGCTTTCTTTTGTGACTATCAACTAGGTAATCCAGCCAAATGACAATTATTTTGTCACAAATTTGTTCACCAAAAATCAAAACAAATGCCTTCTCTATTTAAGCCTTATATAATTTTTAAAATTTATACTCTGAAACATGAACCTCTTTCCTTTCTCCCTGAGAAAGCTGATCTAAAGAAAGATGTGACATTTGCTCCAAAATGCTTGTTCCCAGGTACCCTTTCTCTCCCTTTCCACAAAGTGCTCAATTTCAAGGGCCAACATCAACAGGATTTGGCAGGAGATTCTCCTGAGAACCTAAGAACCCTCCTACAGAATTGCCGCTCAACCCAATCCTCCCCAAGGTGACCCAGCAAAGGAGGGGAGACCCGCCACAGCGTGCTGACATTTTCCATGGCCTCTTTTTAGGAACAGCTGGGCCATAATAGAAGGTTACTCAGGGATACCCATAGGTTTGACAGGAGCCCATATTTTAAACAGGGAGGATACTAAATCCATCCAATTCCTGGAATGTTACTACTCTCTCAGGAACCCTAGAGAAGTTTCTGATGCTGATCTATAAATCTCCCTGGACTAAAATACCCAAAATTAGTTTCTGTGCCATGGGAACATAAAAATGATATGGCTTTCTTCTTTGACATGTCAGTTAATAAAGAGTGGGAGGTGGGGCCCGGATGTTGCCTGACAGGTTTCTGAAGGGTTTACTCGTTAAAAATGGGAAGCACTTTAATTACCTGTTTGGTTTTTTGTTATATGTGTGTGTTATACGTTTTAAAAAAAAAACAGGTCTTATGGACACTCAGGAAATTATATCATTAATTATGCCTGTCAGAACATTATGTGGCCTACAGCAAATGGAAATTTCTTAGGGTTTCTTTCTTCTTATTTTTAACTTTTAAAATGTTTTTAAAATACTGTTTTCATAATATTTCCACAGACTCTATTGTAAGTACTTAATTAGTGAAGACATTTTTTTGGTCATCGATAATCCAGCAAAATAACTGCAAAATCTGTGTATTTGACTTTGGAACTTGTTAACTGATGACTTACTTAACAGAAAAGTTACTTCCCCAAAGTATGTGCTACTTAACCCAATATTAATGTTACTTTGCATTCCTAACATACAGTAGCCATGGGAGAAAGGTATAGGTAAATGGTATAGGGAAAGAGGAGGTGGGTTGGCATCATGGAACCTGGAAGGCATTGCCACTAAATCTGAGAGACAGGACTGCCACTCTCCTGTGGCACATCATACCCTTGATGAAAAAACCCTCTGGCTTTTTGATACAGAAAGGACTGATGACTCAATACAATTCAGGTAGCTCTGAACTAATAGTCAAGCAGTGGGTAACCTTCTCTGGCCAACGCAGAGAAGAACATTCTTGCTTTGGGCCATATACTGCCTAGTTGTCCCAGACCTTTGCTCCCATGCAGCCCTATTGGGTTGGAAATTCTAGTGTATGGTCCCTGTGTCTCTGAAAGATAAAGTCTGCAACAGGTTTGGAAGAGGACCTTCACCCCATGTATTCAATCTGGAGCCAGTTTATGGGGGCCCTCAAGGAAGCAGCCGTGCAGATTGTTAGAACAACTCAAAGAAAAGAAGGAATAATTAGAGCCCTAATGGCCTGGGGAGAAGAAAACTTTGGCCGACATACTCTAAAGCCAAGAAGATCCTTCTAAATGCTCTGCAGAGCTCTCAACTCCTTCACAGCTCAGTGGTTAACATCCAATGGTCATAAATATCCCCACCTGTGAGTCTGTGCATGCATAAAGAGGGTGCCCTCCAACACTGTTATGGCTTCAAAGAATGGATGAGACCCTCAAATACACTGCAAATGGGGGGAAATAAATTAATGCAAACTTCCTGGAAACCTACTTGGCATAATGTATAAAAATGTTCACACACTCTAAGTGAGCAACCTCCTTGCTAGAAATGTACTTTAGGAAATAGAGATGGAACACAAATTTATATTCAGGAATGTTTATCTCTGTATTATCATAATAAAAAATTGAAAACAAACTAAATATTAACAACAGAAGGCTGGTCAAATACATTCTGAAACATCTGTACTGTGGAATTTGAAAGTCTGTTAAAAGTAATGTTTTTGCGGGGTGCCTGGGTGGTGCAGTCGGTTAAGCGTCCGACTTCAGCCAGGTCACGATCTCGCGGTCCGTGAGTTCGAGCCCCGCATCAGGCTCTGGGCTGATGGCTCAGAGCCTGGAGCTTGGTTCCGATTCTGTGTCTCCCTCTCTCTCTGCCCCTCCCCCGTTCATGCTCTGTCTCTCTCTGTCCCAAAAATAAATAAACGTTGAAAAAAAAATTTTTTTAAAGTAATGTTTTTGAAAAATACTTAATGGCATGGAAAAATATCTATGTTAATGATGACTGAGTTATTGGATTATGGTGATTTTTACTTTCTTCTATACAGTTGTGCTTTTCAAATTTTCTACAATTAGCAAGAATTATTTACATTCAGGAAAAAATACATTATAGAACAAAAAGAAGGAAAGAATGCTGTGCCCAACCTTCAATCAAACAATGATTCAAGTTCCATATTCTTCTCTAGGACCAATGGAGGACCTGTTTATATTTGAATGGAAGGTCATCACCCATTCACCCTGGATAGCTGACCTTAGGGCAATTTTCTAGCTCCTCTTGCATGCAGGCAGTCTCTTCCAGCGGAACTCAAGGCATCCTATATACCCTAGAGCCAGTAAACTGTAGATGAACCAAAGTTTGTACAGAGACTGGTACCTTGGCACCCAAGCTCAGGAGAGCTGGTTTTCTTCCTGAGTTCTTTAATGGCTGCCTAGCAAAGGTCACACCAATACTGATGGTGCCCTTGGACTGAAAGGGCAGGACACTAGTCATTAAAACAGAGCCAACTGTCCCACAGCACTTGTCGCCAGTGTAATTGGTGTCTTGCTTTCCCATGCCCTTATTCCAGGAAAAAATTATTTGGTTGGGTTTGGGGTTTTTGTAAACTGCAGTGACCCTTCTAACAAAGGTCCATATCCTCCTCCCCTTTAGTAAACTCAATATGTATTCATCAGGAGGCAATTTATCCCCTGCCACCCTCTGAATATATATTAGGGCTATGTCAATCACATCACAGGGGGGTACACTGAAGAAGATAAAACTTCTGAAACATAAAAAAAAGTTCCATCTCTATCCAAATCCCAGGCAGACTTTGCCAAACACTTTCCCCTGAAATTGTCAAGGCCACGTGTTTGAACAGGAAATTTAATCCACATGTTTCTGATTCATATGCACACTTAATGCATCAAAATATCATCTCTTTGAAGTCCAAATGGCCTTTTTATAGACTTCTTCCTTAGGAATGGAAAGTTGTGCTTGGCCAAGAACTAACAAATTTGAACCCTCCAAAGTCCAAGTTATTTTCAAAGTTCCCAACTCAGGAGATTGAACCAGGCTCTGAAATACACCCTCCATTCCCCTAGCCATCCCAATATGACTGAAAATCTTGAGACACTTCATTCCACCATGGCTTCTCAATCTTGATCATGTACTTTCATGGCGGCTTCCCATGAAAGACAGTTAAGAGCTATCTTCCAATGTATTACCGCAACAATGCCGCAGGAGGAAAGGCCAGCCCTCACCCCCTTCCAGGAACCTGAGATGGGAAATCAAGTGATTATCCAGGAGTGATAGCAGTTGGGGGCAGAGCCAACAATTCAGTCTTAAGTGCAGATCAGGGGTAGGATCCCAGGATTTCCCTGGGAACCCTGATGGTATAACATCACAGTTGGAATATTTGGATTCAGAGCTTCCATAATTCTATTCCCAAATGTCCCATTGCAGATATTGGTCCAAACCTCATGCTGGACAGGACTGTAAGCCCATGTAACCTCTTTAAATCTCTTATCTGAAGATGATTTGAAACATAAATCGATGCTATCCAAACTGGAAGTGGGGAAGAACATTGGGATAGATGGGACAGAATTAGTCATTTCATGCATGCAATGTTTCCTTCAAGCTGAGCTTTCTGCACCAGCTGTAACTCAAGTCACCAATGGTCAGTGGGCCAGGGGAAGGTGGGGCTATCAGAGTTAGAGAGCATCCATTCTGCTTCTGAACTCCTCTCCAGACAGGAGGTCCCTTGACAGCAAGTCTCTGTCTAATTAATTCAGTCATTGTCACCACAGCACTTGGTGTATGATGGTCAATAAACTTTTATTGAATAAATTGAGTGTGCATACATGAATTCTCACCTCAAGGTGTGCTTCTGGGACACCAGCCTAAAGCATATCAAGGGATTTTTCAGGATAGTATAGAGGAAATAAATGTGTTTCCAACCAGAAGGAACAGCAAGTACAGAGGCTTGAAAGTAAAAAAGGAAAGGCTTGGAGGATGGTGGACTGTGACCTGGGCATGGGCTGAGTTGGGGGATTAGTATAGGACAAAAACAGAGAGCAGAATCTAGTTGTGAAGGCCCCACATTCAGGAATTTGTACACTAGCCCACAGGCAGTGGGAAGCCAAGGAGCTCTGCAAGCAGGAGACAGAGGTAAGGAGTGATAAGTTCAGATCTAAGTTTCAGAAAGATATCTTTGGTGTCTGTTATGGACTGAATGTTCTGAATGTTTCCCACAACACACACCCAAATTCATATGTTGAAACCCTAACACCCATTGTGATGGTATCTGGAGTTGAGAGGTAATTAGGGTTATATGAGGTCACGAAGGTAGAGCTCCCATGACGGGACACCAGAGACATAAAGAGACACCAGAGAGTGTTGTATCTCTCTCTCTGCCATTGGAATGCACAGTGTGAAGGCAGCCATCTGCAGGCCAGGAAGATGGCTCTCACAGGAACCAGACCATGGCCCCCTGATCTCGGACTTCCATCCTCCCCAGCCGAGGGAAAATAAACTTCTGCTATTTAAACTCAGGGAAGAAAGGAAGGAAGGGAGTAAGGGAGGGTAGAAGGGGAAAGAAAATTGAGTGTGCATATTTAAAATAAAATTTAATGGACTCTTCTATTGTTCCTTTGAACATCCCTCTACCTCTCTTCACTCACTTGTACTTCCAAAATTTAACTGTAAAAAAAGTTATCAGCACCATCTCTCCAATGTACCCACTATTAAGCATTATTTAGTAAAAATAAATCAAATCTGTGCCTTAAGCAATTTGCCTGCCCTCTATCATTAATCTTTTCAAGTGAGTGGATGAATGGTCATTTGTAAATGGGCATAAAGCTCAGCGAACATGGACTGCAAATTCAGTTAAGTTCGCCTTCTGAAGATAATAACTCAAAATATTTATCAACACAAAGATAATGCACCTAAAAATATCCAGTCATGTCTACATTAGAGAGTAAAAAGAAACTGTGGCTTATTATTTCCATCCTTTTTTCAGCTTTCTCATGAACTTCAACAATCAAAACCCTAATGGTCTACACTTAAGTATAAAAAGCAACGCTGATTTCAAATTGTGTGTAGAGAACTGCTCATCAAAGGTCTGTCAACCCTGAGGACTGACATGAAAGACATAAGGGTTCCTCATCTTTCAGCTTTCCTGGTATAATCCACACCTCTGAGTTTTTAGTAAGCCAAAAATTGGAATAAACTAACCAAGCCACTATTTCTTCCTCAAATGGTAGACATTGCCATATCTACCGTATGCCTTAGAGAACCCAGTTATGTGCTGCTTCTGTTATCCAGATGGGAGAACTGAAACAGGTGGACCATTACATAATATGCCAACAAGCTGGATTTAGAATTTGAAGGTCAGCATCTCCTGTCTATGGCTTAAACCTCTGAGTAGTATCATATCCCAAACGCTCTTCCTTCCTCTCAGTCTCATGGGACAGTAAGAAACCTTGGGGATGATCTGATTCTATGGCTTTTCAAAAAATGCTTAACAGCCAGTCCTATCATCAAAGTCTTATGCAAACAGCCAATATGGAAAGTCCATACTCTTAAAGGGATTCTGGCTGAAGACCATGCAGTGGGGTACTGGGAGCACCCTGTCTATTTGATCCTGAAAGGACTCAAAGGCCGACCGGTACTCTTCAAAGCACAGGTTGAAGACCTGTGACACCATTCATTCCTCAAAGCCCAGAAAGGTGAAATGACTAACCTAGAGTCTCTAAGCTAACAACAGAACCCAGCCTAAACCCCAAGTGTCCTAACTTTCTGTTGAATGCTATGCCCACTATCTTACACTAAATCTCCCAGCAAGGGAAGATTGATTTTCTAAATCAGCAACCCCATGATTGCTACAACCTAACCACTGGATTCAAAAATGGTTAATGTATGGAAGCGAGAATCTTCTTGGATTAAGATAAAATCATAAATAGGGGGTAGTGTAATAGCCTAGATCAGGAACTGGCACACATTTTTCTGTAAGGGGCCAGAGAGTAAATAGTTTAGGCTTTGCCATACAGTTTTTGTCGCATGGATTCAACTTTCACTATAGTCACAAATAATACATAAATGAATTTGTGTGGCTGTATTCCAATAAAACTTTACTTATGGACTCTAAAATATGCATTTCATATAATTTCATATGTCACAAAATACTTCTTTTGAGGCTTTCCCCCCAAAATTTAAAAACATAATAACTATTACCAGTTCACAGACTACAGAAAAAAAACAGGCAGAAGGCCAAATCTGGCCCATGGTTTGAAGTTTGCCAACCTCAGTCTAAAAGAAAACTTTGTGCCACAAAATGCTTAAGCAGGATTGAATAGGACACACAGGTTCTTTACATGCTTAGCACGTAATTCTTACAAGAGCTCAGACAATGCAGTCACTCCCTAAGCATTAGCATCTGGGTTGCCTTTTATTCAAGTCCTGAAGGCCCAGAGAATCCCCAGGCGGAAAAAGTAATGTCTCCTTGCCTTAGACTAGGAACCAGCAGGATCAATGCCCTGTTAAGGAGCATGGTGGGAGCTGGTAAACTGACTGGCAGAGGGTCTGTGGCTCACCTGGAGGAAGAAAGGTGGAAGCCCAGACCCTGGTAGCAAGATCCACATATCTGATCCTAGGCCTAATTCAAGAAGATCACCTGAAGACATGTCTCATTTCACTCAAGATTAAGTGTGATCCTAGGCACCTGGAAGTCACTTATTTGGCTCTTACGTCAGAATCATTAATTCACCGGCTGGCATGCTTATAACCATCATGGTATTCCCTAACATGGGCAAATAAGGGAGTGTTGACATGCAACAGTCCGTCTTCTGGGAACTGGATGAGTTTTTCCCATGGAAACAATTTTAAGAATAACTAGTAGTGTCACCATTACATTAAACAAGCATAACTCATGGAATTTAGCCATAAAATGACTTGTTCATTGGAGCTTAATTGCTGGATACCCTTGGGTGAAAATCTGAGTAGTCTCATGACTTTTCTGATAACCTTTAAGAAATATGAATATTCTAATCCATTAGTTAAAATAGCCAATCGCATGCAAACTTCAGCCTTGCTCTAAAGTTACAACTTTTGTCCCCTCCTGTCACCCCTACCCCAAGTGAGGGCCTATTATACACCAGAAGCATAAGGTCAAGGGTGCCTGGGTGGCTCAGTCGGTTAAGTGTCAGACTACGGCTCAGCTCATGATCTCACAGTTCTTGAGTTTGAGCCCCGCATCAGACTCTGTGCCGACAGCTCAGAGCCTGGAGCCGCCTTCAGATTCTGTGTCTCCCTCTCTCTCTCTGTCCAACCAACCCTGCCCCCACCCCCACTGCCTCTATCAAAAATAAAGATTTAAAAATTTTTAATAAAAAATTTAACAAATTTTCTTTAAAAAAGAAGTGTGAGGTCAGGAAATGGGCTAAAGACAATTTCTTCCCTCCCCATGGCCCAGTACTTTATTCCTCCTCCCTCAGCTTGCTGAATGCACTTACTGAATGCCTCTGAATGAGAAGTCCTGGACAGAAGAAAGCAACCAGGGTGGGTGCATTCTTACCTGACTGATATGATTGTGGTACTTTAGCACTGCCACTCTCAGGACCTGGCAAATGTCTAAAGATGAATCTCTTGTGGGCACTTTTCTGGGTCCTCTGGGGACGCTCTGTACCTATGGATCTGCCACCAGCACAATGTATTTCTATTCCAACTGGTGGCTTATTCCTTCCTCAGCTCTAAAAAATCCAGCTGTACCTCCAGCTTCTGTCTTCTGAAGTCTGAGTGCCCTTCCTTGAGACCCAGTCAGACAGGACTTAAGGAGACCCTACACTGGCTCTCTCTTGTTGCAAGCCCTGTCGTCTGCTGCGACAACTCTGAAAGTGCACATCAATCCCATGCACGGCACTCTCTCCTTCACCCCTCCACTCAGAGCAATGCCGGTTAATCTGTCACCTTTTGGACTTTCCGGTGATATCAGACACATTCACTGTATGTCGTAAGCTCAAAGGGACACACGACTCCAACCAGTGTCCTAGAAGCCACTTTCTCTTTAGTTGAAGAGACTGGGGAACAACTCCTTTAGGGAATCCTTTGGATTGGAACCCACTCTCCCCAAAAATGCTCTCCACAGATTCTCTTTCAAAAGGACTCCTCTCCTCAACCCTTTTATACCCTCAATGTGGATGAAGGGTTCAAGGTTTTAAGTTCTCAGTTACTTGCTTTATAAATCCTGGTCTTAAGAGTTCAGTTTGGGATGTTTGGGATGCCTGTTCCTGGGCATCAATAAAACTTCCATTAGAACCTGTTGTAATCATTAATGTTTCAGTCATTTATGAGAACAGTTTCCTGATGCACACCCTCAAGGTAATGTAAGGAAACCACAGTGTTAACAGCACATGCTGTAAAACCTGGCCACTAGTGACAGCACTGTCCCCATGTGAAAGTTTCCACGGCATCGATGCCCTGCTTCTCCCCACTCACGTCCCACTAAATTATCCCTGTGGCCAGTGGAACAGTCAGTCACTGCCCTGAGCAAACTATAAGCTTCATTTCTCACAGTATTTGCTCCTGCTGTTCTCTCAGTCTGTAATGCCCTCTCGTTTCCCATCTAAAAACCTTACTGACATTTATCCTTCAAGGCTTCACTGAAATGCCACCACTGCCATAGAGCTTCCCCTCAAAGCCCCCATTTGAATTCTCTACTCCTCCTGTGTTCCCATAACACTGTGTTTTTACCTTTTCATAGCCCCAGTGGTATTGCCTTTGGGAATTATTTTAGTCAACGGTTCTGTGGCTGCCACCCTCACAAGACGGTGAGTTCTGGAATGGCACAGACTTTGTCTTGCTCCTCTTTGTTTACTCCATGATTCAGCAGCAGGGCCCAAGAGCACTGTTCTGCTCATCAAGGCAGCAAAAGGGAAGAGAGAGAAGAGGATGCCAGGCTCCCTCGAGAACAGCAGGACTTACAGCTCCAGGCGCACAGTGGAGCCCTGAGGGTCTATCCTGAGTGGTCTTGCCAGGCAGCCATTCCTACGGCACAGGATATGCCTCCAGTGCCTTAGACAAATGGGCAAAGGATCCCCGCCCTACACCGGACCCTGCCTATGCTCTGGCCAGAACCCTCAGACCTGGCTTGCCAGTTCTGTGTGCTCCGCCTTCTCCGGGGTCTGGGAGCATTAGTGGCTAACACAGTCAGCACTGCTTGTCACACATGCAGATCACTGAAGTGCCTAGACTTTTGCATCCTCTCTTGTGAGCCCTTAGCCAATGGCTGGCTGGTGAGGGAACCCAGCTCCCTTCCTTACTTCCAGGCGGGACAAAGCTAAGGTGCAATTTCGGCCACGGAGCTCCCTGGGTATTGAGCTGAGTAACCCACCTGAGTGAAATGCCTAGTAAGTGCCCGAGATAGGATTCAAATCCAGGCATGCTTTACCACCACCACAGATGGCTTGCGATTTTAAGTATTACAACTACAATGTCAGGTTCTGTAGACAAAGCAGGTGATTTAGGAAAAATAAAAGGAAACCAGAATATTTCTGCATTAAACTACTATATGGAAAATGGGCAGATCAATCAATTTCCAAATTATTTGTATTGCACGGGTATTATTTTCCTAGTGAAACAAGTGAAAAATTCAGAGCTTTGAACCTGGAGAGAACTGGCTTTGAATCCCAAGTCAGCTATGGGACCCCGGATATATTATTTCATTTCTCCTGGCCTCAGGTTTTTCATATATAAGATGGATATAATAACACCTAACTAGCACTGTAACAGAAAGGATTGACTATATACAAAACCTCTACACAGTGACTAGCACATTGTCACCATTCAATAAATGGCCACTGTAGTAGTATGAGAGGTAAGAATATAGATCTGGCTTCTGTGATTTGTTTAACACGAAGGCTCGCGAGTACAAATACAAAATCCCACCGCGCACAATGTTAATCTCTAAATTTAACAGAGTATGACTGATGAAAGTTAAAACTTTGCAAACTGGAAAAGAGAGTTATCTATTTGGACCCATATACACTCTGCCTGGCACGTCAGGGATGATCTATTTGCCAGCAATCATTGTCTATTGGAAAACAAGAATAATTATAAAAGTCACTGTGTGAAAACTAGCCTAATACAGGCTTCAACTACATAGTTTCAAGCTGACATTTTATTGCACCTTAAAGAAATAACTATATTTAATAAGGTAGTTGTCACTAGAGGATCAGGGTCTAGAAACCAAGCTTCTATCATCTGATGCATAATATTTATCTGTTTGGATAAATAATATAAGATCTGTTTGCAGTGAGGAAGTCAGACAGAGTCCCAAAACTACCCAAAATATATCATAACTCCAACAAAAGAATTTAAGTACTAATAGCTTAAACTTCATTAGAGTCAAATATTGAGTTTATTCTTAGAATGGGTGTATATAGTCATTACTTCAGTTGTGCCTTTTCTTTTTCTGGTTATAGATCAGGTTAGTTTTGTTTTGTCACAGGGATTGTAGGAAAACAGCTCCAGATAGCCCTGGCCTCTAGAGGTAACAGAACAGTACATGGTAGATTTGTTCATGAAGACAACCAAATATGACCAAAAGGTTTACTCCATATGATCACTGAGCTGTCTATGAAGATGGAAATTAGCCAAATAAAAGCTAGATCGCCATTTCCTTTGGGCCCAATTACCACTCCTGTCTCTGGTTCCAGGCTAACCTGCTAGAACACACTCCTCTCCCCTAGAAGACTGAAGAACTATTCCAAGTTTCTCAACAAATCTAGAAACACAGTGTCACAGAGAGCCTACAGCTAATTGATGTTTTCTAGTCTCTCAACCCCAAGTGAGAGACACAAGCCATTCATCCGTCAGCTCTGAGAGGTAATTTACATAAATAATCCCCAAAAGACAGACAGAGAAAGGGACTACCACACACATTGAATGGAATTTGAAGATCCTGGATTAGATGCCTGGCCTGGCTATCAGATAGATCTTGACTCTGGACATGTTTTTTTCTTCTCCTTTATCCTTATATGTGAACTAAGAGACACAGACTCACAGGATGCAATCTAAGATTGCTTCTAGCTACATCACTCTGAACGTGGGGGAACAGCAATGTCGCACATGTAGTATAATTACACAGTATAAAACATAGTCCTGTCTGTTCATACAAGCACTGTAACTGTTAACATCCCAAATGCACTATTCTCACCGCAAAACAATGAAGTTAGTAAATACAATTTCTATCAAATTGACAGCGAGTCACTGAAAATTCAATTAACTTTTAAACAAATGTGTGCTGTTGTTTTTTGTTTGCTTTACTTCATTTGTGTTTTCTAATTCATTTAGAAAACTTGAGTAAGTAACAGTCTTTTGTCAACATTATAATATATATACAGTTTCCGCCCGGCAGGACCCATTAGTAATCTTTCGAAGTTTCTGCATATAAGAAATAAGACATACGTGTTAAAACTGTCCTATGTGTGGGGGCGCCTGGGTGGCTCAGTCGGTTGAGCGTCCGACTTCGGCTCAGGTCATGATCTCATGGTCCGTGAGTTCCAGCCCCGCGTCGGGCTCTGTGCTGATGGCTCAGAGCCTGGAGCCTGTTTCACATTCTGTGTCTCCCTTTCTCTCTGACCCTCCCCCATTCATGCTCTGTCTCTCTCTGTCTCAAAAATAAATAAACGTTAAAAAAAATTTAAAAAAAAAAAAAAAAAAAAAAAAAACTGTCCTATGTGTGGATTTGTGTATCACTCTGAATAGGGCGACAGATGCTACCTGAATGCAAAGATACACCTTAACGACTAATGTTTATAGGATTATCACTTGAGAATGACAATAATTACATGCCTCTGATTTCAAATATGCAGTCATAAAAATTCCACCAAAATCAGAACCAGTTCTTTTTCTTTCAAACACATCAAACCAAGCTCTCGGAACCTTCAAATTGCTTATTGCTTTGACCTTATCACACAGTTCCCAGAGTGCGGTGAGTTCCCACGACAACACCCTGAGATAAGTGTGTAGGAAGTTCATGGGGGAGGACTGTCAAGATCAGCACCTAAGGGGGAGAACGGACTCAGAAATGGAACTCAGAAGAGGGGGGAGGTGGGCTGTGACGTCATCTCAGCAAACACTTCTGCCAACCCCACAGGGACCTCTGAAGCTGGGATGTCTCTTCAGAGCTGTCCCAAGTTGAGGTAGAGCAGCTGAGTAGTCCTTTAGTCCTAAGGGGAGGGATCTGTGAGGCTCATCACAGCATCCACTACAGTTTCTTTTTTTTTTTTTCAACTTTTTTTTTTTGGGACAGAGAGAGACAGAGCATGAACGGGGGAGGGGCAGAGAGAGAGGGAGACACAGAATCAGAAACAGGCTCCAGGCTCCGAGCCATCAGCCCAGAGCCTGACGCGGGGCTCGAACTCACGGACCGCGAGATCGTGACCTGGCTGAAGTCGAACGCTTAACCGACTGCGCCACCCAGGTGCCCCTCCACTACAGTTTCTAATGGAGCCACCGCCAATTATGCCAAGAGTCCAGGGGGTCTGCTATCAGCAAACATTTGTTGAATATGCCTCATGGGCTCACTACTATAGAGATCACCGAATTTTATACATATTCTTGCTATCAGAAACTTACTTAACCGTTTGGTTGAGGAGAACAGATTTAAAAACATCACACGATACAATTTTAATCACAAGCAAAGAAAACAACTTTAGAGAAATGAGGGTAGTCAGACAGAGATCATTTTAAAATTTAAAGGCTGGGGAGATGACTTAATTCTGTGAAGCCTAGAACAGACGAACTCGAGTTGTGTCTTTAAGGCTACTAAGATTTTGATGGGTGGAGAGCAGGAAGAAAGCCATTCTGGGTAACAAGGTAGCAACAAAAGATCAGAGGGCAAAATGGAAGTAATCTTCATAAAAAGGGCCATAACCCTTTGAAGAAGCGCATATTAGGACCTGAGGCGGAAGAAGAGAAGTGCACAGTGAGAGGTGGAAACCCTTGGGATGAGTCCAGCTTTTCTGGTAAGTGCAACGGTGGAGGAAGCGCTCTTCCAGGACTGGCAACAGCAATGACAGCTTTTGATTTATCAATTTTTTTATTTTAAAAAATTATTTATTTATTTTGAGAGAGAGAGAGAGCATGAGCAGGGGAGGGGCAGAGAGAGAGAAAGAGAGACAGAGAGAGAGAGAGAGAGAGAGAGAGAGAGAGAGAGAATCCGAAGCAGGCTCCATGCTGTCAGCACAGAGCCTGACACAGGGCTTGAACTCATAAACCACGAGATCATGACCTGAGCCAAAATCGAGAGCCAGATACTTAACTGACTGAGCCACCAAGGTGCCCCTGATTTATCAATTTCTTTCAAAAAAATTTTTTTACACTTATTTATTTTTGAGAGACAGAGACAGAGCGTGAACAGGGGAGGGGCAAAGAGAGAGGGAGACACAGAATCAGAAGCAGGCTCCAGGCTCGGAGCTGTCGGCACAGAGCCTGACGCAAGGCCCGAACCCCTGAACTGCGAGATCATAACTTGAGCTGAAGTTGGATGCTCAACGGACTGAGCCCCCCAGGCGCCCCTTATCAATTTCCGATCAGAGTAGAGGTAACCTGGTTCCGAGAGCATCTCTCTTAGCAGGCCAGTTCTGCAGTGTGGTTCTTGGAAACCCAGTCTACAGGCTATTTTTCTGCATTCCCAATAATTCTGTGAGCTAAAAATCCCTTAATAAATACCTTTCTGCTTAAATCAGTGAAAGCAAATTCTGCTGTCTGCAAACTAAGAACCCTACCTATCATACACACATTTTCTTATTACACATTCACAACAACTGCATGAGTAAATATTACTATACTCATCTCATAGGTAAGGAAACTGAAGCTGTAAGGTTAAACAAACTGTCCAAGGTTTTGCAGTGAGTATGTGGCAGAGCCCAGATTTGAAAGCAGAACTCTCTGACTTCCTAATCCATGTCACCTCCACAACATCACAACTGTTTCCCAAAGACAGAGACATGAATGAGACTCAATATTTTCCATATGAGCATATCTGCTAACAGAATAGTTTCCACAGTGGGTCATAAAATATTACATTCAAACTTTGGACTGAAGTACACAGTACTAATGTGAATCATTCCAATGGGAGAGCAATACCACAAAGTGGAAAGTTGCCTGCAATCCATGCCAAAGACAGAAGTGGATGAGACCCTGGAGCCAGTGAGCCATGCTACCTCTGCCTAACTCTACTTTCTGTGGTTGTTTGCAAATTTAGCAACCAAACTCAACAGTAATTTCTATAGCCTCGTAAATAAATTCAAGGCCACAAGGTAAAGCAAGTTTTGCATTACCCATCCCATGTTGTTCCATGTATTGAATTTAATCATCTCATGAAGGTTAAGTGTGTTCCCAAGAATGATGAAGGCAATTTAACCACCTGTCTTAGCCCTTTCAAGACAATTTCACATATGATTGACCTTCAAGATCAATCTTGTTCAGCAGACTCATTGGGCAGTGGCCAAGAGTATGCATTTCCAAGACCAACCATCCATAAAGACCAACCATCCATAATTAAGAGTAGAATCTACGTGGGCACCTGGGTGGCTCAGTCGGTTAAGTGTCCAACTTCGGCTCAGGTCATGATCTCACGGTTCATGGGTTCGAGCCCCACGTCGGGCTCTGTGCTGAACAGCTCAAAGCCTCAAGCCTACTTTGCATTCTATGTCTCCCTCTCTCTCTGCCCTTCCCGTGCTTGCACTCTGTCTGTCTCTCTCTCAAAAATAAATAAACATTTTTTTAAAAAAGTATAATCTACGAGGGTGTCTGGGTGGCTCAGTTGGTTAAGCATCCAACTCTTGATTTCAGCTCAGGTCATGATCTCACAGTTCGTGAGACTGAGCCTCACGTCGGGCTCTGAGCTGACAGATTCTCAATCTGCTTGGGATTCTCTCTCTACCTCTCTCTGTCTCTGCCCCTCACCTACTCGTGCACGTACACTCTCTCTCAAAATAAATAAACTATTTAAAAAAAAGGAGAACCTATGGCAAGATAAGAAAATAAATGATACAACTACTGCTACACCTCCTACTAAGCCCAAGGAAACATGCTCACCACTGGACTCTGGCCGACAGTCTCAGGGCAGCCATTTTACACCTACCACCACTAGTTTTCTGAGATTCTGCCAGAGAACAACTTAGGCTCCACGGGAAAGGGAACTTACCCTCTGACCTCAACACTTCAAATCTGACTTCACACCATTTTAAAACACTTCATGGCGCCTTTCCATTCATACAATGTTCTTCTGGATATTCCTTTCTGTCCTCAATTCCATCTTTAGCACAGCTGACAAATGCTGCATGGACACACAGCTGTCTCCTGAGAGGAGCCCCATACTTTTTAAACAGCTTTGCTTTGTGACCTGACCTACAGGCGGGCTGCATACTTCAGTGTACTGACAGCTAAGTCATGTCTTTTGTCCCAGGCACACAGCTACAGCAGGGTAGGGAAAGTTCACATGAAATGCTCACATTTCAAAATGTAAATAAATGGCTCAGACCAGAGGCCCAGTGCACTTAAGTTTGGAAGACAAAACCTCCCGAAGAAAAGAGTGACTCGAAGGGGACCTTTCAGAAATCCCTGCAGGACCATGTGGCTATGGTAGCTGCACCTGGGGGGCTGGAGGAAGCAGACCTACTACCAGCAAGAGCCCAGATGTCCTGCACTGGGTAGGACTTCACTTGCTGTTCTTTCCTGACCTGTTCCCTAAATATCTTTCATATATATATATATATTTTTTTTTTTGCCCTCCTGAAACCCATTCCTTTCTTCTTCTTTTCTTTCGTTTGTCCCTCTTTTCTCTATTATACTTTGTGCTCCTTATTCCTCTAGCCTTTTCTCATATTTCCTGATTTTGCAGCTCCTATTTTTCTTATACTTGGAACCCTTTTATTTTCTTCCAGTTTTCCAAGGAACTTTCACACACAGCTGGTCCCATCTGCCTCTCCTAAATGATCCTCCCCCTCTTTAATCATAACTCACTTCCTCTCTAATTCCACCTGCTTTCAATAGGCTGGACCATACAGTCTCCATACCCTAAATCCTACTAATGTTTGGGATAGCAACAGCCAGGGGCCCTGAGTTCTCTCACCTTTTAAACGCCAGGCAGAGACAACAGGCTTACTGTGATACCACCCTTTTTCCATTTCCTACAGTGATCTGATTTTTTTTTCTTTTTTTTTTTTTTTTGATATTTAACTCATTTCAAAACTTTCATAATTTTACAACACAGATAATGTATGTTCACCACAGAAAAATTAGTCATAAAAGTATAAAGACAAAAGTAAAAAGTCATCTGCAAGTCTACCCTTTCAGAAAATACCTCTGTGCTTCATGATTGACTTAATGAGCATTATCTTAAAGATACAAAGATGAATGAATGAGAAAGACATTGCCCTTGCTCTTAGAGAACCTGCATCCAGAGAGGAAGAAAACAAATACAATATAGCATATACAGAAAACAGCAAGAATCAATAGAAGCAAGGGCAAATAATTCACACTTTGGGAAAGGCTCCTAAAGAAAATGTCATTTATTTGAGGTGAGCCCTGAAAGATGAGCCAGGCACAAAAGGGGGAGAGGGAATATTCCAAGGTAAGTCATTAGAGTTTGGCACATTCAAAGAACCAAAAGGAGTTTAGTATGGCTGAAAACAAGGAGTAATGTCACTCAACAGGCCTGAAGAGGTAAGGAGGGCATGTGAAGGCAGGTGAAGAAGTTTCTATAATGGCAATGGGAATATTGAAGGATATTAAGCAAAGGAATGCCATGATCACATTCACACTTTTAATAGAACCATAAGCCTAAAAGACAGAACCACACTATGCAAGGTTAATGTTATAACCAGAACTTTAACAGGAAGGAAGGAAGGAAGGAAGGAAGGAAGGAAGGAAGGAAGGAAGGAAGAAAGGAAGGAAGGAAGGAAGGAAGGAAGGAAAAAGGGAGGGAGGGAGGGAGGGAGGGAGGGAAAGAAGAAAGAAGGAAATGAACAAACAAATGAACAAACCATAAGTAGTAAGTAGTAGAGCCAGGATACAGTCTCAGGCAGTCAACTATACTACTCTCTTATCATGCCTGTTACATTGTTTATTGAGTCCTAACCATTTTGCGTGATCAACCAGGAAACTCAGGCAAATATGTTTTGTATGCGAACGGTACATTTGTGTATTATAATGGAATTAGCCCTTTGCCTTGGATGTAAAGAGTAGTTGATTCCCCCGTTTGAGGAACTGGGTAAGCTGGAACTGTGAGTGAGCAAAGGCTTTTCTACCCTTTCAGAGAATACCCCTGTGTTTTAAAGGGACACTCCACAAGCACTGTCAGTTCCCCAAACCAGGAATGATAATGTGAAATTATCCAGGTTGCTGTTTTGAATGTCTCAAAATCACAAATGTTGCTCAACCTTATGCTTTCATTTCTATGTGCGGCTCTTATCACGTCATATTTATAAATATTATTATTGCTGAAAGTTGGTCATGATCCTAAAGATCTTATGATTTCCCTACTCTCAACAATGCCTATTCGATTACTCACTGACACCGGGTCAATTTCTGTTGCTCATTAAAGCAATGCAGTTAATAGGATTGTTTGGACTTGAGCCTTAATATAGGCAAGTGCTTCTTAAACTTTTTAATGGAAACTCAGGAAAAAAAGGAGGATATTTCATACTGAGATTTAGTACAAACATAAATATCTATATAATTGAATTGAAAGTTTGGAAAAACAGTAAGTACCACTAATTATGTGATGCAGGCTTCCATTTTCTTTTCCATTCAATTCTACTTCTATTCTATTCAACTCTCAATTTGTACAATGACTTTATCAAACTCTTTGGTAGGATCCACTAAAGCACAATATACCATATCAAATGACTCAACAATTTCACTCTTACGTATATACTCAGGATAAAGAGTACATGTCCACCATTAGATTTGTTTAGAATATTCACAGAAGTAATGTGAACAAAAGAAATGTTCATAAAGACAAATACCAGAAATTTTTCCAAAGGCTCATCAACAGTAGAATGGGCAAATAAATGTTGGTATATTCACACAATGGAGCACTACAATTGTTTGCATATAATAATATAGATGAATTTCCCATACATTATGTTAGACACAAAAGAGTTTGTGATTCTAGTTACATGAAGTTCAAAAGCAGCCAAAACTAATCTTTGCTGTTATAAATCAGGACAGTGGGATACCTTTGGAGGGGTAATGATTTGAAAGAGTCATAGCTGGGGGAGCTTCTAGGTAGCCGGTGCTTCTTGATCTAGGGATCTAGACGCTGGTTATGGGGTGGAGGTTCAACTCATAAAAATGTATTAAACCAGGTGTGCATTTTTATGCAAATTATATTTAAGTAAAACAGTAAGAAAAAAATACTGATTATAAATCATTAGATTGTATTCCCCCACTCACTAATCACTTGCAACCTGAAATCTGAAATTCCCTACATTAAATAAATACCAAGAACACCAATGGAAGACGTAATATGACATATCAAAATATTTAAATTTTATTTACAAATAACACAATACAAAGCTCAAAAGTCTTATTTATGAGCCATTAAACACCAACCAAATAAAAGGAATCCAGAAAAAAATGAAACAGCTAAAGATAATAATATACTGTTCCTTCTTACTTGCTTTTAATAACTTTGCATCTGCTTTCAATTCATATTTTTATTGAATCTTTCATATTAATCTATACTTGCTGCCAATCACTTTGTTAAGAAACACACATTTTGGAATATGCTTATCTAGCTTTTTCCATAGTATCTAAGCCACCAGTCTCTTCTTATTGAAATAGCCAGAACAGCTCCCTGGTAAGGAAAATCTCCCCTAATGCTCCCTTTATGGTCCTTCTCATTGGAATCTATTTTTCCTCTTAGAGCATCCATCTATGACAAAATGTCCTCAGAAGCTCCAACCTGCTCCATTCCATTCTTGAGGTGAGAAGAGATGTCACCCAACCATGGCTGGTTGCAATCAATGATTACACATTCATAAATGAGTATGGTGCTTGGTATTTTAAAGAGACTCAGATATATTTCCATTCACAACCATTATCTTCCTCAAGCAACGTGCAGACTACAAGCAAAACTGCATCTGATTTTTTGTTTCTCAAACAGCAGATTATTACACATATAGGGCAGATGTCTTCCAGGACATTTCTTGGCTGACATCTTTATTCCGTGATTCCATGAGAGTTTTCTTCAAATTCTGTAAAGTAGTAAGATCTCCAAATGAAGCTAGTCCAGCTATCTTGGGAAAGTGGTTTCCGCTTTAGCTGGCCTGTAAGTGTCAATCCATCAGGGGCTGCAGATGCCATTGCTTGGCTTGAGCTACAATCCCCACCCCACCCCCACCCCCCACGGTCTCACTGTGGAACCAATAAAGGTCTTTGGGGCTTTACAATCTCTTCTGAAACCTAGATTGCATCATTTCCCAAGAATGTCTGACTTTGGCTGTCCAAAATATCTGCCCAAGTCCCCCTTTCTCTTCACATCTGTCTAAACACAAGGGCAAGAGATATTGTGCATGATACAAAGCCAAGAGTCAGTGCAATGCTCTTCAAACTCAGAGTCAACAGTGAGAATGACATGAAACAAAGTCAACCTGCTTTTTACAAAAACTGGATTTAAATTTTCTGTCTGCTAAAAGTACATTTGAAAAATGAAATCTTTCCATATGGCTTTATAGAAGAAAATAAAGAAAAAAGGGTTAGAGTGAATTCTGCTGTATTAAAAAAAAAAGAGCTCTATGTACATAGTGCTGACATATACACTAAAGTCATCTGGAAAAAATACAAGCTACTATAACAAATGCCAAATGCCAAAAGTAGCCAGTCTCACTCTATTGAGACAAGTAGATTGAAGGGGAAATGTGTTTAGTTGACAGAGTGAATACAGAAAATTGATCTCTGATCATCAAATATACTGTAACCAGACATGAGGGTTGGGAAGTTCTAAAACATTGTATTTTGCACACATGATAAACTTAAAGCCTTCAAATGAACGTTTTCAAAAGTTTCTTACAGCCAAGGATGAAATTATTCACACCAGACTAAGCATTTACATTAGATATTCCTCTTTAACTCTTGACAGGGGGGAAAAAAAGCCATCCTTTAGTGAAAAGGTGTATTTTTACACAAAGTTTTGGATCTCCAATGGAGAGAAACAGCGTATTCCATAAAAGAACATTTAGCACCTAATGTTCAAAACGCCCTGCCTGTCCCCCACTTTTTATGAGCACAGTTGTATCAGAGCCGAGATATTTAAGATTACACAGCAAATTTGTAATAGAGCCACATGTTCTTTTGGAATACAACACAGCTACAAACAACAAAAAAAAGTCATATTTCCTCAAGTTATTTGCCAAATGTCCACATCTTCACACCATTAAGAAAGTCTAGTGGAATCCAGATACTATCAGGAAAAGGAGCAGGCATAAAATGAAGGTAGTCTAACCCTTCTCTTTCATTTCATAGAATCAATCCAAACACAAAGAAAACAAGATGTATTTCTAAGACCAACGGTCATATTTTAAGACATAAACGTTTCTTTGTAACTACGTCTTTCTTTTTTTTCTTTTTGGCTAAGAAGCAGATCTTATTTTTGCTGTAACACAAGAAAGCATTTCACAAAAATACCTGAACTGCACATAACTTAAAGAAAAAGCACTTGATAGGCTCACTAACATAATCCCCACAGTCTCAGATCCTTCAAATAACAGACTAATTCCATTTCCTTCTATCCTTCTACCAAATTCTGCCTCTCTCCATTGCCACCATTTCTCCTACTTTGCTTTGTCTCTCACTTCAGTAAACTCGACACTCTGGTAATTCAATCTCCTGTTCAATGTCATGGTTGAATCAAATCGCTGTCACTCAAAATATAACCTGCGGCTTAAACTATGGCATGGTTGAGTGATCAGGGCAAATATCCCCAAATCTGGAATTTCTGGGTTTTCAGCTACTGAGCTACTAAGTGGCTTTAGACAAGATCTCTATTCCTCAAGAGAACGGGTCAAATCCTGTTTGTACTGACTGGGATTCCACATGGTGGGATACAACAGGCGAGCAGAACTCCACCCATGACTGTGTTCTCTGTGGGTTAGTGGAGGATTTGTCATAATGGAATTTAAGCAGCAAATTGGCGACACCAGCATTGACCTCACAAGATGGACGTGGGTATTAGCAAATAATGAAAAAGCTTAGCAAAATGTCACTTTCACACCAGGGTAGAAGTCAGAAAAGACCAAAAGGAAACTCTCTTTAATAATGATCTTTATTTGTGCAGTACAAATAATCAGGTTTCACAGAGAAAACCATTTGCATTCTACCACTAGCTCTACTTAAACAAGTTTGAGGCCAATATTACATGGTGTTGGTTTGCAAGGGTTAGGAGAAAGGTAGATAACTCTTCCTTGAGTTCAGAAGCTTAAGGAGAAAATCCTAAGGATGGAAAGTGGCAAACTGTACTGACACTGACTTCTTTTTAAAAATTTTTTCTAGTGCTCGCTTCGGCAGCACATATACTAAAAATTTTTTCTAAAAAAATAAATAATAAATAAATTTTTTTTCTATAATTCAAGAGAAGAAACAGGGCCAAGCATATTATACCGATGTTATTAGACAAAGAGTAGAAAATATTCTAAGCATTATAACAGGAAAACACCTGATGAAACGGTGTTAGAAATTACAAACACAAAAATGATCGCAGCCAACTAAGCTGCTAGACATTTGCTATGCATGGGGAGAAGAGTGTTGAAAGGAACCCAGAGGATGAAACTGGTGTTGGAAAACCATCTGACAGGATCCAGAGCTAAGACACCCTGCTTAGAGACCAGAGACTTTTGCCTAGCAAACTCACTCCACAGGAGAAAGGGGGCAAGTGGATAGCTCTTTGCTGACTCCTATCACAAACGAGGCACTCCATAAATCTTTGTAGACTTGAACTGTTGAAATAAACCAAACTCAGATAGAAGAAATGGAATTTTTCAAATTGAAACAGCTGCCTTTTTGAGCTGCACTGCTCAAAGAGAGAGTGGTTTGGGAAGGAAAGGACACCGGAAGTAAATAGTCTCTTTTTGCAACTGCTAGTAAAATTAGAGGGAAAGCAAATAGCAAGAGAGCAGGCAATCAACATCAAATGGATGTGGACCACTTAAGTAATTGGGTCAAGGAATAGTAAATGCAGTTCAATTTAGGATAATGTTCAATAAATTGCTTTAAGAAATAACCTAGGGAATACAGGTTAAATGGAACAACCATGTAGGAGATTGATCTGCAAGTCACAATAAAGAAAATCATTGAAACTAACCACCAGAGCATTACCAACATTAGTAAAAAGGCCACCCTGACCCTAACGGTGAAAATGCAAATAGACTCGCTCAGACCACAGAGCAGCTGTCCTCATTCACGCACTTCTTTCTATTCTTCTTGTGCTACGGAAAAGTTAACCACTTTCCAAGCAGCTCTCCTAACTTAATCTATTTCGAGATTACTACGGGCTTCCTCTAGTTTCTCTCCAAATTTCCTTATTTGCTTGGAAAAACTGGCAGTTATAGTCACAGACAAAATGGTCATGTTACAAATGTTACTACCCACTTGCCAAATTCTTTGGTTGACCACCAGGGGTGGCAAGGAGAATCCTTGCGCCACACTTAGAGGCCTTTCCCCTAAAGAAGGTGGGTTATGGCACAAAGACAACACCGACCTCAGAGGTAAAACCAGGTAAAACTAAAAGTCAACCAAGCTCACACTTTCCCAGGCACAGGGCTGGAAATGACTGACATTTGCCTATTTGAATTTAAATCTGCTTCCTTCAGTTCTGGACAAGAAACGTGGAGACACTGGTTAATTTCAACGGACATTTGCCGAGCAGTATGGCAGACACTGCTGGGATTCCACCGTGACTAAACTACAGCCCCGCCCTCGGGAGACCCACAGTCAGATAATCCCAGTATAAGGCACAGGCTAAGGACAACTTCTGCTGCATTTGAGGTGATCACACATACTCTCTGTGGATCTGAACTGGATATAAATTTGGAACAAGTTTTCAAAACCCCAGAAATAAAAAAATAATAATAATGTTTTACTGGTATCTCTAAGGCCCAAATGAAAGAGAGATGAACTCCAATCATTTTGCTAAACAAAAATGGTCTGTTCCTGCCAGCAAGACAGCAGCTTAAGCAATGATATTCCAGCCAACTTCCTTTCTCAGCTCAAATCTGTCCTGTTTTGCCCCAGCCTTGGAGGAGTTTGCTCTTGCAAACAACTGAGACTCACCTAGACTCCTGAAAGGAGCAGGGTTAACCCAACCAGACTAATTAGGTGTCTGGATTTCACTGGCCCAAGGAGAAACATTTTAATGGAAGACAATACAAACATGGGAGTCTGAGGTAAGCTGGTTTGGATCCAGCCTCTACATCCTATCAGCTTGTTATTTTACCTCTCTCAACCTCAACCTACTCATCTTTATAATGGGAGTAATTACTCTGTATTGTTGACTCATTCTTTACACTAAACAAGGTAATATAGGTAACAGAGTGCCTAGCACATACCTCAACTAATGTCGAGACCCGTTCCATGCCACTATTCCCATCAGATGCCGGGCAAAGATACTTTCTTATATTCCATCCTTCCATCCAGCACGTCTCTAAAGAGTAACAGACAGGGGCGCCTGGGTGGCGGAGTCGGTTAGGCGTCCGACTTCAGCCAGGTCACGATCTCGCGGTCCGTGAGTTCGAGCCCCGCGTCAGGCTCTGGGCTGATGGCTCAGAGCCTGGAGCCTGTTTCCGATTCTGTGTCTCCCTCTCTCTCTGCCCCTCCCCCGTTCATGCTCTGTCTCTCTCTGTCCCAAAAATAAATAAACGTTGAAAAAAAAAAATTTAAAGAGTAACAGACAATGGAAATGGCCTCAGCTGGTCATAGCATTCCAGGGGATACCTGTGAGTATCTTGTGAGTAAAAACATGGAGGGTCTACAGTGAGGGAGTCATCTCTCCTTCTAGCAAATACTTTCAGAGTCATCCTTCACAGAACAGCTTTATTCCACCCTTGGTTTGTCAAAGATGACTTATATCCTAGCCACAGTAATTGAACTGGATATGGTAGAATTTTGCCAAAGGGTATGAATAAAGAGTGAAGGAAAAAAATACAACAACACTATGATTATTCTCATTACAGGTAAGGAATTTTATAGAAAACAGAAGTTGAGTAACAAGACAAAGACACACAGCATTTCAGAAGTAAAGTTTATGAGTGGTGTGCCTCAATTTCTAGCACTGTGCTCTATCTGGGCAAGAATTAAGTCTGCCCTTTTCCCTGCCACAGCCTTAATGCCTAGCCGCTAGCAACGCCCAGAACCTACGACTCCTAGCAATACCTCACGACACTTCACCATAATAGGCACTCAATAAATGCTTAAAAATCAGTAATCTTAAGACAGGTAAAATTAAAAGTGTGCAGCTGCTCAGAGCCTGCACTGAAAGCAAAAACTAATAAAATATATATATTGAAAAGCAGATATCCTGTTCCAGCACAGGACAAAATGAGACATTTTTTTCCAAACTAGCAAAAATGTCAAGTAAGTTCCCCCAAAACTACCTAAGCGTTATCGTGCAATATCCCTCCCCCTTCTTTTTTTTCAGGACAATTTGCTATCCATTCTCAAAAACAACTCTCCAAATAAAGTAGATTTCATCATGATTCAAACTTACAACATTTTTAAATAAAGAAACACCAGATAAACACTAGGAGAGCTGATACTCTGGTCCCAAACAACCAAACAGATGTGATTCCTACCACTTCCTACCTTTCCAAAAGACGTGATTAATGGGGAATTATAGGAATATTCTAATTCTTGATGAAAAGCTTGATTGATTTATTGGTGCTTGCAGCCAAACAATAACCAGGTCCATGTTTCAAACCACTACAGATGACCCAGAATCTGGGGCTCATCACGATTCTATACTTTGCTACAAGACTGGTGCCAAGAAAATTTCCTCCTGGCTCAGTAATCCTTCTTCCTTTCTGGATAAATTCTACATCGCTTTCCCTTTGCTCCTGCCTTGGGTTAAGATTTCTTGCAGCAGCCTTGTAAATGACTTCTGTCTTTGAAGATTGATTAAAGTTACACCGTGTCTCTGATTCTCACCCTTGGAATGATTTCCACTTTCCACCCCAACAGGACCTTGCACAGAAGTCTCAGTCCAGCATCAATCACCCCTGGGAACCATCATGGGTCTTGCTGTCCCTGGACTAGGTTGGGTGCTTCTGCTCTGTGTCCGTGCAGTATTTGTATATCCCCCACCGCAAGCTCTTCATATGTTATTATTAATTTCTATTTAATTGCCTATCTTTCCAACCAAACTGCATGACCACAAAGAAAACATCATATCCTCAGTACCTGGTGACTGTTAAGTAAATGAATGCCTCCCAAAGTTCGATCAGTGCTTAAAAGTCCAAATTTCATGCTTTCTCATGAGAGAAACCATCGCACTGTTACTTAAGCTAATTGTCTCCTGATATCCATTCTAATCTTTGTTCTTTGGGTAACCGAACCCCAGGAGTTTGGGCAAGGAACAAGGCCACACAGCTAGGGATGCTTCCAGTTTCCCTTGCAGATAGGCTCTGGCCAGCTGGATGTGAGCTGAAGAGATATGTACAACTTCTAGATAGTGTCATTAAGAAGAAGCTGCCTCTCCTCTACTTGCTCCTTCCCATTCCTCAAGGCTGGAAAGCAAACATAGTAGCGCTGAGACAGCTTCAGACAGGGAGATGAGGAAAACAACCTAACGACGGCAGAAGCACAGGGCAGAAGAAACTTATTCCTAGGTGAGCTCAGATAGTAGACCCATCTGTCTACCCTGGACTACTCACCTGTCCCTAGACTTAGATCAGAGAGAAGCAAACTTGTCTCTTTATGCCTCTGAATCTGGGGGTCTCTCTCTTTTAGCATCTTATGTTGAACCTTTAATAATTCATATCATTTGTAAATTCCTATAACTTAATTTTGCCTACAAAAAGGGCTGTTTTTAAAGTTTCCTAACCAGGTAAACAAACACTGATTATCACTACCATCATGGATACAGGAAACTCATAATCATCTACTGTTCATGTAGCTACTATCCAAAAGCAATAAAGAATTCAGTAGAACATTATTCTGTTTACCATCTGCACTAGAGTTAATGCTTTGTTTACTTAATGATGGCTGCTGTCTTAATTTGGAGTTGTACAAAAATGTTGTGCCGAGTGATACCAACTGGAAAATTGACAAATTGTCCTTCTCAGTATAATTTTGCAGCACAGAAAATCCTTTTGTATAGTGTATTTAAGTAGGTCTAAAGCACTCTTCAATACCTGTTGCCTACCCATAAGATCTTATAAGACTATAACTAGAAGAAATATACAGGTGCGGCTTGAAGGAGTCAGAGGGTGCTTGTGGAGTCAGTCCTGGGCCTTCAAGCCACACCTATACATTTGGATGATTTAGAAAATCAATATTTTGCCGTCAAAAATAATAAAACCTAAGAGATGTTGTAACAGACTTGGTCTTCTCTTTCTTTTCCTAGTACTTAAACCCTGAAGCCAGAGAGAATGCTCACAATGGATGGTAAGAACAGTCTCAGCTTTTAAAGACACAGTCAACTTGTCATGGGCTGAGCTGGACTCAAGATTTGCCACATCTAATTTCCTACAAACAGACACAGCAGTTTGTAGAATTCTCCAGGTATCTAGAAATAAACCAAATTCCCTTTCAACACAAAAGCTTCTAGCTATAATCCCCTCATGGAGAGCCTCCTCTATGGGCAAGGCTGAAATTCCAGGCCTCGTTATACACCCTGTTCCTTTAGTATTAGCTAACGTATGGATTACTCTTATTTTTGTTTCCCCTATTAGAATACAAACTCCATAAGGGCAGAGAAGCATGTCTTTTTTATTTAGTGTTATATTCCCAGTGCCTAGAATAGTACCTGACACATAGAGAAAAAGGGGACTTCAGGAAATACAAGTTGAATCAAAGAATGAATGGAGGGAGAGGTCGGCGGCAAGATGGCGGCTTAGGAGGACGCTGGGCTCACCGCACGTCCTGCTGATCACTTAGATTCCATCTACATCTGCCTAAATAACCCAGAAAACCGCCAGAGGATTAGCAGAACGGAGTCGCCGGAGCCAAACACAGACGAGAGGCCCACGGAAGAGGGTAGGAAGGGCGGCGAGGCGGTGCGCGCTCCACGGACTGGCGGGAGGGAGCCGGGGCGGAGGGGCGGCTCGCCGGCCAAGCACAGCCACCGAGTCTGGCTTGCAAAAGTGGAGGGGCCTGACGGACTGTGTTCCCACAACAAGCGCGACTTAGCGTCTGGGAGGTCATAAGTTAACAGCTCTGCTCGGAAAGCGGGAAGGCTGGAGGACAAAGGGAGGGAGAGCTGCTGAGCCCCCTAACAACAGAGCTCAGTTTGGTGGGGAACAAAGGCGCTCGCCAGCACCATCTCCCCCGCCCATCCCCCAGCCGAAATCCCAAAGAGAACCTGTTCCTGCCGGGGAACTTGCTCGCTCCGCGCAAACACCCAACTCTGCGCTTCGGCGGAGCCAAACCTCCGGCAGCGGATCTGACTCCCTCCCGCTGCCACAGGGCCCCTCCTGAAGTGGATCACCTAAGGAGAAGCGATCTAAGCCTGCCCCTCCTGCCCCCGAGCACCTTGCCTACCCACCCCAGCTAATACGCCAGATCCCCAGCATCACAAGCCTGGCACGGTGCAAGTAGCCCAGACGAGCCACACCACCCCACAGTGAATCCCGCCCCTAGGAGAGGGGAAGAGAAGGCACACACCAGTCTGACCGTGGCCCCAGCGGTGGGCTGGGGACAGACATCAGGTCTGACTGCGGCCCCGCCCACCAACTCCAGTTATACACTACAGCACAGGGGAAGTGCCCTGCAGGTCCGCACCACTCCAGGGACTATCCAAAATGACCAAGCGGAAGAACTCCCCTCAGAAGAATCTCCAGGAAATAACAACAGCTAATGAGCTGATCAAAAAGGATTTAAACAATATAACAGAAAGTGAATTTAGAATAATAGTCATAAAATTAATCGCTGGGCTTGAAAACAGTATACAGGACAGCAGAGAATCTCTTGCTACAGAGATCAAGGGGCTAAGGAACAGTCACGAGGAGCTGAAAAACGCTTTAAACGAAATGCATAACAAAATGGAAACCACCACAGCTCGGCTTGAAGAGGCAGAGGAGAGAATAGGTGAACTAGAAGATAAAGTTATGGAAAAAGAGGAAGCTGAGAAAAAGAGAGATAAAAAAATCCAGGAGTATGAGGGGAAAATTAGAGAATTAAGTGATACACTAAAAAGAAATAATATACGCATAATTGGTATCCCAGAGGAGGAAGAGAGAGGGAAAGGTGCTGAAGGGGTACTTGAAGAAATCATAGCTGAGAACTTCCCTGAACTGGGGAAGGAAAAAGGCATTGAAATCCAAGAGGCACAGAGAACTCCCTTCAGACGTAACTTGAATCGATCTTCTGCACGACATATCATAGTGAAACTGGCAAAATACAAGGATAAAGAGAAAATTCTGAAAGCAGCAAGGGGTAAACGTGCCCTCACATATAAAGGGAGACCTATAAGACTCGTGACTGATCTCTCTTTTGAAACTTGGCAGGCCAGAAAGAATTGGCACGAGATTTTCAGGGTGCTAGACAGAAAAAATATGCAGCCGAGAATCCTTTATCCAGCAAGTCTGTCATTTAGAATAGAAGGAGAGATAAAGGTCTTCCCAAACAAACAAAAACTGAAGGAATTTGTCACCACTAAACCAGCCCTACAAGAGATCCTAAGGGGGACCCTGTGAGACAAAGTCCCAGAGACATCACTACAAGCATAAAACATACAGACATCACAATGACTCTAAACCCGTATCTTTCTATAATAACACTGAATGTAAATGGATTAAATGCGCCAACCAAAAGACATAGGGTATCAGAATGGATAAAAAAACAAGACCCATCTATTTGCTGTCTACAAGAGACTCATTTTAGACCTGAGGACACCTTTAGATTGAGAGTGAGGGGATGGAGAACTATTTATCATGCGACTGGAAGCCAAAAGAAAGCTGGAGTAGCCATACTTATATCAGACAAACTAGACTTTAAATTAAAGGCTGTAACAAGAGATGAAGAAGGACATTATATAATAGTTACAGGGTCTATCCATCAGGAAGAGCTAACAATTATAAATGTCTATGCACCGAATACCGGAGCCCCCAAATATATAAAACAATTACTCATAAACATAAGCAACCTTATTGATAAGAATGTGGTAATTGCAGGGGACTTTAATACACCACTTACAGAAATGGATAGATCATCTAGACACACGGTCAATAAAGAAACAAGGGCCCTGAATGAGACATTGGATCAGATGGACTTGACAGATATATTTAGAACTCTGCATCCCAAAGCAACAGAATATACTTTCTTCTCGAGTGCACATGGAACATTCTCCAAGATAGATCATATATTGGGTCACAAAACAGCCCTTCATAAGTTTACAAGAATTGAAATTATACCATGCTTACTTTCAGACCACAATGCTATGAAGCTTGAAATCAACCACAGAAAAAAGTCTGGAAAACCTCCAAAAGCATGGAGGTTAAAGAACACCCTACTAACGAATGAGTGGGTCAACCAGGCAATTAGAGAAGAAATTAAAAAATATATGGAAACAAACGAAAATGAAAATACAACAATCCAAACGCTTTGGGACGCAGCAAAGGCAGTCCTGAGAGGAAAATACATTGCAATCCAGGCCTATCTCAAGAAACAAGAAAAATCCCAAATACAAAATCTAACAGCACACCTAAAGGAACTAGAAGCAGAACAGCAAAGGCAGCCTAAGCCCAGCAGAAGAAGAGAAATAATAAAGATCAGGGCAGAAATAAACAATATAGAAACTAAAAAAACTGTAGAGCAGATCAACGAAACCAAGAGTTGGTTTTTTGAAAAAATAAACAAAATTGACAAACCTCTAGCCAGGCTTCTCAAAAAGAAAAGGGAGATGACCCAAATAGATAAAATCATGAATGAAAATGGAATTATTACAACCAATCCCTCAGAGATACAAACAATTATCAGGGAATACTATGAAAAATTATATGCCAACAAACTGGACAACCTGGAAGAAATGGACAAATTCCTGAACAACCACACTCTTCCAAAACTCAATCAGGAGGAAATAGAAAGCTTGAACAGACCCATAACCAGCGAAGAAATTGAATCGGTTATCAAAAATCTCCCAACAAATAAGAGTCCAGGACCAGATGGCTTCCCAGGGGAGTTCTACCAGACGTTTAAAGCAGAGATAATACCTATCCTTCTCAAGCTATTCCAAGAAATAGAAAGGGAAGGAAAACTTCCAGACTCATTCTATGAAGCCAGTATTACTTTGATTCCTAAACCAGACAGAGACCCAGTAAAAAAAGAGAACTACAGGCCAATATCCCTGATGAATATGGATGCAAAAATTCTCAATAAGGTACTAGCAAATCGAATTCAACGGCATATAAAAAGAATTATTCACCATGATCAAGTGGGATTCATTCCTGGGATGCAGGGCTGGTTCAACATTCGCAAATCAATCAACGTGATACATCACATTAACAAAAAAAAAGAGAAGAACCATATGATCCTGTCAATCGATGCAGAAAAGGCCTTCGACAAAATCCAGCACCCTTTCTTAATAAAAACCCTTGAGAAAGTCGGGATAGAAGGAACATACTTAAAGATCATAAAAGCCATTTATGAAAAGCCCACAGCTAACATCATCCTCAACGGGGAAAAACTGAGAGCTTTTTCCCTGAGATCAGGAACACGACAAGGATGCCCACTCTCACCGCTGCTGTTTAACATAGTGCTGGAAGTTCTAGCATCAGCAATCAGACAACAAAAGGAAATCAAAGGCATCAAAATTGGCAAAGATGAAGTCAAGCTTTCGCTTTTTGCAGATGACATGATTTTATACATGGAAAATCCGATAGACTCCACCAAAAGTCTGCTAGAACTGATACAGGAATTCAGCAAAGTTGCAGGATACAAAATCAATGTACAGAAATCAGTTGCATTCTTATACACTAACAATGAAGCAACAGAAAGACAAATAAAGAAACTGATCCCATTCACAATTGCACCAAGAAGCATAAAATACCTAGGAATAAATCTAACCAAAGATGTAAAGGATCTGTATGCTGAAAATTATAGAAAGCTTATGAAGGAAATTGAAGAAGATTTAAAGAAATGGAAAGACATTCCCTGCTCATGGATTGGAAAAATAAATATTGTCAAAATGTCAATACTACCCAAAGCTATCTACACATTCAATGCAATCCCAATCAAAATTGCACCAGCATTCTTCTCGAAACTAGAACAAGCAATCCTAAAATTCATATGGAACCACAAAAGGCCCCGAATAGCCAAAGGAATTTTGAAGAAGAAGACCAAAGCAGGAGGCATCACAATCCCAGACTTTAGCCTCTACTACAAAGCTGTCATCATCAAGACAGCATGGTATTGGCACCAAAACAGACACATAGACCAATGGACTAGAATAGAAACCCCAGAACTAGACCCAAAAACGTATGGCCAACTCATCTTTGACAAAGCAGGAAAGAACATCCAATGGAAAAAAGACAGCCTCTTTAACAAATGGTGCTGGGAGAACTGGACAGCAACATGCAGAAGGTTGAAACTAGACCACTTTCTCACACCATTCACAAAAATAAACTCAAAATGGATAAAGGACCTAAATGTGAGACAGGAAACCATCAAAACCTTAGAGGAGAAAGCAGGAAAAGACCTCTCTGACCTCAGCCGTAGCAATCTCTTACTCGACACATCCCCAAAGGCAAGGGAATTAAAAGCAAAAGTGAATTACTGGGACCTTATGAAGATAAAAAGCTTCTGCACAGCCAAGGAAACAACCAACAAAACTAAAAGGCAACCAACGGAATGGGAAAAGATATTCGCAAATGACATATCGGACAAAGGGCTAGTATCCAAAATCTATAAAGAGCTCACCAAACTCCACACCCGAAAAACAAATAACCCAGTGAAGAAATGGGCAGAAAACATGAATAGACACTTCTCTAAAGAAGACATCCGGATGGCCAACAGGCACATGAAAAGATGTTCAGCGTCGCTCCTTATCAGGGAAATACAAATCAAAACCACACTCAGGTATCACCTCACGCCAGTCAGAGTGGCCAAAATGAACAAATCAGGAGACTATAGATGCTGGAGAGGATGTGGAGAAACGGGAACCCTCTTGCACTGTTGGTGGGAATGCAAATTGGTGCAGCCGCTCTGGAAAGCAGTGTGGAGGTTCCTCAGAAAATTAAAAATAGACCTACCCTATGACCCAGCAATAGCACTGCTAGGAATTTATCCAAGGGATACAGGAGCACTGATGCATAGGGCCACGTGTACCCCAATGTTCATAGCAGCACTCTCAACAATAGCCAAATTATGGAAAGAGCCTAAATGTCCATCAACTGATGAATGGATAAAGAAATTGTGGTTTATATACACAATGGAATATTACGTGGCAATGAGAAAAAATGAAATATGGCCTTTCGTAGCAACGTGGATGGAACTAGAGAGTGTGATGCTAAGTGAAATAAGCCATACAGAGAAAGACAGATACCATATGGTTTCACTCTTATGTGGATCCTGAGAAACTTCACAGGAACCCATGGGGGAGGGGAAGGAAAAAAAAAAAAAAAGAGGTTAGAATGGGAGAGAGCCAAAGCATAAGAGACTTAAAAACTGAGAACAAACTGAGGGTTGATGGGGGGTGGGAGGGAGGAGAGGGTGGGTGATGAGTATTGAGGAGGGCACCTTTTGGGATGAGCACTGGGTGTTGTATGGAAACCAATTTGTCAATAAATTTCATAAAAAAAAAAAAAAAAAAAGAATGAATGGAGGCCCTTTCTGAAAATTTATATTAAGCACCTCAGCAGTGCATATTCTAATCCCAGTGTTTACTCACATATTCTTTTTTTTAATGTTTATTTATTTTGAAAGTGTATACATGCATGCAAGCTGGGGAGAGGCAGACATAGAGTGAGAGACAGAATCCCAAGCAGGCTCCATGCTGTCAGCGCAGAGCCTAATGTAGGGCCCAAACCCATGAACCATGAGATCATGACTTGAGCTGAAATCAAGAATAGGATATCTAACCAACTGAGCCACCCAGGTGCCCCCCCCCCTTTTTTTTTAACTTGAATTAAAAAATGGTGTAGTATTGGTTTCAGGAGTAGAATTTAGTGATTCATCACTTACACATAACACCCAGTGTTTACCCCAACAAGTGCCCTCCTTCATGCCCATCACCCATTTAGCCCTTCCTCCCCACCCATCTCCCCTCCAGCAACCCTCAGTTTATTCTCTGTATTTGTCTCTTATGGTTTTCTTCCCTCTATGTTTTTATCTTATTTTTCCTTCCCCTCCCCTATGTTCATCTGCTGTGTTTCTTAAATTCCACATAAGTAAAATCATGGTATTTGTCTTTCTCTGACTTATTTTGCTTAATATAATACACTCAAGTTCCATCCATGTTGTTGCAAATGGCAAGATTTCATTCTTTTTGATAGCTGAGTAATATATGATTGTACATATATACCACATGTTCTTTATGCATTTATCAGTCGATGGACATTGGGCTCTTTCCATAATTTGGCTACTGTTGACAGCACTGCTATAAACATTGGGGTGCATGTGCCCCTTTGAATCACACATTCTGATTGGGCCCAACTACATTAGGTCAGAGGTAGCAAGTCCCTCACTTGCTTTGTGTTTTATCCATAGTCACAGATTAAAAAAAAAAAAAAATGATTAACTAAGATGTCATTGCAAGCAACAGAAAATCTCAACCTAAATGCCCTTAAACCAAAACAGACTTGTTTCCTATCAAGTTAAATATGTTTGGCTTATGTTTTGGCTTATGTTGAATTGTGTCCCCCACCCCCACCCCAAAAGAGAGATATGCTGAAGTCCCAACCTCTAGCATCTCAAAATGTGATCTTATTTGGAAAAAGGATCTTTACAGAGGTAATCAAGTTAAAATGAGGCCATTAGGATGGGTCCTAATCTAACATGACTGATAATGTCCTTAAAAGAAGGGTGGAATATGGATATGACAGAGGGAAAAAGATGTGAATACACACAGGGAGAAGACAATCATGTGACTGGAGTGATACATCTACCCAAGGAATACCAAAGATTGTCAGCTAATACCAGAAACTAGAAGAAGCAAGGAAAGATTCTTCCTGGGAGCAGTCAGAGAGAGCTTGGCCTTGCTACAGTGTGATTTCAGACTTCTGACCTCCAGAACTATCAGATAATAAATTTCCATTATTTCAAGCCACCTAGTTTTCGGTGCTTTGTTACAGCAGCCCCAGGCAATTGATTTAGCTTAGTATAAATCTTTAATGCAGGGCCCGATTTCTTTGACCAGGACCCTATTTCTCTCTCTCCAGTCTTGGCTACAAGTCCTCTGGCTCAGATGGTTCTTCTCCTTGCTCCCAAGATGGCTGCCAGCAATTTCCAGGGCTTCCTGCTTCTTCATATTTAATGGAAAGTCAGCACTCACAATAGCCAGCTTAAGTTGGGACTGGAGTCACATACCTAACATAGACTGCTCGATTCAGGTGCCCAAATAGCAAATCAATGACACTGTCCAAGGGGATGGACTGTGCTGATTGCTTGGAGACAATCAAGGCCTCCACTTTGAGATGCAGGAGGAGTCCAGTCCTGCAGTCATCACAGTTCATGGTCATAAACCTGCTCTCAACCCTCAATCTACTCAGTCAAGGCTGCTCACTGCAAACTCTGCTACTTTCTGTTTATGGGCTTTTTTCCTTTTTTTTTTCTTGACCACAAGCATATGTTCAGCCCATGCACAGAGCACATTAGAAGCTCCTAATGCCCCCAAGAAGCAGCCCTCATCTACGGACTTAAGGGAATTGGCAGATCAGTATCCCAGCATCCTCACTCCTCAGGTGGGAGAACTCTGAGGTGGGTCCCACAGAGTAATCCAGAGTTTCCCAGGGTACTAAGCTCCACTGTCCATGGTGGTTGGTTAACATGCCCTTTATTGACTTTGCCTCCCCCACCGGTACTTTTCCTAAATAAACTACTTTTACTTAAATCCTTGTGTCATGTTTGTTTCCAGACCAGAATAAGGGCCAATGAATTGCAAAGTAGGAAATTCAGAGTTCTTTCAGAAAACAGAAAAAGATTGGAAAGTACTAGAAAGTCAACCAGTGAATACCTACTCATCATTACTATTTCCTCTCTTTCAATTAATTAGCTTTTTTCTACAGCATCGCCTGGCAGACCAGGAAGCATACACACGGGCTCCATCTTTGCTATCCCTCTCCTACCTGCTGTGTTTCTATTTGCAAGTTATTTCATCATGTTGCAAGTTCCTACTTAATGAAGACTAAGCATGACAATCCTTGTCCCTACAGAGTATGACCCCAGGAAAGCAGACCATATTACACCTCTTTACAGAGGTGGGTCTATTGCTAAAAGTGTCAGAAGGGCATATTTAACATCGTTCCCTATCTCTTGGTTCCAGGGGACAACATTAGAGATTAGAGCAGATTACAGTAAAGATCCAAATCAGATTCATTATCTCTGGAGTATCCTCTATCATCTGGAAACCACCCACTCTTGATTTAATAAACTGATTTAAAAATACAGCTTATTTATCACTTATGTATTTTTTCAGTTCTATTGAGATATAATTGATATATACTACTGTGCAAGTTTAAGGTATACAACATGTTGATTTGAAACATTTATATACTACAAAATGATTACCACCATAACATTAGTGAATACTCCACATCACTAGTCATCAGAGAAGTGCAAATCAAAACCACAATGACATATCACCTCCTACCTGTCAGAATGGCTACCTTCAAAACAACAAGAGATAACTGGTGTTGGCAAGGACATGGAGAAAAAGGAACCCTTGTGCACTGTTAGTGGAAATGCAAACTGGCACAGCTACTATGGAAAACAGGATGGAAGTTCCTCAAAAAATTAATGATAGAACTACAATATGATTCAGCAATCCCACTTCTGGGTATACATCCAAAGGAACTGAAATAAGGATCTCACAGAGAGATCTGCATTCCCGTGTTCGTTGAAGCATTATTCACAATAGCCAAGATACGGAAACAACCTAAGTGTCCATCAGCAGATAAAGGGATGGACCTTCAGGGCATTGTGCTAAGTGAGAGAAGTCAGAGAAAAACAAATACACACAAATAAGCAGGTGATCTCATTTATTGTATGTGGAATCTAAAAAACCCAAAAGGAGAGAAACAGGAGAGTAGAACAGTGATTAGCAGGGACTGGGGAACATGGGGGAGAGATGAGGAAATATAGGTCAAAGGGTACAAACTTCCAGTTATAAGGTTAATAATTTCTGGGGATCTAACACACAGTATGGTGGTTATAGCTAATAATACTGTATTAAATGCTTGAATGTTGCTGAGAGTAAATCTGAAATGTTCTTACCACAAAAAGAAATGGTAATTAAAAATACTATCTTTAACTACTCTGGAGGAGCCCAGACAGCTTTCCTTAATGAGGTCAGTTTTGCTGAGCCCCCCGCCTGAGCAGCCTATGGATAATAAGCTTTCTCCAGCTTCTTCCTGAACACTGTGCTGTTGCCTTTGGATGGCAGAGAAACAATCCCTGGGAAAAGCCACCCTGCATCTCCAGCACGCAGAGGCGGTGCTTTGCAAGGGTTGCAGGACACATCCTTGCATTCTCCTTTGTTCTCTGAGTATAAGCAGATGTTAGGCATTCTTCTCATTATCTTGGGATACTGCATAATATTATTATGGTGTCAGGCTATTAAGAGGCAGCAAATGCTCTACAACAACAGCCTTAATTGAGGCTTAGAGCTGAACTGTAAGTATGTAACCTTACTTCGGGGTGTTTGCAAATGCTTTCTGGAAACAGTTTAAAAAGATGTTTTCAATTGTTCCAACAGAGGCTTGCCCTGCCAAGATCAAGTAAAAGCTCCTTAAGATACAGGCACCATAAACATATTTCTTAAGATTTCAATTTTTTTTTTTTTCAGCCAGAAGCACAACAAATCTGTGAGCCAGAAAGCTTCATGCATGCCACTTCCTGGACTGTTCCAGGGAAAAGCTAATGAAATGCTGCAAAAGTTGCACTCAGATCCACCATGATCTCACAGCCACAGAATTCCACTCTTCCTTTGAAGTAACTTTACTATGATAATAATTATCTGTCCATGAGTCTGGCCTTGGCACTGGCCTGTCCCGAGGGATGGGGATTCAGGCAACAACTGTCCATCTTCAGCAAGGAAGCTCCTGACACAGGAGGCTGCCCTCATCTTAGCAGCCACACTTGTCTGTCACCATACACACGGAGAGACTGGTCTTGAGTTCCTGAGTTGAACTGCAGCTCTCAAACGTTTGGTTGCAGGCAGGTTATGGTTCTGATGAACAGGATACAAGACTGAAAAACGTGGGTCAGTTGAAGCTGGTTCCAGGCAGAAACCGTTTACAATAGTCTGACTCTCCTTTAGAGTAAAGGAAAGCGGCAAGGAAAACAAACTGAACACTTTGAAAAGTAAATTCAGAAAAGAATCCGGAGTTCAGAAACACATTATCCAGGCTGTGGATTATGCAGGCTCCCAAAGAATTGACCCCAATGGAGTTGTTTTTCTTTAACAGCTTACTAACACGTGCATAAGAAAGGGACAAGCTTATTAGCATTTTGCTGCTTGTTGGAGACAGTGATCAAAAGTTGTATTGGAAAATCCAGAGGAATGAAGGATTATAAAATCTCAATATTATAGACCCTGGAATCCGGAACTGGGGATCATTACTATTTTTGCAAGAAAATAATAACAAAAAAAGACTGCAGCTATGTTTAAGCAACTTATTTCATTACAATTCCACACGGTTCAGCAGGGGATAGGGAAGAGGTGAGGGCTACATAGCAATAATTATTATCATTGCTCAGGAGGATCTACAAACAACAGTATTTGCCATGGAAATATTATTTACCTAAGTAAAGCTAGACTTCTGTGAAAAATAAATCTATAATTCAAATATCAGAAGTTCAGTTAGGTTTATTTCTCAGTTAGGTTTATTAGGTTTATTTTTCAGTTAGGTTTATTCCCCAACGAAATCCTCAGATCCAGCAGTAAGTCTGGTTTAATAAAGTATTTTACCATACTAGATACATAAAATCCAGCCTTGGTGGTTTTCATTTATCTTCACTTCTCAATTATCAAAACTGATGATATATATGAACAGGATTTTAATGTCAGGTTACCTTTGGTAAGTAAAAGGGGATGCCCAGCACTCAGCCTACTCCACATTTTCTCTGTTACATCCTCTCCTGTCCTGTTACTACTATTTAGATTTCTGAATTTATTTTTAAAAATTCTACTTGAGGCACAAGACTGAATTTGGGATGAAAAGCCCAAAAGAAGGCTGAAATGGCTAAGGTGCTACAGCATTATACTGAATGTAAACATGTCCAGACCTAGGTTCATAATCTTGGCCCTGCCACATAGTGACTGGGATACTGTGGAAGTTTCTTAATATCTCTAGACGTTGGTATCCACAGCTACTAAACAGATGTAATGTATCTGTTTCGTAAGAGTCACTGAGGGGACAGAAGGAGATCATTTGTACATACACTTGCCATGGATCTGGCCGCAAAGCATTTTTGCTTAACATGCTTATAGTGCTTCCTATATAATAATGTAGGCACTACCATAAGTCAAATGAGTTTAAAAAATTGGTATTTGAACTGTAGGTAGTCTGGTTCCAAAGCTAAGAGCCTAAATAAACCATGATGGTGAGCAGCCTCGATATGTACTCAAATTGGGGATTCATAAATAGTAATGATTATTGCTGCAGTTAAGGTTGTATCAGTTAGCTACCTCTATATAACAAAACATCCCAAAGAGTAGTGTCTTAAAACAATAATAATTTAATATTTTTTACTAGTCTATAGGTCAGCCGGATAGTTCTATTGATCTGGTTCATACTTGGCTAATCTTGGCTAGTGAGCACTTGTGAGTGTGTGGAGAGCTGGCAGGTTGACTAGGGGCTGACTGGTCTTAGATGGCCTCAGACGACCTAAATCTTTTATATGTGTCTTTTATAGCCTTTTAATGGGCTCGCCTGGTCATGTTCTCGTGGTCATGGCAAAGATGCAATAGCACCAAGAGACTGAGTCCAGACTGCATACTCTGGACATGTTAACATTTGTTAACATCCCATTAGGCAAAGCAAGTCATTTGACTGACCACAGAGTCAAGAGTTGGGTCAAACTGCCCCTCCTACAGTAGGGGGAGTGAAAACTTGGGGCTATGAATGCAATAAATCTACTGCAGAAATACTCAGAATTACAGGAGCAACATATTTAAACCTGAAAAATGAATTCTTTCAACTAATATGTATCCAAAATTGACATGAACCCATGATGAATTAGCATGCCTATTTCTCTTTAGAAGCAAATGCTTAATAAGATATAATATAAAGTTAGATTACTAACATTTGATCAGGGATCTAACATCTCTAAGTGAGACCACATATAGTTTTACACTTAAACATCACAACGCACCACAGAGACGACAGGGCAGCAAGCATTTCAGGAGCCAACTTCCCTTTAGTTATTTTTACAACATGGATTATGCTAGCGAAAACTGGCAAACTTTGTAATGCTGTACCTTATTATGTGAGAGCAAACTAGTTATAATGAGAATCAATCTTGCTGACCATAACAACAGTGGTGACGGCTTACAATTCAACTTGTAAAATGTCCCATCAAAATGAAAAATTTAGATCGGGTATTCCAGGGTTAAAAATCAAATTATGATTATTTTAGAATGCTAGGTAAAATGATTTTACTGCTAACATAAGTAGAGCTCTAAAATATAGAACATTTTTATGTGGATGGCATTTGAAGACAAGAATAATTTTTATAGTATTTCTCTAACATAGCCAAAAAAGATATAATAGGTATTACTCTGAGCAAGAGGAAAATTGTTCAACAAGAAATATTTGAATGTGTGGTACAGACACCACTTACAAGCTGTGTAACCTTGAATAAATTATTTGTCCTCTCTGTACCTCAGTTCTCTCATCTGCAAAATGGGAATAATAAAGGTGCTTGTGCCGCTATGAGAGCCAAATGGTTTAATGTATGTTGTAAAGCAGGTACCACAGCATCTTGAACACAGTAAACACTCAATAGCAGTTAAGAGTTCTTATAATTGGGGGCAACTGGGTGGCTCAGTCAGTTGAGCCTCTGACTTCAGTTCAGGTCACGATCTCACAGTTCATGAGGTCGAGCCCTGCATCAGGCTCGCTGTTGTCAGTATAGAGCCCACTTCAGATCCTCTGTTCCCCTCTCTCTCTGCACTCACCCTGCTCATGCTCTCTCTCTCTCAAAAAAATAAGTAAATAAACATTTTTTTTAAAAAAAGTTTTTATCATCAGCATTATTAAAGCAAGAGAGTTTACAGTAAGGTTTCACTCTACCTGAACTCTTAATACATTCCCTTTGATTAAGCAAATTATGTGTAGAATTCAAACCAACCAAACTGTATTCACATTTTGCAGAATCTAAAGAAGAATCTAAGGCCTTCAATTTAGGAAGTGTTCAGACGGAGTCTTCCGTTTCTCAGACAGTGACATCTTCTGTGGAGGCGCCACATCCCAGCCCACCTTTAAGGGACATGAAATAAGCAAACTAAAAGAAAAAGGAAGCAGAGTTTCAGAGAACTGAGTACGAAAACCGGGAACTTGCAGATATGGCATAAGTGCCTACGGCTACGACAGGCTAAGGATGGGAGTTATGGGTAACAGAGAAAGGCAGAGAAAGGCGATGCAGTCAGCGAGAGCACAGCGGAGGCTGCAAAGCCAGGGAAGTGCACAATCCCTGCGGTGCCATCTGCACCATTCAGGGAGGCACCCTGTCAACACACTTCCTGCCAGAAGTTTTCACCCCAATCTACTGGAGGATTTTCTCCAGATGAATAAATCTCCAGATACTTATGGAAAATAATATTTGCTTTATAATAAACTTCGCTAGAATGCATTTACAGAGTACAATGAAGGTGGCCTACACACTTTTCTAAGGACATAGGTGAAGCATGAAAAAGAGTACTGTAGAAACCCTTCAGCATAGATTAGACCAGACAAAGAACAAAAATATTCTGAGAATTGGTATGGCACCTATTTGCTTTTTCAACAGAGTAGTAAACTTGTCAGCAATGAAGAAAAAGCACTAATGAAATGAAACTTGGCTCTAAGCATTTGTTATTACTTGAAAAACACTCTCAGGGTTACCTAGAACCCAGCAAAGTATATGTGTTGGAATGTTTCCATTCTCACCAAAAAGGACTGCAAAAGACACCCAGCCTTTGGCTAATGGTTGCTTAGCACAGGGAGCTTCTCAGCAATACTTCTTGTTTTTAAGAGGACTAGTCCAATTTGGTGACAGTCTGAAATACAAAGCACTTTTTATTGAATTACTTTATAGGAACATATGCTAACATATAGCAAAATGTGCTTTTCCCAGCAGTTTATCTGATACCTATTTTACTTAAGTATAACTTATAATTAGCCTATTGTTTATATGCAAAGTTATTAAACTGAATGGGGTGCCTGGGTGGCTCAGTCGGTTAAGCGGCCGACTTCGGCTCAGGTCATGACCTCGCGGTCCGTGAGTTCTAGCCCCGTGTCGGGCTCTGTGCTGACAGCTCAGAGCCTGGAGCCTGCTTCAGATTCTGTGTCTCCCTCTCTCTGACCCTCCCCTGTTCATGCTCTGTGTCTCCCTGTCTCAAAAATAAACGTTAAAAAAAAATTTTTTTTAAATAAATAAATAAACTGAAGTCACTAGGGGCGCCTGGGTGGCTCAGTTGGTTTAGCGTCCCACTTTTGATTTCGGCACAGGTCACGATCCCACAGTTCATGAGATCAAGCCCTGCATCAGATTCCACACTGATAGCACAGGGCCTGCTTGCGATTCATTTTCTCTCTCTCCTTCTCTCTCTCTCTCTCTCTCTCTGCCCCTTCCCAGCTCTCTCTCTCTCTCTCTCTCAAAATAAATAAATAAACTTAAAAAAAAAAAAAAGCTGACATCCTTTAAAAGTTTGTTCTTTCAGGGGCACCTGGGTGGTTTAGTCACTTAAATGTCCAACTCTTGATTTCTGCTCAGGTCATGATCTCACAGTTCATGAGTTTGAGCCCTGCATCGGGACTCTGTGCTGACAGCTTGGAGCCTGGAGTCTGCTTCAGATTCTGTGCCTCCCTCTCTCCGCCCCTCCCCTGCTCACACTCTGTCTCTTTCTCTCAAAATTAAATAGATACATAGAAACATCGATAGGTAGATAGATAGATAGATAGATAGATAGATAGATAAAGATAGCCAGACAGATAGACAGTTTGTTCTTTCACGTAATCTCAATGTTCCTCCCTGGGATCTATTTTTACAGACTCATTTGCATAGAGTTCTTAGTGGTGGTGGTGTTTGGTGGGTTGATTTTTTGTTGTTATGCTTTGGTAAGAAAGCAAAAACAAATGTAAGCTTAACCCATGTCTGTTTTATTTCGAATTCCCTTCCAGTGGGAATTGATGGGATTTTATTGCCATGACAGGTCTCTGACATTGACACACACGTGTAGTTCTGAATACAGGCAGGACACAGAAAGTAGCGAGAAGAAAGGTGGGGAAACCCAGGGAAAGGCGACGGAGGACAGAAAGACAGAACAACCAACAATGAGTGTTATTAGTGGCGCCAGCGTGGAGTTGAGTCACTGACCTCAGGGAAAGAAAACCTGAGGCCCCTAGGCTCCTAAAATACATGGGAACCATTTTAGTCACATTTACATTCAAGAAGCATTTGTGGAAAATGTAATATTCACAGAGTATGGTGCTCCACCATGGGAACAAACACAAAGAGCAGCATTCTCGTGGCCCCTGTGCTCCAGGGGCCACAGTAAACAAAACCCAATAACGATACTCTTAATAGGTGAAGAGACACCAGTTACGATTTAGTAAACCAGTGCCCCCCATCTGTTCTTAATACAACAACTGTTTATTTCTCGCTCACGTAACAATGATATGATGCACACATTTTGGGTTAGTTGGCAGCACTCTACCTAAAGGTGATTCAAAGGCCTACATAAGTCCGTCTGTGGCTGCCGTATCTTCAACATTTGGTTACCAAAGTTACACTGGGAATACAGACTGCCAGTATCAGGTATGAGAGGAGTATTATTATCACCACAGATCCATAATAAATAAACATTATGAAAAACTTTATGCCCACAAATTCTACAACTTGGATGAAATGAACAAATGCTTGAAAAACACACCTTACCAATTACCGGGGCAAAATGAAGTAAAAAATCTGAATGGCCCTACAGCTATTAAGTAAATTGAACTGATGTAAAACCTTCCCACAAACAAAATTCCAGGCCCAGATGGTCCTGCTGGTGAATTCTATCAAATATTTATAGAAGAAATAATTCCAGTCTTCCACAGACTTTTAGAAAACAAAGGAGGGAATACTTCCTAACTCTTTTCATGAGGCCAGCATAACCCTGATACTAAAACCAAATGAAGACAGTATAAGAGAAGAAAATTACAAATTTCCCTGGGCATCATCTCCATTCCAGCCAGCTGGAAGGGGACACAAGCATAGGTGATTCCATGTGAAAAGCTGTCTTCTGGGCCAGGCCCGTATGCGGAATGCACTACATCTGTTCACATTCCTTCAGACAGGACTCGGGAGTATGGCTACACCTATTGGCAAAAGAGGTGGGGAAACTTAGTCTAAGCCATGTGTCCTCAAGAAGAAATGAAACTAATTTGGTGATGCCAGCAATGCAGTGTGACAAACACTGCAAAGAAAGGTCATACAGACGGGGCGCCTGTGTGGCTCAGTCAGTTAGCATCTGACCTGAGCTCAGGTCATGATCTCACAGCTCATGAGTTCGAGTCCCCTGTTGGGATTTGTACCAACAGCTCAGAGCCTGGAGCCTGCTTCAGATTCTGTGTCTCCTTCTCTCTCTGCTTCTCCCCCACTCACACTCTGTCTCTTTCTCAAAAATAAATAAACATTAAGAAGAAGAAGAAGAAGAAGAAGAAGAAGAAGAAGAAGAAGAAAGCAAGCTCATACAGAGAGCTGGTGGAGCAAAAAGGAAAAGCTGTGACTGGAGAAATGAATGAATGAGCCAGCAGTTAGCTAACAACATAAATAGCCTCCCTTAAAATTGCCCCTGCCTAGTTCCAGATGAGGTAGTAACTGTACCAATGGGAATAATGATTTACAAATCACTAATGGGCCCTGTTTCAGTGTTAACTTGTGGCTCAAACACGGGGTGTGCATTTGCTTTCTGTGGGACTTGGCGGGAAGCCTGGCCTAGAATTAAATGCCGCAGTTCTACGTCAAGCTGGTGGTATTCTTCTGCAGGCATTTAGCCTACTGCACCCCCCCAAATTTGCTTCCCTTTTTCTTTCTTTGAGACAGTGGGGTGCACAGGAACAGGAGGGAGCAGGGGGGTGGTAAGTCCAGAAATCCATCCTGGTTGAATTTTATGAAACGCTGTGTGGTCTCCCTGCATACATGAAAAGTTGGTAAACTCATTTTAAAAGATAGGAAACTTGTCTCCTTTAAATGTGTGCCACAGGCCTGCCCTGCCTGTTAACTCTCTTCCATTTTCTGTAGCTCTGTTTTTCCTTATTTGCATTCCCCATCCTACTAGTTTTCTTACTTCATTTCCTGACCTACCACAAAATACCCCCTTTCCCTCTGAAGAGCTGAAGGAAAGGTAAGCTTTCTGGAGGTTTCTGAGCATGGCTCGAATCCAACCATCATTCTGAAAATCAAGATAACGGTTTCCTCCAAACACCAGCAGCACCATGTGGGGAGGAGGATGTTACTACAGTAAAGAAACCTGAAAAGCCCGAGTGTTGAACTAAAATGGAATGCAATGACATTTCCAATGTCCTCGTACCTCCTTTCTAATTTCTTCAGTCCCCTGAATGCATCTTCAAGCATGATGAGTGAGGATTTCCGTTAGTCTTCCCATCTACCACCACCACCACCACCACCACCACTACCACCACCACTATCTCTCTGGGTCACACAGCTTCCCCGAGACCTGGCAACCACTCCCACTATACAGCAGAATCACAAAGCATTTTTATAAAGCACTCTGAGGAGCCCTGTATGGTGGCAGGAAAATGCCCTCCAGCCACCCCTTACATTTCATTCCGGTGGTAAGTTTGCCTTCATAAGACACCCTATGTCCAAAACGAACAGCTTAGCCTTGAACTTGTATTTTCATTATTCCTAATGTATATTAGGTCCCTTTCTACAGCCAAATTTTAAGTTTCTTGGGGCAAGTCACATCTAATGCTGCTTTGGTACTTCCACAGCGCCACACACAGCCTTGCACATAATAGATTCTCAATAACTATACAGTGATGTGATTTAGGTTAAACAAGGATGCAATCACTACATACTAGGTGAACATCCCTGAAAAAGATAATACTGTAAGCCCATTGTATCATTCAACACCTGCCTTCGAATGGTGTTTCTTGTTTCACTGTTTGGATTGGGACTGATCATGAGAAGACCCAGAGGAAAACTCAGCACTGAGAAGAAAGGATGGGGGAAAGGGAGCCCCTCCCCAAGTGGGGGGAGTGGAAATTTGAGAGAGGTTGGGACTATTCTTTACACTGGTTGTAGGACCATCAGAGTTCAGAGAACAAACAGTTCCATAGTGGCCTGAGTGGTCAGAAAAGACTTTGTGAAGAAACAGAGCTTCCTCAAGGAACAAGATTTGATTAGGTAGAAAAATAAGAGAGAACTTTTCTGGCTAAGGGGACAGAAAAGGCAAAGGTAAGGAAGCATGATAGAGTTTGATAAGTCATGTCCTTGAAGAGGTGCTGCAGGCTCAGTCCACAAATGCTGGAGAGTTATGGGGCATATGTTGGGACAGTTATTGTGAGGTCCATCTATGGGGAACTCTGAAAGCCAGGCATGGGAGCAGGAAGCTATTATAGGTTCTTAAACTGGGGAAGGCCCTGGGGAAAGTGTTACCTGGGGATGATTCCCCACCATAGGGGCTACTTAACCTCTTAATACTGCTCACTATATCTGTATAATTTCTTTGTGAGCTCAAGTATAGTCTGTTCCATCAGAGTCTTGATCTTTGTAAGCTCAACTTAGGCTGAAGATCACTATTAGCTTTCCCCTCTGGGCCTCAGATTAACCTGTTCCCCCCAGCCCAATTCCATTTTTAGAGTCCTCTATAGATAGGCTATTATTCATTATTTGCACAGTGGTCTCTCTTTTTTTTTTCTTTCTCTCATTTTACAGTATCTGCACAAGCTGGGGAAGCCCAGGTTAGAAATTCTCATATAGCACCAATGTTGAATATTAGTTATTCTTTTAGCCACTGCCACACTAGTGCTGTCCCCCCAAAAGTTATACTAGCCACTAGGATATATATATATGAAAAGGACACCCACACAAAAGAAAGGCAATCACAAAGAAATGATACCTGGGATTTCAGAACCTATAAGTTTTACAGCTTCAGCCCAAGTTTTTGGGAACATTTTCTCCCAATCATCATGCTGTGAAGAAGACCCAGCAAAAGGGCCCCACAGAGAAGAACCAAGACCCTGATTGACAGCCCCAGCTAAGCACCAACTTGCTCATGGGAGTGAGCCATTTTGGAAGCATGCTTTCCAGTCTCAAGCAGGCTGACCCAGCTGGCACTATGTAGGTCAGGGACAAGGTGTCCTCACTGAGCCCAGTCCAAATGATCGACTTGTGAGTAAAAATAAATGATTGTTGTCTTAAGCCACTAAGTACTTGGGGCTATTATACAGCAAATACATAACCATAATGTATGTAGAAATCAACCTTGCCTCTCCTCACACAATTTACACACATACCTCTATCACTACACAGGAATTTCTGCTAATATAATTAATCTGGATCTATGAGTGTGTGTGTGTGTGTGTGTGTGTGTGTGTGTGTGTGTGTATCAACATTGTGCCCTGGGTTCCCACTGCATATCAGTATGATAGGCAAGCCTTCTGAAAACTGCCCCAAGGAATCCATGTGGTGTGGGTTTCAGTCCCAAGTCTGTGCATGCTAATATATCAGTCAGATGATGTAATCGGTGCCTCAGTGTGTACCTAAATGTCTAGTTCCTGTTAAAAGGCTGGGCTTCTTAAAAAGTTAAGCTAATGAGAACTTCAGGCACATTAGAAATCTTTAAAGAAGATATATTTAGTCAGTTAATCTCAAATTTCAGGGCATGAACAGCTTTCTTTTGGATCCATACTTAAAACCTGACTCTATACCCTAGATTATAAGCCAAATAACCTGCTCTGCAGCTAAACATTGACATCCCTTACCTTATATGCAGGGGAAGGCTCAGATTCCCTCATGCTAAGGAGATAGGGCAGGAATACGGGGCAGTAAGAGTAACAGATATTTGTAGCTATGTCTCCCTTAAACCAACGCTTCTTGAGCTGTAATGTACATACAAATCACCTGAGAGTATTGTTAAAATGCATATTCTGCCTCAGTTAGTCCGAGATGGAACCTAAGCTTTCATGTTTGTAACGAAGTCCTGGTTGGTGGTCAATGTCACTGTTCTGTGGACCACACCTTAAAGATCTGACCACCGTCATTAATAGTAAGCCTTCAGTGCCCCTTATGTAACTTCCTCCAAAGCCTGAGCCTGGCAAAATAGTGTCACCACCCCCTCACCACCTTCCCCATCATCACCACCATTTCCACTGTCACCACCGTCACCTCTCTGACCACCACCATCTCCTTCACCACCTCCACCACTTCCAGTAACACCACCATATCCAGCACCTCTGCTGCCACCACAGTCTCCACCACGACCATCACTCACGCCACTCTTCTACCTCAATGCTGCCCATTACAGACCAGCAGAATTACTCAAACAACAGATCATTTATTTATCCAAATAGATTCTTGCTGTGCATCCCAGAGATGATTTAACCGATAGATAAGGGCACTGAAATCAAAGACAGTCATCTCCAATCCAACAATAACAATGATAAGAACTGAAGACTGGTAGTTCATCAAGCATAGCCATTTCAGCAGGAAATACCAGCTCCATCTGACCAAAACAGCTAAAGCACAGCAGATCCAAGAGCAAGGCAGATCCTAATGAAAATAATATGGTTGTCATGACACATTTGCCAAAATAGCCACCTTCGTGTGGCACATTTTGGACTTGCAGGAGAGTTCGTTCATTTGGAAGGGCAAAAAATGTAAGTAGGTGGACTTGGCTTACAGCTGAAATAGGTAACTCGTCTGTTACATAAAATTAAAAACAGAAAACTGGGGTCTCTTTCCTAATCATTCTTCCCTCCCTAAGAAGGTCTCTAGGAGGATCTGCCAAGTGCATTCAATGTCTGTGTCCACCAAACTCTAATCCCTGGCGAATATAATTTTCATTCTAGAAATGAAAAATCTGCCCAAGCAGTAGCAGCATGAAGTTCAAAAACATCTGTACTGCTAGGTAAAGATGATCTGTATACATGATGTGGGCAGCGGTGATTTCCTCTACTAAGCTTCCGAAACGAGAGAAGCTGGGAAGGCAGCAACTCGACTCAGCCGATGTGAACCTTCTGGGGTTTCAGAAGTGATTACAACCAAGTTCTCTAATTGCTTGTGTGTTTTATTAAGTAGATCCCATTTGAGTCTAAAATCACATGCGATGTTTAAATGTTATTTCTGTAAACTATACAAAACTATAATTTTCCAGTAGAGAAAAAAAGATGCTGTCAAATAAGAAGAGATATGAAATGAGATCGTTTCCCTTATTTGCGAGACAGATGTTATTTTTGGCTCTTCTGTATAATGCATTCCATATTATAGTCTCTTTCTGACCAAACACTAGGAACAGCACATGCTTGCACACAGTGAACCAAAACCATTATCAGGAAAGCTTCTTTTTATTAACTCTGACAACTTTTCAGGTCCCCGGTGCAGAAACCTCAAGCTTTCGGCTGCAAACAGGGCCCGTTATGCCAAGGCGGGATTTTTTCATCCATCTGACATATTCTTGCAACAGAAATAAAGCTGTACATTTCCTTCAGAATCTGCCCCTGAGGGTGGGCAAATGATTTTTTTTTCTCTTATCTTTCCTGTGAAGCTCTTGTCCTCTTATGCTGACAGATCATAAGATTTTTCTTTATCGCTTTCTTTAGAAAAATGTGGAAAAGGAAGACAGTAAGGGTGGCATAAACTTCCACGGGAAAAAAAAAATCCATCACACTAACTAGCTGTTCTACTTGTATTTATCTCCAAAAAGTTTGACGCTGAGCAAATATCAGCTGAAACTAATTAGCCCCAGGATAAAAATCTCAATACTGAACTGGGATGACAAAAATGCAACCAGAAATGAATAAAATGTACTGGTTGGAAGCAGACGGCAGTTTTGCCAACAACTAATGTGTGCAGAGGGAGAAACAAATGGTTATTATTAGGCTGACTTAATTTTCAGTTGGAGGTTCTTCTCTGTGATGGAGAAGCTGATGTTCATTTAAATAACTTGACCTCAGCCAACTGCTTACACTTCCTGGGTTTGCCAAGGTATTTACTTTGCAGAGTTTTTAAAGATGGTGTCTGCCCTACAACAGCCTGGGGGCACCACCAGCCAAGATAAAGAACAAACAGATAATAGTTAAAAGGGACAAGAGCCTGGATGCAGGGAATGTGCAGATGCTCTCTCTAAAGTCTGATGTCCTTCACCGTTGCTGACACAGGTGTAAGGAAGGGTTAACAACTTGCGGCACATGGGATTCAGAGGCGACTCAGGCTTCCTCGTTTCACAGAAACGAGAGTTTGGGAAGATTTCTGGGACTACATCTGGGTCTCTCTTCCCCATGGAGGGAAAGTGGGTGCTGGCGAGAACCCACCAGGTAGACATTCTCTTCCAAATTCACTTGGGAGCACGGTTAACAGTCAAGGGAATTAGCCAAGAGTCAAGATGATTTCCCTTCAGTTCTCCCACCCCCTTCTAGTACAAGGATGGTCACCTCAGAGCAGGTAGAGTAGGGGTGCTTACCTCCATCCAGTTCATTTCCTCCCAAAAAAACCCTGACAGGACTGGAGCCAGGATATTGGGGAGGCTCTTCCACTGTGAGGAGGCCAGTCTGCCCTGTTTTAGGGTCAGGCCACGTCCAAATGCCCTCAACCTACTGAGAGGTCATTTGCAGCTTCAGTAGACAGTTCTTGAATATGCCAAAGGCTTCCTCCCTCAGGTATGTGTATCGTTCTTTACCTTCAATGTTTACCAGAGCATGCTTGGCCCTTGCAACCAATGAGACACGAAAGCTGGTGAACAGATCCCTCAGCTTTCTTGTCCCTTGGTGAGGCAGTTCTAAGTTATGTGCCACCCACCCTCTCAGGATTAGCTGCCTACAGAAGCAATGCGCCCATTAGTATCCCTTTGATTTGCTTTCCTCCATGTTTGTTTGTTTGTTTGGTGGTTTTTTGTTTTTTCGTTTTTTTGTTTTTGGTCTCTGTCCCCATTACCTTACCCTCTGGATCACCTCCCAAAGAAACTAACATCCAAATCCCTGTGTCATGGTCTGCTTTGGAGGGGAATATGAACCAAGACACTTGCTCTAAGCAACTCCATGTTATATGAAGTTACTCAGGATGAGAGTCTGGTATCCAGCTCACACCCAACCACATGGTAAAATATCCCACAAATAACAGCAGCACAGCAGCCTATTAAGGTCCGAGAGAATGCCTCTAGGCATAAAGCTGACTTCCAAGGATTGGAAGCATGTATTCCTAAAACAAATATTTATTGAGAGCACTGTAAGTCGGCCTTCACCACTTTGTATGTACAACTACTGGGTTATTTTTGGTAGCTCTCAGTAGGCCATAGTTAGAGAAAAAGGAGAATGAGTTGCTCCCCCAACCTTTCTAACAGGTTTCGTGAACTAAAATCTCAGACCAAATTCAGCCACACACATAGACATTTATTTGCAAGCAGGCAGAAAAACAAACAACCTGTTCTGTAAGCTCAAAGATTTCTGTTCTTTTTAGAGCGTTGCCCACACCTTGCAATAAACAGTCACCTGGGACTAACAGGATCACATTCCGTAGCAGGTCACAGTTAACCTCTATTGGAGTGAGGCCACCAAAAACCCAGGAACCGGTGGCTGGACACAGGACTCTACAGGAGCACACAATAAAGGTGTACTAAGACTGGCTCATTGAGGCTCTTTCCTATTGACTAGTGCAACTGTGCACATCTCTTCCCAATGTCTTCTCAATGGCTTCATGTTGGTATTTGGGCCATGACGGGAATATTTATAATATGGATATCAGCAAACACTTAAAATTTCCCCAAAGAGCCTGTTAAACATTTACCACTACACTGGTGGCACCATCCATGAAACCTGACAAATATCTCATAGCCTATTATACAAGAACAGGAAGTACCTCAAAAAATTTTACACCACTCACTTATCTTGAATGCCACTATCTTTACTAACATTTATTATGCAATTACTAATGCTTCTAGTACTGACAAGAGATGGCTTATCAAAGGTACTTCTGAAGTGTGACTCTTCTGATTTAATAGAAGCGGACTACTCCTGAGGTATATATTCCTGATTAGAGCAACTGATCATCTCCAGATTGTAGCTTAAAGAAACACAGAAACAATGTCATATTAATGATGCTGAAGTAGGTGAAAATAAGTTGCACACATCATAACCGGGGGCTTACTATGTGTACCAGGCAGCAGGCTAGGCATATCTCTACAAGCCCTCAGACCTCACTCCTAGAAGTTTCCTGAGAAGCCATTCATCTAACAAATATGTTTTGAGGAATTACTATTAGTATCTGTAGAAAGTGCTGCAGGAAATCCAAAGATGAGAAAACAAAGGGTCCTGTCCTGGGACTTATAAGTCCCATAGGAATAATGACCACCCCCATCCCCCTCCACAAAACTCCTCTAATTCACTTGCGGGAAGCTGATGTATTAAGAACAGAGAGTGCAGAAGGAATGGGGTTCCAAAGGCAGGTCTACTCCACAGAGCTCAAGAATCAAAGCAGATCCTGGTGAACCACATGAAGGAAATGATGGATGGGTAGAAGGAGAGAGTGAGGTAGGTAAGGAGGAACTATCACTAGATTAATGTAGATTATGAAAAGGCTTAAGAATTCTATGATCTTAAGACTAACCCCTTAAGCCAAACACAACTAACTTCCACCACTGCTTTCCCCAAATTCTTGGAATTACTACTTTCAAGTCAAGAAAAGCATCAGATGGGATGAGTAGCACTGGGGACAGGGTGAGGTCAGGGCTTCCAGATGGTTGAAGTATGCAGGCATGTTGGCCTACAGTTCCAAGTAAAGGGAACAACATGTGCAAAATGCAGAGATGTCAAATTTGGAGGACTTTGAGAACACCAGAAACAGTATGTCTTGGGTTTTGAGTTCTAACCTTAGCTTCATTACTGAATAGCTTCCATGGCCTTGGGCAAGCCACTGAAATCATATGGATCTCAGTTCTTTCTTTATCTATGAAATGGGTAGGTTGGATTTTGCCAATTCCTACTCAGATACCTATTCTTCCCATCTTCCATACCAGCAGAACTCCTCTTTAGTTCTGGGAGGCAATGTACCCAGGTGAGGAACTTCACTATCTGGTGGCTTCTCCAAGCAGCAGCCCAAGACTAACTCTCTGCCTCTGGACTTATTACTCTGGGAATTCAGCAAAGTCTTATTTGATTAAGCCATTGCATTTATGCTTCTGTCACATATAACCAAATGCAAACCCAAATCTTGCAACCCAAATCATTTACATATATATAAGCCATTATATACATATAATTATATATTAAAATATATAATTAATATATTAATTATAATTAAATATATTATATAAATTATTAAAATATAAAATATATAAAATAACTATACAAATTATAATATATTAATTGTAATTAAATATATATAATGGAATATTACTCAACAATCAAAAAGAACGTAATCTTGCCATTTGCAACAAAGTGGATAGAGCTAGTGTGCATTATGCTAAGCAAAATAAGTCAGAGAAAGACAAATACCATATGATTTCACTCATGTGGAATTTAAGAAACAAAACATATGAACAGATGGCGGCAAACCATAAGAGACTCCTAACTGGAAACAACAAACTGAGGATTGATGGAGGGAAGTGGGGTAGGGAATAGGTTAAATGGTGATGGGTATTAAGGGGGGCACTTGTGATGAGCACTGGGTGTTACATGTAAGTGATGAATCATTAAATTCTACTCCTGCAACCAATATATGTTAACTAAATAGAACTTAAATTAAAACTTGAGAAAAAAAAAAGAGAAAGCAAACCCACAAATACCTGCCTTTCAGGAAATAAGGCTTCTGCTCCCAAACTCTCATTTGTTTCAAGATCCACTTAGCATCTTTAGCCATAACTGTTGCTAACTCTGTACAAGTGGAATATTCAAAGACAGTTTATGCATGTCAATCAGTTATGGATGCAGGTGGCAACTCTGGCCAATGGAGTCCTAGTTCTGTTTCTTCCTCTTCTACCATGCCTTCTTATTTAATTATTTTACTTAATTAAATTAATTTTACTTGATTAATTTTAATTAATTTTATTAATTTTGCTTAATTAAAATGTATTTACTGAATGAGGAAATAAATAAAAGTGGTTAAGGACACTGAATATAATCATTGTTCAGACTCCTTTAGGTCCAGGAATTCTAGTTTCAAATCATTTTGTCTAGCTAGTTACCAGTCTCTTAGATATAGTAGAAATAGAAGGTCATGATACACAGAACTACTAAGTTGGATGGGGGGAGGAAGTGGTTGGAATTGAGGGTATCATCCTAGCTCACTGGGATCCAAAGTAGAAAACATACTTCGATGGTGTTGCAAAGGGCTGGAAATATGACAACATATGCAATGGTGACCTTTGCAAATTTTCCTAGGATCAACCATTTTTTGGAGCATAAAGTGCAGGTGAGAAGCAAAGTATATAGGATCAAAAGAAAAGCAGCAGTGCCAACCTCACCTAAACACTATGGCCCCGTGGGCAGGGCTTCATAGATTATGAAGTAAATTGCAATTCCTCCCTCAGGCCACACGCACAAAAAAAAAAAAAAAAAAAAAAAAAAAAGGATTTGTTCTCCAAGAAAGAAACCATGGGTTTATAAGTACCAGCTTTTTGACAGTATATTCAGCAATGGTTCAGAAGGCCAGGGTTTGCATACAGTCCTTAGCGTGTATAATTCTACAGCCTGCATTCAAATTTCCTAAAATGTCATCTGTAGACTTCAATAAAATCAACTGATAGATGCCACTTGCCACAAGTATATTAATTAGGTTATATTCAGTATTCAGAACCTCTGAGATGGAACAGGATGCCCACTGGGTTTCTCTGTTAGAACCTATGATTGGTGCGGGGTGGAAGGAGGGAGAATGGGACACAGGAGAACGTCTTGGCATAGGGAACCAGAATACACAAGTCTTTACAAAAATCAGCTTTTGGTTTTACAGGGAAACTTTACTAATTTCTTTAATTATTTTTAAATTTCTGTGTAAATAATTTCTACTATTATCTTTATTAATTCCTTCACTCCACATTCTTTATTTTTCTCACATGTATCTAGTTGTTTCTTTTTTAACTTTGGCATTTTTATTCAGGCATGTATAATTTTTTTTTTAATCTAGCTTCTTAATTTCAAAGATTGGTTCTTTTTTGTCTTGCTTTTCCTAATAAATATAATTATGATAACAAATATTTCTCTGAGTACTGTCTTGGCCCTATCAATGGTACTTTTATTATATTGCATTTCTAAATAGTTTTTTATTACCTCTTTGACTCAGATGTTACAAAGATGTTGGCTTTTTTTTCTCTTCAAGGAGTACAGCTTTTAATTTTAAGAAATACAATTGGTTTTTGGTTTGAGAGGGTTTTTGTTTTTGTTTTTGTTTTCTTTCTCAATTTCTAATTTAAGTGCATGTGATTTTTATTTAATTTGTAAACATTTTCTTATATAGGATTGATATTTTTGACAGCTTAATGTGCTTTTGAAGAAATGAATGCTGTTCATTGGCTGTGTGTGTGTGCATGGTGTGCAAAGTTTATTGTGTTAATCAAATCTTTTATTATTTTTTCTTTCAAGTTTTTATTTCTGGTTAGTTAATATATGGGGTAATATTAGTTTCAGGAGTAGAATTTAATGGTTCATCACTTACATACAACACCCAGTGCTCATCACAAGTGCCCTCCTTGACAGCCATCACCATTTAACCCATCCCCCCACCCACCTCCCCTCCACCAACAATCAAATCTTTTATATTCTTATTTTTAGTGTATTTGATTTATGTATTTCCAAAAAAATGTTAAAGTCTGTTGTGATTGTGGATCTATTTATCCTTATATTTTCTATTTGCTTTTGCTTTATATATTTAGGAGCTATGTTGTCAGAGTCATAAAGGTTTGTTTGATAACTTTCACTACTTTTATTACTCTGAAATGTTCTTCTTTGGTCATTTTAATATCTACCTTGAATTTTCTTTTGTCTGATATCAGTAGTGTCAGATTTCCTCTATTCTGGTCAGCATTTTCCTTTTATATTTTTTTTCCATTCCTTCATTTCAACCATTGTGTGTCTTCAGCCTGCTTGTGGGAGAGAGTACAACATGTTCTGTGCGGTGTGATTTCTAGCCTGTCTTCTGTGATCTGGAGAGGGAACAGAGTGTGTTATCCCCCTCAGGGCAGGCCTTTAGTCATCTCCTGGCCTTTAGGGCTCATTATTATACCTGGGTGTCAGCCACAAAAGGCCCCACCCAGCCTCTCTTCACTGATTCTTCCCGCCTAGGGGGACATATATATTGGTTGCTTTTTGCCTGGAGAGGTAGAGGCAGAAAAGAGGGAGATGGCACCTGGTCAACAGACCTGTTTGCTTCTGCTGCAGAACCCCAACTAATCACCCTGTCAGTTGCCACAGGGCTTCTTGCCAGACCTCTGAAAGTCACCAAGCTTTTGGCTAGAAATGTCCTTGGAGTCATACCCACCTTTGTAAGAGTTTGCTCCTGCATGTGTTTTAGGCTGTGATTTCATTCTTCAATCAGATCTCAACTATGTTCCATATTTCTGAAATTTATCAAATGTTTTTTTGGCCAACTGATGACTATTTTGTTTGGGAGCATGATTTTGGGGGCCATGATTTCTGGGGATTTTGTGTGGGAGGGAGAGGCTGCAAGGATTTCCATAATACTTGTTCTGTCTCTTCCATTATTTCTTTAATCCAGATGATCAAAAATAGGACTCTGAGGAGTGCCTGGGTGGCTCAGTCGGTTAAGCGTCCGATATTTGATTTCAGTTCAGGTCATGAGCTCACAGTCTTGAGACTAAATCCCACATCAGGCTCCATGCTGCTTAAGATTCTCTCTCTTAAAAACAAAAATAGGACTCCAAGGCAAAGCATGTGAATATTTTTAGGAACCTTGATACATACCGCCAAACTGCTTTCTAGAAGGATTATAATAATTTACACCATCAACAGCAATTCCTTCAATGGAAATTTTGCTCATTGTTTAGAAGAAAAAGAGAAGTTAGAAATCAAGTAGAGGGATGGTTAAAGTTTTTAAAAATAGTATTATAAAGGTATAATTGACATACAATAAGCCACACATAAAGTATATAATTTGATAAATTTGGGTATATATATATATATACATATGGTGTATATATATATGAGATGTATATATGTACGTATATATATATATGAGTATATATATATGAAGTATATATATATGTAAGGTATATATATATATATGAAGTACATATATATATATGAGGTGTATATATATATATGAGGTATATACATATATATATGAGGTATATATATATATGAGGTGTATATATATATGAGGTATATACATATATATATGAGGTGTATATATATATAGAGAGAGATTTATATATCTGTGTGTATATATATGTGTGTGTGTGTGTATATATATATATATATATATATATATATATTTATGTATCTGTGAATATATAAATCACACCACAGTCAAGAGAGCAAAGATATCCAACAATCTGGAAAGTTTCCTGACATCCCTTGGCAATCCCTCTTTCCTACTCCCGCCTGCCTCACTCTCCCATCCCCAGGTAAACACTGATCTGATTTCTATCACTGTTGATTAATTTATATTTTCTAGAGTTTTATAGAAACAGAATCATATACATATACCTTTTTCTCTGGTTTTCACTCAGAATAATTATTTTGACATTCATCCATATTATTTCATGTGTCAACAATTTACTCCTCTTTATTGCTGAGTAGTATTTCATATATATATACTCTTGAAGTTACCCCACAGCTCACAGATGCTCTGGTTATTTTTAAAAAATTTTTCCTGTGTGTTTCATTTTTTACAGTTTCTATTATGTCTTCAAATTCACAATTCTTTTCTTCTGTGATGTCTAATATGCTATTTATCCCATCCAATGTATTTGTCACCTCAGATGTCATAGCTTTCACTTGTAGAGGCTGATTTGGCTTTCTTTAAAATATCTTCCATATCTCTATTTTACTTTTGTACATCTGGATTATAGTTATAATAATTGTTTTTAATGTTCTTGTCTGTTAATTCCAATGCCTATGTCAATTTTAAGTAAGTGTGATTGCTTTTTGCCTCGTTATGGGTTATATTTTCCTGCTTTTTTTTTTTTGGCATACTTGGCAATTTTTTATTGAATTCCAGTCACTGTGAATTTTACTTTGTTTGCTGTTAGATATTTTTATATTCCTATAAATATTTTTGAGTTTTATTCAAGGATACAATTACAAGGAAACAGTTTGGTCCTTTTTGTTCTTGCTTGCAAGACTTATCAGGTGGACCAGAGCAGTGTTTAACTTAGGGATAATGATTTCCCACCACTGAAACAAGACATTTCTGAGTATTCTACCCACTGCTACATGAACTCCAGTCTCCTGTGTGAGCACCAGAGACTATTCCTTCTAATGCTTTTGTCTGGTTCTTTCTCTGGCTTCAGTTTCCTCATATGTATAAGCTGGTATCCACTATTCTTTTATATATTACATCTTTGTTCATTTCAGGTGGAAAGGTAAATCCAATCCCTTTTAATCCATCTTGATAGAAGCAAACTAAACTTTTTTAGTGTGAAAAGGCTTTTTTCAAATAATGTCACTATATAACACAGATACAAAGCAAAGCTCCTGTGACTCAAAGTGAGGTAAAGTATTGATAGCCTGAGAAAATCTGCCCACAAAACTTCATCCTTGATGCTCTCAGAAGCTAAAGCTCTCCCCTGATCCTTAGAGATTCACAAAGCCAATTTAAAGACCACTAGATCTGGTCAAACTCTTCTTTTTTATACTTGATGCAACTGATACCTAAAATGGTGAGTCACTTGCTCAAAGTCACACTCCTAAAATCTAGGTCATAGGATGAAAGGGAATGATGACTGCACACGAGTAAAGGCCTCAAGAATGGTAGCAATTCTTACTATGTCTGCCCCTGTATTTTTTAATTTCCAAAATACTGACTAATATTGAACAGAGAAGAAAGACTGTGGTGAGTTTAAGAAAGGACCCAGTTTAAGAAAGCCACCCAGGCGCCCCAGTCGGTTAAACATCCAACTTTGGCTCAGGTCATGATCTCACAGTTCATGAGTTCGAGCCCCACGTTGGGCTCTGTGCTGACAGCTCAGAGCCTGGAGCCTGTTTCATATTCTGTGTCTGCCTCTCTCTCTGCCCCTCCCCTGCTCACGTGCTGTCTCTGTCTCAAGAATAAATAAACATTAAAAAAAAATTTTGTTTTAAAAAGAAAGGACCCAGTGCATTTCCTAGGAAAGGTTCTCAATGAGCTTCAGCTCAGCTCACAGATCTCTGGCAAAGGGCAGACTCCCGAAGACTAGAACCCAGATCCTTGAATCACAGGCAAGTGTTCTGTCTACTGTATCCCATCTTCTCCCTTCCATCTGTAAAATTCTAGAATCCACTGAAACCCTTTTTGCTACACACCAGATACTTAAAAAGAGATTACTGACCAAGAACAATGTGTTTGTGATTGTTGGCAAAATTTCCTGTGAGCACAGAAATCTCAATCCCACACTAAAAAAGTACAGATTCCATTTTGCCTTGAACATCATGCAATAGGGTATAGTGTGATGGTGTTTATAAAGCAAGCTACAAGGAAGACAGTTCATCAAATAGGAATGACAGCTCTAGGCCCCCACTGAAAACAACAAAATAGGAAAGGTATGGGTGCCAGGAGCGTCTAACTTAGACATTGACATACTGGATGAGTCTGGATTTGCCACTCAATGAATTTCAAATTCCTTGTCTTTAAATAGTATTCATAGAACCTGCTGCAGCTTGATTCCCAGAGAATCCAGAAGCTATAAGTGGATTTAAAAACAATTTGTAAATCACTTAGCGCTCCTTAGAGATAGGAGGATATATAAATATGTGGTACTACTATAAAGTTAACCATACTTAAATATAGTTAGCCATACTTAAGTATGCTAACCATACTTAAATATTTACAATATTACCACTGAGAGGGATTATCTACAAAACTCTTAGTGTCTTCTCCAATTAATATTCCAAATGATAGAGAAGCTAATTATCCTGGAGTCTTGCTATACTGTAATCTTACTATAGCCCAGAAATTAAGATACATTTAGAACTTTTTCTGTATCAGTGAGAACGGAAGGAATCTCAACACAATATGGCTATTCCCACACCACATCACAGACCTCAGAGCCAGCACCAGTAAGGAGCGTTCAGCATCCTTCTTGAGGATTCAGTCTTATCACTGCCCAACATTAGAGAAAAAAATTACCAAGTAGTTTGATCATTTTGTGATCTAGTTGTTATTTTTGATACATATTTATTGGCAAATTCAGCTCTCAAAAGATGGTTTATTTCACCTAAAGCTGTGCCTTCAGTTTAGGATAACAAGATATCATTAGGCAGATGGTAAACTGCAGGCTGCTGATGGCTGTACAGGTATGAATGAGCCTCTGAAACTGTCCTGTACACAACCTGCTCCATCATGCATAGCTTCCCTTATTCTACTCTAGTACTAGAAGAAAACTGTGAGTCAGAAAAGGGAATCTGGGAACATGAGGAAGCCAGGCAACAGAATTCCTATAAAAGATATGCACACACAGATAATAATAGATCTGTTATGGATTTTACATTCACGGATCTATATATAAAATGTTATATTTGTTTGCATAAACACATTACATTTACCCATGAAAATGTTTAACACATACACATAAGCTGCGTACATTTACTGAGCCCCTATTACTAGGCATATAATAAGAACTTCATAATTATTCAAATAGATTAATGAACATATACTTACTGTGAAAGCTATATACTATGGCAACTAAACTAATATGAACTCCTAATTTTTATCAGGATGAAGAAAAAAACCAATGTTAATTTTCATCCAGTTAGAACTGGTCTACTAGTTCCAGAAGACTCCAAAAGAACACATAACCTAGAGTTGCAAGCATAATAACCATTAAGTGTGACCTAATGAGCACAAATTAGCTGAATTCCCTATACCATGTACAGAAACTATTTAATTCTAAAAATCCTGTTCCTGAAAGTACAACTTTCACTATTGGCAGATGACATGATTCTATATTTAGAAAACCATAAAGACTCCACCAAAAAACTAGAACTGATAAATGAATTCCGTAAGATCACAAGACACAAAATCAATATATAATATATACAGTGAAACATTACACAGTCATAAAAAAGGATGACATTGTACCATTTGAGACAACATGGATGAACCCAGAAGGTCTTATCCTTAAGTGAACTAAGTCAGACTGAGAAAGATAAATACCACATGATTCCACTCATAAATCAAATCCAAAAAAATGAATAAACAAACAAAAAGCAGAATCAGAACAATAAATATGGAGAACAAATTGATGGTTGCCAGAGGGGAGAGGTGGGGGACTAGGCAAAATTGGGGTAGAAGGGGGCGCCTGGGTGGCGCAGTCGGTTAAGCGTCCGACTTCAGCCAGGTCATGATCTCGCGGTCCGGGAGTTCGAGCCCCGCGTCAGGCTCTGGGCTGATGGCTCGGAGCCTGGAGCCAGTTTCCGATTCTGTGTCTCCCTCTCTCTGCCCCTCCCCTGTTCGTGCTCTGTCTCTCTCTGTCCCACAAATAAATTAACGTTGAAAAAAAAAATTAAAAAAAAAAAAAAAAATTGGGGTAGAGGAATGGGAGATACAGACCTCCAATAATGGATAAGTCACAAGAACAAAAAGCAGAGCATAAGGAATATACTCAATGATATTCCAATAGTGATGTAATAGGACAGATGGTGAACAGAGCATAACGTATAAATAAACTTGTTAAATCACTGAGTTGTACACCTGAAACTAATGTAACATCGTGTGTCAAATACTAAAATACAAAAACTTCTTTTAAAAAGCCAAAAAAAACCAGTATACAGAAATCTGTTACATTTCCCTACACTAATAATGAAGTATCAAAAAGAGAAATTAAGAAAGCATTCCCATTTACAATTGCACCAAAAATAAAAAATACCTAGGAAAAACTTAACTGAGGAGGTGAAACACCTGTACTCTGAAAACTATAAAACACCAATGAGAGTAATTGAAGGCAACACAAATGGTAAGATGTTCCATGCTGATGGATTAGAAGAACAAATATTGCTAAATGTCCATACTACTCAAAACAACCTACAGATTTTGTGCAATCCTATCAAAATACCAAAAGAATTCTTCACAGAACTAGAACAAATAATCCTACAATTTGTATGGATCCACAGAAGATACAGAATAGCCAAAGCAATCTTGAAAATGAAGAACAAAACTGGGAAGTATCACAATCCCAGATATAAAGAGATACTACCAAGCTGTAGTAATTAAAACAGTATGGTACTGGCACACACAAAAAAAAGACACATAGATCAATGGAACAGAGAGACGGCCCAGAAATAAACCTATGAAAAAAATATGGTCAAAGAAGGCAGGGATATGCAATGAGAAAAAGACCATCTCTTCAACAAATGGTGTTGGGAAAACTGGACAGCTACATGCAAAAGAATGAAACTGGACCACTTGCTCACACCATACACAAAAGTAAACTCAAAATGGATTAAGGACCCAAATGTGAGGCCCGAAACCATAAAAATCTTAGAAGAGAGCACAAGCAGTCATGTCTCTGACATTGGTCATAGCAACACTTTTCTAGCTATGTCTCCTGAGGCAAGGGAAACAAAAGCAAAAATAAACTACTGGGACTACATCAAAAGAAAGACCTCTGCGCAGCAAAGGAAACCATCCAGAAAAGTAAAGGACAACCTACCAAATAGGAGGAGATATTTACAAATTACTTATCTGATAAAGGGTTAGTATCCAAAACATGTACAACACCCAAAACCCAATAATCCAATTAAAAAGGGGCAGTAGGGGCGCCTGGGTGGCGCAGTCGGTTAAGCGTCCGACTTCAGCCAGGTCACGATCTCGCGGTCCGTGAGTTCGAGCCCCGCGTCAGGCTCTGGGCTGATGGCTCAGAGCCTGGAGCCTGTTTCCGATTCTGTTTCTCCCTCTCTCTCTGCCCCTCCCCCGTTCATGCTCTGTCTCTCTCTGTCCCAAAAATAAATAAACGTTGAAAAAAAAATTAACAAAAAAAAAAGGGGGCAGAAGACATGAATAGACAGTCCTCCAAAGGGACATCCAGATGACCAACAGACACATGAAAAGATGCTCAACATCACTTGTCATCAGGGAAATGCAAATTAAAACCAACAACGAGGTATCACCTCACACCTGTCAGAATGACTAAAATCAAAAACACAAGAAACAACGGTGTTGGTAACGATGTGGATTAAAAAAGGAACCCTCGTACACCATTGGTGGGAATGCGGTCTGGTGGTGCAGCCACTGTGAAAACGGTATGGAAGTTCCTCAAACAATTAAAAATAGAATTGCGGGGCGCCTGGGTGGCGCAGTCGGTTAAGCGTCCGACTTCAGCCAGGTCACGATCTCGCGGTCCGTGAGTTCGAGCCCCGCGTCGGGCTCTGGGCTGATGGCTCAGAGCCTGGAGCCTGTTTCTGATTCTGTGTCTCCCTCTCTCTCTGCCCCTCCCCCGTTCATGCTCTGTCTCTCTCTGTCCCAAAAATAAATAAACGTTGAAAAAATAAAAAATAAAAAAAATAAAATAAAAAATAAAAAAAAAAAATAGAATTGCCATATGATCCAGGAATTCCACTAGTGGGTATTTACCCAAAGAATCCAAAAACACCAGCTCAAAAGATATATCCATCCCTATGTTTACTGTATCATTATATACCATAGCCAAATTATGGAAGCAACCCAAATACACACACACAATGGAATACTCAACCATGAAAAGGGGGAAAATCTGCCATTTGCAACAGCATGGACAGATCTAGAGAGTATAATGCTAAATGAGAAGTCAGTCATAGAAAGACAAATGTCATGCCATTTCACTCATGAGGAATTTAAGAAACAAAGAGAAAAACAAAAAAAACAGACTCTTAAATCTTAAATATAAAGAACAAACTGGTGGTTGCCAGAGGAAGGTTGGGGGATGGATCAAATAGGTGAAGGGGATTAAGAGTATACTTATAATGATGAGCACTGAATAATGTACAGAATTGTTGACTCACTATATTGTACACCTGAAACCAATACAATACAACACTCTATGTATAAAGTAGCCTGGATTTAAAAATAAAAATAAAAAATAAAAATTCCTGTTCCTGAAACTCAAACACTATTGTTTTGCTTTGTTCCTGTTGTCATAGGCAAATTCCACTTTCTAAGAACAGTCATCATGAAATGGGGGGGGGGGGGGGGGGGGAGGGAATAATTATCTAAGAATCAGAAGACCTGCTCTCCAGGTCAGCTCTGTAACTAACAAGCTGAGGGCACTAGTTCTAGTTCCTTCTCTCCATATCTTAACTGCTTAATGAGTAAACTTCATAGTTGCATTTAACAATGTATAAGGTCCCTTCGGGCTATGCATGAACTAATTTAGTTTTTTAATTTACTTACACCCTGTCAAATCAATAAGGTTAATAAAATAGAAAATTAGAACCAAATGGTAAAAAAGGAAAATGAAAATATGCTTAACAATAAGAGTTAACATAATTGCCAATTAAGTTTTATATTTGACTCTGAGCAATTGGAGAAAAATCACAAATGCAAGCTTCACAACTTTTCATTTTTAGAAAGGGAGAAAACTTTCCTTTTTTGGAGGTATGATTTTCCATGGTTATAATTCCTGCCGTAGTTGAGAAGATAAACTGTGACCCTAGGTTCACAAGAGCATCTTCAAGCAAGAAACCTCTCCATATATTCTCCGTATTTAGGTAAAGATTAAACATTTGAATGGCACCATTTTTCATAGGTTGTGAAATGTCACTGCGAGGTGACTGGGTACCAACACAATCGAGGGCATCAGAACACAGAGACATTAAATTCTATTTCGGAGGCCACCCAGCTAGCCGTGAACAGCAGAGAGATTAAACACTCAGGAGTTCCTGACCTGAGATCAGAGGCTCGTTTTAGGTGACGGCCAGCGAAGGAAGGCGGCGGGGCAGCGGGGTCCAGAGCTGGCTGTCGGTGGAAGCTGACGACACCTGCAAGGAGCACAGGAGGAAGCTGCAACGCAGATGGGGCACTGGGGTCCCCTGCTGAGCGTGCGGGTCCCTTTCACTCCATCGCAGTCCTGCGGTCTCACTCAGCTCAGTCTTGGCCCGCTGAGTAAAGTGCACCGTTCACTTCCTGTTCTGCGCAGAAGACCCTTCCGGTGACAGACCCAGGCCGCCGAAGTATCAGCGGGGCTGCAGGATGGCACCCTGTTTCTCAGAGACCCTGGTTGGAGACACCGTAGGTTAGGGGCTGAGGAAAGGTCTGCCTCGGTGGGGACAGGATGGTCCCGAACAAACCTCAAACACATCTCGGGCCTGTCATCCTACTGCCCTGAGGAGGTGCCTCCAGGGACGAGTTCACCAAACTGATGCCTACAAAGAACTATTAACAGTAAATTTTGAGGGCAATTTGTAGCAACAGTCCCCTCATTTCCTGGTCTCCAAAGAGTCCTGAGGCTCCTCGGAGAATCAATACTCCCTGGCCCTTCCTCTTAGCTGAGGTGGGGAGAGCCTAAAAAAGTATGCTGGAATGCAGCTTCCAGAGAAAACATGGTATACAGGCACACCACCCTGAAGAACAAATTTTTTGAAACCTCAAAATACCTTGCCTATCAGTGTTCCCCTTGCCCCACCCAAGTTTTATCTCTCATTAGCCACCAGGGACAATATTTCTAATAAGCATCAAAAAATCATCATTTACTCCTACAGTATCTGTAAAGAGTCTTAGAAATAAAAGGAACCTTAAGAAACACGTGCAGCCACTAGAATAGCAAAATCATTATTCCACAGCCAGTCAGTGGAAAATCCAGGAATACGAATTAGCTATCCCATCTCCTAAACTGGGAGTTTTCTCTTTCATTAGTATTTTTTCAACAAACATCGACAGTGTGCCTACGAAGGCAAAAGGAAGCACACACGACCATGCTCTGGCTCTGAAAATTTCTATCTCAGAAGTAACACACATCTTTTCTGCCCACATTTCATGGGCAAGTCACTGGCCATGCCAAATTTATTTCCATGGGATGGATTATCCTTCCATGGAAAAATCATCAAGTGTTTGTGAACAATAAAACAGTCTTCCACAAGAACTGAGGATAAGTCTTGGTTTCACCCAGCTTAGTTAAGGAGTTAGGACCCCAGAAGATAAATAGTCCAATAAAGGGGAAGCAACCACAGCACCTCATTCCTCAACCAAATCTACAGACACTCTGAAGATACACACATCAGTGAGGAACACAGCGCAGAAAAGCTCTCCAGAAGCTCTCTGGGGAGAAGAATGCTTTTTCCAACCTGAGAAATTCAAGAATATATGTACATAAGTCCCTGACACGGGATCTGAAATTTTTCATGTACATGCAAATTCAACCAGATGTAGGGCTCTGAGGATGAGACACATCACCACGATGGTGTCTGCTCTTGCTTTTCTTCAGTGTTCTAGATGCTAAAGCTAGAATGCTCTTTTAAAAACAAAAATGGTTGCATTTGCCCAACCCTTCTTCAACTTTCCCATGCACAACTTTCCATTGTTGAAAACCCATCAATGGCTTCCCATTGCTTGTACTCTAAAGATTACCATTCTAACTAAGAGTTCTGTATTCTCTCTGTTCCAGGCACACTGGCCTTCTTTTAGTTCTTTGGGATTATATGCTTCTTCTATCCACAGAGCCATTCTGCATGTTGTGCCCAGCATTTGGAATGCTCTTCTCTACCCTCTTCATCCAGGTAGAGGACAATCTTTTGATTGTGGATTATTGTCATTGCCTTCAGAACGTGTTCCTTGACCTCCTTCACCAAATCAATCTCTTTAGATTATTCATACAACAAATATATTTTGAGGGCCTTCTAAGTGCCAGGCATCTGTACCATAAAGGTAAGAAAACAATGTGGCAGGGAAGCACAATAAACAATAAATATAAACCCCATCAGGTATGATAGGTGTAATGAACAAATAAACAGGGTAAAGGCCAAAAGGATGGGATATGCACCATTTCAGATAAAATGGCCAGAGAATACCTATCTAAAGAAGAGACACTCAACAGAGCCACCAATGAAGTGGAAGAAAAAAGTTCCAGGTAGAAGGAACAACAGTGCAAAGGTCCTAAAGGTAGAGTGTTGGAGGAAGAGCCACAGGTTTATGATTTATTTCCATGCTGTGTACCTTAGCACTTATCACAGTTGCAAGTTAAAACATTCATTTATATTATCTGATTAATGCTCATTGCTTTTCTAGATTATTCCTTCTATTGACCTAAAGACAGGAACCGTATCCATTTTTTGCTCATCATTGACTGTTGAATCTCCTGTGTCCTGCCTGATGCCTAGCACATAATAGATCCTTGGTATGCATCTGTAGAATGAAGAAATGAAGACTACATGAATGAATGATGAAGCAGATCCCTAGATGACCACATATAGTAGGTGTTGTCTGTATGCCACCTATATACCCTTAAAACTTACCTATAAAAGGCAAGAGCTATTTACCCTGAAACCCCTACCTATAGAATTTTCCTGACAAAGATGGCATGCTTGGCCAATGAATTTCAGGGAGTAGTTAATGTCCCTAGAAATAGCCTTCTACCAACGTCAATGGATAGTCAGGTGATACATATATCCCAGTGCCCTTATCCCTTGAGTGGGATAACTAGTAGGAAGTGATTCTTAACCCTGAGAGATTGTATCTCCAGAGAACATTTGGCAATGTCTGCAGTCCTTTTGGGTTGTTACAACTTGGGGGGGGGGGGAATGAAACTTGCACCCAGTGGGTAGAGGCCAGAGACTCCTAAACATGTAACAACATATAGGACATCCCCCTAAACAAAACAAAACAAAATGACCCGGCTCAAAATGCCAACAGTGCTGAGGTAAGAAAGCCTCTCTAAGGTGTGTTCTACACAGTTTCCCAAGGTCCCCAGCAGAACTGAGCTCTAGTTGCCCACAGTGGTAGCTGGTTTAATAACACAGCATTTACTGGCTTCCTTCCCTTCCCTGGCTCACTTCCTCATTTCCCTAGTAGTGTTTCCTGAGATCGCCTCCCAAATAAACTACTTGCCTTCAAATCTTTGAGAGTCTTCTTCTGGTCAAACCCAAACCACAAAATAGCTCTCAAACTTTATATTTCTCAACAACCAGTCTCCCCTATGTTCAGCCATGTAATAAAGCCACAGGACTGGTCAAGGAAACCAGGATGTAAACAAGTGACACTGGCTTCTTGAAAATGGCAGCACTGGGGCTGCAGCTTTTAAGAAAAGGCTGTGCCACCTGACATATGATCTGGTTTAGGAACAGAAGCTCTTTTCCCGCTTGTACCTCTAAAGAGTCACTCAATTTGGACAGTTACCTGGCACAAGATGATGGAAAGAAGAAAGAGCACAGGGGCAGGCAATCGAAGCCCTGGCCTAAATCTTGCCTCTCTTGCTAACTAGATCCCTCCCTTACCTGAGTCCCTAAGTTGTCTTGTACTTGGTTTCCCCAAAGGACTTTATTGGGTAGGATGATCACGAAGGATTCTTGGAGCCCTAGCATTCTATAATTATAAGAAACAATCTCACCTCCCATGCCCCCTCCACCATAACCCAAGCATTTTCTGCTCTGTTTGGAAACCTCTTCCCCTCCAGACCAAACATGGACTCCCAGAGCAGTGCTCCACGCTACAGGCCTCACATATCCACATTCTTGCAATTCAGTTCAGCTCTTCAAAATCTGCACGTCTTGGAGTGCTTGGGTGGCTCAGTCGGTTAAGCATCCGATGTTTGATCTTAGCTCAGGTCTTGATCTCAGGGTCGTGAGTTCAAGCCCTGTGTTGGGCCAAGACTACTTAAAAAAAAAAAAAAAATTGGCAGGTCTCCAGGCTTCATTTCCTTGAGGCAAACCAAGTCACAAAAATGTATGTTCACTTTCTCAAGGTTGCAAAGTTGTAAAACTCAGTTTAGACACTTGAACAACTGAAAAAATATGCCTAAATGTCCACTACTTTTATACTGGGTGTGAGGTTTCAAGTGCAAAATGACGGAAACATTAAAATCCTTCCCCCCAATTAACAGAAATAAGGAATGAAGTGTTCTGATTGAGAATGACCATATGCTGTAGAATGATCAATTTTTGAATAATTAGAAAATAAAGGCCCACATACTTTAAAACTCACATTGCAGATAAGCATATATTTTCTTAAAAATTCCAATGGTCTTTCAGATTGGCAGAAATAACAAGAATGTTTGCCATTGGTTTAGCTCTGGGTCATTTACAGTCCCAGTTTTCAAAAGGTCTGTATTATATCCAGAAAAGCTGGGCATGTAATTTCAGTAAAGCTGCAAGTGTCAGTCAAGGTTACAGAATATGAAAATAGGAATTATTGCCGTGTCTAATCTGATGAGAGAAATAGCATATTTTACTTTTACTTTTCACAAAAATAAAGTTATTTACTGAGTTATCACAAAGATAAATGGTTTTATAAATAAGTTCTCAATACTTTATTGTATTACTAAAACAACACTCATTTGAAAGTTTTAAAATTTAAAAAGTAAATAAAAAATCATGAAAATAAAATTAAAATTGACTACAATTCTATATGTAGGGACTATTATATGTGTTTTCATGTACTTCCTACCAATTTTTCAGGCCTTTTTTTTTTTTTTTCATCAAAATGTTCATACCTTATTTGCTTAAATTCCAGTTTGGTTAACAGAGTGTTATATTAGTTTCAGGTGTACAATATAGTGAGCCTACAATTCTATACATTACTCAGTGCTCATCAAGATAAGTGTACTCTTAATCCCTTTCACGTATTTCATTCATCCCCCCACCCACCTCTCTTCTGGCAACCCCCAGTTTCTTTTCTATAGTTAAAAGTCTGGTTTTTGGTTTGCCTCTTTTTTTCTTTGTTCATTTGTTTTGTTTCTTAAATTCCACACAAGTTAAATGTATGGCATTTGTCTTTCTCTGATTTATTTCATTTAGCATTGTATTCTCCAGAACCATCCATGTTGTTGCAAACAGCAAGATGTGTTCCTTATGGTTGAGTATTCTCTTGTGTGTATGTCTGTGTTGATATATATACACCACATCTTCTTCATCCATTCATCTACCAATGGACACTTGGGTTGCTTCCATAGTTTGGCTATTGTATATAATGCTGCAGTATATAATGATGCAGTAAACATAGGGATGGATATATCTTTTGAGTTAGTGTTTTTGGATTCTTTGGGTAAATACCCACTAGTGGAATTCCTGGATCATATGGCAATTCTATTTTTAATTGTTTGAGGAACTTCCATACCGTTTTCCACAGTGGCTGCACCACCAGACCGCATTCCCACCAATGGTGTACGAGGGTTCCTTTTTTTCCACATCGTTACCAACACCGTTGTTTCTTGTGTTTTTGATTTTAGCCATTCTGACAGGTGTGAGGTGATACCTCGTTGTGGTTCTAATTTGCATTTTCCTGATGACAAGTGATGTTGAGCATCTTTTCATGTGTCTGTTGATCATCTGGATGTCTCCTTTGGAGGGCTGTCTATTCATGTCTTCTGCCCCTTTTTAATTGGATTATTGGGTTTTGGGTGTTGTACATGTTTTGGATACTAACCCTTTATCAGATAAGTAATTTGTAAATATCTCCTCCTATTTGGTAGGTTGTCCTTTACTTTTCTGGATGGTTTCCTTTGCTGTGCAGAGGTCTTTCTTTTGATGTAGTCCCAGTAGTTTATTTTTGCTTTTGTTTCCCTTGCCTCAGGAGACATAGCTAGAAAAGTGTTGCTATGACCAATGTCAGAGACATGACTGCTTGTGCTCTCTTCTAAGATTTTTATGGTTTCGGGCCTCACATTTGGGTCCTTAATCCATTTTGAGTTTACTTTTGTGTATGGTGTGAGCAAGTGGTCCAGTTTCATTCTTTTGCATGTAGCTGTCCAGTTTTCCCAACACCATTTGTTGAAGAGATGGTCTTTTTCTCATTGCATATTCCTGCCTCCTTTGTCAAAGATTAATTGACCATATATTTTTTTTCCATGGGTTCTTTTTGGGGCTCTGTATTCTGTTCCATTGATCTATGTGTCTTTTTTTGTGTGTGCCAGTACCATACTGTTTTGATTACTAGAGCTTGGTAGTATCTCCTTATATCTGGGATTGTGATACTTCCAGTTTAGCTATTTTTTAAATTTAATGTTTATTTATTTTTGAGAGAGAGAGAGAGAGACAGAGCATGAGCAGGGGAGGGACACAGAGAGAGGAAGACACAGAATCTGAAGCAGGCTCCAGGCCCTCAGCTGTCAGCACAGAGCCGGATGCAGGGCTCAAACACATGAACCATGAGATCATGACCTGAGCTGAAGTCATATACTTAACCCGCTGAGCCATCCAAGTGCCCTGTTTTGTTCTTCTTTTTCAAGATTGCTTTGGATGTACTAGATCTTGTGTGGATCCATAAAAATTGTAGGATTATTTGTTCTAGTTCTGTGAAGAATACTATTGATATTTTGATAGTGATTGCATTAAATCTGTAGGTTTTGAGTAGTACGGACATTTTAACAATATTTGTTCTTCCAATAAACCAGCATGGAACATCTTACCATTTGTCTTGCCTTCAATTATTTTCATCAGTGTTTTACAGTTTTCAGAGTACAGGTCTTTTACCTCCTCAGTTAAGTTTTTTCCTAGGTATTTTTTGTTATATCAATGGGAATGTTTTCTTAATTTCTCTTTCTGCTGCTTAATTATTAGTATATAGAAACAAAACAGATTTCTGTATATTGACCTTGTAACCTACAACCTTACTAAGTTAATTTATCAGTTCTACTAGCCTTTGGTGTAGTCTATATATTCTATGTATAGTATATATATTATATTTGCTATAGTATATATAGCATATCTATTTATATACATATATTATATATATTCTATATATAGTATCATGTCATCTGCCAATAGTGAAAGTTTTACTTCTTCCTTACCAATTAGGATACTTATTATTTCTTTTTCTTGTCTGATTGCTGTAGCTAGGTCTTCCAGTACTATGTTGAATAAAAGTGGTGAGAGTAGACATCCTTGTCTTGTTCCTGATCTTAGGGGAAAAGCTCTATTTTTCAACATGGAGTATGACCCTAGGGTTTTTCATATATAACCTTTATTATGTTAAGGTATGTTCCCTCTAAATCTACTTTAATGGTTTTTATCATGATGTTGTACTTTGTCAAATGCTTTTTTGCATCTATTGAAATGATCATATGGTTTTTAACTTTTGATATGATGCATCACACTGACTGATTTGCAAATTTTAAACCAACCTTGTATCTCAGGAATAAATCCTACTTGATCATGGCCAATGATTTTTTTAATGTATTGTTAGATTCAGTTTGCTAATGTTGACAATTTTGCATATATGTTCATCAGAGACATTAGCTTGTGGTTCCTTTTTTTTTTTTTTTTGTATCGTCTTTATCTGATTTTGGTATCAGGGTAATGCTGGCCACATAGAATGAATTTGGAAGTTTTATATCCTCTTTCCTCTTCTATTTTTTGGAATAGTTTGAGAGGAATAGGTATTAGCTCTTCTTTAAATGTTTGGTAGAATCACCTGTGGAGCCATCTGGTTCTAGACTTCTGTTTTTTGGGAGATTTTTGATAACTGATTCAATTTCATTGCTGGTGATCAGTCTGTTCAAATTTTCTATTTCTTCCTGATTCAATTTTGAGAGGTTATGTGTTTCTAAGAATTATTGCATTTCTTCTAAGTTGTCCAATTTGTTGGCATATAATTTTTCATGATATTCTCTTATAATCCTTTCTATTTCTATGGTATCAGTATCTCTCTTCTTTCATTTCTGATTTTGAGTCCTCTCTTTTTTTTTTTTTTTTTTTTTTTTTTTTATGAGTCTGGCTTAAGGTTTATCAGTGTTATTGAACTTTTCAAAGAAACAGCCCCTGGTCTCATTGATCTGCTCTACTGTTTGTCTTGTTTATTTCTGCTCTAATCTTTATTCTTTTTTTCCTTCTACTGATTTGGGGTTTTGTTTGTTCTTTTTCTAGCTCTGTTAGGTGTAAGGTTAGGTTGTTTATTTGAAATTTTTCTTGCTTCTGGGGGTAGATCTGAACTGCTGTAAGCTTTCTCTTAGAACAGCTTTTGCTGCATCCCAAAGATTTGGGACCAGTATATATTCATTTTCATTTGTCTCCCTGTATTTGCTGATTTCCTCTTTGATTTCTTGTTTGACCCTTTCACTGTTTAGAAGCATGTTATTTAACTTCCATATATTTGTATTCTTTTCAGATTTTTTTCCCTGTGGTTGATTTCAACATTCATAGCATTGTGGTTGGAAAACACGCATGGTATGATGTCTCTTTGAATTAATACATTTTTTTCGTGGCCTAATATGTGATCTATTCTGGAGAATGTTCCATGTACACTTGAAAAGAATGTGTATTCTCCATTAGGATGGAATGATCTGAACATATATCTGTTACATCCATCCAGTCCAATTTGTCATGCAAAGCCACTGTTTGTTGATTTTCTGTTTGGATAATCAATCCACTAATCTAATGCAGTGTTAAAGTCCCCTACTATTCTGTTAACAGCAACACACAGAAATGGTTAGGACTGAGGAAGTAGGGAGGTTGGGGCAGATGGGTACTTCTTACCTTATTGCTTGAATGTTTTTAACTGAAAAAGCCTTGGTTTTTTAATTAAAATAAAACTCAATTTGGAATTTTCTTAATTCAGTAAATAAATACATGCATACATAAATAAAATAAAGTCCCCTACTATTATTGTATTACTACTGATTACTTCCTTTATGTTTGCTATTAGCTGCTTTATATATTTGGGTGCTCTCATGTTGGGTGCATAAATATTACAACTGTTATATCTTCTTGTTGGATTGGTCCCTTTATGATTATATAGTGTCCTTGTCTCTTGTTACAGTCTTTGTTTTAAAGTCTATTTTGTCTGACATAAGTATTGCTACCTTTTCTTTCACTTTCATTTGTATGATAAATGCTTTTTCATCCTTTTACTTTAAATCCGCAAGTGTTTTTAGGTCTGAAGTAAGTCTTTTAAAAATTTTTTTTTTCAACGTTTATTTATTTTTGGGACAGAGAGAGACAGAGCATGAACAGGGGAGGGGCAGAGAGAGAGGGAGACACAGAATTGGAAACAGGCTCCAGGCTCTGAGCCATCAGCCCAGAGCCTGACGCGGGGCTCGAACTCACGGACCGCGAGATCGTGACCTGGCTGAAGTCGGACGCTTAACTGACTGCGCCACCCAGGCGCCCCCTGAAGTAAGTCTTTTATAGGCAGCATATAGATGTCTTGCTTTTTTATCCATTCCGTCACACTATGTCTTTTGACTGGAGCATTTAGTCCATTAACATTCAAAGTAATTATTGATAGGTATGTACTTATTGCCATTTTGTTACTTGCTGTATAGTTATTTTTGTAGTTCTTCTCTTCCTTTCTTCTCTTGCTTTCTTGGTTTGCTAGCTTTCTTTAGTGAAATACTTGGATTCCTTTCTCTTTATTTTTTTGCATATCTATTACAGGTTTTTGATTTGTGTTACCATTAGGTTCGTATATAACATCTTATACATATAGCAATGTATATTAAGTTGATGTTTACTTAAGTTTGAACCCGTTCTTTACTCCTCTCTTCCTACCATGTTTTAGGTATATGGTGTCATACTTCACATCCTTTTATTTTGTGAATCCCTGGACTGGTTTTTATAGATGTACTTAATTTTACTACTTTTGTGCTTCAGACTTTTTTTTTACTCCTACTTATGGTCTTTCCTCTCAAAGAGTCCACTTCAACATATCTTGGAGGGCTGAAATCTTTCTCTCTCCTTCTATTCTTAATGATAGCCTTGCCAGATTGAGTATTCTTGGTGGCAAGTTTTTTCTTTTAGCACTTTGAAAGAAATGCCACATCACTTCCTTTGGCCTGCAAAATTCCTGCTGAAAAGCTGATAGGCCTTATGGAGTTTCCCTTGTATCTAATGGTTTTCTTTTCTCTTCCTGCTTTTAAAATTCTCTTTATCACTACTCATTGCCATTATAATTACTGTGTGTCCTGGTGTGGACCTCCTTGGGTTGATTTTGTGGGAATTCTCTGTGACTTCTGGATCTAGATTTTTATTTCCTTCCTTCAATTCAGAAAGTTTTCAGCTATTAATTCTTCAAATATATTTTCTGCCCCCTTTCCTCTCTTTTCTCCTTCTGGAATCCTTTAATGTGAATGTTATTATACTTGATGGTGTCACTGAGTTCCCTAAGTTTATTTTCATTTTTTATTTACTCTCTCTCTTGTTCAGCTTGATTGTTTTCCATTACTCTATTAGGTCACTGATCCATTCTTCTGCTACCTCTAGTCTACTATTCATTCTATCTTTTTAATTTCATTTATTGATTTCTTCATCTCTTATTGGTTCTTTTTTATGCTTTCTGTCTCTGTTAATGGTCTCACTGAGGTCCTCCACTCTTTTCTCAAGTCCAGCAAGTATCTTTATGACCATTACCTTTAAAAAAAAATTTAATGTTTATTTTTGAGAGAGAGAGAGAGAGAAAGACAGAGTGAGAGTGGGGGGAGGGCAGAAAGAGAGGAAGACAGAATCTGAAGCAGGCTCCAGGCTCTGAGTTGTCAGCACAGAACCCAACATGGAGCTTGAACTCATGAACCATCAGATCATGACCTGAGGTGAAGTTGGACGTTTAACTGACTAAGCCACACAGGTGCCACACCCCCACTTTTTTTTAAGGGAGTGTGTGTGAGTGGGGGAGAGGGACAGAGGGAGAGAGAAAACCTTAAGCAGGGCTCAATACCATGACCCTGGGATCATGACCCAAACCAAAATCAAGAGTCCAACATTCAACTGACAGAGCCATCCTGGCACCCCATCTTTATGACTATTACTTTAAATTTTCTGTCAGGCTTATTATCTCCATTTCACTTAAGCTTTCTTGCTATTATTTTGTCCTGTTCTTTCATTTAGGACATATTCCTCTGACTTCTCATTTTGTCTAACTCTGTGAATATTTCTATGTTAAGAAAGTCAGCTAAGTCTCCTGTGTTGCAAGTAGTGGCCATGTGAAGAAGTGGCCCATAGTGCCTTACAGTGCAATGTCCCCTGTTCACTAGGACCTGGCACTTCAAGAGTGTCCCGATGTGTGTTGCATTGACCTGTGATTGCGGCTGAGCTGCTTCAATCCAGTTTGCCTGTTGTGGACAGGGTTCAGTCCTTGTGTTGTTAGTGGGCTACTCTGGGGCTGCCTTAGGCCTGAGTGGAGTAATACCAGGCATTTTCCAGAGATGCAGTAGCACCCAACTGCAGGGCACTTCCCCTGTGTTGTCCCCTGAGTTCTGTTGGTGGGCAGGGCCTACAGTCAGACCAGATGTCTATTCCCAGCACACTGCTGGGGCTACAGTCTGACAGTGTGTGTGGTTATCTTCCCCTCTCCTTGGGTCAGAAGTCACTTTGGAGTGGTGCTGTCCCTTCAGGGCTGCTTGTACACCACTAGACTCGTGGCACTGCTTTGGACGGGCTCTGGCCAAAGGCGTATTGGAGGGGACAGATCTGCCGGAGAATGCAGGGGCAGGGCGCATGCTATTAGCAACATTTGCATGGGTCTGCTGTGGGAGGGAACCTGAAACCAAGGCCTAGCTGGAGGGGGCATGTCTACACAATGCAGGGACAGGGTGCACTGTTAGGAAGTTAGATGGAGTGTGTTGTGCTGTGCTGGCTCCCATAGGTGTCCATGTATCTAGGCTGGGGTGTGGGGGAAGGAAATGGCACCTGCCAGTCCTTTGTTCCTGGCTAAGTCTCCCAATAATCCTTGCCCCTTCAGCACAGCTCTGTGATCAGTAAATAAATCTTCCCCAGGCATTTTTCAAACTGCTGTTTCTATGCTGTATCTCCAAGAGGCTGTTTGTTGTGCTCTTTAAGGTCTTTAAGGGTAGAGACTCAGTTTCTTCTTGCTCTCCTAGCTCCTCCAGAGCTGAGCCCACTGATTTTTAAAGTTCCAAAGATGTTAAGTTTTCCAAACCAAATGTTATAGGGATTTGTCTTCCTCGTGCATGCTCCCTGGTATGAGTCTGTTTCTCTACCCTCTGTGTCCAGGGCATCCTTCCCTCCTGTGGATGGTCTGCAGGGTCATTTAGCTTTCAACTGCATCTCTACCCTTCCTACCCTCTTTGATGTAGCCTCCTGTGTACTTTTAGCTGCGGAGAGTCTGTTTTACCAGTCTTCAGGTCATTTTATGGGTTATTCACACTGATGTGGGTGTTATCAAGTTGTATCCATGGGATGCAGTGAGCTTAGGCTCCTCCTACTCCGCCATCTTCCCACTTTTTCAGACATTTTTAGCAAAAATTGAGATTATTGTCTAATACATGCACAATTCTTGTATCATGTCTTGCTCATTTCTCACTGTATCATGAGCACTTAAGCCAAGATTCTGATTTGTGTAATCATTGCATAATACTCCATTTTTCAGTCTATGAAAAATTGATTTACCCTCATTGCTGGATGTTTAGGCTGAATCCCATTTCTCAACTTCTACAAAAAACTCTCTGATAGATTCTAAAAAAACAAAATCATTGGGTAGATAAACACTTTTAAGGTTCAGAGAAGGTTTAAAAGAAATAAAGGCCAGGAATTATTTAATACCATTCTCATTCATTCTTAACTTGTCAAGCACAGGATTAACCTAACCCTGGTCTGACTGACAGATCTAGCAAGAATTCCTCATCCTCACCTCAAAGCCTTATGTTGGAGTTATCTTTTTGAAACTCTCTGGGTCTTTAGGAAGAATCTAGAATCATTTTTAGAGAAAAAGGATTTCTGGGGTATAGCTAATATTCTATTTCTTGATCTGGGAAGAGGTTATATAGATGTATTCAGTTTGTAAAAATTCATTGAGTTGTACACTTATGATCTGTGTACTTTTATGTGTTATATTTCAATAAAAAGCATGCCTAGAAAAAAATGTTTCGTGCTTGTTAAAGTCATTAATTTTGAATTTCCTCAAGGGAGTCATCAACAGCCATGAAATCCTTATGGTCTTGGGGAAAAAATACTGTATGTATTTGAAAATTGTTAGGTGCTTTTTAGATGTAAAGAATTATTTTCACCACCTGACTAAAGCCATTTATGCTAACATGAATGAGGCAATACTCTCAGAGGGCATTTTAATTTTATCATCAAATTAGGTATTCCAAAATTGGTGAGCTGATAGGTGGGGAAGGAAACTTTTGAAGAGGAGGGTTTTCCCCTGTCCACACTTCTCTGGGCTCCCTTGCCCAAAGAATAAGGTACATGTCATCAAGACACTCAGGCTCTAGTTTTAGAATCTAAAGTTCTAAATACAAGATTACCTGAGACATACCCTTTGGCAAGTTCACTAGGATCTGGGGTTAATTTCTTACCTATCCAATGAGACTTCATTCTCCCTGAGCAAGGCCAACGCATATGGTCAGGGGGGTTGTTCACTGAACAAGAACACCTGGCTCAAGTGTCCAGTGAAGGATGACAACCAATGCTCACCAGGTTATACATCTTCACTAGGGGCTGTAGCTACTCAAAGGAAGAGGGACCTTTTTCTAATTTAATCAAAGATGCCAAAGGGGCTACCAGAGGTTCTGTTTCTGAGGACCCTCACCTTAATATTCTGTGATTCAGGCACATAAAACTGCCACCTCATATGTTCCACCTCCCCCACTTTCAGGCCAGGCCCTGTGGACTCCCTAGGTTGATCCACCATGAAATACAGTTTATATTATTTAGGCTCGAGGTTACAAGCAGGGTGGGTTCCCACAACCACACAACATGGGTTTGACTTTAGTTCTAAGACAAGCCCTGTCAGCCTTCTGCTCTGGACATGATCCCCAGAGACCCATGGGTTCTAGACATCTGTGATGGCTGACTTTGTGTGTCACTGGAGCTATGATGCCCAATGGTTTAATCAAACGCTAGTTCAGATGTTGCTGTGGAGGTATTTTTAAGATGTAATTAGTATTTATAATCCGTAGACTCTAAGTAAAGCAGATTGCCCTCTATAATGTGGGTGGACCTCATCCAATCTATTGAAGGGCTTAGACTTTACAGCAAAGACTGAGGTTCCTTGAAGAAGAAGGAGTTTGGTCTCAGAACTGCAACGTAAAAACCCTGCTTGAGTTTCCAGCCTGCTGGCCTGAACTACAGATTTCAGACTTACCAGCCACCATAATCTCACAAGCCAATTCCTTAATAAATTTGTCTCTCTATATATATACACACACACACACACACACGCATGCATCAGTAGGATATATATATCCTATTGTTTTTTTTCTCTGGAGAACATCGACTAATATAGCACCTGAACACTGCCTTTCCAGTGGAGCAAGGCCTGCTAAGAAACCCACGTGTTCTCACGAGGGCTCTCAGTAGAAGAATTGGCCAGGAGCACAGTGATTCACGGCAATCCAAAAAAGCAGAAACCTACATATGCAGAAACCCCATTTTAGCACTAAGTTTAGAGGACTGACTACAAATACAAGCTCAGAACAAATCATTTTAAGAAAACTGGACATCCAAACAGAAAGGGTAAGGTTTTGCAGGGTCGGGATCTTAAGATGATTTCATGACCATTTTTAATAAGTCAGAAACTGTTTTACATGCTTGACTTTCCTGGATCTTGCAATATCTCTCAGGAATATAGTCTTTTTTTTAATGTTTATTCATTTTTGAAAGACAGAGAGAGAGCACAAGCAGGGGTGGGGCAGAGAGAGAGGGGGACACAGAATCTGAAGCAGGCTCTAGGCTCTGAGCTGTCAGCACAGAGCCTGATGTGGGGCTCGAACTCACGAATCTCAGGAATATAGTCTTAAACTCAATTCTACTTAAATTCTGGTCCTTTGAGAGAAATGGAATAAAATGTCAGAAGAAACACATTGTATTCTTCCACCAGAGACCATACGATTTCATAGGAGTTTCTTTAGATCCGTGGGTAGTGTGCATTTTAAACAATCCATGTCATTCAGTTGATATTAAAAACAAAGTAAACATTTAAAAATAGTTCAAACAAGTACATCTTCCCTTGATTTTCATGAGCAGGCCCAGAGTTTGAAATGGCATGTAAAGTCTACCCCAAAAAAAAATCTATTTAGGAATTGCAATCCATCATCTTTTCTCCCCTCCCTGTCCCCCTTAATCTTTCTGGCAGATTAATCTGAAGAACTCTGCCCAACCGTCTCATTTCCTGTGTGCACACACCCTGTGGACACATACAAGCAGATCATTATCATTCCAGGAGTGATCACGGACCAAATGTTATTTTCACCTTCTCTGGCTTTGCACCGTCTCATTCTGAAGACTCTGGCTGTCAGTCTGTCCTTCACATCTTGGTGGTATTTTTAGCACCATTTCCTTTCAGGTCTGCTTTTCTCCTGTCAGAATTTCCCTGGCAAAGAAATAGTTGCCTTCTAGCTTTTTATACTTTCAGCAATTAATGTTCAGCGGGAAAATTCATAAGTCTTAGTAGAGTGGCCTCAGTTATCTGCTACATCTGCCAATGATGATGAAGATGAAGCGGAGGGGGATGGAGAAGGAGGAGGAAGAGAAAGTGGCAGTAAAGAAGCAAAGGTACCTGCAAGTTTCTTGCGAGTATGATCTGAGTCTTGCTCATCTTTGAATTCCTGCCTCTTAACATCATGCCCAGCACAGAGCATGTACTTATTCAATGTTTGGAGATTTAAAAAATATAAAGAAAATGAACAAATGGAAAAGAATGAAGTCTGCAGAGAGGGAAGAAGAAAAAGAGGGAGGGAGGGGAGTAGGAGGAAAGAAATATGAACTAAACCTGGAAATATAAGGAGACAGTAAATAAAATAGTTTCTAGAGTCAGAATGACTGGTTTGAGTCTCATTTCTGGAATTCACTAGCTGTGTCACCTTGGACAAGTTTATTAAGCTTTCTAAGCTCCAACTTCCTCACCAGTAAAATGAGGATTATTATAGCACCTTCTTCATTGGGTTGTTCTGAGAACTAAGTGTAGTAATACATGTAAATAACATTCCACAAATGTTAATTACTATTATTTCTTTATCATCACCATCAAAGTCATTTTTACCCATTAATCTTGAACCTGGGTCTCTTCTTACAGAAGTATCTTGATTTGGCAACCACTGAAAATTTAGAAGTCCATTTTGCAGATACTTATAGCTGTCACTCAAGAGGAAATTCACCCAGTCGATTTCATATTCTGACAGTGCTTCAGGACATGGTGGAGTACATTAAAAACTGTTGCATTCTGATATTTTAACCAATTAATGTAACATTTCTTCTGAATGCTCAAGGCACAACCTAGGAATGTGAAGCAGATGAATCTTGTGTCACAGTTTTAGTCACATTACAGTGAATTATACTCCCTGGGTTTACAAGGGAATGTTCCCTTACATCCCAGAATATCTCCAACAGCCAACCTGAACAAGCTTGGCAGGGACCCAGGACTCGTGGGTACTTACTCATCTGACAAGCAATCACATTTCATTTGCAACAAAGAGGAATTCCCTTTCTGATGACAAATGTACTTCAGGGACACACCTGCTAAGCTGGGCACTGTCTCATGACCACTCAGGGGAACTGACCCAGCAAGCTTTCCCAAATAGCAGGTAAACATCAATCCCAAGCTATTCATCCGTATCCTCAAGGAAATGAAGGCAGAGGAATCAGGGAATTTCTAGGCAAGAGCAGAGATGGGGAAAAAACAAAGGGAATCATTAGGTCTACGTTTTAATCCCATGTCCATCCACCATTTTTTCCTTCCCGCTCACCCACCCAAGAATAAAATATATAATTTCGGGGAGGGGGGGGAGGCAGAGGGAAGACTGGTGCTGAATCACCATCTACTCATATGCTTGTTTTACAAAATTACTACCCTGAGGTTATAATGTTTTATAGGTGCTTGGCCCTCCTCTTCCCTCTCCTTTCCCATAGAGCAAGTCTAATCATATAACCTTTCACCCAGATCTGAATCATGGGTCTAATGATCAAGATTATTTTTTAAGTGAAAGAAAAAAATAATGATCATTTATGTTGTGGAACACAGAGTTTACAGACTGCAGAAAACACACGGCTGTTAATGTTTGATTTTAACAAACCTTGTTCCAAATCTGAGATTCCCATCACTCCAATAGTCTCTTTCTTTGAAATTCCAGGAATAAAGCTATGAACAACAGCAGCTCATCTCAATTGCACATAATAATTATAATGACAGCATTTGTATTTGATAAGTTAAATTCATAAGCGAGGAACTCTATCTCCATTTACAAGAGTTAAAAAAAAATGCAACCCAATAAAGAGCAGCATAACAAGAGAGAATTTTCCTTGAACATAGACAGACTGGAAAGGAGCTTACAGAGGAAGTCCTGGCCTCAGGAGCTTACCTAAGGCTGAGACGTGGTCAGTCAACCTGGAATTCACTAGCTGTGAGTTTCCTGAAAAATGCCCATCCTTCTGCACAATGCCAGACAAGCTCAGGTTTGGAATCACAGCCCCAGAGACTGTCTTAGTCTGTTCAGACTGCTATAATAGAAATACCATATATTGGTAGTTCACAACAAACATTTATTCCTTACAGTTCTAAAAACTAGAAGTCCAAGGTCAAGGATCCAGCATATTTGGTGTCCAGTAAAGAGTTCCTGATTCACAGATGGCTGTCTTCTTGCAGTGTCCTCACACGGTGGGAGGGGCCAGGGAGCTCTCTAGGGTGTCTTATATAAGGACACTGAGCCCATTCATGAGGGCTCCACCCTCATGACCTAATAACCTCCAAATACCACCATGCTGGGGGTTGGGTTCCTACATATGAATTTTGAGAGACATGAACATTCCATCTATTGCAGAGACTGAGTCCCCAGACTTGCAAGTGCTGGATGAACCTCAGCAGTTCACTAAAATGTGCGGTTGCCTATTCTTTCCATCTGTGAAATGGAGATACTACCCACCTCACAGCACTGTTATGGGAACAAATTATTTCATGTATGAGAGCACCTAGTAAACTAGCAAGATAACGTTTAGCTAGAGCAGTTGGGGAACACATCATGACAGAGGGAGGCTCCAAACTGAGTATTAAAAAAGGAGCAGGGTCTCAATAGGTAAGAGAACAATGTGACAGGTAATAATCATGACAGCAGCAAAGACAATACAGATACAAGGGGTAAATTAGACTAATAGGGGCAGGGAAGAGTGCTGGAGTCATGGGACATAGGCCTTTGTTTGATCCTTCTGTCTGGAGGTCCACAAGAATCTTGGGATTAACATTTCACAAAGTTGTACTTTACATAAAAGTTTGATAAAAACTTAAACCACACAAAATGCTAATTTTCCATAAGACATGCATTTTCCTGCCCAATTTTACTGACAAGCAATCTTCCTCATAACTATGCACCCTCTAATTAGTGTCTCAAGTCACTAAACCAAAGGTTCTCAAAGTGTGGTCCCCAGGCCTGCAGCATCGATCACCTGGCAGAGTGTAGAAAGAATCATGGTCCCCCCAAAGATCCACATCCTAATCCTTGCAAATATTTGTTTCATGGCAAAGAATAATTAAATTTCAGGTGAAGTTAAGGCTGCTAATCAGCTCACTTTAAAACAAAAAATTATCTATGTGAGCCCAATGTAATCCAAGGATCATTAAATGAGGAAGAGGGAAGCAGAAGAGTTAAAAACCAGACAGAGAGCAGTGCAACTCAACCAGTCCTTGCTGGCTTTGAAGATGGAAGACAGCCACAGGTGAAGGAATGCAAGGAGCCCCTAGAAGCTGGAAAATGCAAGGGAACAGATTTTCCCTTAGGGCCTCCACACAACCCTGCCAACACCTTGATTTTAGCCTAGTGAGACTCACTTTGGACTTCTGTACTACAGAACTATGGAATAATAAAGTTATGTTGTTTTAAGCAGCTATATTTCTAATAATTTGTTACAGCAGCATTAGAAAACTAATACATCTGGAAAGTTGCTAAGAAGGCAAATTTTCTGGCCACAACCCAGACCTACTGAATCAGAAAATCAGAGGGTGGAGCCCAGAAATCTGCCATTAAACAAGCCCTCGGGGTAATTCTGATGCACACTAAAGTTTGAGAGCCACTCACTAGACTAAGCAAACACATTCAGGCACAGATCCCCAAGAAAAGTCAACACTGACAATTGATGACTTGATTAACCATGATAAAATCTACTAGTGCTATGTCCTGCCTTGACAAGCATAGAATAGGAAACCCAACCAAATCATTGGTGATTCAGATTCCTTCAGGGCCCAGGGTCCTCACTTGGAATAGCAGTGATAAATGTGCCCTAGTCCAAAACCTATCTTGGAAGCTCTTTTTAAAATTCATTTGTGATTCCAACTAGACTTTTATAGAGGGTGGAGTCATTTGCCTCTTTCTCACTGAACTTGAGTAATATTGGGGAAATGTGGGTGGGTGAGCATCCAAGTAAACTGAGGATTTCTGAGGGCTTGTTCCAGGAAGGAGAGGGCGACTTAAAAAACTCATAGATATGGAGGGCAGGGGGTTCTTACTGTCCATGAAGCTGGTTCCTCCGTCTTGAGTGTAGGTCTGCTCATGCCCACCACCACAGCACTGCCAATATCTCCAATGACAAGGACCTCACTACCTCCCATGGCAAACTATTCCATTCAGAGAAGGCTCTAATTTGTGAGATCTGAATTCCTTTCATCTAGCAGCTGATTTTCTTTGGACTTCACGCTTGATTTCATATTGCCCTACACTGAATTATTTGAAGTCTCTGATGCCCACTCATATGCAAGAACGAAATATGGCTAGGTTGTAACCTCCACTACATACATTGACTTGTTTTCTCAGCACTATTAGCCTCTACTGACCTCAAAGGGAGGCATGTGCGTAAGCTAGGCAGGAGGTAGACATGGACCCAGTTAAAGGCAAAGTGCTTTAAAAGCCTTTGATGAAAGGCATTAAGGCTTGAAAGGGTTGTTTCTGAAATACTACACCTCCCTTTTAAGAACTCTTAAGATCTGGAGGGTGATACTCTCTCACCCCAGAAGAATTCAAGCATGAATGTTCTTAGAGCCTCCAATTAAGAGTCCAATTCCATCTCTCCAGATGCTCATTTTCACCAAAATTACCTAGTTGATTTTTTTTAAAGAACAAACAAAACCAGGCTGAACAATATCTCAGAGTTAAATAACCACTAAATGGGTGTTGACAAATTGAGATATAAAAGCCCAATAGCTCTACTTCACACATATAACTATAAATGAAAAGAAAATCCCAAACCATTCTTGCATTACTTATTGATTAATCCAACTGTTGTGTGCATCTATTATCTGCCAGCCACTAAAATAGATACATGATGATGAACTAGACAGACACAGTGCCTGCCCTCTTAAGGCTTGAAGACTCCATTTAAACATCAACTCATCTGTATTCCTATGGTCCTGGGGCATTAACATTCAGATGTTTCTATCATTTATAAAGTGATATAGGGAAAGGTGCCTATTGTATTGGAATGCACCTAGTTCCTTGAATCATATGGTTAAATGTTATATATGTTTTTAATGTTTATTTTAGAGAAAGAGAAAGAGACAGAGAGAGAGAGAGAGAGAGAGAGAGAGCATGAGTGGGGGAGGGGCAGAGAGAGAGGGAGAGACAGAATCTGAAGCAGGCTCCTAGCTCTAAGCTGCCAGCACAGTCTGACACGGTGCTCGAACCCACGAACCGGGAGATCATGACCTGAGATGAAGTTGGATGCTTAACCGACTGAGCCACCCAGGCGCCCCTATGTTATATATTATTTTTAGAGATGGGAGTTGAAAACCCAAGACAAAACAGTCCTTGGATTTCCTGGATGGTGCATGTTAAATACATAAGAAAATCTCATTCTTATCCACTGTTATATTGGTCTCTTTATGGAAATGATGGTGGTCCAAGAGGGGATTATATTAATAGGATGCTTTTTTTTTTTTTTAATTCTTACTCTATGTCTTAATGTTGATTCCATCTGCACAGAGTTCAAACTTGGTGGCCAATGTCACTGGACATCAGCAGTAATTATGAGTCCACAGTCTTCTCTGTGATCTCTCCCAACGTCTAGGGGCTGGCCCCCCTCATTCCATTTTTAGCAAAAAGGTATGAACTACCAATGGCTGTCATAGCACCAGCTCTTATCACTACCCCAAATGCTAGCATCATCTGTAGATTCTCCAATATAACCAATCTTGGAAGACCAGAAGATGCTTAAGACATGTGCAAATTCTTCTATAAAGACGAAAGAGCTGCTCTTCTGGATCAGGATAATAGCTGTGATAGAGATCCCAAGAAGCATCTTATGGAAGAATACAGTATGCTTTTTGATGTGGTCTCAAAAAGTCAGATCCTAACTTAAAAAAAAAATTAAAAATCTGTTCCCTCCACAGCCAACTCTATTAACCATAAACATATAACCATTGTAAATTTGTATTTATAGAGCTTCCCTTAATTCTCGAGTAATGAGAAACAAAAGTACATTACCCCATATGAAATAGGTCTTCTTTATATTAAGTTTGCCTTTCAAAGAATATTTCTTTAGAAATTCAGAACTTGTGAACTCTTAGCCTTTACTTTTATAGGCTGAACAATACTGGCCTTCTCACCTGTTCTCATAAATACAGCCCCTGCCTCTCCCTGACCCCTTCCATCTCTTTACCTCCCACCTTCATGCTTCAATTTTATTTATCTACCCATAGCCTTCTTTTCTGGAAGCATCTCTTCTTTTCTTGTGGCACGGTGCCTGTGTTCAAACACAGAACAAAGTTTGTCAGGGGGTGAATCCATCTTTCTCTCCCATAATGGTAACACAATGCTGTTCCATTTCCAACACGCCTAAATGATGACCATAATTTGCTGAATCTTTTGCAACCAATGTCTTCATTGACTCCTGTGCCCTTTTCTAGATTGCATCTGGTAATCCAGAAATGATTAATTCACCTGAATAGCTTATTCTCCCACATATTCAAGACCTTTATCTATTTTGAACAAGAAAATGGAAAAATGTTATGATTTTCATCATGTCACTCCTTGAGATGGCATCTAGGCCAGAAGAAACTGTGGCTGAAACCCTCACTAAAGCAAGCTGCCCTGTCATGGGGGGCACTCGGCAGTCCTGTGGGAAAGCCCATATACACACAGACCACATGAAGAGGAAGCAAAGAGCCTCACCTTGCCAGCCACGTGAGTGACCCACCGTCAAAGAGATCCTCCACCCTCTATCAAGCCTTCAGATGATTTCAGCCCCCAGTTTTGGGTCTTCTAGCTGAGACTTCAGACATCATGGAGCAGAGACAAACCACCCCTGCTGTGCCCTCACCCTCTCTGAATTCCTGGCCCACAGTAACTAGAAGATAATGATAGCTATTATTTAAAGATACTGGCATCGTGAGGTAATTCGCTACACCAATTGGTAAATATCACAGCATATATGTATGCAAAGATAACTTTTCTTAGAAAAGCAAAAAAAAAATTATAATATAAAATTCAAGGTAGTGGTTACCTCTGCATGGGAGGCAAAAAAGTAGGGTAGGATAAGATGATATGAATAATTAATAAGTAATCAGTGAATATCTACATCTTGGTTGGATGGTAATGTTCTTTAACAGGTAGATAGATGAATAACAGAGAGGATCCTGCATAGTCCAATGATGATAGTGTTTCATGAGCAAAAAATTATACTTAATCCATTTTAAACAGATGTCCAATGATAAGGAAAGAATTAAAAGGGAAGGAGAGAGAAGGGGAAAAGGAAGAGATGAGGGAGGGAAGGTAGGAAGGAAAGAAACGTCGAGAGAAAGAAGGAAGGGACAGAGGAAAGATGGAAGGAAGGAGAGAAGTTATTAGGTTACTACTTGGTAAAAATTGAACTTATTTCCATCCGTCACCTAGCATATCTACTCCTGGGTAGAAGGAGCTTCTCCTTAGAGAAGCTCTAGCACTAGGAGACAGGTACAATATTCATATAAACATTTTGGAGGAGAAAAAAAACTAGAAATATACAAATATCCAGCAACTATAAAATGAATAAGTACATGGTGGTTATTCAGGAAGTAGAACATTATACAGTGATGAATACTAGTGACTAACATCATGGATGAATCTCCACTTGACACCATGGATAAATATCTAGAGATGTACAGTCCAACGGAACTTTCTGCAATGATATAAATGTTCTAGAGCATGATGCTGAGCAGAAGACAAGACATGACTCTGTATCTATGAAGCTAAAGGCAGACAAAACGAAACAGTATACTGATTAGAAATGCAAATATGGTAGTAAAACTATACTGAAAAGTGAGAAAATATGCAAAATTTACACTGGTGGTTAGGGGAAGCAGGGTGGGGATTCAAGAGGAGCAGGGAGATTTGATAGTTTAGAAATATTCTAAAGAGGAGGGGGAGATCCATAGGTATTCATATTTTTATTCTTAAACTATACACAGACGTTGTACACACTTTCATATGTACTATAAATAAAAGATATGAGTACAACAAAAGAGGGAATCACCATCCCATGAATGGACTTAAGCAGAATTTCCTTCTGGTACAGCGTTACTCTTTCTCTCTCCAGTGTCTCCGGAGTCAAATATGCAAGAAACCTCACCATCCCAGGTTTCATCTTGCCCTCCTCTGAAGATTAAAACAAACAAACAAACAAACCACATGCAGCACCAAACCATCCCTTCCCACCAACAGATCTCCAACTCAGCTTTGTGGACTGTCAGTTTATTTAATGCCACATGGCGCAGTGGATGGGGAACTGGATTCTCAGAGACCAAGACTGGGGGCTGCTGAATCACTCCCAACTTCTACGACTTTGGGAAAATCATCTCACCTCTCTGCTCAGCCCCCTCAGAAGAGCCCCTGGGGTTAACCAGCACTGCTCCTTTTTAAAATGTTCTTATGTTGGACTTCTTGGTTTAGTTTCTTTTGAAGAAAAGATTACACCGCTTAAAAAAAAAAAAAGTTCAAAAGCCTCTAGACCAAATGATCACTAACAATTCTTGCTGGAACATTTTAGAAATCTGTGTTTTGTGACAGCCACATTGGGCCTGGCACACTGTTAGGTAGATGAAAAGGGACTAAAACTAGATCACAAACCTGGCATCTTACAGAAAAAGCCTAAGTGTGTATTGCCTAGAATGATGGATTATTCCAAAAGTTCTCTCAGATTTTTCTTCCTTGTTTCAGAACCCACCTCCTATCCTACCACCCTTACTCCTAGGTATCTGACAGCAAATCTGGATAACCAGTTTAATCACTATTGAAGAAAAATAATGCGAGAGGGACTGTAGATCAGGGGCATTTTCTGCAAGGGGCAGAATTGCATGGGAATTTTCACAGGAGTGCCTGGTGGTCCACAGCCCTCTCCTCTCACCCTGTCCATCCTCTAATGTCTACACTGCTCAGGGGCGGGTTGCACAGGCCCCTCAGCTATTCTGTCTTTAGGTCTTCTTCCTCCACCCATTCTTGGGTTTCTCTTATACTCTGCTAGGTCAATGATGTGTCAAGTGTTCCAGATCAGACATTATCATTTAAATCCCTATTTTCTGGGCATGATGAATTTCAGGTACCAGGTAGAGATGCCTGCATGGCACAATCTTCTGTCCATCTGTATACAAAGTCAACCCTGCCGGGGACCACTTGTCCCATAATACTCACCACTGCCTGACAGGACAGCATGGAAGATTTGTCCTCTGGCCAGGATCCCAACATTACTGTCTCAGTAAAAGATTAGCTATTGGGTGTCACCCTACTTTGGGCCACACTCTCTACTTTAACTCATTCTAATTTCCAAACAGTATGTGCCAGTTGTTGTTCTAAAAATTAATAGAAGAAAAAATAGTAATTTTTAGGATATATGAGCTTGTTATATAGACTAATTGATATAGCCTATAGTTCTTCAGACTGGTCAGATTAATGAGAAACTGAAGATTCAATCTCACAACGATTTCTGCAAGATGCAATTCTGATATGAAATCACGACACACCCTCTGGAGAAACAAAGGCTATCATTCCTTTTTCCTCTCTCCCCTCTCTTCACTCAGGGGGAATGGAGCTGAACTCCCAGGAGAATCACACAGCCACGCTGTGTCAATTTCTAGACACTCACATTGAGTTTGAAATGAGAAGATTTTAAGTGTTGCCCGTAAAGATAAGTAATTTTCTCCCTGGGAGAAAAAAAAATCAGCACAGGAAGAAATCAACCGTTTCTGCCTCAGCCATCCCAGAAATTAGCAGTTTCCTCAAATCACAAAAATAAGTTCTCTGTCTGCTCCTATTGCAAAAAGCATCTTCATTTGTTTATAGGATCACTACTAAACATACTGGCTTCCTCCACCCATGGTCTGGAAAATCATTCTCCAGGATTTTTATAAACAAGTTGAGTGGAGGAGGCTCAAAGCTATGCTCTCTCTAAAGGAAATTACACCCAGCCCCCAAACTCCAGCAAGCATGAACTCAGTGCCCAAAGAATTCAAGCTAATCCACCCCATTCTCAGTGGCTGGACCTGGTGGTCCACGTGCATATCCGCCAATCCAAAGGAAATGGGCACCGTCTCATTAGGAAGCTAGACTATACAAACTGGGATCCCTCCCATTTATCATATTGCCATTTTGTTCTAAAAAAGGAAACAAGTAATATTTGATGGTTCTCATTTTTTCAGAAATTTAACCCATTTTCCTTTGACCAACATTCTTTTTTTTTTTTTTTAATTTTTTTTTTAACGTTTATTTATTTTTGAGACAGAGAGAGACAGAGCATGAATGGGGGAGGGTCAGAGAGAGGGAGACACAGAATCCGAAACAGGCTCCAGGCTCTGAGCTGTCAGCACAGAGCCCGACGCGGGGCTCGAACTCATAGACCATGAGATCATGACCTGAGCCAAAGTCGGCCGCCTAACTGACTGAGCCACCCAGGCGCCCCTTGACCAACATTCTATACCAGCAACCCATGGATGTCCATCCCAACCTCATCTCCCACTGCTCCCTTAGCCTCTGCCAGAACCAAACTGTTTTAATTTCTATCCCTTATGCCCCTCTCTCCCACCTTACACAGTTCCTACTTGGGATGCATCCCCTACCTCTGAAATTCTTTCCAACATTCAAATCCCAATGCCCTCCTCCTCCTTAAAACCTTCCTAAACATTCCAGCCAGAAATCTCTCTACTTCCTATGAATGTTAGATCTTCTGGCTTATACTCTTCTTAACTTGCCATTTTTACATACTAATTTGCTGGTTGAGATTTTCAGTTTATTTGGCTTGAACTTTAATATAACATCAACCTATCCTAGTTCCCCCACTAGACTGAAGGCTTCAATGGCCAAGAGGGTTGCAAGGAAGATACCTTAAACTTTTGTGGATCACCTGTAGCATCTACCACTATCTTTACACAGAGTAGCTGACTCAATAAAAGTCTGTTGATAATGTTTGAGAAGTGAAGATTCCAGACAAAGAAACCCAAAGTATGTTTTCAAACATAGGAACAGATTCCTCTTTAGTAAAACAAACAGCTAATCTATATATTCACATTATTCCTAAGATTCAGCCAAATCCCTAGAATTAGGTCTACATCAAGTTTGTAGACATTACCAGTATGCCAGTTAAACTCTCACATTTAGGGATAATGGGATAGAGACCCCAAAATCCCCCAGAGTGTCCCTAGGTTTGCCATTCCAACTATATCATGCTTGATCCTAAGGACCCTGGAAAATTCTTGAATTTGGGACTACCCAGAATCATTTTGTCTTTGTCAACCCAAAGTGGGTAATAGGACATCCCTCCCATCTCCCAGTGCCCTCAGAACCCAAAACCAGACCAGTCCTGACTTGCGGCTGTTCAAGGATATCCTGTTTCAGGCATTTACTCCATTGAATGGCTTCCATATTCATTGTTTCATAGGCCGAATGAATACATGAATAACCTGTATCTACTTAATAGGCAGATAATCAATGAGTGGTCCCTATGATTGTTACCTTATTTTATCTTTGCTGTTTTAATAAGAAGTAGGGCTTATCTAAAGACTTTCTTTGGACTCTAAGTCCTCAGGACTCAAGTTCTCCAATATCCAGGAAAGATATAAGCATATATACCATATAAATAAATATCAGTATATCAATATATATCATCAGTAGAAAGTTACCATCTCCTTTCTTGGGAAGAACTGTCCATTGTTCCTCATTTTTCATGTCAAAATATTTTTCTTCTTAATAAATTACTAGTCTAGGAGATAGTAGCTGTCAACTAGTTTTTAATGGCATTACTTGACAAAATAAGAAGTCTGGCTATCCTGTTTCCTCAAAATTATTCAAAAATTGGATACACCTATAAAATCAAAGCTTGGGAACCACTGGCTGGAGAATGTAGACCTAATTAGTACTAACATGATATCTCTGCCCTTTACTCTCATTTGGACCTTACTTTAAACCATTACTTATGGAGGCACCCATTGGGTACCTAGCATTATACCAGGGGTTGGGATTACAGACACAATATACAGATGACATTATCAGTTTGCCTAAGGTCTAGGGAAGAGGCAAGCAGACAGTTATCCTATTTAAAAAGCCATTGTTTCCATGTTCCAACCATGGTGGGTTCCAGAAAAAGGAGCATCTGGTCCTCCAGAACTCAACCACTCATCCTTTTGAAGGGGTCTGCCTACATGAAGGCATTTGTCCTTTTTTTTTTTTCTAGAAACCTAAAAATTAGAAGTGGCCTGGGCCTTTCTCAGTCTCCAAGATGCTCTCTTTGATGCTCAGTCAATAAGTCCCAGGCTCACTTTGACCTTTAAGTCGTATCCTTCAGCTTCAGTTAACATTCAACAAACCAAAACATATCCTCCTTTGTGTTCCATGATTCCTCAGCATGATAATTTTAATCTTACTCTGTTGCTCTTGAAATATTTCTCTTATTATAAGATATCACCTTTGCCAAAGGAGATTCCAATCAAGACCCAGAAGAAAACAATTAAGGTGTTATTCAAACAAGAAATAAATGGCAGATCATAATCATAAAATAGGGTAATCAAAAGCATCATAAAATTTAATGAGGACACAAGGGAAGAATGATAAAAGGGCTTCTTGTCTACAGAAAAGGTGAGAAGTTCCTCTACTCCAACTTTCAACTTCCACACCCCATACCCTGTGGCTACAGAGATTTTTTTGGTGACACATCACTTGGATACCTTATAGCAGGTGAGGAGGGATAGGCACAATGACATGTTGATAAGCTGGCTCTCTGAAGGAGAAAAAAAATCTGATTTACAGCAGTTACCAGTTTCCAATGGGGCAAATACTCCTGCTCTGACCAATTTCAAACTGCTAACAGTTTAGTATAACCAGATAAGAAAATTCTTAAGTATTTAACTACTATTTTTCATGAGCACGTGTGAATAACTCCTACATACCATCAGAGGAGTGGCATTTGAGAAGTGACTGCTCCGATCCTCATCAGTTGGTAAGAAAGAAGGCCTTTTGGTGGGGCTAGGTAACTCCCTGACTTAGGTGAGAGCAAGCAAGCACATCAGCAAGGGTACATTAAGTCACTCTTGTTACACACCTGAAGATGAGAACCAATGGCCTTAGAACAGAAGCCAAAGAAAAGTTGATAGTTCAAAGAGGAAATTCCCATGCTCAGCCAGGTGTTGTCCAGACACTGGCGGGCAGGGAGGGGCTGAATACAGGCAAGCTGAGGGCACAAAGGGCCACAGAGGGAAGTTGGGGACAGAGAGGGAGAACCTGAGGGTAAGAGATGAGATGAAGATGACAGAGGTTCCCCCCAAAAGCAGCCAAGTACAAAATAGGCTCATTTCACAACTTCACCTTCAACTGATACGTGTTTGTTGAATTGAGTTTCCTGAAAACTTTCATTTGGCTTCCAAGGAAAACAACCATAAAGATATGGTTTTCTGTCCTGTGGTCTGTCCCCCCCAGGAACGTGATTGCAGGAATGTGAACTCAAGCTGATAGCTCCTTTCTACACATATGGAACAGCTTTGGGATGGGAAAAAGATTTTTAAAAGGCTGAAAAAAAAAATCCCTGAAGAGCAACTTGGCTTTTGTTTAATGGGTCTGATTAACAATTTGAGGGAAATGAGAACTGTGGCAAAATGGAGTTTTTGAAATTCTGAATTGCTCCTTAGAACAGGGCTTTACCATTCAGTAGCCTGGCTGTGGGTCCCTGGGCCTGCTAAGGCTCTTAATTTGATTACTTTTAATATAAAATTTTTAAATAAGACATTTTCATTTCAGTGGGATGAATGGATAGATAGATGATAAATAGAGGTGACTATTAAACACTAGGTTTCCCTCCTCTCAGCTCCTACTGGCACCTTCCTCACTCTTGCTCGAGGGAATCAACATCCTCTTATCTGGAGCATTGAGAACTACTAAGATTCTAATTGGAGGCAGATTCAGGCCCACACTGTGGCCAAGTCTGGTGAAATTTTTGCCAGTATCTCTAAGAACCTGTTTGCAAGTCTTCTCACTAAAGGTGATGATTCATGCATTCAAAGTTCAGAGACACAAAGACAGACAGAGACAGAGACACAGAGAGAGAGACAGAGATGAGATATCTATTTATGTAAAGATATTTATATTAAGGAATTAGTTCACACAATTTTGGGGACACCAAGTCTGAAATTTCTAAGGCAGGCCAGCAAGTCAGAAACTCAATAGGAATTAACTCTGCAATCCTGAGGCAGAATTCCTTCTTCCCTGGAAACCCCAGGTTCTGCTCTTACGGCATTCAACTAATTAGATGTGGCCCACCCACATCATCAAGAGTAATCTCCTTTAAAGTAAACTGACTGTGGATGTTAATCCCTTCCCCACAATATCTCCACAGCAACATCTAGACCAGTGTTTGGCCAAACAACTGGTCACCATAGCTAATCTGACACATAAAATTAACCATCACAGGTGGGATCCTAGCTCACCCTCTTTGGCCCCAGGCTGGAATTTTTTCTCCACTGCTGTTCTAGTACTCTTGGGTCCCATTACCACTATCTGGTTGCACAGATAGTGCCACGGTGGTTGTGTTAATGTGGCCCACATCAGGTCTATTCTCTGTTACTCCTAAATGCCTTCTACTACCCTCTGGTCCTCTTCTCTCTGATATTTCTCTTGGGAAAGATGACTCTACCCTCCTTTGAGGCTCAGTCTCTTGAATTTTTTGTTCTAATATCTGGGTCCACAGGGGGCAAATACCACTACCCAGAGTCCCTCATCAGCCCCCTATAAGGACCCATGAGCATACTCCACTTCCTCCTTCAAAGGATAGTGTCCGTTATAGGTTGCTGTGGGCCCTTGTCTGTGTCAACCTTGCGCTAAGACCCACATGGGTCTGCGATTCTTTGGAATCTTGCCAGTCACTAGGGCAGAGGGAAAATGGAAAACCATGCCCCGACTCTTAAAGCTGCCATCTGAAAATGACACTCATCCCTCCCATTCACGTTTCATTGGCCAAACCATGTCACATGGCCATATGAACCACAAGGGAGCAGAGGAAGTACCACCCCACCATGTACCTAGAAGGAGATCAGCTGGTGAATGTTTGGTGACCAGCACTGACCATTACCCCAAGTTCTCTCAGCTTACCTGCAAAGCTTACGGACACACCTCAAGTGGGCTGCCAAATCTTTTTGGGTTCAGATTGTCAGCCCCAACCCTCCTCACTTCCCCAGGTGCTTGTGAGTCTCCATCCAGTGCACTCACAACCTTCCTCCCCCATCCTCTTCTGTGTCTCAGCCTTTCCTAACTGCCCACACACAGAAACAACCTTCCTTCCAAAGTCGCTGCTAGAAATGTATCATGGAAACACACTTTGCACAACATTAATAGGCAGTGTCTATTAAAGAAAGGATTATTTCTCCAAGATTTCCTGATCCAACATCTTGACTCACTCATTGCAAACCACACAAGACCAGTGGCTGCCTAGTACTTAAACTGTCGACGTGATTCTAACAAAATACAGTTAATGATGAGAAAGAATTCTTTTTTTTTTTTTTTTTTTTTTAAATTTTTTTTTTCAACGTTTATTTATTTTTGGGACAGAGAGAGACAGAGCATGAATGGGGGAGGGGCAGAAAGAGAGGGAGACACAGAATCGGAAACAGGCTCCAGGCTCTGAGCCATCAGCCCAGAGCCCGACGCGGGGCTCAAACTCACGGACCGCGAGATCGTGACCTGGCTGAAGTCGGACGCTTAACCGACTGCGCCACCCAGGCGCCCCAAGAATTCTTAAGTTAAATATAATATGTAAATAAAAGAATGTTCTGTAACACAGAATAATCTCAATTTTGCGAAACAAAATATTCACATATGCAGCTTTTAATGGGTCAAAAAAAAAAGACTTCAAAATGATAGAGCGTTTTTTTCCAGAACGTGGAAGGAGAATTGATTGATATGTTCTTAGGTTTTTAAGAGAAGAATGTATGCATATTCTTTTAACTAGCAAAGCTATTTTTTCAAGGTTTTAAAGTCCACATGGATGAGAGTTTTTCATCCTCTCATTGCCTTTTAATCAGTCTTCTAGGCAAGAATCTTCCCTTACATCTCATTAAACTCTTTTTTATAGTAGTATAAATCTGTTGCATCCTGTCTGGTTTACAAAAAAAAGAGGGGATGGGGTTAAGAGAGGCATGGTGTCTCCTCAGATTACTGTAACAATGGCAGAAAAGTAACCAGGAAAACTACTTCAACTCCTCCTGTGGCCGCAGAGAATCCACCTACAGGAAGTCTTGGGCTCCCCTCCTCCCTGCTGGACTAATGCACCTGAACATAGAGGGAATCTGGAAGCAGGATGGGGCCAAGGATGGGCAGATGCAGCAGATTCTCTCCCTCCCCCCCATCCCGCCCAAAGAGAAGGCACTCCTCCTGCAAGATTTGACACCATTCCAGGTCAAGTCACGCCAAGTTAAGCCAGGGCTTCTCTGGGCATTGCTTTGGACTTATCCCCTCATCTGAAAGTCCTGGGGCTGGGCAGAGTGTGTGTGGCTAGTGAAACTGTGCGGGTTGGGGGGGGACTTGTGTTGGTTTTAAAACATGGATGCACCACATATGCTTGAAAGGTGGTGTGAGGTCCCCATCAGAGGTTGACCAGAGTCAGGAGGCACCAGGGACAACGGCACATTCAAGCAGTTATTATAAGCTCTGGAATATTTTTTGTTTTCTAAATGTATCCAGGATCATAAGCCCTCTAGTCTTATCTACTTCCTATGGCCACAAAGAGGGGGCACAGGGAAAGACAGCTGGGGGAAAATAAGAGCACACACTGGCTTACAATGAATGGTAATAAAAGAAAACATATTGAGCTCTTACTATGTGCTGACCTCTTTCTACGTAGTATCTCAATCTTCCAGCAACCTCACATAGCAGGGATTAGGACAGCACACATTTTACAGATAAGGAAACCAAAGTTCTACAAGCTCAAGTGCAATAGTGGAGCACACTGGTTCAGACCATGGACTCAGGAGCCAGACTGTAAGGATGTGAATCCTGGTTCTGTCATTTACTAGTGTCTGACCTTGGCATGTTACAGAACCTCCCTGCACCTCAGTTTGCCTTACTGGCAAAATGAGGACAGTATGCGTACTTTCCTCACCAGGTGATGGTAAGGACTAAAAGTTACCCTATGCAGGAGGCATAGAGAACTCCCTTCAGACGTAACTTGAATCGATCTTCTGTACAACATATCATAATGAAACTGGCAAAATGCAAAGATAAAGAGAGAATTCTGAAAGCAGCTAGGGATAAACGAGCCCTAACCTACAAGGGTAGACACATAAGGGTAGTAGCAGACCTATCTACTGAAACTTGGCAGGCCAGAAAGGAGTGGCAGGATATTTTCAATGTGATGAATGGGAAACATATGCAGCCAAGAATCCTTTATTTATGCACAAAGCTTAGAAACAGTAGATGGCCCTTGACATACACTGTAAAGCGCTAGGTCTTGTTAAGTCATTTGCCCAAGGCCACAAGGTCAGGAAGGGGCAGTGCCAAGAACTGAAGGTCAACGGTGTCACACCAAAGCCCCCACACCTAAAATCTACCCGACCCTGACAACACGACCTATCTAGCTGGCCCTTGTAACACACCCAAAGGCATTCTATTTGAATCTAAAGATATCCTCTGGGCAGTCATTTAAGCAAACATTATAACGCAACAACAACCTTGCCTCCGTACAGCATTCTAAAACAAATAGATGCTGAAATTTTAAGTCACCAGTGTGTCACCAACATACACAAAGAGCTGGGGACTGTCCTCGAAGGGAAGGAAAGCAGCACAGAGACATTCCGCTCACTCCCCCTTGGGCCAAACACCTCACAAGGGAGGCGATGCCCCATCCTGGGCCTCTCTCCACTGGGTTTGACTGGAGTGTCCAGCTATGGGCACACTTCGGTGGGTGCAGCCTGGCTGCCCCCCAGCCCTGTCTGCCGCCCTTCAGGCTGCCCCAAGCAACTACAAGCATGTTAAATCTGCAGCACCCCTGGGTTTTTACGTCTCGCCTTGGATTTTGATGTAGGTCCAAACTGGAAGCTTAGTTTAAGGGAGAAAAAGGAAACCCTTCCAGCTGACGCTAAAGTTGAATAAAGGAAGTGGAGGGATGATGAGCACTAGTCCAGACAAGAGGAACTTCCTTCCCTTTGTTTAGCCTGGGCTAAACCCACAGGCCTAATTACCACCATTTACATTCCCTGCACCATAACAACCTCAGTGGTGCCTCAAGTGGCAGATGGAACAAAAGCATCTCCCCTGTGAGATGCAATAAACCCCCGGGGAATAGCAGAATGTGAGAATAAATCCCTACTCCCTCAGCTGCCAGCTGTATGCCCAAGGGCAAGCCGTTTTGGTTTCTTCACCTGTGAAATGGGGATGATCATCTCCATTCATCACATTTGCTGAGAAGAGTAACTGAAGGAAGGGTCTACATGAAAGGGCTCTCCGAATTTTCTGCAGTAGTCCCTACAAAAGTAAGGTCATATTAATCATGGGGTTTTTTTTTACTCTCTATATTTTATGATGCTTTGACATCTTGAGGACCTTGCTGGCTGGGAGAGACTGCCCCTAGGGACAGAAACAACTTGCCTGTGATGGTTTTCATCTGCACACCAACAAATCCAGAGCCAGTGTCCTGAACCACCTCCACTATCTAACTCACACACACCAAGCCAAGGTTTCCTCTGCCCTAAATCACCCCATGGCCAGGTACTAGACATCTGGAGACCAACCCCTAAAGCCCAGAGCTTGCCAAAATTATTCAAACTAGCCAATCCTAAGGCATTTACCCTTCCCTGTAAATTTCCCAAGGTAAATCTGACCAGCAAAGGATGCTTATGTTATATATGCTGAGTCCTTAATACTCTCAAGATCAAAGATACTGCTGGGGACCAGCAGCTATTTCCCCAAAGAGGTGGCAAAAACTGGAAAGCCAGCAGAGCTTTAAATGTGTGAAGCCTCATGTCAGACTCTCATAAAGGTATAGAAGCTCTGCTCTTTGCTTTCAAAAGACATGGAAACTGTGCAAATGACAACTTGCCAAGTACATGTGTTTATTATATACATTATATACAGTAGTACATGAAAAATACCACATGAATGTTACATGCTACCAAAATTCAGAGTAGGAAGAAAGCACCAATAATACAAATAAAAGTAAACAGGGAGTGAAACATAACAGCTTAAAGAAAATGAGACTGTTCTAGGTCCAACTCCAATTCTGAGGTTGATTTCCATGGTGCTCTTACACACAAGGGAAAACCCTCCACTTGGCAATTCTTGGCATTCAGTCCCTTTATCTCTCTGACTGCTATTGCTTCCTTCTTGAAAGCACTCTCTGGCCTGAGCCCAGCCCCTCAATTGTGGCTGTTCCCTCAGTGGGCCATGATCCACCCATACTTCAGTGAGGCTTTGAGCATGTGTTCATTCCGTCATCCATCCACCTCAAAGCATCACCTAAAAACTGCCTGAAAATCCAGCTGATGCATTCTTTTTTTAATGTTTATTTATTTTGAGAGGGAGAAAGAAAGAGAGAGCAGGAAAGGGGCAGAGAGAGAGAAGAGAGAGAATCCCAATCAGGCTCTGCCCAACATGGGGCTAGAACCTGATGGAGGGCTCAAACTCACAAACCACAAGATCATGACCTGAGCCAAAACCAAGAGTCAGATGCTTAATCGACTGAGCCACCCAGGTGCCCCCAGCTGATGCATTCTTGAGGAAACATGTTTCTGAGAACACCGTACCAAGGCTAGAGGCTGGGCCATGTGATCATGCCTTGTCATTGGTCATCAGTACAGGTTCACAGAGGCCACCGAGGAAACCGGTCCAGAAGTCAGCCCTGCCAACCAGAACTGGGCCAAGCAAGCAGTGCTCTGGGCTAGTTTTCACTCGGGACTGCGGATGGAATTTTTGATGAATGCACAGTATGTGACTGGCTTTTCCTCAAAAACTGTAAAGTTATCTAAAGAATTCCCCATTTCCCATTAGATGCTAAAAATATGTTTCCAATTTTGTTTATTTACTTACATGTGTTCGGTGCTTATTTATTTGTACTTTACAAGCTCATGACAGGAAAGTCTGCTTTGACAGGAACCTCCCAGCAGCCAGATCTTTCTTCATCTGTCACTCCTAGGTTTGCATGCGACAGAATCGGTTGGGCTTCAGAATCAGATCCACTGAGGTTTGACTGCTGGTTCTGCCTCTCCCCAGAGGTTGGACCATTGAGGAAGTCACCTAAAAAGTCATTATTCCAGTAATAGTCATTCCTGTCTCACAGGATTGTTATAAAAATTCAACGAAATAACACAGGGAAAATCCTTAGCATAGTGCCAAGTATGCTGCAGATGCTCAAAAATACATGAATTCCAGCCTAGCACTAACTAACAAATGTTTTAAGTGCCCACTCCATAGTCCTTGACCTCAAAGAAATGGTCAACTGATGTTAAAAGATAAGGTAATGACTATGATAAAGATATATTAGTCAGGATAGATCAGGTTATGCTGCAGCAACAAACAACCCCAACATCTCAGCGGCTTAAAACAATAAAGGTTTATTTCTTGCTCACATTCTGTGTCCATCATGAGCAAATGGGGGGCTCTGCTTCACCCTCATTCAGACACACAGGCTAAGAGACTCCATGCTGGCTGGCAGTCTTGGTAGACGGAGGAGGAGATAGAGAACCACACTCCAGCTCTTCAATACACGTCAACACAACTCCATTCATATATTGGCCTGAGAGAGTCACCCAGCCATATGTAATTTCAGAGAAACAGGGAAATTTAATGTTCCTGAATGCCCAGAAGTAGAGTGGAACCCAAGATTGATGAAAGTACTCATGTCTCCCACAGAAGGTATACAATGTATGATGAGGTCATAAAGAAAGGAAAGCCTGAGGTTTTATTGAGTGTCCAGAAGAGCTTCTGTCAGGGAGGTAATTCTTGTGATGAAACTCTAACAATTAAATTTAACTTTCCAACTAGGCAAAGGAACAGGAGGTATCCCACACAGAGAGCAAAGAGTTGGAGACTTGAAAGAGCATGATGCTCTCTGGGACAAGTTATTCAGTATTAACAGGAGAAAAGTATGATTTGGAAAGAAGTGAGACCTGAGGTTAGACCTGTGCTAGATCACGCCGTGATAAGAAACCAAGATGATTTGATCATCTTGGTGATGAGGGGTAGGGTATGGCATTGAAAATCCTGAGCAAGAGAGTGACAAAATCAGATGTGCTCACCTATCCAATCAACAAATACCCAATGAGTGCCTATCAAGAGCAAGGCACTGTTCAAAGAGTTGAGGATATAATGGTGAACAAAGACAAAATTTCTTGCCCTCATAGAATTCAAACACCAATGTTGGAAAAGGCAGTGTGGCAGCATTATGGGAAATGGATTAGAAGGAACTGATTGACATGAGAAGCAGAGAAACCAAAGACAAGGTTACTGCAATATTATAGGCCAGTTATAATAGGGACCTCAACTATACATAGCAGCAAGAGTGCTAAGTTGAGGACAGATAAGAGACATTGAAAGAATCAACAGAACTTGGGAACAATGCAACATAAGAGTAAAGAAGTGGGAGAAATTAAGAATGATTCTGTTTTCCTGCATGGACAACTAGATAAATATCAATGCCATTCACCAAGACTGAGAACTCAGAAGAACAAACAGGTTAGAAAGAAGTGATGGGTTTTGCCACAAATGTACGGACTTTTGGGCGGAATTTTTCCCCACAGGAATTTGTGTATCTGGAACTCAAGAAATGGCTATACACTGAAAACATATATATAGCATTGGGGAATAAACAGAAAGGAACAGAAAAATAGGGGCAAATGTAGACTAATGGCAAGCATAGATGTTCTCTCACTCCCAAGACCACTCTAGCATGATATTAAGATATTTAAGAAGACATGTGGGGCACCTGGGTGGCTCAGTCAGTTGAGCATCCAACTTTAGCTCAGGTCATGATCTCACAGTTTCTAGGTTTGAGCACCACACTGGGCTCTCTGCTGTCAGCATGGAGCCCACTTCAGATCCTCTGTCCCCCTCTCTCTATGCCCCTCCCATATTTTCACTCTCTCTCTCTCAAAAATAAACATTAAAAATATGTATAAACATACAACCACACAGGGAACAAGAAAGTGGATAGCACTGAACAACAGTAAGTGGTTGGAAGAAGGCAAACCGATTTCACAAAAGAGTAGGCTCAACCAAAAGTGCTTGCAAAGGGGCTCACTTGCCTTCCAAAAACACTTTAGAAAATGCTGTTGGAAATAAAAAGTGATAACTAAAATAACTAGAAGTAAAGGAAGACAATGATGTTGAAGAAATCTAGAAAGTGTATAAAAAGAGAAATGAAAAATAAGAAAGAAAAGATTGAAGACTTAGATAATCAATCCTGGCAATCCACCTGCTGACTAATAGGAACTTTAGAAAGAGAATGGAATGCAAGGATACAGGAAATTATCATGAAATAATACCCAGAAGATATCCCAGAATTGAAGAACAAATCCCCAGATTGAAAGGGTCCTCTAAGTACATACACAATGACCAAATACAGAGCTCCATCGAAACATAGAAAGTAATGAGGAAGTTTACCAATGTTGGAGTGATATAATATTCTAAAATCTATCATGGTGATGGTTGCATAGCTCTGCATATATTAAAATTCATCTAATTTTGTAGCTTAAATATGTCAATTGCATGACGTGTGAATTACATCTTAATAAACTGTTACTTCAAAAACTGGGGATCCAATTCTCTGACTAGTGTCAGAAGAGGAAATCAGAGACATGTAGCATGAGGAAGATTTGACAGATAACTGACAGACCACTGGCTAGAAGATGGCACATGAGAATGAATGTAAGCGGTCTTTAGGAGCAAAGAATGAGCCCTGTCAGCCAGCCAGCAAAGAGGTGGGACGTGAGTCCAACCACCTTAGTTTGACACAGCTGACAGTGACTATGTCGGTGAATGAGCTTTAAAAAAGATTCTCAGAACTTCCATAAGAGCCTCACCTGACCAAGACCTTGATTTTGGACTTGATTCACTGTCGTCAGAAAATCCATTTGAGCTTGCTTTGACTAGGAATTTATACAACTGGGATTTAACAGTTGTAGGATTTATACAAGGGATTTAACAACCAAAAAAGTTCCATAAACTGGTAAAATTTGGTAATTTGTTATGCGGCCAAAGAATAACTTCTTGAAAAAAATAAATCTTGTGATTTAAAAAAAAAATAGAAAGTAAAATTTCAAAACACCTAGGTTATAAACATAAAACCAAAATCTCCCAGTGATACAACCATAGCTCATACACAAAGGAATAGGAGTCATAATGATAACAGAAGGTAAATCACAGATCTAAATGTAAAAGTAAAACAATAAAGAATCCAGAAGAATCACAAGGAAAGTATCTTTGTGTCATTGAGGTGGGCAAAGATTTCTTAAACAGGACAAAAAACATGCCAACTACTTAAAAAAATGAATAAACTGTACCTTTGTAAAAATAAATACACCACTAACAAACTAAACAAGCAAGTCATAGCCTTTAAGAAGATAGTCTGAATACATATATCTGACAAATGACTTGTATCCAGAATATATAAAGAATTCCTTCAAATGAATAAAGACAAGCAAGCTAATTTTTTTTAATGGACAAAAGAATTGAATAGACATTAAAAAAAAAAAAGGGTTTCTAGTTGGCCAGTAAATAAAAAATATTTAATGTATAGTTATTCATTAGGAAAATGCAAATGACAGGTTCAATGAGATATCATTACTTACCCAAAAGAATGACTGAAGTTTTAGGGGCGCCTGGGTGGCTCAGTCAGTTAAGCGACAGACTTCGGCTCAGGTCATGATCTCACAGTTTGTGAGTTTGAGCCCCATGTCGGGCTCTGTGCTGACAGCTCAGAGCCTGGAGCCTGCTTCGGATTTTGTGTCTCCCTCTCTCTCTGCCCCTCCCCTGCTCACTCTCTCTCTCTCTCTCTCTCTCTCTCAAAAATAAATAAACGTTAAAAAAAAAAAAAGGGCTGACCATTCCATATGTTAGGGAAGATATAGAGCAAATGGAAGTCTCATAACTGGGAAAAATGGTTCATCTACTTTGGAAAATCATCAAACTTTCTGATAATATCTATAACCCCAGTGTCCAGAAATTCTATTTCTAGGTATTTACTCAAGAGAAGTAAAAGTGTATGTCCTCAAAAAGACATGCACAGAATGTTCTTAACAATTTCATTCATAGTAATCAAAATCTGAAAACCACCCAAAAGTCCAAGAACAGGAGAATGGATAGAAGTTGTGGGATACAACATACTATAAATATAAGCAAACAACTAATATCCACAACCACATGGATGAATCGCAGCTTTTTTATTGAGCAGAAGCAGCCAGGCACAAAAGAGTACTATATGATTCTATATATGAAGTTCAAGAACTAATAAAGCAAATTTGTGTCATAGAAGTCAGATAAGTAGTTCTCTCTAGGGTGGGGATGAGATAGTACTGACAGGGAACAGGTACCAAGGCACCTTCTTGGGTGGTGATCTGGATAGCATTGCACAGGTAGACAGATCTGTAAAAATCTATCAAGCTATATATTAAATATGTATTTTTTATATTTTAAAAAGACATTATATTTTATAAGATTATGCCTGCTTTTTAAAAAATAAAAGGAAATAAGAAAAAGAAAAAAAGAAAGAATGGCATCAGGGCTTATCAATTGCAACACAGGAATCTAAAAGACCATGAAGGAATGTCTTCAAAATTCTGAGAGAAAATAGCTTCAAATCTAGAATTCCAGACCCATTCAAACTTTCAATCAAGTGTGAGGTTAAATTAGAAACATTTTCAGATGAGAATGAGCAAGCACTCAAAAAGAAAAATTTAACTCCCATGCATTCTTTCTTTAGAAGCTTCAGAAGGTTTCTCCACCAAACACGGGAGAACCCAGTGGGTCCAAAGAAAAAGGAATGCACCTGGAGTAGGAGGAGGGAGGGCCATGGTGGAAGGTATTCAGGAAAAAGAAAAGAATTGAAATGTAACCAGATATAAGTGAGCATTTACAAAAAAAAAAAAAGATAGGTTTGTGACAGATATATAATATGGCATTCAGGAACAAAAGAAATTGCTACATTCAAAAATCTGCAAGTGAGAATTAGGAGCAGCAACTGACAGTAGGAGAAATAAAAATGATACGAGAGAGCAAATATCAACAGTCCTCTACTTGGGTATAAAATGAACATTAATACAGGAATCTTGTATGCTGATCATCAGCTTAACAAAAAATATAACTATCTTTGGGTCATGAGGGAAGCAAGTGCAAGGATGTGAGGAATAAGCTTAGGAATTCCCTGAGCTTGCACTGATGGGTTAACAAGGCATAAAGAAACAGAAATCTCAGGATGTATGCATCCAAGATTAGGTAACCAAGATTAGATATAACAGATTAGGTAAATAGGGCAAAGGCCCCCAGTATAGGACAAAGGTATAGAAACAGGAAATCTCAGGATATACACATCCAAAATTAGGTAAACAAGATTAGGTATTCGGGGGAGGAAGCACCCCCCAATTTAGCACAATAGCAGAAAGCTGCTTTCACAGGAAGGAAGGACCAAAATGGGTGAAAAGGTAAAGAGGGGTATAGACTGCAGCAGGGCAAAGTTGCCCAGAGGGGAGCTAATTAGCAAAAGAAAGGTGCCTTGTTGACCCTGAGGTAGCCTGCTCTGTCTTTCTTGCCCCCTAGGCAAGTTTAGGTAAACTGAGGTGGCCCTCATGCCTGTTGTAAACAACCATTGATACCAGGATTTTGTTTTCTATTGACCCAAACCCCTAACACCGAGTATCTTCAAAACTCCCTTTCCCCCACACCCATGAGTTGATGTTCATGGTTTCATTGTCTCTTTGTGCATTATGCTTGTAAGCCTCCTGATCCTAATAAAAACAGAGCAAGGACCCTTGATCAGGGCTTTTGTCTCCTCCTGGACATTAGCCTCTCTTACACTTCAATCCTGCATCCCCTCTCTTGCTGGACAAGAGAAAACTCCAGACCCAGAGTCTACGACACAAGGAGATGCAAGAGAGTTAAGTCCTCGTCGACACTGTAAGAAATTTATTAATTTCAAGCATTGTCTGAAATTGACAAATGAGAGCTAGTGGTATCAAATATTATTGAACTAAGGGGACAACTATGAAAAGAAACTGCCAAAAGAATTAACAAGTATTGTCTCCACAGGGTGGAAATGGACACAGGATAAAGCTGTGTAGGAGGCTGATTTGTGCATTTTAAGCCTTTCAAAACTATTCTTAAATAGAATTTTTAAGAAACAGGAGAAAATAGAGACATGTATAAGATTATGCGGGGAGAGGAAGATGAATGAGAAGTGAAGGATCCTGGGAATTCTACGGAATATCAACGTTTAAAGGGCAAAGGAGGAGGACTACAAACCAAGACTGAGGAGGCAACATCAAAGAGGCAGAAAGACAACCCCAAAAGGGCTCCAGGGAAACCAGAGGAGGCTGAGTTCTCACCTGCTGTGGGGTCAAGGTAGGGCGAGACTTTTACTGAGCAACTACACATGCTTGTATCCACTTATCATTCTCCCCTACACAGGCAGGCCAAGACCTAGTGAAGGTTCTGGAATTGTTAAGCACCCAGCTACAGATTTTGCTGTTGTGCCATCAGAGCAGGTGAATATGTATCTGGTCTTGGGAAAGCAGCCTGAGCCAACAAAGTCTCTCAGAAACAGCTCAACCCTTCCATGACCACCTGCCTCCCCAACTACCCACCCTCCCCTGCCCCAAAGGCTGTGAACTTGGGCCTCTGTTTCAAGGGTAGGATTCTGGGACTTTCCTTCCCCAGTTCTCTGTGGCTTCTATTCAGATATTCTAGTTTAAAAAAAATTTTTTTGTTAATGTTTATTTATCCTTGAGAGAGAGACAGAGTGAGTAAGCATAAGGGGGGCAGGCGCATAGAGAGAGGGAGACGGAGAATCTGAAGCAGGCCCCAGGCTCTGAGCTGTCAGCACAGAGCCCAGTGCAGGGCTTGAACCCACAAACCACAAGATCGTGACCTAAGCCAAAGTCAGATGCCCAACCTACTGAACCACATAGGCACCCCCTAATTTTTTTTAATGTTTATTTACTTGAGAGAGAATTGCACATGTGGGGTGGGGGGCAGAGAGAGAGAGAGAGAGGGAAACAGAGAATCCCAAGAAGGCTCCATGCTGTCAGAGCAGAGTCAGACACAGGGCTTGATCTCACGAACCATGAGATCATGACCTGAACCAAAATCAAGAGTCAGACACTTAACCGACTGAGCTACCCAGGTGCCCCCAGATAACCAATTCTTACTTACATTGAGACTCTGTCCTTTGCTTCTTGGACTGGATCTAACATTCACCAGGTGCCTGTCTATGTGTCCCCACCTGCTCCTGGGGTCCATAAGGTGTGCTGCTCCCACCTGTGGGTGCACATGACAGGAACAGTTCCTGAAGCAGAGGCAGCTTCACCTTTCCTGAGATAACACCAGCCCAGTACTCACAGGGCTTGTCAATGAGCATTCTCCGGTTAACTGCTTTCCAGCTAGATAATATTCCAGTGCTTACTTATAGATACATTAATTGTATAATTGGAAATAAAAAGCACTAATTCTTTAGAGTAGGAGGGAAGGTGGTGAGAGAGACAATGCCAGTGCTTCCAGGCTGATAACTGAATGAACCAGAAAGTTCTGGAGGTACATAAAGAAAGGACACTCAAGGAAAACACCATCACATAGCATTTATGAAATGAAGGACATCCCAAAGACACATGTGGAGGATCCAACCGCACAGAGGATCTGAACAGACATGTATTTATCCCAGAAAAGCAAATGGAATGGATAGAATCACTGGTGATCAGGAGAATCTTGTTAAATGTAGGCAAGTTTGGATATTACTATAATAATGATATATATATTGTTTCCTATGTGTTGGGCTGTAAACACTATCTATATTAGCTTACTTAATCCCTACAAAAACTCTGTGAGGTCAGGATTATTGTTATTCCCATTTCATAGATGAGAAACTGAGGTAAAGGGAAGATATATAACTTCCCCTCGGTCTCATAGGTGACAGCACTAAGGTTTGAATCCAGGCATTAACTGTCCACCAGAAATGCTCTGATGAGCTTAAACTGCAGATCACATGATCTGGATGTATTTCCAGGCTGGAAGCAGTCCAGCCTCGGTGAAAAAGTAGTTATAGAGCCTATAATGGAAGAAATGGGAGCCTATTAAAGAAATGAACCGATACACAGGTTCCCAGCTCCTAGGGAGGGTGAAATCCTGATAGGAAACTCTGTAGCCAGGCATACAAGTATAGACACAGCTATGGAGTAAGACTTATGAAGGTCTAACTCTTACCACAGCTGTGAGCACAGAATGAGTCCAGCAAACTTTTCCAGATCTCAGAAGAGTCTAGGGTTTTCAATACCACCATCCTGAAAGCTTCCTTAACTATAGTCTTGAAAAGTCCAGTGGTAAAACAGTCAGGGAGAAGATTTGTAAAAATATATACCAACAAATTGAGCCTGTCATTTAGGGGACTGTGCATCCATTTTTAAGAAAAATTCTTAACATAAGTACCCAAATCTGAACATGCAAGTCTGTAGCTAAATTTTACTCCGAGGGCAAAGAGCTTTCCCGGTGAAGCCAAAAGCATCTTTAGATAATTCAGGGAAATAATTCACATAAAAAGTACAGCAAGCTTTGTTGAAAAGGACTCCTGGTGTTTGTTCAGCATCAGCATGAGAGACCTCATTTCAAATTGTTCTCAAATCCTGATTATTTGAAAATCAATCCAAATGTCTCCCCACCAGCCCCATATTCTTCTAATAAGTTTTATTGAGCAATAAATTCACAAATATACATTCAGAAACTTCAGATGACACTAGTCGAATTCACTATACAGTGAACAGTCCAAATAAATCAACATTCCTCTTCCATGCTTTTTCATAGGGAAGGCCAGAAAGATCTCCCCAACACCCCTCACCCCACCCTGGGTATGACTTTCAGGAAGGGGACTTGGCACATATAAGAAGTGAAAGCTTGCAGAGCTGAGACTTCTGCATTTAAAAGGCTGAGGCTCCAGCCATGCTCTGAGTGTTATTAGTTCAAGACCTATAGTTATGTCCAGGCTTCACAATGGACTCCTAAAAGCACCAGCTACCAGCTTTCTTGCCAAAGGCCCAAAGCAGTAAGTTCAAGGTGCTTCCTGGTCCTGACTCAGCCTGTATGGAAGGACCCTGTGTTGACAGTGGTGCTGGAGTGGCTCTGAGCCTTCTCTAAGAGCGCTCTGGAAAGCATTATCCTACCCAAAGGGGATGTAAGTCTCTTTGAAAGCTTTTCTCCGAGCCTGGTCAGAGATGAAGACAAAAACCATAACACATGGGGAGGACCAATATCCCTCAAACTGCTGCCTGATATTATTTGGGAATTCTGCTTTTGAAAATACTTTGTTTATAAAAGAAAAATGTGGGGCGCCTGGGTGGCTCAGTTGGTTAAGTGTCTGACTTCAGCCCAGGTCATGGTCTCATGGTCCATGAGTTTGAGCCCCGCGTCAGGCTCCGTGCTGTCAGTTCACAGCCTGGAGCCTGCTTCGGATTCTGTGTTTCCCTCTCTCTCCGCCCCTCCCCCACTCACACTCGGTCTCTGTCTCTCAAAAAAATGAATGAACATTAAAAAAATTTAAAAAAAAAAGAAAAATGCATTCCCATCACTAACTGTCCCTTGGAACAAGTCATCTGCCCTTGTACAAGCTTGAGGACATCCTCTGTAAAATGAAGAGTTGAACTACATGACTGCTGAGCTCCCATTCCATCTAGTAGCAACAGCTGTCAAAAGTAGTCCAATATTGACAATTTCCTATGCTTGGATATGCAGATTACACACACATATCCTCACTGTGCCTAAACCCTCACAGTTACTCATTCATTCAATAGATAAGTATTGCCGGCTAGATGCCAAACACTCTTCTAGGCACCGAGGATACAGCAGCAAACAACACAGCCAAAGCCCTGCTTGCCTGGAGAGTACTTTCTAGAGCTGGCCAGAAGCAAAATAATCAACAAATACATGTCAGGTAGTAATAACTGCTATGGAAAAAATGGAGACTGTCAGTGTTGGGTAGGATGTTCTATTTGATATGTGTTCAGGAAAGGCCCCTTTGAATAGGATATTTGGGCAGAGCTCTGAAAGATATAAGGTAAGGGAATGAACCATTGGATATTCGTGGCAAGGAGGTTCCAGGTAGCAGCAACACCATGGGCAAAGGCCCTGAGGGGGAACCATGCTGACCTATTCAATATTCAAAAACCTGCAAGGAAGTTAGCATGACTGACAGAGGATGAGTGCAGTGGCGGAATTTCCAGTTGCTGAGCTGGAAAAGACTATGAAAGGAAGACATTTTGGGTGGTGAGAGATAGAAATCTGGATGTTTCATTTGGGGCACAAGAAGTTTGAGAGGTCTGTTAGATACCTTATGAAACTGTGATCTTAATACCACCAGCTTCTAGAATCTTCTTTGGAGAATAACTTAAAATATAATTCCCAGTGACAACACTCAATATCTTCTACTTGGGAACTGTCCAGAGAATGCCTGTGACTAGTGGCAGGCTGGATAAGGTTTAATAATCTACTCTCTGGGGGGTTGGAGGAGGGGGGAGGGAGAATTCCCTAATGTGTTGCATTTGCCTATTTCCATGGTGTAAATACTCATTGTGGCCAACTTCGGGCTACCAACATGAAGCCACTGAATGTGGCGAGGGGAGGAGATGGGCACAATTGTCTCCCACATACAGAGCGAGCAGCAGCTCTAGGACGCCACTGCAGGGACCCCTTCCCCCAAGTCCCCCCACTCTGTTCAGAAGATGAAGAGAGGAAGTAGGGACAATTTAGATGGCTTTAGGCAGTGTCCTTTAAACACCTTTGCAGGGCTTTTGAAAAAACAGGTCCTGAGAAATACTGAGGCATTTGCATTATAAACAGCTGCCTTATTGTAACAAACTGGTCCAAGATCTGACATTAATTATCTCTAATGCAAAGCAAATTTACTGTCAAATTTCCATGGGGGGGGGGGTGGGGAGAGAGCAGACAGGGGAAGATGGAGTCCCCAGTCCCACTGATGGTCCTCCAAGTCATTGGTGGAGGGAAGGAAGCTCCATTCTCAGTATTTGTTCCAGTTTCCAAGCCCAGTATCCCTCTGTGAATCAGTCAGGGCATACCTGGCTCACTTGTAAATCTGGGATGAGAGAAAAATTTGCTCTAGGCTTTAACCTGCCCCTGGAGAGAACTATTTTCTCAGGGCAATAAAAGACATTAGGTTTGTGTTAGCAAACTATTGTCCAGTCAGCAAATTAAAGATTCTTAGGCAAAACTTGCTTGCTTTCTCCACACTAGAACAGGCGTTCTGAATTCTCTCTGCATTTTTAGAATCAGCTAAGTTGTTAGCAAACTTGTGTTGGGGGTGGGCACACTCAGAGATTCAGATCCAATTGGTTGGTGAGAGCCAGGTGTGGGTATTTTTAAATGCTCCAAGCTGATTCTAACTGTAACCAGGGCTGAGAAGCACTGCACTGGAAGCCTGAGCAGTGATTAGTTAGCTGGAATCCACCTGATTGCTCCGTGGGTGTTGAAAGATCACTCACACACAGAGCAGTGGCTAAGACGGGTGGCAAAGCCATGGGACTACGAATTGGGGAGGCTGGGGGTCTGCCACTGGAAAAGCTGCTGCACAGTACAGGCTCCTGAGGGTTAGGACAGATGGTCTCCAAGTTCATTCCTCCCCCTGATTCTGTGTCTGCTAACGTTGGGAGCTCCGCTGTAGGAGTTACACTTTGGCAGCCACTAAGGAAGCCCCCTGGATGGTGTGAGGTCATGTTTTCGGAAGAACGGCAGCTAAGAGCTGCTAAAACATCCTGATAAAGAATGCTCAAGCAGAGTAAGTCTGGGCCAAAGATTTTCCCAAAATAATGCATCTTGTCTGGGATGGTGAGCCAGGCTGAAGCATACTCCTGCCTTTCCCAACTCCCATACCGGAGTTTAGTTTCCTGGTTTTATTGCTGCACAAGGATGTGGCATTACTAATGGGAAACCAGCACTCTTCAAAACCCTGAAATTTCACCACATGGTTCCTGACCAAACAATAAATCAATCAAAGTTCAATTAAGAAATTCATCCTAAAATCAAGTAATATTTAATTTTCCTTTCCACGAACACTGGCAATTAATCATCAGTTGCACCAAGCTCTCATTATAGTGTAAGTCTACCTGTTCGCTTTTCTGTCCTGTCTCTCCAATCCAGAACAATCCCACCCTTCCCCTGCCCCCAGGCACACACTCCCCTGCTCACACACAGACACCAAATTGGGCCCCAAAGGGACAGAGAGAACACATCAGCAAACAATGCAGAGTGGATGGAGGGTGGATGGCAAGGGCTGGTGGTCCCATGGAAGGACAAAGGCCCAGAAAATGACCATTTCCAAGGAGGATGAGGAAAATGTTCAATGGAGACCAGAGCCCCAACCGAGGGAAAGCCCCTACATAATAGGGGGTCGAATGTGCCTAAAGGAACACAGCCACTAGGGAGTCAGAACTGGCTCAGCGCTGGCCACCTTGGTCTCCACTTGCTGTGCTAGCCACACTTCCGGCCCATCTCCCACCTCCAAGTGCATCTCTTGGGGGGGGGGGGCAGTGCTGGAGAGGGGGAAACACTCAACTGCCATGGCTACAGAGGCTTTTGATTAAGGGAAGTAAATGGTACGGAAGCTTTGTCTTTTAAATCCCTCAAAACAGTTTTCAAAAAATAAAACAATATGCAGATAGAAGAGGAGCACAAATGTTCTGGAAGGCCAGATGGAAGAAGCAAATTCATTGCATTCAGCAAGAGAACAGAACAACGCTGCCAAACTACACAGGGGAGGGGATTCCCTGTTCTTCTCACCTCTCTTCTCACCCAAGAACATAGTTATGAATTTCATGGAAATGGATGGCAGCATGAGTCAGTTAAATTTACCAGGTCACCCTTTTCCAAATACAATAGTCAGTTTGGCAAATCAGGTCTCTTTCCTGTGCTGGTCCTTCTACCTGATAATCTCCTTCTTATCCCTTGGGACCCAGCTCAAATGTCACCCCCTCTGAGCGCCCCCCCCCCCCAGATTCACCCAAGCAGAACCTAGAGCTTTCCTCCTTTGTTCCCAAGGCCTTCATCCATACACTCTCTATAGACATACTGTGATGTTGTCACCTAGTTATGTGTGTGTATCCCCAAGTAAGCTCCCAGAGGTAAGAGCTAGACTTTGTTCATTTGCTCATCCCCGGTACCTAATAAATGCTTACTAAGGGAACAGACTGGCCAACAGACACAAAGATTCCAGGGGAATCCAGAGAGGCAGTGCTCTGAAAAGGAATCTCCATCTACAGGAGACAGAAGAGATGCCAACCATGAGACAGACTTTTCTATAGGCAAAGACTCATCTTTTCTGGAAGTTTGGAAGGACCGTCAGCAAGATCTCTGCCAGTCTCCTCTGTGTCTCTCTCTATTTATACCCTGGGGCCAGGAGACAGGAGGAGGCTGTCTGAACCCAAGGACAATGGTCTGCAAGCAATATCTCCTCTGCATTTATTCTTGGCAAGAATCTCCAGAGATTAGATTTCCTCTAGAAGGTAGCCACTAAGAGAGGGAAATTCCAGTCTTTAAGTTCTCCTGCTATTTCCAAAGAAATGGATATAAACTTTAAATATCTTTTTGGTAGCCTTTAAGTCACCAAAATTCACCCTCAAGCAAAATGACTATAGGCATTTCAGAAGTCTTGAGCTCAAATTTCAGGTTACTTGAAAGAGAAAAGCAAAAAAAGTAAAACTAAAGGGGTCTCTAAGAGAGCAAAAAATTTGGAGGGAGGGGGGATATAAAATCACCAGCCTATCCAAGTATTTTAACTGCATAATGGGGCAAAAAAAGAGTTCAGTAAAATATCTGGGCTTATCCTTAATGGATCTAGAAACAAATACAAACACACATATAGTAAAGCAACTATTAACCTAATTTGCCATAACCTCAACTTGCTCCCTTTTAGGAAAAGAAGCAAAAGCCACAGTAATTGAGAGCACACGGTTAGATGTCAGACCTGAATTGAATCCCACTCTCCAGCCTCCCAGCTGTGAGGCCTTGAGCAAGTTACTCAAATTCCCCAAGCTCCAGTGTCTCCAGCAGGAAAATGGGCTGTCACAAGGCTTCATGAGTGCTACACATTAAAGATCTCAGCACAGCGCCAGGCACAGAGAAAGGGCTCCCTAGGTAGGTGGCAGTGATGGGAGCAGTCTTCAGAATCCTGTCATCACAATAACAAGAAAACAAAAGTATGCCAGGAATTTAGGAAGAAAGGGAAAAGTCCCAGTTATAGGAAGAAATCTCCTGAACTCTGGGCAACAGCCTTCCCTATTATTTATCAAATGCACTCGTCTCTCCGTAGAATCCTCAATAATGACAGAAAGATCCAATTATGGTCATGGTATTTTATAAGAAGGACATTAACACATTTGATCAAACTTTTCAGCCAAATGGTTGAGACCACAAAGGTTTCTTTCCCGAACATTCAATTACCAGGAAAACCCCACACCCTAAGAGCTTAGTTCTAAGCTTGAATTGTTTATTAGTTTCAGGAGGCCTGAGAGACTGCCTAAATACAGATTTTTTTCTAGAAGTTACATCAGAGAGTTTCCACTTGTTATGTCCCCAACAGTCTGGAGTAATTGAATACACACCCCAAGAGGAGGCCTTTTTTTGGCATTAAAAATGAAGTACCAACGTCAAGCACCAATTCCAAGTTCATGGACTTTGTAGTAACACAGTCCGTCACTGAAGACAGCACTCTGTCACCAGAAGCTTGAAAAACTCAGCAGGACAAAGCTGTTCTCCATTTTATTATAGCTTTTCAAGGGCTAAAGATCTGACATTTAAACACAAGTGTATGGTGTGTGTGCGTGTGTGTGTGCGTTCACGTTCACAAACACAAGAGCAGGTGTGAGGATTATGAGTCATGGCCCACACCTGGCTCTGCCTATCATGACAAAGATGCTCCCAACTTGTACCAGTCAGTTCATCTATGCCAGAAAGAAGGGGGTAGAAGAGGAAAGAAAGACTTTATTTTTTTTTTTAATTTTTAACATTTATTTAGTTTTTGAGAGACAGAGTGTGAGCAGGGGAGGGACAAGAGAGTGCGAGTCACAGAATCCAAAGCAGACTCCAGGCTCTGTCAGCACAGAGCCCGACGCGGGGCTTGAACTCACAGACCATGAGATCATGACCTGAGCTGAAGTGGGACGCTTAACTGGCTGAGCCACCCAGGCACCCTAGAAGGAAGACTTTAAAGCATCAATGAAACCCAACCCAACTTGCTAACAGAATACCATAGAGTGGATAGATTAGAAACAACAGAAATCTATTTCTTACAGTTCTGGAGACTGGGAAATCTAAAATCAAGGCCCTGGCAGATTCCTGTGTCATAAACAGCCATCCCCTCACTGTGTCCTCAGGAGCAAGGGAGCTCTCCCAGGGCTCTTTCATAAAGGCACTAATCCCTTTCATGATGGCTCCATGCTCATGACCTATTCACCTCCCAAATGCCCCACCTCCTAGTACCATTACATAGGAGGTCACGATTTCAACATACGAATTTTGGGCAGGGGGCATAAACAGTCTACAGCAAGTACCAATAATCAAGAAGATGTAAATAAATTCAAATGACACATTTCTACAAATTTCATTTTTATCTAACTTCAGAATGAATAATTCAAGTTGACATTTAGGTTAGGGATTTTTTTGTTCTTTTCCTTTGCAGTTAATCTTTAGCATTTGTATTAGGAGGGAGTGGCAATTACAATATAATTACATCCCATATACCCAGACCAAGTGATGGTTGCAGATTTATACTTGATAAAAGAAAGAAGCCACTCTCAGATGGAAAGTATGCTGGATAAAAGAGTGGATAATAGTAGATAACAGGGAGTTGGCTTATCATGTGTGTGTGTCTCCACATATATCTGAGTATGTATATACATGTAGCAAATCAATGCAAATATTGTATATGTACATATATGTATATATCTGAGTATACATTCATGTTTACTTTTAACATGAGGTTGACATGTATATATTTCTATGTATATGGATGTGTATGTGGGGACATATGTAACATATACAAGCACTGAATGATTCACATGTGTGATATATGTGCGTGTCCTTGTGAAGCTTCATCCTTACAAAAGAATCTGTCTCATGAGCCCTGTCTGTAGCTGGCATAAGGCCTTGTTTTAGGAAACATGTTTTCCATTTACATGGTTTATTATTCCCTGGTTGTTTCCTTCCTCCAGCAAGGAAATGCTGAACCTACAGCTCCTTCCCTCCTCTCCACAGATCACCTGCACTTACTGGGAAAAGCCAAGTCCCTTCCACTTTTGCAGGGCCATGACTCACACCATCCTTCTCTGTAGACAGCCCAAGGCAGCCCTATCCTGGTTCTAGGTGACTATCTCTATCAGCCTCAAATCCTTCCTTCCGAGGGCCTTTTTCTGCCTAACTAGAGTGCAGATTTTGGTGGTAAGTCTCACCCAGGCTGCCTCTATCAGACATGTAACATCTGGACCCAATAACACCTTATAATGAAGGATCTGCTGTAGCTGGGATCAAGTCACATCCCCTCTGGTCATGGTGAAAGTCATTTGTCTCCCTGTGTTACAGAGTCTCTTAAGGAGGGCATGGATTTAAGCTCTATTATATAAATATGACCCTGCTGCCCTTGAGAAAATGTGGGAAATTCTCTACCTGGTAAAGGGTTTATGTCCCTATATATGCCCACTCTCCTGGTGCCACATTCCCTGGTTCTCCATCTCTCTTTAGACCTCTCCTGAGTATAGAATGTAGATCTTCTCCACCACCCCACTTTCTCAATTGCCCAGTCTCAACCCAGGGGCAACCCCCCCACCATGCCCAAGAGACCAATCATCCTGAATTCCCCTTAAACTGTCTTCATGCTCATCAAAAACATATTGATTTTCTGAGTTCCACATCTCTAGAGGTGATAGAAGATGATGTTACTTGGTTCATTTAATTATCACCTGATGCATTTGCTAGCTAATGGGTTATCTCTTATCAAACAGAAGATCAAAAGAAGGTAAAATCAGAGGTGGAGTTCTAAGAACCCAATGCAGATTAAAAAGGAGTCACTGTGGGAGGAGTGAAATTTGGATCCTCTTATGCCATCCCATGTAAATAGTCACCAACTCTATACCCAGCAAAGCCAGGAAGAGGGATAGATGGTCACCAGAAAGCACTTCTCCAAAAAGAGTAGGTTAACCATTCCTGGTCCTTAACCTCCAACCCCTGACCTCTCTTAGAACCACACATGGAGCCTTTCTCAGCTCCCACGTGGAGGGTGGGCTCCTTCACCCTGCGGTAGGGGAGTCCAGCAGACAAACAGCACTCCCGGGGCCAGGAAGCCTCCGTGTGCTTCCCCAAGGGCACCACGGAAGAGCTGGAATACATGGAACTGGGAGGCCAGGCAATCAAAAACACTTTTGGCAGGAATACAAGGGCCATCAAGAAGCTAATTTAGATTCCTGCCTGGCTGCCTTGGGTCTGGAAGGAACAGACAGAGAACAAGAAAATTATGTAGTGAATTGTCAGAAGGCAGGAAAGACCCAAGGCCTTGGTCTTAATCATGCTCCATGTGAAGTTCTGGCATGGTGCGTGCACGAAACCTGCCAAACCTTGAGTAATGGGAAGAAACGAGGGAGGAAAGAGAGGGAGGGCTGAGAGGGACTGGTGGGGAGAGGGAAGTCAGGCTGTGTCTAGGTGGTGCCGAACATCTGGGTAAACTGTAAAATGTTTAAGCCAACAGCCAGCCATTTTGTCTATAGAACAATAAACACCGAATCTGAAAATGCTTAGGTCACATCACTTTAATTTTGTTTAATTTTATTTTTCATTGTGCAGATGTTTGAAAGTTCCATGAGGGCATAACCAAGGCTTATTTTCAGGTATCCCCACCTTCCAGTACTTAGTACATTTCTGGTACCTGGTAGCTACTCTACATACATTTTAAAAAGGGAGAGTGGGAAGGAGGAAGGGAGGAAGCCATGTACAGGACTACCCCCAAATCCTTAATAACAGGATAACCATATCATTTTATTGCCCAAACTGGGACAACTTAGAGAGTAACAGAGGGTGCTAATACTGGCCCAAGCTAATAGCCACCCTACTCAATGGCCAGTTACATATGAAAGAATAAGGCATTAAAAAGGATCTGCCTTTGTTATTTTCCAAAAACTATTATTTAAACAGGCTTGGAGAACACAAGAAATAGCAAGAAGACCAATGCGACTGGAACAGAGAGAGTGTGGGGAAATGAGGCAGGAGCAGTCAGGAACTTGAACTTCTTTCCAGGTGTGATGAGGTGCCATTGGCATGGGGATGGGTGAGTTACCTGGGTGAGTGACAAGATCTGATTTATCTTTTAAAAGATCTATCTGGCTGCAGTATGGAGAACGAATTGTCAGGGACAAGGGTAGCATCAGGCCACTGATGTTGTCCAAGTGAGAGGACTGTGGCTTGAGCCAGGAATGGTGGTTGCAGACAAGGTGGAAAAAGGGGGACAGTTTCAACTGGTTTAAGTTCAACTGGACAACTTTCAACTGGTTTAAGTTGAGTTGCTTGTAGGATGGACAAAGGAGGTAAGTTAAGAGAGGCATCAAGGATGACTGTTAGGTTCAAAGGCTGAACCACCAGCTGGGTAGCTGGTGCTGTCCTTTATATACCCAGGGACCCAGGGAGGTCATAGCCTTCACTGATGTCCCTCTAAAAAAGCCACCCCCAAATCCTCAGCTATTCCCAGTCTCTTATCCCTGTTTACCTCCCTCATGGCTCTTATCACCATCTGTAATTGTTCTACTTATGGGCTTATTTAGCTAATGACTTGTGTCTCCCACCAGATTGTTAGTCCTGTGAGGGCAGGGACTTTGCCTTATTTACCAATATGCCTAGCACAGGGCCTACCATCTAATACATGATCAATAAATATCTGCTGAAAGGAGAACCAAGATAAATTATTAAATATACTAAACTTGAGCTTTAGGACATGTTCTGGGACCAGGGAGCTGCAGAACCCTAGACAAGCCTTTGGGCCTCTGGTTCTCAGCTCTCATCATTACAATGACAGATTTAGATGAGGTGTTCACCAAAGTCCCTTCCAGCTCAAACATTCCAGGACCGCGACTGTGTGTCCCTTGATGTTCCCAGATAAGCTAGAATCAGCAAAACCAGAAAGTGGTAACTGCAGCTCTCTGAGCCAAAAAAACACTTTGATGGAGAGCTTGGCGGGGAGGTTTTCCCTAGCCCAAGTCCTCTCACCAGTAAGTGAAGATACAGCAACATCACAGGGAAGCAGCAGGTAGAGCAGGGGTCCCGCTCCTTAGGGGTCTTTAAGGAAGAAAGTAGCATGCCAACCCCATGACCAGCACCGCCATGTATCAGATGTCCCCATTTTTCCAAGGCAATAGGATGGAGTCCTACCATTCTGGGAGTCAGTGCCCACTTTTTTTTTATGTCTGTTCAAAGTTTGATGTGTGGTTTACATGCAAGAAGTCAGATCATTTTGTACTAAAAACGATGAAGCCTGCTATCCCCTGACAGTTTATTGCATGATATTATTTTCTCCTTTCTCCTTCCTTCTTCCAGCTCCATGTCCAAGAGAGAACTTCAGAATGAGCCCTGTGAAGGCTGATACTCTGCCAACAGCTCTGTGATCTCTGATCTTCCTGATTCCACGTTTGGCATTTCCCGAGCCCAATAGCTACAATGACCTTTCCTCCCTCCTTGCCGTCAGGAAAGAGAGAGCACGGAGAAAGGCAACTGACAGATAACTTGAAACCCCATGTTAGTTATTCATTAAAACCTCCTGATCTGCTAACAAGAACCAGAACTCATCCTAAGAATGTTTCAAAACCCCTGCAGTAAGCTGGGTTGGTGTAGAGTTGCAACACTCTCCATTGCATCTCCACACGACCATGCCTCATGCCAATGGTTGGTTAGCCCATACCCACAACCATGCCTCATGCCAATGGTTGGTTAGCCCACGCCCAAAGAAAACCTCCTGAAAACCAGGCCAGAGGCAAGAGTCCTTAGTTCAACTAGCACAGCCCAGATGTACTACTGGTGGATCCACTATGTCTCTCCAAACCTGGTATCCCAAGCCCCATCCCATGTCCAAACATGAAGACTCCTCTGCTGCTGCACCTTTGTCACTGTACTGGACCTTTGGCCACCAGTCTCTGGCCATATTCTGCCCATGCCCCTCACCATACATGAGCCCACATCTGCTGTGGGAACACGGACACTAGTTTCCTCTGGAGTTAAAGAGCCACCACGCAAACTTTCACAAATTTACCAGGTCCCCCTATTTTGCATTTTTCTCCACCTGCCCAATTTACAACTAGAAGCCTGTCTCAGGTGCTCTCTTGACTGTCCCTAGGCTCAGCTGAGTCTAGAGTCTCCTGTCATGGAACTCCTGTTCCAAGGTTCCATTGGAAGCATGGTGAGCAGTCACACTGGTGACTGTTTTCTGTTTCTCTGCATATTCTCTTGTTGATTCTGCTGCTTCTAAATCTTTTGTTAAAGAGAGACTTGGCCAGGCCCTCAAAATTACTCAGGTTTTGCCCAATTTGAAGAAAAATTAACATACCTATTAGCAACTTCTAATGCAACCGCTGAGTGCATAGATGCCTTCTGGGTCTGATGTGAACTACCACCAACTCACCTGTGACAGGGCCTGGTTACATCTGTCTGTAATAACAGATTACTGCCCTTTCTGCTGTACAGTTCTTCTCCATAGAAGTTTATTCAAATAGAAGTCTGATCATGTCATATATGTGCTCAAAATCCTGCAACTCTTCTCCCATTTATCTCAGGATAAAAGCCAAAGTCTTCCCAATGGTTTGGAGTTCCTTCAAAATTGGAGGTGTATCCAACAGTTTCTCAAACAACGAGGCATGCACCTGCCTCAGGATCTTTGCATTGGCTTGTCCTCTGCCTGAAAGAGTTTCTCCCAGATAACATGGTTCATTCCTTCTACTCCATCAAATCTTTGTTCAAATGGCTTATGCAGACCAATCCATTCATAATTTCAACTTTCATCCGGTCATCCAATCCCCTTTCCCTGTTTTCCTAAATCATATTCTAACATACTATCTAACCTACTTATCTAGTATGCTATTCTTTATTTCTGTGTCATCTACTAAAATTTAAGCTCCAAGAGGGCAGGAATTGTTGTCTATCCTGTTCAGCAATGAACCAACCCTCCATGCCTAGAATAGCGCCTGACATATATTATGGAATGGATGAAGTAATTAATAAGAAGTTCATCAGTGAAGAGTCTAGACCCTGGTCTTACTGCTGAGTTCAAATCTCAGATTCAACTTCTATGAGCTGTGTGACTTTGAACAAGTTTCTTAACTTTTTTATGCCTCAATTTATCCATCTGTAAAAATGGGGGCAGGGGGGAATAACTGCAATTACTTTGCAGGACTTTTGATGAGAAAATTCATATCACACTGCACTCAGAACACAGAAAGAACCCTGTGGATTGTATCTATTATCTTCAGCCTTGGTGGGTAAACTAGACTTTTGAAAATAACCAAAAAGCCACTGGAACTAAAGCACGGTAAATAAAGTAATAGTATCTCTACTCAAAAAGTGGGAAGATAATGCAATATGTGTGATTCTCTTTTGTGGTTCATAAACCAGCTCCACAAAATAATTCTGGGATAAGAAAAAAAAAAGCAACACTCATGTTTTAAGCAATGGTACTTCCTATGTGACCACTTGGGAGGGCAACACTTGGCTTCATACATTATGACATATTTGCTTATTCCATGGAGTCCCAATGATAGAAATAATAGAAATAGAAATCGTAGAAATAGCAGTCCTTAGAGGTCCCCTGCTATACCTCCCGCTTCACTGATTCACTTTATGTTGCTTTTCTGCCAAGGAGAGCCAACTGTGCTGAGTATGTGGGTCAAGAACCTCTGGGGAGAGAGTGCCGAAGAGGCTTTATAGAGAGGATGTCACAGAAAGTGATACCCTGAACCAGGCCGAGAAGTAACCTGAGCATCATGAAGGTCTAGAAACTCAATCTGGGGAAGAGTGAGTAGAGACAGAACAGCTCATTTGCAGAATAGACTTTCTGGGGCCCAGAGGAGAGGAGAGGAGGGGCATACTCACCCCCAAGTGGGCTGACCACCGGCCAGGCTGTTACAGCTCTATGGCTTTCCTCCTCTCTCCCTTCTTCTGGCACCTCAGGAAAGAGGGAGTGAGGACAGAAGGCAGGTCAGGGCGGCACACTCAACCCTGCCACCTGAGAAGAGGCAAAGCATGGGGCCTTTCCATTCCCATGGCTCCCACTGTCCTTGTCCAGGGCCAAGCATTGTCTTCAAATTGTATTAGAGACTATCCCTCCTCATTTTCCAGAGGAAGGAGCTGAGCCCCAGAGAGAAAGCAATGGGGCTGACAGACACAATTGGTGGTCCACCTAGATCCCTTCAAAGGGATCACCCCAAAGGTCACCTGCAGACAGGTCTACCTGGCCATGACTTCCCGCCTCTCCCTGCCTAAGGATGTCCTCTGGCTTCAGGAGCATGCTCAACCCACAGGCAGATGGGCCAGACATGCCAGGGAGTTATTATCCCAGAACGACCCTCAACCTACCGGGGAGACTAATTTCAGAGGCATGCCACACTGTCTTAGAGGGTGATTTTCTTATCAAGTTCAGATCCCAAGTTTTAAAGTAAGGGAACATGCCTTCATATTTAAAAGAGAAGAACTAAAGGGGAGGTTTGAGCCATTTTTGTTCCCCTGGACTCCTTCAGCTATTTGGTGAAGACTGTGGACCTCTTCTCAGGATAATTATTCTTAAGGCACAGAATATATAAGGACTATAAAGGACACTAAGTATGTTGAAGACAATCATCAAAACAACTTAAAAGCAATTTTGTGACATCATAACACAGACTTATTTTAGAGTAAGACCTAAAAGAACAGCTCATAATTACCATATTTTTAAATGAGTGATGAGCATTAATAGTTTCTGTAACAACTGTTATATGGTATGAGAATAGGTATAATTTTTGTTGACAAAATCACAGTCATCGCTGATACTGCTGTGGTGGGTTGCCCACCGTTGTAACAGAAGGAAAGAGTAAAATGCAGTTATAAGTTAGAGAATAAAGATGTGATTTCCCAAAGTTGACAGACTCCTGAATTTTCTACATGCACTTTCTGGGCATCTATGGACCCCAGAGAGAACCCCTGTGTGCTTTATGTGAGACTTGCTAATTGGTGGCTCAAAATTGGATCAGTGGCCTCTTGAGCTTGCATTCCCTTCCTGAACAATTCAGTCCGAGAGCCATTAGTTGGGGGCAAAGCAAGGTAGTAGTTCCGTGGTGGGCATGGGGAAAGCCACGGTGGTCAGAGTAGGGTATCAGAATTTCAACAGAGTGGGGAGGGCGACCCTGCTAGGAGGGTACGGCAGCAGATTTGGGAGATTGGTTGGATACCAGGAAATTGATCAAATGAATAAATACATATAAAATGAAAGCAAGGTTCCCCACTGTTGGAAAAGTTATACAGAAAGGGGGAAGGCAGGCATGAGCCCTGGTGTGGGTTACAATTGGAGACATCTGTGTGAACTCAGTTCAAAAGATGGAGATGTTATTATGTGTTACACCAACACACACACACACACACACACACACACACACACACACACACAGCTCTGGCCATTGAGGAGGTCAGGGAGCAACAATCCCCCAAGAACAAGGAGTATATTTAGCACTCAGACATGGGCTTCTAAATAACATTTTCTACTAAAAGAGACCAGGGTTCCTTGGAGAAATGGCTGATTCCAGGGCTGGAGCACAGAAAGTACAGGTGACCCTAGAACATCTTATTGTGCCAGAAAGCCAGGGATCACTCAAAGAATGATAGGGTTCTGTGAAAGGAATACAGAATCCAGCTTGAATGCGATCCCACTGGCCAAACCAGGGACAATCTGAGCATCAAAATAAATAAGAGTTAAAATTCATTCAATATAACGGGAAACCATGAGTCTGTAGAGATGTAAATAAACACATGAATCAACTGAATGTCTGATAAGGAATGAGATGTTTATACAGTTTCAAACTACCTTCCCACAAAATATGTATCAATTACACAGGGGAAGAGAGGAAGTTTACAGTGGGACCTAGAAGACACCAACTTAATTAAGTGATCAAAGGTAACAACACCAGTAAGAGCATAAAGACACATCTGTGCCACTTGATAAGAGGCAATGAGGAAACACCAGACAAATCTAAACTGAGGGATGTGCTACAAAATAATTGGCCTACAAATTTCCAAGTGTCAAGGTGATAAAAATCAAGGTAGGTTCCAGACTGAAGAAGGCCTAAGGGATGACAACGAAATCCAGTACAGGACTCTGAACCATATCCTGTTGCCATAAGGATGTTATTTGGATAACTGGAAAACACTGAATAGGCTATGAGGTTAGATGATAGCAAAGCATCAATGTAAATTTCCTAATTTTATTGGTTATATTGTAGCTACATAGGAAAATGTCCTTTTCTTTGTAGGAAACACCCTCTAAAAGATTCTAGGGTAAAAGTATGCAGCTTGGAAATTTACTCTCAAGGGTTTGGGGTGCGGGAAGTTCTTTACAGTGATCTTCCTGGGTTGGTTTGTTTGAGAGAGAGAGAGAGAGAGAGAGAGAGAACCAGAAAGGGGCAGAGGGAGAGAGAGAGAGAATCTCAAGCAGGCTTCATGCTCAGTGTGGAGCCTGACACAGGGCTTGATCCCACAACCCGAGGATCATGACCTGAGTCAAAATCAAGAGCTGAATGTTCAATCAATTGAGCCACCCAACAGGTTGGAAATTTACTCTCAGATCCAACAGGTTGGAAATTTACTCTCAAAGGTTCGGGGTTCAGGAAGTTCTTTATAATGATCTTCCAGCGTTTTTTTTAAAGTTTGGGATTGTTTCACAATTTAATAAGAGGGGAAAAGGCTGATTCTGTGATCTATATAGTCCATCACTTACATGTAGCCAATATGAGGAAATAAAAATAAGTAAAGAAGATTGGGGAGCAAGGATTTCTTTGAAGAGGGGTGTGACCTTGTATTTAAAGAATCCTGTTCATTTCAGTTGGGTGACATGGAGAGCCATTCCCACCTCTGCTCTTAAAGGGTATCTGCCTGAAAGAGAGATTAACAATTTGCCCCTCAGCGTGATGCGTGTGAAGCTGCAGAAACTCAGAGCTCTTAGCACTGCAACCAAAGCAGAGTATGAAAAGGTTTGGGCACAGCCTGCCCTTCCAGAGTTGGGTGAGCAGAAAATAGAAACTATCTCCCCGAGCAGCAGACATCATGGAGGACAGCTATACTTGAGCCACCTTAAAAAAATTCAACTCCAAAGGCAAAGTGATCCCTGCAGCAAAAAGCTTAAGGGAGGGGAACCATGGTGGTCAGCAGGAAGGTGAGCCACAAGCCAGGGAACAATGCAGTGGGCAGTATGTGACACCCCTTTAGGGAAAGGGGTCCTAAAATCTACAAAGCTCCCCAAGAGAAAAAGCCACCATTTGGGTATCCGATACCCAGAGGCCATCAACCCCAGAATACAACTGCACTAATATCAGACTAAAAGTACAAAGAACTAGCAGCAGCAAAAAAAAAAAAAAAAAAAAAAGAGAGAGAGAGAGAGAGAGAGGGAGAGGGAGAGAGAGAGAGAGAGAGAGAGAGAAATTAAGAACAAGAAAAAGAAATCACAGAACAAAGGTCACTCCACCCTTTCACCTTTCCAGTGCAAGTTCCCAAGAATGGATCAGGCCTAGAGTTGGAAGAAACTTGAAATTTTGATTTGCATTATAATTTTTTAATACCAGAGAGCAAAACTAAAATGCCTGAAAGTGACCAAACATCTATGAAATCTTCCAGGGATAGGGAAGGAAAGGCCAAAAGAAACTGTCTGAAAAGCAATGATGGACAAGAATAATGTAACTCTCTGCTTCTTCCCACTGAGTCCAGCTCATGCAATCTGCTGGTTACACATGCGTTATCCTGTGTACTCCTCACAACACCCCAGAAAGGTGGCCTTGACTGAAAGGGACCTGAACGCAGGCTCATCAGTACCAAGTCATGGCACCCAGTGTGCCAGCCCCCCGGGGGAACAGGGCGGTGCTTTGCACCACAATGTCATACATGGGTAATGAGTGAGCAGACACCAACACCGAAGCAGAAACCAATGGAGGAAATGCAAAAAACAGTCGCAGGGAATTTGTTTTGCTGTGTAGTAGCGTCCTAGGAAAACCACAGCTACAGGAAATATTAGCAATCAGGGATGGGTGGTTCTTAGAGCACAGAAACATTGACAGAAATGCTTTGTGTAAGCTACAAGCCCAACAAAGAAAACGTCCACATCAGGGATGTTCACGAACCAAGCTCCAATTTATTCATCACTGTAGTGATTCTTAACATTGCTTATACATTAGAATCACCTGGGAGTTTTTTTAAATCCTGATACCTGGGCCCTAACCTCAGGGATTCTAGCATTGGGATTTTTATGTTAAGGTCCCTGGATGATTCTAATGTGCAGCCCAGGTTGAAAACCATAGCAATAGAGTTTGTTGCTGATGTTTGGAAAAAAGAAAAAAAGAAAAAATGTTTTATCTCCACTACAAATATCAACTCCAGAAAGGTTTCACTGAGCATGACTCTCAACCCTGAAAAGTAATTTGTTTGAAATATAAACATCCTAATGAACATTCAGGCATAGCTTCATTTGCTAGGCCTAAGTATAGATACAGAGACAGATATATATCCATTTTCCTGGTGCTAGTGGTAAAATATGTATTTAAAAGTGTTTTTCCTAAAAAGAGGTTAGAGTGGAAGAGAGCCAAAGCATAAGAGACTCTTAAAAACTGAGAACAAACTGAGGGTTGATGGGGGGTGGGAGGGAGGGGAGGGTGGGTGATGGGTATTGCGAGGGCACCTTTTGGGATGAGTACTGGGTGTTGTATGGAAACCAATTTGACAATAAACTTCATATATTGAAAAAAAAAGTGTTTTTCCTGTGTTTGGAGGAGATGCTCACCAGTTCATCTTATCCACACTTACTGATTTGGTCCTTCTTACAAAGAAGGACACATTTACACGGTAGCTGTATGACATTACGTGTGCAAAAAGTCACAGAAAAGAAGAAAGCCTTTGGGCCCACCAAGGGACTGAACTGGAGGCACAGGGAATTGAAGGGGGGGGGGGGAAATCTGTTTAATGAAAATTGTTCTGGAGCCAGCTGAACCCCCACACCACTGCATTTCCATCCACCCACGGACACTAGTGTTTCAATAAAAGCACTTACGTTATTTAACTCCACCGTCACTTTCAACTTTCATACCCTGTTCTCAGATTATTTTTAATATTTCTCCGTTACTCACATTAAAAGAAAAGATCCAGCTCCACTGATCCCCATTCCTTCACTCAGTTCCTGATTGCTTTAACTCTCAGGCAGAGCTTTGACACAAGCCAAAGCTTTAAACAGAAGCCCTCAAGGGCTTGCTCTGCTGTGATTGGAGGACATCCCCGGGGTAGCCCATTGGAGGAGGAGAAGCACGTGACCCGATAACAGCCTCCTTCCCCCCCCTCCCCCCAATAAACACACACACATCCGCTCCAGGCCAACAACCAATCAACTGTCAGTCTTTTATATGCATGAACTTGGCTGAGACGGGAAGAATCTCGTGGCTGAGTCCATCTTAGATCACCACCCGGTGAGAGTATGCTATTAGTGCGCCCAAGGAAGACCAGAACTGCCCGGGCAAGCCTAGCCTGAACTGCCATCCTGCAAATGTATAGGCTTAATCAAGACCAACTCTTTTCTTTTCGGTCACTGAGTTTTGGGTGGTTTGTTACATTACTGTGGCAAAAGAGACGATCCAAGTGCCCAAACTAAAAACTGTATAGCAGTCATTCAAGAGGGGTGAGAACGAGTGGGCAAAGCCGAAGACTGCAGGACCCCTGAGGGCAAGGACTTATGCAGTTCCCCGCTGACTGTATCCCCTTTGCACGAAGACAATCACCAGTCCTCAATAATACGTGCTGGATGAAAGAAACATCTGTTTGAAACAGATCCTATACTGTAATGGTTCTCAGAATGGTCATGAAATCATTAACTTCCAAACTTTTAAAAATATAACTGACCCACTACTATCATTTATTTACCTTTTTCCTTTCCAAGTAAAAATCCTCAGCCAGCACACATAAACCACAGAGCAAAAAGGGTTTCTGTAAAAGGCTTCCCCCAAGCATGCCGATGACTCTTTGCCCCATTACATAAAGCCATTTCTCTCCAGCTGCCAGGCTGCTTCTGCAAGAGCCTAGCCAGTTACAGTAGCTGGTGTAAAAGCTAATCTTAGAAAGCACACATCACTTCTCCAACCCCGTAATTAAGACCAGAAATCCGTAACTGAGACATTCATAAAACTGGGGTTTCCAAGTGCCAGCTTTGCCTTAAAGTTCTGCAGAATGGGCCAGATTGGAGGAAGACTGCCCAGACCAATCTGATGGGCAGGCAAATGGGCTCCTGGATGGCCAAGAAACTATGGAAGCAAGCCCAAGCCAGTAATTTCCAAATCTTCCTCCCCTTCTAGCCAGTGGCTCACAACTTCTCTGTCCACCTTGGATTATTATTAAGTGCCAGAGCTAACCAACTATTAGCAAATCCATAATAGAATAAAAGATTACTATGGACGAAGGTAGCAATTTGGGGGTTCTTTTTTTTCTTTTTAAGTTTATTTATTTATTTTGAGAGGGGGCGGGGAGCAGAGAGAGAGAGGGAGAGGGGAGAGAGAGAGAATCCCAAGCAAGCACTGTGTTGTCAGCACAGAGCCCAATGCAGGGCTCAAACCCACAAACCACGAGATCGTGACCTAAGACAAGATCAAGAGTCACTTAACCAACTGAGCCACCCAGGTGCTCCAAATTTTTTGGTTTTTAGATTAATGTCTCCAGTGGCTAGTTGTCAGTGAGAAGGCTTTTAATTTCTCAGAAGGATATTTCTATTCTACCAAGTTTATCTTTCACAGAAGGGACAGGTTTCAACCAACTGTTTGTAGTCTTGATAGTTGGATTCAAGTCAGAGAGGGTTATTAAACTCATTTATACAGTGCTTATTACTAAGTTCTGATTTATTAATGTGCTTATTTCAACAGAGCCATAATAACAAGGACTGGGAACCTATAGCCTCTCCTTCCCAAAGTGCAAACATATACATATGCCTTACCTCTTGACTACAGGCCTTGGATTTGTCTGGACAAAGTGCTGTTATTGGCAGGTCATTCTTGAATACGCTTTAGGAGTCTGCCTCTTTGATACAGCCAGGAGGATAAAACCGCCCTCTCCACATATGTCTTCAATTGCTGAGATATTCTTTTCCCACCACTTCCCACTGTGGAGACTTTTTCAATCTGTTTAATACTAGGGAGGAGCCAGGTTGCTATTTTGGGTTTAACTATGAAATATTTATTGAGTTCTAACTTACCAGGAGCTATTTGAAACCCCGGGGCCTTAGGACTGTAACATTTTTATAAAAATGGGCCCAGAAATTGATCAGTTAATGAGAGAAGGGAAAAGGAAAGTCACCCTGATTTGAAGGATCAGCAGACCAGGGGGCCTGGGTTATAAGCACCCAGAGGACAGGAAGGGCAACATTTGAGTGTTTCATTCGCTTTTATAGGCACAGAATATAAAAACTGAACAGTACCTTACAGATCCTGTGTTGTAAACTTTCCATTTTATATGAGGAAACTGAGGCCCAGGGCGTTTAAGTGACAAACCCAGGTCACACACCTAATCAGGGGAAAAATCAGAATCAATTTTTTTTTTTTACTCTTTTTAAAATTCCAGCAAATGACCATAAGTATCATTTACAGACACAGGGCAGTGTTTTAGCGTTTGGCGTTGTAGTTACATACAAACCAGATTTCAGAATGTTGAAGGTTCCTGCCTCCTGGGGCCCAAATTCGACACATTCATATCAGTAACATTTCTCATTATACATTAGCTCTCAAAAGTAAAGAATATGTGCTTTATAGCAGGGATTCTCAACTTCAGCATTACGGACATTTTTGTGCAGATAATTCTTGATATTCCTTCATGTGGACGTGAGAGGGGATGCATTATAAAATGTGTTGCAGCATCTCTGGCCTCTACCCAGGAGATGCAGTAGCTTCTAGTTTGGTTCTCCAGACACTGCCAAATGTCCCCTGGGGAGCTAAATCGCCCCAATTTAGAGCCACTGATTTCAAGCAAAATTAATACGATACCTGTTCAAAGCTCTATAAGCATCATTGAACTGCATGATATGTTTGTATTAATGGTGAGGAAGTAACACCTAGAGACATAAACAGAAAGACCTGATATTGTCACTCCAGTACCTATAACCATTCCTGGTACAAAAAACTAATATTACGTCTTCTTAGAAATTAATATAATTAATAATTGATACTTATTACTAAAAAATGTTAGTTTATGAGTTAATAAAAATCTTCGGAATGCTTCAAGTCTACATGAAAATAATTTGCTTTCATTTCTTATTCCTAGTGCACAGGTGGAATTCTTTGCCTAATGGTCATTGCAGTTCTTTTTAAAAACCTACATCAAACTAAAAAGTTTTGCATAGCAAAAGAAATCATCAACAAGGCAAAAAGGCAACCCAGAAGACACTTACAAATGGCATATCTGATAAGGAGTCAATATCCAAAATACATAAAGAACACAACACAACACAACACCAGAAAATCAAATAATCTAGTTAAAATGGGCAGAAGACCTGAATAGACATTTTTCCATAGAAGGCATACAGATGGCCAACAGACACATGAAAAGGTGCTCAACATCCCTAATCATCAGGGAAATGCAAATCAAAACCACAATGAGATATCATCTCAAATCTGTCAGAATGGCTAGTATCAAAAAAACAAGAAATGATAAGTATTGGCGAGGATATGGAGAAAAGGGAACCATCATGCACTGTTGGAGGGAATGCAAATGATGCAGCCACTATGGAAAACACCATGGATGTTCCTCAAAAAACTAAAAATAGAAGTACCACACAATTCCACTGCTGGGTATTTACCCAAAGAAAACAAAAGCACTAATGCAGAAAGATAGATGTACACCTTGTATATTGCAGCATTATTTACAATGGCCAATTTATGGAAGTAGCCCAAGTGTCCATTGATAGGTGAATGGATAAAGAAAATGTGGTAGGGGCGCCTGGGTGGCGCAGTCGGTTAAGCGTCCGACTTCAGCCAGGTCACGATCTCGCGGTCCGGGAGTTCGAGCCCCGCGTCGGGCTCTGGGCTGATGGCTCAGAGCCTGGAGCCTGTTTCCGATTCTGTGTTCCCTCTCTCTCTGCCCCTCCCCCGTTCATGCTCTGTCTCTCTCTGTCCCAAAAATAAATAAACGTTGAAAAAAAAATTTAATAAAAAGAAAATGTGGTATACATTTACAATGGAATATTATTCAACCATGCAAATCTTGCCATTTGTTACAACATGGACAGACCTAGAGGGTATTATACTAAGTAAAATAAGCCACACATAGAAAGACAAGTACTATACAATTTCACTTATATGTGGCAACTATAACACAAAACAAACAAAAACAACAAAGACAGAAACAGACTCATAAACACAGAGAAAAAACTGATGGTTACCAAAGGGGAGGGCAGTGAAGGGATGAGCAAAATGAGTGAAGGGAATTAAGAGATACAAACTTCCAGTTACAAAATAAATGTCATGGGGATGAAAAGTACAGCATAAGGAATGTAGTCAATAATATCGTTATACGCTCATCGTGGTGAGCATTTTGTAATGTATATATAGAATCACTATTTTGTACACCTGAAAATAATTTCATGTTACATGTCAACTGCACTTCAATTCAACAGGTTTTTTATTTTAAAAATCATAACCTGAAGAGTATACAAAGTATATAAATGTGGAATAAAAACAATCCCTCCAAATAACAATTCAGAACAAAAACCACATTCACATTTGATCCTTTAGCAAATTAAAATTCATTTTGATTATTGGGCAAACACCCTCAGGTGGATTAGCTTGCGTTAGTGCAGTCAGATGGCACTTAGCTCTAGCTAATGAAGACCTAAGTGGTTATGTGGGGTGTAGAGAGGGGATAGGGTCTTGGCATTTCAGAATACCAGTTTCATTTCATTTAAACTCACAGTTTAAATGTGAGCTTAATGAGCACCTGGGTGTTTCAGTAAGTTGAGCATCTGACTCTTGATTTCAGCTCAGGTCGTGACCCCAGGGTCATGGGATTGAGTCCTGCATTGGGTTCCATGCTGAACGTGGAGCCAGCTTGACATTGTCCCTCTCTCTCATTCTCTCTCTCTCTCTCTCTCTCTCTCTCTGCCCCTCCCCCTGTGAGCTCTCTCTCTAAAACAAAAATAATAAAAAATTAAAAATAATAATAATAAATGAATTTAAAACATAAACTCCCAGTATGATACAACTCCAAAGTCCTAGGGGATGTAGCCATTTGTAACTTGGTTAAGGTACCAATCTGAAGCTGGAAAAAAGCCCTGACAGCTGATCAGTGACCATGGTTGGACTCAGTTCCACTGATCTCTTCTAGCTGAAGACATGTGCAAAGTAACTCTGGCAGGTGATTTTTAAAAATTTGTTTCTATGTGAAAAATGCTATCAAGTGAGAGATTAAACTTCAGGGAAATTTGGAAAAGTGGTTAACTACAATTAACAAGCAATGTGAGGGCAAGCACAGGAACATTTAACTCTCTGTGGAAATATGAAGTAAGAGTAAATCAAGACTTTATAGATTTTCTTATTCTCATTTTATTCTCAAATTTAGGGAGTCAGAAAGTTCTAGAGAATCATCCTCTGGATCCTTAATGGTCTATTGTAAACTCTCGCTAACACAAGAGCACACTGGGATGGGCGTACAATGAGTCAGGGTCCAGACTGAAGGGCTTTGAGCACCCTGAGACCACGGGCTTGCCACAGGAGTGGCTAGGAGGTGGAAGCCAAATGCAGGCTCACTTGGCATTTCTGCCTTTCCAGAACTGCCTTCCCAAGTCATTCTCTTTTAACTTAAGTGTGGCTGAGGAACAGACTCCTGCCATGGTGAATTCGTTCTAGAGTCATAGATATGAAAGAGCAGCCTAGGGTCAAGTTTGGATGCTAGGTCTTCTGCTTCCCAGACCCCATAAAAGCCCTTTGACTATGGAAGGATACAAATGTCAGGAAGACCAGGCATGGGGAGGCCCAGGCAGTGCTATTCCAGGGGGCTAGTAGGAGAAAGAAAGATGCCTGTTCCATGGAGTCATTGGCCAGGGTGATGGTGTATGTGTTTTCAGGGCTCACAAAGCTCTTCTCTTCTTCCCTGCTAGAGCCACAACTGAGGCAACCAAGAACCCAGATCATCAACGCCTTGGGCTGTGCAATCTCCTCTCTCACATCCTTTCCCTAAAACCTAGAGGAATAAACCAGCTGTAGATCTTATTTCAAAGGGACTAAGGAATAGACTGCCTGCTTGGTTGCACTCCCAGCAGCTCCAAATCTCTGACTAACCATGGTTCCCACATAAGCCAGCAGAAACGTACTCACACTTGTTTCTACCACCATTCACCAAGCTGGAGAGAATGCCACAATTGTCCTTCTGCAGAAAGATTCACTGTCCCATGATGTGCCAGGCGCTTTATATTATTGTCTTATTTATGCTTTGTAACAGCCCCCTTTATAACAACATGGCAAAGTGCATTTTCTAAATGAGGAAGTGGAAGAAAGGAGAAGTTACATAATTTGCTTGAGGATGTCCCAACATGAAGTGATCTGGCTAGGACAGAACGAAGTCTAAGACCTGTGCCGTCTCCATGGCAGCAAGGGATATTCAAGACCCAAGAGAGATGGAATATTTCAAATGAATCCAAATGGGAGTTGGAGCCCCTCCTGCCTGACTTGTTCCTGGGAAGACCTGGAAAATCCCACCAGAGCTGTGCCTCTCCACACCACCTGCCATATTGATACCCCAGCTATCAGTGCTACCCCAAGAGCATCCTTGAAAGTGCCCCTGGATCCAGACTTCCCACCACACCCAATCCAGGACTTCCAGAAATTCAGTGCAGCCAGTTTCTCAAAGAAAGCCTCACATCTCAACCTAATACCTCGGGTACAGAGACTGCAGGACCGTTCTTGGAATTGGGGACAGATGCATAGCCTTGGCCCAACTACAGGCCCAGAGACTCATTTATTACTTTCCCATGGCTGTTACAACACATTACCACAAATTTAGATTTGTATGTACAGTAGGAAAGATTTAGGTTAGGTTAGACAATTGGAAGAACTTGCCCAAATAATATGGATTGAGTTAGACCATTAGATTAAAAAGAATGAGGCACCAAAACAGAATTGTCTTTCCTTGGAATCTTTCACAATACAAACCCAGGAGCTAACTAATGTTCACAAATTAACGTTCACAAACTGACCTGCGTCTTCTTCATTAGTGCTGTCATATCACTCATCCTTCCCGCAGCCCCAGGGACCTAGAATGGGGGAGAGGGCAGAGAGGGGAGCTGCCACTACCTCCCAGAAGGAGTCAAACCCCAGAGTCAGCTCCCAACCTGTGGTTCTCAAAACTCAGTGGGCATCAGAATCACCAGGAGGGCTTATTTAAAAACAGATTGCTGGCGCCAGCCTCCAAGTCTCTAATTCGGCAGGTAGGTCATGGTGGGATCTGAGAATTTGCGTTTCTAACCAATTTCCAGGTGATGCCGATGCTGCTGGTGGGGACCTCACTCTGGGACGTGTCAGTGTACTTACTGTGTATTGTACCCCGCCACCCTGTTCCTATATACACCTAAATTTAGAAGAGATCTGGGCTTCCTCCCACCCCTGTGGAATGTCCCGGGGTCTACAGGATGGCCAAGTGCATCTTCTCCAGTTTTTCTTAGAACAGTCTCTCGAGATCTTGCTGGAGCCTTTATCTTTCACAAAAGAGGCGCTGGCCCTCTCTCCCTGCCACAGATGAGATCAGGTCTTTTCTTTTCTCTGAAAAGACACTAATCTTGAGAGCTTGCAGAGGATGTGAGTCGCCTATTTACCAAGCCGCCACTGGCTTGGCACCGATGTTTGCTTAACCTTTGCTCAGCTGCCGCCTTCTGAGGATATTCTTGCCCCGCCCTTGGCCAGGCTCATGTTTTTCAAGTTCAGTCCTGAAATCCTCTTATTTACCAGTTTGAGGAATTTGGGTTTCTTTCCTGCACGTGCCTCTTTTGGACTCCCCACCTCTGCTGTTCTCCATCCCCCAGCGGCAGAGGGCCAGAGGACAGGGACGACCTGAAAAGGCTGTCCCAGCAGGGAGAGGCATTTTATCACTCTACAGTGCACTGCTGGCACCTGATGATAGCAACAATCCATATGCTTTATTACTGTTTTTAAATTCTCCACAGACAATGCACTCCCATCCCCTCCCCCTATGGTCTGCACCTGGGACAGATGGTTCCCACCCACCCACACCTTGGTACACCAAGGCCACACAGCGTAGCTATTCTAGAAGCCTTTGAGTTGAGCACCATCCTTAAAAGGACTGTTGTTACAAGGTTCCCTGGGAGCAGGAGTCAGGGTCTAGATACCAGTCCCCTCCTTGTCCCAGGAGACTTCATGCGGCTTCCCCTTTTCACCACCACCACCACCAACCTCCACAAGCGATCAGCCTCAGTGCCCCAGGTTCACGCTTATTCATGTCTGCTTGCTGTTCCCTTCTCTCCTCAGCCCACCACCCATCAAAACCTGCCCAACCTCCTGCCCATGTAACAAAATGATCTGACAAACTCATCCTCCCTAAGGCCTTCATGGAGAGGTAGAACTGCTCCCAGACCTTGCTGCACTTAAAATAACAGGCCTCCTGGGGCGCCTGGGTGGCTCAGACGGTTGGGCGTCCGACTCTTGGTTTCGGCTCAGGTCCTGATCTCACAGTTCATGGGTTCAAGCCCTGCGTCGGGCTCGGTGCTGATGGCTGAGTCTGCTTAGGATTCTCTCTTTCCCTCTCTCTGTCCCTCCCTCCACCCTCTCTCTCTCTCTCAAAATAAATAAATAAACATTTTTTTTAATAGCAAGATTCCTAGGTAGAAGGGTGTCTGTTTGCAAAAGATTATATTGGTAGTGGTGGCAATGAAGCATTTTGAGGCTTTAAGAAGGGTCAGTATGAAAAAAATAGCCTCTGAACAGGATGCTAGGATCACCTTGTGTATGTGAATTCTGAATGTCCTATGGTACCAGCCTTCTTTTAATATCCAAACAAAATGTCCTGAGCCCACATCCCATGGGAATACAGTACTCTCCTCAGGATTCTCAGGGGAGGGCATGTTGGGGGGCAGGGGGCGGAACTTGAGGTCTCCTAGCTACCCCACACTTAAGTTGTCCCTTCCACAGACTTCCTGGTCTGTAGTCGCCATCTTGCCTCCTGCCTCTGTGTTCTCCTCTGAACACCTGTATGTGTTCTCCTCCTAGGACATTACCCCCCCTTTCAATCCCATAGTCATACTGTTAGGGAAAGGTGGGGAAAAAAAACAGAAAAGAGCTTAAAATTGAATATTAGTTATCAGTGTTCTTAAAGTTGCTGTTCTATCCCCACCACTCTTGCCCTCTCGAGCTGAATCTCTCCTTGCTCATCTTCTCCCCATATTCCAGGTTCCAAATCCCTGTTTCTCCCTCTACCCTCAAACTGCCGAGGGAAAACTGAAGTTTCTGTTACTTTATTATACAGACATGTTTAAGTATGAGCTACCCCTTTCTAAGGACTTCAGGGCCTCTTCTACTCATCGGCTTAATAAGGTTTCCTTAACAAAGAACTGCCTTTCCCTGGCATGAAATCTTCTGTTCCCAGCACACAGGGAAGCTACAACGGTCATTTCTGTTTCGAAAGAGCAATTTTCCCTTCCCTGTTACATAGGCAATTTCCTCTTCTGCCTAGAGCCTCACTTTGATTCCTAAACCATAAGAAGTTTTCTTTGTGCCAATTCACTTTTTTCAATTACTTACATATATTTTTTCATAATTTCATAAAACCATGTCATATGTTATTGAAAATAAAGAACACAATCCCATCACCCTTACAGGCATCTGTATTTTCAAAGGCTCCATTTCAGTCTCTGTCTACCCAGGCATATTTTAAGGCATCTCTGTTTTCCTTGTCTGTTTTTTGATTTTACATACTACAAACAACTTTCTATGCCTTCAGTGCTATTTTTTTTAACAGTTGCAGAACATTCCACTGGGTTACTGCCCCACAGTTTAGCTACACATTCCCCATCACAAAAGCAGCGACTTTTGTCTTGTTCACTGATGTATCCCAAATAGTGGGAAACAGCGTTTAGCATGTAATAAGATCTCAGTAAATATTTGTTGAATTGAATGAATGAATGAATGAATGAATGGATGAATGAGACAGGTTGTTTCTAATTTCTTATTGCTATAGGCAGATGCAATAAACATCTTCATGCATACTACATTTGTCTTTAGCTTACTATTTCCCTGACATAATTGTTTCCCTGATATTAGAAACTGCTTTTAACCCATTAATAAAAAATAGTAGCAGCAGCAGCAGCAATGATTATAATAGCTAACATTTACTGAGCAGTTACTACATGCCAGGCTCTGTGCTAAGAACTTTATACCCAAATTGTCATGGACTCCTTACAACATCCTTATGAGAAAAGTACAAATTACCCTCATTTTACAGATGAAAAAGCAAAAGATTGTTACTTGCCCAAGATCACATAGCTTATACAGGGCAGAGATGGGATTTGAACTAAGGTCTATCCCACTCCACATTCTGAGGTCTTAACTATAATGACTTATAAGATCAAAGGGTATAAGTGAACTTATGACTCTTGGTACATGCCATGCTGCTTTCAGAAAGGACCATGGCCATACACCTTATATTAAGGTGTATCACTTACAAGGTGCATAGACTCCAGTTTTGTTTTTTATTCACTATGACAACCTTTACCTTTCAATTGTAATATTTAGTTCACTAATATTTAATGTAATAACTGGCTCATTTCTATTTAAATACCCTACCTTACTATTTGTCCAAACTGTTCTGTGTTCCTTCTCTCTTTTTTCTTGCCTTTTTTTTTTTTAACGTTTATTTATTTTTGAGACAGAGAGAGACAGAGCATGAATGGGGGAGGGTCAGAGAGAGAGGGAGACACAGAATCTGAAACAGGCTCCAGGCTCTGAGCGGTCAGCACAGAGCCCGATGTGGGGCTCAAACTCACGGACCGTGAGATCATGACCTGAGCTGAAGTCAGACGCTCAACCGACTGAGCCACCCAGGCGCCCCTCTTTTTTCTTGCCTTTATCCAGATTGGTTTTGTCTCTTTAAATTGCATCTTTCGGGGCACCTGGGTGGCGCAGTCAGTTAAGCGTCCGACTTCAGCCAGGTCACGATCTCGCGGTCCGTGAGTTCGAGCCCCGCGTCAGGCTCTGGGCTGATGGCTCAGAGCCTGGAGCCTGTTTCCGATTCTGTGTCTCCCTCTCTCTCTGCCCCTCCCCCGTTCATGCTCTGTCTCTCTCTGTCCCAAAAATAAACAAACATTGAAAAAAAAATTTAAAAAAAAATTGCATCTTTCCTTTCTACTAGCTGGGGGGGGGGGTATATATTCTTTTATTCTTTTTAGAGGTTATCGGAAAAGGGTCTTTATTATAAAATCTCCTGGCACTCAATAAATACAACTATTGGCACATTTTTTTGCTAGATACTCATTAATCAACCTAAATTAAATAATCTGCTAGAGCCCTCTTCTCCCTACACGACATTGTGGGTCATGCAGAATTCCCTATACACAGGTAGTGCCAACTTCTGGCTGTAAAATATTAAGCAGATCCTGTTGTCCTCAAAGGCGTTCAATCCAGTACAAACAAGCAGGTGAATCATTCAATACCCAAAATCAGATGGCCATCAGTGTAAGACACAACCTGAGCACAGGCTGATGGCAGAGATGACCTCAAACCCAGCCCATGCCATAGACAAGCCCAGCCTACCTCATGCTGCCCTCACAAACCTCAGAAGACCCTTTCTGGGAAATAGAACCATCCTCTAATGATCTGGTCCAAAATATCGTTCATCCTTGCAGAGGATATGGTAACCTTTTAATTATTCATTCGAATTGAGGGCATCCAAATATCCCTTATTCTTGGCTTTGGACTATAGTGTTTGTTTTTTTAACGTTTATTTATTATTGAGAGACAGAGAGAGACAGAGCGTGAGCAGGGGAGGGGCAGAGGGAGAGGGAGACAGAATGTAAAGCAGGCTCCAGGCTCTGAGCTGTCGGCACAGAGCCCGACGTGGGGCTCGAACTCATGAACCACGAGACCATGACCTGAGCTGAAGTCGGATGCTTAACCGACTAAGCCACCCCGGCGCCCCTGGACTATAGTTTTATATTTACATTTGAGATGTTCTCAAACTTTAACAATAAAATGAAGCCATGTTGAAAAGCGCTGGAGCAAAATAGGCTTGAAAATAGCCTAAGACTTTCATCCTCCCTCCAACCTGCTGCTAATACATTCAGCGTTTAGGGTGGGGTGCCGGTTGTCTAAGACCCCAGGGTATCTATGCATGCACTTCAGTAATAAAGTTGTCTAGGAATTCCTAAAAATGATCTCCCTATGACCACAGACACGAAAAGTGAGAATGGAAAACATCTCTAGCCGAGGAAGTGAGCTATTTCTGTTCCTTTAGAGTATGATTTTGAATCTGTTGACAAAGCTTTGCTGTCTTCTCTGGAGTCAGGAAAGGTCAGTTTGAGGTTAAGCCCAAGTGAATGGTCCATGATGAAATAAACACAGCACAACCCAGGGCTATGTACAATGTTATTCTTTTACCTTCTTCCTGGAATTTCAGAGGTTGTGCAAATGGAACACAGAAGTGGACAAAATAATGTAACAGTGCAAAATAATACCAGGGGTGAAATCTGCTTACTTGATGATTCAAAGAAATAAAATACACTTTAACTACGGATCTGTGCATCTCTGCTCCCTGCTCCCTGATAAGCGTCCCTTCCCCAAAAAAGGAAATCTTCCACTTTCTCTTACCTTTTCTTCCTTTCCTTAAGATTTTTGTTTCTAAAACTCTTTATCCCTCTCTCTCTTTCCTAGATACATACAGAGACAGAAAGTTAGGATGTTAGAACTGGGTGGGAGAGCTGAAAAATCAGCAAAGCCAGAGCTATTCAAACTTCTTTTAAACCAAAAGATATGATTATTTATTAAAACTTATTTGTAAGCTATGCTAGCTATGACTATAATAATGCTGTGTAACAAACCACTCTCCAAAACAAAATGCTTTTAACAACATTTATTCTCATGCTTACAGATTGCAGATTGAGGGTAATAAACGAGTGTAGGTGGGACTCAGGCTATGGTCAGGTTTGGGTCTGCTGCACAACTCTCTCTTTCTTTCTACTGTGACTACCTGTGGGCACATTCTCCTAGCAAATGAAAGAGCACAAGAGGCAAGACAAATCCTGCAAGTACATTTAAAACCTCTACCTATGTCACATCCTCTCATATTCCATTGGTCAGGGTAAATCTCATGGCCAAACCCAAAGTCAGTAGGACAGGAGAGTACAGTCTGCTGTAAGGAAGACAGGGCAGGGAGTGATGGTTAGCTGACCAATAATCCAATCTATCACAGAAACCAAACATATAAAATAGACATAGGTGATTCTTTGCTAGTTGAATGAGGGATGAAGGGAGCCTAGAGCCCATCCTGTTCCCCAACTCCAATGTCCCAATGAGTCCTCTGGCAATGCTGGGGACTTCAAAGAACATGGCATGAAATGCAAGGCAAACCCACTCACTTCAGAGACAAGAAAACTGAGGTGCAAACAATTCTAACAACTTGTCTACCATCTGAGAAGTATCAGGCATGAGACCACAAGTGAGAGGACCTTTTCTAGGAGTTTTCAAATCTGATGACAACTGGTCATTTTCCAGTCTCAAGTCATAGCTACAGAGATTACAACAGTTACATAGTTTACGATTTGTGTAAATTGCTTGCAGGTGGAGAAAATGTTCACAAACAAGGTAGCATAGCAAATGAGAAAAAGAGGGAGGGGCGAATACAGTTCTGACTACCAAATCCCAAACTATCCCAATCTCATTTCACAGTACAAAACTCAAAACCAGCTGCTTCCATTCCTGGCTACCCATCCATGATTTCACATGGGTTAGAGCAATGATGGAAAAAATAAGAGAGCACATGGCTGAGTTAAATTCTAAACGGATCTTTGGTGAAGGCAATTCTCAAATTCAAGAATAGAAACTATATGATAATTATATTTGTTGGTAAATGAAGCCTTCAGAAGCCAGAGTATTAGGAAGAGGGTAGAAGCTTTCCCAGGGCTGTAACTCCTGAGCACTTTAGAGTCACCAAGGGGATTGCCCACCATCTGAGGATTTGGCCACCAAAGAGACCTATAGGTCCAGCTAGAGGATTTAGCAGGAATAGGCGTCAGAAGTAGAGAGTAGGGTCAATACCAAGAAAAGAGCCATTCAAAGAGACACCAGGGCGAGGTCAGAGGCACACCAGAATCCCAAAGAGGGACAGGTGTCTTCAGCCTTACCCAGCCCCTGGGCAAAGTCAAGGATTAGTGGACGAGACGTGAGCCTTCAGTGCTTAGGGGGTAGAGGGGATGTCAAAGACTCCAGCTTCTGAGGATGAGATGAAATGGCCAGGCTATTCCTTGACCTGAGAGTATAAAGGGCTCTGGTGTCCAGTCTTCAGCTGCCCCTTGGCTCAGGTCTGGTTACCCTTGCCTCTTCCCACTTGAAATGTTAAAGGTGAGTGTCATGCACAGGCCATTCTGGGCGATGAAGCTTTTACTCCACCTGAGCTATGTGAGGCCCCCACCGTGGTGACCATGTCCCGTGTCACAAGAACTAAACAATGTCCCAGAGTTCCTTCCCTGTATGGCTCTGAATTCAGGCTGGCAACAAGAGAAATCTGCATGAGATTTGGAAGGCAGGGTGAAGCAGTGACCACCCCACTCGGGAGGTCTGATTAGGGCACCAGGCATAGCAGGAGCCCACACACGCTGTCTCAGACCTGCTGGCTCACCTGGGTGCTGTGGACACTGGCTGGGCCCACAGCATCTCCACTGCCCACTGGGTCTCCTCCAGCTTCTCTGGTTCCTGGTCCAGGTGCATGTGTGGCTCTGCAGTGATGGGCACCCACTTGTCCTGCAGGTCACCTGTGTTATCAAGATTGGAGGTGGTGAGAGTGAGAGGCAGGTTCCAGTCTGTTCTTGCTCTCCCCCACTTCATATCCAACTTTCCATCCCACGTGCAGGCCCTGCTGACCTGTAGAAACTTTAGGCCCAACATCAGACACGGAGGCAACAGCCTTGCATAGACTTTTCCACTGGCTTCCACATTGAGGAAGTCTAATCTCTATAATAAATCCCTTATTCCATGTCACCCAGAGTAGCTCTGCTTTCCTCACCAAATGCTAACTGATCCAACCGGCTATTGACATTGCCTCAGCAAATGCAAACAAAGATACTTCTGTTTGGCTCACCATGTGGTTCCTCTGAACAGAACATCGATACTTCCTCCAAGCTTCTGCTTTCTTGACTGAACTTTTATCACCACCAAACCATCATCACCACCATTATGGTCACCATCACCTCCACCACCCCCAAATGACCGTCGCTGCTACCACCATCACCATCACCACCACTCTTTGTTAGCAGGAAAAGAAGACATGGATTCAGACAAGACCCCCAGAGCCGCGCTGGGGTGGGAGTGGGAATGCCAACCACCTGGGTGGCAGCACTGACCCAAAACCTACCCGGGGTTCAGAGACAAAGTGGCCTTGCTTCTGTAGACCTCAAGTTCAGAGCCCCAGAGGAAAGCTTGCCCACTGAGTGAAGGTCAGAGATCAGGACGACAGAAATCCCGTTTGGCCTTCCAAGGACAGGCCAATGAGTTAAAAGAGGTGAGGGTCAGAAATGACCAGGGGAGGGGCCGCCTGGGTGGCTCAGTCGGTTAAGCGTCCGACTTCGGCTCAGGTCGTGATCTCATGGTTCGTGAGTTCGAGCCCCGCATCGGGCTCTGTGCTGACAGCTCAGAGCCTGGAGCCTGCTTTGGATTCTGTGTCTCCTTCTCTCTCTGACCCTCCCCTGCTCATGCTCTGTCTCTCTCTGTCTCAAAATAAATACAAACATTAAAAAATTAAAAAAAAAAAAAAAAAAAGAAATGACCAGGGGAAGCACCCACAATGACCACTCTTCATGCTTAAGCCAGAGTGGCTCTTAGCCCTCACTGCACATTAGAAGCATCTGGAGAGTTTTAAATGTATTAATCCCCAAGCTCCACACTCAAAACCTCTATTATCTCTTTAGCGCTCCCCAGTTCATCCTGAAGTGTGAAAAGGATTGAGAAGCAATGCATTAAACCAGAACAACACTAAGTTCATGACTTCCTTCCATGTGTGTCCCGGGAGTTACCTCACACTCCGGGATGACTTAGTTGGGCTCTTGAATTAGGTTACTCTGGATGCTAGATGGTGGTACAGCAGAGGAGAGAAAAGGATCCTCCCTAGAATGGAGAAAAAGATGAGCCTAAGTTTCAATGGAAAATTTACCTGCTTCTTATTCTGGGGTGGAAGAACTAGAGAATTAATCTATAAACGGAAGCAGTAAGAAAAGGAACATAATCCGGAGAAGACCCCTGCAGCTAGAGTAAGGTGCTTATCCTTGTAATTGTCCTTGTCCTCAGCCTCAAGGTGAATTTGACTTATTTTCTACCATGTCCAAGGCTTAAGGTAACAAGAGAATTTATAAGCAACAATAGCAATTGTTAACATTTGCCAAACACTTACCATGTGCCCAGCACCATGCGAAGTTCTTTACGTGGAATAACTCTTTTAATGCTTAAAGCAAGTCTATGTGGTGGGTGTTAACATTTTCCCCATCATACAGGTGAACAGAAACTGAGGTACAGAGAGGCCGAAGAAGTTGCCCAAGTTCACACAATTGTCAGAGCTGCGATGGTATCCCAGGAATATTCCTCCAGAGTTCACACTCCTAACACCACACTATATAGCCTCTCAGTCCCCATGTGCCCTGGGGTAGGTAATATTCTCCCCACGTTACAGGTGGGGAGACTGAGGTTGAGTAATTTTCTCATGCTGCCACATTTCCCCACTAGCACAGCCTGGACTTGGAACCTCCAAGTAGAATATACCAGAGGGGCTTAGGACAGTTAGGCCCAGAGGCGGGAAGATATCTCTAAATGCCCATCTCTTCCCAACACCACTCCATCCTGCACACTCAGAAGCTACACATGCAATCATCTTTCAAAAGAACTGCATTCAAAAAAATCCACCCACGACCCAAACCAGCACTGGCATGCACGTCGAGTCTGAAAACGGCACGTAAATAGAAGGAAAGGGTGAATCCAGACGCGCTCTAGGTTGGGCAAAACATCTCAAATTATTTGTTTCTAACATTTTGCAATTGGCAAGACCCAAACCACATTTTTCCAAGCATTCTCTTCTCCACCCCAACCCCACCCCCACTGCCCCGCTTTACATTGTAAGCCCGTGTGTATTTCCCCAAAAATGTAATCCATATGTGTCTGATCCGTTTACACTTAACTCATCAACTTGTAGTTTGCTGGGAGTTCTTTGCTGCCCATGAAGCCTTCTGAGACCGTCTGTGAGGACTTCAAAAGGCTCCTTCAGGCTCTTTTCTTAGAAATAGGAAGCTACATTTAGCTAAGGGCAAGTAGAACTGAAAATGTCAATAGGAAGGAAGAGGTTCTAGGACCAAAAAGTTTATTCTTATTTTCCACAAGGCAGAAAAGCAAGGAGAGGCCCCCGAGGTAGTACATCAAGGTCCTAGAAACTTGCTCTGGTTGGAACACCAAGGCCAGGGGTGGGTCCAATTTTGTTTTCAGCCACATTCACAGTCCCTCTGCTGCCACGGCCCCCACAGTGGCTCTGGAATGTAATGGAGAGCCAGAAGCACGTCCCTGACCTGGGTCACCAGTGATCCTGATGGTATCAACTACTTTGGTGGAACTAAACCCCATATACTGGGTTTCTACCTTGGCAGCCAAAGATCTTGCAAGTTCTGTTTTTCTAACTGCCTTAAACGCACACACACACATATAGACAACCAACCAAACACTTCTCAAAACAAACCATTACATCTGATATGCTTTAACTCATCCATGTTTTTTGGCTTTAGCAAAAGGTTCTAGTTTGGGGTTTGTTTTTTTTTTAATTGCTTAAGTTCAGCTAACTTGTGTCCTTCGGGAAAACTGATCTATGTAAATGTGATTTAACTAAAGGGGTTTGAGCCATTCACATGTGTTTTACATTTTCTAATCATCCTGAGCTCTGTACATAGTGAGCAGACTGAAAAATGATGGTGGTCTCATTTCAACATCAATTTTTAGCCAATCTATCTCCCAAGAATGCCGAAAGACGGCTGGAGAGAATCTCACTTCCTATTTCCAGACAATCAGAAGCTGATATTTATGGAAACCCTGGAAGTGTGTGAAGTTGATTGGACGGGTAGAAGACTCATCAGAAGACAGCAATTCTTTACAATGTCTACATTCTTAAAATTGGCCAAAACTTCAGCAAAGATTCACTTGAACTATTCTATTTCCCTGATTAAATTCAACAAACATTTAAGAAATGCCTACTGTATTAGTTTTCTATTGTTGCATAACAAATTACCACAACTTTAGTGGCTGAAAACAACATACATTTACTACCTCATAGTTTCCATGGGTCAGGAGTCTGCGCATGGCTAAACTGGGTCTCTGCTCAGGCTCTCATAAGGTTGCAATTAAGGTGTCAGTCAGGCTACATTCCCATCCGGAGGCTTGACTAAGGAACCATCTACTTCCAAGTTCATTTGACTTGTTGGCAGAATTCACTTCCTTGTGGCTACATAGCAGAGCTCCCCATATTCTTGAGAGTTGTCGGTCATGAACTGCTCTCAACTCACAGAGGCCACTTCAGGTCCTTGTTGTGTGGGTCCTTGCTCTTAAAACATGGATGTTGACTTCTTCGAATCCAGAAGGGGAATCTTTTCCTTTGGGAAAGTCTAGGCTGGTTTAAAGGTCTTTCACCTGATTAAGGCAGGCCCACCAGGATAACCTCCATTTAGGTTAACTCTAAATCGACTGATTTGGAAACTTCAGTATATCTGCAAAATCCCTTTCCTTAATCATATAATGTAACCTACTCAGGGGAGCAACACCCTTCATATTCACAGGTCCCATTCACATTCAAGGAGGTGTGTATACCAGGAAGGTGGGAAGCTTGGGGGCCTTGGGAATCTTAGAAGACCCTTGTACATATACCTGTACAAGGGCATGGTGATCTATAAGTTATGAATCCTACCTTCATGAAACTCATACCCTATTCAGGGCAGTGGATACGCAACAAATAATTACTTCATGAGATATTTTCTGTAATAGAGGGATGTTCTGTGTTCAGAAAAGCACAAAAATGGTCACAGAGAAACTGGGATTTGTGAGATAAATAGGAGTTCAGCAGGCAGGCAAGTATGGGAAAGGGGCATTTACATGGGGTTGGCTTGAAACAATATGGTGTGATTAACAGTTATAAGGAATTGGATTTTGCTAACAGCTAAAGCAAATGTGCTGAGCATTTTTATTTGCTTTATTTGGACTTATCTTCTTAAAATAAAAAGAAAGGAAATGAATTGCTTTAAAGCCTGGCTGATGGACCACACGTATGCGTGTGTGAGATTTGCTGCATGACTCACCTATTTACAGCCACCATGAAAATAAAACCGAGGGGGGAATGTATAACCAATTAACACTCCAACTGCTATGGGCTGAATGTTTGTGTACCCTCAAAATTCATATATTTATGCCCTAGTCTTCAGCATGATGGTATTTGGAGGTGGGTTCTTTGAGAAGTAATTAAGTCATGAGGGTAGAGCCCTCGTGGTGGGATAATAAAATCCTTTCTCAATAAGAAACATGTGGGGCACTGGGTGGCTCAGTCGGTTAAGCATCTGACTCTTGACTTTGGTTTGGGTCATGACCTCATGATTCGTGGGTCCGAGCCTCAAGCCTGGGATTCTCTCTCTCCCTCTCTCTCTGCCCCTCCCCCGTTCACACACGCTCCGGCATGCTCACTCTCGCTCTCTCTCTCTCTATCAAAAATAAATAAGCAAACATTTAAAATTTGAAAAAAATAAAAAGAAAGATGAGTGAAATGATCTCTCCACCATGTGAGGATACAGTGGGAAGGCAGCCATCTGTAAACCAGGAAGCGGGCTCTTGCTAGGACCCAACCATGCTGGCACTGTGATCTGACTCGCAGTCTCCAGAACTGTGAGAATCGAATGTGTGTTGTTGAAGCCACCCAGCCTGGGGTATCTTGTTACGGCAGCCTGAACTGACGAAGGTACCAGCCCTATGAGAAAATATGCTTCTGGGTCCCCTTTGGACAGGGTAGACCTTTTACAATCAGAAGCTTCCCTTGAATTGGTGTTTCATTCCAGAAAGGTGGATAAGCCCACCCCTACAAACTTAACAACGGGGAAAGCCAAGGAATTTCTGTAACCCACAGCGCAAAGGACAGCAACTGAGGCTGGCCATGAAGTCAGACCAATCCCAGCACCTGAGGACCTGTACCCCATATCCTGGTACTTTCACAACTTGAAACAGGATTCACTTTTGAAGCCTGAAGCCTCTGACTCCTCCACCACATTATATAAACGCAGGCCAGAAAGAAAATGCCTCTAAAAAACACAGGAGTTTCTATGTCAACTCCAAAATACCTCCTGAGCCACTAGGAAGATGACAATACTACAGAGGAAATGCAACCATCATGCAGGTGGTTTGGTCCACGTGTTTCATTTCCATTGTCAAGTGCAACCGCGGGATACTATTTCCTGGTTACTCAGCACCACTCAGGTTGGAAAGCCCTATGGTAGGGATGCCTGGGTGGCTCAGTCGCTTAAGCGTCTGACTTCAGCTTAGGTCTGATCTCACGGTTCATGAGTTCGAGCCCCGTGTTGGGCTCTGTGCTGACAGCTCAGATCCTGGAGCCTGCTTCGGATCCTGTGTCTCCCTCTCTCTCTGCCCCTCCCCCACTCACACTCTGTGTGTGTGTGTGTGTGTGTGTGTGTGTGTGTGTGTCTCAAAAATAAATAAGTATTTTTTAAAAAAATGTGAAAAGCCCTATGGCAGAGGGAGCTACTGAGATACATTAGGAGATGTGCACTCCAGTTTCAATTCAACGTGTTCTTCCATATACCCAGGATTGGTGGAGGACAAATTTTCCACTCACAGGGATAAATGGGTTTTCCAGACAACTGAAAATCTTGCTAGCCACAGGATGCTTGCACATTATTGTTTCAATATTGGAAATTCTCCTAAGATACTGGCATATATTAAGAGCACAGGCCCTGGAGCCAGGATGCCTGGGTTTGAATCCCAGCTCCACCACATGCTCACTGTCTGACACTGGGCAAGGGGACTAACTTCTCTGCATCTCCGGGGACGGTCCCTAGTTCATAAATAGTGGTGAGGGTTAAATAAGTTAACTACACAAAGACATTCACGTACCTGGCACATAATAAACATCTCAATAAGTTGTTACTATAAGACAGAATGTACAATATAAAAGATAAGTGAGGCTCTTTCTCAGGGTCATTTTCATAAACACTAAGCAAAATACTATATATATATATATATATATATATATATATATATATGTACATATTATATATATGTCCGCTCTTGCTAAATATATGTAAATACATACCCATATATAAATATATGCACAAATATATAAAAACATGCCTTTGTGACCCACTGAAACGTATTAGGAAGATGACATTTACCCTAAATGACCTCAGAAGGTGGTTTTTAATGCCTTGTGTTTGTCTTTTTAAAACATTCTTGCCTTCTCTCATTGGTCTCACTGCTAGCCACAGTCATGTTCTGGCTGTCTGTCTTCCTCCTCTGAGTTGTTCTATTCTTCCATGACTGGGAAACCAGATTACAAAGTTTGCTATAACTGTGAGTAGAAAAAGAGCACAGAGATTTGAATAGCAGTCCTACAGGCTCCTTTATGAACCAAATGTATGGGCTTGAAACTGGGCATTGTGTCATGTATTTTGACTGATCAGAGGATAGCCTCTTGCTTACTTTCTTTCAGGATCTTGAACATATCCTGAATCTGTGGTTTTCAGCCACTCCCAGAGGGCCTTCATGCCCTGTGAGCGCATCTCAGGGGCCTCCTTGGTGGGGGGAGGAAACAGGCAAAGAGATGTTTACCCAGTAAGGCTCCGAGCCCTCCACTCCCACTTCAACCAGACAAGTTCTGATATATGTTTTATGTAATGGAGCTCTGCATACAGGACCATTTGAAAAGAAGGTTCCGCTGCTAAATCCATAAATAAAGTGACAGCTACTGTTCTACAGTCATGTTTGCCAGATAAATGACATCGGGACATACACTCTTTTCTGTATGTTTGAAATATCTCAAATGTAAAAAAAAAGAGGGAGAGCCACAAGTCAAACCATCCCTGGGAATTAAGCATAACAAGAATTCATACATGATATATGAGACTAGACAGCTACAGAAAGCATTTCCAAATAAGCCACCATAAGTATGATTTGTAAAAAAAAAACAAAAAAACAAAAAAATTTAATGAGATTAGGCTAACCTCATGTCTCACCAGAGACTCACCAAGTTAAATGTAAATAAATGTAAAACAAGTTACAATTTTGAGAAATCTAAAATGTTAATGATAGATATATATCGATGTGAGTGAGTTGCATGGTTGGGAAAAGCAGAATGGGTCACAATGATTTGTCAATGTTTCTCCAGAACTCACCAAAAGAGATTCCAAAGGCTGACGCCATGTTTCTATTCAGAAAAATCCTTAAAAGTGAAGACGGACACATTAGCATGATGTAACTGACCTTTCAGCAACATCAAACTCCCTCTTGTTCAAACTCTATCCTTGCTAACTGTATCATTTAGGACTGTTTTGGCTGCAAAAAACATAAAACACAAAAGAGACTTTTTTAAAAGCTTAACCAAGATCAAAATGTATTTCTCTCTCACAGTCTGGAGGTAGTTAGCCCTGGGCTGGCACAACACTCTACGATTTCAGGGATCGAGGCTTCTTCTACCTATTGCTCTGCCCCAGGTGGCTTCCATTTTTAAGACCCCTTCTGATCCAAAATGGCTGCTAGAGCTCCAGACATTATGACTGTGTGCCAGACAGCAGGAAGGAGGAAGAAGAGAAGGGAACTGCCCTTCCTTTAAGAAGACTTTTTAAAGTTTCACATACCCCTCCTGTTTACATCATATTGGTCACAACTTAGTAGTAAAACCACACTTAGCTGCACAGAAGGCTGGGAAATGTAGTCTTTATCCCAGACAATTCTGTGTCAAATTAGGCATTCCATTTCTATGAAAAAAAGGGAGAACAGGTACTGGAAGACAATAAAAGTCTCTACCGTGCCAACTCACCTCCCGATTTCTATTTTGACTTCCTAAGTGGACTATTCAACTGAAATAGAGTGGTATCCCCATTATTCACTCTTCCCCCAATTACACTTTCAAAATTAATTTTCAATTCAACGTAATGCCACAAACATTTGTTAAATACCTACTGTGAATGGAATGGAATACTATTGGAATATGGAATACTATTCAGCAATAAAAAGGAACAAATTATTAATATATGGAACAACATCAATGAATCTCAAAATGATTATGCTGATTGAAAACAGCCAGACAACAAAGAATAAAAATGTTATATTCCACTTATATAAAATTCTAGAAAATACTAACTAATTTACAATGGCGGAAAGCAGAACCTTGGTTGTCTGGGAACAGTGGGAGGAAGGGAAGAAGAATTGCAAAGGAAACTTTGGGAGCAATGGATATGTTCAGCATTTTGATTGTGGTGATAGTTTCATGGGTGTATATATGTATCAAAACTCATCAAATGGAAAACTTTAAAAACGTGCAGTTGATTCTACATCACTTATACTTCAATAAAGCTATAAAACACTTTAAAAAAAGAATCTATTACATGCCTGACACTATGCTAGGCACTGAGGATACAAAAAAAGCTATGATTTCTGTCCCCAAGTACTCACAGTACAGTGCATTGTTTTGATGAATAAAATAGGCTTATGGGTGAAGATGGGGTGAGTGGCTCCCCCAACACCTGATTTAGTCTTCAATAAATGGACAAAAGCAAGGCACTCAGTCTACAACTGAGTATAAGATCCTGTCCCATGTGTCCAATGAACCCCCAGAGCTCAGCCTGAAGCCCATGAGTTTTAACCACTTTATAGTAAGGAGCTATGTACATGTACATGCCATCCTTTCAATCTATTTCTACATACGGCTCTGGATACATATAAGGAATAATATTAGTACTTTAAAAGCCCCAAAGTTAATTGTGTCTTTTCTGCTTTTAGAAATGAAATCCAAAGGCATGCTTTCTTCACTTTTCACATCTGTGTTGCAGAGCCAGCAAGGATCACATGACAAAGACAAGTAGTTGGCACAAAGGAATCTTTAGAAGGAATAGTCTAGCAAGACAGATACTTAGAAACTGTTTCCAATGACCACGACTTCTCATGTCTTGACATCTCTTGGTGATGCTGTTGTAGGGTGGGTAACATTGCAAGAGTGCACAGTTAAGGTCTGGAACTGTCAGATGTTGGCTCACGGGCAAATATTATCTATCAAATTCCTTATTTTCTCCTCAATTTTGCACCCCCCCCCCTCCAGTTCCTAGGGCTTTTGAAGGTCATTAGGACCTTTCCTTAGAACTGAAAACTATTGCTCCTACCTTTTCTACTTTGAGAAAAAAAAAACTCATAAAAGAACAGTGGCGGCCAGGGTTTGGGAGGGGGAATGATAGATGAATAGGACAGGTGAAATAGAGTGGTATACCCATTATTCTCTCTTCACACAGAGTACAGAGGATTTTTATGCCAATGAAGATACTCCGTATGATACCATAATGACAGTTACATGTCATTATACATTTTTCCAAATCTATAAATTTTATACTACCAAGAACAAGCTATAAACTATAGACTCTGGGTGATGATGTTGTGGCAATGTAGCTACATTAGTTGCAACAAATACACCACTCTGGTGTGAGTGTTGGTAATGGGGAAGGCTACACATGTGTTGGGGTAGGGGGTATATGCAAAATCTCTTTACCTCCATATCAATTTTTTTTGTGAACCTAAAACTGGTCTAAAAATATAAAGTCCGAATAAAAAAATCAACATGCAAAATGGTAATCAACCTCATTAGAGTTGTATAAATTCTAATAAAAAATAAATAAAAGAGAGATTTCTTCCTAATATATTAACTTTTTAATTACAATAATCAAGATACTTCTATACAGTAGGTAGGGGTGTATATTGGCATGTTACTCTGGACAGTAATTTGGCAAGATATACAATGAGCCTTGTGTAAAGTTCCTGACAAGGTATGCATAAAACATTTCCAAAAGATGATACAGTAAAGTGTTAATTGGTCTTTAAAAAAGTTATCAGTTGCTGAGTAGATAGCTTCTTCATTAAAAAAAATAACAAGATTAGATCAATTCACGAGCCATGCCAAATAAAGAAAATTTTCTTCCCATCGTACATGAGGCCTTTACTGGTGGGGCAGCCCTGAGCAGGGTGTGCCCTACAGAGTCACATCAAATCCTGCCCACAACCCAAAACACCTCCCCCTTCTATCCCTAACCACCCCTAACACTACTGTACTAGTGACCTCTTTAGATTAAGATGCTGAAGCTGAATTGTCCTCTGGGAAAAGAAAGCAAAAATCCAACTGGCCCACACTGCCCAGAAGTCGGGAAGGACAGTGTAAGGCAACCCCATGGGGTTGGTTTGCATGATCACCTTGGACCTGGTGGGAAAGGAGCAAAGGACAAGGTGAGATGACTGAGGTGATGACAATGAACTTTGGTTATGGGAAATTTTCTTGAAGGCCAGTACTTCATATTGTAAAAAAACTAATCTGGAGTGAAGCGATGAATTATTCCATACAAAATCACCAAATCTTAATTCTTTTCAAATGTTGATGTGTTCTCAAAGATCCACAATTCAAAGCACTCCTTTCATTTTTATTCAATCTCCTAATAAAAGCAGACTCCTTGTCCTCATTAAGTTCAATTTATTGGCACTTGAAATGTATTGACTTACTAGTATATGATTGCCCTAATTTCACTGGAAGTTCCAAAGCCAAGGAACTCTGCTGATGAAAATAATCCCTCCCTAACACTTCCTTTCTCACCGGGCACTTCTGTGCATTGAAAACACATTTTCAGTGCTAACTAGGAAGGGCTTTCTTAGTTCATATCACATTAATCTTGCAGCCTTAACATTTTTACTGAAAGTCTGTTTCTTCTACAAGTCCTTTTCTTAAATCACTTTCAGAATGGCCTGAGATACTTCATCAATGAGAAGGCAGATGTGGAAGGAAGGAGAGAGAAATCAGTGACAATCTTCAACGTTTGTTCTCTAATGACAGGCAGCTCCTGAATAGAACGTTTGAATCAACTACTCCCTTCTGAAGCTGATGGGAATTTAATTCTGCCTGAAACAGAAGTCCCTCATCACGATGTGGTTTGCCTGAGCAGATATTTAGGGGCAGGGGGAGGAAGGTTTGGGACAAGGAGATGTCAAATATGGCCATCAAAACCTAACATTGTAAAGCCTACCTGTAAGACACTCATAGCTGCAAGTTGGTGTCAGTTCCAATTCCTAGCATGTCACAGAGGCTTTTACCACATCACCCTCGCAAGCACATCCACAGCTTGCTTTATGCCCTTGGACAAGCCACTGCTCACCTCTGAGTGTCCATTCTCATCCATATCAAGACAAGCCTGGACAAGGGGACAGTCCATTGTAATCTATTCTGTTCTTGAATCCAGTACATGGAATTATCTTCATCCTCCCCTAGTGGCCATGCTTTGTCTTGGTGCCTTAATTCTTCGTGGCATCACTCTTCTTAAGACTCCTCAAGGAAGCATAGCCTGATTTTTTTAAATACCACATCCAAAAGGCAGAGAGAGAACTTCTTCAGGTGCATGTTAAGGATGGTTCATGGAGAACAGTTGGTGAAAGTCTACTATCCGCTGAACGGATCTTCTAAACACCATCCACGCAGAGTGGCCCAGAGCTGGGGATCAATTTTGCCCCTCAGGGCACATCTGGCAACCTCTGGAGACATTTTTGCCATAACTTGGGTGGGGAGGGGGATATTTTTATCATCTAGTAGGTAGAAGCCAGAGATGAAGCTAAACACCGTGGAGTGCACAAGACAGCCACCAACAACAAAGAATTATCCAGCCCAAAGTGTCAACAATACCAAGGTTGAGAACCCCTGGCGTAGTCCACAGAATCAGTACTATTTGGTGCAGCCAGCTCCCCAGAGTTGATCGTATGCATCTTTTTCCAGTTCCTCATTCGTAAGATAACTTTAGCAGCTTGAAATTGACCATTGGGGGAGTACTTACACCACAGACATCAGCACACTCCACAAAGCAAGGCAATTCTATTTCTGAAAGCCAGCTGTTAGGATAACTTTTTTTTTTAATTTATTCTTTTTTTTTAGTAATCTCTACACCCAACATGGGGCTCAAACTCACGACCCCGAGATCAAGTCGTATGCTCTTCTGACTGAGCCAGTCAGGCGCCCCAGGCTGAGATCCAGCTGTTAAACAGCTGCCAACACACCGCTACTCAGAACCAACACATGATATACCTGATTCAAAACTCAAAGGTGGGGTGCCTAGGTCACTCAGTCAGTCAGTGACTCTTGATTTCAGGTCAGGTCATGATCCTAGGGTCATGAGATCAAGCCATGCATTGGGCTCTGCACTGAGCATGGAGCCTGCTTGGGATTCTCTCTCTCACTCTCGCTCTCTCTCTCTCTCTCTCTCTCTCTACCCCTCTCATCCTCCCCCTACCCCCACCCACATTCACATGTGTGTGCGTGCTCTCAAAAGAAAACAAAACAAAACTCAAAAGCACTTTCAGCAAGAAGGCTGCATTGTGGAAAACTAGAGATGATTTTACATATGGGCAAAGAGTCTGACCTCATAGCACCACCATGCCAAGAGCAACAAAGAAGAAAGGAACAGTACAAGGAACACTGTGAGCAGGTATTGGAAGTCTCTCATGTCTTGTTGTTTTGTTTGCTTATTCATATACACCCTGCCTTCTTTGGGGAAGCATTTGAGGGGACCATTTAGGGAATAAGCAATATGCTTGTTTATTAAAATCCTCAGAAGAGGGGCGCCTAAGTGGCTCAGTCAGTTAAGCATCCGACTTCAGTTCAGGTCATGATCTCGCAGTTTGTGGGTTGGAGACCCGCATCTGGCCCTGTGTTGACAGCTCGGAGTCTGGAGCCTGCTTCAGATGCTGTGTCTCCCACTCTCTCTGCCCCTCCCCCACTCATGCTCTGTCTCTCTCACTCTCAAAAATGAATAAATGTTAAAAAACATTTTTTTTAATCCTCAGAAGAAATGTAAGATGGAACGATAATAATTCAATACACTTTATTTTGAAAACTTGGACGTACAAAAATAAAGATCAACACACAACAGGTGCAAAGCCTGAGAAGCAAGCAAGTCAGTTTTTCCAGACTCAGCAAACTGAGAGATGTATTTTCCTGGCGGGTCCTGGAAGTCAGTAAAGCTGGACTCCACTAGATCCCCCCACGAGGGACTCTGGGGCCAACCACTGCGGTTCGTAAAGGGCTTCACCCAGACGGTGGACACCCTACAAAAACTCAAGCCACATTGGAAGGAAACCCTTTCCCGAGTTTGCTCTTTATTGCTGTCTTGATATTTGCCTCTGGTTGCTATGACAAAATCTGGCATTGGAATTTTTCTGGGAACAAATAGGAAATAGTTGTGGGAGGAGATTCAAGACCCAACGCACATTTAGGTTTGGTTATAAACACTCATGGTAAAATACGGCAATGACTCATTAAACCCCCCCAAAAAGGAAACCCCAAAATATTTTTAAGCCCCATTCAGCATGACTTTGTTCCAGAGGTGACCAGCTAGAAGCTCTTTGTTCTAGACAAGGTCACCAGCTAAACAAACTAATAGGGGAGACTACTGACCAGTTGAGGTATTGGTCACCCTATGCCAAGTCACCCTCTGCTTTCAGTGTGCTTGGTTTCTGGAGCTGAAAGTGCTAACCCCACACAGTAGAAATTTTCCATTTGCTAGAGTTTAATTATTTTGTCCAGCCTCACAGAAGAGAAAACCAGGGCTGCAGCCATTTAAACTCTGGCAGCGAGGGTCTGGGAAATCTTACGAGAGCATTCAGGCCCAGGACCTGCCTTGGATCCAGATGGGCTGGGGGTCTCTTTGTCTTTGTATATGTTTATCTAAGGCTTCTGTATCTAAAATTTTTTTTCTGAATCTCCACTTTTGACCTAAGCCCAATTAATCTCTCGGTTAACATCCACTAACTTGTCTTCTAGAGCCAGCCTTATACGTGAGAAGAGGCATCTGCCACCATACAGAGTGCTCTGAGGAGAGTGTGGAAGCTTCTAGAGCCAGCCTTATATGTGAGAAGAGGCACCTGCCACCATACAGAGTGCTCTGAGGAGAGTGTGGAAGCCCACTTCACCCCATGTGGGCTGGTAGGCACGACCAGGCGTCCATAGCATGGAAGGCTGCCATCAAACACAAAGGATGTGGGGAGATGTACTGAAGAAATACCCTACTGATCCTTCAAATGGCCATCTGGCTCCAACCTATCTTTCCCATCCTATCCCCATATGCTCCCGAATGAACATACACCACTCCAGATAGGGTCCTATCCCACCACCTCTTCCATCTGCCACAAATGCCTCAGAAATAATGATTAAAACACAGTTCCACATACGGCGATTTTTATCTCTCAGAATTTCTCTAAAGGGAAAACAGATCTATTTGGATGAAATAGTGAAGCAAGCTAGTTGGAGAGGACAGGCAAGATCTCTAGGGTTGTTCCAATAGCAAACAGTGGTCATTGGACTACTATTCATAAAATAAGGAAGGAGGGAAAAGCCGAGAGGTGACAGGAGGCTGGGCCTGTGTGGGAGGGACTAAAGAGTATTAACTGTGAGACTATCTAGTGCTTGCCTCTACCTGGCACTGTTCCGACCTCTCTATATGTATCACTCACTTAACGCTACCAACAACCCTAACAAGTAATTAGTAATATTATTCCTATTTCACAGATGGGGAAACAAAGGCCCAGAGTGGTTCAGTAAGTTGCCCAATGTCACTGGGCTAGGGGACGGCGGAGCTAGTGAGCAGCAGTCTGCAGCCTGGCTGTAGTTCTGTGCTTTGAACCCTCTATGCAACTGCCCTGGTGCGTAAGCCTCTGGTCACAGTTAAGGAAGGACAACAAAGCAGGAAGCTACAAGGATTTCACCAAATATAAGAAACCCTACTATTTTATGTATTGCCATGACAATGTGCCAATTATACTATGACACACCATCACAGTAAGGCAGATTCTGATTCAGAGATATCAAATGTTCAAATGTGAAAAAGGTGCATCTTAGATATAAAATACAGTATTGAAGGGGGATTATACACATGTTTGCTGCAGAATATGCAGTGACATCTCCTCCATCTCTCCTTGAAATCCCCAGTGAAGCCCACCTTTCTCATTAATGCTCTTGTGGATACAGATTCTTGGGGGGAGGCAGCGGCAGGGAAAACCCGTAAAGATGCCATGTGTGTAGGTGTGTGTGCATTCACGGGCATGACGCGCAGGTGCACCCATGCCTGCAGGCGTCGGGGAACACATGCAGGGCAAAGACAATTTTAGCGAGTTCAAAAGTATCCTGCATTTAGCGACACAAAGAAAATATAGCTTCATTATTTTCTATAATTGATCTAATCCTTTTCCCCGAGCCCTTCACCTTACTATGTAGGGAGGGAAATTAAAACAGCAGCCAGCCAATCATTTAAACAGTCTCCTAGATATTTCAATCTTGCAGTTTTCCTCCCCCACTTTCCCTTTTCTCTCCAAGGTGGCCCCTGGGGGAAGAGTTTACTTTACCTGGTGCTGGCATGAAAGGGGACGGAGGTCCTCGACCCACATGATTCATACGCGCAGGTCCCTGTGCCATCCTCCGGATCCTCCCTGGAAGGCCTGCATGCTGAAGTCGGTGGCTGGTAGGGTCTGCAATGGGCCGTCCTTGCAGGGCCCTGCTGCCTGAGCTCCACTCCGTCCTCACAGAAGCCATACACCGCCTGAGGTCCAGCTACGTTTCCCATGTGATCTCCAGCCTGGGAGTCCCCACGGTGGCAACGCCTTGGGGAGTCCGTCAGTTGGGGCTCCTCACGGCACTCACATCACTCTTGTTCAATGAGCCTCGGTGTGACTGCGGAATCCTTCCCGTTGCCGCCCAATACGTCAGCATATTAAATAAGCTCTCACCATCCTGGATCTACTGGTGATTCCCTAAGAGGCACACCTGTTGGCCATTACCTGCACCCAGGAGAGAGTAATCGCCTGAAGGGGGAACACAAACGTTAGACAGACATGTAATCAGTACTGGCTGAATTAATAAAGATCTTTATCACCTACTGAACATGTGAGCATGGGTCCTAGTCCTAATTCTAGTAAACATTAAACCATCTATCTTCCCTGAGGGAGAGAGGGGAATGCATGCCGCATGCACATGTGCTGGTCGGGTCAGGTCTGCTGCTGACCTCACCCCCCCAAGGATAACCTGACCCAGTGGAAGCAAGCGTGGCATATGTGGGTATGTCCGGAGTTTGCCCAGAACTTTGGGCTGCCATGGCTGAGAGGCTGAAGATCTGATACTGAAATCTCATCCATTTCATCTGGATGAACCCACCAAGATGTCAAGATGGAGCTCCAGGCAGCACGTGGTCCCCTCTGTAGACTAGAGCTGCCGGACATGGAGAAGCCTGTCCGGGCCAGACAGCAGCCCCCGGCTCTTTCTCCACAGTCCGGCTCTTCCTCTTCCCAGAATATCTATCATCCGTCACCTCAACTGACCCTTTCCTCTGTCCAATGAGTGGAGTGTTTGAATTCCACATTTTCCTTTGAAAAAAAAAAGAAAAAAACCTTCAGAAGGCCAAATCAAAAAAAAAAAAAAAAAAGTGTGAAAGTGAGCTCTAAAAAAGAGGACACAGGGGAGTAGTATTGCCCCCGTCTCTCAGGAAACAGGGCTCTCTGGACCCTACACCTCCAGCCCTCCACTGGCTGTGCCCCTTTTCTGCCCAAGGGGTCCCAAGCCCACTTCCAGAGCCTTCCTACACCCGTTCTCTCAAGAGCAGGCCACATCTCCAGTGCACACACCACTAAGCCCAAGAACCAAGAAGTGGCCAAAGGGTGGCTCTTTGCCACCATCCATCAAGGATGGAGCTTGGACGTGCAGGCTGGGATGTCTACATGTGTGTGCATGCCGCACCTCTCGTGAGGGGCTGCCAGGGAAGGGAGGGAGGCCACAGGCAGTGGGTACAGAGTCCACAAGCCCGGAGCCACCGCACTCCTGCATGGCACTCCCGGAGCCTCCAAATTCTTGATTCAAATCTGCCCTCTGTGCAGGTATATTTGTCAACGCAAAAGGATGGAACATAATTTTATTTGTTTGTCAGCTTCTTGATTTATAACTTTTAAATATTTAGACATGATATGTGAGCCTCCGTTTTTACACCTGCCAAAGCCCCACAAAAGTTAGGGGAGGACCCGGAGAAGGAAGGGATGGGCAACTCTCTACATCAAAAAAGACCAAAATTGTTTCTCTGCTGTGTGGTGCTTAGAATAATAGCACATGGCATATACTCAAATATTTGCTGAAAGAGAAAAGAAGGAAGGAAAGAAGGAGGAGGCAGGGAGAGGGAAAGGAAGGGCTTGGGTTAAAACTTTCACACGTTTGGAGTTTGTTTTACAGAGTCAGGCTGGAAATCAACTCCTGTCTCTACCATCCCACCTGCATGTCCTTGGGTAGGTTATTCGACATCTCCAGTCCTCATTTCCTCTTCTGGAAAAAGGGGAAGCCATGCCTATCACAAAGTGCAAACAAATAAATATTAACTACTTACATTATTCTCACCATCAATGTTTATTATATCCTCCATCCCCTTAAACCCATTTAATTTATAAGTCATGTTCTGAGGACCAATTTGTTTCAAAGAATCTCAGGGAAGCTACTTCTACTGATTGATGTGCCCCAGATGGATAGAGAGCTATTTCATGATCCCCATTTCAGCCCCACCAACATCCTCAAATGCCCCTCAACCACCAGAGCAGACGTTGCTGGTGCCCCATCCATATCCCTGGGCACATATGCTCTCACTACTCGGCAGCCTGACTTCCAGCTGCCAGCCCCAGAATTACTTTGCATAAAGGCATCCATCCTCTTCCAGACCCTACTTGGCCACTCGAATGGCAGGACAGAAGTGCCGTAGAATTAACGTCCAAGATGCAGACTTCAACCAACATCGGATGGGAACTTAAATGTCCCAGCTCTGTCACTCCTGCAGAAGATAACTCCAGGGTGCACAGTCTATACTGAATCCCAGCAGGGTCACAAGATAGTTGCTCTTGGTGGTAACTTGCTGGATAATAATTCCTTTGGTTGCTACACAAAAACATATGAGTACGCCCACGCCAGTTACTATGCCCAGTGAATGTGCCTTCTAATCGCCCAGCGCTCATGCCTTCGCACTTGTTAAACATTTTGAAAACCACACTTCGCATTTAACCAATAAGCTGCCCCCCCACGTGCTTCTTGAAAAACATCAACATTCTATAAAACGAGATCCAGCAGCAATTTCACCTAAGAAACTAATAAATATTTACTCTTTCCTCCTTCCTACAATGTGGCATTAAAATTCAACAGTTAAGTGGAAGAGAACAGACAATAAAAGATCATTCAATGCTTCCACCCACATACAAAAGCCAGCAAACGCCACGGATTTTGTTGTTAGTTTTGGAAATTTCCCCATATGTCTAAGTGAGGACCATGACCCCACACAGTCTATCAAATAGGGCATCCGCTCAAATGTACTTTTGTACTTGGCAGTGACCTCAGGGCTTGACAAATATGTTGTCTCTGTGTTTTTATTTATTGTCCACAATCCTTTGGATGGCAACACATTCTGAGGTTAAAACAAATGTATTAAGATCCCAATATGAATGGCACATAACAAAAAAAATGACCTAGATCTAGATGGGTGAATGCCAATCCAAACAGTGGCTAAACTAGGCAGCTGTTTGCAGTTAGGTCCAATTAACACGTTTTAAACACGGCAGTGCTGGGAACCTCTTTGAAGTGTGTGGCTGGTAAAGGTTTTTCTTGAAAGGGGTTTCCTGGTGGGAACCAGTCAAAACCCACAGATGAACAACTCAACTTACCCTTTTGACTTACGTGCCTTGTAGAGTTCACAGTTTTAGAGTTCATTTTCCCCAGGTATGTGTATAAATACTTCAAACATGTAATGAAACGTCTGGGAAGGTGTCTTTCCTGAAAGAACATTTTCAAGCCAGGAAGAGGAAAGCAAGGGCAGTCTGTCGAAATGCCAATTTGCAGTCTGTCGAACTGCCAATCTCTACTGGAAACATAAATTGCAAAATGTTTATGTAATAAGCATATGAGGGCATTGTCTGCCTTGAAATAAAAACTCCATGAGGGCAAGAACTTTGTCTCGTTCATCACCGTATCCGTAGCGCCTAGACTGACGCACAGCAGGCTTACGACAGACACTAGTTGAATGAGTGGATGGGTGGATGCATACCAAGCGAACAAACAAATGCATGAATGAAGTAATAAAGTGAATTAATTCTACACACGTTTGGAAAACCATAAGCTAAAGTCCCTAACCCACATGTGTGTGACACAAAGGCACCACACACACACTCAGAGAAAGGGAGAGGACTGTCTTAATTCTCCCAATTATTTTGCTGGTGCTGCCTATTTGGGAATAATTTGGGACTTAAACCTCAGCTTCATTTTTCATATCTGACAAAAAACTGAAGAATGGCGCCTGGTTTATTTATTAAGGAAGCAGTAAGTTTTCGAGGACTAGTGAGTGACAAAACTAAATGGCGTTTGGTTCCGTAGTCCCGGACCAGAAGAGGCCCCGACATCGCAGTGCTCCATTCCTTGTGTGGTTCCTGAGCCTTGTTCACTGACCTTCCCGCATGACCTTCTCATCCGCAGACACGAGGACCAGCCACACAAGAGAGCTTTGGAAGAAGAGGTAGGGAGACGTCTTCTCTCCCTCCAGTCCTGTATCTGAGACAGAAGGGTCTGTGGCTTTGTTACAAGTGAGGCAGACAGGAGATGCTCTGTAATCAGTGGGAGATCTGCTAGGAGAACGGGTTCTAAAGCTGGGCTGCCCATTAAAAATGCAGATTCCTGGGGCACCTGGGAGGCTCAGCCGAGGCCACCGACTTCAGCTCAGTTCATGATCTCGTGTTTGGTGAGTTCGAGCCCCACATCTGTGCTGACAGCTCAGAGCCTGGAGCCTGCTTTGGATTCTGTCTCCCCCTCTCTCTGCCCCTCCCCTGCTCACACTCTGTCTCCCTCTCTCTCTCAAAAATAAATAAACATTTAAAAAAAATTTTTTTTTAATGCAGGTACCTGGCTCACAGCCCGCAAGGCTCGGACTCAGTGGGTCTGGGATATAACTCAGGAATCTGCATAGAAACTACAACTCTGGTCATTGTCATGCAGATGATAAATTATTAAGGACACGGGTTAGAAGGAAAGTATTCTGGAAGGAGAAAAAGTTTCATCCCTGAGTGCCTCCAGAAAAATAATTGGTCTGGTTGGGTGATGCCATCCTGGGACATCTCTTCAAGGACATTCTGAAACATCCTCTAAAAAGATCACAACTTGCTTCAATTTAAAAGAGAAAGGTGTAACACATATCCTTTCTTTCCTGTGGTGGTAGATCTCTCACACATGCGCATATACACATATCATCAACCAAAGTGTTTTCGCTCCTGAAAAATCTACAAACTAAAGAAAACACCCTTGAGCGCAATCTGAGAAACCATCCACTTCTTCTAAAACTCCTTTTCCCTTCAAGGAAATTCAGAGGTTCTCTATATCATCGAAACAAACAAACAAACAAAATAAAACTAGAAAATAGAAGTTGGAAATACTGATGCTCAAGAAAAGCAAGGAGGAGGAGTGCAGGTGGCAGCATCTAGAAGCAGAAAAGAGCCGAATTCACCCACAGGACAACCTCGCAGGACAGAAGGGAGGGCCGGAACAGAGCTGGACTCCAGGACAGCACTGGAGTGACAAGTTCCTGCAGCTTGATAATTTAGAGACTTAGAACGTATCTTTCCACATAACAACTAATTTCAAAGTCAATGGTGTACTCCTTGAAGACAGCCTGGAAACCTGGAAACTTCGAGACAAACGGCCTGTTAGCTTAGAGGAGCTCAGTGGTTTAAATCCTCCATTTATCATGCCTGCATGAAAGGATTCCTCTGTAAACAGAGGAGCAAGACCACACTGCCTTGTATCAAGATCTGCTCAGCATTATTTTCCACTGGGCATGTGGTTTCTTCACGATTTCACACACACACTGTGCACACAGCGGAAGCCTTTTTTTTTGACAGGCTCCTGGGCTTAGCCTGTTTGTCCTACCTTGGGAAGCTTAAAGCCACAGACTCTGCATCTACGGGACCAACGGGTCAGACCTCCATCTCTCCCCGAGCCCACCATCAATATCTCTCCCCTTCCCACCCTGCCACCATCAGCGTCTTTGTTCTTGGACCCCTCGGCATAAACAAAGGTACTTGCTTTTTGCTTCCTTAACATAAATATGGTTTTAAAAAATTAAGTGGTAATTGTATTAAGCATCTTATGACAATTATATAACACGAGACTCAAATCATTTCTGTTGACCCCCAACCATTAGGCTCATGGCAAAGGCCTTGTGACTGTATGCTGGATACGGGTGACTTGTCACAAATGTCGGGAGGGAAGAGAAGATACCACATTCAGAACAGGCTAGTTTATGCTGTGGCAGCAAACACTACTCAAATCTCAAAGGCCAAGAAAAGGCCTCTTTCTCATTCCAGCACATCTTCGTCACATGTAGCCACACACGTGGGAGAGGAGAGCACAATCTCGCACCAGCAATTACATGCTTGGTCTGGTGGGGACACACATCACGTCCGTTCACACCTTCCTGCCCAGAATAGGTCATGTGGCCCAACCCTAGTCACCCAAATAACAAGGGGGCCAGGAAGTAAAATCCTCCCCCGTGCATGGAAGTCAAAGAGTCAGAAAGATCTGGATAATAGCACTGATGACCACCAAGAGAGGAGAAAGGAAGGGAGAAGAATCCAGCAACTGACTGCTAATGAGGAAGACACACTGAAAAATCTCACCTATCGTCACTGACTGCACCCTGGTCCTGATTCAGCAGCAGGTCCTGCTGCCTATAAAATCCTGCCAGTTTTGTAATCTCAAAACAATAACAAAGATTTTTATCTAATTATGTAAGTTTTTTTTATGTTTTCATTGGCCGTGCATGAAATAGGCATTCTCAAACATTACTTTTGGTAGCAAAATTAATCAGGTCTTTCTGGAATATTGCTGGTTATGTGTAGAAAGAATAAAAGTTTCATTACCGTTGGCCCTGTAATTCTACATCTAGAAATGAATCCTAAGGAAAGAAGCAGAAATGCAGATAAAGATACATGTAAGAGGATACTTTCTTAATAGCATTACTTACTATTAATGTTCCAAACTGGAAGTAGCATAAATGTCCAATAAAAGAAGATTGGTCAAATAAATTCTGCTGCATCTACATGCTAGAATAGTCTATAGCTATTAGATGAAATGGCTCAGCAGACTGGTGTGTCAATACAATGGACTATCACATTGAGATTAAGAATAACAATTATAGGGGGCACCTGGGTGGTTCAGTCGGTTAAGCGTCTGACTTCGGCTCAGGTCATGATCTCACGGTTCCTGGGTTCGAGCCCTGCATCAGGCTCTGTGCTGACAGGTCAGAGCCTGGAGCCTGCTTCAGATCTGTGTCTCCCTCTCTCTCTGTCCCTCTCCTGCCTGTTCTCGCTCTCTCTCTCAAAAATAAATAAATGTTAAAAAAAAAAAAAAAAAAGAACAATTATAGGGGCACCTGAATGGCTCAGTCAGTTCAGCGTCTGACTCGTGGTTTCAGCTCAGGTCATGATCTCGTGATTCATGAGTTTGAGCCCTGGATCAGGCCCTGCACACTGACAGCATGGAGACTGCTTGGGATTCTCTCTCCCCCTTTCTCTCTGCCCCTCCCTGCTTGTGCTCACCCTCCCTCTCTCTCTCTCTCTGTCTCTCAAAATAAATAAACTTAAAAAAAAGAATCACAATTATGAGCATGATCTATAAATATGAAAATAACTACATGAAGTAATGGTAACAGGACAAAATAGAACTCAATGATATACACGTTAAAATTATATATGAAATAAATAAAGTCTATATTAAATTTAGAAGGGACTGGCGCATATAACATGATGTTTCAGGAGTTTGAGTTTTTCTGGTGATTTCAAATTTGTTCAATGCTTGTTTAGTTGATGAAGGAGAAAAACAAGCAGGGCAAGGAGAAAAGGGAGAGTGAGAAGGAAATAAAAAAGGAGAGAAAGAAGGACGACAGGGAGATGGAAGAAACAGACAGTGGAAGTAGAAGGGGCGCAGGGGGAGAGAGGATTGAGAAGGCTGGCTGCAGTCAGCATCCTGTGCTCGATCCTTGGCAAAGTCCTGAGGCGGTTCCTTCTCTGCGAGCTACACAAGCACAGTGTGACGTCAGTCCATCTAAAGTATGCTTGCTATTCACTAAATACACGGAAAGTGTAAAAAAAAGACCCTCGATGCCTCTACATCACACTCACAGACAGTTGTCACATAGGAGAAGGAGCTTTGGCGTCGAAGCAGTGTGGCCACCTCGAAGGTCCACCAGCTACCCAGTGAGCTGGCTTGGTGTTTCTGGGGTAAATGGTGCTTGATCTGGCCAATTCCCAGTTGGTGGTGTTGATGAGCAAGGCTGAGTGGCAAGTCTGGGTATGGGCTTGGTCTAATTCCTTGTGCCCCATCCTTAAAAAAATTTTTTTTCAACATTTATTTATTTTTTTTTTTTTGGGGGGGGGACAGAGAGAGACAGAGCATGAACGGGGGAAGGGCAGAGAGAGAGGGAGACATAGAATCGGAAACAACAGCCCAGAGCCTGATGCGGGGCTCGAACTCACGGACCACGAGATCGTGACCTGGCTGAACTCGGGCGCCCAACCGACTGCGCCACCCAGGCGCCCCCCTTGTGCCCCATCCTTAAAGACAAAACAAAGGACCCAGAAGTTAGTATTAGAAGTTCTCAAACAAGTAAGCAATGTTTTGCAACTCAGTAGGCTACAAACCATGAGATACCATCACACATCCAGCAGAATGGGTACGATTTAAGACTGACATTATTGGGGCACCTGGGTGGCTCAGTTGTTGAGCGTCTGACTCTTGATTTTGGCTCACGTCATGATCCCAGGGGCATGGGATCAAGCCCCACGTGGGCTCCGCACTGAGCGTGGAATCTGCTGGAGATTCTCTGTATCCCTCCACCCCTCACCCCTGCTTGCAATCTCTCTCTCTCTCTCTCTCTCTCTCTCTCTCTCTCTCTCTCTTCCTCTCTCTCTCTAAAATGTAAAAAAAAATAAAAAAGACTGACGGTATCAAGTATTGGTAATGGGATGATGAACGGGAACACTCAAACACTGCTGGTAGAAAATGGTACAGCTACTCTCGAAGACAGTCTGGCTGCTTTTAGTGTAATTCCACTCCTACATTTGTACTTGAAAGAAATACATGTGGGGGCACCTGGGTGGCTCTGTTGGTTGAGCGTCGGACTTCTGCTCAGGTCATGATCTCACGGTTCGTGAGCTCAAGCCCCGCATTGGGCTCTGTGCTGACAGCTCAGAGCCTGGAGCCTGCTTCAGATTCTGTGCCAACCTCTCTCTGCCCCTCCCCCACTCGTGCGCTGTCTCTCTCTCTCTCTCTCTCTCAAAAATTAAACAAACATTAAAAAAAATTTAAAAAGGGGCACCTGGGTGGCTCAGTTGGTTAAGTGGCCGACTTCAGCTCAGGTCATGATCTCGCAGTCCATGAGTTCGAGCCTCGCGTCGGGCTCTGTGCTGACAGCTCAGAGCCTGGAGCCTGTTTCAGATTCTGTGTCTCCCTTTCTCTCTGACCCTCCCCCGTTCATGGTCTGTCTCTCTCTCTCTGTCTCAAAAATAAATAAATGTTTTTTTAAAAAATTTAAAAAAAGAAATACATGTGTATACCCACAGAAAGACCTGCACAAGAATGTTCATGGTGACATCATTCATAATAACTCACATTTGTTCCATCCATCTCCTTTCTCTGGGATGACGGACTGCCCAAGGCAACGGTTTTCTCATGGTAGAGCCTCTCGGCACAAAAAAGCAGAGGACACTTGTCATGCCTTTTGAAGTCTCACCTAGATCTAACATAGGGCCACTTCTGTCCTTTTTCTTTGGCCACAGCAAGACCTGTGGCAAAGCATTCACGGAGCATTTACCGCAGGTCTGACTCTTCTCGTGCATTTTCATCTTTCCAACAATGCAATGAGGTGGGCACAAGTATTATCCCCCTTTATAGCTGAAGAAACCAAGACTTGGGAAATTAAACAATTTTTCCAAGTTACAAGACTAGTAAATGGCAAGGATTTGAGTGCAGAGAACCAGACCTAGAAGCTCCTCACCCTGAACCATTAGCAGATCCCAGATGCGGCTTGTTCTCGACTTGCCCAGCCATCACTAAAGCCTGCGGAGTGAGCTGGAGCATACATTTTTAAGTGGCTTGAAAAAAATCACTTAACCTGTCTCGCTTTCAATTCCTCCTCATGTAAAATGAGAATTATATTGGATCTCTAAGCTCATTCCAGGTATAAATTTAACGCCAAGATTCTGTGAGCCCGGTGGAACATTTACAACAGCTGTGAACGGATAATTTGCTAATCACTAAAAGCGGGCCTGCAAACTACCAGATTTCAGCATGAGCAACTGTATTGTGGGAGGACACAGTGAGATGGTGAAATCTCCTTATGTAGAATGGATACCAATTTAATTCCCATTTTTTTAAATATTGAATTTTGGGTTGTGGGTGATCCTGAAAGCACTAGAAAAAAGTAATTCGTTGTAAAATTAGATCAATTCCTCTGTTAATGCAGGATTTTGTCTCAGTTTCCATGGAAGTATAGTTAGGCTTCTGGCAGTGGGTCTTATCCTCTACACCTTCTCCATGAGAGAAAAAAGCAGAGTGGGGTCGATACCCAGGAGGGGGGCCTCTGGGTGTTCATTCAGACAAATCCCATTCCAATAAGAGCAAGAATAAGTGCTAAAATTGCCTCACATCTATTGTTTCTTAAAATAACCTAACATTTTCTGAGGATTTTTTAAAACATACTTCTCCAGTCTCCCTAAATGGACTTACAGACTCAGAAAACAGAGAGAGCTTCTTCTTGTTTGCATCTCCATGATCACTTGGTACTGTACTGTCATAAAACAGGATGGATGGATGGATGGACGGACAGATGAACAGATGGACACATGGATGGATGGACAGGTGAACACATACAGTATCTCTGTTAGGAATGCTCTTTCCATCCCACTCTACACCTTTCTCCTAATTAATTCCTAGTCACATGCTGGTTATCAGATCAAACATTGCTTCCTCAAAGAAGCCTTCCCTGATCGCCCAGTCAAGGGGGGCAGGTTCCTTCATTTTCCTTTCACAGTGCGGTGTTCCCTTCTTCAGAGCACTGATGATCTGTGTGTAGTTATTCATTCATCATAGAATCAGGTGTTTCATGTTGATCTCCTCATCAAGGCTTTAAGTTCCATGAGGGCAGGAACAATGTGTATATATACACAAATACATACATACACACATATATGAACAAACAGATGAATGGAGAGGTGAATGTGTGCATAGCAGGCTATGAGCTTGGAACTGGACTATGAAGACATTTCTACTGTAATCCTAGAATTGCAGTATTTAGGAAAAGGAGAAATCAAGGTTAAACGCTACTCAGTTTTGAGGGACCTTTGGTTCAACCTCCCACATAATGTAGGAATCTGCATTGTAATGAGATTTGACCTCTATGAACAGAGTGTATTACTTGGGTAAGGCTTTCTTTTTGGAGTAGATATTTTTAATTCCTTGGAAAATGTTGCTCTGGTACCCCGAAACCCTGAGATGTTTAATTTAGTTTACATTAGTGTACATTTTATTCTAAAGGGTTATTTTAGTCATGCTTTTTCAATTAACCAATTAATCAATTTATAGGTCTACCTAGCTTAATCAATGCAACAGGTATATGTGTGCATGTGTGTGTATATAGAAATTCACATATATAAATTATGTGGAAGTCATATTTTCGTCAGCGAAATCATTTGAAGTACACTGAAATATTTTCTTCTGGAAGATGAAAAATATTTTAAACTTGAAAATATTTAACCCCTAATTGTGTTTTGTGACCCCAGATTTTTTTTTTAATACTTGTTTGTTTATTTTGAGGGGACAGGGGCAGAGAGAGAGGGAGACAGAGAATCCCAGGCAGGGCTTGAACCCATGAACCATGAGATCATGACCTGAGCTGAAATCAGGAGTCAGACGATTAACCAACTGAGCCACCCAGGTGCCCTGTGGCCCAGATTTTTAATCTGAGCTTCCTGAAAATGAGATACACCTACAAAGGTGCCTCCAGTACCAGATTTTACATTAAAAAGATTCCTCAGAAACATGACTATGGAGCATTTTATCATAATATAGAATAATATACGGGCACTGAACAGGTCCTCCCTAGTATGTTCCAGAAGCCATATAGAGATGACCATCAGGTTCCTCCCCTTTCTGCAGGTTGATGTGGAGATTCTGCCCTCATGCAGTCTCAACTCATAGCCTGACCCTGCCAGCTAACTACAGTGGTCTTGGTGCCATTGTACCGGACAGCTGGCATGGCACCTGGAGGATTCATCTCAGATTGTTAGGGAATTAGCTCATCAGCTATTCCCCAACCTGATGCCAGCCACACACTTGTAAGAGGAAAGGAAAATAATGTGGCAGGCTCCAGTAGTTGCTCTCTCATCTTCTTTGCTAGCAGAATCCTCACTGGTCAGGTGGCATTGTATCCAATAGCAAAAGCTGACTCGTGGTTTATACAACAGGAACATCAATCCTCTTCCCCTTTGCCAGTGATGTGGCTAGGATGGCCATGTGAACCAGTTCTGCTCAATGAGATGTGAAGAGAAGGCTGCTGAGGGAAGTGCTAGGAGAAACTTTCCCCCTTGATAAAATGAGAGAGGGCTATGAGAAAAATCCCTTGTCTCCCCATTCCTCCCTCTTGATTTTTATTTGGGACACTGCCATGTGAGGACAAGACTTTTGGGGTTGTGACATCCATCTTGCGCTGTGAAAGGAGGTATCACCAATACATGGATACTAGCAGAATGTAGAGAGCAAACATCAGGTCTTGAATGATATCATGGAGCCACAGCACAAATCCTGGGACCTTGTACATTCAGGTAAATGAACATTAAATTTCTTTATGGTTTAAGCCATTGTTACTTCAGTTCTCAGCTACTTGCAACCAAATGCATTCCTGATACAGATAATAATGTAGTGAATGTCTTACATCAGCATGTCACTTCACATTCTTCAAAAGCTGTCACATCCATTACCTCATTTATTCCTGCCAACAGTCCTGAGATTGAGTTTAGGAAGTCAGACTCCAAAGCCCCTCACACTGAATGGGGGGAGTCAGAAGATCCTAGATCCTTGTTCTCAGTTTGAATGGCCATCACAAAAACCTGTGGAGTGAGTTGGGGAAGAGATAGGGGAACTACTATTACCTCTCATTTTAGAAATATAGAAATGAAGATTTAGAAAGAATTAGTCTTCTGCAAAGAAAGAAAGAAAGATGGAAAATAGTATGGAGGTTCCTTAAAAAATTAAAAATAGAACTACCCTACGACCCAGCAACTGCACCACGAGGTATTTATCCAAGGGATACAGGTGTGCTGTTTCAAAGGGGCACACGCACCCCAATGTTTATAGCAGCACTATCGACAATAGCCAAAGTATGGAAAAAGCCCAAATGTCCATCGATGGAGGAATGGATAAAGAAGATGTGGTATATATACAATGGAGTATTACTCGGCAATCAACAAGAATGAAATCTTGCCATTTGCAACTATGTGGATAGAACTAGAGGGTATTATACTAAGGGAAATTAGTCAGAGAAAGACAAATAACATATGACTTCATATGAGAACTTTAAGACACAGAACAGGTGAACACAAGGGAAGGGAAGCAAATATAATATAAAAACAGGGAGGGGGACAAAACATAAGAAACTCTTAAGTATGGAGAGCAGAGAGTTACTGGAGGGGTTGTGGAAGGGGGGATGGGCTAAATGGGTAAGGGGCACTAAGGAATCTACCCCTGAAATCCTTGTTGCACTATATGCTAAAATTAAATTAAATTAAAAAGAAAGAAAGAAAGAAAGAAAGAAAGAAAGAAAGAAAGAAAGAAAGAGGAAAGAAAAGGAAAGAAAAGAAAAGAAAAAGAAAACAAGAAAAAAGAAAAAGGACTAAAACTGATTCTAGACTCTGCCTTAGTCCAAGGGATAGCAAACTATGGTCCATGGGCCAGATATATGGCCAGCAAATAAAGAGGGTTTGGGTGGGTTTTTTTGCATTTTTAAATGGCTGGGGAAAAAACTGGGAGAACAGTAATATTTCCTGACACGGGAAAATTATGTGAAATTCACATTTTCATGTCCCCAGTAAAGTTTTATTGAAACACAGCCCATTCGTTTCCATGCTGTCGATGACTGTTTTAATGCTACAATTGCAGAGCTGCACCGTCGTGACGGGCTATATGGCCCACAAAGCCTAAAATATTTACTACCTGGCCCTTTTACAGAAAAAGTATGCCGACCTCCCATGCTAGCCCTATCAAGCCGACTCAAGAAAACTCATGTCCCAATAAAAACCACATAGGGTGGTCAGGACACCATATTTTACACACTAGCATAGTGATCTGAGGTTTTGTTTGCTGTTCGTCATTTTTTTCATCATCTCAGTATAACCTACTGACAGCCTCATAATCCCCAGACTACCCAGATAGGAGCAGGGCAACGTCTTGACTAACTGCTAATTAATCAGTCTGGCTTAAATTCTCCCCTCAGTAAACACCAGAACACATCTGTTTGAAACAATGTTTTGATGAAACAGCCCCTCCATCATAAAGAAAAAACTAACATCCCAGGCATGCCACACTGCAGCAGTTTTTTCTCTCTGAGAGTGGCCATCACATGAATGTAAATGAATCATGCAAAATCTGGTGTAAAACATACAAAAGACTTCCTCTACAGAGAGATTATTGGCAACCATATTATGCAAACCAAGATTATAGGAGCCAGAAAAAGCAGATATAAAACAAATACATCATTTCACTTAATTTTTTTGTTTTGATCATTGTAACATAATATTTAATGAGCATTCTATTTTACTGGATGAGAAAGTACACATACAAACGTAGAATATGGTACCTAGTATATGTTTTGTACTTGTTAAAATTAGTTCAACCTGAAATTCTATAAATCATGGGGAAGAATACTTGGGGAGGAGAGAATATTTTTAAACCACTTAATTGTTAAGATATTTCTTAAAAGTATGCATTTTTAGCACATAAATGCTAGGAATCGGCAGTCTACTGAAATTCATCTGAAAATAAATTTTTTTTTATTTTTGCGGCTTTGGTTTAAACCACTTCATAGAACCCCCAAAACATGCCTCGAAAGACACAATGCCAGCTTTATTCCAGACAACATGGTTATGCCAACATGGTTTTGCATTGTTCTAAAGCAGATGCAACATGCTAGTCTATAAAGATTCCTTTAAGAATTTTTATTAAAATTATACCCATCCCACTATCATATCAAATAGAGGCATGGGTTCTCTATGACAAAAGGTTCTTTATAGGGCTTTAGAACTCCTGGCTCCCTGTCACCCAGACAGAGAACTCCATGTTTTGAGTTTATCTGCTCCCCCTGCTGCCTGGTTCCCTGGTAATTACCAGGCTCCTGGAGCTGGGCTGACATGTGATAGAAGTACACAAGCTAAGAAGTAAACACAAACAGCTGCGTTAATTCCAGCAGCGTTCAAACCTTAAGGCTGAAGGAAAGTTGCTGAATTAAAAAGGAACAAACCCAGGGGGAAATAGCTCTCCCAACATTCTAGAAAAGAACCTAAGGGCTGTAACAGTAGGCCCAACCAGTCAAAAGAAAGGGGATTGTAAAATGTGCAGACTTTTACAATATGATGGTTGAAAATTCTCTTTCTTTCCTAGACAAAAGCTGTATTTTAATAATTGCGCATTGCACGTTCTCTGGAAGAACTGATATGAATTCGGTAATTGTGTTACCAGGGGAATGGATGGCTTGAAGATGGCATGTGAGAATCGCTTATCACTGAAATTACCTTCGCACCTTTTGAAAGGTATAACGTGGGCATGTATAATCTAGTCAAGTAACTGCATTAATTAATTTTTAAGATTACATAATTACATACCAAACATATGTTGTAAATAGACCAAAGTTATTAAAAGCATACAATGCAAGTTATGACTTCTAATGAAATTCTCCACTTTCCATCATTTAATACCATTTATGTCTTGGTATTAAGGATGCAAAAGCAAAAGATGTGATTCCTGCCCCTGCAGAACATTTGGTCTAACAAAGCACGATATGCATACAAGCAATCGCATATAGTACAAGATGCAGTGGGAACAGAGGAAGGATGCCCGGCAAACAAACACAGACATCCCCAAATGTATCTTACCACCTCCTAGCAGTCACCTGGAGATACCATTCACTTTTTCCAGAAATGCTGTTATGGAGTTCCTCTTTTGGCATCAGTTTACAAGCTGTATCAGTCATCGATGGCCATGACAATGCTGTGTAACAACCACAAAATCCCAGTAGCATAAAACAAGAAGCATTTATGGCTCATCTATCAGGAGTGGTCAGTGAGGCGGCTCTGCTGATCTGTACTAAGCTCACTTACACAGCTAGTGGTGGAGGTGTGAGCTAACTGTCAACAGATCTGAGCTGACCTTGGCTGTGATGAATGGAGCAAAACTACCTGGACCACCAGTCTCTCACCCTTCCTCAGGCTAACCCAAGCATGTTCTCATGGTAATGGCAGAGTCTAAAAGTCGGTCGTTGGGGAGGGCGCCTGGGTGGCTCAGTCAGTTACGCATCTGACTCTTGATTTCAGCTCAGGTCATGATCTTATGGTTTGTGAGTTCAAGCCCTGCATCGAGCTCTGTGCTGACAGTGTGGATGGAGCCTGCTTGGGATTCTCTCTCTCTCTCTCTCTCTCTCTCTCTCTCTCACTCATCCTCTCTCTCTGCCCCTCCCCCCTCTCAAGAATAAATATAGATAAAAATTAAAAATTAAAAAAAAAATAGTAAGTGGGAACATGTCAGCCTTTGGGGTCCTAAGCTCGAAAGTGGCAAATGCTTACTACCATTGCACTTTGCTGGCCAAAACGAGTCACAATGCCAGTTCAGATTCAAGGGATGTGGAAATGGATACCACCTTGTTAGTAAGAGTATTTGCAAAGTCACATGACAAAGGGCGTGGGTACAGAAAATGAAGATGAAGAATTGAGGCCCTCCCTGCAATTTACTCCCAAGCCATACGAGAAGCAGCCTTCTCTTGGTTTTAACCCACCTCTTTCACTAGAATTTATTTCAGATGGTTTGGTCTTTGCCCAAAATTAAACCCATCTTCAAAATCCAGAAAACTACCACCACCAAATATGGGGGTGCCATCTCATGTCTTTTCATGTCCTTTGACAACTGCCAACACAAGTCCTTACGAAGCAAGGTGTCTTCACGACCATTTGTTGGATGAATGAAGAAATATATTTATGTGTCAGGTGTTTTTGAGCAATAGCTGCGTATTAGGATACATGGATAGTCTCCTCGGGTGGCCATTTTAAAACAGATGACACATTCTAATACACAAGTGCTCCTGTGTTTGTATAAAAAATTAACCCACTATATTTAGGTCATATTCCTACTATTCAACATTGTAAAGCAGATATTTTATTACATTTACCTACCTTACTTTTCACCTTTTGTTTTTACTTTCTAAAATGCACTTCCCAAACTTTCACCCATTATTTTTAAAATAGTGAAGTCATTCTACAAATATGCTATTCCCTCACCTCGTGTTGGGCATATTATGGACTGATCTTTCATTGGCTAGGGAATAACTCTGGAAAGGATAACAATGGCCTACCTTACAGGATTGTTCTGGGAAGCTGCATGATGGGTTCCGTAAAGAATGGTCTGCAAATGTGCTTTTTTCTAATATTAATTCTTTGCATTTCTAGAGCTGACTTTCTCTCAAAGAACTCCAAGCGCCTCGGCCCCACATACAGCAGGCAGGCAGGCCAGATCCTCTTGGAGTGTAAATTATGCCCCAGGAGTAAGTGAATTACTTGGAGGGAGGCATTAACTCTTTCAGGTCACTTAGAGCACTGCAGGAGGGCAGTAATTTGCCAAATAGCACCCCAGTGGCCAGAAAGTATACATGCAACATAAATTATTCCCAGGGAGTAATTTATGAACTCAGAATATCTGGTTTATTATCTCATCTCTTCACACACTGTCCAGTGAGAGAGGAGTAAGAAGAGAAAATTAGGCAAAGCTAAGGATGCTAGAAGTTTCCCACAGCTTGTCTGGGGCAGAGGTCCAACTTGAATTGCCTAATCATTGGCATAACTTCCTCCTTATTCCTGACTTCAGGATTTGGGGCCCTCACCTGGACATTTCTGCTAATCAGGGGTGGGGACTAGCGTGGCACCTGCCCCGCAAAATGAGAAGGCCCAGCTGCTTTATCCTGGTCTCGGCTCTGCTACTGACTCATGAGGGATATTTGGGTGGTCGCCTGAAACGTCTGAAGACCACAAAATTCACGCTTACAGTTACTACTTGCGTCTCATAAACCCATACTGATAAGGATTCATTAGTTAGTTCATTCATTTTCTCACACTGCGAAAATATGGGAGCCAATAATGGTAGAGAAGAGAGGCTGTCATATTGCTTTGTTGCCAGAGTCGGAAGTGGTCAAACAGCTCATCTATTTTAGGTAAGAGGAAGGACTGAATTCAATCTACATTGAAGTCTGTATTATGCAATTCATACATGGCAAATATGCCCTTGGAATATTTTGGCTTGAAGGTCCAAATATGGAGTTTTTGTCCCAAAGTCAACTATCTTCTATGGCAGTATCTTTAACTATCACCCGTGTTTTCCATTCTTTAGGAAGGCAGCAGGGACTAGGTGGCTTACAAAAGAATTCGGATACAGGTATCTTGATTCCCCACTCAAATCTCTCTCTGTCTCTCTCTTACGCACAAGCACACACAATATATCTCTGTGCCTCTCTGATGAGATCCTGGGTAGCCGCTGTCTGAAAGCTAATCAGGAATAAAATGGTTTTTTAAGGAGGGGGGAAAAAACCTAGTTAGGGTTCTGCTCTGCCCGGGAGCTCTGCTGTGCTCTAAAAGGCAACAATCGACCTCCTTTCAAAGTTCTGTTTCCATTCAGCCTGACATCAACCTCTGCCACCAATAAAGACTCCAACTGATTTCTCCATACGTTGACTCCTTTCTGGCCTCAGTGAAATATACTAAATCATAATTTGAAAGAACAGTGACACAACATACTCCCATGTGCCCTCTTGTGCTGCCACCATGCATGCCCATGACCACACACGCATACCAGTGAAATAATTGTATCCCACGTTTTCTCAGAGGGTAGGGGTATGTCACTCACTCAAAGAGTGGTCTTGGATGAGTCACTGAACTACTCTCTGCCTCAATGTTCTGGTAAAATGAGGAGACTGGACTAGAAGCCTCGGGTCCCTTTTCATCTTCGGTATTTCATACCTCTAGAACTGATATACCTTCCAAGTTACAACGTCAGCCAAACTGGAGCCAGCAAACTATAGCCCTCAGGTGAAATCCTGCCCACTGCCAGCTTCTGGATGATCTATGAGCTAAGAATGGCTTTTACATTCTTAAATGGTTGAGGGGAAAATCAAAAGAGTAGTATTTCATGACAGGTGAGAATTATATAAAATTCAAATTTCAGTGTCTATAAAAAGTTTTATGGGAACACAGCTCTGCACATTCATTTACATATTATCAGTGGCTGCTTTTGTAATATAAGGGTAGAGTTGAGTGATGGCAACAGAAACAGTATGTTGGCCTACAAAGCCAAAACTAGTTACTATCTTTACAGAAAATGCTTGCCCTTTACAGAAAAAGTTTGCCCATCCCAGATCTAAGCCATGAGACCCTCTGCATAGCAGCAAAGTCTGCCAATAACCCTCTTACCTGAGTGAAGTTTTATTTCTGGAAAAGAGGAGTCTCATCAAGTAATCTCAAGAACCACAAACAAAATTAGTGGATAATTAGACAATCTGATCCTTATAAAAGAAACTCTTGGAAATCATTGATAACTCTACCATGTCAATGTCAGAACTGATTTCTTATGAGAAACAATTTACCCCCCAAAATTTGTCTTTTCCCACTACTTTGCAAAGGGGCCGTTATAGCCCATTTTTCCCCTTTTTCTTTTTTTCTTTTCTCTTTTTATAAGTGGTCTGAAGGATAGCAAATTTATCTTTTCTTTATGAGTAATAGTATCATCGGTGAAAGTGACTGCTAAAGAGCAAGCAAGCATGAAACAAATCCCTCCCCAATAAAGTGGTGACTTTGAAAAGGAAATTGCCCTGTTCAAGTGATGGATTCTGTTTCAGCCGTCATGACCCATGTTATAAGGGAGTCCTGGGACCCGGGTCCTGGCCCTTATAGGCAAAGCAGCTGCAAAGCCCCACTGGGAGCTCCCTGAGGAGGATCTGTGAATGGCCAAAGGCTGACCCCCTGCTCCTACCGCCCCTGTGGGCTGCAGTGTTAAGCGCTGAGTCTCCAGAGACCCCTTCCACCTAGCCTGGAATGCTCCCCTCACCCCCCCCCCTTACTTTCCCCAAGAAAGGCCTAGTTTGAGTTCCAAATATGGTAATAGTCGTGGCCCACAGCCTCATGATATTCTATATTACTTTTTGTCATCTTATGTTTGTGCTTTCTCTTCCCTGGGACTAGAAGATCCTCGAGCACAGAGAGCACCCATCATTTAAACATCTTCCAGTTAGAGACCTACAATAAATTCCAAGGAACATGTTCAGGATGAAATGGGAGATGCGTAGCGTGTTGAACCTTTCTTCTCAAACAGAAGATGAGATGCTTGAACAAATCTTGCTTCTCTCTTTCTGATTCTTGGACAGGGCTTTCCAGATGAAATGCTGAGATCTAGGGCCAATGGAAGGATTTTTAACAGTGTGGTGTTACTTTATGAGGGGACAATCTACCTACTCAGAGCAAAAATGGGGCTGCAGATTGTTCTTTTCTGGGTTTTGTTAAGGAACAGTTTCAAATCAAACTTTTGTTGGTTCCTCAGAAAAGGAGAAGATGGAGCCATGAGCCAGGGAGGGGTCCCTACTTTCAGCATTTGGTGGCTTTGAGATTGTGACATCAGGCCATCTTCTTGTCCCTGAGACATCAAATGCTTGCTTCATGGAAGAACTTTGTTTTTCATTGTAAAGATTGGAGTCTGAGGAGATTTTTGTCAATACCAATTATGGTACATTTAAATATTGAGCTTTGTAAGAAGATTTTGACAATTTTCAACCTTTGCCTCTCTTTTGCAGTCATCTGAATGTTGCGATCATGCAAATAAATGCTTCTTCAAAACTAGAAGTATTTACTTTAACTCTGGATTCAATTTTATATTTTCCTTTATACTACAGTTGCCAGATAATTAGTAGTATTCCAAAAGGAATTTAATATTTTAGAAGTGTCTTAGTCCTGGCAGTTTCTAGGGCTATCAAACTAGGTAAGTCTCCCAGTTTTGCTCTGAGAAAGAATCATAAAATGATTATAATCGTTGAAAAAAAAATAAAGCTAATTGATACTTCAACCCCAGCTGTGCTTAGAACAACTAGGGTACATGTTACAAATTACTGACCTCTGGGCTCCACTGCCCCCAAGAAAGTCTCATTTAATTGCCCGAGAATAGGCCCAAGGCACAGGTATGTTTTCATAATCTCCCCAGGGTTTGACTGGCAGTGAGAAGATCAGACACAAGCACCTCATACACACCTCTATTTGAGCACTTAGCACTCTATGCTGTGACTGCTTGTGTGCTGGTGTGCTTCCTCTCCTTACAGATGCTAAGCGGAGGGAGACCCAGGAGTTGTCTCTTACTCAGTTTGAGTCTCGTAGTAGACAGAGGTTTGTTAAATTCCAAGAGCCTACTGTTAACACTATTCCTTCTGCAGGCACAGGTCCAATGGAAAGAAGGCAAGGAGGAACCCCAGGAAGTTTCTAAAGCAAAGGTGGCCAGGCTCAGTACCACGTGACCCCAACAACTTGGACATAGGTAACTAGCCCAGGAATAAGCACCTGACCGAGGTCTGCTGATCCACAGGGTGTCCAGCAACCCAAAGGAGGCCTGATACAAATGCTGAGTCCAACTCTAGCACGTGGTTAGTGCCCGGTGCGGCCAATTAGATTCTTTCACTAAAGGAGTTAAAACGTGAGATCAACAGAAAGCTGAGCAGTTGGTCGCAGGATCAGAAGCCAAGAGACAACTAAAGAAAAACAGAGAGAGAGAGGAACTGAATCACCTTGGCGGCTAAGCCTGCTGGTAGGGATCGCAAATGCCTGCTGCTCAGGGGGCAGCGAGATAACCCAGTCACAGAGCCGTATCCTGAATGACCTTCCAGTTCCTGAACTTCAATCCAGTTTTCGTGAGGCCTGGCTGGGTGGCCTTTCCGGAAGGCTTTTCGGAGACACGTGGCTGAGTGGTGGAGATTCCGGTCAGCCTTCCTTCCACAGCAAACTCCCATTACTTAGGGTAAACTCAGTGCTATCTGTTCTCTGTAACCCCAAAAAGCCCAGCCAGCACATTCCCAGGGTCTAGCACGTAACAAATGCTAAATCATTGCAGGTGCCTGGACAGCATGATCATCCCCAGTGAAAAACCTTCTGAAAATGAAGAAATCGTTCATGGTAGGAACACTGACTAGGGTCGCCTTCAAATTCCAAAAACAATGCTAAGCTACGACACATCTTATTAAGCTTATTCTGACCTCCCATTCCCAAGCCCATGCACATTTCTACCATAAACCTATCAAAGAAGGAAATGTCACATTCTGCAGAACTACAGTGAGCATCCAAACTTCAGCTAAGGTATGTTTGGATGACTTGATTTTCACTCCGCTTCATCTTAAATCACAGTAACATTAGTAAGAACAATTTTCCTCCCACACCAGCTTCACTGACAAACCTCCAAAGTAGCTGATCTTTGACTTTTAAGAAGTTTAATAATACATGATCTTCTCCCCACATTGCCACACATTCCCCTTGTCTAGTGTCTGTATTCGCTACTTGAAGAACACATACTCCCCAACAACCGGATGAGTCACACAATTAGAGATACATGGATGTAAACTGAGCCTGTTTACCCTTTCCCTGGCCCCAGCTAATAAAATAAAAGAGGTCCCACTCAATTCGGGTCCAATGGCTTCCAGAAAGCAGGCTCTGCATAGCAAAGACGTACCTTATTTAGTACATTATTTTAAAGGCAGAGCTAATTTCATGCACTGTGTGAATTTATGGGGAGAGTCATGGGCAGGGTGTGTGTAAGGACTTGCCCTCTTCATGTCCTCTACAAAAGGCGGCTCCGGCTGCTTCTGGTGGTAAGCTAACCAACAAAAGGAATGCCTCAAAGGTGTCACAGAAATCGGGAATGGGAGCTGGGTCCCTGCTCTCACTGGAAACCCAGCACCCAAGGGAGTGCTCGCTTCGGTTACCCATCTGCATTTTCGAAAATCTGGATAAAAGCAGGTTTAGCCCAACCTCCCTTGACCTGTTCCTGATAAAATGATCTTACCCCTGTGGAATTGGGATTTTGAATGTATGTGCCTACCCCACGTCTGGTATTCTATTACAACAGCATGAAAATGGAGCCTAGGACTGAGGAGCCGGCCAGCCTCAGAAGCCTTCTTCGTTGCCTGCCATGTAATACATGATATGCAAAGCCTCTGACTTCAGCCAGCAGGTATTTGGAGACCGTGTTGGCCCTAGCATGGGGACTAAACTAATGTGTGTTTAGGTCAGAAAGCGAATCAGAAAAGCCACTGGAGGGCACGTCACAGAGTGAGAGCCTTATAAATTCATCCCCACTCTCAGCGTCCCCTGGCAAACACTCTGCCTCCCTCACTGGGCCGCTCCACATCTCTCCACACTCCTTCGTAGTGCTAGGAGGACTCCAGCAAGCAGCTCCTCTCGTCCCCGCTGCCTTCTGCCTCGCAGAAAAGCGAGAGGGCTAGATCCCCGGGAAGAAAGGAAAGCCTTCGACAGGCGCGAGGAAAGCCCAGTGTAGCCCTCCACCCGACGGAGCGCTCTCCCTCACAGCGCGGGGCGCGGGGGCATAGCCCGGCGCGGGCGCCGCGGTCAAGTTCAGATTGCCCCCTTCGGTTGGACTGCTCGGAGCTCCGCATTCCTCCGGATCTACCCGGCAAGGAGGAGACGCGAGCCCGGCAGCGTCTCCACGCGCTGAGCGCGCTCTCCCTGCACCCCGGGGAGGAGCGCCTCGCGTCACCCACTCGCACCCCGAGCCCTCTCCTCGGGAGCTCGGGCGCCGCCTCGCTGCTCTCCTTTCGCTCCCTCACAACCGCCTCCCCACCCCTCCCCTCCCGGGGCCCCGCGCCTCCCCTCCCCCACCCGGCCCCCCGGCCCGGGGTTCTCAAGGACCAGCCTGCGCTCCTGGCGCCCTCATGTCTTCACGGGACTCCCCGCGCCGGTTGACGTGGTGTCTCGTTCGGATTTCCAGGCCAGACCTCAGCTCCGGCGGCAGCATCAGCCCGGCCCATCTCGTGCTACCAAGCGCTGCGCCCCGAGAAGGCGCAGAGCGCTGCCGCCGCCGCTGAGCCGCCCGCCGCGCCCCGGGCCCGCGCAGCCCCGGCCAAGAGCGCGGCGCGCGCAGCCGTGTCACTCCCCCCCACCCCCAACCCAAGGCAGCGGCGGCTGCTCGGACCTCGGTTTCTGGGGGTGCAGGGCATCGGCGGAGGAGCTGTCGGCATCCCTCGCCCTTCTCGAGGCGGCGGCGGCGGGAGCCTTGGCTGCCGCCTCCAGCGCGCCCTCGCTGCCCCAGGATTTCGAACTCGTGCCCCTGACCTGTTGGGCGGGGCTCTGCGCTCCTGCCCTTGGCCCGGATGGGGCTCCTGGCTGGGACTCGGGGCTCCTGGAGTTAATGTCCAACTGGGGGTCTGCGGAGACCGGATCCGAGGTGAGTGGGGGAGCGGGCCGGGGGTGCAAGGGGCGGGTGGCGCCGGAGGGCGCGGCGGCCTGCAGGGCGCGGAAGACAGAGGGGGCGCGGCCGGACCCCAGAGCAGGCGGTAACATTGGAAAGAGGAAAGACTATATGGAACCGAGGCGCCGGGAGGATAGAGGAGAGAGAGAAGTTGAACGGGAGAGGGGCTGGCCTTGCAGAGATGCCGTTGCCTTTCCACGTGGGCAAAGAGCGCTGGTGCCCGATGCCTGTGGACCCCCGGAATGCCCGAGAGGGTCAGTTTCCCTCCCCGACTCGGTGGGGCGCTCTTCTGTCAAGTCCCAGGACGGTGCGGGTTTGGGGTCATCTTTGAACCCACCGCGACCAGAAAGTGTCCTCTCTGGACGTGCAGCTGCAGAGATACCATAGTCTGGAGTATAACTTACTATTGAGCTTATTTGGGTCTGTTCCGAGGGAAGGCGCACACCGTGGAAGGGACTGCTGCAAAGGTGCTGAGAACGTAAAAATAGCGGGCTAGCCTCTTCCAGGGTGCTGTCTTGCAAAGCTACATTCCCCGCCCTTTTCTGAACCCGATTGCTTGCACTTTGATAATCCCCGCAACCCCAACTAACCATGCCCGTCGAGGTTAGGAGAGGGGCTGCCTGGACAGTCCAGGACTTGAGTCTCCGCCTCCATCAGTTTCTTGACACTCTTCAATGTCTCCGCCAGGCCATCGAAGTTATTTTAGTGACCTTTTTTCCCTGTACTGTGCCACCTCCCCAATAACACCCTCCACCATTACCTTGCGCCTCTGGGCTGATTGCGCCGTGGCTTGGTTTACCAGACCCACCCGGTGAAAACGAACCCTCATCGGGGAGTGGTGTGGCCTTTTACCGGAACCCCCAGCCTCCTGGCGCCTCCCTGGTTTGGGCTGTGGCAAACCCGCCCGCAGAGCCAACGCGCGCGCCCGGGTGGGGAGGGGGGTGCTGCCCAACCCATTGCTCCCAACATTTTTGCTCATTGGCGGGGACAAACACAACTCTTCCGGCCCCTGCCGCCGGTGTGCTCGAGCGTACTCCACAGTACTTTGAATGTACATTTAAAGTATTCCGAGGAAGAAATGCAGCTTAACTTCATGCACGCACCTCTTCCTTCCTCCATCTCAAAGTAGGAGCCGCTGGGCTTCCGCCCGGCCCGGACCAACTCTAGCGCCCTGTTTAGCCACACCTTCGGTTTGGCGGGGTTTGGGACAGGGTCGCCTTTTCAACAAGTGTCAGATGCCCAGGGAGCCCACAGCGTCCCAGCCCACTGTCGAAAGGGTTTCGGTCGTCCCCCCTCCCCCCGGAATATGGCCTCGGGCCCCTTACAGAGAGACCTCTCCCCAGACTGCACGCAGAAAACGTCCCTCCTTTTTCTTTACCCTGGTCTTGGGCCCAACAGTTAGGGGGAAATAAGTTCTCCGTCAGGCTAGGACACGAGGCACACTTAAGAAAAGCAATACATCTTTCAGCAACTTGTGTCCCTACCCCAAAAAGAAAACTCGGAGTTACAGCACGCCCCCCACCACCCCGCCTCCCTTTTCTCTCCCGGAGCCCTGGATCTTGAAGGCAATGCCCAAACAAACCTCCCAGCCTGCCAGACAGAGGAAGGCGCGGGGGCACGGGCGGCGGAGGCACTCGCCCCCGGGGAAGCTATCACGAGGATGCGGGGAATTGAGGGAGGGGGAATTCTAAAAGGTTACTGAGACACCAGCTCAGGTGAGGTGGGAAGGGGAAAACTGGGGAGAGGATGAAGGGTCGGAGCCTGAAGAGCAGGCACACTGGTGAACACATCCGGAATTTTCGGGAGTAATTTGGTATTAGGGGGAATGAGGGAGGGAGGTGCTTGTTCACCGGTTTTATACTTAAAAAGACGACGCAGCCTCTTTCGCGTGGGCACTACAGGACTCGGACGGTTTCTGGTGCCCCCTGGTGCTGGGAACCCAGAAGCGCCCCACCGTGAGCCGCGGCTTTTGCCGGCACTGCGGCTCTCCAGGGCGCCCTTTCCGCCGTGGGCCTGGGGACCACCGGTGCGGGCGCCCGCGACGCGCCCTTTCCCTGCGGGCGGCGATGGTCCGGGGCGCAGAGGGGAGGCGTCCTGTGGGGTACAAAAATGGGTGCGGGGGCACCTGGTGGAGCCGACTTCGGGAGGAAAGCGTGGTTACCGCACGTGGCAGGCAGCGCGTTAAGCAATTCGCGCGCATAGCAAAGGCGGCTGGTTGCAGGCGGAAACACGTCCCGCAGCTGTGCTTTGAGAAAGCGGTTAGGGGACAAACAGGGAAGGGGCGGGGGGGGGGGGGGAGGAGGGGTGAGTTGGGGGGCCCAGATGGGCTCTGAGAAAAGCGTCCCAGTAGATCGCTCTGTGTGCTGAGGCCCCAACCCCCCGCCTCTTCCTTCGCCCAGCAGATACCGGGAACTAAAGAGCCGCCCCGAGTAGAGCCGGCCCCGGCGATGCTCCGAGGGAAGAATGCGCCTCCCTGTCGCGGGGGAGGTGGGAGCGTGCTTTCCGGGCCTGCGCCGCACCCGGCCGCGGGTGGGAATGGGAGCCGGGAGCCTCCTCTGGCCAAGCGGGGACTTTTCCACTGTTTCCTCTTTTGCCAACTTCTCCACACTTATAATTGAGGATCTCCACGTCCAATTTAAAAAGCTCTCCGTCGGCCAAGCAGGAAAAAAAGGAAAAACCCTCTTAATGCGGAAGGGAAATCTGGTGCCTCTGTCGCTTCCTGCTGGCGGGCACCTCGATTTGGAATGGCGCATTAACCCCGCGGCTCCCTGCTCCTCAGGGCCGCCAGCCATTTCGCACGCATCCTGGAGCTGGCACCGGGGCGAGGGGGCGGGAAGCCTCGCGTCCCCCCATTCCTCTCTGTGCGCTCATTTTGCACGGCGTGGGTGCAGTGTTGCCTGGGCCGCTGCGCCAGAACCCAGACCTTTCCCCCCGGGTTTGTAAAACAGCCAGTGCGGCATGAGATGCCCGCAGCTACAGGTTGCCTGGAGTTCCCAGCCTCTACAAACGCCCCGAGCCCCACAGTTGCTTAGCGAACAGACTCCCGAGGGATGGAAAATGCATTCGTCTCCGCAGCGGTGGGAGGTGGAGACCGAATTAAACGCTTCCCCGGGTGGCCTGCAAGGGAATCTGGGCGGGAGTTCTGGGTGGAGATGGGGGTAGGGCTGCTGGACGGGAGGCGGGTAAGCCTGGGAACGTATAGAAAGATGTCAGGCCGAAGTTTCTGCTTTTACCTGGAAACCGTCTTGCTCTCTCCCATGGGAAAAGTTCAAGGAGATTTTCCTTAGAATCGTATTTGGAGGAGAGGGGATTATCAGTTGCATGAATCTCGTAGTTCCCACTTGAGAATTCCCTTGGAAACTGGAACCCTGGCATTGGGAAGACACTGGGTAACATCACACCCCGAGGTGCCTGGGTCCCCTCCACCTCCTGATTGGGTGGGGCAAGCCCCGAGTTGACAGTGCCTTTTTCTCGCCCGCCCCCAACTGCGATTGCGCAGTCCGCCTTTCTAGGGCTGTTGAGGCCTGGGAGGCCAAACACAACCTCGGTCCCTGAGAACTGAGCCCCAACTCCGCACCGTTTCGTGGTCTAGGCGTTCGGGTGCCCGTGCGCCTCCGCAGCGTCAGAGACGGCGTACAATTGTCTCGGAGTGACCGTGGCAGGGGCACGAGGATCTCGAGACTCCTCTGGGAGGTGAAGGGATTTGGGGCCAGAATCTCGCAAAACTGCAAAAATAAAATAGAGCGTGTTAGGGTATACCACGAAGGATTAAAATTCTCAAGACAAATGCAACCTAACAGCAATGCTGGGGCATTTATTGAGCGCTTACTTTATGCTCCTCTAGGTCTTTCATACGTTGTTTAACGTTCATAACTTAAAAGGTGGAAGTAATAATTTAAACTGAGTTGATGCTTTGGGAAATAACATAACGCAGGTATTCCCGTTCAGACCAAAATTCTCCAAGTCCTTACTAACTTCTTGTCCAGCAACAAAATACTTCCATAAATAAGTGTGAGTAATGAAGCGCTGGGGTGGAGTGAGTGGGGCCACCAGGCCTGCCCCTGTCAGCAGGATCAGGACCCCGGGCAGAGGGACCTTGATTTTATTCCTAAAATGAAAAGGTGGCCGATTGCTTGGGTGGAAGGCTGGTTCCCTGGACCTACGAGAGCTGCCGGGAAGGTCGGGAGGTCTCTAACTGGGGCTGAGGATGCAGGGTGGCAGCTGCCTCGTCGTTCTCAGGGAATGGGGAGGTGGGGACGCCAGTACTGGTTTCGTCGTGTTGGCCAGGTATCGTGCTGTCGTCGTGTTGGTACGAGCAGGGGCAGCGGCCCCGCTGGGAAATCTGACCCCCGGATCCAGTAGCAGAAGAGAAGGGCAGTTGTAGATAGACTGGATGTGGAGAGCCAGCCGCGCCTGGGACGCAGACGGGACTTGGAAGGAGGGCGCGGGATGCCCAAGGAACCGCTGGGCTGCAGCCGTCCGGGAGGAGGGCGGTGACGAGTTTGAAGGGGGGCACCAGGACCCGCCGGGATGCCGCGTCCCGGGCGTCCCGGCCTAACGCGCACTCGCCGGTCCTCTTCCCCGCCCGTGCAGGTGCCGCCGCCGGACGGGACTCTAAGATGAAGTTATGGGATGTCGTGGCTGTCTGCCTGGTGCTGCTCCACACCGCGTCCGCCTTCCCGCTGCCCGCCGGTAAGAGGCCTCCCGAGGCGCCCGCCGAAGACCGCTCCCTCGGCCGCCGCCGCGCGCCCTTCGCGCTGAGCAGTGACTGTAAGAACCGTTCCCTCCCCGCGGGGGGGGCCGCCGGCGGTCCCCCACGCACCCCCACCCGCCGCCCGCACGCACCCCAAGCTGGCAGGGACTGCTGTACGGCCTCCCACGCCCGCGCGGAAGCCCCCTCCCAGGGTGTGGTTGCCGGTTGCCGCCCAAAGGCCCCGACGCCTGGTCGTTATATGACGCGTGCTGGTTTGTCCAGCACAGGGGGTATCAAATGTTTATGCTGTCTGTTTAGCGTTGCGATGAACCGATATTTTCGCTACCACTGCCACCACCATAGGAAACCAACACAGCCTTCCCCTTTTCTCAGCGTCCCCATCCTGTAGACACACTCCCTTTTTTTTTTTTTTTTTTCTTTCTTTCTTCCAAAGCCCTTTATCTTTTTGGGTGTGCCTGGCTGTGCCGAAATCTGAAAACAATTGCATTTCCATCCTAAACTGCCCTTGCAAGGGAAGAGGCTGAGGTTTTTCCAAAGGCAAGCCAGAGTCAGAGAAAACACAGAAGGGCCTCGATTTCCAGAACAAGCATCTGGGTAGTGTCAGATCTGTTCAGAAAAGTTCCGGTTCTAGAAAGACTGAACGGTGAAGAGTGCTAGCTAGGACTAGGGAGAAAAAAAGCTGTAGTTGACTGCACACGCGACAATATTAACTCTTAAGAAAAGACTACATGATAGATAGATAGATAGATAGATAGATAGATAACTGTGATTTCCCCCTCAAAAATGTTTTAGATGGCACTCTATTAGGGCATGTCAACTGTGATTTGATATAATTTACCCTCTGCTCTTCAGAAGTTTATTTGTTGCTTAAAGCAAGGTATGTGCATACATTACAAGTTAGAGGTTATTGGGGAAATATGTAGGTAACAGAGGTAGCAGTAGAAAATTTGACACAACCCCGATATAAAGCAATGGTGAGCTGTAGCCTGGATGTCACCCTGGCTACTCCCTCTAGCTATTTTGCACTTAAACTGAAGTCAAGTGCACAATGGAAGCAGCCCCCGGGCAAGTCAGTTGTATGCTAAAGAGTCCCCCAAACCTAGTGGCCTTGAGCTAAAAACAGTGCAGGAAACGTGATGTGCTCATTTTATGCTTAATTTCAACAATAAAAGCATCTTCTTCCAGAAGTCCCAAGAAAAGGGGGAAAAGTGCATTTTTAAAGGCAAATTAAGACTTAAGGAGTGACTTGGGGTTAGGAAAAAAACATCCGTTGATCCCTTGAAATTAAAGTAACTGTTCCAAGAGTTTCTGTCAGTTAGTTGTATAAACCTATTTTTTTTTCTAAAATTTATTTATTTTTGAAAGAGAGAGAGTACGAGTGAGGGAGAGGCAGATAGAGGGAGAGAAAATCCGAAGCAGGCTCTGCATTGTCAGCCCAGAGCCCCACTCTGGGCTCAGTCCCACCAACTGTGAGACCATGACCTGAGCTGAAACCAAGAGTCGGATAATTAACCAACCGAACCACTCAGGCGCCTGTGTATAAACCTATTTTTAAAGGCTTCGGTTTCAACCATGAATTTCTACTTTAGTGTATATAAATGTTTCTCCAACAGAAACTTAAATTTAAAATGCCCCTTAGTGCCATTGTCTTCAGAATTGTACCCATGAGAGCTGAGTAAGCGGCTTTTCATTCACTCAAACAGCCTAGGCCAGAGGAACAGGAACAGTGTTAGATAATAGTTCTCTAGCCAGGATGTTCAGGAGAAACATAATCAGCCTGATTATGAAGCTGATTAATTCACGGAAATTTAATTAGCATATTAGTATCATGTCTACCTTAGCTTATTCAATGCTGGCTCTGCTTTCAACTAATTCTGACTTTGGACAAGTTACTTACTTTAGACCTCAGTGAAGTTTACAACCATGCCATAAAGGGAGGCCTTTCCACTCCCAAACGCCAATGGCTATGAGATTTTGTCCCCTTAGCCTTCATGTTCCTGCCCTAACTGTCCTCTGGGTAAAGGCTCAGGAGGAGAGACACCCCCCCCCCCCAATCACTGGAATCCCCTGGGGATCTTTAATGGCATACTGATGCCGGACCTCACCCTGAGAGATTCTGATTTAGTTGGTTTGGGGTGTGGCTTGGGCATTTGGAGATTTAGATGTCCCCCAGGTAACTCTATTGTGCAGTCAGGGTTGAATCCCTATGATTTGATAATACTCTAAAGAAAACCTGTGCCCCATGTAAGATAGAACCGGTAACAAAGCAAACAAGGTAGCATAATCCCACTAATTAGGGCAGGGTGGGGTGTGCAAAGAACTGGTGGGAGAAGGGACATTACTTCCCTTTTCCAAAACTGATGCTGAGTCATCACTGGACAAGATTCCTACTACTGTATTTACATTTGAACCAGCAGAACACACCCGATTCTGTTTTATCTATGGCAAGACCCAGTAGATCCTAGAGGACATTTGAAACGGAAACATTCCAAAGAGAAACTGAGCTGCATTGTAAGCCAAGTTGACTTCTTTCCAGGTATGTTCAATTCGGTAGCAAGCTGTCAGTGCAGGGAAGGCAGAATAATGACAATGTGCAGACTTCGAACACTCAACCAGAGTCAGCATGCCCCTGTCACAGTGCTGACATGTATATCTTGCACTCTACACCGTGCAACTGGTTAAGGCTTATGTAGAAAACATTAAGTCACTCATTTCATTCGAAAATTGCCCCTCTTATTTTCAAATGCTTGTGACTCAGTGACTGAGCAAAGGCTCTTTTGTGCCACCTTAACAGCCACTCTGTTCAAAGGGGGCTGGACTGCATGCACTCACTCCTGAGGTTGTATGTGTTCTGCTCCCAATGTAAACGAAATAGCCAGAAATCTGTTTCTAGCATCATCACAAGGTGAACCACCAAATAGAATGCGTAGCTGGCTCACTTGCTTGCCTATAGGTTGGCTATCAAGTAAACGGGCCGTGGCTACCTCCTGTAGCAACTACGAACTTGTCTAAACTCAAGGACTTGTGGTTTTCCCTTTGGGGCATCCAAGACTTTTCCCTTTAGCTATCTTTTTCTTTTGTTTTCTGTCAGTATCTTCTTCAAAGGTGGATTGGAGCAGGCACAAGGAATCTAGGAGGTGAAAAAGAAGGTGAAATTAGCAGATGTCAGCATTGTAGGGCTGAAAGTTAACCCCTTGTGGTCCTCAGGGTAAAGCAGTGTGTCCAACGTGCCAGAGTTCCACCACAGTGGGTGGCAGTCTGCAGACACTAGGACCAGTTTCCCCAAACCACTGAGATGCAGAGCTTTTGGTTTTGCTACCTAGGGAGGAAGGTCTTCAACTAGTGACTCAAACCCTGTTGCACAAGGTTGTCTGAATTTATTAAAAGTTCGTTAATCGTCATGTATGCTGGATCTCGGCTGTATATGACAGCTCTGTGTTTCACAAGCAAAAGCAGAAAGTGCATGTGATTTTAAAATTTGCAATCTAGGGGCGCCTGGGTGGCTCAGTTGCTTGAGCGTCTGACTTCGGCTCAGGTCATGATCTCTCAGTTCCTGGGTTTGAGCACCATGTCAGGCTCTGTGCTGACAGCTCAGAGCCTAGAGCCTGCTTCAGATTCTCTCTCTCTCTCTCTCTCTCTCTGCCCCTCCCTGCTCATGCTGTATCTCTCTCTCCCTCTCTCTCTCTCTCTCAAAAATAAAATAAACATTAAAAAAATAAAAAATAAAATAAAATTTGTGATCTAAAAACATGTATTTGTTCAACAAATAATGTCTGCCTACAGGTGCCAGGCACTGTCCTAGGTGCTAGGAAATCCCTGGTACATATAACAGACAAAAGTCTCTGCCTTCACGGCACATACTATCCTAGTAGATGTATAGTGTGGTACGCTTAAGCAGTATTGTAAACCAAAACTAAACATGAACTGCCTTGGGCTAGGACAGTGGACTTTTTGTGTGCCTAGAAGCCAAGTAGAAGAAACAGTGAGCATTTGTTAAATTATAATTATAGGTAGTGCACAATTTATGGTAATATGATGGGATTATATTCCACCAGTTTGGTAGCAAGTGACAAAATTTTCTATGAAAACAATCTTATAAATCAAGCCTGGGCTGGACCACACAAATCTAGGTGTAAACCATAATATAGCTAAAATATAATTCACAATTTATTAGGCTAGAGCCTCTTCCTGGGGTGTTGGTCCCATAATCTGCAGAAAGAGGGCACAGAGCAAGAAATCAGGGAATTTGAACAGGCAAGAGTTGCACTTCACACAGATCAGACTAGGGTTTGGATCCCAGCCTGGGCACATAACCAGCTATTGCTTTTCTCTTAAACCTCAGTTTCCTCATCTGGAAAACGGGGACAGTATTAAAACCGTCTCAGGGGCTGCGATGAGGGTTAAACAAGATAATGCACTGTAAAACCCATGCCCCATAAGTATTGCCGTTGTTAGTCGCCATCTTCCTCCTTCCAACAGCCCAGTGAACGCCTTTTTCTGGCCTCCCCCTTCCTTTTCAGCCTCTGCCAAGACATTGCTCTAAATGGTGGAATGTCAAGTAGCACAACATAGTAAGGACAGTGAAAGAAATGCAAGCCTTACAGGCAGGCTCTTTTGGGCCCTGAAGTCATCATTTGGTCAGCACTAGTCAGGGTGGCCTTGCCTGGAATTCTACCACCGCATCCCCACCCCCCGCCCCCCACCCCCCCCAACCCCGGGTCAGGCTCCCTGGCTCCTCCTGGACTTCACACCTCCTTCTCTTCCTCATTTTCTGAGCCCATGTAGTTTCTGTGAAATTTTTCCCACCAGCTTCCCGTGGGCATGTTAGGGTGACCCTCCTCCCCCACTGCAAGAAGGCCGACAGACCCTTGTGTAAATGATGGGGGCCGAGGGGGAGGGACTGTGGTTTGGAGGCTATCTATATTGAGTATTTCTGTTTTAAGTGATCCCTGTTGGATATTTAATTTAAAAATGCTTATTTTAATTTGGTTCAGAAACCCAGCAAAAAACTTTCAGTGAAATTTAGTAAATGTTCAGCCCATTGTTATCCAGCAAAGGAAGCTTCTAGAAGCTGGTTAAATGTTAAGTTTCAAATCTAATGTTATGGGATATAGAATTTGGAATAAATAAGCAGCATCTACCTATTGCTTTTTCTTGCTTTACTGGCTGTATGAATGAGCCGTACTATAATAAATTAACTTCCCAAGCTGGAAAGGGGCCCTGCCCCTTGGGATGAGGCTCCTGAAATCAATAAATTGCATGTCAGACCCTTTTAGGAAGCACGGATTCCTCACTTGAGATCTGAGACCAGTATCTCACTCTGGCCCCAGTCTGGAGACCTATATCAAACTGTTGCCATTTAGTGAAACCTATTTCAGGCTTAATTTGGGTTGGCCAATCTTAGGACCTTCAGCTGACCCAACAGCCTAAGAATTATGCTTAAGAGATTCTGCTTTCACTGATATAAAAATAAAAGGGCTTTTTCCCCCTAACATCCCTTTCATCTTTATTTATTTAGCCCTTAATGGTCCATAGCACCTTCATTCAATTAAAACACTTATTTAATCAATCACTTGAGCTCAATCAGGAAGCAAGTCTTAAATATCTTTAATGTGCTAGGTGTTGTGTGGCTTCAAAAAGACAAAATTGCGAATTCAAACAGCTCATGATCTAGTTACACACAATGGATAGGCAGATGGGTGGGTGGGCGGATTATCAGTCAGACAGATAGATATGTCTACCAAGGGCTTTACATTAGCTGAGGTCATGGTAAGAATTCCTAGCAATGAGGTCACTGGGATTTAGAGATCATAGCAGGAAAGGATTCAGGGAAGAGTGAGGATTTGAGCTCATACTTGAAAGATGGGTATTAGGAAGGGAAGGGAAAGGGAAAAAGGCACATTCCAGACTCGGGAGAAGCATAGGCAAATTTATGACTATGATATGGGGAAGGGGCAGGTGGTGAATACAAGGAGGAGGCCAGACCAGTCGCCAAGTGCTGCGAACAGGTGGCAGGAAGTGGTGTGAAATTTAGGATATCTCCGTAGGTGATACCCAGATTATGAGATGCTGTAAAATCCTGGAGAAGAAGGGGTTTGCTTTTTTTTTTTAAGTTTATTTATTTATTTGGCAGGGGGAGGGAGACAATACAAGTGGGGGAGGGACACAGAGAGAGGGAGAGAGAGAGAATCCCAAGCAGGCTTCACGCTGACGGTGACAGTGTGGAGCCTGATGTGGGCCTCAGACCCACAAACCACGAGAGCCCCGACCTAAGCCTAAACCAAGAATCTTACGCGTCACCGGCTGAGCCACCCAGGCGCCCCAGGGGTTCTCTGTTTTTGATGGCAGCAGGGCACCCCTGGAGCCTCTCATGTAGGCAGGTGGCTGGGAGTGGGATTGTGCTGAACTTCTTGCTGCAGAAGTGACTCAGGTACACAGGCTGGTCACGAGTGGAGCCGGTGGCATAGGTGTAGTTTTCATTTTGCAGTATCGTGCCCTCATTTGTAAAAAGTTTCTAGGCATAGACACAGTTTACTAATCCTCCAGTAAGTGAATAACTACAACTACAAGCTGAATAATAAAGCTAGTGTCATAGTGCTTCTTAGCTATCCACGTGGTCAACTCCGTTTTTAATGAGTAACTTTTATATCTTATGCTAAAATTAAGGAAGTTTGAGCTCTACTGGAAAGGAGGAGATACTTTTATCCCCATTTTACAGAATAAGAAATGAGACCCAGAGACCTGCTCAAGGTCACAAATCTAGTAAGTGATGACACCAAAATTTAGACCTCAGACTTCTGGTCTCAAAGCCAGTATTTCTTGGCTTAACACAGACTGTGTTCCCGTATTAGTAGACTGAGAAAACACAAACACTGGCTTGCTAAAAATACATTCACTAACCCTGAAACACAGATTTTTCAAGAAAATCAAAAGAGCAAGCTAATAGAAGCAAGGAATATTAAATTATCTTTATCTTTAAGCCTTTTTTTTTTTTAATTTCCATTTGGGTAGCAGCCGGCCTAGGCTCATATTATTAATAGCTACTTTGAAATCCAGACCAGAAGCTTTTAAGGAGGGATACGTGAATTTCTGTACGTACTTCTATATCACTGATGTTTGTTGCAGTGAGAACAGGCTCCTGAACATTTGGGGACAAAGTGAGGTCTGCTCGAATGTTTGATAGGCTGGCAGCATTCGGGAGGCCTTCTGGGAGGCATTCATTCTCAGATCATTCGCATTTTGCCCAGGGAAAGGGGACATTCACATGGGAAGCCACAGGTGACTGCACAAGCACCAGAGTGATCGCCACAGCGGGAATAAATGGATCTGCACAGGCCGAGCTTGGGTCACCACTGGGAATTGACCAGTTAGCTCAGTAGAGACAAAACCCACTTTGGCATGACCTTAATAAGGTAATGGAGGTAGAAAGGTGTTTTGTTTTTTTTTTAATGTTTATGTATTTATCTTAAGAAAGAGAAAGAGAGGCAGAGAATCCCAGGCAGGCTCCACCCTGTCAGCGTGGAGCCCGACGTGGGGCTCGAACTCCCCAACTTCGAGATCATGACCTGAGCTGAAATCAAGAATTGGATGTTTAACCGACTGAGCCACGCAGGTGCCCCTGGAAAGGCATGGTTTTAAAAGTCTTCAAACTTTTTTGTTTGTAAACCTGCAGAAAGAATGTTGAAAAACTATTGTGCAGTTCTGAGATGATATCTATAATTTTTTAATCACAAGCTTAATAGTTGTACGAGATATAATTTCCAGGGGATTGGCGAAATCTTGGAGCTGCAAATTTAGTTGATTCAGTGCGTGGAAAACCATCAAACTACAGCCCAGATTAATTGACTTTTGGGTCAGAAAAGATATGAATTCATTTTCAGTTTAAAGACACATGTTAATGTATATCCCTGACAACCATTACACTTCTGGATCCTAATTAGGTGATGAATAGACAGATGGGTGGATGGACAGACAGATAAAGCCCAGAGCCTTGCTGTGAGTGCCTGACCAGAAGGAAATATGGAACCACCCACTTCAGAATATCTTGGTTTATTTGTATGGGACTTCATAGTACATAGTTCACAATACAATTAACACCCATGTATCCTTTACCAAGACTGACCTCTTAGCATTTTGCTTTTTTTTTTTTTTTTGACAAAATTTTTTTTTCCTTGAGAATTAGTTGCAAACATAACATCAAATATTCGGCACGTACCTTCTAAGCATGAGGACTTGACCTTATATAACCACAGTTCAGTTGTCAGTCTCAGGAAGTTTAATAATACTGCTATCCAATAGATAACCCATATTCAGATTTCCCCAGTTGTGACAATAATGTCCTTTGTAGTTTGTTCTCCTTAATCAAGGATCACAAATTGCGTTTGATTATCATATTTCTTTATTCTCCATTAGAATAGCTCTGAAGCTTTTTTTTTTTTTTTTTTTACCATGACATTGACAGTTTTGAAAAGATCTGATGTCTTGCCTGCTATTTTGCAGACTGCCCTTCAGTGTGGATTTCTGTGATTGTTTCCACGTTATGAGATCCGGGTAAACGTCCTGGGACTAAGTTTGTGATGGTGTGTCCTCATGTCGGGAGCCACCCGATCCCAGTGTGCCCCAAAGAGCCATGCGGCCTGAACTGTCCTCACATGGCACCTGCAGCTTTCATCCCCTGGACGGGGCTTCTCAGTGAAATGAGTGAGATGGGCAGGAAGTGCACCTCTCTCACTGAGGTGGAAGGCTGATCGCAGGAGGGGACGTGGGAAAAGAGAACCCGCCACAGGAGCGTTCGTAGGCTGATTTCAGGATGCAGCACCTTGGAAACTGATTCCTTTAACCTGTAGAAAGTTTTCGTGTGCCCTCAGCAGGACACCTGCCTGCTCAGTGTGAAAACACGGACCCATACCCATAGTGGACACAAAAATATCATTCGTGGGCTGTGAACTCAGTGGGTATTTGTGTGGTTAGTTTTCGGGGATTTCTGGGGAGCACAGAAGCAGCAGCACAAACAGCACCTGCTCCTTCCGCACCCAGACCTCAGACCGCTCTGCTGGGGCTCCAGGCCCTCTGCTCTGGGGAACACACTAGACCAGACTAACAAGGGACAGTGTCTGCACCTCCTTCGGGCTAATCTGGCTTTGTGCAGACAGGCAGAGTTGATCTTCACACTGCTGCCCCCGTGTAGGTGTCGCTGAAGAATTGTCACGGGCAACCATATGGACTTCAGACCCCATTGGTTAAATGCTTTCAGGCACTGAGCAGAAAACTCTGTTCCATTGTGGTAAAGATGGGACTATCCCCATTTTAAGGGGAAATTGGGACTCCGCAGGCTTAAGCAACTCAGCCAGACTCTGGACCAAGGGCAGCCTGAGTCTGGAACTCACTCTTGTGACCACACCCCCCCCCCCCCAGGTCCCCTCCTGCCAGCCCAAGACACTCCTATCTGACCCCTCTGGCTATGTCAGGAAGAGAAAAGTCAGGTGTTGGGATTTTGTAAATGCCAATCATTGTTGAATGATAGGTATAGCTGATTTCATGAGGAGTCTTTGAGATGCCAGTAAATTCATTCACTGGGGGGTAGAAAGTCTCTCCTCACATCTGACTACAGGAATCTATGGAACTGGCCCAGATGATTGAGAACACTTTTCTTTCACCCCCTTTATTTTCCTTTCATCTTCTTTTTATCCCTCCTCTTCGTGCCCAAGTCCCTCAGACCCTCAGCATATTCCTCTTACCCACGGCCTCTGGGGAGGGCTGAGGGAAGTAGGATGCAGAACCCTGGAACATTCTGCTGCATCTGGCTTCAGGCAGGGCTTTGTGGGAAGGAAGAAGCCAAGGGTACTTTGCTTCCAGGTTCCTTTCGAGTTTCCCCTCAAAAACCACCCTGCCTCTGATAACACCATAAGGGATTATGTTTTCAATTGACTTTTTGCGCACTTGATTTTATTGGGTCACTTTCTCACCCTTCCCATAAATTTTTTATAAAGGCAATAGCCGAGCTCATGGTGTGTGCTTGTTAGCATGGGGCGTTTACTGCTGACTATGGAGTGCTTTTAGCTCACACCAGGCGTTCATGGATTAGTTAACAAATGGACGCCCTATGGGGTGTGTTTGTGACTTAAAAGTAGGAGAATGGACATTTTCACCCCAGGGGAGCCATGCTGTATTACTGTAAAATTATTAACATAACTGTAATAAAAGCATGGACCACATAGGTGGAAATCAGAACAGGGCAATCAGAATCTGGATAGCAAAATGATATACTGTCCGTCTCCTCCTGAGTGAGGTTTTTTGGCTATTTGTATTCATGGAATAATTTCCATTACACTCATGACAAGTTTTCTTAGTTAAGTTGTAAGGTAAAAATTCAAGATAGTATAACTAATACTCGTGTGCAATGCTGGTCAGAGTAGGTGGAGACAGTGAATAAAATGGCATTTTGAAAAGCAAAGTGGCTTTTAAAAGTGTACCCGAGGCTCCTTTTCCTAGTCTCTGAAATGGTTTGCATTCTCATTGGTCTTTTTCCTCTGCCTTGAGAGGATCCAGAAATGCTTTTTTAAACAACAAAACACTGGTGTTTTTATAACGCAAATACTTTTCAAATAAACCCGTGTCATGCCTTCTTGTCAACAAACCACGGGTCACGGAGAGAATGCACTGGTAGCTCAGGCAGTGGTCACAATGACTTATAAATTGCCACAACCGCTGATTATTCTTTGGGAAAGAGCTGCCATAGACTCCTCTTGAAGGTAACCCAAGAGTACCCAATAGCTAGGACAGCCCGTCTCACACTGGGTGAATACTCTGCCCGGTATAGGAAAGCAAGGACCGTCATCAGCATTCTGGGGCTTAGTGACCTGTAGACTTTTTATTTTTAATTAATTCAAATGAGTGAATAAAATCAACGCTTATAAATAGCAGATGACAAAACGCTGTAGAACTCTCCAGAGAACTGGAACATTCTCGTGGACTAACACCACACATTTCAGAGGTCACTGAGGGGCGAATAAGAACAACAGGCAACAGCTTCCAAGACAAGCTGGACCTATGATGCATTTGGTAGCAGTTACCGTGGGCGAGTCTAGCCTTGGAAGCATCAGCCGGGTATGACCCAAACGTGCTTGAAGCAGCGAAAACAGAAATGGATAAAAATGAGATTTTAAGAAAATGGCAAGTGTAGCGTTTGACTATCAGCTGATAGGGACAGAAGGATGACAGCATACTGGTGTAGTGTGTCCCCTCAGAAGTCATCGGCTCCATCTCTACCTTTACAGATACATACTGAGGTGTAAGGATGCCTCCCACGAGAGGAGACAGTTCACCTCTTTAGGCAAGAGGTAAACCGAAAAGGTTGAGAACGCTAGAACCTAAAATACCTCCCATGGAAGGAGAAGGCCCCACAGCTCAGGAGTCAGAGCGCTGGTCTTATAAAATACCTCCCTCGGGGTTTTGTGGGGCCCTGAGCAGAATGGTCCTGAGGCATCAGCCAGAGGCAGGCCTCTCCCTAACAGGGTTGACCGAAAATGAATTCCCCACCAAGACCTAGACTGCCTGCATGTTAGGGTTTTAGCACTTGGGGAGAGAGTGGACAGAGAAGGTCTCATTAACCTCAGAAGGGCTCAACAACTAGTCCAGGGTCACGAGTCCAAGGTCAGGTACTGACCCCAGACTGTAATTCCAGGCTCTACAGCGAGAGCCTCATCATTTGGTGCCAGAGTGAGTTTGAGAAGTTTCCGGAGATGGGGCCTCTCTGTCTGAAGCTGCCATGCCACCACCCTTGGCTGCTGGTTTTCCGGTTTTGACTGGGAAATTGCCAGATCTGCCTTAGAGTGATATGCAAGAACCAGGGCATGGGAGATGCCCCTGAAAGGCATGGCTTTTCCGTTTTCAGAGACTGTTTACTGTATCCTGTGGCTCAGGGCAGCCTAACTTTAGAATCTCCTTCATGTAACTCAGTTCGTACTGGATTTTCCAACAAAAGTCGGTATCTCACTTCTTGTTCTGAATTTGGTAAATGTGTACAGGTGAAATGAGCATAATTTTGCACTTGCTCCAGAGTAAATTACCACATGCCTCAAGACTTGAAAAGCTGCATGGTAGTAGAATTTTTACTTAAAAACAAATAGGTGGCCTGGGACCCTAGAACAGGTTGAGCTTTGGGGCGCCTGGGTGGCGCAGTCGGTTAAGCGTCCGACTTCAGCCAGGTCACGATCTCGCGGTCCGGGAGTTCGAGCCCCGCGTCAGGCTCTGGGCTGATGGCTCAGAGCCTGGAGCCTGTTTCAGATTCTGTGTCTCCCTCTCTCTGACCCTCCCCCATTCATGCTCTGTCTCTCTCTGTCCCAAAAATAAATAAACGTTGAAAAAAAAAATTAAAAAAAAAAAAAAAGAACAGGTTGAGCTTTAAAAACTAAACCAACTGAGTTCACATTTACAAGGAATGTGGGTTTTTTGTTTTTTGTTTTTTATCTTCTCTAAGCTTCAGTTTCCTGATCTGTAAGGTTAGATAATATGCAATCTCTACTTTAGCCTTGCAGGGATGTTGTTGGCCTTAAAGTTAACATTGTGTGAAAGTAAGCATCCTTCCTACCTTTATATTGGTAATATTTTTAAGTGCATCCAGGAAGTTATTTTAAATATAGAATGATGAAATTTTGTAATGTGAGGAATTTTAAAGCTAAGACTCCACCATGTGGTTCTTATAACATTTCAATGTTAGCGATGAAAATCATGTTTGTATCTTATTGAAAAGTAAAAACAGGGATGCCTGAGTGACTTAGTTGGTTAAGCGTCCGACTTTGGCTCAGGTCATAATCTCACAGTTCATGAGTTCAAGCCCCACATCGTGCTCTGTGCTGACAGTGCAGAGCCTGCTTGGATCCTCTGTCTTCCCTCTCTGTCTCTCTGCCCCTTCTCTGCTTGCACTCAATCTCTCTTCCTCTCTCTCTCAAAAATGAATAAATATTTTTTAAAAAAATTTTTAAAGAAAAGTAAAAAAATTTATTCTAAATAATGACATTAGTTGGGAATTTTCTTGAGAAGTTAATCAACCAGGCTGATTCTTTTCATGTAAACACACATGTGCGCATGTGCATACACACAGATATGTATGTATATATGTGTGCAGATAGATGGAACTTCTGTTTTTCATATACATATGAAACTGCAGAGCAGTTTGTACTTTACCAGGTGCACAGGTGGGTAAAGAATATCAGATTAAATATTCCCACCCGCAGGGGTTTTTCCCCTTGTGTCCCATCTGTGGACGGCCTTTCAGGAGAGGCTCTGCATGGGAGGACAGACTGCCCAGCACTCAGCAGCCCCAGGCTTGGCCTTCCGTGGCCTCATACCGGAACAGGGCACCACCTGGAGCAAAGCCATTCAGGCACTGGTTCCAGATGCGCCCCCCACCTGTGTGGCCTTGGCTGAAGCGGCAGCTCACTTCTGTGGACCTCAGTGTATTAACCCTTGCCCTTATAGTCCATAGAAGCTGGGTGCTTTACAGTTATGTACAGAAGCTGGTCCTCCCCAGAGCAAGAAATAGTTGGGCCTTCTTGCTGGGCCTCTGCATCCCTGAGGCTTACTTGGCCCGGAAGACAGCTCCTCTAAGAGGAGGTACTGTGGGTTCTAGGAGCCAGCCCCCTTTATTCTGGAACCTTCAGAGCCTCAGAGACCTTCCCTCCATTCTCAGAGCCCATTGCTACTCCGGGTGAGGCATTATCTCCTCACTGCTTCATAGATAACTTTGTGCTGCCTTCCTTTGGGGCCCATGGGTTCAAGACAGGCTGAATGAAGGCTGCTTTAGGCCCCTGGGCTGAGGACACAACTTGATAGGAATATAAAATGACCTCTTTGATTAAAATATAGTTAATAACCTGTAGTGTTTTTAAGAGAAATCTAACGTTTAGGAGACTGCTTTGTCTATTCAATGCCTACTCAACTCAGATAATGTTTTGAATTATGTACTTTTTAGGTAGCCTATTCCAAGGACTACTCTGAAGCCTTACCGTTGTTTCTATAAAAACTCAACTGCCTTTACAAAACAGGCAACATCCCAGTCCTTTGTTCCCGAAGTGACTTTACTATATTTTCCCCATAATCGAGGGAGGCAAAGTCTCACTCTGAATGGTTTATTCCCAGAATTATGCCCCAGTACAGGGTCTCATTTGTTTAAATAACACTGTTTATACAAAGGACACATCAAAGTTAAAGTATTTTAAAGAGAATAATGCCAGAATATGTGGTTGCATACTGCAGGATCACTTAAATGCATTTGAACATCTTGATTTTTTAAAAACGTTAGCTTTTAGATGGACGTGTTTTTCCCAGATACATCCTCCAACTGTGTCTGGGAAATGAGCAAGTGTTTGACCTAGTTTTTTTTTTTTAAATGATGCTCCTCTTTTGTGGTTTGCAAATACTTTACTATCAAAGTTAATACTAATGAAGGCTATTTGTGTAGCAGACGTTCTGCCAAGCCCTTTATAGGAGGAAGGAGGAACTGATATGCTATTAAGTTTTAATCTAGGGAACTAATCCAAATCCCAGCCCCTCTGTTTCCCCTCAGTGACATGAATTCTTGGAAGATACAGGCAGCTGTGGGTCTGCCGGGGCTGCGTTCGAGGCTCTGCAGAATTTCTAAGGACAGGCACAGTGAGGCGTATGGCTCCTTATGCCCCCAAAATGCCTAGTGTTGATAAATTAAGGCACCTCTCTATAAGTGAACTCAGCATCAACACGCCTGGAGTTAGTAATTTAGTTGGAAGAGACAGGCCTAGTTGTTCTCTGGCTTTTTCTGGTTTCTAAAATTCATATCCATGTAAGACTTGCAAGATGAATATTTATTTTTTGCTCTATTTTTCAAGAAGGAAAAGAAGGGAAAAAGAGAAGGGGAAAATAAGAACCCTTCGACTCGATAAGAATCGCCTCCGCCCTGAACCTGGGGCTTCCATAAATATTTCCACATTAACAATAAGGTATGAGGGAGATTTTCCCATCAAATGAGAAATTCTTATTAGCTATACCCTTTGGTGTAACATTGAACATTTATTGACTGCTTTCCAGGTTCCTGGAAGCCTTTTAATTCAGGATCAATGATCTGTTCACCACCTCGTCCAAAAGCATGGGTGATTGGTACATTCACACTGCTACACTCATCACCCTGAAAAAGCCAGGTGGAGTATCAAATCAAGGGACTAAATGTTCTCATCACAAAGTATAAGTATGTCGCAAACATTATTTAGGACTGCTTATACTAAAAATTTATCTGCTATTCACCTGAAATTCAAATTTAACTAGGGTGTTCTGCATTTTATCTGGCGGGCACAACCAGTGGACAAAGCCATGCAGTCAAGATGTCGTAAAAAGGAAGGAAAAGGTTTTGGGGGAACTTTGAAAGTATCAGGCAATAAATAAGAACATTATATATACTGATTCAAATTGTTATTATATATAACTCCAGTGGTATAAAATTATGTAATTTATTGTTACATAAATTAATAAGTCTCTAAACCAGTATAAGTTGAACTTTTGCAACTCAAATGTTTTCCCATGAGGTTAGGTTAAAACTTTAGTAATGTTTTGTCCTCATTTCTGATTAACCTTCAGTTGATTCCTAAGCGATTTTAACTTTCTGTGTCCCCAGGTTCTTAAGTTACTGATCCATTCAGGAATTCTTGAATGGAGCGCAGGGTTGGGAAGGGGGACCCTCATGTGGGTCCTTTTGTAAAACAAAGAGTCTTTGGGGGGAACATGAAGACTTTTTTTGTACTTTGATTAATCACCCCTAATATATCAATTTTAGAAGTTCGGATTCCTGTACAAACATGTTTTTTTGAAACTGAGCACAACTAAATCTAATTTCCTCTTCAAAGCTTCTTCTTGAAAAAAAATCGCAAACAGTGTCAGCAGCTCCTTTTTCAAAATAAGAAACTCTGGTTTCTTGAAACCAGAGTGATTTCAAGGTTTTTGTGTTTTAAGGAGAAGAGAAAACTTCCTAAGGAAGTCAGCTAGAAAGTGGTTCGGAGGAAATGACAAATTCAGAGTACCCTTCCACGCCAGACCCTGGGAAGGTGTCCGTCCCACGGAGCACGAGCCGTTTCCCAGGCTCAGAATGAGGTGGATATTGAGAGACAGCACTTGAGTGCTTCAGGAGGCTGGAAAGGAAAGTCAGCTTGCAGCTGGATGTTTACCTCTCAGGTGGAAAATGATGGTGCCACTCAGGGCATCATCGCGGCTTCCTGTTTACTTTGGAGCCTGTTATTTCATAATGGTGTTGTTCTCAACTGAAGCCCAAGTGTCCCCTTGAAAAATTAAGGACTCCTTCTTCTGTGCTTTTTCAAGTGCCCTAATTCATTCAAAAAGTACGGAGGGCCTCCAGGGGGCAGACCTATTTTAAGCACTTGGGATTCATTGGTGAGCAAGCCAAGCAAAGGTCCCTGCCTCCTGGAGTTGACTTTCTATCAGAGGAGACAGACAGTGAATAAAAAAATATAAGAAATAAGTCCTACAATGTGTTGGAAGATAGTATGTATGGTGGGGGGCAGGGAAGCAAGGGAGGAGGGTCTGAATTCGGGTTTGGGGACAGATTGCATTTTAAACAGGGAAGTCAGGGTAGGACTTGGTAGTGATGACATTTGGGCAGAGATGTGAAAGGGATGCGGGAATTAGCCTGTGTGTCTGATCTGTAGTTCTCAACTCACGATGATTTTGCCGCCAGGGACATTAAGCAATGTCTAGAGGAGGGTGGGGGGATACTACTGGCACCTCCTGGGCAGAGGCCAGGAATACGGCTCAATATCCTACAACATGGGAGGACAGCCTCCCATAGCAAAGAATGATCCTGCCCAAAACGTCAGTGGGGCTAAAGTTGAGAAACCCTGTATGTGAGGAACGGTAAGGAGGCCAGGGAGGCTAGAGGAGTGGCAGAAAGGAAAAGAGAAGTAGAAGATGAGGTCAGACGTAACAAAGGCTGGAGGAGAAGGGGTGGCCAGGTCAGGTAGGGCCTTAGGCCAGTGTGGACTTTGGTTTTTACTCCAAGAGAAATGGGGAGCCTTTGGAGGGTTTGGAACAGAGAGGGACGTGACCTGCATTAACGGTTTTAGGACTATTGCTCTGGCTGCTGAATGGAAAATAGACTGAAGGCTAAGGCTGGCATGAAGGAGTTTAGGGGCTGCGGTGGGAATCCAGGCAGAGATGTTGGGGCTCAGACCAGGAAGCAGCTTCGTGATTTCCATGCAGCAAAGACATCCACAGCCAAATTTTAGATATCAGACAATGAAGTGTTCTGGGGATTCCACACAATCTCCACTCTTTTCATTACAATGCATCCTATAATATAATATATATATTCTATATAACCTAGATAGAGCAGTGTCGATCAATATAGGTCTCTCAGTTGACCAAATGATCAGTAGACATGGTTAAGTTGCCTTAGCTGGATTTTGTTCACACAATAGGATACCTGATATTTGTTTTAACAATCAGTGCATGAAAAAACAGTGTGCCATGGGTTAGGCACAGCATAACCCTTGTCTACTTTACCATGGTCTTGGCAAACATGTTCGCTCTTGTGAACAACTATTTTGAGGTGTATTTTTCGAAGCCACGTACAACCCTAAACATGCTCAATTACCTACAATTGGGATGGAGGGAGCATAAAAGGTCTAGGACCTAATAACCAGTGGTTTGAATAGCTTTCTTCTTTTAGAAATGTATTTAATTGAGGCGCCTGGGTGGCTCAGTCGGTTGAGCGTCCGACTTTGGCTCAGGTCATGATCTCATGGTTTGTGAGTTCGAGCCCCACGTCGGGCTCTGTGCTGTCAGCTCGGAGCCTGGAGCCTGCTTAGGATTCTGTGTCTCCTTCTCTCTCTCTGCCCCTCCCCTGCTTGTGCTCTATCTCTATCTCTCAAAAATAAATAAATGTAAAAAAAAATTTTTTTTAAATAAAAAAAGAAATGTATTTAATTGTTCAAATAGCTCCTCTTCTCTTACTTGCTCAGCCAAAGCAAATGCTGCAACAGAGCAGAAAACACTAAGGGATTGGGAATTCACGCTCTTACCCAGAGGTCTCGGGCATCTGAGAAGCATCGCCTCCCCATTCCTCTGTGTGATCTCCGTAAAGACTACATCTCTTGTCCTGTGTCCTCCGCGGGAATCCCGGGGCTGCAGAGGCAGGGCCCCACCCCGGGGTCAAGCCGCCTCTCCCACAAACAGCATCCCATTGATTGCTGATACATTTAAATGTCTTCTCACAGTATGACTATATATTTTTAATTTTTTAATGTTTATTTTTGAGAGAGAGACAGAGTGTGAGCAGGGGAGGGGCAGAGAGAGAGAGGGAGACACAGAATCCAAAGCAGGCTCCAGGCTCTGAGCTGTCAGCACAGAGTCCAGCTCGGGGCTTGAGCTCACCAACCGTGAGATCATGACCTGAGGCGAAGTCGGACGCTTAACGACTGAGCCAACCAGGCGCCCCTGCTGTATTTTTTTTTTTAAGTCATGCTGGTCCAAGGAAGCAGTAGTCTCTAGGTCAGTGAAAAGTAGGTTGTTTGCCAAGAAGTTTTTAAGGAAGTTTTAACATACTTTAACTTTAACATACTTTAACATACTTTAACATACAGTTGGATCCATGAGCTTTTCACTGGTTCTATCAAGATGGGTCTGGTCCCAGTCAGCCACCCAGAGGTGTCGAGTCGGGGAGGGGCTCTGGGGAAGAGTGCTCCGTATTGCAGATGCGAGTGGCAGTGGTGGAGGATCCTTCCCGATCCTCGCCCTCTAAGACAGGGTTTCTCCAAGTACGGTCTGCGGGTCACCTACATCAGAATTCACTAAAAATGGAGATTCTTTGGCCCCCTCCCCGCACCTTCCACCAAGGGCAGGGCCGGGAATCTGCATTTCAGTGAGCATCCCGCACCTTCTCATCCACACGCACATCTGAGAGCCACTCCTCTAGCTTCCATTAGCAGCCGTGAAAAATGGCCTTCAAGGATCAGCCTGCTCACAGCAACCTCAATACAGACTCGTTCAGCACGGCAGCTGTTATGCAAATGAAAGGTGCGCTTCTAAGGATTTGCTTTCTGCAAGGAAATGTGTCACCCACCACGCTAGTCCCCCCTTTTAACTGGACACGCTTCCTTCTGTGGAGACGTGGGTGCGTTCTAGCGTCTGTTGTCGGGGGAAGACAGTGGTTACGGAGCCTGACTGGCTGGTGGCTCTGCTGTGGGTCCCATCCTGGCTGACTGTCGGAGGCACTTTGATGTAGCAGACTGCTTGAAAGGATCGCTGTCATCTCATGTGACCTTTTCTGTTTCCTTGTTGAACAGCAAATATGCCAGAGGATTATCCTGATCAGTTTGACGACGTCATGGATTTTATTCAAGCTACCATCAGAAGACTGAAAAGGTCACCCGAGAAACAAATGGCCTTGCCGCCTAGAAGAGAGCGGAATCGGCAGGCGGCGGCCACCAACCCGGAGAATTCCAGAGGGAAAGGTCGACGAGGCCAGAGGGGCAGAAATCGGGGTTGTGTCTTAACTGCGATACATTTAAACGTCACCGACCTGGGTTTGGGCTACGAAACCAAGGAGGAACTGATTTTTAGGTACTGTAGCGGCTCCTGTGATGCAGCTGAGACAATGTACGACAAAATATTAAAAAACTTATCCAAAAACAGAAGGCTGGTGAGTGACAAAGTCGGGCAGGCATGTTGCAGACCCATCGCCTATGACGACGACCTGTCGTTTTTAGATGACAACCTGGTTTACCATATTCTAAGAAAGCATTCCGCTAAAAGGTGTGGATGTATCTGACTCGGGCTCCAGAGACCGCTGTGTATTGCATTCCTGCTACAGTGCAAAGAAAGGGACCAAGGTTCCCAGGAAATGTTTGCCCAGAACGGAAGATGAGGACCAAGGAGGCAGAGGAGGAGGAGAAGGAGGAGACAGGAGGAGGAGGAGGAGGAGGAGGAGGAGGAGGAGGAAGGCAGCCATTGGGGGAGCCTGGTAGAGGGAGATCCAGCTACAGAGAACTGGAAGGGAGAGAAAACAGCCATCCAGATTCTCCTGGCCGGCAGCCGACGTCACCAGAAGCTCAGGGCTGGTGTCCCTGGTTGGGCGTTTCCTTTCATCTGATAGAGCCCACCGTCACCGGTCATGGGCACAGTTGCGGATGCACTTGAAGCCAAACCAGTGTGTCTCCTGTGGTTTATTTTCACATGTCTGGAGACACCCGGGGAAATGGTAATCCTGGTGTCATTCCTTGTCGTGACGTTTTACTCCTGAAAGCAAGAGAGGTTTCTTTTTCTGTCACTCAGCGGAGACATACCCCAGGAAAGGAGGAAGGCGAAACAACAACAGCAACGACACAAGAGATAGTTGCCTTTGAATTTGAAAGTTGAGGCCTGAGGTTTACTACAGCCAGCGTTTTTGTGAACGGTCGGTGATTGATTTTGAACATGGTGTGTGGGGTGGGAAGAAGTTGGCTAGGAACCAAAAAGGCTGTCCTCGTGACTAAAAACAAACCTGAAGGTATTTCCTTTATGTCCTTGGAAACAGGAAGCCAGTTGTGGTTTTCAGCAGCATTCTTGCAGGAGAGCAGAGTGGGGACGGCCCCCAGCTGCACCGGGGCAGGGACACCCACTGGGCCTGTCGGTTTACAGAGAGACAGATGTTACATACACCCCAGCTCCGTTTATGCGTGGTCACCAGTGACCAGAGAAGCTACTCGATGCAATGCATCTGTTTCAGATACAGAAATATAGAGAAGATATTTATTGAGATTTAAGTTATTGTTATTTATTACCGTTCACTAATGAGTTTCTCTTTTTCTCCCCCCTTATTTATTAAAGTTTCTTTTCGAAGGTGCCAAAGTATATGTGCTCGCAAAATGCAAAGAAAGGTGACAAAGGAAATTTTAAATTGGGAACAAGGGTCCATGCTTTCCAAAGTATTAAAAAGTTTTTCGCTAGGCAAAAATCACTTACTTTACCTTTTTCAGAAAAGCCCTCGTTAATCTCCCCGATGTCAGCATCTTCCCTGTTTTTATTTTTGAAAAAAAGGCATGTGTCAGAAGGAGCGCTTCTGACAGGCCCCCTTTCTGGGAGCAGCATGCACAGACCGTCAGCACTGGCTTTATTTCCTCACTGCTCCATCACTGAGTAGATATGCCACATGCTCCCCTTTCTGTTGTATGTAAGCTCTCACTCCCTTCCACATATATCTATCTGTGATATGCATCACCATATATATGAAAGGTTAAATTCCTTTTAGTAGGTAGTCCTGGATTCAGTGTTGACCTAAAAGTAAAACAAAAATCCTGTCGGGTAACCAGGGTCCCGCCCTGACTCGTGGGGACCCTTCCTCCATCCTTCTGTCCACCCACCGTCTTCTAGAGAAACGTGCTCACACCCAGTGCGTGCCGGCCTTCCAGAAATGGGATCGACCTGGTTGCCCCAAAAGTCCCCTGGCTGTGACCTTGTGGGGCAACAGTTGCTGTCCCTGTCAGAAGAAGGTGGCTCAGAAGGCAGGACGAGGAACACGTGTCTGGCCCAGCCACATACGCACACCGAGTCTCGTGCCCACAAAATGTACTACCTGTGTGCCGAAAGCCTTGGGAGAGGCGGGGACTGGATGGGAACCAGCACCTTGCACGAGTCCCGGAGGTGGGTTTGTCTGGCAGCTGACCCACGCACAGTGCACTGGGCCCTATATTCGAGTTTGTTGCACGTTTCGCAAAAGGGATTTTTATCAAGGAAATCATCTATCACTACCTGAGTGGCTATTAGCCCCAAAGTAGGACAGAGTTAGCAATCAAATGACCTACTGACCTCCCTCAAATAATCACGTTAATTTAAAAAGTAACCAAGAGACGGCATTTACCAGATACCCCTTCTCCCAAGCCCCCGAAAACCCAGGTACTCCCTCATTCTGTCCCTCTCTGTCCTTTCTGCTCCCCTTGCACGACTTGGAAATAAAGGGAAAGGACCTCCTAGGGCCAGAGTGGAGACTTTGCTGAAGAGCAGCCTGCTCAAAAATCGTGACAGACCCGGCCATCTGGCCATTCATGAAGCACGATTTGACGCAGCCCCAGGATCATCTGTCTGATTCAGAGAATCCTGGTAGATTGGGTGGCTGGTGTCCCCAGATGTCAGGCTCAGTTATCCGCACCCCCGGCAACCCTGATTCCCACGGAGAGCCCCTGCCCACAGGCGCCCTAGGGTATGGTGGATGTTGACAACTCGTTCCCAGCATCACCTACACACCACAAGCAAGTTTTAACTGAAGCAAATCACTCCAAATCCACAAAAGGGTAAAGTTTGTGATTTTTCTATATCGTTGCGATTACCATCTGATCCAGTAAGGAGTGCACTTCTTTGGAAGTTCCAACTTCTCTGATCTGTCCCAATCGTTTGTGTTATACAACCAAAGTTCTCTACAGACTTTATTTTTGTACAATATCATTTTGTAACTTTTTACGAATAAAAACTCATTTCTATCGCTCCCTGTCCTGTACTCGCTCGTGCCTGTGGACCACAGCTAAGTCCCGCAGTCTTACCAGCCAAGCCCTGGGCTAGAGGGCTGTCCCCTTCACCACCACACAGCCCACTGGTTGGTCAATGGCCTTGCCCATCAGCTCTCCATAACCAGTCACCACCCAAGTGAGAAAAAACTCGCCAAGTTGTTCTTCGCTTATTCAACCAATATTTATGCTTTGCCTCCACTCTGCCAGGCACTATTCAAGACACCGGCCATCCCAAAGCAGCCAAAACCGAAAATTTTTGCCCTTGTGTAGTTGATATTTTACCCTAGTGGAGACTGACAGTATTCAAAACAGTAAAAGTAGGTGGTGATCCAGTCAATGATAAATGCTATAGAGAATACAAACAGGCTATTATAATAGAAAAAGAAATGGGACCTGCTTTAATTAGAGGTGACATTGAGGCAGGACTTAAGAAACAGGCAGTGCCTGCAAATAAGGAACATCTTGGCAAAATCCTGAACGAGGCAAACAGGAGGGAGCCACCACGTTGCACAACTTTGGGTGACAACACCCGCCTCTGTTCTGTATGACAGTGTAGCAGACAATGATGCTGTAGCAACTCCCTGGAGTTGGTGCAAATGGTGGCCCTTAGCTTTGTGTATTCTGGTGGCAAGAAAAACGCACCAAAGAGAGGAAATGCCACTGCTCTGGGTTGGGGATGAGAGCATGCTTCCTCCTCAGATGACACACACCCCATGTTATGTCATAGGTGGCCTTGTGACTGTTGAAAGGTAGCCTTGTGTGGTGTTTTAAACCCCAAACAAAACTGACACTCTTAACACTCATGCTAAGTGTCTGCCAGGTTAGGTTTTCCAACAGACAGCATTCCGAGCAGTGCCAGGCTTTGCCCGAAATGCCCTTTCCTTCCTGACACTTACCGATCCCCTGCGCTGAGATTCCACGGTGTCTCCGGGCCCCACTGTGGGCTCCGGTGTTTAGAGTCCTTTTGCCAGGGCAGTGCTGAGGCCAGCCTCGCTTTCTGTGAGCCACATTCTGGTACGAAGTTAGTGACTTGCAAAGGGAATGCAAAGATTGTAAATTCTTGCTTGCTTCTGCTCCCTTTTCAGAGTCGTTTCTCCAAAGTGTGCTCCCAGGATGGCTAATTGGATGAGATGCTCTTCAAAAAAAAAGGAGGATGGGGCGGTTCTCTGATCAAATAAGTTTGGAAAACACTGAGATACTAACATCAAACAGTTTGTAAAGTTAAAAAGAGAAGTGTAAAACTTATCAGAGCCTTGATTACACCAACAAACATTGTGACAGTCCAGGAGGGGCATGGTGTGTGGAACTTTCCAGGTGGGTGCGGCCATGGAACTGACTGCTCCCTTGTTTGCTTTCTCATCGCACCTGCTGACCATCCCTTGAAACTACCTTGGGCTGTGTTGCCTACTCCTATCAGCATCAGGACGAGCAGAGAGGGGGCTAGAAATCAGTAGAGAGACAAACTGCTGGGAAGCTCCCACAGGAAGGACACCTACACACACACACACACACACACACACACACACATACACATTTGGGTACTGTGGCTTCTTGCTCAACATGATTAACCAGTGGTCAGCCTTGGAAATTTCCTTTCCAAAGGGAGAATGTGAAATGAGTTTCTCTCACGTCAGAGAGAATGTGTTGAAAGCTGGGAAATTCCTAGCCATAAAAAAGAGAACTTTCACCGTGCTTACTGAAAATCCTCACCGGGCTCGAGTTGTTTTGAACCACAAGTGCTTTGGCTGCTCTGTGGTCTGGAGGGATTGATTCCCCCTTGCAGTGGTCTTCAGAGGACATACTGCTTTTGTGGGGCTCCAGGTTCTGAATTCTTGGCGGCCAGGAACCGTGTGGGCGCACTGGATTAGGAGTCCCGTCACCAGGCTCCAAGAGTCTCGTGTTGCTTGTGCTCGTGAGATCAGCCCACACTGATTTTCTCCTGTGTGGCCAGAGCTGAGTGAAGCAAAGGTTTAAGAGAACTTTTTGAAGAGTCAATCCACTCTCAAGGTAAAGGTGGAAAATCAGAATTTCCTGAACCTATTTAGGTCTCAAAAACAGAAAGCAACCTCCCCCCCCCCCCCCCCCCCCCGCCTTCACATGGGAAGTCCTACTTGGGTGGAGGCTGATTTGCTATCTGACCCCAGAATCACAGGGAGGAGGGAGCCCAAGATGTCACACTGTCCACCTCAGAGCACAATGGCGGTGGGGAGGGGTGTCAGCCACAGGCTCTGGGGCTTTTTTCCATCAGGTAATGAAATGTCTGAACCCGGAGTGTCTTCTTGGGACACATCTTTCTTAACAGAACTGTTACTGCGATCCCATGCAACAGTTAACTTTAGTCTCATCACATCCTGAATGAAATTAACACCAAATACCGCCAAGTCATCCCTGCAAACAAACAGGCAGTTGGGGAAATAAAGGGAAAGTGCCCACTGACTCATGTATGACAACCCGTGCACCTTCACGTCCTGGCCCCGTGGCAGGTGAGGGTAGCAGTGATAAGAACGCAGATGGGGTGGAGGATGTGTGGGGACAGGTGCACAGAGAGTGCTGGAATGTCCTGGCCAGCAGCAGGTGAGGAGAAAACCTGAAAGGAAAAGGAATCAGGGAGAGTTAGAGAATAGGGCAGCCAGGTCATTTGAATTTCTGATAAACATGTGCAATTTCTCAGTATAACTCTGTCTTTATGCAAGATTTGGGACTTGCGATATTTGGGACATACTTACATGAAAACGGTTACTCGTTGTTTATCTGCATTTGAGCTGGGCACCCTCTATTTTAGCTTGCTACCCCTGGCAAGAGAAAGCGACATTTGAGCTGAGCTTTGAGGATGAGCATTAATCTGTCAGGTGGACAAGGGCAAGGGCTGGGGGTGGGATGAGGGACAGACATCCCAGGCTGAAGGAACAGTGTGACCCAAAAGGACAGAAGGGCACCGTACATTCAAGGAGCCGTGAGCAGGGCGGTGGGCTCAGGGCTGACTTAGCCGTTAGGCACAGCAGACGCCATGGCTAGGGGCCACAAGACTTTTAGAGGGCATTTTACTTAAATAACAATGTTAATATTTTTTAAATCAGAAGAAAAATTGAATAGAACAGTATTGAATATATAATAACAAATCCGGTCTGGATTATCATCCTCTTTATGAAACAATGTGGTCATATAATTTTTGATATTTTTGGTGGAGAAGGGGCCCACAAAGGCAAAAGCGCCTGGGATTCACAAAAGTACCACAGCCCTGGGTGCACTGCTAATAACGGACTTGCCGTGGCCTCTGCCTACAGTTTCTCACCCTCTCATCCACCCTGGTCGTGAACATCATAACTAGCACCTGGTAAGAACTTTTTATGTATATTATCTCATTCAGTCTTCACAACCACAAGGACAAAAACCCTCTTCCCACCCTTAGAGTTACATTGGCTTCTCAAGATATTTGCATTTGCATCCCACTCAGGGAAACAAATCTAAGGGCAGGCCAGCAACATTCCAAGAACCATTGACCCCCTTGGAGAAGACAACGTTGAGTCAGGCGACCCTGAGCATACTGGCAGCAAGGAGACAACAATGGAGGGAAGAACTGGTCAGACAGAAGGCGAGAAAGCTAGAGAGAAGATATAAGGCTCCACGAAATGAGAGAGCCAGCAGAGTTGAGCCATGAAAAATAAGGATGAGGTTTTTTTTTTAATTTTTTTTTTTTTTTTAACGTTTATTTATTTTTGGGACAGAGAGACAGAGCATGAATGGGGGAGGGGCAGAGAGAGAGGGAGACACAGAATCGGAAACAGGCTCCAGGCTCTGAGCCATCAGCCCAGAGCCCGACGCGGGGCTCGAACTCACAGACCGCGAGATCGCGACCTGGCTGAAGTCGGACGCTTAACCGACTGCGCCACCCAGGCGCCCCAAGGATGAGGTTTTTAAACACGTGGAATAGATTACTTGAAGTAGGGAAATTCTTTAAAGTGGTACATGTAAGGGATTTTAACCCACTTCTGGCTATGTGCCTGGGTTTCATTCATTCAATGAATTATTAAGCATCTATCTCCTATCAGGGGAGGATATAAAGATAAAAACATATTAAGATAAAGCCCTCAAGTGGCCCCCAGATCAGAGGGACAGAAATAGATTTTACAAATACATGATGAGGACATGATGAGGAGCTTCAAGGACAGACCATAAATCCAGATGAGTTTGGCAGGTGGGGAAAGGTATCAGGGATCGTAGCTTCCTGGAGGTGGATGCCTCAATGTACTATTAAAGAATGAGTAAGAATTTTCCAGACTGGAATTGGGGGAAAAGAGGGCATTCCACACAGAAGAGACTTGAGAGCTAGTAGCAAAGCCAACAAGAATAGAAACAGCCTGGTGTACTTTTGGCTTGGAAGGTGGAGAAGGGTCAAGGCCAGAGCTTTGGAAAGCAGGACTAATGAGACTTCCTGGGCAAGAGAGGGAAGGAAGCAGTGAGACTAGGGGTGGTGAGGGGTGGGGGGACAGAGAGCTCTCCCTCTGTTGGGCTCCAGCTTGGCCTCCACTCTCAGGAAAGGATACTTTGACCTCCATGCCTGACTTCACCCTTTCAGACCCTCTGCCTCCCCAAACCCTGGTCTGAGCCCCATTCTCTCAAAGCCTTGTCTGTACTGCTTTCATTCTCCCATAAAAAGCCCTCCAGAGACAGCCACTTTCCACAGGGGACTCAATGCGACCAAAAAGACTTCCAGACCAACACTTCCCAAACTGGCCAGTTGAACTCTAAGAAAGTATTCATGCATATAAGGGTTTCTTGATTTTAAAAATATGAGGAAATGCTGCATATTTTGGTTCCACCTCAGAAAGAGATAGTACATATTATTAGCATATTAAACAAGGCCCTGAGAAGGCCTGCAAAGGAAAACCTGTATTATTTTGTTTAACCCAGCATTTCACAATCTTATTAGACCAAGGAGCATTTGGTGACACCTCTAATAGAAGTGTTCTGCTGGACACAACTTGGGAAATAGTCCTAGGAACAAAGGGATGATTCTTTAATGGAAGAATTACAGATGTCAGATGGTAAGTTATTTCTGTGCAGGGGGATCTTCCCAGCCCACCATCAGTATAAGGCACTTTTGGCCTAAAGGACCTAACAAATGGCCACCACGTTTTCCTACATGTATCAATTGGACTGACTCAGTAAGCAGCCCAACTCAACCACGTTCTCCTTTCTTCCTGAGCTTGAGCTGAGGTGACCAGCATCCTCCCCTGTCCTCACTCTCCACCCATCTTCTATCCTAACTCCATCTGGCCAACCCTGCCATAGCTCACAATTGCTGGGCTCTAAGATACTTCAAGGGGTTCTAATTCATGCTACACACACCAAATAATTGCAAATTCACCAAATAATTACAAACCCCTTCCACTCCTGGTTACTTGTTAAGATTACATATTTGGGTTCCCTTGTGGTTGACTGAGGCCAGTGACTGACCAAAGAGCATGAGCAGAAGTGGCATGTGTTTCTTTTTCTGAGCCTGACATTTAAATGCTGTTATGAGAGGCACCTGGGTGGCTCAGTCGGTTAAGCATCTGACTTGGGATCAGGTCATGATCTCACAGTTCGTGAGTTTGAGCCCCGCATCGGGGTCTGTGCTGACAGTTCAGAGCCTGCAGCCTGCCTTGGATTCTGTGTCTCCTTCTCTCTCCACCTCTCCCCTACTCACATTCTGTCTCTCTCTTAAAAATAAATAAACATTAAAAAAATTTTAATAACAATAAAAACAATAAATCCTGTTATGAGACCCTCAAGAGTCTCTTTCTTTTCCTGTAGGATGGCAACCAGAAGCATTCAAGATGGTGGTTGTTCTGTCAATGTGGGGTAAGTATGATGGACAGAGCCACTCTGCCAACCCACAACAGACATGCGTGGTAAACGAGGAATATCCCATTCTTTTTTGAGCCACTGAGATGTGGAAGTTGTTTGTTACCACAGCATATCTTAGCCTATCCTGACAGAGCAAGCTTTTATCATGATGAGGCATATTGTGGGCCATGAAGAGAAAGAGAGCAGTCAGCAGAGGCAGGAAGAGTAGCCAGTGTAAAAGCTCAAAGGGATAGGGGAGTGGTAGGAAATAAAGTTGAGGAGGTAATCAAGGGCCAGATCATGTAGAATCTTTGGGGGCATTGTAGGGATTTAGGATTTTATCCTGACTCAGGCAGGAAGCCATCAGGAGGTTTTAAGAAGATGGGTGACAGACGGGATCTGGTTTGTGATGTTAAAGGATTGTTCGAGATGCTTTGTGGAGTACAGACCATGGAGGAACAAAAGTAAGATGCAGGGAGACTGGAGAGGTCACTTCAATAATGTACATGGGTTATGGTGGTGACTTGGACCAGGGTCAGCAATGGTGGTGCTGGGAGGACTTGCTTAGGGTCTGGGAGTGAGGGGCCGAGAGAACAGGATTGAAGATGTAATCAGAATGACACCGAGCCTGAAGCCAATGCAGTGGCACCTCTAAGAAGACCAAGCTGTACATGCCTCATGAGGGGGAGGGTTGGAGTGTCATTCTGGACCTTTTCTGCCAGGAAAGTCGCCAAGTAAGAAGAGAGATGCTCCCTCCTGACATCCTAACTTTGTGTAAGGCAAGAGCTAGTGCAGGGGCAGGGCTCTGAGAGAGTCTGCCAGTCCCTGAGGTCTGGAATGCCATTAAAAGTGTGTATGCCAGGCCAGTTGGCTCATGGTCAGGATGAATCTGCCACTGCTCCCTCTGACAATGTTTAGCATAAAATAAAAAATATGGCTTTCAAATGATACCACAAGGAAGATTCTTGAGCAAATATGGCCAAAGCTGCCCTGCAGAATGTTCTCAGAGGCAGGGATTCCATCCACTTCTAGCCTTCTTTTTCCATCTGGTCCTTCCCAGCCTTGCACTGAGGTCCAGCTGGACAATTGCTTTGGCCTCCTCACCTTCCAAACCTTCCCTTTCAACTCCATTCACGGCTTCCAAATTCATCTTCTACACCTCACCCTCCTATTCAAAATTCCTCTCTAGTCAAGTCCCTCAAACTGCCAATCAGAGACCCCACAATTTCTTCCAAACAGATATTTTCTGTAGTTGTTGTCTTTATGTCCCCCAAATCTTCCTTTTTAACTTAACCTCTACCCTTCAGTCACTATGGATGACCTACAGAACTTCAACATACACACTGAGCTTCCTACACTTTCCACAGCTGGCCCCTTGCCCAGGTCTTTCTCTCTGCCGGGAATATGCCGTCTTCTCTTCAGTGCACCAGATTCTCCCCAGCTGGTGTTCATCACCCACTTCACTATGGTCCTGCAGCCAAGCTTCCCATGTGTGGATCATGCTGATGGCATGGGCCCCCTTTCTTGTGTGTATGTGTGCACTAATCTCATGTTCTCTGCTATGTTGAGGGCTCCTTGAGTGCTTGGGCCACATATGGATCATCTTTGAATCCTGAAGAGCCCTGAGCATATGCTCTCACATGGAACAGAAACTCAACTCAAGCTGCCTTAAACAACGAAAGGGAATTGATTATCTCATGCACCTGGAAAGTCCTGAGGTAGATCCGGTGCAGAACAAGCTAGATCCAGGCTATCAATTAACACCATGTGGAAGATCCCCCCCTCAACCACTTCACTGTTTTCCATTGTGTTGGCCTCATTCTCAGACTGTCCTTCCCCCACGTGGTGGCAAAGATGTCCAGTGGAAGTTACAGGCTTAGGTCCCACTCTCTTAGATACCCAGTAGAAAGAGTAGTAAGAGTGAGGTAGGGTTTTTTGGGGGGGAGGGGGCACTTGAGCAGGGGAAGGGGCAGAGGGAGAGGGAGAGAGAGACTCTTAAGCAGGCTCCACGCCCAGCACAGAACCCCACTTGGGGCTTGTTCTCACAACCATGAGATCATGACCTGAGTCAAAATCAAGAGTTGGATGCTTATTGGACTGAGCCACCCAGGTGCCCCATGTAGTGAGTTTCTTACTTGATAATTCCATCAAGGATCTTGGAGGAGATTCTGACTGGCCAACTAGAGCCAGAGCCAGATGCCAATGTGTCGACTGATCACTATAGCCAGAGGGATGGATAACTCTGTCCTGGCCTAGGACATGTGTTTATGTTTGGTGCCAGCTGGTAGGCTGACTTCACTAAATTGTATGGGCTAAGAACATGGGAGGTCAGATGCTGTGAAGGAAATATAGGTGCTGTGACCTGAAGGAGGAATGAGGGATGCTGAGAAGGCAAAAACGACAGATGTCCATGACAGTCATTTTCTGTGATAGCACATTCCAGCAAACAATTTGGCACCTCTTTTTTCAGATTGATTTTGACAACCATCTGCTCAAAGAAATTAAGGTTTCCATCTTGGCTTATGTGCTTGGCCATAACAGCAAGTTCATATGACAATTCAAACAGAACAACAGGGAGTAGGGGGCATTAGTTAGGAAATAACTGGAAGAAATATGAGTATTGGTACTTCAATCTTTTTTACAAAAAAATGGAATATTGGATGGGTGTATGGATGGATGGATGCACAGAGGAAGGAAGGAAGGAAGGAAGGAAGGAAGGAAGGAAGGAAGGAAGGAACTGTTATATTTATTTGATTGTGCCATTTGTTAGATTAAAACCCTGTTATAATGGGCCCCATTAGAAAGTTCAAAGAAGGTTCAGTTAATAGAAAACCCTATCGCAATGGTTTAAATAGGGGCTTATTTATCTCACACAACTGAGTGTTTACAGATATGTACATGGTGTGTTACAGGAGTAATTTTTGCAGGCAGATCTACCAATGGATATTAAAATTAGTGGGCATATGGTTGAGAAAAGGATACTTATATTATCTCAAAGTATCTATTCCAAGATATTTATTAATTACAAAGGGACAAATAGTAAATTTACATTGGAGAAACTCAGCAGACACCACCTTAACCAAGTGATCAGGGCTAAGATTACCAGTAATAAGACACACTGATATCATGCTCCCTGATATAAATGAGCAGAATACAACATCACTTCTTTTATTTTTGCCAAAAATGCAAAGCCTCAATCTAGCCTTAAGAAAACATCAAAATCAAATTGAAGAACGTTCTACAAAATAATTGACCAGAAGTGTTCAAAAGTGTCACGTACAAGACAGACAAGTAAAGACAGAAGAATTGTTCCCAGCCTGGGGGAGACTAAGGACATATGACAACTAAATTCAGGTGGGATCTTGGGTTGGATCCTGGAACAGAAAAAAACATTCATAGAAAAACTGGGGAAATCTCTCTTAATAAGACCTGTAGTTTCATTAATAGTATTGTACCAAAGTTAATTCCACAGGTTTCATTATTGCACGCAGTTATGGAAGATGTTAGCATTAGGGGTAGCTGGGTGAAGGATACAAGGGAACTCTCCTCTTATTATTTTGACAACTTTTCTGTCAGTCTAAAATTATTTCAAACTTTAAAGTTAAAAAAGAAAACTGTGTGTTGGTTCTTACTAAACTTATAGACCAGAGGTCACCACAATGCAAAGATTTATAGGATTAGGGCTCAAGTCATACAGATAAGTGATCTTATAGTATGGAGGAAGGAGCACAACTATGGCCTTGATACTTGTGATGTCTCTAGGTTTAGGCAAGTTGTGGCACTTGTGCTAGACCTTGAAAGCATGGGCCAAGCGGTGAAAGGACTTCTATAAGGGACCCCAACTGAGCAAAGATACAGAAGTGTGAATTAATGCACATGGAATGTTCTGAAGGCTGCCCAAACTTCTTCCCAGGCGAAGAAATGGACTTTGGGCTCTCACTTGGAATTAGCATTCTGGAATTTCAGGACATGGGATTGGCTGTAGGACACAGAAAAATTGGGGGGAAAAGACAGCATCTTTGGAGAAAGTGTTTGGAAAAATACATACTGGATATATTTCTGTGTTCAAACACACATTAAAAATAAGAATGAAGTCTGAGACTAAAAGCCAGAGTACACATGTTAGGAGAGAGCTTTTAAGGGCACCACGCTGATTTAGACCAGGATATTGCAGGGTGAATATTCCTTTAGAGGACCAATGAATGATGTGGAGTCTGCTGAGGAGTTGTACTTATCTCAGTCTCATGTCAACCAGACTTCCAAACTTCCTCCAACGTCAGTGTGCACACAGAGCACCCAGGGATCTTGTTAAAATGCAGATTCTGATTCAGTAGTCTGGGGTGGAGCCTAAGATTCTGCATTTCTAACAAGCTCCCAGGTGATGCCAGTGCGGCCAGTCCTCAAACCTTGCTTTGGATAGCAACGATACCGACCACTGGAGATGTCTGAGCTGCAGAAAGACAGCGAAGACAATAGAGAGCTGAAATATGTCCAACACATCTGTGCAGGTTCTGAATACCTTCCTGGCTTTCATGTACAGATAAATAGTCATAAGCAGAGTTAACATGGAAAGCTGAAGAATTTGTCTGAAAAGCCCTATCAGGCAAGTAGCATCAGTTTGAAGAGCAGGTGGTATCTGCCCTCTGGGAACACAGAATCCAGAGGTGAAGCCACGATGCATCTATAACACTGACTATTTTAACCAGTCCATTGAGACCAGCCCTGAACTACAGACAGATGGCACAGGGCCTCTCAGGGGCAGCAGAGAACCAGCCAGGTGAAGACTCCCTTACAACAACCTCACTGCCACCAATGCCTCTGGCCTGGTATGGCCTGGCTGTGCAGTACGTCCAGCAAGCTGAGCTCTTTCTCATCCCTTCTTCTGTCATCGCATATCAAGTCTCCTTACATACCCTTAACCCTTCTCAGCTCAAACATCCCATTACCCAAGAAAAGACCTTCCAGCCTTCCCACCAAAATGCACTACCATATGCAAAAATTCAGGAGTTGGGAGGTAAGGAAAAGACCCTTTGACCTCTCCGAGGGACTTATACACTGCTCTTCTACAGGATAGAAGTGATTTCTACCTCCTCTACTTATCAGGCAAGTCAGGAACACCATGGGCTTCTTGCCTAAACAATCAGATTCTGTTCTACCAAATGAGCAGAGTAATGAGTGCTTCCTGCCCACATTGTGGTGACCAGAAGACAACCTGTGCCCTCAAGATGTTCCTGGTCAATGGGGAAAGAAGGTCAAGATAACACTGAATCCGGTGCCAAAGGCTGCAGGAACCCAAAGGAGGAATGCCCTATGGACAGTAGGGGCTGGAAAACTGAGAGATACACCCTGAATAAGGGAGTCTGGTGGCTTCCTCCTGAAGCCCCACCTTCTCCATAAAAGACACCTTAGTGTCTACGTCTCCATGTGGACTGTCAAGACCTTTGGCTCATGGAACTTCCCTGCTATTAGGTGCAGACTCTGTAGCAAATCCTGAAAACCAATTCAGTTCAGCCTCACATGGCACACTGTCTCTGCATTCCCCGTAATTGGAGTCTTCCTTACAACTGCCTTGTTTCTCCCCAGGTCTCTAAATCATGGCCCCCAGATCCTCCTAAGCCCCTTTGCTCTGAGTCTTAGTATTCACTCACTGCCCTGGCTTCAGGGCCCCTACCCAGAGCATGAATCCTGCACCCTGTCAGCCCCAGCACTGCCCTACCTCTTCCTCACCATGCTCCCCACTTTCTGAGCAGCTAGGACAAGAATGCCCCCACCCTGTCCCCACCCACCCACCATCGTCCCCAGCATTTGTTTGATCCTCTTCTCATACTGGCTGGTTTGGGGGAACACTTTCCCCTTCTCCACCCAGATCCTAGTATTTTAAGTCTGTGTCCACTGACATCAGCTGGGGATCAACTATTAGATGGTTGTTTTCTATAAACCCAAACTCATCCCTCGGGTATCTGATGGATAACGTTTTTGAGGTTCATCCACATTTTAGCAGATTTCAGAACTTCATCCCTTCTTATGGCTGACTGATATTCCTTTGTATGTATATGCCATAATCTGTCTATTCATCTGTTGATGGACATTTGGGCTGTTGCTGCTTTGGGCTGTTACAAATAATACCACTGTGAACATGTGGGTACAGGTTTCTTTGTGGATGCTTTCATTTCTCTTGCGTATACATGTAGGTATGGAATTGCTGGGTCATGGAGTAAAAGTTGAACTTTGTGAGAAACCACCACCGCAGCTGCACCATTTTACTCTTCCTTCCTACCATTGTCATTAGCAATATTATAGCAGCTAATATTTATTGGGTGCACAATGGACCAGACACCATGTTCTAAGACAATAGTATGAAGTTGATACTGAAGGAAACCAGAATATGTCACCCCCAAATGGCCTTCTTTGATATAAAAATTATTTTGAGCTAAAGGCAATTAAGAAGAAACAAACTCAGACAAAACTCCTCTTTTTCTGCCTCAAGGCAATATATAAATTCTCCTTTTACTGGAGACAGGTTCTTATCAGCCCAGAGGTGGCCCCAGAGGAACCTGCAAATAAATCTTACTCCATCAGTTCCCTCCCATATACTTACCTCCCACAGGCTGCCATGATGCCTAACACTGCCTTCCTTTGTCCTGTCATTTCTCCAAAGATTTCCAGTTCTTTGTTGAAGATGCCAGATAAGCCAAATTTCTGAGCCACTGCTTTGAGTTACTTTTTGTTCCATTTTCTCCTGCGTGGTATGTGTTGCACATGTTAATAAACTGTTTGTTTATCTCTTGTTAATCTTTTTTTCCCCTTGTTAATCTTTTTGTTTAAGAATCACAGCTGAGGGGCTCCAAGGTAGCTCAGTCGGTTGAGTACCCAACTCTTGGTTTCAGTTCAGGTCATGATCCCAGGGTCGTGGGATGGCGCCCTGAGTCAGGCTCCATGCTGAGCATGGAGTCTGCCTAAGATATTCTCTCTCTCTCTCTCTCTCTCAAATATATAAATAAATAAGAATCACAGCTGAAACCTAAGATGGGTAGAGGTTAAGTTCAGCCTTCCCTACAGTATCATCATCTTCATTTTATGGATGGGAAATTGTAACACAGTGACTTTCCCAAGATCACACAGGTAGGATGTGGTGCAGCCTGCCTTGGAATACTTAGAATGCACGAATCAAGTCCAGAGTAGAGGTAGCACTTGGGGCACAGAGGGAGGGGAGTTATGGGATGGGCCCATAAAGGAAGGGACCCTAAGCTACATCTTGGAAGATGAGTGGGCATCCACCAGTTTTGGGGAAGAACGTGAGGTCTCAGGGCAGCAGAGAGAACTGAGTGAGCAAAGGCACTGTGCTTTGTGTGCATGAATGTGAGGTGCTGTATCTCCAGCACCTACCTGGTGCCTGGCACAGAGCAGGTACATGGTAACATGTGCTGAGTGAAGATGTTAGAAGGGTGAAGTAAGAGAGAAAGCTGGAGAGCTGGACAGTGTCCAGATCAAAGGGAACTTTGCCCACCTTAGTGAAGAGTATGTACCTTATCGTGTGGGTAACGTGAAGACTTTTGAGGGCAGCATCATAATTATATGTGTGCCACAGAAAGACCACGGCAGCAACAGTGTGGAGTATGGCTCAGAGTAGATCTGTGTAGAGGCAGGGAGCCCAGTTAGGAGGCGACAGCAATAGCCCAGGAGAAGGATGCGGGTGAAGGTCTGAACCAAGGCAATAATGCACAGGATGGGAAGGAGAGAAGACTAGCACGATGAATGGAAAGAAAAAAATAATCTGCAAGCTGGGCAACAGATTGGATTTCAGGACAGAGGGGGAAGGGAGAAGGTGGGATTGTGACTCATTTCTAGGTTGATGTTTGGATGATGGGACTGATGGAGGGTGGGCACTGGTGGGCACAGTAGATGCCAATGCTTGGTGATGCGTTCTCCACATTGGCTGTGTTGTATTTAGTCTGCATAGGGAATAGGAAGGTGATTGGTAGATGGCTGAGTCCCAAGTTCAGGAGAGAAGGAAGGGGATAGAGAATTAAGGGTTGTCAGTACCCAGGTTACCACTGACACCCCTGGCTGGATGAAACGCCAGGGATATGGGCAGAAGCAGGGAAAGAGGGGCATGGAGACACAGCGCCCTGCAAATGGGCTGGACCTACCACTACCACTGTGCCTTCCCCAATCCACTTAGACACTTACAGCTTGGTTCCTTTTTCTCAATAATGAACTAACCTAAGCTAGTCAGAATTCAGTTTTCCAGTCCAGATCCCACCTTCCTTTCTACCCCCTGCCCCCACACATGTAGTTACATCATCACTTGCTTTCTTTTCCTTTACACATAGAAGATATTTCAAGGAGGGGCGCCTGGGTGGCACAGTCAGTTAAGCATCCACCTCTTGATTTTGGCTCAGTTCAAGATCACACAGATCAAGCCCCGCATTGGGTTCTGTGCCGATGGCTTGGAGCCTGTTTGTGACTCTGTATCTCCTTCTCTCGGCCCCTCCCTTGCTTGTGCTCTCTCTCTCTCTCAAAATAAATAAAAACTTAAAAATAAATTAAAAATAAAAGAAGCTATTTCAAGGAATATGTGGGTGCAATTTCTTTGCCATCCTGGGCATCTCATTCATTAACTTGAATTCATCATTTTCAGGCATTGGGGAATATCTGACTACAAGATTCTGTGGAAGAGAGAAAGCTTTCTTTTGCCTAGAAGAAAGGATGTGCCCCTCAAAACGGAATTTGGCGGTAGTGGGAAGAGAGCAGATGCAGATATGGGCAGCGCCCTCGCAAGGAACAGAAGCCCTGGCCTGGGGACTCAGTGCCCCTTGGGCCCTGGTGGCAGGGCTGACTCAGATTCTCTTCCCGAGACAACTAACTGTCTCTCTCTCCCCAGTCAGACATTCGATGCCTCTGACTCTGCTCGGTTCCGTCTGCCTGCTGCAAGGAGGGACCGAGCTGGCTCTGCCAGTGAGGGATTCCAAACCTTGCCATGGTGATTTCGCGCTGGAAATGAACTAATCCACCTTCTGCTTTCATCTCCGTCTTGGGAGCTTGGGGAGGGTGGGTCTGCCCCTGGACTCGCCCTTGATCGGTGGACAAAATGCAGTGACACAGCCTGTGGGCTAAGTCTCAGCCCTTGGACCTGGGAAAGGGCCTTGACTTCTGCCTGCCTGAGAAGCTGCTGGGGAGCAGACAGCCCTCCCCGGAATGACCTGGGCCCAACCCCTTTTTTTTTTTTTAACTTGGTCTCTCTACTTTGATCACCTGTCACCTCTTTCTGCAAACACTCCTCCTTGCTCCTGAGTCTGCCATGAAATTTTAATTTAAATGTTAATAATGAAAAACCATTCTCACTTTATATTTCCCAGTTTAACTTTTTAAAGGATGGTGTTTTTAGACTTTGACTTTCAGCCTGGGAGAAAGGGTACTCATAAAATAACAGTGTTCACAGCTCAGTTAAGTTCCTTAAAGCACCATTTCTGGATGTATTTTGTGAAGTTAACAGTTTATAACAACAAAACCTCCAAACGGCTTTAAGAACGAAACCATTTTCAGATTAGCAATCAGATTAACTTATAAACATTTTCCCCTATTTATTTAATATTCCCCATCCAAATGGAGAATGTAGTTTGTGCAGAAATGTGTTGATGCTGCTGTGGGAAGGGGAGCTTCCGGGGCCCTGCTGGCCCTTGTTTTTCCCCCCATTTCAGCTCCCCTGATTCTCGCCATGAGCAAGCAGACACATGCATGATGGGCATGGCACATGGGGACTCACATAAAACTAGGAGGCAGCCAACAAGACTGTAGCTAAAATATAATCCACATCAGCTGCAAAAGTGATTTCCCCCTACCTTTTTTTTTTTTTAAGTAGGGTTCATGTACAGCATGGAGCCCAGTGTAGGGCTTGAACTCACAAGCCTGAGATCAAGACCTGAGCTGAGATCAAGAGTTGGACACTTAACTGACTGAGCCACCCAGGTGTTCCCCAAAACTGCAACCCCTTTTAACCACAACCCCAGGGCTCATTTTGCCCTTCTGACAACTCCCTATGCCTTTTCTACCCAAAGGTTGGCCTTTTCTGACAGTGTTCTTCTCAACCTTGTTGCTCTAGCATACCTTTGCTATTAGGACAAATAGTATTAATGGATTGCCTTCTGTTTCCTCCGTACCCTAAAGGCACTACCTCATTCAATCCTGAACAAAGTTAGGAAGAGGCCAGGAGCAACCACATTTTACAGCGAAAATCCTAAAGCTCAGACGGGCACCTGTGTGGCTCAGTTGGTTAAGTGACTCTTGACTTCGGCTCAGGTCATGATCTCCTGGTCAGTCATCTGACACGGCGCCACGCTGGACGTGAAGCCTGCTTAAGATTCTCTTTCTCTCTGCTCCTTTCCCGCTCCCAACCCCCTCTCTCTCAAAACAAAACACCTAAGGCTCAGGGACTTTCCTATCAACCTGGTTAGGGGCACCCAGTTGCTAAGCAGCAGAGCCAGGGTCTAGCCCACAAGAGGCTGACTCCACAGCACAAGCACACTCTTCCCATCTCGCCCTCTGACACTAGGCAGCTTCACCTGAAAGACGGAAAGGTGGGTTACAGATGTCACATCCCCCAAATGAACAAGGAAGAGAACAAAGAAAACTTTTTCTTCGCTTACAGCCGTGGCTCTCTGGCCAATATATATCTTACCAGAAATGGAAGTGCCCAAGTATTTATTTGTAAGAAGTGCAGAGTAGTACAGTAGGAAAAACATTCACCCAAGAACCAGGAGCTCGGGGGCTCAGGCTTTTGCGCTCATAAGTTGGGTTGACCTTGAGTATAGGTGTAAATCAATCACACCCTCTGTTTTTGTTTCTTCCTCTGTCAAGTGAAGGTAAACAATGCTTACCCTACCGTCTTCTCAAGGCGGCTCTGAGGATCAATGAGGTGATCAAAGTGAAAATTATAAAATGTCCTACAAATCATGTATAAATACACATTTTTGTATGGATGTATTTACGCCTGACAAAAGAACATTTTGGGATCACTGAATGCATTTCTTAGCTCTGTTCTTGGGCATAACGTTCGATTTCTCTTGGCCTCAGTTTCCCCATCTGTAAAATACGGCCATGAGGTTCATTGAACCCTAAACTTCTTTCTAGCTCTGACCTGCAGCAGATTGATGGCTCTTGCTGATTCCTACCATGCTTTCCAACCAGCCCTTGGTGACTAAGAGAACCCAGAGATGGAGTTCCCTTGCCCAGAACCATCTGCTCTCTCAGCCAAGAGGAGGCTGGATATTACACAGCAAAGGTGTCTCCAAAGAAGTTGAACTGCAAAAAAACAGTAGAATTAAGTTCAGAGAGGAATCATAAAGTTTGTCCCCTCCACAGTGTTTATCAATGGACATTACGCACCACATGGTGGGAATAAGACAGGGTTGAAGGAACAGTCCAGATCAGGAGACAGACTTTAAATATTTTCCCAGGCAATTATTTAATTGGAGTTGTGACATAGAATAAGACTGTTGATCAGGAGATTATATAATGGAGCAGAGGGGTCTCAGAAGGATTTCCCAAGGAAGTGGGAGGAGGGTCTCAAAGGAGGGTCTGGATTTGGGAGAGGGTTAAGAAGAGGTTAGAGGATGTTCCACACAGAAGGAACATCCGGTGCAAAGGTCTTTCAAGGAGGAAAGTTCTTGATATATTTGAGTTGCTGAAAATAAGTTGATTTGGCTGTAATGCTGGTAATGGTGGGGAGAGTGGCATGGTTCCAGATACGGACAGGCACAGATCATTCAGGGTCTTAGAGCTCAAGATGAGAAATTTGGGCTTTATCCTAAGATCACAGAGATGCCACTGGAAGGTTTTAAGCTAGAGGATATTTTCCAAGCAATTGTCCAGAAAGGAAGCAGCAAGTCTACTAGAGGGGTGTAGGAGCAGGTACACCCAAACCAGTCAAGAGGTTGGTGCAGTGGTCAAAGCCAAGAGTGGACAGTGGTTGGGATAGGATGGTGGCCACAGAGGTAGAGAACTGGAGAAGGAGCTGAGAGATACTTAAGAGGTGGAATGCTTGGGATGTGATCATTGATTGAGGGTAGTGGGGGAGATACAGGGGGGTAATTTATATATACTATACATTCTAATCCACTGGGGCTGCTGGGACCATGAACTCCAATTTCCAGATAAAGAAGGTCTCTGAGAGGCTGAGGGACTTGCCCAGATTGAAGAGCTGAAAAATTAGGTTCCCAGAACTCTCAGCTCTTACGTCATAATTATTTCAGGTAGGTAAAGGCTCTTGTCCCAAGTGACTCATTCTAGGTGCTATCATTACTTCACAGAAAACTCAATGAAGGTCTGATTTCATGTGTACTGAATTCCAACCACACCACGGCAAAGGCCATATGATGAGGAGGGACCAGAGTGAGCAAGTGACATCATGGGCCAAACAGAGCCACTACTCAAACGTGCACCGCAGGCTCCCTACACAATCCCTAATTATAGTTCCTGAGGAAGTGCTGTACAATAACACACTGTACAGAAGCCAATGGATCATTGTCAGTGGGCCAGACGGTCTTTTTAATCTGGGTTGATATTTGGAAGATAATGTGCAACAAGCTCAATGAGGTTTTTGTGGCGGGCTTTTGGCTGAACAGGTCATAAATCTTTCACGTTCCAGAGAAAGGCCTGTCCAGCTTGTGAGTGAACAGGCTCTTCTAAACTTTGGAATTAAAAGTATGCCTGACCTTAAAGCCTTCTCTGCTCATGTCCCAAAGAAAGGGAACACAAAGAGGTCACAAAGTTCACGTAAATATGTGTGTATCCTACACGCAACGCGACGTTCACCTACCGCTGCTTCTCCAGCTGCATTGACCCAACGTGGTCTGGCCAAGACAAACAGGGATTTCGTTCCAACTCTTCTGGGTTTAATGACGATAGTTGAGTAACTTCCCTGAAGTCCCCAAACCATAAGAGGCAGGGTCTGGAAACTGCGTGTCTCCAAGCTGAGGGTCATACTGTCTCATAACCACTCTGAGCCTCTGGTTCCTCGTGCACATTGAGATGGTCTCTGCCTTGCAGCTCAGCTGTGACTGTCAATACCTGGAAAGTGTCTCACACAGGGCGTGGATCGTGGCAAAAGTTCAGCAAATGATCTCTACTAATTCCAGGACGGTGGCAAGAGAGTACATGAAACATTCAAAATGGAATTAAAATGAATGTAAATTATACAAATAATACACTCTGATTTACCCAGAATGACGGAGACTGACATTTGAGCATCGCATGTACATCGGAGCTGTTATTTAACATAAAGTAATAACACATTTCCCATTCAGCAGCTAAAATTTGACTGGGAATATTTGCTTCACTGTGCTCCCCCTGTGTGACTCATTCATTCATGATTCCCCAAGTCCTTTAAGGTCTTGCTATGCTTGTGATCCTTGAAAGCAGCACAGTTTTGGAAAATGCGCATAATGATGCCAATGCTGTTTCCCGCCTAGGCTGGATTTTGCCTTCCGTTAGTTGATAAACATATATTACTCTTACTGGATTTATTTGCGCCAGATACAGTGCTAGATGCTGGCTCTGCAAACAAATGGAAAGTATGGTCACTGGCATCGCGTAGTTTCCGTTCTAGTGGGGCGGAAGGCCTGGGAGCCCCAGGTCAGATGTGGCGTACTAAGAGCTACAAAAGCAGTAAATTCCATCTGTGGGAATTCATAACTGAACCCCACCAGGATTTAGTCCCACTGAGTTCCAGTTCGGAGAGACGCAGGGGAGAGGCGAAGCTGGCCTCCTTGCAGCTGACGCAGACCCGGCGAGGGCGGCCTGTTCTCCTCACCTCACCCTACTCTCCTTAGCGTATCACTTTCTATCACCCTATCCTTAGCTCCTGCCACCCAGAAATTTTTCTCCAGATGGGAGGAGGACTGGCAATCAGCTCCCCTCCCTTGTGTAATCGAATATCTCACCCTGAAGATATGCTCAGACTCTCTGGCCTGCACTCAGCCCTCCGGTTTGCAGCATGGCACGAAGCAGCCAGCCAGCCTGCCCAGAGCCCCACCAGTTTCTAATTAAAACAGAACAAGTGTTTCTTTAGACACACACCGATTTCTTGGAGGAGAAACAGCAGGTTCCTCTAAGGTTGGCCTTCAGGTCTCACACACACATGGGCTGTTTGTGAAGGAAAGGCAAATAGGCTGTTTTTAGAAAGTACAAATGGATGTATTATTATCAATTGTCATTTTAACCATACTGCCACCTGACACTGACTACAAAGAACTTAGGTATGTCTCTGGGATGGCATTCAATAGATGGCGGTGGGGGGGGGGGGGGGGGCAGGTGTAGCATTATTTTGATAATGTGTAGGAACTGCAAAAATTAAAAAAATCATTTCCTGTCTCCCTTAGGTTACGACAATTTACCTAATCCTCTCCATATCGATCATATCCAGCACCGTGCTATGGAAATGTAAACATTTCTGAAAATAAAACAGCTTTTATAATTAAAAGTTAAAAATAAAAACTCAACCCAAATTCCGAAGCAATTTGTGACTGACCGCATTCCCTGCTCCGGGAGGCAAGATTGCATGGCTCAGCCCTAAGGCCACAGACTTCATCGCCTGGAGGCAGGGGTATTATTCAAACTGCTGAACAGCCATCTTGGTGCAGGCAAGGACTAACTGGCAAACGGATGCGAGAGTTAGCACTGGAGCAGGGAGCCAGAGACCCTTGATGTCAGATGGGACCTCTTTATAGCCAGGTAGTCGGGAAGAACGTTTGGGGGTACTGTTGGAAAACATACCCCAACTCCCTCCAAGCAAGAAGGGTGTTAAGGGAGCTTAGAAAAGCTGTTTACCGGGGCGCCTGGGTGGCGCAGTCGGTTAAGCGTCCGACTTCAGCCAGGTCACGATCTCGCGGTCCGTGAGTTCGAGCCCCGCGTCGGGCTCTGGGCTGATGGCTCGAAGCCTGAAGCCTGTTTCCGATTCTCTGTCTCCCTCTCTCTCTGCCCCTTCCCCGTTCATTCTCTGTCTCTCTCTGTCCCAAAAATAAATAAACGTTGAAAAAAAATTTTTTTAAAATAAAAAAAAAAAGAAAAGCTGTTTACCAGTAGAATAGGAAGATTTCACCAATTTAGCAACTGGCTCCGGTGGACCCCTCAATCCTGGCTCTGCCCAAAGGGAACAGGCAAGAACGTAAATGAGGGAACAAGCTGGCTGAGGGGTGTCTGCCCTGAAGCGGCAGACATGACTTCATCCTAGCTAATTGCTGCTAGACCCTCTGACTTCTCAGAAGCTAAAAATCATGGCAATGATTTTTAAAATATAATGTTCATCATGGTGAGTAATGAACATTAAAAAAATAAAGCCATGTGAGACAAACTAAACAGATCAGTAAGTGACCATTTTGTGACCTGTGATGGACAGTGATCTAGGGGATCAGAGCCACCTGTACCCATGACCTCCACAGAAACATGAACTCACCAAGTTGCTCCAAAAGCCAAAATCTCTTCCTACCCTGAAGCCCCTGCCCTGGTTCAGGCCACCTTGTGCCTCACCTGCATCACCACAACAGACCAAACTGGTCCTCCCACAGCACCACGGACATTCCCTTCCTCTTCTTCTTCTTTTTTTTTTTTTTAATTTTTTTTTTAACGTTTATTCATTTTTGAGAGACAGAGCGAGACAGAGCATGAGTGGGGAAGGGGCAGGGAGAGAGGGAGACACAGAATTCGAAGCAGGCTACAGGCTCTGAGCCATCAGCACAGAGCCTGATGCGGGGCTTGAACCCACAAACTGCGAGATCATGACCTGAGCCAAAGTCAGACGCTCAGCCGACTGAGCCACCCAGGCGCCCCAACATTCCCTTCTTCTAAACCTACCACCTCCTCTTGTAATGACTTGTCTGCCTCACCCAGAAGTTCTGTCTTTTTGTTGCTGTGTCTTCAGGGCCTAGCATAGAGTTTGGCACCTGTTTCACAGAAACGGGAAGAAGGGAGGAAGGAAAGAAGTTTTTGTTTTGCTATTTTCAGTTCCTTTACTATTATGTCAAACAGTAACACCTAATGGTGATACATGGTACTGCAACCCAGCTTTATTTAACTTGGAAGATGCTCACCCAACAGAAGAGGAAATAAATAAGAATATGACATTTAAATACTTTATACTGTAAGAGAAAGGCCCAAATTGAAAAATGCAGCAAAGGCATCTGGAATAGTCATGGTCACCATGTGAACTCTTTCTTTTAAATTCAACTACTGAAGGATTTTTTTTAAGCTTATTTATTTATTTTAAGAGAGAGAGACAGAGCATGAACAGATAGGGAGAGAGAATCCCAAGCAAGCTCCACACTTTCAACAGGGAGACTGATGTGGGGCTCGAACTCACAACCCATGAGATCACGACCTGAGCCGAAACCAAAAGTCGGACACTTCACCAACTGAGCCTCCCAGGCACCCCACTGAAGGATTTTTTAATCATAAAAAAATAGTGCCAATTCCTTAACATTTTTTTTAGCAAATTGAATTTAAAGTTTAGAAAGGTAGTCTGTAGCCATTTCTCCTATAATATTTCATTCCTGAAATTTATGTATTTTTCAGTTCTCAGGAGCTGCTCCTAAAAAGAGACAGCCCTCACTTCCCAACAATGTGAATATACTTAACAGAACTGAACTGTACACCTAAAAATGGTTAAGATGGCAAATTTTTATGTTCTGTATTTTTGGCAACACTAAAATAATTTTTTAAATAAATATATATAAAAAAATAGAGATGGTCCTCAGCCCACTCTCCTTAAGAGGTCCTTGTGATGGAGAAAGCAATTGAGATGGAGCCCATACCTTGGCCCTGGAACTCCACAGTCTAGTCCTATAAACAGTTGCACCCAGGGGCAAATTGTTTCCCTCTAGCTGTTATGATCCCATCCTTCAGGGATGTTCATTCATTCAGTAGGCATTTATTGAGTGCCTATTATGGAGGCTCTGAGGAGATCATTAAAGTATAGTCTGTGCCCTTCACTTACTCTAAGCCCAGATTCCAGTGAGTGTGCGGCCAGTATACTTGGAGCTGGAGACGCAGCAGGTGCCTGTGAAGGCCCAGCCTCTCTGGGTCATCCGTCCTTAGCAACAATCATGTCACAGATCAGGTGGCCCTGGGGGAGTTGGTGCCTGCCTGTAGCTAGAGATGCCCACTACTTTCTTATTCACTTTTAGGTACGAAGCCTAAATGTCTCCTCACTAGCTTCCTCCTTGCCATCCTGCTCTGACTGCGAGAGGTTCTGAACTTCCCAGGTAGGAAAATAAAAGCTGAAGGCAAAACGAATGGTGGAGGCAATAGGCATCTGTTTAGGCCCAGTGGGCAAGAAAATGTAAACATAACCCACTGCCATGTTTTCTCTGAGTCCTGAGCCTTCTGCTCTCTGTACCCCCTGGAAATTCACCACATAGCAGTGATTTCTTCTCCTCAGGCCATCCCCTGAGCAAGGCACTCCACAGTATATCCTTAGCATTCCCAGTGGATATTGGTGGGAGTTCTATTGGAGGATATGAGGCCCAAAAGAGAGCTTAGAATCAAGACATCTCATTTTATAGATAAGAAACTGATACTCCAAAAGTTGGTAAGTTTCCCAAGCTCATAGCAAATTATTGGCCAAATCGGAACCAGAACTCAGTTCTCCTGGCTCCCACCATCACCTATGTGAGCACTAAGAGAATGGCACTAAGAGAATGGAAATAGACTCTTAAGCTATAGCTGGTCCAGGTTCAGACTCCAGTAACAGAAAAGTTTTAAAAGTCCTTCCTGTTCATTTTGAATGACTTTTCGGTAAGTCTCTGGAATAAGGTAATAACGGCAACACTTATATCCAATAGTCAATACCAAAAGCCACATGATACTCCACGGATTTTCTACAGAAACACAGGAAAGTCTGCCAGAAAGATCCCCATGCTGGTGACTGGATCATGTTCTAGTCTTGGGTCTAGTTCCTTGGGAGCTCGAGGACCCTAAACTTAAGTTCAGTTCTCCAGTCAGTGGAATGATGGATATCACTGTCGGTTCTGGAACACGTCTCTGTGTCTCTGCATCTTCATGAGTGAAATGATTTATTGTGAAACTCTAAACTGAGGTTATTGTGAAAATCATAAGATAGTGTAAGCTGTTGTTAAATTGTGAGTTTAAGATATAACACTTTTTGATAATGATGTATCAATGTAGGTTCATCCATTGTAACAAATATACCACTTGGGTAGAGGATGATGGTAATGGAGGAGGCTGTACATGTGTGAGGGCAGGGAATATATATGGGAAATCTCTGTACCTTCCTTTCAGTTTTGCTGTTAACCTAAAACTGCTCTAAAAAACTAAGTTGTATTAAATAATAAAATTTTTTAAAAAGAACACTTTTAATCAACATTACCTCTGTTATCATACAGTACCTTTCTTCCTAACTCAAAGTATGGGGTGCTCCATTTTATGGGCAGAAAAAACAGAGAATCAAAAGGGTGTAGTGGGGCCAAGACTGAAACATTGCTTGGGGCTTCTCAGATCAGGCACCTTTCTCTCAACTCAGCCATGTCACCGTCGGGGTCTTGAGGGCACCTGAGGCACAAAGTTCCCCAGGTCTACTCAAGCTCAGAATCAGAAGGAACACGACTACTCTATATTGTCTTGAGAAGTGTTTCACGGAGCAGTGTTCATGACTTCTTGCTTCAGAGTCATTTGGGACACTTGTCACAAATGCAGAATCATGGGTCCTGCCCCAGGATCTTACTGAATCAGAACGACTGGGGAGTAGGGCCCAGGACTCAATATTTCTAATAATCGTCCCCAGATAACTCTGATGCATCCCAATGTTTTAGAATCAGTTTCTGCTGGTATTGGAGGGCTCTTTCATGTCGAGACCATACACCAGAAGGCTGAATCCATAGCGTGTCTTAACCCGAAAAGCCTCCCTCCAGGCAACATTCCTTCAGCAACTTGTAAGGCACCACAAGCTGTCAGAAAGGGCGGTATGGACAAGGACATCACTGAGGGCATTTTAGATTTCAGAAGGGGGAAGGGTCCACCTCCCATTTTCCAAAGAATGACTGCTTCGGCAGATGGCTGAGTGAGAGGTTAGTAATGCAGCCGGAGCCACAATTATGTGTTGCCCAGACAGATGCTGCCCAAGTTCATGACTTACACCCCAGTCATGGATTTGACTTTTGTGGGATCTCGGGTCTGACATTTTCTAAGCCCAGATCACTTTTCCTATATCTGAGGGTTGACAGGATATTTATGAACAGTGTCCATACAATGCCGCGTGGGGGCTACAGAAACTCTTGATCCCAGGGTCACCTCAGCCACACCTGCTACTTTAAGTCCGATTTAAGTCCCTGCACTTCGGCTTCTTTAGAAGCAAAACAGAAACTCTCTCACTGCCCTCCTCTAAGGGGCATTGCCAGGAGAAAGATTTGCACAGAGCTAAGCGGTGCCGAGGAGAAACCTCAGCCCACGCTCAGACGCGCCTGTGTGAACACACGCTCTGGGATTTAGGTGCCATCCTTGTCTGAAAATCAAAATGGATTCCACCTGCTGCGGCTCATACTCTGGTTCTTGCCAAGCCGCACACCCAGGGAACCAGCTGCCCCTTCTAATCCCCCACAAGGCCTCCCGTGTTTCAGCCCCTGGCCTTCCACTGCTCCACTCTTTCAGCACACTTCGATTCAGCAGCCCTACTTCCCCACTCGGCGCGTGAGCCCATGGCAGTCCCCTGCCCACACTGCTGGAACCCACCTGAGGCTTCGTACAAGGCTGGTACGTCCCTCCATCCTGCCTTCCGCATTTCCCTCTCAGGTGGTCCTGAGATGTTTCTTCATTTCACATTTACTCTTTTCAAAGCAGCCTTGGAATTGTTGGTGTTTCTTTTAAAAAGAGCAAAGAGAGAGAGATCAGGGAAACTGGACTGCAGAGTGACCTGCACTCAAAATCCTCGCAGTTTAAAGTCTTTTGTGAGGCTTCTATTTGGATTCTCCAATGACTACTTTTCAAAGAACAATCTGAATTTTAAGTACAAGTCTCAGATCAATGAAAAGACTCCAATTATGACTAAAGATGGCTCAGAAAGTGAGCAAGAGAAAATGAAAAAACTGATTTCAGCTTTTGAAAGACACGGATAGAGAATTCAGATCTACCTCTGATAACCAAAGGCAGATAGAAACAAACCAAGCTGAGAAAAGTTGGCCTAGAATCGCTGGCAAATTCATTTTAGTTAGGCCAAATGTATGTCATAGTCGAGTGACATATGTGTTTTATGGTGTATCAGCCTTTGGCATAGCCATAACTGCCACTTACTGAGTGTTTACTATTGTCTTGGCCATTGGTTGTCTTCCTCTCATATTAATTATTTTATTTAATCTTGACAACAACACCGTGAGTTAAGTATTGATTTCTCAGTTCTTTAGATGGGGGCATTGAGGCTCAAAGAAGTGAAATCCCTTGCCCAAGGTCACCATACATGGCAAAGCAGGGATCGCAGCCTAGGTCTGTCTCCTTCCAGTCAGTGACCTCCAAGAACAGGGGAGTGAACGAACACCGGGCTGCTATCAAAGATCTTTGTTATGGTCCCAGCTCTACCGTCAACTACTGGTGTGTCCCAGCACAAGTGGCTGACCCTCAGGACTCCAGTTTTCTCAACTGTAAAATATGGGGCTCAGGAGTAGATGGGCATGAATGCCCTTTCCATGCCCACCAGTCTCTAATTACAGCTTGTCTCTTGCCCATTATTCCAAAGGCCCTCTGCTGCTTTCTATGGACTTTATGATACATGGTCAGTCATAAGTAAAACTTATGGGATGCTTAGTCCTTGATCTCATTGGCCTCTAAATTACAACATTGTTTTTGTACGTAAAAAAATACAACCTGCTCAACAAGTGTCTGCTTTGCCACAGCCCGCACTGTGACACAGCTCCCAAGGCACATTGAGGCAGAGGTGAAGGGATGCCTGTCAGAGAGCTCCAGATAGAAAAGCAGTAACATTTGCTTATGTTGTTCTGTCTTCTCATTATTTACCATCCTGTGATCTTCAGTAAAGGGGAAAAATTGAAAGTCACACATAAACTAAAAGAATGATATTGCTTGTTGTGGACTTTTTATAATGAGAAAGATCTTGGAAGATGTGAGTAAATCCAGGCACAGCTAAGTTAGGGCCACACATTTGGCTCTGAGCAGCTTCATGAATCTCACCTCCAGGCCACACATTATCAGGCAAAAGAGAAGGTCAACATGCACAATGCTTTGGGCTTCAGCCAGCCTTGGACCCGGATGAGATAAAGAACTCGGTCATTGGGGCAGATCAACAGGGAAGAGGCTGAGGGGATGGGTCACAGTCTAATCCCCAGCTTCCAGGGGGGCCCATACATTTTGGTATTGCCATTTTGGGCACTAAACAGGTAAGGCCTGGATTTCAAGACCAGGGTTGCAAATTTCTGCAGTAAAGAAATAGACCTGCCACATGTTCATCAGAACTGACCTGTTTCAGGTCAAATCCACACATGCCACAATATAGCATTTCCAAGAAATATCTCGAAACCAGAATCTCTGAAAAGCTTGTCTGCTCCTGCAAGGGCACCTCTGAATATAGAAGCAGTAAGGAGAACATTTGTGGAGTGTTTTATTGTTGGCAAAGTGCTTCCACACTTTGATTCTCCTAATATTCTGGAGAGTCACTGAGGTTCCAAAAAGCTTATGTAACTTGCCTGACCCAGCAGCATTTGAATTCATGTCTCCTGATTCTAGAACTGTTCTCTACATCATGTATTTCTGAATAATAAGATTTTTTTCCATAAAGGAAATTAATAAGATTTTTTTCCATAAAGGAAATAAATCTTATTTTAAAAATAAAATAAGGGAAACAAAACTGACTCTGTACTTAGGAGGCAAGATTGCTGCTGGCTGTCATGGTTGACTGGCTGCTTTTTTCATAAATAAGAGGCAGGAGAATCAAAGAAAAGACCACATGCACCCAATGAAATGAACACGGTATTTTTCAACGCTGGGGAAAAACAACGGCAAATGAGAAAAAAGAAAGCAATATCAAAATAGCCTATGAGAAATGCAAAAGACAGCTTTCCCATTTTTCTAAATTTGGTCAGGTTTCAGATGCCGTCACTGCCAGCACTATGAGGGTCACTGTGTCAAACATGGCCAACAGCGAGGCTAACAGGAGGTAGATCAGGGTCCCAATTGGCTCCCTGAGAAGCTGAATCAACCAGGACCAAGCCCATCTAAGACAACTTTAGCCAAATCTTGGATAACTTTCACATTAGATGATAAAGAATCAAATTCTACCTGTGGGTAAAGTGCCCTATCTGCCACCACGATTCTTAATTATGGGGCTGATATGGATTTGGGCTTGTTTTCTAAGAACACACCCTTCTTGTACATTACTGAGATACTACTAATAAATAACCACAAGAGCAACCAACTACATTAACATTTTATTATTTGCTAAGCTCTTACACACACATACACATACACACACACACACATGCATATGCACACACACACACAGATACACTCTCATTTGAACCCTAAAACATCCCTCTGGGTATAAGCTAGGTGATCGATATTGCCATTCTACTGATGAAAAACTGAGGCTCGCAGTTTATATGACTTCCCTAAACTCACAAAATCACCAACTGGCAAAGGAGAAACATAAGCCCCAAACTTCTGACTTCATATTTGATGCTTCTTCCAAGATACCAGCCATACCACTGATTAAGACCCCTGATTAATGTAGTAAATATGCTTGTCTCATATGTTTATGTTTTGCCAGGGCTGATCAACATCAGAGACCTCAGAGCGGCACCAGACCACGATCACATCAGCTCTGTCAGGCAGATCTGAGGAGAGAGTCCAGTTGTCAGCCACCCACGCCTCAAAGTGACTTGTAAAACAAAACCATCAGCCATAGATGTCTCAGAATAAAAAAAGCTGTGAGGAAACTTACTCATGGGCTTACAGTGTCATGGCTACTTTGGACAGGAGGCTATAATGCTGGCTGTCTGGCTGTCTGTACCGAGGCTGAGGGATAAGACCAAGTGTAGAAGGGTGCCTGGGTGGCTCAGTGGGTTAAACATCCAGCTTCCACTCCGGTCATGATCTCACAGTTCGTGAGTTCAAGCCCTGCATTGGGCTCTGTGTGGACAGCGTGCAGCCTGCTTCGGATCCTCTGTTTCCCTCTCTCTGCCCCTCTGCAGCTCATGCTCTCCCTCTGGCTAAAAAATATATAAACATTAAAAAAAAAAAAAAAAGATCAGTGTGGATGCCAAAGCAGTTCAGGGAACCACTTTTAGCCGAGTCAAATGAGGGGGAAACAGAAGGGGAGCGACTCTCCTGACTCAAAAAAACTCGAGAAAAGAGTATTACAATTATTTCCTCGAGCTATAATCTCTGGGTTTGTCCCAAGTGATTCCTGAGAGTCTTCCCATCCTATAGAATAAAATCTGTCCCCTCACCCCCATCCCATCAAGAAAAACCAAGTGATCTCACTGCCTTAAGACAAATTATTTTAGAGTCCACCCTCAGAAGATTGAACAGGAAGTCTCTCTGGAAACTAGTGGCTAGATACCGAAAATGAAAGATGAACTAGCTGCATTAGAAATTGTGTTAGTTGTCTATTGCTGTGTAACAAACTACTCTCAAAATTTAGTGGCTTAAAACAACAACTATAATAACTCAAGTCCATACTGATGGTTGGAGCTGGGGAGCAGGGGAGGGAGGTGAAGAACAATAGATAGGATTCTAAACTTTGATGTTGGATCCTGAAAGTCTTGTGAATTTTTTTTTTTTCCTTTTCCTGAGGGCTTAGTGAACTGTGATATGCTGCCTTGAAAAGCTCACATGGATCCAAGCACTCCTCACATCTTGTAGCAAGGTGTATTTGTTCCCTAGGACTGCCTTAAATGATCACAGACCGGGTGGCTTAAAAACAACAGAAATTTAGTCTCTCACAGTTCTGGACGGATAAGTTAACTACCAAGATTACAATAATCCTATTCAGCAAATACGAGTCATTCCTTTTGACCCTCCACAATTCTATTTTCATAACCAATTCTAAGAAAAGAATCCTATGTAAAGAAGCTTTAGGCATAGAAATAAAGCAAAGCAGCAATGCTTAGGATAGGAAGTTTGAAAACAATCTTTGTTTCTGATAATAAAAGAATGGTTAAGAATAGAAAATATATCTGTATAATAAACTAAGTAGCCCCTGAAAATATGTATGAGGTTTGTAGTCACATAGAAAATTTACTTGTTTATTTACCAAGCAAAAAATACACCGTATTTTAAATAAATATTATAATCATGTTTTAAGAACAGCAAGTAATTCTCAAATTTGTACTTAAAACTTAAAAATTGGAAAGGGAGTCATTAAAATACAGACGGTCATTAGCACTGTCTGCATTTGAATGATTTCTTACCTTTTAGGTTGGTCCAGTTATATATTTCTGCATAACAAACAACCCTATAACTAACTTATTGCTTTCAATGACAATAGTCATTTATTGTTCTCATCACTCTGCAACTTGGGTGGGGCTTCTAGGGGGTTGGCTCTTTTCTGCTTCTTGCAGCAGCTGATGTTACTGAGCTGACACAGAAGGATCTGCTTCCCAAGATGGCTCGACAACATGCTGGTGCTGGCTATCAGCTGGGAGCTCAGTTGGGCTTGACCAGGGCCTCAGTTCTTCTCCAGGTGGGCCTCTCCATGGAGCCGCTGAAGCTTCCTCAAAGCATGGCAGCCCAGTTTCCAGAACAAGTTCTAAGAGAAAGGAAGTAGAAACTGCAAGTGTTTTTATGGTGGGGCCTGGTAACTAGCACAGTGTCACTTCTGCCATGTTCTGTTGGGCAAGCCATCACAGCACCTGCTCAGATTTAAGGGGAGGGACTTTTCTTGATGAGAGGAATGTCAAAAAACTCATGGCCATCTTTAATGGCCACTTTAAGTCAACGTTTTCTAAATTTTCTTTAAAGAGTATTGGTACAAGTGGGGGCATGTTGAGTACCTGTAAAATGCCTTTATTTAAAAACCTGAAGACTCTAGGGGCACATAGGTGCTCAGTCGGTTGAGCGTCTGACTTCAGTTCAGGTCATGATCTCATGGCTCATAAGTTCGAGCCGCACGTTGGGCTCTGTGCAGACAGCTCAAAGCCTGGAGCCTGCTTCAGATTCTGTGACTCCCTCTCTCTCTGCCCCTCCCCCACTCATGCTCTGTCTCTCTCTCTCTCTCTCTCTCTCTCAAAAATAAACATTAAATTTTTTTTAATTTCGAAGACCCCCAAAATAAACTTTGATAATTCAGAAAACTACTTAAATAGCAAATGTCTCTACTCTTAACCCTCAAAGCCCTATATAGCCTAGATATACATGCATGCACACACACACACACAAACACACACACACACACACACACACACAAGATCTCCCATCCGTAGGCACTTTCCCTTGATCAGTTCTCTGATGAGGGTGTTGAGTAAAAATTACAGTCGTGGTCATGGTAGCTTGTGGTACCCTCCATTCAAGATAGACGCTTTTCAAAAGGCATTTGTTAACGGTCTTCCCCCATTTCCTGACCACCTCACACACAAGAAGACTGATAAATGAATGAAGCATATTACCTCTAAAGGGCTACTGACCCAGACTGGATGTACACATCTAAGCAGGCATCTGGTTACCCTCCTTTTCTCCTACCACATCTGACTTATTGGTTATTAAACACTGACAGGCTCACAGATGCCTGAAATAGTAATGTTGATTCCTAAAAGCTTTTCTCAAATTGGCTCAAATCTAATATTCATTCTTAGATCACATAAAGAAGTGCTCACCTTTGGCTGCCACCTTCATGGAATCATAAAGCTGATCTCTTCAGCTGTTAGCAGGACAGAAGGTTGATCATCTTTAAAGAATAAAAATTAAGGTCTGACTACAATGCAGTAAGATCAGCTGGCTAAGATTAAATGGGAGCCAGTGTGTTAGTGGTTTTAGTTTAGGCTGTTCTGTTTTAGTTTGGTATTTTGTGTGTATGTGAATGTGTGTGACAGTTATATCCTGATTCTCAACTCTGGATGGCCCAAATTTACACAGTCATCTTGAGAGATAAAAGAGCTGCTAGAAACACATAATGACACAGAATTTTAATTAATGCTGTGGATCCACGCTACAGAAAAATGTACATGAGCATAAGCAATGTGTGCTGCATACTTTGGGGGGTTCACAGACAACTTGCTTAGGTTAAGCACCCCCATGCAAGAGAGAGCTCAGATCTCTGGTGATTCCAGATAGGAGGTGAGTGCCTGAGGATGTCATGGTGGCTTAGGACTTAGGCCATGCCAGGTGCAACACCGGCAACTGTTTACAATGCTGCTGCTTCTTCCTTAAGCCATCACAACAGTCATCCATGAATAGATCCCGACAGACAAAGGCAAAGCAGCCTGGATACTGCTGAAGCTTGCATATCAGTGATCCTTCTTCCCACTGGCAAGGCAGAAACACTTCTCGCGCCTCATTCTCGTTTCATCCTTCCCTCACCCTTTCCTGTTTCTCTTTTTCCCTCTGCCAAATATTTAATGCCCACTTCTTTTAACCCCTTTCTCAGGGCTAGGGCCTAGGAATACAAATGTGAATAAAATGTGGCTCCTCTCACTCATTAAACAAATTCATTGCACATTCACAGAACCCAACGCGTTTTCATTTTTACAATGTATATCCCAGGGTGGGAAACACACACACTCAGGCCCACGAGGCACACACATACACACTTACAATGAACATAAAAGAAGGCTATAGCATAGAGTTAAGAAAGCCACCAGAGAGGCAGAGGAGGGAGCAATTAATTGCCTTCCAGAGTGGGTCATGGAAGGCTGCACAGGAAAGGTGAACTTGATCCCCATATTCAAAAACAAGCAGGCAGACAAGGAAGGAAGGAGGGACAGTACGTGCAAACGCACTCAGGTGCAGAGAACATGGTGCTTCCCAGATTCAGAGTCGCTGGAACTCAGAACGATGTGCAAGAACCATCAGCAGGAGCTAAAGCAGGAAAGACAAGGGGAGGCCACACAAATGGGTTCAAACTATGGACACAGACACACTGGAAGGCTCTATGCAGAGGGATGAAATGTAGGTTTTAGTTTTAGAAAGCTAAGTCTGATGGCAGGATAAAAGATGTATTTGAGGACCAAATAAAAAACAAGGAGATTAGTTGGGAGGGAGGCTCCTGGGAGGTCCTGGTAAGGGACAAAAGAGGGACTAAATTCTAGCAAGAGGAGAAGGGAAAGAGAAGAAGGTCAAATATAAGAGAGTCAGCAGACAGCATGGATAGAAACTGGCAAATGTTTACATGAGGTGGCAGGGGGTGAGGGAGGAGTCATTATTATGACTTCCATGTCCCTTATTTGTGTAGTTGAGGGACATAGGGAATGTAAGATTGTATGGGGTTAAGACAATGAGACCCGAGGGCCATGAAGAGTGTGAGGGCCTATGGAATACCGACTGGAGAGGTCCACCCTGGTGATGGGACTACAGGTCCAATGAGCACCCACTATTGGTCCAGTCCTGGTTCTGAGGTCCTCACTCACCAAAGTTGATACAGAAATCCTATGTGTCCTTTGCCAATCTTGTGTGGACAAAAAAAAGTTTTTTATAAAATTCTCGAGTGAGATAGATCATCTCATGCATAAAAAGGGCCACTTGTGTTGCGGGTAACAATGAGAAGATCATCTTCGTGCTAAATCTGTCTTTCTCTCCCCTTACATCATAGGCAGGCTCCGCCAAGACCGCTATGATATAGTTTTTATTCTCCCCTCCAACCCTCCATGACAACTTTTGGCCGTGCAAGACGAATACTTCCATATGGTGCAATGTTTATGTTAAGACCGGGAAAAAATATGAAATGCTTTCAGTAAATTTCATCCAAGAAACAGTAGATTTACAAATCCTAAGCAGTTGGAACAAAATATTGGTCTGTAATTGATTTTGGATGAAGTGTATTTCAACAGGAATAGGAAACTTGAGGCAGTTTGTTAATTACTGATGCTTAGAAATCTTGAGTGTCTTTGTACAGCCCTCCCTACTATTATCTCAGACAGATTACTTGACTTCTTGAGTTTATTCTGTCTTGTCTGTAAAATGGGTTTAGCAACTTTACCTACTCATGGTTTGTTTTTTTTTTTTTTTGAGGATTAAATGAGCTATTACAAGTTAAGAGCTCAGAATGGTAGTCATCAGACAGTAGGCTTGTAGCAAATGTTAGTTCTTATTACCTATTACCTATAAGCTAAGTGATGAGGGAAGGGGAATAGGATGAAGATAGGGGTGGAAAGGAAAAAGGATAGAGAGCAGGTGACAAGAATGGTTTTTAGGATGTATTTATAGAGGAATGCCCATTTCTACCTCAGAACTGCAGGGGCAGGAAAGCTACGTACACGTGAGTAGTTGTTACAAAAGGTTTTTGGGAGGGGGTGGGCATGTGAGGCCTGCAACTTTCCAACACACATTTTGGATCATCATTCATTTTTATTATTATTTAATTCACTAGGCTAAATGAGAGCAGGAGGGCAGAAGGCAAGAGGACTAAACACTCCTGAATTTTCTAGCAGGGACTATTTGACATGCAAAATTACCCCAGGTCTGTGTGAAACCAGTCCACAGAATTTTACTCTATTGACTCATTATTACTTTGGACAAACTGCCAACCTTTGTTTTAGTTTTCCAGTCACAAAAGCACAAGGATCTTATAGAATGATTTTTTTCTTTTAAGTGGGCTCCACACCCAGTATGGAGCCTAACACGAGGCTTGAACTCACAACCCTGAGATCAACACCTGAGCTGAAATCGAGAGTTGGACATTTGGGGTGTCTGGGTGGCTTAGTCAGCTGAGCGTCTGACTTTGGCTCAGGTCATGATCTTACGGTTCGCGGGTTCAAGCCCCACATTGTGCTCTGTGATGTCAGCCTGTCAGCTTGTCAGTGCAGAGACCACTTCAGATCCTCTGTTCCCCTCTCTTTGCTCCTCCCCTAACTTGTGCTCTCCCAAAAATAAATAATTTTTTTAAAAAAAGAGTTGGACATTTAACAAACTGAGCCACCCAGATACCCCTAGAATGATTCTTTACTATCTTCTAATTACATAGCTCTTACATATACAAAGCATTTCTACACTTTCCTAACTTAATAGGAATAAAAATCAGGCCAAGTAGGTATCATTAGCTCTATTTTAAAATAGGAAATAATGTATTGTATGTTTACTACATGCCAGGTGCTATACTAAACACTTTACAAGGAGCGTCTCATCTAATCCTGTAACAAATCTATGAGGGTGGTGCTATCATCATCTGAGACTAGAAGAGAGAAGTTTAAGAACTCCCAAGGTGACCCAGACAGTAAAGGGCAGAGCCAAGGTTTGAACCCACATGGGTCTGACTTCAAAGCCTGCTTCCTAAATCCTAACCACTGTAGTCTGTTGTTCAAGAATAATTAGATACATGTTCTTTCCTAGTACGGCAATGCTTTTAGCCTGAACTCAGCCTAATTACTTATAATCATGTAAACAACTGTGGTGAAATTATACAGAAATACTAAACTTTTTGATGTCTATTTCCATATTATGCTCCTAGAATTGCTCAAGACACATGTCTGTCTCTATGTACATTCCCCTCCCCTAAGGTTATAAGAATCTGTACAAGACCAATAACTGTTAAATAAAGTTTCCAAATACCTAAAGCACTTGGTAATAGGCTAAGAATCTGTTTCTCATTTGTATTACAGATTTCATAGTTGTAGTTAAGAATATGTAAGGACAACTGTAGTGAAGGGTAGCCACCAATCTTTTGAATGGTTCAATAATGCAAAGCACAAAAGTTGCTCATAAAAATGCATTTTTTATTTCATTAAAAAAAAAAATCCTGTCCAATATTCCTCCCCCTCATGCAAATAGCTTTCACGTGAGAGTCTTCAGATTTTACGCTTTTTCCATTCGGGCTCATTCTTTGTTTCCTCATCATCAGATTCAACTTGGGCAAACATGGTTTTGGGCTGAGTCCTAAAAGAAAGTTAATGAAAAGAGGAAAAATTTAGTTGGCAAGTGTTTATTAGATTAGACCTTTGCTACTTTCATCAAGTGGAAGCACATTTGGGGAATCAATTACATCTTAATTATTAAGTATTAATCATTAAACTTTTGGCAAAGAAAAAGATAATGGAAATTTAATTATGTTCAACAAAAGAGTCGATTCTTTTTTTTTTATTTTTTTAACTTTTTTTTTTTTTTTTAATTTATTTTTGGGACAGAGAGAAACAGAGCATGAACGGGGGAGGGGCAGAGAGAGAGGAGGACACAGAATCGGAAACAGGCTCCAGGCTCTGAGCCATCAGCCCAGAGCCCGACGCGGGGCTCGAACTCCCGGACCGCAAGATCGTGACCTGGCTGAAGTCGGACGCTTAACCGACTGTGCCACCCAGGTGCCCCGAGTCGATTCTTTTAAAGGTTTTCTCTCTGTAGCAGACTATGTATGCTGTCCTTTTCTTAAATAAAATGAAAATGTGTCAAATTCAGGACAATCTCATACATCCATAACCACCCTCTCCTTCAAACTCAGGCTAATTGGGATTGTTTGGGAGGCCAAATTATAGTCACCGAGCAAGAATACACATGATCTAGGGCACCTGGATGGCTCAGTCAGTTAAGTGTCCGACTCTGGGTTTTGGCTCAGGTCCTGATCTCACGGTTCATGAGTTCAACCCCCTCTTTAGGCTCTGTGCGGGCAGCACAGAGACTGCTTCAGATTCTCTCTCTCCTTCTCTCTCTCTGCCCCACCCCCCGACTGTCTCTCTCTCTCGCAAAATAAATAAACTTTAAAAAAATAATAAAAAATTCAGAGAAAAAGGAATACACATGATTTTTATTTACAGCTCTCTGGGTTGTTCCTGGACTTAAGTAGTCCAAATACACGTGATTATGGTGCACATGAACAAGAAAATTTGAGATAATAGCTTTCTTATTTAATGAGTCTAAAATAAGAGATAAGATATATAGTAACTTGAGCACTGCCAGCAAAACTAAAAAACAAAACAAATCGACATTCTCTCCACCCCATGCATTGAAATGTCAAGCGTTTTAGGATACATCACTGAGTATCATTGCTCTAATACTGGCACACAGTACCTCAAGCAATCTTTGCATTAGGACTTTCTGTGCTTTGTAAACATACCTGGTTCAAGGACTTTCCTTTTTATACCACTCACACAGAAAATAATTTCAAGAATATGTCAAAGGGTTATAATTTATGCTTCTTTTGGTCATGCTGATTTCCCTTTAAAAACAGCTCTATCACATTACAAGGAAATACTGAAACACTGTACCTGAAGATCATCTATTTTAGCTCACATCTTCATCCTGAATTCAATTCATTACATCATGGTAGTTCCAGAATTTTAAAATAATGACAACAACAATTCCTTTTCTTTGACAAATAAAAACAGGGTTAAAACCCGACATTACTTGTTGTTGTTTATTTATTATCCTGGGAAGAACTATGTACCATCCACATTCAAGCTCATGTTGTTCTAATGCAAGCCATGTACTGGAATTCCTCATGCATAAGTTAGTTACAACTCCTGTCTCTCTAGTGACCCACACAACTACCTCGAGCCCAAGGTGTCCCCATACACAATCCAGTCGGTTCAACCTCTTGTCACTTCAAGACACTGTCATGACCTCTGCAAATAAGTCACAGCTCTAACATTTCCAAAAACAGCTGCAGATTTTCAGAGGTCATGAGTTGCTGAATTACTAGAAAGCAGGACCCCTGGCTTTCTAACATGCTACAATATGGCAACTGGTACTCATTACATATTTCATCTTTTGGCAAAGCTGTGGACCACTTAGGGATGGGCAAACCCATATGGGAACAAATCTGTCTGGTTTAAAAAGTCCTTTGGATTAGATGGTTAATTTTTTTTTTTAATGTTTATTTATTCTTGAGACAGAGACAGAGCGTGAACAGGGGAGGGGCAGAGAGAGAGGGAGACACAGAATCTGAAACAGACTCCAGGCTCTGAGCTGTCAGCACAGAGCCCAAAGCACACTGGGCTTGAACCTATGAGCCGTGAGATCATGACCTGAGCCGAAGTCAGACGCTTAACTGACTGAGCCACCCAGGCACCCCTAGATGGTTAATTTCTAAAGAGAAAAAATAACAGTCTTGTAACGGTATCTGGCAGTGCTTCTGAAGACACCAGCTCAGAGTTAGCCGCAGTGAGACTTCAGTACTAAGAAATTGTAATGGTGTTTATTTTGGATATAAAGAAAAATTAAATGACAGATTACAGGAAGAATAGAGCCGAGAGCTTAAAAAGGCTATTTCATTTAAGTAGTTACTCTCAAATTCTACCTGCTTCCCAAAGGTATTTTTGGCAGGTTGGTGGCTAACCTGAAGGGTGTAGAATCAATGGAACTATTTCACAGGGGGCAGAAAGGGGGTAATAATTGTAAAGAGGCATGGGGAACATTTTGTGGGGATGGAAATGTTCTATAATCTTGACTGAAGTGGTGATTACATAAGTGCATACATTTGTCAAGACTTGAAATGGGTGAATTTTGCATTAGACATAAATTATACTTCAATAAAATGGACTTATAAAGAAAATCAAAACAACTGAGAAGGTGAATAACAAAGGAATGAAAGGGTAAACATAATAATACAACACTCAATTTCCCAGTGGCCAAGATAAAGAAAAAGAAAAAGGAAAAATACTAGTTTTTCAGAGGAGGTGTCTTTTCCCCCAGCACTAAACTCAGCAAAATTTACTGAGTAGATCTTTATATCAGGATCACTTAAGACTCCCCCTTTGAATTACCAGACCATACAGTTTCCTTTGTCCTTTCTAGGTATTTTAACTTAGGGGATATGAGTTTGTTTGGAAGGCAGAATGGTCTCTTTGCAAAACTCCATGAAATTTAGTATTTTAAATTCCATTTTTAAAAACTAATAACAGTGTTGCTGGAAAACAACCATATTCTGTATATGCAACGTCAAATCATGACATTTAGCTTTCAAATAGCCAGGCTTTCCTTCCCCCAGTTGCCAAAATCAAGGTATAAACTACCCAAATTTTCCCAGCAACACTTGTTTAGCACTTTGTCTTTCATTTTGTTGGCCAGTAGGGAATACCTGAGTGTAGGAAGTAGGCCCCTTTCAACAAACGGTGCTGGCAAAATTGTACTATATGCAATAAATAAAACTGGACCCTTGCCTTACATGATGCAAAAATTAACTTGAAATGGATCAAAGACCTAAACCTAAGAGCAAAAACTATAAAATGTTATGGAAAAGCTTTATGACATTAGATGTGGCAATGATTTCTTTGATAAGACACCAAAAGCCCAAGCACAAAAGACAAACAGGTAAATTGAACTGTATCAAAATTAAAAATTTCTGTGCATCAATGGACACAGTTAACAGACTGAAAAGGCAACAACCTATGAAATGGGAGAAAATATTTGCTAATCATATATTTAATAACGAATTAATATCTAGAATAAAGAACTACAACTCAACAATAACTACAACAACAACAACAAAGCCAAACAGTACAGTTAAAAACTGGGCAAAGGAGGGGTGCCTGGGTGGCTTAGTCAGTTAAGTGTCTGACTTTGGCTCAGGTCCTGGTCTCCTGGTTCGGGAGTTCGAGCCCCGCATCAGGCTCTGTGCTGATAGTTCTGAACTGGGAATCTGCTTCAGATTCTGTGTCTCCTTCGCTCTCTCTCTGCCCCTCCCCTGATCGCACTCTGTCTCCCTCTCTCTAAAATAAATAAACATTAACAAAATTAAAAAGAAAAAACTGGGCAAAGGACTTGAATAGATATTTCTCCAAAGAAGACAAGCAAAAGACTAACAAACACATAAAAAGATGCTCAACATCGCTAATCAGTAGGGAAATGCAGATCAAAACCACAATGAGATAACACCTCACACCCATTAGGATGGCTACTATCAAACAAAAGACAAATAAACAAACAAAACCCAGAAAATAACATGTATTGGCCAGGATGTGGAGAACTGGGACCCTTTACACAGTGATGGTGGGAATGCAAAATGGTGCAGCTTCTAGGGAAAAAAAATATGGCAGTTCCTCAAAAATTTCAAAATAAAATTACCATGTGATCTAGCGATTCCACTTCAGGAAATATGCCCAAAAGAATTGAAAGAAGGGTCTTAAAATGATATTTTATTAGAGATTAATAAATGTTCCGTGCATTATTCAGAACAGTCAGAAGGCAGAAGCAACCTCAGTGTCGTGGACAGATGAATGGATAAACAACATGTGGCACACACGTACAATGAGATATTATTCAGTCTTAAAAAGGAAAGAAATGCTGGCAAATGCTACACGCCTGTGCCTGGAGGACATTATGCTAACTGAAATAGGCTAGTCACAAAAAGACAAATACTGTATAATTCCACTTACATGTGGTACTGAGGTAGTCATATTTATAAGAGAGAAAGCTGGACAGCAGTTGCCAGGGACTGGGTAGAGGGGAAAGAACAAGCTGTTTAGTGAGTACAGAGTTTTAGTTTTGCAAGATGAGAAGAATTCTGGAGATTGGTTGTACAACAATGTGAATGTACTTAACACTACTGAAATGTACACGTAAAAATGATTAAGAGGTTAAATTTTATGTTTATGTGTGCTTTACCAAAATTAAAAAAAAGATTTTTTTTTGGATTAAAAAAAGAAGAACGAACCAGACTCCTTGGACTTGGGAATAAGGAAGAATGAACCCACTTCTAGAATAAACAGGAGGTACCCTGGAGAAGGTCTTACCCTCCAATCTGGGGTCCTGCCTAGAGCAGTGCTTCTCAAACCATCCATGATACAAGGCTAGTCTTTGTTTTCTAATTTCCAATCCCTTGCAGACAAATATACTACTTCTAGAAAAATAAAAAGACTGCAAAGTACTGACCCAAATTTTCATTAGATTCCAAACATATATCAACTTGCTACACAATTTTCTAAGTGCTTGCTCTCAATTCCTGTGCTTATCTATCTCATGAGCCAGTACTGGCTGCTGGACCGCACCTTCCCTCTCAGCTTGGGAAAGAAAGTGGCAAAGCAGGGCTCTGAATCTAGGCTGGGAAGTAAGAATCTGTCTTCTTAACATCAGCTCTTAAACACAATGAGCTTCCTCCAGTGTGGGAAAGTACTTCTCACCTCTGGAGAAGCTGGCCCTGGATTATGCAACTGAAGATTGGACGCAGGCATGGGGTTCGAGGCTGCACTCTCACAGGCCCACCCTTGAAGTAAAGGAGCAGTCTTTACTTCTTGGGGGTTAGGCATGACGAAGTGAACGGAGATGTGGACCACAGACAGAAGTGTCCCTTGTTCCAATCCAACCTGCCCCCATACCAACATTCTTACGGCACAAATCAGAGCCCTCCATAAAAGCTATATGCTGAAGAAAGACCAGGTTCTTTAAAAAAACAGTATTTGAGTTGAGTACACTGAACACCTCTGTCTAGACTAGAGAATGCCAGTGTTTTATAGAAGCAAAGTGAGAGAATTATAGCTTTAAATCTTGTAGCTATTCTGTCTTTTCAGCAATTTTTATCTTCAAATTTATTTCCAGCAGTTATTCTTTTGAAAAATTTTGGAAACTCATGTATGAGAAAGAGCAAAAAAAAAAAAAAAATTCAATTCAGGATTATCTAGGGCATTTAAAACTGATTTCTTCAGTCACTACTTTTTAAGACAATGAGAAACAGAGATGATTAAACAGAGTTAGGAATAGAACCAAAAGATTTCTTCCCTGGGGGATGGCCTAATTTGCCCTTGGCATAGAAAACTACTATAAAAATAAATCAACAATGTCAAGCAGGAGTAAAATGACACATTCAAAAAAAAAGTTAATGGATTTGAAAACACTTAAAAGTTGGTCCAGAAATCCCTGCTTTTAAAACCAACAGGAAACCAACAAATAAACAACAACAAAAAATGCTTCAAGTCTCTATTCACATTGTCACTGGCCACAAAAATGGATTCCTTTCTGGGCTGCTTGAAGAAACGGAATTTGTGTACTGATTTTAATATAGACTCTGTTGAGTGCTTCCATAAGGAAGAGTAGAACAAATCAAACCAAATGGGCCTGAACACATGGCAGGAACTCAGGAAATACAAATATAAATAAGTAATGAGCAAGAAATATATTCCACCACCTTGAGAAAGCATTTCCATTACCGATCCATTACCTGTGTTCTATTAAATCAGTTCCTCCAGGATTCTATACCTCCTTTCTCAAGAGACAGGAAATTGTCAACTCAAACCTTCAGCCTCATGGCTGGAGATTTATGTAAGTTGCCCAAAACAAAAGCCTATAAAGGGGCTGACTTGAAGAAAAAGGAGGTAAGGGGAACATTCCATTCAGCCAAAAGTATAATCACCACAGTTGCTCAACAGGTTAGTGGGAACAACGGTAAGCCTCAGTGAGCACGAGCAGAGTAATCCACCTTATTGAAATCAGCTTTATTCAGGCTACCTATTTTACTGGTTTGTGGCCCACACTTACCCATTTTCCTAAGTATTAAATGAAAACTTAAGCTTACAGAAGGCTGATGTGAAACTTGTGTTTTCCAGTTTAACTCACTTTGCGAATAGTAAACATTTTTCACTTGACTGTATATGTCAACTTGTTTATTAGACTTACCAAGAAAAGGAGAACAGATTACATATCAACATGGTTATTATTACTAATCATTAAATAAACTAATCAGAGAGGGGCTGAAAGGTTTTTTTGTTTTATTTTGTTTTAGCTTCAGTAAACTCTGCATTTGCTAATAGTTAATATTTCATGAAGCAAATGTAAAATCTTAAGCAAATGTCTTTCTCAAATCTATAAATTCTGATTAGATGATATTTTGTGCTGAATAATTTTCCCCTTGGGACATTTTTTTAAACTGAATTCTCAAAGTTATTTGTACAAAGTGAGTCTTTTCCAGCAACTGTGTTCTAACAGAAAAATGTCGGAAGCCCAACAAAAACTGAATCCCACCTTTGGTGGTTCTGCCCAGAAGAATTTTGTGTAGAACAGTCAGATTCCCCCTGCAATACTCTTATGAGGGCATTTCTGCAGTGCACTGTTTGTGCAAGAGATTCAAAGTGTCCGCGAGCAGTCCTTTCTCTTCTGACCAAGCTCCAACCTGGGCCTTCTATGCTCCTTTTTTAGTGCTCAGGCCACAGAAGAATCTCAGAATGTTTTCAGCTGCAATGGCAAGTCCACAGGTCACATTCTCATTAATTACAGATATTCTTCTAATACGATTCATTCAAAGCCAGCTCCAGGGTCACAGAATGAGGATGAGGAGAAATCACTCGTAATATTTAGTCATCACTATGTGAGTGGAAACCACAAGCTTTTTTGGCTCAGGGCCCATTGTTTATTATGAAGGAAAACCTCAAAGCCAAAGTCAATTATAGCCATGACTTGACAATCTGACACACTTGTTAACCCTGTTAGAATGAATACGGTCCAGATGAACTGTGACCCGGTCATCACAATTGCAGAATTATTAAGATTAAATAAAGGGCCTGACCAAAAGATTCCACTTGAAATGGTCCCTTCTTTCTGGTGAAGAGCTAATCAAAGATAATTTTTTTTTTTAATATTCGGGATGCATAAGAAGATGAGACGCAACATGATGTTTCTAGAGAAAGAATGTTCTATTTTCTTCACAAACTGAACACATAATATTTTGGAAACTACATAAACATATCTCAGACTCATCAAATAGGGCACACTAACTCATAATGCTGGGCGTGTGAGTTCAAAGACGAGTGAGGGTGGAAAAAGGGACAAATGTGAAGCCCGTGGCAACTAGAAACAGAAAGAAAGTGAGGAAAGGAAAACAGAAAGAGCCTTCTAAAATCACCATCACCTGCCTTATCACTAAATAGTTAAACAAGTCAGAAGGATAAAATCTTTGAAGAGTACGCAGGCCTGGGGCCACCCAGGTGTTAGCAGTACCCCCTCCAGGCTCACGTTTATAGCCAGCGTTACTGCAGCCCTGCTCTCTTCCTTCCCAGAGGAGGAAACAGCCTCAGCGAGCGTAAGTAAAGCACAGAGGGAGCACAACACCTCAGAACTTCTGATTCTTAGTCTCGTGTTCGGCTATGCCATGCTGGCTCACACGATAGTCTTTTCAGCTTCCCTATTGCTCAATGTTTTAAATAATTACTGGTTGCTTTGTGATGAGAAGCAGTACACTACAGTTGTCAAAAGCAGAAGCCTGACTCTGAAGCCAGACTTCTGCATTCAAATCCCAATTCTGCTACCTGCTACCTGTGTGGCTTTGGTCAAGTTATAAGCCTCAACTTCCTCATCTATAACATGGGAACAATGATACTACCTACTTCATAGGGATGTTGTGGAGATTAAGTGAATATATACAAAGTTCTTAAACAAGGCTGGCATGGTGTAAGTATAATAAATATGTCATTATTATTACACCCTTTGCTTTGGCTATCAGGTGTTCCTCACCTCATATAAAAAGTATGTTTTCAAAAAGTTGTATGTAGAATATATTTGGTAAAATAATTTATATATTAAATACACCACAGCGGCTTGCTATTTAAAAAAAAACTGGGGGAAATTATTTGGTTATGTAAGTAATCTGTCTTCAGTATAAACCTGTATAATTAGAATAATCTACTCTGTACATTTGAATTTTCTATGGGTGAATCATTTGTGGTTTATTTTAAATAATTACTTTTGTATTATTACTGAACTTTAGTGTGCAAAATAATCACCTGAGAAACTTCTTAAGATGCAGATTTCCAGTCCCAAGCCCACAAAGTCTGAGTTGGTCTGAGGTGCAGTCTAGAAACCTGTACCTTTAACCCCCTACCCCCACCCTTGACTCTGACGCAAGGCAGTCTACAAAACCACTTTGAGAAATGCTGGCCTCTATATAGGAATATGGTGGACAGGGATGATCAGTTACCTAAATATAACTCAGGAAAAAAGTTACATTTTCCTCTGTGGGTTTATGTCTCTTTCTGACACAAATAATATATAAACCTTTACTCACTTAAGGAACAACTTCTTCAGGGGTGCCTGGGTGGCTCAGTCGGTTAAGCGTCCGACTTCGGCTCAGGTCATGATCTCGTGGTTTGTGAGTTCAAGCCCCACGTCGGGTTCTGTGCGGATAGCTCAGAGCCCGGAGCCTGCTTCAGATTCTGTGTCTCTCCATCTCTCGGCCCCTCCCCTGCTCATGCTCTGTGTCTCTCTCTGTCTCTCAATAATAAATAAACGTTAAAAAAAAAAAAAAGAACCTGTTTAAATATTGCCTACTGATTTAACATGACTTTAAATGGATCCTTTATGGGTGGGAATGATATTTTAATACACACACATATTCATGTATCCCATATCTGACAAGACATGCATGTTGAAGATTCAATCTACCGAACCAGCAATAATGGCAGCTTCTCTGGCAAGAAAAGTGACCATGGCTGACAGAGCTGTCAGGCTGGCAGGCTACTGGCCAGGGTCCAGGCTCCCACGCACGTCCATCCCCGTCTGATGTGTAAGCTAATAGCATTCTGGATCTATATCCTACCCACTCTCCAGCCAGCTCCTCCCCCCTCTCTCCAGCCACTTCTTTTAACAAGAAACTGTAATTGAATCTGACCATGTGTGGCTGAACAAGAGGCCTCTGTGATCCTGCTGTGTTTTAAAACTTCCATGGCTATTACATTGCTGGTGCCAGGAACGAAATGCAAATACTCAACCAGTAAAGGTGAAGTGCTCAAAGACTCTTTGTGATCACCACTGGAGAACAAAGGTATGTATATGCCTTGTTCATGTGCAAGCCAGGAGATTTAGGTAATGTCTAATTGTGCTCTTCTGTGATAAAGGGAAATACAGTAAATCTTCATTTCATCACTGACAGAAGTCAATTGCAGCGAAGAAAAACAACCAGACACACATTCTCAATTACAGTGACCTTTACGAAAAGATCCTTTTAAATATTAGCTTCCCTTCGAACACTTTGCCACTTGGCAGTAAACAGTATACTCTAGCAGGTGAACACAGGAGAAATAGCACTGCAATTCTGGCTAACGAATCACATGCCACAGACAGTGCCATGAACTTAGTTAGCATGCAATAAATGGAAGGTGACAAAATTGGGTGGAAGGAAGGAGATGGGAGCAAAACACAACAGCAGAAGGGTATATATCAAGAGAGAGCACAGTCCTCTGAAAAGCTCATGAGATTAAGGATAGAGAGAGCTGAAGTGCGGCTCCAGCTACAATCACTCTCGACTGCAAGCTTCAGTCTCCTCACATGTAGTGTAAAAGACATGACCTGTTCTCCCCACTTTACAGAGCTAATATTTAAACTAGCACATTATTCAACTGTAAATATAACTAAGTCACCTACAATGCAGGAAAGTATCATTTGTTAACGGTCACCAAAAAACAAAAAGAACTTCTGCTTCAATTAATTCTATTTAAAACTAAAAATCTGGATGAATGATTTCCCAAGAAAATACTAATTACTGAGCAGACTCAGAAGAGTAGGAAAATCCCAATAGAGTATTTATCATGAGGGGATGGAAAAGAAAGCGAAAAATTAAGAAATTACTTCTTAACCTCTCCTCCACAAAAGCACCAGGTTTTGACACTTTCACAGGTGAATTTTATCAACTCTTTACAGAGTAGATAGATTTAATGGTATTCAAAACAGTCTGAGAGTATACATAGAAAAAGCATACAAAATTTTTATGAACCCAGTTTGACACATGACAAAGAACAAACCATAACTATGTTAGGGTCATACCAAAGAAACAAGGATAATTCAATATGAGGAAATTCAGTAATATAGTTCATTGTATTTCTTGATCAAAGTATAAAAGTCATATGATCACTTCCACAGAAATATAATAAACAAATCCAATAAAATTCAGCATCTCTTTCAGATAAACATACCTCTGGTCTTTGTATGGTGTTTTCTTTGCATGGGATGCTCTTCCCTTGGATATCTACACGGCTTACTCCCTCATTTCATTTAAGTCAAAAATCACTTAGCAGAGGTTTTACCCCAATCACCATAGCTAAAATATAGCACCCTTTTTGCTACATCCTCTTATCTCTATTTTAGTTTTATTCTTTGCACTAACTACCATCTAAAATTTATGGATTTATTTAGTGTCTGTCTCTGCCTACTTGAATATAACTTCCATAAAAATTACTGTATCCCCATAACCTAGAACAGTACCTGACATATTACAGGTGTTCAATAAATCTTTGTTGAATAAATAAATGGAAGAGAAAGATATGGATTCATCCTTAATGTCTTACATGTGTGAGTTTTCAAAAGTTATGCTTCATGGAGATGTATCGTTAAATTGAACAATATGAAATTGCCAATATTTGACTTTTTTTCACCTACAAAAAGGCCAATTAGGTATTTTAACCTAATAGAGTCACTTCTGTTAAAGTTCAAGAAAAAGATGTGTGCAACCATGATATTATTTAATATTGTTCTGGCACTATTAGTCAATACATTAGATAACTTAAATTGGGAAACATCTATTCATAATAAAAACTCTCAACCAAGTAGGGTTAGAGAGAATATACCTCAACATTATAAAGGCCATATATGAAAACCCACAGCTAACATCACACTCAATGATGAAAACTGAGAGCCTTCTAAGATCAGGAATAAGACAAGGATGTCTACTCTTGCCACTTTTTTTTTTTTTTTACGTTTTTTATTTTATTTTTGAGACAGAGAGAGACAGAGCATGAACAGGGGAGGGGCAGAGAGAGAGGGAGACACAGAATCTGAAACAGGCTCCAGGCTCTGAGCTGTCAGCACAGAGCCCGACACGGGGGCTGTGAGATCATGACCTGAGCCGAAGTCAGACGGTTAACCGACCAAGCCACCCAGGCACCCCCACTCTTGCCACTTTTATCCAACATAATACTAAAGTCCAAGCCACAACAATCAGACAAGAAAAAGAAATGAGGCATCCATGGTGGTAAAGAAGAAGTTAAACCATCACCATTAGCAGATGACATTATACTACACATAAAAAATCCTAAAGACTCCACCAAAAACATATTAGAAGTAATAAATGAATTCAGTAAAGTTGCAGTACACAAAATTAATCCCCAGAAGTTGTTAGTGTTTCTATACACAAATAAATAAAGTGCCAGAAAGAGAAATTAAGAAAATAACACTTACAATTGCACCAAAAAGAATAATATACCTAGAAATAAACTTAACCAAAGAGGTGAAAGAATGTACTCTGAAAACTATAAAACAATGATGAAAGAAATTGAAGATGACACAAACAAATGGAAAGATATTCCATGCTCATGGATTGGAAGAACAAACATTATTAAAATGTCCATATTACCCAAAGCAATCTACAAATACAATGTAATCCCTATTAAAATACCAACAATATTTTCTACAAATCTAGAACAAATAATCTCAAAATGTGTATGGAACCACAAAGACCCCGAATATCCAAAGCAATCCTGAGAAAAAAGAACAAAGATAGAGGTATCAGAACACCAGATCTTAAGATATACCACAAAGCTGTAGTAATCAAAACACCATGGCACTGGCACAAAAATAGACACATAGTTCAATGGAACAGACTAGAGAGCCCAGAAATAAACCCATACTTCAATGCTCAATTAATCTATAGCAAATGAGGCAAGAATACACAGTGGGGAAAAGACTGTCTTCAATAAATGGTGTTGGAAAAACTGGATAGCTACAGGCAAAAAAATGAAATTGGATCACTTTCTTCATACCATACACACACACACACACACACACACACACACACACACACACACACCTCAAAATGGATTAAAGACCTAAATGTGAGACCCAAAACCACAAAAATCCTAGAAGAGAGCACTGGCAATAATTTCTGTGATATCAGTTGTAACATTTTTCTAGATATGTCTCCTAAGGCAAGAGAACAAAAGCAAAAATAAACATGTGGGACTCCATCAAAATAAAATGCTTCTACACAGCAAAGGAAACCATCAACAAAACTAAATGACAACCTACCAAATAGAAGATATTTGCAAATGACCTATCCAATAAGGGGTTAATATTCAAAATATATAAAGAGGAGTCATAAATTCAGCAGAAGAAAAGATTCTTTTTACAATGGCATAAAAATGTGAAAGATCTATTTAAAGAAAACTTAAAAATACTACTGAGAGGTAAAGAGATGTGACTAAATAGAAAGACATACCCTGCTCTTGGTTTAAAAGAACCAATATTGTAGGGGCGCCTGGGTGGCTCAGTCAGTTGAGCGACCGACTTCAGCTCAGGTCATGATCTCTCAGTCTGTGAGTTCTAGTCCCGCGTCGGGCTCTGTGCTGACAGCTCAGAGCCTGGAGCCTGCTTCAGATTCTGTGTCTCCCTCTCACTCTGCCCCTCCCCCACTCTTGCTCTGTCTGTCTCAGAAATAAACATTAAAAAAAATTTTTTTAAAAAGAACCAATATTGTAAAACTCTATCTAAATTAATATATAATATAACTCAATTCCAGTAAAAATATTACCAAGAATTGAGGTGGGGGGAGGTGTTTCCTAGATAACTTAGAGTAAAGTCTTGGATACCTATAAAAATGAAAATTTTTACTAAGAAGAATAATGAGAAGAATAATGTAGGAAGGCCTACAACAATGAAAAGTTTGGTGCTGCTACTTGAACAGACCAATTAATAGAACAGAAGAGAGAGCCCATAAATTGGCTAAAATTCATATGTAAGTGCAGTGTGTGTAACGATGTGATTTCAATTCAATGAGGAAAACTAGATCATCCAACTAAAAAGTGTTACAGCAACTGGCTAACCAAGAGGAAAAAATTAAACTGGAGCTCTGCTGTTGTAGGCTGGAAAAATAGTCCCTCCCAAAATATCCACCTTAAATCCCTGGGAGCTGTGAATATTACCTTATTTGGAAAAAAAGGTCTTTGCAGATGTGATTAAGGACTTTAAGATGAGGAGAGGGTCCTGGATCATCTTGGGTGGGCCCCAAATGACATCAGAGGTATCCTTGTAAGACAGAAGAGGAAACCAACACAAAGCACAAGGCATTGCCAAGATGGAGAAGAGACTGGGGCAATGTGGCTACAAGCCCAGCTAGCAGGCAGCCTCCAGAAGCTAGCAGAGGCAGGGAACAAATTTTCCCCTAGAGCCTCTGTATGGAATGCGGCTCTGGTGACACCTTGATTTCACACTTCCAGCCTGCAGAACCATGAGAGAATTAAGTTCTGTTTTCCAGGCCACCAAGTTTGTGGTAATTTGTTACAGTGGCCACAGTATACAAATATACCTTCCTCACTCCCTTCACTAAAATAATTTCAGGTGAACAGAAATTTAACTCTAAAAAATAATTTAAAAAATGGTGAAATAGAAAGATGGGAGAATCTGAAGAATTACCTTAGATGGGAAGCCTTCCTAACTAAAACAAAACCCAGGAAGGAAAAAATTCCTAAAGGTGACTACATTAAAATAAATTTGATAGCACACTGCTCCAAATAGGTTTGTGTGTGTTTACACACAAAGCAAATTACTGAGGTATCTCTATAAATGTTGAACTAATACTGACCACTGATTATTGGGTGATATTAACAATGTATAATTTATAGGAGGGTGTCAAAGATCTTACTTACTATTGAAGAGAATGAGACACTGAGAAGATACCTTTTAGAACCTACTGGATAGTAAGTCCTTGATAGAACCAAGGCCAGGGAGCTGGCCTTAGAATTTCCAGGTTATTGTTCTAACTTCTAACAGCTAATTACTTTGATGGAGGATCTAACTTTAATGTTGTATGTAATTTTCATGTCTGAGAGTTTAGGTAATACATGCACATAATGAACAAAACTTTCCAGCATTGCTAACAGGCAGACTATGGAACTTTGAAGGCCCCTTTCACTTTCACACACACAACCCCATTCCTGTTCCTTTGTTCACTACTTAAAACATACCTACCACCTCCATTTCTTGGCTCTCCTCCCAGAGGGAGTCCAGGTATAGATGAACAGATATGTATATAGATACATCCACTGCTTAAAAACACAGGTAGACATCATGTTTTATAAGCTGGTTTCTGTTTTTGCTTGTAGGTTGGTTTTGTACTTAGGAGATTAGGCCACATCCATCCACATATATATCTAGCCCATTCTTTATACTTTCTTGATATCTTTCATCGTATGGATAGGCTATACTTTTCTAAAACAATACCCCATTGAAGGACATTTACATTGTTTTCAGTCTTTTGCTTTCCTACACAATACTGAGCTTAATATCTTTGGACATACATATTTGCCCACTTGTGCAAAACTTCCTGAAATACAATTGCCAAGTCAAAGGGTATTTGCATTTTAAATTTGTATAGATAGTGCTAAATTTTTCTCCAAATGATGCTCACTATGTTTAGCAAATTTTAAAACATGGCTCTGTTTATTCCTCTCTCCTCAGTTATTTTTTTTGTATGTTTCTAAACAAGTTTCTTTAAGTATAAAAAAAACCCTAATAGTAATAGAAAATAATGACCCCATTAAAAACTGAGTGTCAACAGAGGCACAATCTACAAGCTTATCTGACTGCCAATGATGCATTGACATACATTAGCTTACACACATACAAATTCTATACAAAAGGCAGCTAAGTGTGCACTATTTAGTTGGCCAGCCTTGATATGACCCTCTTAGCTGCTGTAATATTATCCAACTAATGGTTCAGAGATGTTCCATCTGTACTGTCTGGTTATTAGTACACACTGTGAACCACCACCACTGACATGCCACAGTAAGGTCTGTTCTGCTACAACATGTACAGCAGAGGATGCAGTGCTCCCCCCGCCCCCACTCCCAAAGGCCCTCAAATCTCTTTAGCATTTTTGTGTGGGGTGCTTTCACTCACAACAGCAGCACCTATCTGTCTTTGTCAGAGGGCTATCAGCAGGTTGCTAAAGCCCTGGAAAGCTGGAAGTACATGGGAATGTCTCCCCCCAACCCCACCTGCAGCCATTAGCAATAACCAATAGATACTGGGGTATAAATACTCCAGTTACCATGCCTCTGACCAGGGTCTCCAGGGTTACCCTGTAGAGCGAGCCAAAGTGACCCCCTTGAAACTGTGCTTGATACTCCCTTACTTGGTTTCATTACAGTTCTCCACTCTCCTCCTGGTTTTCTCTATGGACGCTTCCTAATAAATCACCTTTATATGAATCTTTTTCTCAGGTCGGCTTCTAAGAAACCCAAGCTATTGCTTCTTTTGGCTAAGGTCAAGTGTAGTATCTGTTCTTATCAGTTTAAGAAATCCAAGCTAAAACAATGTGTTTTTTCTTTTATGCAAAGTAGCTCATAATGATTAGCAGATAGGGAACTTATATTGCTATAACACGTACACTGATTTGGTTTATAAGTGATTTTTTTCCAGCACAGTAATGTTTTGAAAAGTGATCAGTGTCCAGCTTTCTCATAATTTAAGAGAAAACTTTAATATATAAAGACACCAAGAAAAAAACCTGACTATACCTCCAGCAATACAAAAATACATATGGCCAAGTTTATTTAATGTAGCTCTGTTAGAAATTGCAAAATACTGGAACACCCTAAATACCCACTCATAGGAGATAGCTGAATAAACTATGTGCCTCCCTACACTGGAGCACTATGCAGCTGTGGAAAAATGAGAAGGAGCTCTGGGAACCGATGTAGAGTGATCTCCAGGGCATAATCCTAAGTGAAAAATAGCAGAGCCCAAAAGGGTATTTATATTATGCTACCCTTCATGTGAGAAAGGAGAGGGTGTAAGAAAATACTCACAAATCTGTTCGTTTGTGCAAGAGACCTACAGGAAAGATAGGGCAGAAACTAAAGAGATTAATTACCTGCAGAGGTGGGTGGGGAAGAGACTGAGTGAGGCAGGCTATGGGCAAGAAAAACAAAGATGAACTGTGGCACATCTTGTGGTATCAGAAAGTAAGGAAGTGCTCAAAAAAATACAGGGATCTGTCAAAAGAGGACAGGAGTTATTCTGAAAGAGATTCTTTTAGCCAAAGTTGGAACAATTTGAGCAAAAACCTAAATAATGATAGTACTGAATTTTAACCCATAAAGTATTTTGAAGTCCACACTGATATAAAAAATACTTGAAAAATAAGTAAATGTGGGAGAAGGGACAATTCTTCCTTTTAGTAGAATTCCAATTAATAAATGTGGAAGAAACAGGGAAATAGAAAATCACCATTAGGCAAACACCACAGTAATAACTACTGCAGGCAAATCTACCCACGGATAATAAAATTAGAGAGCCAAAGTTTAAAGAGGGGCAGGATTTTCAGAGCTGTAAAATATCACCCCCAAATAATTTATTAACTCAAAATAATGACAGTAACTTACAGTGGAGAAACTTGGCAGATATCACCTTAACCAGGTGACCAAGGTCAACCTCACCACCGATAAGACATACTGACATGACATTCTTGATATGATGAACCCAAAGGGATACAACATCAGCCCTGTATTATGTTTGCCTAAAATACACAGTTTCATTCCAATTGTGTGAAATATCAGACAAATCTAAACTGAGAGACAAAATGTACAAAATAACAGACCAGTGTTCACCAAAAGTGTCAAGGTCATGAAAGACAAGAAAGACTGAGAAACCGTAAAGACTGGATGAGACTAGGGGCACCTGGGTGGCTCAGCTGGTTAAGCATCTAACTTTTGAAATTGGCTTGGAGTATGATCTTGCGGTTTATGAGATGGAGCCCCGCGTCAGGCTCTGGGCTGACAGTGTGGAACCTCCTCGGGATTCTCTCTGTCCCTCCCTCTCTGCCCCTCTATCCAACTCTCTCAAAACAAATAAATAAACTTTAGGAAAAAAAAAAGACTGGATGAGACTAGGGAGAAACAACTAAATGTAATATGGTGATATGGGACCCCTGACAGGATCCCTAGAGAGAGAAAGAATATCAGTGGATAAACTGGGGAAAATCAAATAAGGTCTGTTGCTTCATCAATAATATTGTTCCAATATTAATTTTTCTAGCATTGCTAAATAGTTGTACTGTGGTTATGTAAGGTGGTAACATTAGGGTAAATTGGGTGAAGAGTGTACATGAGCTCTTTGCAATTTTTCTGTAAGTCTAAAATTGTTTAAAATGAAAAATTAAGAATCCAAAATTCTACAATACTACCTTTCTTTTGTGTAAATTTATCTGTTTTAGTGGCTTTAAGAAACACTACAAGTTCATCCATGTTGAGCTATTTCAGGGAATCTGAGCAGGCAGGCTCTACTCTGTCTATGTACGTGTTACGTACATAGTTCTGCAAATAAAAGAAGTCCTTAATGACAGACCTACAGACTGCTCCCCTTCATTTGCTTTTAACTCTCTTCAACTAAGATAATGCATACAGTGATTTTCCTTTTTTCAGTCACAGATAGAATGGGCTTCATACAATGGGTTTCCACTGGGCTAAAACTCTGATGAAACTGACCTACTTTAAAAATTCACCATTTTAGGGGCGTCTGGGTGGCTCAGTTGGCTAAGTGTCTGACTTTGGCTCAGGTCATGATCTCACAGTTCATGGGTTCAAGCCCCATGTCAGGCTCTGTGCTGACAGCTTGGAGCCTGGAGCCTGGAGCCTGATTCAGATACTGTGTCTTCCTCTCTTTCTGTTCCTCCCCCACTTGCACTCCGCCTCTCTCTCTCTCAAAAATAAATAAAGATTAATTTTTTTTTTTTTTTTTTTACCATTTTAAGAGTCCTAAGATACAAACAAATGCCTAGGTTCAGGACTATGAGTACCTGGCTTATTTTTCATGCTCAAGAATAGAACAAGAAATGGAGAGTTAGAACCTCAAAGCAGCCATTGTTACATTCTTTTCTATTCATTAAACATAATAATTTTTCTTATTTTAAAGGATTGTTTTCTTACTTAGAATATGCTGGAGAAACCCAATATGGGTTGTCTTCGGCTGCTTTAGCATGCCGCAAAATGGCTTCCCGGGGATTGCTGTCATCAGTTTTGTCCAAAGCAATGTTCTTCACAATGTATGATGACAGAGTGCCCCCATGGGTTCCAACCCGGCCACCACGACCTGTTTCAAAGGAAAAAAACCAATCAGATAATGGAATGAGCATGACAGTATATATGTATACCTTGTATACACTGTACTTATCTGAAAAGGCTGAGAATCCTTCAGTCCTGGCTTCCAAGGTGGCTGGTTACATGAGTAACAGAGTCAGGCCAGAACTTCACATTTACCCGATTTTTGGCATCCCCTATGGAATCAAGGTTTGGAACACTCTGGGGCTTCTTCAGACCTTGGTTTGAGGTGCACAGATCTCAAGAATACTTCAGTATCATCCTTTCAGCTTTCACAACCAAAGTAGGAAATCACCAAACCTTAACTTTCCCATAACATTTTTAAATAGAAAGAGATGTTTTTTTGATGTGTTTTAGCTGTTTAACTTACATAGTGATACTAATGCAGCAGGAATTACAAATACTTTGCCATGAATATGCCTTAAAAACATTCCTCAGGCATGAACATTTGAAATTCAATTAATAAAAATAACCAATATTTGTTAGACACTATTTTAGCCTTAAACAAACACATCTTAGGGCTTGCCATCTTCCAGGTACCTTGTAGGAGAGAAAACAAGTAAGTTGAATACATTGATTCACATTATTTTATGGTGCTGGAACTGCTCCAGTAGACAGAAAGCTCTGTAAGGGCAGGGATTTGTTAAGATCTGCTAGATCCTTAACAGCTAGCCTGGTGCCTGGTACTCAAAAATGTATGACATTTTAGGAAAAATTAAAAAACAAAACAAAAACGCATGAAGAGCCAAACTGTGCTAAAAAATTAATTCTATACATCAAAATAAGAGACTAAATAAGGCAGGAAAGAATTCATTGGGAAAGCATTTGTGTGGCCAGTAACTATTACGGTACTTAGAGGAAGGAGAGATCTCTTCAGGCTGAGGTGGTTAGGAAGGTCTTTGGGAAGAGGTAGATACAGTTTGCGAAAGCTCAGAAGGCAGAGGTCACTTTGAGTGAGCAGAATGGCTTAAGTACAAAAGTATAGAAAGAGGACAATTCAATCAATGGGCATTTGCAGGCAGAAATGAACCAACAGTCAGTCGTATCAGAATATCAGAGTAAGAGAGAAGTGAGGTGGAATGCTCAGAAGTGAGTTTGAGTACACTAAGGAGAACCTTGATTCTCTGAAAATGCAAATGGAAGTGGGAAGCTTATGAAATTTGGGGGCAGTAGCAACATGAAAGCCAGAGGAGTTGGGGCGCTGGGGTGGCTCAGTTGGTTAAGCACCTGGCTTTGGTTCAGGTCATGATCTCATGGTTTCATGAGTTCAAGCCCTGCATCAGGCTCTGCGCTGACAGCTCACGCTGTCTCTGTCTCTCTCAAAATAAATAAACTTAAAAAAAATTTTTAAAAAAGAAAGCCAGAGAAATTGTAAATAAAAGCTGTGTATAAGATGGATGGAGGCAGGGTGGGGAGCAGAGAGAGAGACTGACTTGAGATAAGATGCCTAGTTAGAAGGGCTTTTCAATAATCCATGTAAGAATACTATTTGGGAACTTTGATTAGAATGGTGGCAGGGAAAATGAAAACAAAAAAAAGTTTAGAGATGTGAAATGTTTCCAAAGCTGAAGGTGCAGGCCAAACAGATGTAGGCCCACAGCTGAGGTTCAAGATGAATGAACAAGTTAAAAGCTATATATAGGCTTAGGAGCCTAAGACAAGGGAAACCACACAAGCGATAGCTAGTAAAATGGGATTCCAGTAGAGGCATGTGTTCATGATAGCCAACGCTGTCTTGCTTTCTTCTGGTACCTATTTTCGTAAAAACTCTAAGGACCTTTATTCATCTTGTAGGGGAATGGGCAGCTCCATTATATCAACAAAGAACTCAATGACTGTAACTTTTTGCCTTGTGTGAAACCTAATCCAGTCTGGATTCTAGTTAAAGTACCCAAATGTTGTATATGAAACCAATATTGAGAGCAGTGGTTTCATCACCAGGTTCTAGGAGCCCCAAAGTACTACCAAGGTCACCTAAAAGAGCTCAAGTTAGACAGCAAGCAGAGAGGGCTCTAGGCTTCCTCTCCATTTTTATCAGTCTTATGCATCAGGATTCTGCATCAGATCTTTAAACAAAAAGTTGCTAAAAAGAAAATGTCTAAAAACCACCATGTGGTAAAATCTCTCTGAAGACAAAGCAGCATCCAGGCAGAAAGCATCTTTCTAATTCTATACCAGTGACCCCACCCGGCCCCTCACCCCCCTCTGCAGATCACAGGTTAGACCACAGTCACCTGGGCCCGCTACAGGAGGTTCAGGTTTATGAGACTTCAGGGGATCCAGTCTGTCCTTCTCCAGCTGTTTCCTTGTACTCCGTTGGCGGGGCTCACGGAACATAGGCAAGGCATGAGCTACGAGAAGTCACAATTGAAAAATTTTATTATAATAATAACCCTTCCATCCCAAAACATAGCTGAAGCATGACTAACTAAAAGATGACATGGAAGTCATAATGACAGCCTTCATCTAATAATAAAAGACAGTCTTACTGTAACCAATTAGCCAATTTTGTTTGAGACCAGACTCATTGTTCACCTCTGCTGGCAACTAACGCCACTCAGGAAATACTGTCAAATACTGTCACGGAGACACCAGTGAGGCTCCCCATCTCCCAAGCCACGGGTAGCAGTTAAACTTAATTTCTGTGGTTTTGAAAAGAAACACTTAATGGGACTGCTTATTTTTTCTTGTAGGACCCAAATGTGAATAATGCCAACAGCTTGCCTGTCAGCCCTGAAGTTTCCTTAGATGCCTCATAAACACTGGAATCACTTCACACGTTTCTGAAATGTGACCACCTCTCAGGAGGAGTTGACAACACTGAGTAACCGGAAGGGAGGAGCACTTAGCCCACTAAGTGGGATAAAGGTTGCCTTGAATGCATGGAGGTGCCTGAATCTCTTGGCATGGTGACTTGATGGGGACTTTTCCCTACTTCTATATGGTGGACAAAACAAAAGAATAAGAATCAAAGTAATATTTGTCCCATTGCTATTGGTTGCTCACTCAATGTCAGAATTAAATTTCATAATATAAAACAGTATATAAATGTAAAAGGGTAACAGTGATATTCTGCGGGACAGCAAGAGGGTTATCGGGGGGAAAGTTAAGTAATGATCTTTTTCTTGACCAAAAAATATACCAGAATTATTTCTTTGGATCCCTACATGCTGAGTAAAACCTCTTTTAAAATAAAAAAAAATTTTTCCACGGGAGTGGGGAAGAGAAGGTAATGGGTTAATAGAGGTTCAAAGGGAATTTATAATATGAATGACAGAAATGTCTAAAATACCTAAAAAATTCTTCTAGTATCCCCCTACCCCTACCACCAGCTGGGGTCAGGACCATCTCCCTCACCAGTAAAACATGCCTGCCTTGAGTCAGGGGAGCTGAGAAACACAGTCACTAGTCACTCTGTTGGGCAACACGACACAACAGTATTTTTAGGAGGGGGAAAAATAGCTTTTCACTTCAAACGACTGGAGGAATTTAAGTAGGCCGCGTGTAATTACATGAGCTAGACTGGTTGTGACACCGACTTTAACACTTCTACTCTTGCAAAAAGTGTCATGGGATCTCCTTACTGATCGTAAGCTCCAAGGGACTTGGTCTTACAGGAGACCCACCACCAGAGAGAAAACCCAGCAGTACAGCGCCCCCTGGGCTTTAGATGGAGACCCCGGTAAAGTCCACAGAGCATCAGCTCATCACAATTGCTACTGCATCTAAGACGTCCTTCCTAGACACTAGTGGTGACAGATCTGAGGCTGTGGCTCTGGGAAAGACAAATCTGTCAGATTAACAAGGTTGTGTGACAAACCGGACAGAAGCTACTTATTCTGGTAAGATTTCTGGTGCCCACGGTAGTTCATTTTGTATCTAAATGTCTCTGGATCTATCACATGGTCATGGAGTCTCAGAGGATGCTGACGGAGACCCTTTGCCTAGTCTCCTCACTCTCCTGATAACGTTCAGTTGTTCAACATCATACTGCAAGTCAGTAGTAGAACTGGACAAATCCAGGTCTTCTGATTCCAAGGCCAGCACTCTTTCTTGTTTATTCTTAGAACAGATTGTTATTCTTTAAAAGGCTGCTATGGAGTAATGCATTAGGCTCAAATAGGCTTTTCCCTTTTGGGTTGAAAGTTACATGAAAGTACCCTGTCTCTGTGATGAGTCACAGAAGCTAAAGCAGTTAGCTGTTACATGACTCGCAGTTCTGTCCACATGATACTTTGTAATATATGCCTGGACTGTGAAAACTTTTTCTGTCTCTAAAGCCATGAGATCAACACCACATTACAGTAGAAGAGAGAGAGAAGACGATGGAGAGACCATGCTAACAACTTACGGGTGATGATGTAGTCCTGGGTTAGAGTCTCGGCTTGTTTCGCCTTCCGCTGGGTTTTAACCACACATAATTTTGCTCCCCTGGGGCGGGTAAGAGCACATTATTTTCTTTACTTGGTCTTACAAACAGAAAGTCATGTCAAAAACATTAGATACTTTCAGGAACACACTCTGTGCACACCATCTCGCCATGTCCTTGACTTTCTAAGGGATGGCAAAAGATGGGGCCTTGGTGATAAGGGATTAAATTTATGGGAAAGCAAGTCTGTCAGTTAGTGGTTACCACTGAGAGAAAGGGTTGGAGAGGTAATCAGGCAACAGAACACTAGTTTAAACAATCTACAGAAATAACCCAAAGATGTAAGTTAAAGAGATACAAGTAAAATTAACCAGTCTTTTCACCCTGAAGGTCACACGGTTCAAATATTAGTTTATGTCTCATATGAAAGCAACCTGGGTGGTCTACACCCCAAGTGGCATTCGTCCACATCTCTAATATAAGAGTATGAGTGTCTGGAACTGAGTTGGCTTGGCAGTGTTGTCACGGGGCTACTGCCCAAGAATGTGTGGGGTTAACCAAAAGTTTGATTAGGACATTTCACTTCTTCTTTAGCAATAATGAGCTATGCCTCTCAGGAAGCAAATACAAATAAAAAAATTTCTTAAAAATTCCACACATAGAAGCTTCCAAATGGGTGCTATCAAATGGGGCTCATCATTTTCTCAAATGAAACAGACTCTCTCTCTCTCTCATTCTAATTACATTAGCATTTTCAATTCCTTTATTAAAAAACAAACAAAATCCTGTTTGTTCTTAAACACAATAAAAACTTTATTTTACAGGGCAAGAGTTCCAATGCTAGCGCACAAAGTTCCAAGGGAAGACCGACTGTCTGCTTCTATTTCTACCCAAACGAATTATAGCAATGCATATTCATTAACAGAGGATGATTTCCTTTCCTCAAAAAGGATGTGGGACCCAAAATAGGTTTATGGGGGACCCCCCAAAGAATTTAGCATGTGAACTTTTAATACTAGCTGACCAAGGCTCCCTCTAAAGAAAGAGCTAACCAAGCATCGTACCTTAACAGAGACAAACAAAACCATCCTTTTTTGGGGGCTGGTGACAAATGTCCACCTTTGTGCCCAAAGAAAATGAACACAGTTGAGGAACTGGTTGAGCCTCCAGTGAAGTTTTCAGACTTTTGAAACACATTGGTATATTTAAGTCTAACATTTGGGGTGGGCATGGGATTGAAGAGGAAAGAATTTGTGCTGTCCCCTTCTGCTGGCAGAGAACAACCCCACACATCCAAACTGCTACCTGATAAAAGCCCAAACAGAAAGGGAACAAAACAGACTAGCTGTTTCCATTTCCTGTGAGGGGTGAGTTCCCTGCTTTGTTAATCCCCTACATGTATCACAGCTAATGCCATGTCCAGGGTGGTATGCAAAGTGGGCAGGACTTTTCCCCCCTTTGCACTCAACATTTCAGCTAAAGGGCTGCAAATCCCCAGGAAACTTTCACTTTGAATTCTGTATGGATCAAGGGCAATATCCAAATCCTCTTTAAAGTACAATACCAGGAGTTTGAGGCTTTACTCTGTGCCAGCTGCATTTTCTAAAAGGGTGGATCCCCATCAAAGGGGGCAATAAGTAAAAGCAGGGTAGGAAAAGAAACCCTCCCCCCAGTTGTTGTCATCCATCTAAAACAGGCAAGACTTATGAAATACCTCTGACTCTTGTTGGGGTCATAATACACTTTAGCCAATCCATTTCCAGTTCCTACCATGATCTGGTTCAGCTTTGGATGCCACAGGCAGCGGACAACACTCTGAAAAGGAAAGGCATGGTAATCAACTAAAGAAGCCAAGTAAAAATGGGAAAAGTCCTGCTGGTGCTTTGATGGCTACAGTCAGTTTACTAAACTGAATATCATCCTGATGGTTACCCGTAATTTTTAGGACATTTTCCTCTAAACTATAAGGCTGTGTCCCTGAGGTTCAGTTCTATTCCATCACTTGTTATCTGTGTGATACCCTTTAAAGATGAACAAGTTGTTCCTTCCGACACCCTTCCTCTCATTCCTTGATAACCTTGCAACCACAAGGTTAGGCTTCCCGGGCTCCAGTGCCATGTGAAGCTGGCATCTCGGAATGCTGAACCCACATAACTCAGTTCTGCTTACCACTGAAGCAGATTTAGATCTCAGTGTTTCATGTTTTTATACACACAATATGTCCCTCTGGACAGCAGATTGAAGCCAGGTGGTTATTGTTTTTAGTTCACAAAGATCCAAATCTCATAAAGCTTTTTCAGGAACAACACATATTTGCAGGCATTGAATAATATCTCCCTATCTATGAGATAAACCAGCAGGACAATAGCAGAAGTAAAACAGAGACACAGCATACAAAGACTTGACATTAACCTGAATGAAAAGGTATTTAAGAGAAGGTCCACTGGAAGTTACGATCCTTTGAATTCATTACTGGTAAGGAAAATAAGTGGTGCCCTGGGGTCAAAAAGAATGAGTTCTCAGTGAGAACTACAACCTGTTTTTAATTTCTGTCTGTAGTAAGAGGGCCGAGGTGGGAGGTTTAGCAGGGGGGAAATGATGAAGGGGGGTGGGGGAAGATGAAGCTAAAATTGGTAGGCAGAAACACCATGTACTAGGTTCTGTGGATCTCATTCTGATAGAACAAGTAATGAGTGGAAACATCAATTCAAGATTTATTTAGAACCATCATGAGCCAAGCAACATGCAAGGACTAAGAAAAAAGGGTACAATTAGATACTGCTATTTTAGGTTCTAATAGTAAAATGAAAACCCTGGCATCCTTGTCTCCCAAATCTCTCTCGGGCTGAGTCTCTTTGGTTTCCTCTCCCTAACCATCCTGCTCCTTTGTTAAGACAGAGTATCTGTGAATCTCCTCAATCCCTTTTGGTAGAAATCCTGGCTCCCCACCTGCCTGGCAAAAAGTATGCATACAGTTATTCGGCTACAAATCCTTCTCTGAGATTCCTGAGGAACTTAAGAGGAAATGTAAGAGTCTGCAGGACTTCGAATTCATGTCTGATAATACTCTTTAAGAGCGGTTCTTAAGCTCTGCACCACTGAAGACAGCTGAGATGTTCTGCTGAGAAAATAAAATCAGAGTGGCTGTTTTTTCCTGGTTGGTAGGCAGTAAAATGAAGTTAAAAGGGCAGGTTTTTACAATTTTAGGTTTTCTTCCCACAACTTTTCTTAAATCTATGGTGCCTGCTACCCAGTGTCTACCAGCAAGTGCTAAAAGATGATAAAACAGGGGCGCCTGGGTGGCGCAGTTGGTTAAGCGTCCGACTTCAGCCAGGTCACGATCTTGCGGTCCGTGAGTTCGAGCCCCGCGTCGGGCTCTGGGCTGATGGCTCAGAGCCTGGAGCCTGTTTCTAATTCTGTGTCTCCCTCTCTCTCTGCCCCTCCCCCGTTCATGCTCTCTCTCTGTCCCAAAAATAAATAAACGTTGAAAAAAAAAATTAAAAAAAAAAAAAGATGATAAAACATACAATAGTGAGTATTAATAAAAAAAAAATCAGAAACAGTAAGCATCTTATATATAGAATGGCTTCTGGGGGAGGGTTGTCATTTTGTACACATGTCTGTGAAACCCACTTGATAATGTATGACTGTAAAAGACACATTTTATCTAACAAAACTGTGCTTGGTTGGTAAGATGGAATTAAGTATATCAACAGTTCATGGTCTACAAAGCACAGCCTGACTTACAGGTGCTCTGCCACTGAGATTAATTTGAGAACCAGGCCTTGACCACTGCAAATTTCCAGGTCATGGCCAGGTGCACGGAAACATGAGAAAAGTCACAAACATAACTTCATAAACCCTACCAAGAATAAGTTCATCCAAGTCAATACTCACCCTCATGTCACTGCTTATATGTCATCATGCGAAGACTGCCCCTTTTAAAACTGTACCCCACAACTGTCCTTACTCTGCTTTTTCATGTTTCTAAAACATGTTCCACCTTTTAACATAATATATAATTTGTCGTTAATTTTGCTTATTATCTGCCTCCCCAGTGTGAACATAGTTTGCACACAGGCAGAGATCTTGGTGTGTTTCAGGTGGGAGTGTTTCCCAAATGCCCAGTTTAGTGTGTGGTGCTCAATAAATATTTGTTGAAGGAATGAATTAAAAGTTACAGTTCACCCAAGCCTAAATGGACTGCTTTGCTAAGTGGAGTTAGAGACGATTTTCAAGTTAAAATCATTACTACCTATGGAGAACAATTTTATTTCTCTAGATCATTATTATACTCAAATATCCTACAAACAAAGTAGGGTTCGTTTCCTCCCAGTGTGGTCCTAAATAAAGGGATGTGCATGAACCAGAGAGCAAGAGAAGATAGTAAGAGGGACTTTCAAGGGCCCTCCGAAATCCCAGCCACCTACAGATGGCCCCAGGACAGTCTTAAGGACATAGTATTAAAGGTATTTCTCTTCCTTGGTTCTCTAGAAGTCTGGCTAAGCAGTCTAAGATTACTGGTTCTCAAATATGTTTTCAAGTGAGCAGGGTGCAGAATTGGAGAAGATCCACAGTGTAGGCCTGGTAAATTCCAAGACACCCAGCCAAATAGGCAGTTTCCAGGGGCAGCAGGTTACCGTTACTCTCTCCCTCTACGCTGAGGGTGTAAATGTTAGAGAGAGGCAACTGCCCAGGCCAACAGACCAATGTCTGATTGCTTTCTAGGGAGTCCAAAGTCAGGGCACTGCACCTCTATTCCTGTTCACGTCCTCTACCCTCTACAGCTCTTAGACGCACACATGGCTGGTCAGCATAAACGCTAAGGGAGAAGCACATTTACCCTCCTTTTCACATGGAAGCAGGGAGAATGCAAATAAGACCCGCTGAACTAAACAGTCATTCCAGAGCTCCATCCATTGTGGCGATGAGTCACCAAAGCAGCCAATGAGGGCTCTGCGAGCAGTCTAACTTAGGCAAAGGATACTTAAGGCTCAATTACCCTAAGACTGGTTATTAATCAAATACTACAGGGATTCCAAAACATGGAATGAAGAAACAGAATTCAAAGTCAAAGGTGGGTGGGCCTTTTCTGTTTATTAATATTTATTGTGTGTGTTTAGCTAACCTTTGTAAACTTTGCAGCTAATGCGGCTCCACACTTTGTCCTGTCAAGGAAATGCATCTTAGAGCAGAGAGCTGGCCATCTGCCAAACCAAACAATCCCTGAGACAGCGGCAGGGCTGGGGAGCAAGCCGAGCTGCCACGCTGCTAACTTGTCAAACATACATACCGGGCTTTACTTAACAACAATGGGACACGTGCCTGCTAGAAACCCAATGAACTATCAGAAGACAGATGAGCTATAGTTACTTAAAGAGAGTGCATTCAATCAAGCAACCATCCACCCAAGACTTCCTTCGTCCTCTGGCCTGGAGGAGGTGTTTCTGTGGCTGGGGGTTGACACAGTTAGACTGACAGATTTCCTGAGCAATGCAGCAAACATAGGGTACATAACATGTCTGAATGGCAGGACCAGAGAAGAATATGGCACGAGAGCTACAAGGATCCAAGGAAAAGCCTTCACACCATATCATGAGATTCAAATGGCGGAAGACTACTATAGTGCAAAGAACTAGATTCTGAAAATAGTCTGCATCTTTTAATATACTGATTTGCTTAATTAAATTAATAAAGCATTTTATTCTCACACTAATCTACTTCATCCTACCAAAACAATGCAGGTCCACTAATGGCCTCCTCTAGCTACCTAAGCTGAACTCCATTTTAGCATAAAATTAGGTTCAGTCTTGTAGACCAAAGCCTACTTTCATTTTAGCATTATAATTTGGTAGTGCAGAGTAACCACAATCTGCCCCAAAGGTACTTAACTCTAGCAGCAGCCAGAAAGAGACGGTACTAGGGCTGGAGATCATAAACAAGATGACAGGAAGGAGGTACGAGACTAATGTGCTTAATACAGGGATCTTTCTTCTCCGCAGGGACCAAAGGAAAAAGAGGGCGGTGGGCTGGGGAGAAAAAGAGCACTGTGTACAAATAGCAGTATCAATATTCCAAAACAGGAATTTCAGAATTACCCCTCAGCAAAAATAAAAAGGCCACAAAAAATTCCAAATAATTTATTTCTGTGGTTTTTCTGGTTTACTTTAAGCAAAATCATGGAAGCAAATAAAGACAGGAGAAGGAAACCAATGAGAGAAATGAATTTATATTTAAGGACACGGTGGGAAGGGAACTACTAAGTATCTGGAACTTTATATTATTTAAAGTAATTGAATCCTTGCAACAATACTACAAAATTAGTAACGTCAGTCTCATTTCACAAGAACAAGAAACGGAGGCTTGTAGGAGGGTGTGTGACTTTCCTAAGGCCACATAACTTGTAGAGAGAGGAGCTGGGATCAGTGGGGAGGTGTTCTCAACTCCAGTGCTCATTTCCTGATACTACTTAATTATGCAAAGTCCTATTTTAGAAGATGGGGAGGAAGGGCTGTGGGAGATTTGAAATCATTCCCAAACCCACCTCAGCCAGAAGTAGAAATCTTAGCAAGTTTATATTAAAAAGCAGATGGTATAACTAAAATCATAAAGGAAAAGGCCCACTACTACCCAGGTCATAAATGTTACTATAAAAGAAATCAATGCCTGTGTAATATCTGAGGCATCTGTAATACACATATCTAAACACACCCTTATTCTACTTTACATGCTAAAAGAAGCCTAACATCCTTCATAATTTTATATCTTAAACATGATTATGATGAAACACACTTCCTGATCCTTCCCAGCTGCTGACCCACACTGTAAACCAAACTCCATCTGGTTTTTTCATGTTTGGTTTTTGTCACATAGTACACGAATGGATAAGTTAACTAGCGATCCTTTGGGAGAACAAGCATTTTTCAGAATTTTCAAATAAGGAGGCTTACACCTGTCTATGAAGGAGACGGTCCAATTGTTTTGCAGACCTGTGCAGTGGCAGCCTTGTAGTCATGGACATCCTCGGGAATACCCAGTGCATTTGAGTGGCTGCTTGGGCGCTGATTCCCAAGGCTAAGATCACAGATCAAGATGAGTCCAAAATAAACAAAAAGCAGATGAAAATGGAAAAATACTGGAGAAAGAACTTTCTTCAAATTTCACTCACCCAAGGTTTATTTCACAGAAAGAAAAACTGCTTTCTAAATTAAAATACTGAACCACAGAGGTAGAAGAGTAAGATGGGAATTCTTTATACTTTTCTAGGCTGTTTGTCCTGTCCTGCCAAAGCTCTGCTTTTCCCAAACTTGGATTATTCTGCAGTATGCATGGACCATGGGGCTCGGCCTCATCCCTCTGAAGTTCAGGAAGCAAACCTGGCGAATAAGCCTCAGTCTCCAATTAATACAACTCTTCAACACCCACCTGATCTCCATGGAGACATCCCTCAAATGGAAAAAATTAAAGACAGACATTTTCTCTGCTCTTCTAAGTCCACACCTATCCTTTTTTTCCTCCTCCAACTCCAAGGAAGCCCTACCATGAAGGCCAGACATGTACCAACTGTCACTCTCTGCTGGAAATCTTCTCAACATTCCCCCCTTCCCTGCCCCAAATAATTTTCTGATAACCCAGATAGCATCTCAATGGTGAAAAGAAAAAAAAGGCCACACCATTTTTATAGATGTAGGGTTTGCTGCAGAAAAAACAAACAAGGAAAATGTTGCTCTATACTTGCCATAAATATCTGATAAAGATGTACAGATTATGCCTTTTAAAAACTAGCACCCAATTATCGAATTAATTCTCATCAAACCCATGAAAAATTTATTTATTAAAATCTTTTCATTTTCAGCCTATGCTCTAAAATTAAGGTAACTGTTAAAGCAACAAAAATCTGAAAACCTGGTAGTTGTCCTTGGCACTAAATGAATCACATCTGTATCTGATAATAAAAATGCCTAAAGAATGTCATCACAAGAAAAAGTTCTCAGAGAAAACGGAAGGTCTCTTGGGTAAGAAAATTAAATACAATTTTCTTCATCTAATTCAAAACACTAATGTTAGTTCGCTCCAATCCACTTATTTGAGAAGAATTTATAAAGGCAAAGAAAGCACAAATAATGACTGAAGAAAACTGGTAATTACTCTTATTAACAACATTCTGGGAGCAGGAAATGGGAGGCTGGAAGCTGGAGTCCACAAGATGAGTGACACCTGTGGTGAAGCCCACCAGGCAAATATCCCAGCGGTCCCACACCACAGTGATCCACATAGAAGCAGCACTTACTGGAGGCACAGTCCCACAATTCTGGCAGAGCTTCCCACTGGTGGGCACAGGATAGTTCCAGGTTTGCTGAAACAGGGAGCTCCTCAGGACTGAAATGGGCCTAGGGCACGAGAGCCTTAGGCAAATCAGTTCCAGCAAAGGGGAGCCTTATCTGTTTATACCACGCATTATCATTATGGGCACCAGGTTGAGAAAAAGCTTCCGAAGCACTACCTAATGCCATGTCTCTCACTCTAATCTACACAGACCCAGGACTCTTTATCCTTCTTCATTTATGAAGAGTTAGAGATGGCCAAGGCTGTACATGAAAACCCACAGCTAACATCATATTCAGTGGTGAAAAACTGAGAGAAAAAAGAGAAAATGGTGAAAATTCAGTGGTGAAAAATTCAGTGGTGAAAAAAAAAGAGAAAATCTTTCTCCTAAGATCAGGAACAAGATTAAAATGTCCACTCTCACCATTTTTATTGAACATAGTACTGGAAGTCCTAGCTATAGCAATCAGACAAGAAAAAGAAATAAAAGGCATCCACATTGGTAAGGAAAAAGTAAAACTTTTCTATTTGCAGATCACATGACATTATATACAGAAATCTCTAAAGACCACCAAAAAACTATTAGAACTAACAAATGAATTTGGTAAGGTCACAGGAAACAAAATCAATATACAGAAATCCATCACATTCCTATACACTAATAATAAAATGGCAGAAAGAGAAATTAAGAAAACAATCTCATTTAAATTGCACCCAAAATAACAAATTACCTAGAAATAAGCTTAACCAAAGAGGGGAAAGACCTTTATTCTGAAGTAAAAAACAGTGATGAAAGAAATTAAAGATGACACAAACAAATGGTAAGATGTTCCATGCTCATGGAGTGGAAGAAAAAACATTGTTAAAATGTCCACATTACCTAAAGCAATCTATGGATTTAATGCAATCCCTATCAAAACACCAACAGCATTCTTCACAGAACTAGAACAAAGAAGTCTTAAAATGTGTATGGAACCACCAAAGACCCCGGATAGCAAAAGCAATCTTGAAAAAGAGGAACAAAACCGGAGGTATCACAATCCCAGATATCAAGATATACTACACCAAGCTGCACTAATCAAAACAGTATAGTACTGGCACAAAAATAGACACATAAATCAAGAGACCAGAATAGAGAGCCCAGAAGTAAATCCATAATTATACAGTCAATTAATCTTCAACAAAGGAATCGAGAATATGCAATGGGGGGAGAAAAAAAGTTTCTTCAACAAATAGTGCGGGGAAAACTGGATAGCTACATGAAAAAGAAATGAAACTGGATCCCCTTCTCACACCATATACAGAAATAAACTCAAAGTGGATTAAGGACCTAAATGTGAGACCTGAAACCATAAAAATCTTAGAAGAGAGCACAGGGAGAAATTTCTCTGACACTGGTCATGGCAACATTTTTCTAGATATGTTTCTTAAGGCAAGGGAAACAAAAGCAAAAACAAACTATTGGGTCTACATCAAAACAAAAAGCTGCTGCACAGCAAACTATCAATAAAACTAAACAACAACCTACTGAATGGGAGAAGATATTTGCCTATGACATATCCGATAAAGAGTTAGTATCCAAAATACATAAAAAACTTATATAACTCAACACCCAAAAAACAATCTGATTAAAGAATGGGCAAAGGACTTGAACAGACATTTTTCCAAAGAAGACATGTAGATGGCCAAAAGACACATGAAAAGATGCTCGATATCACTCATCGTCAGGGAAATGCAAATCAAAACCACAATGAGATATCACCTCATACCTGTCAGAATGACTAAAATCAAACACACAAGAGACAACAAATGTTGGTGATGATGTGGAAAAATATATACCCTTACTCACTGTTGGTGGAAATGCAAACTGGTACAGTTTTGAGGAACTTGAGGTTCCTCAAAAAATTAAAAATATAATTGCTGTATCATCCAGTAATTCCACTACCTAGGATTTACCCAAAGAAAATGACAACACTAATTCAAAAAGATATACGCACCCCTATGCTTATTGCAGCATTATTTATAATAGCCTAATTATGGAAGCAACCCAAGTGCCCATCAAAGGACGAATGGATAAAGATGTGGTATATATATACAATGAAATATTACTCAGCCATAAAAAAGAATGAAGTCTTGCCATTTGCAACAACATAGAAGGATCTTCAGGGTATAATGCTAAGTGAAATAAGTCAGTTGGAGAAAGACAAATACTATGACCCCACTCATAAGTGAAATTTAAGGAGCAAAACAAACCAGCAAAGATAAAAAGAGACAAACCAGAGTTAAGAGTCTCTTAACTATAGAGAACAGATGGTTACCAGAGGGGAGGTGGGTGGAGGATAGGTGAAAGAGATGATGGGGATTAAGAGTATACTTCTCCTGATGAGCACCGAGTAACATAAAGAATTAAGTCACCATATTGTACACCTGAAACTAATACAACACTGTGTGCTAACTACACTGGAATTAAAACTTTAAAAAAGATAGAGATGGGCATAAAGATAACCATACATCCTCTTCTTATATGAATAAACAAAGAACAAGTGGATAAAGCTGTTAAATCCCTAACTACAAGATAAGAAATATACATAATTAGATCTTGGAAATCATCAAGTATGTAAACCCTCTCCCCCCTCCCCCCAAATAAAGGAAAAACTCAATGTTCAAAAATGAACTATACAGGATATGTAAAGCACTATTTATCTTAATATAGTATGGGTAAAGATGTTTTACTAATCATACTCTTTTACTTAGTCCTTTGGGGGTCTCGCAACCCCTCCTCATTCATGACATAGCATTATCTATCACTCCAAAAAAGAAAAAAACAACACTATCCTGGGATATGTGTTAATTATAGACCCCTTTCTTCCTCACACTATATATAATTGTGGGAGTTTGGCCAGAGTTCCAACAGAACAGCTGGAAAACTTGTTACCAAAGATCGTTCATCAAATTCAGGTTGGGAGAGGAAAAACTGTCACAGAATGTCCTACAAGACATGAAGTCTTTCACTGGTCTGCTATCAGTGGGAAGTAATACAGTGTTGGGGTTAGACAACAGAGCACTAGTCGTTAGTGCATTATATGTTTCCACATTGTATAAAGAATAGTGTGTCATTCTCAACACCTTTAAGCATCTATAAAATCAAGTTCTCTGGCTATTCGGGGTCTTTGTGGTTCCATACAAATTTTAGGATTGCTTGTTCTAGCTTCGAGAAGAATGCTGGTGCAATTTTGACTGGGATTGCACTGAATGTGTACAGTGCTTTGGGTAGTATTGACATTTTAACAGTATTTATTCTTCCAATCCATAAGCATGGAATGCTTTTCCATTTCTTTGTATCTTCTTCAATTTCCTTCATAAGCTTTCTATAGCTTTGAGCATACGGATCTTTTACATCTTTGGTTAGGTTTATTCCTAGGTATTTTATGACTCTTGGTGCAAGTGTGAATGGGATCAGTTTCTTTATTTCTCTTTCTGTTGCTTCATTATTGGTGTTTAAAAATGCAACCGATTTCTATACATTAATTTTGTATCCTGCGACTTTGCTGAATTCATGTATCAGTTCTAGCAGACTTTTGGTGGAGTCTGTCGGGTTTTCCATGTAGAGTATCACGTCATTTGCAAAAAGTAATACTGAAGCAAACCAATGTGGGAGGCATCACAATCCCAGACTTTAGCCTCTACTACAAAGCTGTCATCATCAAGACAGCATGGTATTGGCACCAAAACAGACACATAGACCAATGGAATAGAATAGAGACTCCAGAATTGGACCCACAAATGTATGGCCAACTCATCTTTGGTAAAGCAGGAAAGAATATCCAATGGAAAAAAGACACTCTCTTTAACAAATGGTGCTGGGAGAACTGGACAGCAACATGCAGAAGGTTGAAACTAGACCACTTTCTTACACCATTCATAAAAATAAACTTAAAATGGATGAAAGACCTGAATGTGAGACAGGAAACCATCAAAACCCTAGAGGAGAAAGCAGGAAAAAACCTCTCTGACCTCAGCCGTAGCAATTTCTTACTTGAACATCTCCAAAGGCAAGAGAATTAAAAGCAAAAATGAACTATTGGGACCTCATAAAGACAAAAAGCTTCTGCACTGCAAAGGAAACAATCAACAAAACTAAAAGACAACCAACGGAATGGGAAAAGATATTTGCAAACGACATATCAGACAAAGGAATAGTATCCAAAATCTGTAAAGAACTCACCAAACTCCACACCCAAAAAACAAATAATCCAGTGAAGAAATGGGCAGAAGACATGAATAGACACTTTTCTAAAGAAGACATCCCGATGGCCAACAGGCACATGAAAAGATGCTCAATGTCACTCCTCATCAGGGAAATACAAATCCAAACCACACTGAGATACCACCTCATGCCGGTTAGAGTGGCTAAAATGAACAAATCAGGAGACTATAGATGCTGGAGAGGATGCGGAGAAATGGGAACCCTCTTGCACTATTGGTGGGAATGCAAACTGGTGCAGCCGCTCTGGAAAACAGTGTGGAGGTTCCTCAAAAAATTAAAAATAGATCTACCCTATGACCCAGCAATAGCACTGCTAGGAATTTACCCAAGGGATACAGGAGTGCTGATGCATGGGGGCACTTGTACCCCAATGTTTACAGCAGCACTTTCAACAATAGCCAAATTATGGGAAGAGCCTAAATGTCCATCAACTGATGAATGGAGAAAGAAATTGTGGTTTATAAACACAATGGAATACTACGTGGCAATGACAAAGAATGAAATATGGCCCTTTGTAGCAACGTGGATGGAGCTGGAGAGTGTTATGCTAAGTGAAATAAGTCATACAGAGAGACAGATACCATATGTTTTCACTCTTATGTGGATCCTGAGAAACTTAACAGAAAACCAGGGGGAGGAGGAGAAGGGGGAAAAAAAAGTTACAGGGAAGGAAGGAGGCAAACTATGAGAGACTCTTAAATACTGAGAACAAACTGAGGGTTGATGGGGGGGGTGGGAGAGAGGGGAAAGTGGGTGATGGGCATTGAGGAGGGCACCTGTTGGGATGAGCACTGGGTGTTGTATGGAAAACAATTTGACAATAAATTATATTTAATGTAAAAAAATCAAGTTTTTCTTTTCTGATATTTTGTAAAGGAGTCAAGTATTTTTCTCCTTCAGGGTTGTACTATCAAGTGGCTAATTCTTCACTCAGTTTTGTCGTTCATGGTAATCGTATCTATACAAGGAAATATAAATAAGTTTAAACACCAATTAAATAAAATCCCAAACTCTCATGTAGAGAAGGGAAAAAAATGTTTCTATTTAATCAAAAGGGTAATACTGACTTTTGCTACTGTTTTTACTTGTCCAGAAATGGAAGCAAAACAGTAAACAGAAAACATTTCTTTGAAACTGCTGACACCAATAAGTAGCAGATGCCTTTTAATATAGCATGTTACAGGGTTAAATGCCACTAGAAAATGAGTAAACTATTAAACTGAACAAGCCCTCCTTTTGGTCCTCATTCTTTCACTTTCAATGATTTATGAAGTCTAAAGTAGCATGTGATTGCCACTTCAACTCAATATAACTCTAAAAATGAGATCATTTCACACAGAATCTCAAATAGATAATTACAGGAAAGGCATCTCACTATAGACTTTGAATGTGAATTCCTATAGCAACCATTATTTCAAAGAAGAGCATGGCTGAAAAGAGAGTATCAGAGATAAGAGAAATGTTGAGAAAATATGAGCCACAAGGAAATGTTTAAAAAAAAAAAAACCAACTAAGTTTGGTTCCCTTAGACAAGACTGAACAGAAACTTTATAAGAGGAAACAGAGGATGTTGGCCAGCTGTTCTCCAACTCCATGAGGACTGGAGTAAAGGATGTGGGCTCTAAGCATACGAATGTGAGGCTAAAGTACAGAGGAAAAAGAAAAAGATCTGATGGTAAGAGATTTCAACAGGAATGAACTCTTTGGGAGGGCTGCAAAATCTTCTCTTAAGAGTAAGTCTAAATTTCATATAAAAGAGGTAAGCTGTGGTTCGCAGAACAGGAGACAGATTCTGGAAGATCATATTGAGAAACCGAACAAAGTATGCTTGATGCCAGATGGCAGCTAATTAAGCAAAAGCCAGGAGCTTTGCCTGTGGCGCAGTTATGTCAAGGGAACATGCCACCAGAATAGGAGAAGGGACCTACACCAAGATCAATGACAGTATTTTACTTCCTACAATATGAATGTCCTCACAAATGTGCAGGAATCTTAGAAGCTTCCTCCTAGTCACATCTACTGCAATCTGTACTACTTCATTATGCATTTTCCATTACCATTGTCATTTTTTTAATGAAAAAAAAAAAAGAAAAAAGAGAAGAACTGGTTTGGGTGAGACAAAGGAAACATTCCACTCAGTCCTCCCTCCGAACACAGTTATATAAGACAGAAGGCATGGAACACCTACTCGAGGACTCTGAAAAGTAAATAGTATAGGTGGATTGGGGAATTCGTCCCAAATTCAAAGCATCACTGAAGCAGAAGTGAGTTTACCATTTCCCTCATTCTGGTACTTCCTCTATCCCCCACCCCAAATCTGTGATGCACAAAAATATCAAAATTTGAAAAAGACAGGTGAGTCCAACTCAGTTTTCCTTTTGCCTTAAGCTTTAATACAGCTTGGCACAGCACTGTTATTCATCCCACTTTTGTTTAAAACACTGGTATATTATTCATCCTGGATTTTTTGCATTAATTTTCATTTTTTATAATGTTGCATTAAAATGTCATTTATCTTGGGGTGCCTGCGTGGCTCAGTCAGCTAAGCGACTGACTTCGGCTCAGGTCATGACCTCATGGTTCATGGGTTCGAGCCCTGCGTCGGGCTCTGTGCTGACAGCTCAGAGCCTAGAGCCTTGCTTCACATTCTGTGTCTCCCTCTCTCTCTGTTCCTCCCCTGCTTGTTCTCTGTTTCTCTCTGTCTCTTAAAAATAAATAAACATTAAAAGAAAAAAAAAATTTTAAATGTCATTTATCTTGATTACTGAGTTATTTGGCACCTCCTTAAATTTTGTGCTTGAGCCTGGCCCTAGTCCAGGCCCTGCCTCAACTTAATGCCTCCCCCCATTTCATCAAACATTTAGCCCAAACTGGACCACCAGACCTAAATATAAGGCATAAAATGTTTAGAAGAAAATCTGGGTGATCTGGGGTCAGTCAAGGAGCTCTTAGACATGACACCAAAAGTACACTCTATAAAGAAAAAACTGATAAGTTAGGTTTTATCAACATTAAAATCTTTTGCTTTGTAAAATACACAACTAAGAAAAAGAAAAAAATAAGCAACAGACTAGGAGGAAATATTTGCAAATATCCTAAAAAGAACTTAACCTAAAAAGAACTTGGTGTCTAGAATAGATAAAGGACTCTGAAAACTTAACAAGAAGAACACAAACAACCTTGGTTTAAACCTGATTTAAAGAATTTCAAAAAAATTTGAAAAACTGGTGCTTCAACAACACAGAGTTTTGGTGGGGATATTGAGCAAGTGGAAAACAAATACACCGATGGTAAAAATGCAACACGGTGCTGTTAATCGGAAGAACAGCTTGGCATTTTCTTTTAAAAATAATCACATACTCACTGTATGACCTAGGAAGCCTACTCTTAGGTTTTTACTCTAGAGAAATGAATGAACTGAGACATGAATGCTTATGGCAGCTCTATACATAATCTCTAAAAACTGGAAACAATCACATGTCCTGCAGTAAACTGTGCTAGCCCCACACAGTGGAATACTACTTGGCAATAAAATGTAACAACCAAATCAATACACACCATGACCTGGATGAATCTCAAAAGCATTCTGCCAAAAGATGTTGGTCTAAGAAGGTTATACGATATGAATCCATATAGAAGACAAGTTCTTGAAAAGGTAGTACTACAGTGGAGCACAGATCAGTGAACGCTAGGGGTTAGGAGAGGGGGGCAGGGGAGGCAGCGAGTGAGCGACCCCAGAAGCAGAGCACAAAGAAGTGTTTTGGGGGTGATGGAGCTGTTCTGTACCCTGACTGTGTTGATGGTGGCTACATAAATCCATACATGTGTTAAAAATCACAGAACTGAACATTTTTTAAAAGGATAGATTTTATTGTATAATTTTCAAAAATAATAACAATGAGTCAGCACTAAATTAGTTCTTATCATTTTCCTTACTTAAAAACAGTGAACGACTTGATAAGGCAAATATTACCAAAACATCAGGGATTTCTTTACTATTTGCATGTGCCTACAGATGAGTACTCAACTGTATTCTTCAAGTCCTGAGAACTACTGTCCTGGAACATCCACAACATGATAGTTTTATCCGCAACGAGAAGTAATTTCATCAAGTCTTACTGATACCAGCACCCCCTTGGACACTGTGAAGCTAACAGCTAACTTAGCAGGGGACTCCAGCTGAGGTCCAAGTTTACGTATGTATGTATGTGTGTATGTATGTATGTATGTGTGTGTATGTGTGTATATGTATGTATGTATTTGCAGAAAGAGTGGGGGAGAGAGGCAGAAGGACAGAGAGAGTGAGAGAGTGAGAGAAAAAGAGAGAGAGAGAGAGAGAGAGAGAGAGAGAGAGAGAGAATATTCACAGGCTCCATGCTCAGCAAGGAGCCCAATGTGGGGCTCAAGCCCACAAACTGTAAGATCATAAACTGAGCCAGATCAAGAGTTGGACGCTCAACCAACTGAGCCACCCAGGCACCCCGGTCCAGTACTGTTTAAATTGAACTCTCATAAGTATGCTGCTTGCCTCAAGAAATAATTTAGTAATCCAAACCACAGAAGCAGCCAAAATGCAATATTGTTTTTCATCATAGCCCAATGGCATACCTTTTCTTCAGTGATTAAAGAAAATACTCCTACAGAAAGTAGCAGGCGCTGATCATTGTGCATCCTGACAATAAGACACTGTCCTAATGGCCATGTTGGAAATTAGCTCTTGACCCTAAAAAAGGTAGTGCTAGAGAAAGAACCATGTAACTGTTGTACTGGCAGATTTACATTAAAACTGGATCATTTTCTACTTACTCCCAAGTTCTTCATCAAGTATTCATACATCTCGGAAGACCAGGAAACGACCAGTGCTCATGTACCCTGCCTTCCTGTTCCCAAAGAGCAAATGCTCCAAAGACCTATGTTGAATATACTGTCTTATCACTTGGCTGTTGGGAAATACACATATTTTATTAAGTACAAATATGTTAATCAGTATCCACAGAGAATCTGCATTGTTTAATCCTACCAAGAAAGTGAATTACAGCAAAATTTCATTAAGCTGATGCTGCTTTATTCAAAATAATACATAATTCAAAGCAACTGCTATTCCCTAGTCAACCAGCTGCCTGATTACTCTTTAATAAAAATCAGATAATGGAAAGCTAGTTAAACTCAAAGCCCATTTTTTCCATCCCCTGAGCTTCACATTAGGAAGGTTTCACTGTATTTTAGAAGGCAGATAAATGCCAAATATAATTTTTCTTTTGAGTTTATTTTCAGTTGGCATTCACACTGTCAATAGCTCCAGTTTCCTCTGTGTACTATTACCTGTATGATCCTGGCTGGGCAAAGACATTGCTTGACTCCTTTATTTCTAGAAAACACTTAAAGAGGTGCAATTCTGCCTGAGCTGGAATCTTCTATCAGTGAGACAGATCATTAGTCTACTCCCAGTATGAAATGAAAGAAGAGAGGAGTTGTTCAATTCTCCAGAGACCAGCTATCACAAGCCTAGTTTCATTAATTTGTTTGAAGTGAATTTCCAGAGTGGTTATATCCATACTCAAATGTAAGAACAAAGATACTTTCCAAAGCCATTTCTGAGGACTTCTGGAATAGCCATTAATTTGAATGACCTTTCTGCTCTCTTACATATGTACAAATAATGGAGGATGACTGTAGTCAGAATGGTCAGCATGTTCCTTACACTTATAAATTAAGATAAATAGCTAGCTAGCTTTGTGATGGGTCCATTATTTTATGGCTTTGTTATAACCATTTATTCTTTCCCTTAAATCTCTTTGGATTTAAAATATCAATACACTTTGCTAATAAAAACACAAAAATTTTTTATGTGAAATGAAAGCAGTAATACTTTCATTCTATGTTATAGGTCATTCTTTAGGTTAACAAATACAGCAATTTTCTTGGACATCAAAATTTATTAATTTAAATGTCATATGGGGAATAATCTATGTGTGACATGATTAGATATGCTATTTACTTTCTTAGTGATCTTTTCTACATTGTCAGATTTTTAGATTCAATATGTACTACATTTATAGCCAGAAAATACATTAAAATACCAAAAAGTTGGGGTGCCTGGGTGGCTTAGTTGATTGAGTGCCCAAGTCTTGATTTCAGGTCAGATCATGATCCCAGGGTTGTAGGATTGAGCCCCACATCAAGCCCATTAGACTCTTAATCTTAAGCATGGAGCCTGCTTAAGATTCTCTCTCTTCCTCCCTCTGCCCTTCTCTCCCTGCGCTCGCACTTTCTCTAAGAAACAAAGAAATAAAAAAACCCAAGAGCTAATAGGATATAGTCCTCACTGATATATATGAAGAATCAGAGCTTGCAAGTTAAGGAAAAATAATGTAAATTCAAGTTCCCATCAGAACTTCACCTAATTAAATAAAGAAGGAAACATGGCTGATGTGTTTATAGAAGTGTTTTGTTTTTTTTTTTTCAAAAGAAATCATTTTTTTTTTTAGGGGCTCCTGGGTGGCTCAGTCGGTTAAACATCCAACTTTGGTTCAGGTCATGATTTTGTGGTCTGTGAGTTCAAGCCCCACATCAGGCTCTGTGCTGACAGCTCGGAGCCAGGAGCCTGCTTCCCATTCTGTGTCTCCCTCCCTCTCTCTGCCCCTGCCCCGCTCACACTTGCTCTCTCTCTCTCCTTCTCTCTTGCAAAAATAAATAAATATTAAAAGAAAGAAGAAACCATTTTTTTAACACAATATGGACCTCACTTTCTCCTTAGTGTATCTAATAGACTATCTCCATAATAAGATAAATAGGTCTTAAATAAAATATTTCTCCTTCCTTTGGTACATATATATGCTATAATTTAATTAATATAATTTTGACAATAATTATGTATTTTTCAATCAACACCCATGATAATAAGGGGCAGGAATACAGCCTGTAGTAAGTAAGTAAATAAATAAATCTGGCAGAAAAACTTCAAGTTCTCCCTATCTTTTAGGGGAAGGCCAGAGTTAATAATAAACAGAAAAGTCATTGTTTTTATTTCACTTTCCTCCATTTGATGAAGATGCAAATAATTGATAAAGTCCCAGGAAGATAGATCCAGAATATACACTTTCTCTAACTGTAGAGTTGGCTCCATGAAAAAAATTAATAATAAGAACTCAAACCAATTATACCAATTACTTGACATTCTGAGTTTCTTTCTTAAATAACATAAATGAGATATGCATAATCTAGATTTCATTTCTCACAGGAAGGGGATATTCTGGAGAACAAGTAATGGTATAAAAGAAGCAAAAACCTTGGATAATCCTTGCTCTATACATTCTCTTTGGTGGTTAAATAATGTTCCTAAAGATAATCAGATATGTTTTAGTCACAAATGAATCTTTTTTCTTCCTTAAAATGCTATTGTATTTCTTCTGTTGGTACTCGTATTCTCAATCAACTTTGAAATATCTAAAGCAGTTTAGTTGAAAATGAATGAACGAATGAATGAATGAATGAATGAAATAAAGCAGTCTAGTTGAAAATACCAAAGCAAATTTCCCTTCCTTTTCCTTAAGTGACCATATACCAGATCAGTTTGCTAGATGCTATAGCCAAGTTTTGTAAATAAAAGTTTGATTTTTTTTTCCTTCTATTCCTCACTTTGTTCAGTCAATGTTCACAGAAACAGAGTTCCCTCACCAAAGCACATAAGCTAACAAATCAGAAGAATAGTCAGGATCAAGTGTGAAATTTCTGGCTTTTTGCCTTTCTACTTTTTTTCCTTAAACATTTTTTTTAGTGTTTATTTATTTATTTCTGAGAGAGAGAGAGACAGGAGAGAGAGTGCAGGGGAGGGGCAGAGAGAAAGGGAGAGATGGAATCCCAAGCAGGCTCCACACTGTCAGTGCAGAGCCTGATGCAGGGCTTGCACACACGAACCATGAGATCAGGACCTGAGCCAAAACCAAGAGTCGGATGCTTAACCAAATGAGCCACCCAGGCACTCCTTCTTTTTCACTCTTTTCCTCTTTACCCAATTTCTTTTGGGTAAATTATTTCTGAAAGCAACTGAGGTGAAGAGGCTGCCATCTTAAATAATACCAGGTCAAAAAACTTTATTCCATTATGCTTGGGTTAAAGAGTATAAATGGTAATGTTAGAATAATTGTATAAATCATGTCCTTTGATTTATATTAGTTAAAAAGAGGTAAATTCTGTTAGTCATTTTATAACAAATTATAGTTTGATGAAAAATCACTAAGTTAATAATAGACCATAACGTTATTTCAGGGCATCTCCTGAAATAACTAGAACTTTGAAAAGGTTTGAAACTGCCTATGTTTCTTCCAAACATAATTTTTTTTTTCAACGTTTATTTATTTTTGGGACAGAGAGAGACAGAGCATGAACGGGGGAGGGGCAGAGAGAGAGGGAGACACAGAATCGGAAACAGGCTCCAGGCTCTGAGCCATCAGCCCAGAGCCCGACGCGGGGCTCGAACCTACGGACCGCGAGATCGTGACCTGGCTGAAGTCGGATGCTCAACTGACTGCGCCACCCAGGCGCCCCCCAAACATTATTATTAAAAAAAAAAAATGATACATCATCCCCAAATTATATTTTGTTCATTCTTTCTCTCCTATACTTTGATCACATAAAATAGAGTAATGGTAGCCTTTTACACAATATATAAAAGCTTAGAACCCCATCTTACACAAAAACTAAAGTGAGCTTGTAAAACTCAAGATTCAAGTTATATTCTGGAATTTATCTTAGAAAGGAGGCTAAGCACACTACCCGAATCATAAAAAATTAGATGATAAATGAGAAATATGCACTTTTTTTTAAGTTGAGTAAACACAATTGAACTACAGAGAAACATCTAAAAATAATTTTGGAATTATAAAATGTGTATGAACATCATACAATAAAAATAGTAAATGTTAAAGAAACGTTTGTCAATTCCTAGTGAAGGGTATCTCTACGTTAAATAGAGAAAAAAAATTTTCAGAGCATATGACAATGCACAGACTGGAATTAAAACTAGTTTTTCCTTTAAGTTTGTTTCAAAAATAAATGAGGAAAATGCAATTATTATGTTTTTAAAAGCTATTTATTGTGAAAGTTATAGTATAGTTTTTAGTTATTAGGAAACTGTATAGCTGTTAACATCCCTGACTGAAGACAGTATTTGGTTCCATATACGTGCCGAGCTTGGCATTCTAAAATATAATGATGTAGGGGTGTATTTTTTTATTTTAGAAGAGGATGTGAGAATACAATCACTAGTATTTTATTCAAGTAAATGGATTCATCTAGGATAGACCTGAAGCCACTGTTGTCTGTGCCTAGCCGAGCAAGCACACCACTAACTGCTGATAGGAAGGATGAGATGTTGTCTTTTATGTAAATTAAAACTCAACATAGTAAGTACCTTACCACAGCAGAGTGCGGTATTTCCAAAAGAAATGACTATTCTGGTTTTTAATGACAAAAACACAATAAAAGAAGAGACATTTTTGGTCCTTCTAGCAAAATGCCCACCCTCTTTATCCATTCCAAAGAATACACTTATTTTCTTACATTCCAAGAAGACTTAAAACTTCAGAAAATGAATCAAAGAGACATTTTAAAGTTCCTTTAACATAACATTCTACTTACTATGTAAACAAACACAGTGCTGTCTGGGACAGGGGGTGGGGATGGGGCGGCCTGGGCAGCTCAGTCACGGTTAAGCGTCCAACTCTTGATTTCGGCTCAGGTCATGGTCTCAGGGTTCAGTTTGTGAGATGGAGCCGGGGTCGGGCTCTGTGCTGATAGCACACAGAGTCTGCTTGGGATTCTCTCTCTCTCCCTCTCTTTCTCTGCCCCTCCCCTGTTTGTGTGCTCTCTCTCTCAAAAACAAATAAACTTCAAAAGAACAAAACAAACAATGCTGTCTAATATTAAGAACAAAAATGCAAACAAATCTTAAATCAATTATGTAAAAGACCACTTTAAAGTGCCATGGCTTTGTCCCTATTTGAAGTTTTCTCTTCACCCATCTATTAATATGGATCTCAAAATCTGTTTTCTGACTTTTCTAACATAATTCAATATAAGGTACAATCCATTTACTTAATGACCATTCTCTTTTGTTTGCTTCTCTTCATTTGCTCATCCCTTAAAATTCAGGTTTCCTAGGGCTCATATTCTCCATCCTTTGTGCCTTAAACTAATCAGCAGCCACTATTTCAACTACAAAACTGCAAATATTTCTCCCAAAACTGTGTCTTCTCTTAGGCACCAAACCCATGTACCCATCTGCCTACTATCTCCACCCAGACAGCCTGCTGGCATTTCAAGCTCAACATATCAACAATGCACTATATTTCTTCCAAATTCTGCTTTCTTTTCTTTTTCTTTCTTGTTTAATCTCAGAGAATACTGACCCAGTTTCCCAAGTAATAAACCTCAGCCTTCATACACAAATGAAATCTTATAAATCTAACCTTCACACTTCAGTAAAAATTAACTGTTCTAAAGCCTAAATCTGATTGTGTCATTCCGATGTTTTAAATAAACAAACAAACAAACAAACAAACAAACAAAGACAAAGTCACCTTCTTATTATGGCATACAAGATCAGGTTACTTTTCCATCTCTCCTGCCTCACTCTTTAAGACACACTTGTGCTCTCCAGTATGCATTACACGTACTTCTCCAGGATACCATTCACTTATTCAATAACTATCGATTAAATACGACCTGTATGTCTGTCAGTTCTAAGCACTGAGGATATCACAGCAAACACAACAACGTTTCTGCTCTAGTGGGCTTACATCCTGGTGGAAGAACACAGATAAAACAAATAAACATACAATAGATGCAATGGCCGTAAGGGCTATGGAGAAAAAGATCTAGCTAGAAAAGCAACTCAGAGCAACACAGCAAATGGCATGTTCTATACACTACAAAAACCTAGTGTGTCTTAAAAGTGCAATCACACATCCCTTAATTTATTTAGGTTTCAATTTTAATTATACTTTAAAACCACAACACCATGAGTAATCCTGAAATGTACAGTCATTGAGAGGCATAACAGAACATGGCTTACTTCTGGAACAACCAATTATAATAATTTTATTTTTTGAGATTAAAGTTGATAGAGTCAAGAGTGTTTGCTTTGATTCTAGCATTTTAGTTGGCCCTTGGCTGTACCCCCAAAAAATTATTATTAGTGCTGGCACATTTCAAATTATGTCATGAGATTAGAATCTATAAAACCCAAGTACTCATCTAGAATTAGTCTCATTGTTATTTCATTGTCTCTAACTATACCATGGTTTCAAATTTAGGGCCTACAAATTAAGACTCCATAGTAATACTAGAGCATTAGAGACAGGAGCTTTTTACTGGTGATTTAAAAACAGTTGTTCAATTGTCTGAATCATTTAAGTACATAATATGTCCCAACTGTTTACAAAGAGCTGAAACAACTGGAGAAGCCTACATTAAGGGTACTGTTTAAGATATAGGATATTGCTAAAGGATTTGACAGTGAGCCAAAGGAAACTTACAGACATTAATTGGTCTCTTTCATATTCATAAAATAACAATGACTTACCTTACTATCGAAATAATAATACATACTTTAGAAGACTATAAAGGATTTCAGATTTTCCTCTGGGAAACTTCACTATTACTGCATCACATATAGCTCCAGTCTCAGGACAGGAATGAATGAATCAATGAATCAGTGCACGCATGCTGGAGTTTTAGTGCTTATATAAATATGTAAAGAAAACCAGTGGATTTTTTTTTTTTTTTTTTTTTAGATAGCAGAAGTTAAATCTGAAATGTTTTAAGCTTCCAAATAACTAAATAGAAATTGAGCTCAGTGGAAACTCAGTCTTACAGCAATGACAATTCTGGCAAGCCAAATTCTGTCAAAGATTTCGTGGTTTAGGAAACGATGACACAATTCATCACTTTCTGAGGGCATAACTTTCATTTCTGTCCACAATCCCTGAATCTTCACAAACATGCACACTGTGGGACACTCGTTTCTACAGCCTACATAATAATTAGGTTAGCTTCTGCTCTCTTCAAACTGGTTGGCAGAGGGGCAAACATCCTCAGCCCAGCTGAAATTATGACAGAAGTGTGACAGACCCATAGGAAATACTGGGCCAAAGGAAGGGAAAGGGTAGATCAGCCAATCTGCACCAGTCTAATAATTCCTGTGCCGGAGAAAAAAAGCAACTACCATTGCACTGTAAGGGCCAGGGCTTATGTTCTATTTAAAAACTAAAACCAAAACAAAAGATGACTAAGAGGCAAACTTCACTTCATTCTCAAGGCTGAGAAGAAAAGAATTTACATACCGCATCTGTGATGTCTATTTCATACACCCTTTGGAAAGTCCGGCGCTCAAAGAAAACAAGTTTGCCGCTGCCACATCCCCTTTGAACAGATGTCCCAGTGACCACGAGTTTATCATCTGGACTGAAACAGCAGTCGGTCCTACAGACAAAAAACAGTATACAAGCATAAGCTTATGACCCTACAACAGTGAGTTAAATACAGTATAAACAACACCATTGTAATAAGAAGTAACTCTTATAGAGGGCTTACAGTAACTCAGGCACTTATTTTTTTGTTTGTTTAATTTTCACAATAATCCCATGAGGTAGATATTATTATTCCCATTTTACCGATGAGGAAACTGAGGCAGAGAGAGATTAAATAAACCTTGCCCAAGATCACAAAAGTAAGTGGTGCAGCTGGGATTCGAACTTAGGCAGTCTGATTCCAGAATGTGTGCTTTTAACTTCTACATGCTATATGTTTTAATGTAAAGGAAGTATGGGAAAAACTCAATTATAGACACTGACGGTACTATAGACAAATAGACATTGTATGACTAATGTCTAAGCAGTGATTATTTTGTCCAGTTTTGGAACTATGTTTTTTATCACCACTAACCACCATCCCCAAATAATTTGAGGTTTGTCAAGTCAAGCACCATGAAATGAGGAGCAGGTTGGACCGCTGGAACCTGACTGATGGCTAGAATTCAACAGTTCTTGTTATTAGAGATCTGGCCACCTGATTGTGAATAGTCTAAGACATGATCCAAAGAAGTCATGCAGTTAGCATAGCTTACAGCAGGCATAATAGTTCAAAAAAGTCTCATCAGCTATAAATTCATGTTTGTTTGTCCATCTGTTTGTCTTAACAGATAAATGCCATGGGCAATGGACCGCGCTAGAATTAGTGCTCTGCTATTACACTGTTTCCTGCACTTGGCGCCTCCATCAACTTCACGCTCTCCCTGTTGGTCATTATTTAACACAGATGTGAAATTTTATTTCTACATAAATAGAAACTTTTGCTTAGGCACCAACTGTAGGACTTAAAGTTCAAATCCCACCTCAGCTGCCTCAGAAAAATCTTTACGTGTTTCAGTTGTCAACGTAAGACAATGGAGAGAACAGTGTTCAGCTACCTCGAGCAGGATGTTCTGACCAAGTGAAGGATAGTGAATTATTGACTGGAATTGAGATAAGAAAAATTGAGAAAACAATATATAATAATGCTCAGTAACTATGGAAAATTGCTTTGATGGAATGGGATTCAAATTTTACAAGACAACAATACGGAGGTTTACCCTGTCATTTATACATATTAAAAAAAAAACAACAACTGAATCCCTTAAAATATTTTTACTGGCCCAAGACCTATGTGTGTATACACATAAACACACACATACAAATACATGAACATACATCATTTCAACTTCCAAAGAATTTTATGGTCTGAAGAATGTACAAATGAAAAGAAAAAATAAAATGCATCTTCAAAAACAGATTTCAAATACTCTTCATATTTCTTTTTAGAAGACATACGATATAAATTAACATTAAGGTGAAGAAATTTCTTGTTCATTCTCTTATGTTTATCAATTATTTAAAATATTCTACTTACATTGGGAATATGGTAGGAAGACCCGAGGCTGAAAAAAGTGGCTTATTAAACTGTCGAATGTCCCATAATTTCAATGTATCATCACCTAATAGAGGAAAGAGAAAGAAAAGACAGAAAGTGCATTGTGCAAAAAGAACTAGTTCCAAGCTTAGAGTTTGCTAGCCTTAGTGTATAACTATCGGAAGGAAAGAAAGAAAAAAAAAGAAAGAAAAAGAAAGAAAGAAGCACATAAGTGTTTTACTTTTTTAACTGTTTGGGGAGTTTGAAAGTAGTAGATGTGAGAACAGTAGAAAGATATATGATAATGAACTGGTCTCCTAGAAATAAATTTTCCAACTGATGTAGCATCTGTAGGCTAGAAGGAACCCTGGAGAATCTACTCTAAGGAGTGATTTTACAGCAGCTGGCAGTTCCCCTAAGGTACAGTTGAGCATAACCTGACTGCTTAAGAAGATATTAATTTAACAACCATCAGGACTGAAAATAGTTCAATTCACAACAGATTCTTTCTCCCGTTGGTGTGTAGATGAAGCTATCCATTAACATTAATGAGGGTGAGCCATGTGATTCCCTTCCCTCCAGTGTAACTCCACCTGTGGCTATCACTCTTCACTTTGCTGGGGAGTACAGCTTTTCCAAGCTCTTTAAAGTATAATGGATATTCTTCTAAGAATCACTTTTTTATATTTCTATAGGGCTACTAACTAATATTCTTGACCGGAATGAAAGCCAAAACTCATATAAGTAATGTCTTTGCTGCTCTTTTTCCCCCATGTCCACAGCTGAGACCCGCCTCAACCCCTTGGGTCCAATAAGGAATCAATATCAGGTGCAAGTGAGGTGAGTGGAGAGTTCAATAAAAGTCTCCCCTCTCTCCCAAGTGACTCTTCCTCTGAAACACAACTTTTGGCAGGTGCACTAATCCACAACTGGCTGGACTGGGGTCCTGCTTATATTGGAAGAACTTTGTAAGATTCACCTTTTTGCTTTTAGTCTTGAAAAAAAAAAAGATTACATATCCTCACAATTCTCAAACAGTAAAAAAAAAAAAAAACATTAATCTGCATTAAAGAGTTTAGCTAAACTGGCAGGTTCTGGAACTAGCAGGAACATCTTACAACACCCAGGGACTCTGCTGAATTGACTTCCATCTGTCATATTCTATACACTCAGGAAGAAAAAGGATGGAATATAGTATATATGTTGTGTTGGCAACATGGTACCCAACAGCTATTACAGGATGGAAGGGGAAGGTAAGAATTATCACCAAAATGGCTTTGACTGAAATGGAATTAGTCCTATACTTCTAGTACTTAACAACTGGGTTGGGGCTGGCCTGTTTTAGAATCCTCTGAGAAGAATTTTCAAACTACACTTCTCTTATTCCCCTCTTGTCTCCCCACTGCACGTTGGAGATTTGGGTACACCTTCTAAAGGGGCAAGAGTAAATGTGAGAATTTCTAGGTGAAACATTTATCATTTGAAAAACTTTCCCAGAAGATTCAGATACAGACTCTTGGGGTAAGAACCACTATTTGTAAGTAAAGAGTACACATAGTTTTAATTAAGAGTCATCTCAGGACTTGAACAGGTTAGAATTGATAAACCAAAATACATATTTTATAATACCCACCTTTTCCATATTTACCATAAATAGAAAATACATATACATGTGCTTTGATTTTTTACAATTATGTAAGTAAGGGTAGTTTGGATATAATAGAGAAGGCTTCCTCAGAGGACAGAGAACCTGAATACAGTCCCCGAGGTACACAGACATGGAATGGCTGAACTGAGTGAAAGCTGTACCAAGTCTCTCCATCTCGCCCTCACTCCCACTACTCTCTACACCAGGTTGCAAATTCTTGCAGGAAAGGAACTCTGTCTATGATGTTCACATTGTATACCCAGCACCTAGCATAATGGTAACTCAGAGTAGTTACTCAACATAATATAGTAGTTGATGGAGTGAATGAATGACTGAATGTAGTGTTGCTAGATTAACATGGCCTATGGAATAAAGACTAAATCCTTTATTTGATATTTAAAGCCATCTGTAACATGGCTCCCACCTACTTACTCTGCTGTTTCTTTCCCTCCCCACAAATGGGCCTCCAGGAAGATCCTCAGTCATGTCCCATACTTCACGTAATGCTTTACTCATAAGCCGTCCTTACTATTCTCTTATCTCCTTCAGTTAACACTTAGCTTATCCATGTGAGAAGGATTCAGCAAAAAGGTACAACCCATATTCAACCATACGAGTGTGGATAAGTAAACTTATAATATGGTCACATAAAACTACATAGCTATTTAAAAAATGACACCCAGGTATACAATTTTTTTTTTTTAACTGAATTGTTATAGTGTTTGAACTGGAAAAAAAAAATTAATGGTGAGCTAACAGAAGACTCTAAATTTAAAAACAGTATAGAAATACTGTAGAAAATCATCTACAAAATTCCATAAAGTAGAGGCAAAGGTCATCCTTGGAGGCTTCAAACTCTGATGGAATTTGAAGCTAAAATAAAAACTCAGGCAAAAAAGTACATATTTTCTAAATTTGACTTGACAACTTCTAATAAAACAATTTTGCCAAATTGGATTTGCATTTTAATGAAAAAGAAGACTGACAAAGTTACATTAACAAAAGCACAGCTACCTTTACTGTTAGGATATTAGTGTAACATTTATTAGGGTTAATTATGATCATTTTATATATAGAAATACATCCAAAAGAAAGTTTTTAACCTACCTCCACGAGAAGCAAGGACATTACCATCATAGGAAAAAGTCACGCAGGAAGTGTCTGTTCCTGGGTCATGAGCCTGTTTATAGTGGAATTTAGGATGAACCTGTTTGCAAAGACAAGCAAAGTGTTAATTAACATCTCATCTGAATTCAAACAAGAACATTTCTGTGGCAAGAGTATTTTACTCTATCATCTAGAAAAGGATATATGTAAAATATTAATTTCATTTGATTATAGTTTTCTTTATCCTGGAAAAAAATTCAAATAGTTTCCAAAAACATCCATTTGCTCTAATAATAAAAAAGAGATTAAGTAAGTCCCATCTTCCAGACTGCCTTCGCAAGCTCTGAGCAACACAAGATCAACTCAGTATTCAGTTCTTATAAAGTTATTGGGACCATTTCCTATAGTTATCTGAAAGAGTAATATAAATAAAAATTACAAGTGAACATATTATTTATTAAATCAAATGTATCATTGTAGGACTGCCTGGCTGGCTCAGTCAGTAAAGTGTGTGAATCTTGATCTCAGGGTTCTGAGTTTAAGACCCATGTTGGGTGTGTTGCCTATATATATATGTGTGTGTATATATATACATATATAGACATATATATATATATGTCTATATATGTCTATATATATATATGTCTATATGTCTATATATATGTCTATATATGTATATATGTATGTATACATATATCATATGTATACATAAATATAGATAGATAATATAGATAGATAATATAGATAGATAAATATCATATCTATATATGTATATATGTATGTATACATATATATGTATATATGTATATATATGTCTATATATATATGTCTATATATACATATATAGACATATAGACATATATACATATATATATGTCTATATATGTATATATATACATACCACTGTATTCCTAGTATATGCCAGACACTGGGCATGTGGTTGTAGGCCTTGAACTCTCTTGTATGTGCCTGTAGGATAACGTTGTTGCGGGGGAGGAGGAGGGGGAGAGGTAACCCTGCCGCAATGCTAATCATACCCTAGGCACTCCATCCTCTATGGTCTTGTCTACTTCATTCTCACAGTCCACAAGTTAAGGTTCCACTATTATCATCTCCATGTTACATTTGAGGAAACTGAACCCCAGAGACTAAAGTTCCTTATCTAAAGCCACAGAGCTGGTAAGTGCTAGAGCTGGGTACAGGACCCAGGAGGCCTGCTCTTAAACACTACTTCTTTTCTGGTGATGTGTGTTAGTAGTCTTTTTACTCCTAATATTGCTTCTTCACAGGTAATGACTTCTAAAAGTAACTCTACGATACTGATCCTGTCACTCAGTTATGACTCAGTAACCAGCACAGGCTAAGGGACTAGGGAGTCAGTTATCCCAGATCTACCAGGCTAGAAAATTCCACTGAATGGACAGGGACACTCCTAGTGACAACAGCATGTAGGTCTCTGCTAGGAGCCACAGGTATAGGAATACAAGTGACCCCATCTCCTTTGCTCTTACCTCAACCCTAACAAGAATTGGTCACAAACCAGAGCTTCCAGCAATATCCCCGATGCCCTGTCAGTGAGCTTCCACCTAAAGGCTTCCAGTAATGAGGAGCACAGTACCTTACAAAAGCAGGCTGGATTTGTTTTTGTTTTTAATAATTTATAAATATTGAGTTAAATTTGTCCTCTCTTCCTCTGACAGTCTTAGAAATTGGTATTAAACATGGCTATCATGCTCCTACGTCTCATGGGTACAAATAATTTGTTGATTCAACTTTTCTTTTTAACTGGGTGTCAACTGTATGGCAGACATAATGTTAAGCAGGGAAACACGAATGTGCAAAGATAAACATGGCTTCTTTCCTCAGAGCGCTGACAGTCCCCTCAAAGAACACAGTTAAGCATACGAAGGGACAAGTGGTACAATGGGGATGTGAAGAGTCATAAGTGAGCACTGAAGAGAGATGCCTAATCTAACCCTGAGAATGGGGGAGGGGGAGTGGAGGAAGAGGGGCAAAAACAAATCCTGTGACCCAGTGGATGAAAGTATGAGTTAGCAGATGAAGGAGCAGGATGCAGAGGCAAGAACGAGAGTACTGTGTTGTAGTAGGCAGAATTTTGACCCCCATGACCTCTTCCCTGCAGTGTCATGCCCATAAATATGTCACTCTACATGGCAAAAGGGACTCTGCAGGTATAACTAAAGTTACTAACTGGCTGTCCCTAAAATAGGGAGATTATCCTGGATTATCTAGGTGGGGCTGAAGTAGTCACATGAGTCTTTGCAAGGAGAACTTCCTCTTGGCTGAGGACGGAACAGGAAGCCACACAGACATGACAGGAGAGTACGTCAGAGAGGCTGGAAGAATGAAAAGTGTTGGACATGTCACTGCTGACTCTAAAGATGTGTCAAGGAAATGGGTATCTGATTTCTGCCAATAACCAGTGTGTTTGAAAGAGGACTCTGAACCCCAGATGAGAGCCACATCCTTGGCCAATACTTTGATTTTAGCTTGGTGAGACCCTAAGAAGAGAATCCCACCACACCATGACAGACATCTTACCTAGAGAAATTGTGAAATAACAAATTGGTGTTTTTTTAAGGCACTAAATTAGTGGTAATTTGTTAGGAAGCAACAGAAAGCTAACATGTGCATAAAGGTAAAAGAACTGGTTGGAGTCAAAGAACTAAAAGAAGCGAACCATGACTCGAGGGAAAGGTGAGGTGAAGGGCTGGTGTGAGCAGGGCCTCAATTACCAGGAGCCTTGTGGGCCATGTTCAGGACTTAGATTTTATCCTGAAGGCAAAAGAGAGCTGCTTAATGGAGTTTACTCAGAGGAGGACATGACTAGATTTGCTTATTTTAAAAAGATCATTCTGGACACATGTGGAGATAGATTAGGAATATTTTGTTCCTCAGAAAAACAAAACTCTGCTACCAAACTCAATTAGGAAAATCTGCCAATTGGTCATATTTCATCAAGTCATCAACTACTAAACTGTAAATAAAACTTCTGAAAGAGACTGTAGGGGTAACAGTTCACCAAAAAGCCTGTGCTACCTTTGGCCTCTCAGTGAAATTAACTTGGGTTTTTGTGGGGCTTTTTTTAATGTCTATTTATTTTTGAGAGAGAGTGAGATCACAAAGGAGACGCAGAGAGAGAGAGAGAGAGGGAGACAGAGGATCTGGAACAGGCTCTGCGCTGACAGCAGAGAGCCCAGTGTAGGGCTCAAACTCACGAACCGTGAGATCATGACCTGAGCTGGAATCGGAAGCTTAACTGACTGAGCCACCCAGGCACCCCAACTTAGTTTTTGTGTATTTGTTTTAAATGTTTTGTTTATGTTTACTGACCCCTCATTTCAGGAGCGGTAAGGCAGTGGGGTACAGTAAAACGAGCAGTGGGCCAGGACCAGGAGATAGGAAATCTAGACTTAGTTCAGTTAAAAACTAGCAGTGCGACTAGGGACAAATTAGCCTCTCCAGATCAGGAGTCAGTCTTCTGTAAAATAAATGGACTGCGCGAGACAGTTTCTAGGGTCTCTGATAGCTCTGTGATTCTTAAGAAAAAGACAAAAACTGGTATATATAAGTAATGTAATATTTTCTAATTAAACTAACTGATCAATTATGTACTTTTTTATTATTAATAGGACAAAAGAGATTTTGAATGCCAATGTTTGACCATAGAAATACATATATACATAGATGTGTATATACACATATACCAGTAAAGTGGGATACAGAACCTTAAAAGGTACAGAATCCAAGGGAATCCTGTCATATGAGCTTCAGCATGAGCTCAGTGGCAGCAGGTTGCTCCCTGTGACAGTCTGACTCTCATCCTTGTTGCTCAGACAGGGGTGAGATGAAGCTGCGAACGTGCTGTTTCCTAAATTGGTCTTGCTTCTTTTTACTGCCCTGAGTGGGATTCTAATGTTTAAAGACATATAAGGCACCTGGTACACAAGCAAGGAAAAAGTGCAATGTTTCAAAACTTAAGGAAAGATTCTGCTGGATCTAACAGGTGACAGTATAACTACAGTACAAGGAACTGAATGGCAATAAGGTATTATGACCACAGGGGATTTTGCCTTAATGTAGTAAGAAAGGATTTTACCCAATATTCATCTGCCACACTTTTATGCTTTTAGGTCTCCTCATTCAGGTACTCCTTGGTTTGTTGTTGTTGTTGTTGTTGTTTTGATTGTTTTTTAGACTTCATGCCCAGAGTGGAGCCCAACATGGGGCTTGAACTCATGACCCTGAGATCAACACCTGAACTGAGATAAAGGGTTGGACTGAGGCACCCAAGTGCCCCCATTTAGGTACTACTTTAAAAAGCCACTCTATTGGAGGCTGGGTGTTTTGAAACTTCTCCAATTCATTGTTCATAATGCAAAACGTGTGAATATATGCCACAAAACAAGTCCCACCTTGTCTTTGTGACTTGCAGTATTTTCTATTGCCTTATCGATATACATCTCGGTACAACACTCTTTTAGAGTGACAAATTGCTGCATATTAATGACTAAGATTTCAAAGGAGAAACTGCACTCAAAATTTCTAAATCATTTCCTTTTTTAAAGGACCCAGTAAAGGGGCACCTGTGTGGCTCAGTCAGTTAAGTGCCTCACTCTTGGTTTTGGCTCAGGTTATGATCTCACAGTTCGTGAGTTTAAGCCCCGAGTCAGGCTCTGTGATGACAGCACGGAGCCTGCTTTGTATCCTCTTTACCCTGTCTCTCTGTCCCTCCTCTGCTTGCTCTCTCTTTCTCTCTGAAAAAAATACACTTAAAAAAAACTTTTTTTAAAGAACCCAATAAAAGAAAGAGACAAAGTGTCCTCACTTGAGATGGACAGCTCACAGATTTTGTCAAAAGAGCTCAATTATTAACTTCACTTTAACCAGTAACAAAAGTTTCTTCTAATGATACAAAATAGATAGCCAGAGGGGATCTTAAACTTTTGTAAAATATCAACACTTGGACAATAACAATGACATACACCCTCACACTCTGGAAACAGAGTCAACCTGACTAAAAACACTTCTGGCATAATGCGGGAAATCTAAAACTGAGACTTCTCCTTTAACCTTCTCCTTTAACTGGTTTTATGATCATCCGAGGCAAAGAACATCGTTCTTTAGGGAAACGGAGATTATTAACTCCTTTATATAGGTTTCCTATCCTTGGGAGTGCCTTATGTTATGATTTGGAGAGTATCAAGTCTCACATGTGCATAAAACTGGAAAATGCAAGCAGAAATGCTAGAGTTTTAAAAGCCCTCTCCTGAGATATAGTACAAACTCCAGTTGGTAAAAATGTCCTTATATCCTCTCTTTGCAGCTGGTCAGGAGCCTCTGGCAGTACAAAACTCCATACATTATAAGCAACAACCATCCATTTCTGGGTGGCTCTAATTAGGAACACTTTTCTTAAACTGGGTCCAAGACTCCTTCCTAGAATTCCAACACCTACTTATGGGTCCTGGTCCTGTCATCTGTGGCTATGCTAATTCTAGTTTTTCTTCTCTAATGCAGTCTGCCAGAATCTCCAAGAAAAATATGACATCTTCCACAAAGTCTTAAATATAGCATTCTTGAAATCCTAAATGTAATCCAAACATTCTGTGGTGCTACCAATGGTCAGTGAGTGTACATCCGGGGGCTGCCGAGATCTGTCTCAATCAATGCAAGAGGAACAACAGCCCTCAAAATGATCAAAACACATTTTGTAATTAATAGAGACAGTGGAATTAACTATTTTAAATGAGAGGATTTAAGTGAATTGCTGGGCTGAAAATAGAGAAAATTTTAATGGAAAGAATATTGGTCCTACAGTCAAGCTGACTTCACCTAAATTTTCAATTTGATACATTTTAGTTTGACCCTGGCCAAACTGCTTAATCTTACTGTTTCTCAGTTTCTTAATTTTTAAAATTACACATCTTTCCACCCCTAACTTCTCCTCAACTCCCAAAGACACCTTGTTATATCTGACCTACTAATTCCTGCTTATGTCAATACCACACATACATTAAGTCTCTCATAGGTACCTCCTTTCATAAAGCTGCCGACATGCAACTATGCTAACAAAACACAAACTCCAAGAGCAAGATGAAGCAAATCCTGGGCTCTCTAACAAGTGAGGCGTACTAGCATTTGTCCTCTCACATCTAGTTCTAGGACCCCCTCAATGGATATAAAATTCCTTTCTCATTGGGAATCTATTTTCAAGCTTAGTGATAACCAAGCAATTCTGTATTTTCAATCACATGCTAGAGTTATACCGATTTTAAAAATATGCCAGGATTTTTTAAATGGCAATATGAAAAGCCAAATAAATGTACGTCTAGATGGAACATAACTTGCTCCTGTTTCTCTGATTTTGGAGATCTGTAGTAAGGAGAATGGGGAGAATACATACGAAAGAATAAGAACTGTCACGTGAACATGCTTTGCCATTCCCTACTCCCATGAAGCCTTCATTCTAGTGAGGAAAAACAGACAATAACACCTCTCCAACTGATTCTATGACATTCAGGTTAATATACTGTAAGAAAATATGGCATAATGATAAAAAGCACAGACTGTGCAGCCAGACTGACAAGTTCAAATCCAGGTTTCACCACTCACCACCCATATGATCTTGGGCTAGCTAATCTCCCTATGCCAACTATTAAATGAGAATAACAATAGCATCCACTTTAGCTGTTGGGAGAATGTAATGAGTTAATGCAAGTGGCACACTCCTTTGCAATATAACTTTGCTACTCTTTTCATCAAAATGTGCCATTTACTTCTTAAAACCTGGGGTCTGGGTATGGACAAGTGACTTGTTTGGGCTTATAGGACACGTAGCCACAAAAATGTGCCTCTCACACCTCCCACTGCATAAACTGCCACTTGCCCTGCTTCTGTGACTTGGCCAGGCTTTGCAAGGGCTGCTCCCAGCCAATGACTGAGCACAAGGGATAAAGGACTCCTAATTAATCTGAGTGACATTTTCCTGACATTGTGCTATTAGTCTGAGACTCTTTTTTGCACAGCCCTCTTTTTTCTTTTCCTTTAATAGAACAGCTTTTTTGAGATACAATTCACATACCATGGAATTTGCCCACTTAAAGTATGCAGGTCAATGATTTTAGTATTTTCAGGGAGTTGGGCAACCACCACCATGATCAATTTTAGAACATTTCCATCACCCCCGAAAAGAAACCGCATACACATTAGCAATCATTCCCCATTTCCCCCCTAACCCCTCAGCCCCAAGCAACCACTGATCTAGTTTGTCTTTGTATATTTGCCTATCTGAACATTTCATATAAATTAAATTATACAATATGCTATCTTTTGTGCCTGGCTTCTTTCACTTAGCATCCTGTTCCTGAGGTTCATCCATGGTGTAGATATGTATCAGTATTTCATTTCTTTTTATTGCCAAATAAGATCCCATTGTATGAATGTACCACATTTTATTTATCCATTCATCATTGGATGGACATTTAATACTCCTTCCTTTCTTGTCTTTCATAGAGGTATGGCCTGTATCTTTCCAGATTTCTCAGGCTCCCTCCCTTTTTCCCCTTACAGGCCTTTCCCCAGTAAATCTCATATGTTTAATTCTGGTCTCGGTGTCTGTTTTAGAGAATCCAGACTAACACAAGTGGTGCCATGAGTGATCCAACAACACAGCGGCTAAGATAAGAACGTGGGACTGGCTCATTCATTGCCTGGTAGGTAAAGAGGACACTGTCCTAGGTGGACTATGAGGTGCAGATACACTTTAGCACCTGGTACTGGTTCAACTGCTACAGATTTCACTGGAGGTGACCTGGGAAAACTTCATGGGATAGAGGAATGTCCTTCTGGGTACAATGTTTTAGGTATTTAAAAAATATGGGAGGAGAAATGCCTACAAAGATGATAGTGTTGGCTGGCTACTGCTAGGTCATACTGATACCCTACAGAGGGATAATGAGAAACTGAGGGTCATTAACAGTTGAAGACTACATGGGAGAGTCAGAGGGCCAACTGTAGTACTTTTTGAAGAGGCCCTCATCTCCTGCAGTGGAAGAACAGACACAGCCGAGCAACAAACAAAAGAGATCTGGTGGTTAGATTTATAGAGCTCCAAAGACATTTAAATGCTCAGCCAAGGCAGGTCTGCTATTCTAGGGTCAGGGCTCTAGTTGGGAAAACCTGAGACCCTGAAATATAGGATAGGATATCTGGATGGAGGCCCAGAGAATGCTGGATCTGCAGATCGCCCTCCCCCTACCTGGCCACCCTGGGAACCCTCACAGTTTAGAGAGGTGGCCAACTCTTGCCCTAAAAAGAGCTAGAAATTCCTTTGTTTTGAAAGATGCTACAACTGCCTCTTCCCCACGAGGACCTGCTCCTACCTCCTCCTCTTCTGGCTGCTAGGCCAATAACTATGGTTGAATCCCAGGATTACTCATCTGGGGAAGTGGCTGAAAGGAGGAAAGAGATTACACACCAAAAGAGATACAAGGATTAGCTAGCAGCTACTGGCGGGAGCCTTGACGTGCCTTGAGTTTAAATTGTGAAAATGCTTAATCAAGGGAGCTTTGACATAAGGTTAGATAGGCAGTATACCTTGATTGGGGGGGAGGGGTCAGATTTTTGGAAAAGGACCCCAGGGGATTGGGCAAACAAGCTGCTAGGATGCTGTGAGAGGCCTGGAAATGTGATGGCCAATGGTGAATGAAATCAAAACATCCTGATTGCCCTAGCAGAAGACAGAGAAAAGAATAAAAAGGCTTGGGGGGGTGTGCATGCTGGAATGGATATATTGTGTCAAGCTACAAAACACAGATTATTATTTTTCATGGGAGGGCCCAGAAGAAATACCATTCACCAAGGCCATGCATAGGTGAGATGGCCAGTATCACCAAGAAGTTCAAGGGCAGCTCTCCTCTGCAGCCCAAGGCTAATGTCATGGAGCTGGACCATTAACACCCACGGGATGATGAGGCCTGAAGTAATAATAGCCAGATCGCAGTACTTAATTGCTAGAAATCAAAAGGCTGCAGTTACCATAATATAAAGCATAATGACTGGAATCAGAGAGGCAGCCAAGGGGGCTTGATGTGGAGGGAGCTGTGGAGAAGGTTGGCAGAATATGGCATTCCTAGGGGGCAGAAGAGATAGGCAGACAACAAAGGTACTGCTTAATCTCTACCATCAAAAAGAGATGAACAGAGGAGGCTGAAGGTGGTCACCCCAATAAAAAGTCATGATCCCTTGTTCTGTTCCCATAGCTGAGCCTATTTTCAGATCAGGAGCTTACTGACTACAGAGATAGCCAGATCCCCAAGGAAAAGGGCAGTGCTACTCAGTGGAGCAGTAATTCTCCCAGTCCTTCCACAAAGGGACTACTGACTGCAGACTTAATCTAGTGGTCGTCCCAACTGTAGCTGCTGTGCTGAATGACAGATCATAGCTAGAGCAGATCAATAAAGCCTTGAGATGATTCTGGCAAAAGGGATTCCCACTGGCCTGGTCAAAGCTTTCTTAGAACTGTGCTGCTATCTGAGAGGCTTTCTAGCCAACCCTAATTCCCTCCTACCTTCCCTCTTTCCTCCATAGGAGATGGACCTGTATCACCATCTGGTAAGCTCTGGCCTCCTCTGACTCCTCACTCACTTGTTCCCTTACAGGAGATTTGGCAATAGAAAGATCTCGAAGTTTTTGGCAAGATGGCGGCTTAGGAGGACGCTGGGCTCACCGCACGTCCTGCTGATCACTTAGATTCCATCTACACCTGCCTAAATAACCCAGAAAACCGCCAGAGGATTAGCAGAACGGAGTCGCCGGAGCCAAACGCAGATGAGAGGCCCATGGAAGAGGGTAGGAAGGGCGGCGAGGCGGTGCGCGCTCCACGGACTGGCGGGAGGGAGCCGGGGCGGAGGGGCGGCTCGCCGGCCAAGCAGAGCCCCCGAGTCTGGCTTGCAAAAGCGGAGGGGCCTGACGGACTGTGTTCCCACAACAAGCGCGACTTAGCGTCTGGGAGGTCATAAGCTAACAGCTCTGCTCGGAAAGCGGGAAGGCTGGAGGACAAAGGGAGGGAGAGCTACTGAGCCCCCTGACAACAGAGCTCAGTTTGGTGGGGAACAAAGGCGCTCGCCAGCGCCATCTCCCCCGCCCATCCCCCAGCCAAAATCCCAAAGGGAACTGGTTCCTGCCAGGGAACTTGCTCGCTCCGCGCAAACACCCAACTCTGCGCTTCTGGGGAGCCAAACCTCTGGCAGCGGATCTGACTCCCTCCCGCTGCCACAGGGCCCCTCCTGAAGTGGATCACCTAAGGAGAAGCGATCTAAGCCTGCCCCTCCTGCCCCCATGCACCTTGCCTACCCACCCCAGCTAATACGCCAGATCCCCAGCATCACAAGCCTGGCAGGGTGCAAGTAGCCCAGACGGGCCACGCCACCCCACAGTGAATCCCGCCCTTAGGAGAGGGGAAGAGAAGGCACACACCAGTCTGACTGTGGCCCCAGCGGTGGGCTGGGGGCAGACATCAGGTTTGACTGTGGCCCCGCCCACCAACTCCAGTTATACACCACAGCACAGGGGAAGTGCCCTGCAGGTCCTCACCATGTCAGGGACTATCCAAAATGACCAAGCGGAAGAATTCCCCTCAGAAAAATCTCCAGGAAATAACAACAGCTAATGAGCTGATCAAAAAGGACTTAAATAACATAACAGAAAGTGAATTTAGAATAATAGTCATAAAATTAATCGCTGGGCTTGAAAACAGTATACAGGACAGCAGAGAATCTCTTGCTATAGAGATCAAGGGACTAAGGAACAGTCACGAGGAGCTGAAAAACGCTTTAAACGAAATGCATAACAAAATGGAAACCACCACAGCTCGGCTTGAAGAGGCAGAGGAGAGAATAGGTGAACTAGAAGATAAAGTTATGGAAAAAGAGGAAGCTGAGAAAAAGAGAGATAAAAAAATCCAGGAGTATGAGGGGAAAATTAGAGAATTAAGTGATACACTAAAAAGAAACAATATACGCATAATTGGTATCCCAGAGGAGGAAGAGAGAGGGAAAGGTGCTGAAGGGGTACTTGAAGAAATCATAGCTGAGAACTTCCCTGAACTGGGAAAGGAAAAAGGCATTGAAATCCAAGAGGCACAGAGAACTCCCTTCAGACGTAACTTGAATCGACCTTCTGCACGACATATCATAGTGAAACTGGCAAAATACAAGGATAAAGAGAAAATTCTGAAAGCAGCAAGGGGTAAACGTGCCCTCACATATAAAGGGAGACCTATAAGACTCGTGACTGATCTCTCTTTTGAAACTTGGCAGGCCAGAAAGAATTGGCACGAGATTTTCAGGGTGCTAGACAGAAAAAATATGCAGCCGAGAATCCTTTATCCAGCAAGTCTGTCATTTAGAATAGAAGGAGAGATAAAGGTCTTCCCAAACAAACAAAAACTGAAGGAATTTGTCACCACTAAACCAGCCCTACAAGAGATCCTAAGGGGGACCCTGTGAGACAAAGTCCCAGAGACATCACTACAAGCATAAAACATACAGACATCACAATGACTCTAAACCCGTATCTTTCTACAATAACACTGAATGTAAATGGATTAAATGCGCCAACCAAAGACATAGGGTATCAGAATGGATAAAAAAACAAGACCCATCTATTTGCTGTCTACAAGAGACTCATTTTAGACCTGAGGACACCTTTAGATTGAGAGTGAGGGGATGGAGAACTATTTATCATGCGACTGGAAGCCAAAAGAAAGCTGGAGTAGCCATACTTATATCAGACAAACTAGACTTTAAATTAAAGGCTGTAACAAGAGATGAAGAAGGACATTATATAATAGTTACAGGGTCTATCCATCAGGAAGAGCTAACAATTATAAATGTCTATGCGCCGAATACCGGAGCCCCCAAATATATAAAACAATTACTCATAAACATAAGCAACCTTATTGATAAGAATGTGGTAATTGCAGGGGACTTTAACACCCCACTTACAGAAATGGATAGATCATCTAGACACACGGTCAATAAAGAAACAAGAGCCCTGAATGAGACATTGGATCAGATGGACTTGACAGATATATTTAGAACTCTGCATCCCAAAGCAACAGAATATACTTTCTTCTCGAATGCACATGGAACATTCTCCAAGATAGATCATATACTGGGTCACAAAACAGCCCTTCATAAGTTTACAAGAATTGAAATTATACCATGCTTACTTTCAGACCACAATGCTATGAAGCTTGAAATCAACCACAGAAAAAAGTCTGGAAAACCTCCAAAAGCATGGAGGTTAAAGAACACCCTACTAACGAATGAGTGGGTCAACCAGACAATTAGAGAAGAAATTAAAAAAGATATGGAAACAAACGAAAATGAAAATACAACAATCCAAACGCTTTGGGACGCAGCAAAGGCAGTCCTGAGAGGAAAATACATTGCAATCCAGGCCTATCTCAAGAAACAAGAAAAATCCCAAATACAAAATCTAACAGCACACCTAAAGGAACTAGAAGCAGAACAGCAAAGGCAGCCTAAGCCCAGCAGAAGAAGAGAAATAATAAAGATCAGAGCAGAAATAAACAATATAGAAACTAAAAAAACTGTAGAGCAGATCAACGAAACCAAGAGTTGGTTTTTTGAAAAAATAAACAAAATTGACAAACCTCTAGCCAGGCTTCTCAAAAAGAAAAGGGAGATGACCCAAATAGATAAAATCATGAATGAAAATGGAATTATTACAACCAATCCCTCAGAGATACAAACAATTATCAGGGAATAGTATGAAAAATTATATGCCAACAAATTGGACAACCTGGAAGAAATGGACAAATTCCTGAACACCCACACTCTTCCAAAACTCAATCAGGAGGAAATAGAAAGCTTGAACAGACCCATAACCAGCGAAGAAATTGAATCGGTTATCAAAAATCTCCCAACAAATAAGAGTCCAGGACCAGATGGCTTCCCAGGGGAGTTCTACCAGACGTTTAAAGCAGAGATAATACCTATCCTTCTCAAGCTATTCCAAGAAATAGAAAGGGAAGGAAAACTTCCAGACTCATTCTATGAAGCCAGTATTACTTTGATTCCTAAACCAGACAGAGACCCAGTAAAAAAAGAGAACTACAGGCCAATATCCCTGATGAATATGGATGCAAAAATTCTCAATAAGGTACTAGCAAATCGAATTCAACGGCATATAAAACGAATTATTCACCATGATCAAGTGGGATTCATTCCTGGGATGCAGGGCTGGTTCAACATTCGCAAATCAATCAACGTGATACATCACATTAACAAAAAAAAAGAGAAGAACCATATGATCCTGTCAATCAATGCAGAAAAGGCCTTCGACAAAATCCAGCACCCTTTCTTAATAAAAACCCTTGAGAAAGTCGGGATAGAAGGAACATACTTAAAGATCATAAAAGCCATTTATGAAAAGCCCACAGCTAACATCATCCTCAATGGGGAAAAACTGAGAGCTTTTTCCCTGAGATCAGGAACATGACAAGGATGCCCACTCTCACCGCTGCTGTTTAACATAGTGCTGGAAGTTCTAGCATCAGCAATCAGACAACAAAAGGAAATCAAAGGCATCAAAATTGGCAAAGATGAAGTCAAGCTTTCGCTTTTTGCAGATGACATGATATTATACATGGAAAATCCGATAGACTCCACCAAAAGTCTGCTAGAACTGATACAGGAATTCAGCAAAGTTGCAGGATACAAAATCAATGTACAGAAATCAGTTGCATTCTTATACACTAACAACGAAGCAACAGAAAGACAAATAAAGAAACTGATCCCATTCACAATTGCACCAAGAAGCATAAAATACCTAGGAATAAATCTAACCAAAGATGTAAAGGATCTGTATGCTGAAAACTATAGAAAGCTTATGAAGGAAATTGAAGAAGATTTAAAGAAATGGAAAGACATTCCCTGCTCATGGATTGGAAAAATAAATATTGTCAAAATGTCAATACTACCCAAAGCTATCTACACATTCAATGCAATCCCAATCAAAATTGCACCAGCATTCTTCTCGAAACTAGAACAAGCCATCCTAAAATTCATATGGAACCACAAAAGGCCCCGAATAGCCAAAGGAATTTTGAAGAAGAAGACCAAAGCAGGAGGCATCACAATCCCAGACTTTAGCCTCTACTACAAAGCTGTCATCATCAAGACAGCATGGTATTGGCACCAAAACAGACACATAGACCAATGGAATAGAATAGAAACCCCAGAACTAGACCCACAAACGTATGGCCAACTCATCTTTGACAAAGCAGGAAAGAACATCCAATGGAAAAAAGACAGCCTCTTTAACAAATGGTGCTGGGAGAACTGGACAGCAACATGCAGAAGGTTGAAACTAGACCACTTTCTCACACCATTCACAAAAATAAACTCAAAATGGATAAAGGACCTAAATGTGAGACAGGAAACCATCAAAACCTTAGAGGAGAAAGCAGGAAAAGACCTCTCTGACCTCAGCCGTAGCAATCTCTTACTCGACACATCCCCAAAGGCAAGGGAATTAAAAGCAAAAGTGAATTACTGGGACCTTATGAAGATAAAAAGCTTCTGCACAGCAAAGGAAACAACGAACAAAACTAAAAGGCAACCAACGGAATGGGAAAAGATATTCGCAAATGACATATCGGACAAAGGGCTAGTATCCAAAATCTATAAAGAGCTCACCAAACTCCACACCCAAAAAACAAATAACCCAGTGAAGAAATGGGCAGAAAACATGAATAGACACTTCTCTAAAGAAGACATCCGGATGGCCAACAGGCACATGAAAAGATGTTCATCGTCGCTCCTTATCAGGGAAATACAAATCAAAACCACACTCAGGTATCACCTCACACCAGTCAGAGTGGCCAAAATGAACAAATCAGGAGACTATAGATGCTGGAGAGGATGTGGAGAAACGGGAACCCTCTTGCACTGTTGGTGGGAATGCAAATTGGTGCAGCCGCTCTGGAAAGCAGTGTGGAGGTTCCTCAGAAAATTAAAAATAGACCTACCCTATGACCCAGCAATAGCACTGCTAGGAATTTATCCAAGGGATACAGGAGCACTGATGCATAGGGCCACTTGTACCCCAATGTTCATAGCAGCACTCTCAACAATAGCCAAATTATGGAAAGAGCCTAAATGTCCATCAACTGATGAATGGATAAAGAAATTGTGGTTTATATACACAATGGAATATTACGTGGCAATGAGAAAAAATGAAATATGGCCTTTCGTAGCAACGTGGATGGAACTGGAGAGTGTGATGCTAAGTGAAATAAGCCATACAGAGAAAGACAGATACCATATGGTTTCACTCTTATGTGGATCCTGAGAAACTTCACAGGAACCCATGGGGGAGGGGAAGGAAAAAAAAAAAAGAGGTTAGAATGGGAGAGAGCCAAAGCATAAGAGACTGTTAAAAACTGAGAACAAACTGAGGGTTGATGGGGGGTGGGAGGGAGGAGAGGGTGGGTGATGGGTATTGAGGAGGGCACCTTTTGGGATGAGCACTGGGTGTTGTATGGAAACCAATTTGTCAATAAATTTCATTAAAAAAAAAATAAATAAAATAAAATAAAATAAAATAAAATAAAATAAAATAAAATAAAAAGAAAGATCTCTTACACATCTAACGCTGCCTTAGCATCTGCTTCTCAGAGAAGCCTAACAGGGGACACTAGCAAACAAGACACAAGCAGAGAACTGTAAAAGGTCCATATTTGGGGACTTGCTCTCTTACTGTTTCTGGAACCCAGCCACCTTGTGAAAAATCATGGGCTAGCATCCTGGATGACCAGAGACATGCCCAGTCATCCCTGTAGCACCAGCTGACATCTAGCCAATAGCCAGACATGTGGGTAAGGTCATCCTAGACCACCCAGGTGTTAGTTACCTGTAGATGCAATAGGGAACACAGGAGAAATCAGTCTAGCCACTTCAGACCAGAAGTATTGCCTAACTGACCTACAGTAGATGTTTGTAGTTTTAAGTTGCAAAGTTTTAGGGTAGTTTGTTAGGCAGCAAAAGTTAACTAATATAAAGGATGTGAACAGTGCCTGACAGATACTAAACATTTTATGTGTTGAGCAGTATTATAAGTCAGATGATACTACAGGAGCATAACTCTTTGAAGAAGGTTGATTCCTTTTCCCCTACCTCGGCATTCTACCAAATAATATCCATCATAAACTAGTCCTAAAATCCAATAATCAAAATTTATTCAGTGTTGTCACATCTTGTACTTTACATAATCACTATGTTCCTCTCTTGTCTTTCTGCATCTCCCTGTGAGAGCAAGAATTCTCTCTAGCAACATCTCTTAATCCTTGCCCTGGTCGCTTGGGATCGCCACTGTCTCTAGGTAGTTGTAGTGTGGCTCCAGCCAGTTGCAACCATTCTTATATATATTCTTGGATACTGAATAAGACGGCTCCAGCAGACAATACCAGAGAGAAGAAAATGTTTAGAAATAGCTCATTCTTGGAGGGCATGGAAGGGAGGATTGCGTTTAAGCTGCTTTTCTTTATGTTACTAGATAAAAGCTCTTTCCCCACATTTCTGATCCTTTCTTTCAAGTAGGTCAGCTTCAGATTCTTTCTTTCCCAGGAACATCTGAACTCCAAGAACGCCAATGAGTCTCAGGGAACAGTATATGTTATACATCACATATTATGGTGCTTACAAGAGGAACAAACTTCATAAATACAGCAAATGAAACTCAGAACTTTTGAGTGTGTTTCAAGGAAATAATATATTTCATAGTAAGTTGACAGTTTTCCAAGTTTCCAGCTTTTTCGAAAGAGGTAATTATGCTCCAGCCAAGATGTTTTTCCCTTCCCTCAATCCTTCCTTCTCTCTCCTTCCCTTCCTTCCTTTGTTTAAAAGAAATAATTTAAAGCCAAAAGACAATACTATCTGTCAAAGGTTTCTGAAAAGTCTATTCATCATGCCCCATAAAATAAAACTGTGATAATGAAACTTTTAGAACCCACATTTACAGTGTGAACCACATTTACCGAGGACCTATTATACACACAACAGTGAGATACATAAATGAAGAGACCACATGGAATGTTCCCAAAATGTTTTGCGAGTTGGAAAAGGGAGACACACACATAAGACCTCTTATTCTTTCATAAAACATTTTCTGCACCCACTATAAGCCAGGTTAGAAGGCACCAAAATGACTAGGAATTGGCCTCTGCCTTAATGGGGAAGCTTACAAGTGAGAAAGAGCCAGAGACCGAGACAGAATGAGCAAGCGTGAACATTTATGACCGGAGTTGAACTCTCCAGCAGGGTTCTCCATTCTTAGTCCAGGTTCACTGTTGCAACTACTGTGATTTCAGAAAACAGGTATGACTTAGCATTTATTTTCCAACTGTGTTTGGCAAAGAGATAGCCAGCCTTCATTCATAACTGGACAGTGTTGCAATGACATGCCTGTTGGATCATCTCAAGGCAGGTGACTGCAGTGTGGGACTACCTAGGGCTCTATCTGATGACCAGCTGGAAGCTGCGGCTGCAGGAGAAAGCTCAGCCACTGAGACGAGTGAGTCACAGGCTGCATATGACGCCACTGCTCTGGAATCTTCTGGCTCCCCATGTGCTTGCAACTTGAAATTCAAGGTGTTTACTTTAGTCTATAAAACAAACCCCTTATGGCTAAGGCACAAGTTACCTTCACATTAATCTCCCTTCTTATAAACCCTAGCTGAATCAGTTGGTATACCAGTTAGGTGCTCTAGATTTATGCTTCAGAAAGCTGGATGCAAAAAAATGTTAAAGCCCTACAGAAAACCCAAGCTTTTGGAATTTGAAGAAAGCATAAAATAAAACTGTGGACTTTGAGATTCCATTTATAATCCTGAGACATCTTATAGGATCATTTAAAGATGGGGATATTATCTGATTAGAACATTTAAAGAGCTGGTATATTTTACTACCCCGACTTTAAGCAAAGTATCATTTTTACTGGGGAAAAAATGAGGTAATACAGAATCTCACATGATATTCTTTAGGTTTCTAAATGAAGATATCACCTAAATCATCAAGAATGATTTAAGAAAAAAGTCCTTCCAGAAATTGCCAAACAGCAGGGTTTCCCAGAGGATGTTTTGTGTAACATCATCCTCTCCAGGGGTGAGGTGGGGGTGGGGGCCAAGGAAGCCTGGGAAAATAGAGTTTATTTGCAAACTCTTGCCCTTGTCTTGCAAATTCACAATGCACATTAGTATATCAAAAGCCAGAATCTTTTAAATAGTCATCCTGGAATAATTCAACTTCTTTAACATTTCTGATGCTTATTTGACCAAGGAACTTTTCTTTTATTCAGATAGTACCTACTAACACAGATAGAACTAACATTCTCTGGACCTCAATCTGGGAAATACAGTACGTAGAGCAAGAGTTAGTAAACTTTTTCTGGAAAAGGCCACACAGTAAATATTTTAAGCTTTGAGGACTACAGTCTCTGTTGTAACTATTCATTTCTGCTGTTGTAGTGTAAAAGCAGCCATAGACAATATATAAACAAATGGATGAGGCTGTGTTCCAATAAAACTTTATTTAGAAAAAGAGATGGCAGGCTGGATTTGATCCACAGTTTGCTGACCTCTGATCTAGAGAGAACAAAAATCTTAGGAAAAGGCAATCATTGTTACATAAACTAAAGGCTTCCTTGTGATTCGATAAAAATTTAACTTGTAATACTAACGGTGTAATACTAACGGCAATAGCAACAATAATGACAGGTACGTTTATTGAATATGCTGCTACTTGGGGCAGTAAAACATACATTTTCTAATTTCATCCTTAAAACAAGCCTCCTGAGATACACACATTCTGAGATGTATGTAATTACCTCATTTTACAAACAAGAAAACTGAGGCTTAGCGAGGTGGCTTACTCAAAGACATATGACTAGTAAGCTGTCAAAGCAAAAATTCAAACCCTAATTCTTACTCTTCACTAAAACATCTCTTTTTATTTATATATTCATATATTCTTACATTTATGTATTTACATGAATATACATATATGTATGCTGCCCTGTTTTACAGGCTTCCTTTGGGTTTACGTAGATTATTACAGTAATGGTCCTAAATGAACTGCATGTCCTTGTATCCCCAGGAAAGGCAGTGTAATGAGGGGGCGGGGAGGAGCAGATAACACGAAATAACTTTTCTCCTTCAAAATACATAACACATGGGGCGCCTGGGTGGCGCAGTCGGTTAAGCGTCCGACTTCAGCCAGGTCACGATCTCGCGGTCCGTGGGTTCGAGCCCCGCGTCAGGCTCTGGGCTGATGGCTCGGAGCCTGGAGCCTGTTTCTGATTCTGTGTCTCCCTCTCTCTCTGCCCCTCCCCCGTTCATGCTCTGTCTCTCTCTGTCCCAAAAATAAATAAACGTTGAAAAAAAAAAAAATTAAAAAAAAAAAAACAAAATACATAACACATTTTTTTTTTAACACTATTTGGGATTTCTGGGAGGGTGGGGATTCTATTACAAATTCCATCTAAGGCAGAAGTCAGCAGTCTTTTATCCATAAAGGGTAGTAAAATTATAAATCAGTGATTTTTCACCCTTCTCCAGTCCTAGTCAATGGATTCTGATACATGATGATAATAATAGCTAACATTTCCTGGGCATTTATTGTGGGCTAGATACTATTCTAAGTGCATGCTATGTATTAACCCCTTGAATCTTCTAACGGCCTTATGAGCTAAATACCATTATTATTCCCACTTTCCAGAAGGACATGGCAGAACAGAAAGGTAAGGTTAGTTGCCCAAGTCAAGTGGCCACTAAGTGGGAGCCAAGATTGGAACCCAAGCACCTGGCCCAGGGCCTATACTCTTATCCACCATTATGCACATGCACACAATCCCACAGCTCCTCCGACTTCAGCCTCCCTCTGCTCTGACCCCTTTTTGCAACTAATGTAGGCCTGGACTTTGAGCACCTTTGCTCTTTCCTTATGAGGCCAGTCCTCGTCCCAAACACCAAAGAAATTTGAAAGTGAAAAGTGGAGAAGTACAGCAAGACAGCCTAGGAGGGTAGGTGAGCACTACAATGGTTTCTGGAAACAAAACCATTATCCAAGACTAAACCCAATTCTAGATCACTAGTTAATTCAATCCATAAGCATAGTTCTTTACTCACAAAGATCACACCAAGAGTCCTTGAAGTAATTTAAAACTTGGTAAATAACACAAGTTACAACTGGCAATGAGGAAATCCTGCTAATTGCTGTGGATCTCCTTAGCTGCCCTTTGTATGATGTTACCTTTTCCCTCCATCTTTACTCTTAAGTATGGGGTAAGAGAGGTGAGGATCTTCAGCCGCTTATATCACATAAGAAACACAAATGTGAACACAAGTGCAGCTTTCCATTCAGCTCTTTAATTGAAGAGGAACTTGAAAGCCACTGTGCCAACACCGGAAGCACAGTGCTGTGGAATGACCTGCCTAGACAGGAGGGAAAGCCCAGCGGTCCCCCCTTTGAAGTCCAGCTGCCTGAGATTCACTGGCAGGCAACCTTCAAAGAGAGCCGATGCTTCCTTCCCTCGGCCTGGCCGCCAAGCTTCCCGGGCAGCTGGGCACATTTAGCCACTCTCTGCCCAGCTGTCTGTGAACTCTGGCAGCCAGTTCAAGTGAGGGATAGAGAGGTGGCAGAGAAGGGAGGGTGAGGAAGAGGGAGTGGCGGGGGGAGGAGGGTGGCGGGCCCAGTGGCGCCAGGGCAAAGAGGATGCTGGGTTTCCTTGGAACCGACCTTATCAGTGTCAGTCAAAAGACCAAGCTTCCAGGAGAGCACAGTCCAACTCCACCACAAAGCAACCAGAGAGATATCAAGCTCCTTCAAAAGTTGAGTGACTCTCAAATGTACTCTTCTAAAGACGGTCCACTTGCTGCAGAAAACAGTCCAATCTCTCCATAAGGATGTAGGGGACAAAGCTAGGATGCAGCATCAAAAATGCACAGTCCTTTACTAATTTTGATTTTCCAGCAGCATGAGTTTATGCTTCTTGGGGACTTTTGGGGTTGTTTGCTGAGTTTGTTGTGGCAACCCTTCTGTTCCCCTGGCAGCCAATAGCCAAAGCACTTCTCTGTTTCTGCGCCTGTGCAGCAGATGCTTAGAGAAGACTGGCTCATTTAACATAAACAATACCAATGTGTTGTTATATTTATCCTCTGGAAGGATACGCTTGGAATAGAGAATAGTGAGTGTTATCAGCTGCAGGTGCAAAAAGGACGTAGAACAGTTCCATTAGTGACAACAGACTTTCAAAAGAAGTCCGACTAAGAACAAGATCTTAAATTTGGTAAAGTGGGAGGCTATGAAAAGTGACTGAAGTAGAGAAGAATGGAAAGGAAGAACTGAGATGGAGTTCTCTGGCAGCTATGGTGACAGTAAGGGAGATTGGAAGACAGGAGAAAAATCATCATAAGATCATGAAACCTCTTCTCTAGTTTTGCACAGTCTGGTTAGGAAAAGAATGAATGGATGAGCTTGCACCATGCACCCTGTTACAGGTACGAGGAAGAGACCTAGATATTCAGACAGACTATCACATTAAGTCACTAGCTACAAACACATCCTCCTCCCTGCTCTTTAGATCTCTTTAAAACTATACAACACAGGAGCCAGCATCAAGTACAGTGATATCAAAAACATACCATCCAAAACTTATTGTCCAGCTTTAAAAGTATAACACTGAACCTACAGAAGATGTGCCAATTAAGACTTGCTGAAATTAATCCAACTGTTTATTCATTCATTCTACAAACACCTATGGAGTCCTTGCTGTGTGCAAGGCACTACACTAGGTGTTGCAGATGAGTCACAGATTAGTAAAATGGCTCCTTACTCTCAAGGAGATTTGTCTAGAAAGGGAAGCAAACCTAAAACAAATATTTGCAATTCACTGTGTAATAAATAACGGCAGTATCCACAAATTGTATAGCGAACCCACAGAATACTAGTCAACTCTGCCATGGTAGCAAAAAAGGCTGGGAGTGGAGTGAGAAATTGGGCAAAACGTGGTGACAATGCTTGACTGTGGTCTTTGAAGGAAAAGTAGAAGATCACTAGGAGTACAAGTGAAAGTTATTCCACTAGAGGACTCAGAATATAAAAGACTCAGAACTGTGAAATAGCACACAACTTTTGGAACTAGAGGTGGGAATCAAGAACAAAACCATAGCACGTAAGACTGGAGAGCTGGAGTCAAATTATTAGTGCCCTCAGATATCCTTCTACAGAGTTTGAATTTGTACCTTATGGGCAATGTTGAGAAGGGTTTTAAGGAGAGAGGGGTAATACTGTATCTGTATTTTAAAAGATCACTCTGGGGGTGCCTGCGTGGCTCATTTGGTTACCCGTCCGACTTCGGCTCAGGGCATGATCTCATGGTTCATGAGTTCGGGTCTTGCATCAGGCTCTCTACTATCAGTGCAGAGCCTGTTTGGGATTCTCTCTCTCCCTCTCTCTCTGTCCCTCCCCTGATCACTCTCTCTCAAAAATAAATAAACATTAAAAAAAAATTTTTTAAAGCAGGGCGGGGGGGGGGGAGAAAAATGATCACTCTGCAGCAGTGGGAAAGATAAACTGAAAAAGGAAAGACGGGGGGCAGGGAGATAAGTTAGGTGGTCCAGGTGAGGGCTTGAAGCTGGGGAATAGAGGAGTACAACTGAGAACAATTTCAGTTGTAGTTGGTGACTTCGGTGTAGGCAGTTTCAGTGAATCTGTGAGAGCAAATATAGCCTACTCTGGATAGATACCTGACAAAAGAGAAGGAAGAGCAGGAAAGGGCTTTTGTTAAACCAAATAAATAAAAAGCAGGAGCTTGAGCATACATTCTAGGAGCAGACAGGGATGAAAAGGATAAAAATACAGGAAAGGGAGAAACTGATGGAATGAGGTCTCAGAGGAGGCAGAAAGACCCGAGATCAAGTGCGCAGGTGGAAAGATTAGTGAGGAGCTGGAAGACAGACCCCTCCCATGGAGCTGCAAGGAAGGAGGCTGGGAGACAAGTAGGTATCAACCCAGAGACATTTGCACACATCAGGGGGAAAAGTCTGACAGAGGTCCAGCCCACTGTCCTTACTTTTCCAGATAGAGAAAGGGAGATAACTGAGTAGGGGGTGGGAATTACAAGGTGGACCAGAGAAGAGCTGGGTAAGTTTGAAAATACCCATCGGGGTGAAATAACAGAGAAATCTAGATAATAAAAAGGAAGGGATTACTAAAGGCAAGGATGGCTCAGAAGAAAAGGTATATCAAGAATCTGGAATGATACCAATCTGCAAAACTGTGGGATTTATTATATTAGACTTAGAGCCAGAGCAAAGCAGCAAAGAAACCACACTACTGGGGCTGCGGCAGAGGAAACAGAAAATAAAGCACAGTTTAAATCTTGGTAAAATGTATACTACAGAAGTCCAGTGTCTTCTGCTTTTTCTCCAAGTATTGTGCCCCACAGTTAACTGGTTTAAAAATGCATTTTTTTAATGTTTTTATCTATTTTTGAGACAGAGAGAGACAGAGCATGAGCAGGGGAGGGGCAGAGAGAGAGGAAGACAGAATCTGAAGCAGGCTCCAGGCTCTGAGCTGTCAGCACAGAGCCCGATGCAGAGCTCGAACTCATGCATCGTGAGATCATGACCTGAGCTGAAGTCGGACATTAACTGACTGAGCCACCCAAGTGCCCCTAAAAGTGCATTTTTGCCCCAAAGTCAAAGTTAAGGTCCATGTAATGTGACTTTTAACTTAGCTCAATTACAACAATAGAATGTTTTCTCTTCTATAAATGTAGACTTTGTTAGAAAAAAATGCCTTCACAATGAATAAAAATGATAGTATCAATATTTTTCTTACACTAAACATAGCATTATTTCAAAAAGCGAGAGTTCCAATTTCACTCACTTAAGAAATCAACCTGAAGCAAATATTCATTGGTTATTTTCTAGATCTGAGGCATTATGCCATGCCTGTAGGAAAAGATGCAAAAACACAATCCCCACCTTAATGAAGATTACACTCTAATTCACACTTCAAATGTTTTAATAACTTTTTTCCTTGTTATAAAACCTCTTAAATTTCCTTGTTCGTTATATTTGTTGATGATAGGGCTCTTTCAACTAAATCCACAAAAAAGGAAAACTAACCAAGCAGTTAACTGAAGTATCTTCATTAATTTTTTAATCTGAAAAAGAAGACAGAAGATAGAAGAAACAAATAGGAATTTACAACACTCTATAGGCCTTCAAGAAATCAGGGATTTCTGGCTGCTATTAATAACTAAAAGATCTTACACACCTTATTTCTGCATTGTAACAATAGGCTGATGGGGGAGAAAGAGACTGCCTTAAGGTAACCTGACAAAAGAAACTGTTTTAATTTGAAGTAAAAAAAAAAAAAAAAGGTAACTCATTTATTAACAGAGTATCATTAAGTATAAGCACAGGGGTGCACTGAACTATGCAGGGAATTTACATTCAAGCAGTGAGAAAAGGCACATAAATCATCACAGCATGGTGCCAGTATAGTATAATTCCTGGCACATAGTAGGCACTTAAACATTTGTTGAATGAATGAATAAACATAAGTAAAATGAGAGCATAAAACAGTAATTTATATTAATGTGGGGGTGGCAGGTAACAGAACCCGGAAGAGGGACCTTGAGGATTGGTTTACAGAAGTAAAAGAGCCTTGGGCGCCTGGGTGGCTCAGTCCGTTGAGCGTCCAACTTGGCTCAGGTCATGATCTCACAGTTTGTGGGTTCGAGCCCCCGTGTTGGGCTCTGTGCTGACAGCTCAAAGGATGGAGCCTGCTTCGGATTCTATGTCTCCCTATCTCTCTCTGCCTCTCTGCCTGCCCCTCCCCCACTAATCTTCTGTTTGTCTGTCTCTCTCTCTCTCTCAAAAACAAATAAACATTTAAAAATTTTATTAAAAAAATAAAAGAAGTAAAAGAGCCTTTCAGCTCATAGGGAGCAGGGTGTTTGAAGGCAAGATGGTAGAAAATAGCAAGATATACTCAGGGCACACGTGGAAATGGTAGCTGATGATGCAAGAGCCACCAAGGCAGGTAGTGTCCTCCTTTGTGCAGACAAGTGCGTTTTGGGAATGAATACAAATCGGTCTTTATTAAGGATACCAAGTTGAGTTTAAAAAAGCAAAAGCAAAAACAACTCTTCTGGGTGTTTAGCATTTACCTTTATCCTAGAAAACATTTACTTATCTGTAAAACTGTGCTATCTCTACAGGCTCAGAATATTCTATTAAACTCTCTTTTTCACCTAAGTTTTAATCGAAAAATACTGAAGTTCTGCTATTTATCAATGTGTTAAGTTCTGAAAGCCTATCTATAAGTGCATTTGCTCCAAAAACCCTTCACACCATCCATAAGTGGCAGGCACAGGTATGGTGATAAACTTTGGCCCACTGCTTGGGCTGGATACTACTTTAATATAAAGCAAAAAAAACATCTACCACTGACAGAGGGTAGGAAACTCTCTTACCTTCTGGCCCCTGCCCCATCTAGGTAAAGGTAAGATGTCAATGAAAGATGTCAAAGAAAGATGAAAAAAGGACTATGTGGTCTCGCCCAAGACCCTCTACAGAAACAAAGCAGAGTTTGCTTGCCATGAAGGCAAGAAGCAGGAAACCTGCCTGGGCTCTAGACCCACACTGTCTAACATGGTACCCATTTGCCTCACGTAGTTATTGAGATCATGAAACATGGCTTCTGTGATTAAGGAACTTCCTTTAAGTTTTATTTTAACATATTTAAATTTAAATAGCCACATATATTGGACAGTAGAGGTCCAAATGCTCTAATTAAGAAGCAAAGATTGGGGGTGCCTGGGTGGCTCAGTCGGGTTGAGCATCCAACTTCAGCTCAGGTCGTGATCTCACGGTTCATGAGTTCGAGTCCTACCTCGGGCTCTGGGCTGCCAGCTCAGAGCCTGGAGCCTGCTTCGGATTCTGTGTCTCCTTCTCTGTCTGCACACCCCCCCCCCCCCCCCCGCCACTTGTGCTCTGTCTCTCTCTGTCTCTCAAAAATAAATAAAGTGTAAAAAAAAAAAAAGCAAAGGTTGTTACATGGGATAAAAAAGCAAGACTCAGCTATGTACATCTGTAAGAAATCCACTTTAGCTTAATTTAAAAGAAAAAGAATAGAAAAAGATACACTGGGCAAATGCAAATCAAAAGAAACCTGGGGTAGCTATATATATCACTATAAGATAAAATAAATGTTCTAAAGAATAAGAAATGCCACCAGAAATAGAGATAGGTTACATAATGATTAAGGTGTCAATTCAGCAAGAAAACATAATTCTAAATGTGCATGTACCCAATAAAAGACCCTTAAAATACATAAAGAAAGAAAAACAAGAATTAAAAGGAGAAACAGCCATATCCATAATTACAGTTGCAGATTTCAACATTTCTCCCTCAGCAATTGATAAAATAGGTAGACATAAAATCAGTAAAGTGACATAATCAATACTGTCAAAACTTGACTTAATTAGATTTATAGGACACTCCTTCCTAGAACAGCAGAACACACATTCTTTTCAAACTGTACATGGAACAGTTATAGAGACAGATTATATTCTGGACCAAAAAAACATACCACTATAAACTTTAAAAAAAAAATTTTTTTTTTAACGTTTCTTTATTTTTGAGACAGAGAGAGACAGAGCATGAACGGGAGAGGGGCAGAGAAAGAGGGAGACAGAATCGGAAGCAGGCTCCAGGCTCTGAGCCATCAGCGCAGAGCCCGACGCGGGGCTCGAACTCACGGACCGCGAGATCACGGCCGAAGTCGGACGCTCAACTAACTGAGCCACCCAGGCGCCCCTAAGTTCTAAAGTATTGAAATCATACATAAAAACAAAACTTTTGGGGACACAAATTTTCATAGACTCAATGTTTGTATCCCCTCAAACTTCATATGTTGAAATCTTAACCCAAATGTGATGGTATTTTGAGGTGGGCTTTTGGGAAGTAATTAGGTTCAGGTGAGGTCATGAGGGGTAGGCCCCCACAATAGGATTAGTGTCCTTATAAGAAGAGGAAAAGAGATCTGCTCAATAGCCATAGCTCCCACCCCTCCTCCCTTCCCTTACACAAGAGGACATGGCAGTGAGAGGGCTGTCATCGGCAAACTAGGATAAGGCTTTCAGTAAGAACCGAATATGCCGGCACCTTGATCCTAGACTTTCTAGTATAAAGAACAGTGAGAAATAAATGTCATTTAAGTCACCAAGTCTAGGGGCACCTGGGTGGCACAGTCGGTTAAGTGTCCGACTTCAGCCAGGTCACGATCTCGCGGTCCGGGAGTTTGAGCCCCGCGTCAGGCTCTGGGCTGATGGCTCAGAGCCTGGAGCCTGTTTCCGATTCTGTGTCTCCCTCTCTCTCTGCCTCTCCCCCGTTCATGCTCTGTCTCTCTCTGTCCCAAAAATAAATAAACGTTGGAAAAAAAAAAAAGTCACCAAGTCTATGGTATTTTGTTATGGCAGCCTGAGCTGACTAAGAAACAAAGTGCTTAGGGGCGCCTGGGTGGCGCAGTCGGTTAAGCGTCCGACTTCAGCCAGGTCACGATCTCGCGGTCCGTGAGTTCGAGCCCCGCGTCGGGCTCTGGGCTGATGGCTCAGAGCCTGGAGCCTGTTTCCGATTCTGTGTCTCCCTCTCTCTCTGCCCCTCCCCCGTTCATGCTTTGTCTCCTTCTGTCCCAAAAATAAATAAACGTTGGAAAAAAAATTAAAAAAAAAAAGAAACAAAGTGCTTAGAGGGGAAATTTAGAGTGTAAGTATATATTAAAAAAGAAAAGAGGTCTCATGTAAAGTCCTAAGCTTTCACTTTAAAAAATTAGAAAGAACAGGGACACCTGGGTGGCTCAGTCAGCTGGGCAGCCCACTTAGCTCAGGTCACGATCTCGCGGTCTGTGGGTTCAAGCTCTGTGTCAGGCTCTGTGCTGGCAGCTCAGAGCCTGGAGCCTGCATCTGATTCTGTGTCTCCCTCTCTCTCTGCCCCTCCCCCTGCTTGCTCTCTGTCTCTCTGCCTCTCTCTCTCAAATAATAAACATTAAAAAAAAATTTTTTTAATTAGAAAGAACAAATAAAAAGAAAATACTAAAGAGCAGAAATCAATAAAACAGAAAGCAAAAATAGAGAAAAAATCAATAATTAGAAATCAAAATAAAAACCATTTATAAGATGGCACAAAAACAGACACTCAGATCAATGGAACAGAATAGAGAACCCAGAAATGGACCCACAAACGTATGGCCAACTAATCTTTGACAAAGCAGGAAAGAATATCCAATGGAATAAAGACAGTCTCTTCAGCAAGTGGTGCTGGGAAAACTGGACAGCGACATGCAGAAGAATGAACCTGGACCACTTTCTTACACCATACACAAAAATAAACTCAAAATGGATGAAAGACCTCAATATAAGACAGGAAGCCATCAAAATCCTTGAAGAGAAAGCAGGCAAAAACCTCCTTGACCTTGGCCACAGTAACTTCTTACTCAACACATCTCTGGAGGCAAGGGAAACAAAAGCAAAAATGAACTACTGGGACCTCATCAAAATAAAAAGCTTCTGCACAGCAAAGGAAACAATCAGCAAAACTAAAGGCAACCGACGGAATCAGAGAAGATATTGCAAACAACATATCAGATAAAGGGTTAGCATCCAAAATCTATAAAGAACTTACCAAACTCAACACCCAAAAAACAAATAATCCAGTGAAGAAATGGCAGAAGACATGAATAGACACTTCTCCAAAGAACATATCCAGATGGCCAACAGACACATGAAAAAATGCTCAACATCACTCATCATCAGGGAAATACAAATCAAAACCACAATGAGATACCACTTCACACCTGTCAGGATGGCTAACATTAACAACTCAGGCAACAACAGATGTTGGTGAGGATGCGGAGAAAGAGGATCTCTTTTGCATTGCTGGTGGGAATGCAAACTGGTGCAGCCACTCTGGAAAAGAGTATGGAAGTTCCTCAAAAAACTAAAAATAGAACTACCCTACGACCCAGCAATTGCACTACAAGGTATTTATCCAAGAGATGCAGGTATGCTGTTTCGAAGGGGCACATGCACCCCAATGTTTGTAGAATCACTATTAACAATAGCCAAAGTATGGAAAGAGCCCAAATGTCCATTGATGGATGAATGAATAAAGAAGATGTGGTATAAATATACAATGGAGTATTACTTGGCAATCAAAAAGAATGAACTCTTGCTATTTGCAACTACGTGGATGGAACTGGAGGGTATTATGCTAAGTGAAATTAGTCAGTCAGAGAAAGACAAATTTCATATGACTTCATCAGATGAGGACTTTAAGACACAGAACAGATGAACATAAGGGAAGGGAAGCAGAAATAATATAAAAACAGGGAGGGGGGCAAAACATAAGACACTTAAATATGGAGAACAAACAGGGTTACTGGAGGGGTTGTGGGAGGTGGGATGGGCTAAATGGGTAAGAGGCACTAAGGAATCTACTCCTGAAATCATTGTTGTACTACATGCCAACTAATTTGGATGTAAATTTAAAAAATAAAATCAATTTAAAAAATTAAAAAAAGAAATATATATTCAGAGATCTGTGAACAACTCTCCAAAAATAAAATTACAAAAAAAACCCCACCCCATTTATAAGAGTATCAAAAAACATGAAATTCAAATAGAAATCTACATCCAACTATGACTTCTATGGTTAACAAAACAGAGATTAATCAAAACACAAATGTCAAGGTTACCGAGTAATTGTATTAGGTCACAAACAGCTAAGAAGTATTAATAATTTGTTTTCTAACTACAGAAGCATTTAGTTTAAAATCTAAATAATCTATCTATATATATTTACCTTAAAATATATGTTACTGAGGATTTAGAACATAATTTTTTCCCCTCAAGAAATTAAAATAATAATCTACTTCTAAGTCATTTTCTAAGAACTGGCTGAAGGGAAAATGATGAAATGAAATGTGTACAGATCATTAAGACTCCTCTTATTGACATTAAAATATGATTAGTATCAAAGAGAATCTTCTAGTATAGAGATCAGGAATCAATTAGCCCAAATGCAGAGTGTCTAGTCCTCTTCTTCAGTCTCTTAAGTAAATGGTCTTCTAGCAAAAATGGAAAGACAAAAAAATGAAACTAAAACATCATATGTTTAGGGGCGCCTGGGTGGCTCAGTCGGTTAAGCAGCCGATTTCGGTTCAAGTCATGATCTCACGGTCCGTGAGTTCAAGCCCTGCGTCGGGCTCTGTGCTGACAGCTCAGAGCCTGGAGCCTGCTTCTGTTTCTGTGTCTCCCTCTCTCTCTGTGTCCCTCCCCCATTCATGCTCTGCCTCTGTCTGCCTTTCAAAAGTGAATAAATGTTAAAAAAAATTAAAAAAAAAATCAAATGTTTAATTTTGCCTTAAAACAAAAAAATATGACTGGCAAATGGTTGGGACAGAACAAGTTGCTAGCCTGTCACTCTTGTCAAAACCCTGGATTTGGAGCTATTTGTGGATTTCTGTTTTACTCATTAACTCATTCACCAGTTCATCCAATCTCTAAACATTTACAGAGTACCTAAGCACTTGTGAAGCTGGGGCTACAGGCATGCCACTGTTTAGGGAACTCGTAGTGGAGTGTGGGAGCAGAGCTCTAAGGGGTCTCATACAGGCAGACAGAGAGGAGCAAGTAACAAATTGTGTCTAGGGGCAGGAATGCTTTGACAGAAGTAATGACGTTTACGGACAGTTCTGAACAATAACTAGGAGGTCACCAGCCAGAGAAAAAGGCAAGGTAGATAGCAGGTAGATGGAACATTATTTTCTAAGGCAGAGAGTGGGAGATGGCATGGTATGTTTAGAGATGACAAGCAATTGTAGCCTAATATTCATGCTGTCCTTTCTTACCATCACAGAGGATTAGAGAGTTGGTTCTATTTGAATTTCCACTGCCAAGGTATCATCTGTGAATACATAGATCTTATTTAACTAGCATGTTCAATATTTTATGGGGAAATAAGGACATATGTATCTAAGTATTTTCCATTTTCACTGTAAAACACAGATAGTATGGGAGTATTAATCTATAACTACATTAATAGAGACTCTTACCTATGTTTAATTAAAAACAATGCATCACCTAAACAATAAAACGTTAACAAATTTAGGCTTCCTGTCATTTCTTTACATGGTTTTAGTCCTAATTCTTCTTTGAAAAGTTATCACTTGGGTATAAACATATTAATTATATGAGAAGTCAGTGTGTGACACAGTTAAGGTGTGTGTGCCACAGTATATGTGAGAGGGAGTGTCAGAGTGAAAATGGGCAGTAATTTATAAAGAAAATAAAACAAAGTATTGTCCTTTAAATTTGGGTTTGAAGACACCTTGGTTTCAATGGAAAACAAACCAGACAGTTGCTGTTCCTCCATATCCACACTCAATTGGCTCCTCAACTCATATGATCAATTACGGAGTTTCTATTGTCCTAAGCCCCCTGGGGAGTAAGATAACTATGACAGGGTCCTGGAGCCCCCAAGGCCTCCCAATCTTGCAAGGAGACAAAAATGTATACAACTACGGATAACAAAGAATGAAACCACTTTTATGGTTTCAAGATATAATAATCACTATAAAATACCTTTAAATGTTTTTTATTTTTAAAGCTTATTTATTTTGAGAGAGAGAGAGAGAGAGAGAGAGAGAGAGAGAGAGAGAGAGAGAGAACGAACACAAGCAGGGGAGTGGCAGACAGAGGGAGAGAATCCCAAGCAGGTTCAGCGCAGAGCCTGACGTGGAGCTCCATCTCAGGAACCGTGAGATCATGACCTGAGCTGGAATCAAGAGTCAGACACTTAACCAACTGAGCCACCCAGGCATCCCTAAAATACCATTTATTATAGCACTCGCTATGTGCCATTCGCAGGGTAAGCTCTTCACTTATATTATTTTATTTAATCTTCATAAAACCCCCCATTTTACAGATGAGGAAACAGGTTATATATTTAATTAGAGCCAGGATTTAAATCTACAAAGTCTGACTCTAGAGCTTGACCTCTTATCAATTCCTGATATAAAGTATTTTGGGAAAGTAAAGAAAGGCACAACTATTCCTCTCTGGCATACTGGTTAAGGTTTCACAGACAGATACATTTGAACTGGGCCTTGATGGGAGAGTGGTTTTCCCTGGCCACAGGAAGTGGGGAGGAGATACTAAGGCTAAGGAAAGGGCCTAGTCAAGGGTATGGAGCAGGTTTAAAAGTACATGGCATGTTCCGGAAACACTGTCCAGTTAGAATACAGAAACGTAGATGGTAAGGCAGAGAAGACATATTGGGTTCAGATTATCAAGGGCCTTAAGGACGGGGTACAATTTGCACATCTTACCAGATGGCCCTAGGTTACGGGATTTAGACTCCAGTAAATATCTTGTCCCCAGGACCACCAGGCTGATTCTCAGCCTTTCTCACTATTATGCCAACTATAGTGCCAGAATTGCCAAATCAGTTCAAGAAATGAAGTAGGAGAAGGATCTACCCAGAGATAAAAAGACTTTCTCTTTCCCCTTTCAAAGCTAAAGATAAATAGCCAGTTAACTTCTTTAACACTTTGCCCCTATAAAAACAAAGCACATTCTGCTGATTGATGTTCTGAAAGCCCTCAAGGAACTTGTTGAAGGAAGGGAACTTCTGTTTCAGGATAGTATAAAAAAAGAGTGGGTGGTTGACTAGTGGAGGGAGTTAAAAAGGACAGTGTCTTTTGCTCCTCAAAATAAGGAGCAAAGCATAAGAGAATTATGTGAGAGAACAAATTACGTGTGTGGTTTTGTCCCTACATGTCTGCTCTCCTCTCCTTAACTACTGCCCAAGAGCTCATGAATGCACTTCAGTAGCTTCAGTTACCCACCATGCAAATAATGCCCAAATTTCAATCTCACTCTGTTCTGTAACTTTCTCTCAAGCAAAGTCTTTTATGTGTAATGATACTGGATATTTCCATTTAGATGTATTATTATCTCCTCAAATCAATATTCCTAAAACTGAACTCATACACTTTTACTGCAAACCTGCTCCCAGTCTTGACTTTTTTATTTTAATCAACCTTCTATACTTTTTTCAGTCACTAAACCTCATCTTTGATCCTTACCAAGTATCCCTTGATATAATACATTTCTCACACCCAATGCCATATCTCACATCCAATGCCTCCTTTTAATTTTTTTTTAAGTTTTTTTATTCTGAGATAGAGCGAGCATGAGCGGGGGAGGGTCAGACAGAGGGAGAGAGAGAACCTGAAGCAGGTTCTGTGCACGGTCACCATGGAGCCCGATATGGGGCTTGACCTCACAAACCACAAGGTCATGACGTGAGCCATAATTAACAGTGCCCTTTAACTGATTGAGCTACTCAGGTGCTCCTTTTTAGTAAACACTACAATGGCTGACACCTCCTAAGGTTCCCAATAAATAGTGACAATGATATAATATTGATAATACTGATATATTATATATATTACTAATATATATTATAATTTAATATATATTATATATATTAAATTGTATCTTATTGTTGCATATTAATTTACATTATATATTATATATTATGACATATTATATATTATGTCATAATATATAATATATTAATATATAATAATATAACATAATATATATAATACTGATAATATAATATCAGACTAAGTGTTCCATAAAATAGTGACAATGATATAATATTGATAATATTGATATATATGTCATTAATATATATTATACTTTAATATATATTATATAATTATAATTATATATTATATATAATCTTATACATTAATTTATAATATTATATATTATAATAAATTATATAATATATATAAATTAATATATATAATATAATACTGATAACATAATATCAGACTAAATGTATACTAACTTTACAGTTCACAAGGCACTTTTTTTTTTTTTTAATTTTTTTTTAACTTTTATTTATTTTTGAGAGAGAGAGAGACAGAGCATGAACGGGGGAGGGGCAGAGAGAGAGGGAGACACAGAATCGGAAGCAGGCTCCAGGCTCTGAGCCGTCAGTCCAGAGCCCGACGCGGGGCTCGAACTCACGGACCGCGAGATCGTGACCTGGCTGAAGTCAGACGCTTAACCGACTGCGCCACCCAGGCGCCCCACACAAGGCATTTTTATGTGTACTATCACATTTCTTGATCATAACAACCCAGTGAGACAATTAAGAAATCTATTTTTATTGTATCCGCTATCCAGATGTGAAAAACACACAGGATCAGAAAGGTTAATGAACCTGCTCAAGATCACAAGTCCCACCTCCCATCATGCTCTCATGCTTCATTCCAATTATTGTAACTCAAGTTAAGAAAGGATCTTTTTCTCATCCCCAAATTAATTGTTTTAATAAAACATCTTGTTCGTCACCTTACTTCCCTATGCGCAGACCTTTAGAAATTGACATTGAAAAATAAGAAAGAAGTAGGTAAATAGGTAAGAAAGTAAATACGTGAATGAATGAGTGTATGAAGGAATGAATGAATAAATGAATGAATGAATGAATGAATGAATGAATGTATGTCTAAAACTAAGCATGGTTTTCCCTGATCTGGACCCAACCTAGCTTCCTGGTCTTACTTCCTACTGCCCCTGATGACAAACCTTTGTTCCAGATAAACTCAAATTGTCACTATCACTTAACAAGACTTCCATTCTCTACTTTACATTGTTGCATAAGCTGTTCTTTACCTAGAGAGCCTGTCTCTCTCCTCTCTGGCTACCCTGCAGTTAACCTGGATGTCTTAATCCAGGTACCATTTGCTACGTGAGCTTTTCTAATATACACGCAAGAACTCTTTTTAAAATACCTTTTTAAAAGTTTGATTTAATTTGTATAAAGTTGGGTACAAGAATGTGCTTTTAGGGAGCTTATCACTGAAAATTCAGAGTTTAGTTTTATATCGTATCTAAGTGACTTTTTAAAAAATTTTTAAGCTTTTTATTTATTTAGTTTTGAGAGAGAGAGCATGCACAAGTTGGGGAGGGGCAGAGAGAAAGAGGGAGACACAGAATCCGAAGCAGGCTCCAAGCTCTGAGATGTCAGCACAGAGCCAAACATGGGGCTGGAACCCACACACCGTGAGATCATGACCCAAGCCAGAGTTGGATGCTTAACAGATTGACCCACCAGGCACCCCTCATATCTAAATGATTTCTAAAGATCATTTCAAAAATCATTTAGAGGCTACTGACAATGTTAATAATGAAAAATCAATGTCTTAAAAATAAAATTCAATAGCATCAATGAAATTTAGAAGTGATAAAAATTAAAAATGGCAGAGAAAATTCTTGCTCCAAATTACCATTTTTATACATGAAATAAAATCTTCATATTTGAAAACTCCAATTACTTTTCCTTTCATAACGAAGACACATGCATTTTAGCTATAATTCAAAACCCATGAATAATGAACTACAAAGAAGTAGGAAGTACTCGACTCTACAGTGTTGCTTTGATCAAAGCCAAAGAAATATATCAAATATATCTTTTCCATAAACTCTAGACAACAAATAATGGGTAAAGAGTACCAAACATGTTTGTTATTTTATTTTTTAGTTTGTTTGTTCTGTAGTTACTTCTGACAGAAGAATAGCTGTCTTCCTCTAGAAAATATTTTTTTTTCCAAAAGTTATTAACTAGTTGAAATCGGTATTGGCTGTGGTTTCTAAATTATGGCATCACACTCTAAAGTGGAGTGGCTTCATAAATTTAGATAAAAACAGAAGGAAATTCAGCATGCCTGAGAGACATGGTCTTTTGGGAATAGAACCCAAGGGTTCTACATACACAGCAGAAATTTTCAACACCTTAGTCAAGCAAGGAAAGGAAGAAAAGATACTGAAGAATAGTATTTATTAGGTACATCCTCTCAAAATAAATATTTTTCATTTGATCTTTCTTATATGTACTTCTTCTTATATATAGCTTTTTTTTAATATTGGGGAAGTTTCTTGATAGGGAGAAAATTGGAACATTAATTTCTCTCAATAAAATAACTTTTTAAAAATATGTTTGTAATTTCCCTTTTATATTCATTTCAGTCTGTCAATATTTATTGAGTGCCTCCTGTGACTAAGGCAGTCAACGCTAAAATATAATACTTCATAAGAAAACTATTGGTGTTTGGCATTTCATGTCACATGGGGAATATGTAGACATTTGGATATAATTGATGTAGGACGGTGTAAATGAGAAAAAATGTCTAGAAAAGCTCAAGAGTATCACAAGACACAGCACAGAATAAAAGACATTAGTTTTATTCTACTGATCAGCAATGTTTTTAAATAAATTTCAGTTTTTTCTAAATTTTTTTTTAACATGGGATATAGTTTAGTAAGGCTGGAAATATCAGGTAATCAAAAAGCAGCACTATTGTTTTTCTTTTAGAAAACTATAAGCTACACAGAAGAGCAAATAGCAGCTCTGGTTTCAGACCTCATGAAAAATTTTACAAAGTTCAAGCAGGCAGCCTTTTGCTAGATGTATCTATCTGGTAATAGTCTGTATGTTATCACGATAGTCACACATTATATAAAATTCATTGGTAAAGACCCCACCTATTTCACAATCTTTTCTGAAATTGTTCAGGAGCAACAACCAGAGAAACAAAGCTCTAGTCTTTCTATAAGGAATGCTAGAAAGGAAATTATTTGTCATGTTGTCTTTTCAATTGGGTAAAGGTTAAAATATTTTAGAAAATCTAAAAATTATTTCCCAAAATGCCCAAGGAAATCATAAAAAATTGCAGCCTTACAATGTTGTTGAAAGTATAATGTTCATTTCCTGAAGAACAGTTTTACTTCTTATCTAAACCTACATTTCGTAGATGGAAGAACTATCATTACAGGTTCAAAATACTTCTGAGTTTACTAATTAATTAACAAACAAGATTTCATTCTCTTTAGGAAAACATATCACTTACTTACTCCTCACCAAAAAACAAACAAAACATTAAAAAGGCTTATGTATAATTCTAGTCAGTTTGGAATTGTTTTCATACTTTGAAATGGATCATAATCTTATGAAGATAATGGACCGAGCTATAGTACTTATGCAATAAATATTAGTTGAACTGAGGATGCTGGGTCATTTTCTCTATTTATGAACATGTGATAAAATTAGAAGCTGGCATAAGAAACTGAAGACAAAATAACAGCTACAGGATTGCTTTCTATTGATCTCTCTCTTAATGCTCTTCCTTTTCCTATGTCACTCTTTCTTTGTATTACTTAGATAAGCGGGAAATGCCTTTTCACTGTGAGTCCTTTGTGAGTCAGTATAAAATGCATTTTCACTGTGTATTCCTAGGCATTGTGCCTCCAACAAGATTCTCTTTTCTGATTCTAATTATACTTCCCCACTTCCTGGTTGTCATGAATACCTAGTACATGTCTTATCTGGACAGTTTCATGTTAGAAATTTTCTCTTTTGGATCATCTTAAATGGGGATCCTTAAATACTGATATAGGATTATAATCTATATGCTCATTTTCAACAGTCTCCAGGCTCCTATTTTAAATCATGCAACAAGGATCAAAATTATAATGTCAAATATAAATAATAATAATAATAATAAGACAAAGAATAAAATTCTTATTTTCTAAATGTAAAGAATTAATAATTATTATTTTCTGTAACAAAACAAGAACGAAATGGAGGAGGAAAGAAAAGACAACTGTATTAAGAATTTGGGAGGAAAAATGAGAGTTAGTATAGAGAAGAACAGAAGAAGTAGGTTGAGTAATACTGGGGGGAGGGGGTAATAATGGACGAGAAAACTAAAATAATGAAATAAATGATCACCAGTCACCTGATCTTGAAACAAATACCTCCTAACTCTACCTAACTGTAGGCAGTTCATACAAATAAAGAACTCACTACTCTAAAAGTAAACAGGTACCAAACTTTCAGCAAACATGCTTTCGAAACTCTAATAGGTATATTTAAATCAAATATTATATTAAGAGTTACCAGATCTAGAACATTTAAAGTAACCTTTAATTACACCTCCACCCCCATCAACCTTCTCTGGCCATAGAATAGGCTTTTCTAAAGTAGTTGACATCTAAAAGAGTTTATGCTACTATAGAACAACAAAAATCAGTTTGCAAAAACATGTTTCAGTAATGAGCGCCTACAGAAGAGAAGTGAGCCTGATGTTTACATGTAACTGGAATTAGGCAGTACAGGGCAGGGGAGTCTGGAAGAGAAATTGTAAGTATAAGAAAGTGTGCTCTGAATCAGAGAAATAAAAGAGGAAAGGCTAAAGGTCATGTTCTTCAGTGGTTTGTGGTGGTGTAGAACTAAGGAAAAATAGTTCAAAAGACCCACAGCAATTTTGTTGTAATGAATAGAGTATTGGGAAACAAGTGAATTGTCAATTATGCTAACTCTGTGAAGCAGGCTATATTTAGGGTACAGCCTGTAAGCACCCTCTTATTCTACTGTCTTCTGGTTAATGAAAGGTAACTCTTGAGAGAATTTTAAGGATGCTACCCCTATACCTCATTTTATTCAAGTGAGCATTAACTTCTATACTTTCAAACTGCTAATATTTCTAGCCTAAATCAATGATTGAAGAAAAGTTCCAATTCTTCAAGGGGGCAGACAGAACAGAAAAGTACAAACTTGTTTCTTTAATTTTCTCCTTTAAATGACTGGCGATTTTCCAATTCATATGGTATTTCAAATTTGGAAGGACAATTTAAAATTTACTGAAGTCAAGAATAAGTGCTGCTTTAAGATCAAAAGGTAAGCTAATACAGAGAGCAAGTATCTGTTCAGAGTTTAAACCCAAAGTGTGACCTACTTTTAAGACTTTATAGCCTAGAGGAGAAAGTCTTTAGATCTAAATGTCAGCATGTTCTTTTAAAATTATTATTGTGATTATTTTTAACTCCATCATTCTCTCAATGAAAAAACCCACACAATACAGTCTATTTATCAAAGACTAGTGAATACCACATCAGAAAGGCTAAGGCACAGCTATAGAAGAATTATCATGGAACATTATATTACATGGAAATGTATCAACCCTGGCAGCTACTATCAGGAATGTTCACTCCATATTCTAAACAGCATTAACAATTAAAATAACACGTTTTTCAGTGCACGCTTTCAGATATATGGAATAGGAAGACATTTTATTTTTTTTAACATTTTTTTAATTTATTTTTGAGACAGAGAGAGAGCATGAACAGGGGAGGGTCAGAGAAAGAGGGAGACACAGAATCTGAAACAGGCTCCAGGCTCTGAGCTGTCAGCACAGAGCCTGACGCGGGGCTCGAACCCATGGACCGTGAGATCATGACCTAAGCCAAAGTTGGACGCTTAACCGACTGAGCCACCCAGGCGCCCCTGGAATAGGAAGACATTTTAAAAATTCTTTTCCCTGCTAAGTAAAGACAACTCAGTGAAATACTCATTTTTTTCAAGGGCATGCTATTACAATCATGATAACTGTCTGTAAGCATTCTATAAGGAATAAAAATTAATTATAGATTTCAGAGAAGTAAAAGAACCAATGACACATGCAAATGTCCATGGGGACTCAAGACAACCATGATACAGTGGCTGAAAGCAGTGCCTCTGAAGTCAGAAAGACCTGTGTCTCTTGGCTTTAATATTTCTAATTGTACACAACAGGCAAGTTATTTGCTTCTTTAAGCCTTCGTTTTCTCATCTGTAAAACGAGAAAACAGCACCAATTCTAGTGAGTTGTGCTGAGAATTAAATGCAATAATAAATATGAAGTGCTCACACACACTTTTGGTACCCAGAAAATGATCAACAAATAATGGCTATTATATCAGGTATTATATAATAGGCAATTGGAAAGTAGATGAATATTGAGAAAGAGATGCAATATTATTAATTCTCAGAATATGCTAACCAGAAGTCAAGAGAATATTTGAAATCAAAGAAGCAAACCACTTCATCATCATGACCACCATCAAAGAGTGTGGTAGAACCCAAGCCAAAGAGTCACTACCCTCAAGGAGCTTATAATCCAAAACAGATGACACAGGCATCAACTAAAATGTAAAAGGCCAGTGCTACTGACAAAGAACTATACGGCAAACCCAGACCAGAAAAAGCTTAAGAGCTAGGAAAATGGAGGAATTAAGACTAACAACATTCATGAATAAATCAGGTCCATAGATTAGTGTTCCTGGATTCACAAATGAGGCAGGAAAAGTATTTAGAGAGTAATTTTTTAACTTCTTCCTGTCTCACTAGCACCCCCAATGAGCACTCTGGCTTTCCTTTAATAGGCTGCTAGCTGACTACAATAAAACTTTGAGGGAAGTTCTGATGAGCCTTCAGAGATGGATAATGATGTCCATATTCACTGGGAAAGAATCGCAGTGATAATGATTAAAATCACTGAGTCTTAATCACATGATCAGAAAGTGTGAAGTTGTAGGGAAATTTTTTTCAGGTTTTTTCCATCATATTGGTATGATAATTCTTTAAGGAAAACTTACTCCAATAGGCAACTAGGGAAAGAATTTCAAAGGCTCAACACAATGATGCTGTTGTTCATTATTTAAATGAATAACTCTCTGGGGCTGTTTTTATGTTCTCCATTTCTTCTGAATGTTCTAACTTACTCATCTCTTGGGCAGCCAGTGAATAGCTTAATTTTGTTGATCTGGCTTATAAAAATCCATTTAATTAAGTTAGATACTTTTTTTTCTTTTAAGCACCATGTATATAAAATTTTCTAGAAATATTTAAAGATACTCTCAAAGTAACAAATTCATTTCCTTCTAAAATTGGGATGATAGTTATCACTTTCCCTTATAAGCAAAACAGCTAAACATTCAGATGCTGTATAGATTCCAAAAACTGTCAAAAACAGAATTGATCCAGTAACCTTATCAATTCACAAAATCTGATCTTAGATCTTAGCATCAGTGTGAACTTCCTCTTGTAAGACACATACTACAGAGGTTCACAAAGAGAAAACTACTGCAGACAATACATTTAAGGACTTGACATACTAAAATCAATCAGAAAAAGAAACAAAAATAAACTTCTGAGCTGAAATGAGAATCAAAATGACAGCAGTTAGCGATAGCTAATATAATACACACACAAGCTCATTTAGCCCTCCTAATAAGGGAGGGAGGGAAGTTGGCTGTTATTATCTCCATTTTATAAGTAGAGAAACTGTTCAGATAATGAGTGGCAGAGCCTGGATTTGAATGTAGGCAAATCTCCAAAGACTACACTGTTAACCATTACATTATAATAACTCTCAAACTCAACTTAATAGATCAATATAATACATATAAAAGCATATTAAGTCTGGAAGTGCTGAAATATACATGCCTCAGAACAACTCTTACAATATAAACTCATTATAGTGTCCTAATAGACAAGATGAGAAAGATAGAGGCAGTTTAAAGTTCCAGATAGCTCTATTAATCACAGGGAAAAGTTATTAAATCCATTAAAGTCATATGCTAAAGGGCTTTATCTGTATTTTGGCTAACATCTAAACATTAGTAGATCTGTACGTTACCAGAGTTCTCAACTGTACACAAAAATGAATGTACTGAAATAAGAGAAAACGCATCCTACAATTGCTGGGGAGACTACAGAACCAGGTTCAGAAGATGTGTGGGAACAAAACAGGTTTGGCACAGCCAGGATGCCAGCCACATTCAGGACTCACAGCAAATCTAGAGGACTTGCCACTTTAGAATGTTGGATGTGACATCATCAGCATCATTGCTACCCCTGAAAATTACTGCCTCTACTCCTGCCCCCACACGGAATGAGTTCTCCCCTGTTACTAGGCTCCTGAATCAAAGACCAGAGTGGGTGAATTTAATTTATTGGAGAAACACAAACAGGCTGAGAAAGGCAGCATTTGGCATTTTTGGCTTTTGGCACTTTTGGTGTGGGAGCTGTGATCTACTTCCCACTAAAATGTGATCCACAACGCATTCAATGGTATCAAGAGACCTGACTGCCCTCCAAAGGGCCACCCTCAAAAGGTAAGTCATTTATATGCACATACGCTTCTTGAACATATTCTTATTTTAACTTTACGAATCCTCAGGGATGTCAAAGACCCAAAATTTACCTTTCCATTTATTAAATAGAACTTCCTGCTGTCCTAAAATTACCTCTTCCAAAATTTTTAAATCTACTAACCTTGGCACTTTGAGACTTAGTATATGAGGAAAGGAAGAGCTGAATGAGTGGAACTGACCTTGCCATGTTGACACCAAGGCTGTTTCAAAATCATTTTTAAGATTAAAATACAAGTTTTAAATTCATTATTTTAAAATAATTCTAATTTACAGAAAAATAACAAAAATATTACAAGGAGTTCCCACATACCTTTTACCCAGCTTTCCTTAATGTTAACATCTAAAATAACCATGGTACAATTATTTAAAAAGCAAGAAATTGGGGTGCCTGGGTGGCTTAGTCGGATAAGTGACTGACTTGGTTTTGGTTCAGGTCATGCTCTCACAGTTCATGAGTTCAAGCCCCACACTGGGCTCTGTGCTGACAGTGTAGAGCCTGCTTGGGATTCTCTCTCTCCTTCTCTCCCTTCCCCTCCCCAACTTGTTCTCTCTCTCTCTCTGTTAAACTTTACACAAAATTGTTTTCATAAAAAATAAAAAGCAAGAAATTAACACTGACAGAATTCCATGAACTCATCTACCCACCTTATTCCAATTTCACTGGCTTTCCCACTGTATCTTTTTTCTGGTCCAGACTGAACCCAGGACCCCTCATTTCATTTAGCTGTCATGTCCCCTTAGTCTCCTCCAATCTATGACAGTTTATTTTGATTCTTGTGAAAAGTATTGAACAGTTACTTTGCAGACTATCTCTCAATTTGGATTTGTCTGATGTTTTCTCATTATTAGAATGAAGTTATAAATTTTTGGTGAGAACACAAAAGCAGTGTACCTTCTCATGCTTCATACCAGGAGTTATACATGTCAATGTCTTATTACAGGTAATGTTATGTTTAATCACTTGGTTAAGGTGGTGTCTGTCAGATTTTTCCAGTATAAGTTGCTATTTTTCTCTTTGTGGTTGTGATAAATATCTTGCCAAAAAAGACTCTAAAACTATGTAAATACCCTTAAGACTGTGTAAAAACTTTTGCCTATTAATTTTGGCATCCATCCATGATTCCTGTTTGTAGTAATTATTACTGTGATGTTTTCCTCATACTGATCTATCATTCCTTCTGCATTTATTAATTGGAATTCTATTGTAAGAAAGAGATCTTATGTGTGTATAGGTATATATATATATATATATATAATTATACATATATAACTAAGGGTTATAGTTCGTAGACTTGCCCCAGATTTGGCCATTAGTAGCTCCTTCAGGTCCTTTTGAAATGCCTCCATCATTTTTTCAAATATATCTTAAGCAAATTATCCCAACTTTATTAATATCATTGAGAAAATATATTTTAGAATGAGTGTCATTAGGCTAATTTAATTCATTTATCAATGTTCTTCAGAGCAGAAATAAAGTATTTTACTGGATTTATTTTTACTGAAATTTTACTGAAATTATTCTCATTGAGATTATTTTTCCATTTAACTTCTATAACAAAAGATTTAATTTATCTAGTCTTTAAAACACACTTGATTTGATACACAGTTCTATCAAATCCAATGCTATGGAGTAAAATATTACAGATGTAGATTTTGTGATGAATTTTTACAACTGGGGATGGAGTTTTTAAGGTTTTTTTTTTTTTAATGTTTATTTACTTTTTAAAGAGAGAGACAGAGCACGAGTGAAGGAGGGGCAGAGAGAGAGGGAGACACAGAATCAGAAGCAGGCTCCAGGCTCTGAGCTGTCAGCAAAGAAACCGATGTGGGGCTCAAACTCACAAACTGCGAGATCATGACCTGAGACGAAGTCAGACGTTTAACCGACTGAGCCACCCAGGACCCGTACAACTGGAGATGGAGCTTTCAAGGTCCTTAAGCCTAGGGGCGCCTGGGTGTCTCAGGCTGTTAAGCATCCAATCTTGATTTCAGCTCAGGTCATGATCTCATAGCTCATGAGATTGAGCCCCGTGTCGTGCTCTGCACTGACAGCACAGAGCCTGCTTAGGATTCTCTCTCTCCCTCTCTCTCTGCCTCCCCCCTCACTAACACACACCCTCACTTGTGCACACACTCTCTCTCAAAATAAATAAGTAAACATTTAAAAATAAAATAAAAGTCCTCTAGCCTAACCTGTTCATTTTATGGATAAGGAGGCCAAGGCATTGGAGGGGTTGAGTGGTTTACTGTGAACAGTTTTGAAGCAAGACCCAGCACAGTAGTCTTCCTCTGCTCTACAACAGTGTGTTCTCTCCTGCCCCTATCAAAATTAGTGCACAGGGGCAGCAGGGGGGCAGCGCCTGGGTGGCTCAGTCAGTTGAGCGTCCAACTTCAACTCAGGTCATGATCTCACATCGTGACTTTGAGCCCCGTGTCGGGCTCTGGGCGGACAGTTCAGAGACTGGAGCCTGCTTCAGATTCTGTGTCTTTCTCTCTCTCTGCCCCTCCCCCACTCATGCTCTGTTTTTCTCTCTCAAAAATTAATAAAATATTTTTAAAAATTTTTTAATTAAAAAAATTCAAACATTTAGTGCACAGGGACACTGAGAAAATTCATCTCTTGTAAGGCTCATTGGGCCATCTCTCTCAAGAATATATGCGTCCAGAAGGGATTTTGATCCAAAGTTGAGTAAGATAGGGAGGGAGTTGGGAAGGATCATAGTTAAACACAAGACAGAGATCCTAAGCAAAGTGGTGGACAGGTACAGAAGGCATAGGGTCAAGGCATGGAAATTCAGCAGAAACAAGGAAATTAGGCCAGGAGATCATGGAGGAAAGAATCTGATCTCAGTGAGGTTTCGGAAATAGAAGTCCACTCCTAAGCCAACAAGTTAGGGCACTTTTCAGTCAAAATCAGGCAAGACAGTAATGGCCATGGACACAAGCCCCAAGAATTAGTAAATTAATTCATTCATTCATTTATTCCACTAAGCTGGATATGTAACTGAGGATTCTGTCACTTAACACGTCTCAAACTCAACTCCTTATAGCACTCTCTTCTGCAGACAAATCTCCCTGCCTGGATGGGTGGTCTGGGCCCTAGCTACTCACCCTGGTCAGTAACTCATCCTTCATTCCTCATATGCAAATATTTACCAATTTTATGTGTCTGTCCTACATCCTAAATATCTCTCTAATCCACTTCTCTGAATTGATCTCCATTCTCACCTCTCACAGGGCCTGGACTCACCTGGCACTTCTTAACTGACCTCCCTGCCTCCTGGTTTAATTTCCTCTGATTTATCTACCACATAGACAACAAAGTTATTCTTCAAAAACAAGTCTTATGGGGCGCCTGGGTGGCTCAGTTGGTTGAGCGTCCGACTTCGGCTTAGGTCATGATCTCACAGTTAATGAGTTTGAGTCCCCAAGACGCATGTCGGGCTCTGTGCTGACAGCTCAGAGCCTGGAGCCTGCTTCTGATTCTGTGTGTGGGTCTCTCTCTGCCCCTCCCCTGCTCATGCTCTCCCTCTCTCTCAAAAATAAATAAACATTAAAAAAAAAATCTGATCATACATCTCTCTTGCATACAAGCATTTACTAAAAGGGAAAAAAAAATAGGCCTCCCTTTCAACCTCACTCCATCCCAACGCCACCAGGAGGGGCATGGCAAATCACTGTTTGGGGTAAGGACAGAATTTGTTTGAAAAAGTATATTTGGGACAGCTGGGTGACTCAGTTCAGCGACTGACTCTTAATTTCGGCTCAGGTCATGATCTCACAGTCATGAGATGTAGTCCCCCCATCAGGCTCCAGGCTAAGCACAGAACCTGCTTAAGATTCTCTCTCCCTCCCTCCTGCACTGTTGGTGGGAATGCAAATTGACGCAGCCGCTCTGGAAAGCAGTGTGGAGGTTCCTCAGAAAATTAAAAATAGACCTACCCTATGACCCAGCAATAGCACTGCTAGGAATTTACCCAAGGGATACAGGAGTACTGATGCATAGGGGCACTTGTACCCCAATGTTTATAGCAGCACTCTCAACAATAGCCAAATTGTGGAAAGAGCCTAAATGTCCATCAACTGATGAATGGATAAAGAAATTGTGGTTTATATACACAATGGAATACTACGTGGCAATGAGAAAGAATGAAATATGGCCTTTTGTAGCAACGTGGATGGAACTGGAGAGTGTGATGCTAAGTGAAATAAGCCATACAGAGAAAGACAGATACCATATGGTTTCACTCTTATGTGGATCCTGAGAAACTTAACAGAAACCCATGGGGGAGGGGAAGGAAAAAAAAAAAAAAAAGAGGTTAGAGAGGGAGAGAGCCAAAACATAAGAGACTGTTAAAAACTGAGAACAAACTGAGGGTTGATGGGGGGTGGGAGGGAGGAGAGGGTGGGTGATGGGTATTGAGGAGGGCACCTTTTGGGATGAGCACTGGGTGTTGTATGGAAACCAATTTGACAATAAATTTCATATATTGAAAAAAAAAAAAAAGATTCTCTCTCCCTTTCCTACTGCCCCTCCCCTGCTCACGCTCTTACTCCCTCTCTCTCTAAATCAAAGAAAAAAAGAAAAAGGCATATTCAATGTACCCACTGTTTCTGTAAAAGAGTACAGAAATTGAAGCCTAACAAAATCTTCTTAGCTAACTAAAACAGAATATGTATTGGTTTTTTTTTTTAAACATTTATTTATTTTTGAGACAGAGAGAGACAGAGCATGAATGGGGGAGGGTCAGAGAGAGAGGGAGACACAGAATCTGAAACAGGCTCCAGGCTCTGAGCGGTCAGCACAGAGCCCGACGCGGGCCTCGAACTCACGGACCGTGAGATCATGACCTGAGCTGAAGTCGGCCACTTAACCGACTGAGCCATCCAGGTGCCCCTGTATTGGTTTTTAAGATCTTGAAAAATAGTCTCCTGTAAGATAAAATAGAAGTTCTTGGTCCAAGTCTTTCTTTTTCAATGGGAAAGCCCCATACAAACAAGCAATCAGTACCAAGTTCAAACACACTCACACAGACACAACTATATCAGTTTCAGGTTTATACAGGAGGGTCACTTTCTAAGAATGTGGATTTAGGGTCACGATATAGAATTTTTTTTATTTTGGCTTATCATATATAAAAAGTACTTTTAATTTATCTATATGAAAAATAGTAACTATCATGTAGTTTGCTGTAACTTCTAACTAGTATTTCATTGTCTAAAATATTTGTCCCTCCTTGAGATACACATTTTACGTGTGGGAAAACATTCAAGCCCCATGCAAGTATCTTTAGCATCTCCATATGTTTTAACTCATAGCATTTGGAAAGTCTGCTCTGCTACTAAATGCTTTATAGGCAAATCTTCCTAGGTTTAAAAATAAAATGGCAAAATGTCATCTGGCTACTAGATCTAGTCAATGACAAAGAATTCCATCTAAGTTATGGCCATTTAAACTTAGCAAAGTGTTCTAATTTTATGCCACTTCTATAATCTTAATTCACTATCTCAGTAATAAAATACAGAAGGCATAAATATAGTACCGAGTGAATTATTTCCTTTAATGTATGTGGACTCCACACATTATTTTTACTAAGAGAAACAGATATAAAGAAGTACTTCTAATGCAGTCAGTTTAGATGACAGCATTTGGAAATACAGCTATGAGGAAAGACTCTGGTAGTCACTCCTCGCCTCATTACTAGAGTCTAAACTGAGTTCTTTTCCTCTTTCAACTATTCCATTTTGATCCCCCATTAACTGTGATAGAAGGGCCCAGGAATTCCCTTCATCCCCCCTACTCCTTCATTCTCTCCTGGATCCACTTCCCACTCACCCACCCTTGCTGGCCCTTTCTAGGCAGACAGAAGTCGGATCTTTTCTTATGTGAACCAGATCCTCAATCAGGCAATTTTACCCTTGATAACATGCATTTCCTGGCTTTTGAACAACATATAGAGGAGAAAAGAGCCCCCTTCAGTTGGTGTAGATGAAGAGGTTCCCATTCTCAGAGACCCAAGAGATTGTGGTCAGAAGTATAGACTCTGGAGCCAGACTGCCTGGAGTCAAAGACCTTAGATAAATTACTCAGTCTCAGTTAACTCTTCCTTAAAATGGAGATACCAATATTAACCTCAGAAGCTGTAGAACAAGCAAACAGATTGAAAGGATTTAGAAAAATTCCTGGTTACACAGTAGGTGAACAATGTTAGTTCCTATTCTAATAATAATAGTTATTACTATTATTACTATCACTACCATCACCACAATTACTAGTATTGAAGTAGGTAGCAGTGAAAAGGAGGTGAATTCTCTGGTAAAATTCTGTAGGTGATACCAGAACAAAGCTAATTGATTTCTTTGGGCAAATAGTCTTGATGTAATCCTGTAACATGTTAACAAGACTATGAATATGAGTGACTAAACAAAAGAATACACACTTCTTGACCTTCAACTAAGGACCAGGTACTGTGCTTTGTACTTTCACAAAGGTTATCTCATGGATCCATGTAACCAGATGAAGAAGAAGTTTATTAGTCAGATGAGTAAACTGAAGTTTGGAAGACAAAGCACTTTCTCTATCCTACCAGACCCACCTGTGGAGAGCTTAAAGAAGAGCACAGAAAGATAAGTTCTTTTGGGTTAATCTAGAATATTCCCCAAAATAGCTAATAGTAACACTTTTTACGAAAAAGTATACAAGCTCCAAACAATTGAAAGCAATAAACTTTTAGAACATGCTCAATCCACTTGTCTACTATTATCAATTTCATTTTTTAAGTGTAAATTGTGCATAGATTTTTACAACAAAGATTTATATCATTTCAGAGTAGTATCTGTGTCATTTCTGTTTCTTTTCTTTAAAACTCCCAAAGCTGGGGCACCTGGGTGGCTCAGTCGGTTGAGCGTCTGACTTCAGCTCAGGTCATGATCTCACGGTTTGTGGGTTCAAGCCCCACGTCAGACTCTGTGCTGGCGGCTCAGGGTCTGGAGCCTGCTTCGGATTCTGTCTCCCCCTCTCTCTGCCCCTCCCCCACTCACACTCTGTCTCTCTCTCCTTCAAAAGTAAATAAACATTAAATTTAAAAAAAAAATTTTTTTAACTCCCAAAGCATCTAATTCACTGTTCAGTAAATACCTGATTTGATTTGATTTGATTTGATTTGATTTTTTTAACATTTTTGAGACAGAGAGAGACAGAGCATGAACGGGGGAGGATCAGAGAGAGAGACACACAGAGAATCTGAAACAGGCTCCAGGCTCTGAGCTGTCAGCACAGAGCCCGACACAGGGCTCAAATTCATGGACCGTGAAATCATGACCTGAGCTGAAGTCAGCCGCTTAACCGACTGAGCCACCCAGGTGCCCCATATACTTGATTTTATATGAGCAAGGATAATGATGAAGACTGCAACACCACACTTGGTAGAACATATTCTGAATTCCAGGGTTTCACAGTTACAGAAAATTCTGGGAGTAATAAAGAATCCCTTTAAAAATAAAGTGAATGAGGGGCGCCTGGGGGGCGCAGTCGGTTAAGCGTCCGACTTCAGCCAGGTCACGATCTCGCGGTCCGTGAGTTCAAGCCCCGCGTCAGGCTCTGGGCTGATGGCTCAGAGCCTGGAGCCTATTTCCGATTCTGTGTCTCCCTCTCTCTGCCCCTCCCCCGTTCATGCTCTGTCTCTCTCTGTCCCAAAAACAAATAAACGTTGAAAAAAAAAAGAAATAAAGTGAATGAGAGAACTGCAGTAAGGGGTGGACAAATTCAGCTATAGTGAGACAAATTTTACATGGTACAAGGGAATAGCATTAAATAGAAGTGAATCTCATAGTGAGAAAATTATGTTTTTAAAATTCTCCTTCAGGGGTGCCTGGGTGGCTCAGCCGGTTAAGCGTCCAACTCTTGATTTCAACTCAGGTCATGATCTCACGGGTTTATAGGATGCAGCCCTGTGTCAGGCTCCATGCTAACAGAGGGGAGCCTGCTTGGGATTCTCTCTTTCCCTCTCTTTCTCTGCCCCTTCCCTGCTTGTACTCGCCCTCTCTCTCTCTCTCAAAATAAATAAACTTAAAAAAAAAAAACTCTCCCTCAATTCCCAGCAAAAAGTCTTGATTTAGCACTAATTTGTCTTTATACCTCCATAACACTAATTATCTCTTTAATACAGAAAAAAATTCAGACATAGAGCCTTGGCTGACAATTGTATCTAGCTAGGATTTATGATTGTTCTATTTTTAATGCAATTCTAATAACTGCTATGTTCTATTAACAGCAACACTGGCTTTTTATTTATGGTGGTATTATAATATTTCCTTTAGGAAACAGGGAATGGGGAGGGATTACTTAATGAACACTGGGTGTTTTTATAGCATGATGAAAAAAGTACTTTTTAAATGTTTTTATCTGTTTTTGAGAGAGAGAGACAGCACAAGCAGGGGAGCGGCAGAGAGAGAAGGAGACACAGAATATGAAGCAGGCTCCAGGCTCTGAGCTGTCAGCACAGAGCCCGATGTGGGGCTCAAACCCTCAAACTGCAAGATCATGACCTGAGCTGAAGTCAGATGCGGAACTGACTGAGCCACCCGTGTGCCCCTAAATGATACATTTTTAAATGAAAAATAAAATGGTTAAGTGGATGCTATGTGCATTTTACCTCAATTTAAAAATAAATTGAGGGGCGCCTGGGTGGCGCAGTCGGTTAAGCGTCCGACTTCAGCCAGGTCACGATCTCACGGTCTGTGAGTTCGAGCCCCGTGTCAGGCTCTGGGCTGATGGCTCAGAGCCTGGAGCCTGTTTCCGATTCTGTGTGTCCCTCTCTCTCTGCCCCTCCCCCGTTCATGCTCTGTTTCTCTCTGTCCCAAAAATAAATTAAAAAAACGTTGAAAAAAAAAATTAAAAATAAATTGAGTAAATAGGGGCGCCTGGGTGGTTCAGTTGGTAGAGCTACTGATTTCGGCTTAGGTCATGATCTCACGGTTCATGAGTTCGAGCCCCACGTCGGGCTCTGTGCTGACAGCTCAGAGCCTGGAGCCTGCTTCAGATTCTGTGTCTCCCTCTCTCTCTGCCCCTCCCCTACTCATGCTCTGTCTCTCTGTCTCAGAAATAAATAAACATTAAAAAAAAAAAAATTTAAGGGGCGCCTGGATGGCTCAGTTGGTTGAGTGTCCAGCTTCGGCTCGGGTCATGATCTCACAGTTTGTGGGTTCGAGCCCTGCATCGGGCTCTGTGCTGACAGCTCAGAGGCTGGAGTCTGCTTCGAATTCTTTGTCTCCCTTTCTCTCTGCTCCTCCCCCACTCATGCTCTCTCTCCCTCCTTCAAAAATAAATAAAAACATTAAAAAATTTTTTAAAATAAATTTAAAAATAAATTGAGTAAATAAATCAATGTTTTAATTTTTTTAATAAATCAATGTTTTAAAATTAAGTAAACAACAAGATGGTGTAGCTAGATGGAAAAAATTATGAGAGTAGTCTGCAAACAAAGTTTGGGGAAAAGACTTAATTAGTGAAACTGGAATAGATTAGTACAGATGGGATTTCTGGGGGTAAACTATAGGAATCTCAAAGGTAGAGCCCTGGACAAACTAATTTTGGTAGCTTTTTAAGACACCGGCAACCTAGTACATTCTAACCTCTGGTGATTTCTGGTGGCATCCCAGATGTCTTTGAGGGTTTAGGCAAAAATCCTAAGGCAGGGAAAGCATTGATCGCATCCATCCTCCTCCTGTTCTAAGTCTCAGCAGCTTCCCTTCCCCTCTCCCTCCCCATTCAAGTGACTTCTGTGTTCATGATGCCCTCTGGTCACTCAGTGCCCCAAACCATTTCTTTTTCATTAGTCAGAGCTTCTGTTTTTTAAATGCAGGTTTTAACTATGTTTTGAAAGGCTTGATATGAGCCTTGCCTACCTCACAAGGTCATTGTAAAGATCAAGCTGTATTTGGGACATGCTTTAAAAGTGTTTTTGCAAACTCTGCATTCTAACTCATTAGTGGTTTATAAAATCAATTTAACAGATTATAATCAGTACTTTTAAAAATGAAATAAGTGAAATGAAAGATGCTGGAGTGCACTGTACATTGCAAGATAAGAAACTGTTATGGCAAACTTCTATTTCAGTTGTACGGGTGTGTGTACATACGTGTGGGTGTGTATCAGTCTGTGCAAAGATATATGAATAGCCAGTCACAATGAAAATGTAATTTGCTGTGGGCAAAAAAAAAAAAGTTTTATAAGACATGTAAGTCCCTTCTGTGTTATATGATCAGATTCAGACAGCATAAGAACTGGATTTTGGAATAAAACAGTGTTATTACATGACGTACACAGCAATTGTTTTCCGTAACCACCTACCCCATGAGCATCAGTGGCTTCCACCCAGAGTAAAACTTTTACAGCAAAAAGTAAAGTTCTTTATCAGACAGCTGTGAGAATCATTCTTTTTTTTAATTTTTATTTTTAATTAATTTATTTTTCACTTTACATCCAAGTTAGTTAGCATATAGTGCAACAATGATTTCAGGAGTAGATTCCTTGGTGCCCCTTACCCATTTAGCCCATCCCCCCTCCCACAACCCCTCCCGTAACCCTCTGTTTGTCCTCCATATTTAAGAGTCTCTTATGAGACTCTTAAAAACTGAGAACAAACTGAGGGTTGATGGGGGGTGGGAGGGAGGGGAGGGTGGGTGATGGGTATTGAGGAGGGCACCTTTTGGGATGAGCACTGGGTGTTGTATGGAAACCAATTTGACAATAAACTTCATATACTGAAAAAAAAAAGAGTCTCTTATGTTTTGTCCTCCTCCCTGTTTTTATATTACTTTTGCTTCCCTTCCCCTATGTTCATCTGTTTTATATCTTAAAGTCCTCATATGAGTAAAGTCATATGATATTTGCCTTTGTCTGACTGACTAATTTCACTTAGCATAATACCCTCTAGTTACATCCACATAGTTGCAAATGGCAAGATTTCAGAGAATCGTTCTTTATATAACTAACCATAAATAAATTGGGGCAATAACTTTAAAAATACTTCTGAATTCATATTTGATCCTTGCATTATTTTGTAGAAGACAGCTAATAAAAGACACAAAAACTCTGATAAGAAACAAAACTCATAAATACTTTAAATATTCTGAATTGTTGAGGTTTAACAGAATTTTGAAATGCTCTATAATTTGAGTATCATATATGAAAATAAGTTTCTGAGTTTTATGAAATGTGGCAAATTATTAAGTCTTGTATAATTAGTAGAAGAAGGAAATTAAAAAACAAACAAAACAAAACAAAACAAAAAACCACACAGAACAGAGAGGTTTGCTGTAGCAGCAAGAGTTTCAGAGCTCAAATCATTGCTGGCTGCATCCCTTCTCCAGTTGCAATGAATCAAAGAGTAGGTTAAAAGAGAATGCACACAGCCCAGAGAGCTCTTTCACATTTTTGGCTCAGACATTACTTTCTGTATATAAAACCCCTACTAGTGGCTCTATTGAGTGAACATTTAGCATTTACTATTTTGTTTATAATGATTAAAACAGTAATGTTTGGCCTCTTCAGCTTACAAAATAAATCAAAGCTGTCCTGAAGCTGAGAAACACAGCTCAGGAAATCTCTCTCACAGAGGAGGCATCCCTTATATAGGCTTTCTAGAGACTCTAGTCCTCCTGCAGAGAGCCACCATTTTAAATGACATAATAGCCTACCTGGACAACTGCAAAGGACTTTACCCATGCTATAAAAGATGCAAAAAATTCCTTTTTTTTTTTTTTTAAGAATTAGGGAGAATTTACTCCAAATTGCCAACCGATATACAACAATAACAAAGGTAAAACAAACTGTTCAAAATTAGCTAAAATAATACAAAATCAAAACTGATTTTCATGTAATCCGAATTCTCAACCCCAAGCAGCCTACTTACCATTAGAAACTCAGAAACCATGAAAATGAACGACCAAATGTGTTTTATTGAGTCGTTTCTCAAATTAAATTCTCTATTATTATACCAGTTGTTAAATAACAAAAATTCAACCAAGCAAACTTTAAAGCTCTAATTGGCTTTATTAATCAATGCACGAATTGGGCAGCATCCCATCAAGCAAGTAGAGGGGAGCTCCAAAGGGCTACAGAAAAGGTTTGTAAAGGTAGAGAGGGAATAGAAAAAAAATTATTAGCAAACAATCCACTGTTTTAGGCAAGGTTGCCCTCCTAAGGGTAACAAGAGGGGTCTATCAGTAGTCTTCCTGGTGCTGACTAGAAAATTTCCTTGTTGACTGGTTTAAGGTTACATTCTCGGGGGCTTGAAACTAGAATTGGGTTAGGTATTAAGTCTGGGTTTACTGACTTGGAGCCTTAACCTAAGTGACACTGTTTTGGGCCTGTGGTTCTCTTTCTAAAATAGTACACAACTCTTTAAAAAGGCATAATTTAAAATACTGTGGAAAAAAAAATTACCTTTACATTAAATTTTACCCATTTGTCAATCTAGCTTCAAAAAAATCTCCAAAATCCAAACATTACCTCTACCTACCACTACCACCCTGGTCCAGGAAATTATCTGGACCTCTGCAACATCCAGCCTCAAACAGTCCCATCACTTCCACCTTTCTCCCCTTATGGTTATTCTCCATGCAAAATGGCCTGAGTGATTGCCAGAGGGGAGAGGGTGGAGGAGGGATGGGTCAAACAGAAGGGTTTAAAGGATATTAACAGGTACAAATTTCCAGTTACAAAATAAATAAGTCACAGAGATGAAAAGTACAGCATAGGGAAGATAGTCAATAACATTGTTTGGTGACAGATGGTAACTACACCTATCATGGTGAGCACTGAGTAATGTATAGGACTGCTGTTACGCTGAGACTAGTGTAACACTGTAAATGAATTATGCTTGAATTTTTAGAAAGTAGCCAGAGTGATTCTTTTAAAAATACAACGTGGATCATGTCATTCCCAAAATCCATCTAATGGCTTCCCATTACCCTAGAGGAGTATTCAGACACCTTTACATAGCTTGCAAGGCCCTTTTAACCTGACAGCCTCCCACCCCAAACCTCTCCCCGACTCTTATTCACTCTTCCCTAGAAAGGAAGCTTGTGCATTAATCTGACCTGTGATCGTGGGAAAAATTAATTGACAATGCTTGGCTTGGCTCTTTGCTTTTCCTTCTTGGGTCCAAGCTGACCTTAAGGAGTAATTCTCCTCTGCTTTTCCATGCCCAGAGTTGTCCTGGGGCTAGCCTGACTCACTTCAGTGTGGATGAGACTGGGTGGGCAATTCTGTCCAATTCTAGGAGTTAGTCAGCAGACACTCCAGGCTGTTATCCTCCTCCATCCTTTATAACAAAGGTGGATTCTGGGCCTTCATCTGTCATGCTTTGGTGATCAGTCTTATTTCTTAATTTGTGTAAAACTCATGTAGGGAAGAAGGGTGCTAATTATTAGGACTACTAAAAAACCCAAATCGCTGTAACAAACACATGCAAGGCACACACACCTTCCATGTGAGTGCAGAAAAGAATCTAGAAATGTTCATCTCTGCGTGGAGTGGTTACAGGTAACTCATTTTCTTCATATGAGTTTCCATTGTGGGTCCTTTTAACTATAGATTACTTTTATAATCAGGAAAAAAACAGCCAAATTAACTTTCTTTGGGAACCATTAAATAGGGCAAAGCTTGGTACCAGGTTTTCTGAGGAAATCATGAACTGTGTGTTAGATACACGTCTAATGAAATTGAAAAGAGTTACAAAATAACTGCCTCTAATCATGATAACCTGCCATGCCGATAAAAACGCCTTACTTTTTGACAGATATTTCATAATTATTTTCAGTTTACTATTCTGATTAAATTCAAGTCACCAGATAGTGACAAAAACTACATTATTCTCTTGAATCTGTATAGCCCATCCGGTCTATTTGTTCAGAGTAATGAAAATGTAAGGTTATACTAACTGCTTAGTTATAATATTTATATATTTGACCCCATAACAGCAGCTCTTATTCACATATTTTAAACTAGAGGTTTCTGGTTCCTGACCAATTTCCATTTTTTTCTGTCCTAATGATCAATATATATCCACAAATATTAATATTTGTTTTTACTCCTACCACGTTTAGGAGAAAATTCTAATTCTTCTAGTTTAAATTCTAATTCTCTTAGTTTAAGTTAAAATGTCTTAAGAAGATTTATGATCTTTATAAGAAAAATGCTTATGTTAATTTAACTTTAATTTTTCTTCCGGCTTCCCTGGGCAACTTTGATCAGTATATGATCATCTAAACCTAAGAATTTTTTCATACATTGTTTTCATCAGTTACATTTTCTTCTTTCTGATGGAAAAGATGTACACACATACATACAATGGAATATCACTTGGCAATCAAAAAGAATGAAATCTTGGGGTGCCTGTGTGGCTTAGTCGGTTAAGCTTCTGACTTTAGCTCAGATCATGATCTCACAGTTCATGAGTTCGTGCCCCATATTGGGCTATGTGCTGACAGCTCAGGGCCTGGAGCCTACTTTGGATTCTATGTCTCCCTCTCTCTCTCTCTCTGCCCCTCCCCAACTCATGCTTTCTCTCTCTCTCTCGCTCTTGCTCTCAAAAATAAATAAACATTTAAAAAAATTTTTTTAAAGAATGAAATCTTGCCACTTGCAACAACATGGATAGAACTAGAGTATATTATGTTAAGCAAAATAAGTCAGTTAGAGAAAGACAAATACCATATGATTTCACTTATATGTGGAATTTAAGAAACAAAACAGATGAACATAGGGGAAGGGAAGGAAAAATAAGATAAAATCAGAGAGGGAGGCAAACCATAAGAGACAATTCAATACAGAGAAAAGACTGAGGGTTGCTGGAAAGGAGGTGGGAGAGAGGATGGGCTAAATGGGTGACGGGCATTAATGAGGGCACTTGTTGGGATAAATACTGGGTGTTATATGTAAGTGATAAATCACTAAATTCTACTCCTTAAACCAACACTACACTGTGTGTTAACTAACTTGAATTAAAACTTTAAAAACAAAAAACAAAAAACAAAAACAAAACAAACACATTTTCTTCCTTCTGTATGTTAATGTCTATTCATCAAGGCAGGGTATCAGTTTTGCCTTTTTCAGGATACTGCGCAAGATGTACATTTCAAAATTAGAGTGTGAAAGCAAGGATCTTTAGAATAAAATTTACATATCCAGGGTATAAGTAAATTAAACCCTTGAAATTTAATTCAGCAAATACTTATCAAATCCCTACCACTGGTACAGGTTCTTGGATCAACTGCCTGGGATGAAATCTCAGTTCTGCCACTTACTGTAATCTTGGTAGGCAACTTAATCTCTTTGTGTCTTGTTTCCTCGAATCTGCAAAGTGATGATAGTAACAGTACTTATATCACAGGAATGCTATAAGGATTAAATGGAATATTACATGTAGAGGGTTTAAAATACCATCTACCCCACAGGAAGTACTCAGTAATTGCTATTAAAGTAATCATGGGGGGAGGGAGGAGAAACATAGCTCTATATGAAGATATTCCCCTTATCTCAGCTTTACCTGGAATAGTAGTCTAACAACCACCCCCCCTCGAAAAGTAATTCTTTAGCATTCTGTCGGGGTGAGGGGAAGAAAGGGAAGAACAGTGATCTGGTTGCACACGAGAGAGAAGGGAACCACAGGTTAAATCAGTTTGTCTTTTATAGGCTTCTCCCACCACGGCTAAGGTTTCAGCTTTCTCTTGTTGGCTAAGTCAGTTACCATTCATGAATCTGTTTCCAGCTTCCAAAAGTGTCTTGAGTTCTCTTTTCTGCTGTCATCTCCCCCCTAATTCTTTTGGTCCATGAGGGTTTATGCTTTTACAAATGCCTTTTCTGTCATTTTAGTGGGGTTTCAAGAGGGAGCAGAGCTGAATGTGTTTAATTTATCCTGGTTAACTGAAAGTCTTAAATTCAATTGCTCTGTTATTCCTGACCTCAAAAAACAAGGACAATAATCATTTCTTTTAAAAGAAAATCTTTTAACTTTTTTCAAAAGCCAGTTATTTTCTCATTTGAAAAATGTTGCTTCCAACAGTATATGGCATTTTCCAAAAGCACTGTAAGTAAAACCTTTCAGCTTTCATTAAAATAATTGACAAATTAGAACTTAACTTCAGGGCCTGCAAGTAATTTTGCACAGTTTTGATGGTTATTTGTGCTTTGAGTCTTTTGAAAAGTAAACTTTGAGAAATATGTATGTTTAAAACACTACAGGACAATCTGTATGTCACATGTTTTCTCTCTAGTGTTTATTTAAAAAGGTAATCATACTTCATATATCTACTCAGGCCCACTAACCAGTGGGTATATAACATTCTTATTAATTGATGGTGACTGTATTTTCATACGTTGAATGACTGGCTGTAACAGGGATCTCTAGGGATCTAGAGATCTACATTCTCATCTTTTTAAGCCATACCTTCAGTCACCAAGGAATTCGTTAAAATCGTGACACCTTGACAGTCAGAGTTCAATAGCATCCTGAGATCTAACTTAACCATTCTACAAAAACGGTTGACTAGGAGCTAAAGAGAAAAAGGAAGAAGAAGACCAATAGTTATTAAGAACGTGTTATGTCCAAGTCCTATTCTGGGTACTTTATATATATTACCTAATATAATCCTCAAAATAGTCTGACAAGATACGGATCATGCTTTCATTTCATGAATAAGAAAAACGAGGTACAGAATCCTTAGGAAATTCGGGACTAGATAGAGAGAAAGACCCAAGTAATATATAATGTAATTCATGTCTCAGGTGTCATTTACAAAATGAGCTACAGAAGTATGCAGCAGACATTCAGTTGTCCACATCATTTTAGACTCCCGGTATTAGACCTAATGAAGACATAAAACTCTGTATTTGAATTTTTAACAATGCTCTTTACATTTTTTTTTCAGAGATACAGCATTTTTTCTCAAAGTAAGATATTAGAAACTTTTTCTAAATAATTTGCTTTTTAAAAATACCACTTTTCCCTCTATAATGTACTTTGCTCCCCCATATAGTCAATGTTTTGCTGCTTTAACTTGAACTGATATTCGCTAAAAGCTGTGAGTCACTGTTAAATGACCAGTCTTTGTGGAAAGAAGGGAGAAGACACCTGGAGGAAGGCATGAACCTGGACTACAAGCACAGTGTTGGCCACTGGAAGTCATGTTTAACTCATGAAAGTTCTGATGACATCACTATGAAAAAGATAAATGACACTCAAAGAGTACAGAGAAATCCAAATCTCAAAAAGCTCTCCATACATTATCCCCAAGGTTGATAGCTAAAGTGGTATATCACAAAAATTAAAAAACAAGACTAAAAACAACTGTTTTGGCTGGAAGAGTCTCGAAGGGAAATCTTGGAATGAAATGAGTTACATTTGTAACTGATAATAAATGATAAGTAACTATGTAATGAAATGTTTTTCCAAAGCAGTTATGTGACACTAAAATCACACAAGAAATGACAATTTTGTCATAAAACAAGATTGGAAATAAGGACAAAATACTATACACTAAAAATATTTCAAAGCATTATTCTTTTTAAAATCTCCAAAATCTGCAATATCAACTCTATTTATGGAAGTCTGAGTTGTTCTAATGGTATAAATGAGAAAGATGAGGTAAACATTAAGAACTCCCCTTCATAAGCATCTGGAGGACTCAGTCGGTTAGGCCTCCAACTCTTGTTTTCAGCTCAGGTCATGATCTTGCTGTTTCATGGGTTCGAGCCCTGCATTGGGCTCTGTGCTGGCAGCACAGAGCCTGCTTGGGATTCTCTCTCTCTCCCTCTCTCTGCCCCTCCCCTACTCACACTGTCTGTCTCAAAATAAATAAATAAACAAACAAACCCTCTTCTTCATAAAATTCTTCCTTCACACCAACAGATTCTCTTAGTATACATACTTAGAGGTAATTCTGAAACTGAGAGTAACTAGTGCTTTTCTTTTCAGTGGTTATGACAGCTTCATAAGAATGTACAAAAAACAGGGAGATAAAAAAAACCCTCCTTAAAAAAATTACTACAGAATGTAGTTAACAAATAGTATGAGATTTTGGCCTGAACTAGAAGGATCAAAGCCGCATTATGGAAATTAAATAGAAAATACTCTGAAAAGCAAATTTTTAAATCTCAGAAATTACCTATAAATTAAAAGGCGCAGCATATAGGGTCCAATAGTGAGGAATGACTTCTGTGAGACTTCAAGCAACTTCAAGGTACCCAGGGACTCAAGTGCCAGCCCTCCCACAAAACACTCTGCTTATTCTGCTTTATTTTCCTTTTATCATTACCTGAAATTAGCTTGAAACGATTCAAAACGTTTTGAGAAATAACAATCTCAAAAGAGACTTTCAATGTGACTGCTTTGACAAAGAAGAGCCCTTGTTAGGTTGTTTAGTAAAATAACAGCGTCATTACTCTGCAATCCCAACAGATCATAGTGGTTTCCTAAATTCCACACCTCCCAGAGGTCCTGACTAGGAGTACCTACCCTGACCCTCTTAGCTTTCCCTAACTCTTGCCTATTCTGGCCACTATACAAGGAAGCATCTAGTTATAAATTATCTTAAAGATTATTCTCTTCTTTTATTTTTTTTTAATTTTTTTTTCAACGTTTATTTATTTTTGGGACAGAGAGAGACAGAGCATGAACGGGGGAGGGGCAGAGAGAGAGGGACACACAGAATCGGAAACAGGCTCCAGGCTCTGAGCCATCAGCCCAGAGCCCGACGCGGGGCTCGAACTCACGGACCGCGAGATCGTGACCTGGCTGAAGTCGGACGCTTAACCGACTGCGCCACCCAGGCGCCCTATACTCTTCTTTACAAACTACTTATAGGTTTAAATTTCTTTTGTCTCATTCTCAATGAGGTGTATTTAGGTACTCCAAAATACCAGGTGAATGTTCTCGATCTAAACAGCTAGCTAGCTAGAGATACAGAGATATGGAGAAAAGCACAAAAGGATACATGACAGATAATTTAAGAGCCTTATGGGGTAGAGATAGAAAAATGAGAGCAAAGAAGTTATTAATAAAAAAATAATAAATTTTTTTGAAAAGTATGTGTTTCATGTGTGTAAAATTATGATCCCATTTAAATAAAGAAATTAGAGCTATCTCTATTTGCTAACAAGGTTTGAATTTGCAAAAAGCAAATTAGAGCTACATCTATTCACTTACAAGGTTGCCCATGTAATGCTTACAAGTAAAAAAAGCAAAATGCAAATTCTCTATATATATAAAAACAAAATCTTTTAATGAATGTTTATACACACAAATAAAGGGAAAGATGAAAAAGGATATACATCAACCTGAGCTTAACATGGGTTATCTGATGGTGATTGGAGATTTAAAGATGTGTAGTGCACTGGAGTTAAGCCACTACTAGTGACTTTGCTTCCTGTATTCTCTTTTATACCTGTTCTTTGCCGCAATGGGAGCTTCAGTTGTCCAGAAACTTATCTCCCAATGTCATTACTAGTTCTTGCCTTAGCCTTCTCTGATCCACACCAACCATTCAGTAGGATGGCTGGGAGTGTGGGCACCAATCAGCCACAGAGCTGCAGAAATGTCTCTGCAATATCTCTTAGGCTTGAGGCTTTCCTGGTAAGGGGTTGTAGTACATGGCCATTTTCCCAAAAGGCACAGCCCTAGAATCTGGGCAGGGGTTGCAGGCCAAAGAAGAAGTAAGGGGCAATAAGGTGGAGAATAGGTCAGGCTGCTGCTGACAGTACCCTACTGGCAAACAAAACAACTTCAAATACTATTCCTTCCCATCACCTGTGTCTACAGAAGGCAAAAATAAATAAATATCATGGTACCCATTTTTCTGCCAAAAGCTTAGTTTATAAATAGTGATTGCAATTAAGTAAATACAGCATGTTCTTTTACTAAAGACTCTAGCATATTGTAGATTCTTAATAGATATTAAAGAATAGCAATACTGCTTTGAGAAAAATATGTCCAAAGAATTTGGTATGTGTTTTTGTATGAACAGAAGAAGTCATTAAATATTCATAAGACCATACAATGCTGGAATATTTTAAAAGTCAGAAATTAAACTTGAAAAGTAATTTTTTAATTAAAAAAAAAAGAAACTGTACTTGAAAGCCATGCAGTTTTTAATTTTTTTTTTTTTAACGTTTATTTATTTTTGAGACAGAGAGAGACAGAGCATGAACGGGGGAGGGTCAGAGAGAGGGAGACACAGAATCCGAAACAGGCTCCAGGCTCTGAGCTGTCAGCACAGAGCCCAACGCGGGGCTCCAACTCAGGGACCGCGAGATCATGACCTGAGCCAAAGTCGGCCGCTTAACCGACTGAGCCACCCAGGCGCCCCAGCCATGCAGTTTTTAAAAAGCCACCTATGTTAATATAGACTATATATTTATACATCATTAAAGATATACCAAAATTTACCTCAATATATTTCTCCCCTATCCTTTCTCTATCTCTCATTGTAGCTTCATATAAATAGAATAGCTTCTTTATGTGCTATTTTTAAATGTCTTCTTAGAAATGAATTGAAAACCTTATTTCTTACCTTTCCGGAATACATTCATTCACCCATTCATTCAACAAATCATAATTGAAGATCTACTGTATACTAGGTATTGTTCTTTGCTCTCGGAATACAGCAGGGAGCAAAGTAGACAATAATCCTTTCCTTTGTGGAGCCAATATCCTACTGGAGGCAAACAGCCAACAAACAAACATGTAAAAGATACAGTAGAGTGTGTCAGATGGTGATCAGCATGATGGAAGAAAATAAGAGGGATAGAGAGCACCACTGGTGGGAAAAAGGCTGCAATTTTACGTAGGGTGGAGTCAAGGAAGGCCTTGCTGAGACGAGAAAATGTGAGCAAAGGACTAAAAGACGTGAAGGGGGAAAGCCACACGAACATGTAGGAGAAGCATGTTGAAGGCTGAGAGGGCTTCTGCAGACGCTGAAACCAAGTCAGGGAGTGTGCTGTTAACTGTCCAATGTCACCATGCACTATTCTGCACCTCCCTCACCTTACTCCAACCATGTGCTGGCCTTCTTGCCGCTGCTCAGATACATGCCGATGAGTGGGGGCTGAGGGACCACGGAGGCAGTGCAGACCTGTAGAAGCTCCTCTGAAAAGCCCTTCTTCCCAAACTGGCAGGCCGTTATCACATGACTGAAAGGGATGCTGGGCAAACAAACACTCTTCCTGAGCACCACTGTCCAACAGAACTTTCTGTACTGATGGGGATGTTCTTTATCTGCGCTGTTCAATGAGCAGCACATGACTAGACACACATGGCTACCTGGCATTTGAGAAGTGCTATGTGACTAAGGAACTGAAATTTTAATTGTAAATTTTACCTTATTTAAATTAAAATAGTCAAATGTGGCTAGTGGCTACCATACCTGCCAACATAATTCTAGAGGTAGGTCTTGAGAACACAGGAATTGCTCACTAACAGATACTTCTAAAAGAAGAAATATTTCATTTAATTTGCTAAAATTCCAGTTAGTCTAATGAGAATTCAATGAATAAATAGGGCCATTGTGATAGCCTTACTTAATTGTCCCAAAACACACACATGTATTAACCACTATTTACCATGTAATTCTCTGGCTACTACATGGAAAAACTATTGCTAGTAGGTTTTTTACCTCAGCTTTAGTGTTTCCCTGTGGGTAATTTATTATTGCTTAATAATTAAGAAATTTTGTAAAATTCTGTGGTTTTTAAAATATTTACTTATTTTGGCGAGAGTGCAAGCAGGGGAGGGGCAGAGAGGGAAACACAGGATCCAACCAGGGCTCTGCACTGATAGTGCTGACAGCAGACAGCCTGATGTGGGGCTTGAACTCATGAACCATGAGATCATGATCTGAATTGAAATCTGACACTCAACTGACTAAGACACTCAGGTGTCCCAGTAAAATTCTGTTCTTTTCTTTCTTTCTTTTTTATTTTTTTTTTTTATTTTTTAGTGTTTATTCATTTTTGAGACAGAGACAGCATGAGCAGGGGAAGGGCAGAGAAAGGGAGACACAGAATCTGAAGCAGGTTCCAGGCTCCAAGCTGTCAGCACAGAGCCTGACGTGGGGCTTGAACTCATGAACCACGAGATCATTACCTGAGTTGAAGATGGACGCTCAACCAACTGAGCCACCCAGGCACCCCTAAAATTCTGTTCTTGTGTTTCCTGCTAGCAAGTTTTTTCTTCTCAATTTGATTTGTCTTTAGGTGAGATATATTTACATGCTAATGTAAAAATATGAATAAATATAACAAAGGGGATGTAGTATCATAAGCTATAATACCTTCATATACTCTTTAATTGTAACAAAATAGAATCAAAGACTACAATTAAGCAAAATACCTTAAAAGATTTGGGGGGGGTCATAAATTGACATTTAAATAGCTTTGCTTTTTACAAAAATGGAAACAAAAGATATTATTTATTTCACATGATATGCAAGGCCAATCTTTAAAAACTATCCATGGGACGCCTGGGTGGCTCAGTCAGTTAAGCATCTGACCTTGGCTCAGGGTATGATCTCACAGTCCGTGTGTTCGAGCCCTGTGTCGGGCTCTATGCTGAAAGCTCAGAGCCTGGAGCCTGCTTCGGATTCTGTGTCTCCTTTTCTCTGCCCCTCCCCTGCTTGCACTCTGTCCCTCTTTCTCAAAAAATAAAACAGCATTAAAAAAAATTTTTTAAACTATCCTCAACTTTATTAAAATATATGGGTTCTAAGAGAAAGGCACACATATATGCATATGTTTAGTATGCATTACACTAAACACACCACTGTTAAAGCTACACAAAAAAAACCTCACGTCTGAGAACTTCTGTTTAATCCAACAGCACCCAGAGACGATGAAAGCCAGTTACTAAAAAATTTATTGCTTGGTTAAAACTCAGTTTACAATTCAAAGGATTTCTAAAATCTCTGTGCTGTTATGAAGCTTTATGGGGTTTACAATGGAGATGAAAACAGAAATAAAAAGATCTGACAAACAGAAAATGCCAAAGATATTTCTAGCATTATCAACATGGATTCTTTTTTCCCTATCATTACTTTTTACCTTATTCCAAGACAACTAAATTTAACTCATCTGCCTAAAAAAGACAACTATGTTTCCTAGGATCCCTTTCAAAATGTAAATGTCTGATGGGCAATTCTGTTTGAAAGAATATTATTTTTATAATTTTTAAAAGAGCTACAATATAAATTCCCCAGGGCAGGAATTTTTTTATGATCTGCTATGCCCAGTGCCTACAATAGTGCCTACCATATAGTAGATACTTAATATATACTTATTGAATTAATAATTTTATCAGAATCTTTTATTAAAATAAATATAACCAAATAGTATTATAGTATTAGTGTAGATTTTCATTTTAACACTTATCAAAAAATCTTGTTTTACCATCTCTACACACAACAAAATCCTTTCTAAAGCTTATTGGTAATTCTCAGAATTAGCCAAAGACTTTCACATATTTCATAGAATTTCTTACACAGAATTCTGTGATCCCTTTCAATTCCAAAATTTATTTATTCTAATAATGATCTGAAACTGTAAAGGAATATCTGAAATCTATTTAAATAGAATGTCATGGAATCTTAAAAACAAAATATTATTTAAATTACTACAAAAATAATTGCAAATCCACTGATGGGCCATCCCAGACATTTCCTGGTTTTCTTAAATCTTTTACATAGTATTTTCTAGTTCTCTGCTCGGTCTTGTTTTATATTACTGTCAAATCCTTCACTTTCAAAATCAAGTACAATGAGACACCAAATAGTAAAACTGCACTACGCTTTTTACATTTTATACCAAAAGATCTACTTTATTTTAAAAGCAAAATCTAATACACATTGGAAAATACTGAGCTGGAATGTTTGCTGAAATGCTGTTTACTGCAAATGTCCCAATGTTTTATCAACTAACACTGAAGTTTAAATTAGGGCTAAACTCAGGAAACTGACCTTCATAATATTTTAACATGATGTTTGTCTTTATAAGGTAGTTTTCTTCTAAGAAGAGCGGACTTAAATGTCCTAGACTTACAGTCAAATTTCGGTCCCAGATCTGTATGCTTCCATTCTGGCAGGCAGCTGCTATAAGGTTTCCATCTCTACTATATGTGCACGTTGTGGGAATTACTTTTTTACCCTGCACCGTCCGTGGTTTAAACACACTTCTTTGCTTCCTTGGATTTTCAACTTCCCATGTCCTCACAGTCCTAAAAACAATAAAGAGATTTTCATTTACAAAAAAGAAAGGAGTTTAAAATTCAGAAGAGCTCATAAAGACCACTTCACCTTGTAAGCATATAATCTAATAATTATTTTAAAATAAAAGGAATACTGTAAAACAGTCTCCATTTATAAATGAGGTTACTCACTGAAATAAAGTGAACCATCTGAATCATACTGTCTTCAAATCAAACAGCAAGTAGCAAATTCTACTTCGAAGCTTTCAGAGTTATAAGTTCTAACCCTCTACAACAGTGGTCTCCAAACAACTCTAACTCTACACTCTGATCGTAAAACTGTTGAATGTACACCCCCTATATACACACATTAATTTCTCAATTACTTACATGTGTTAATGTACCGTTATATAACACATTCCAGAAAACACACTGAAAAAATAAGTCACTGAAAAAAGAATGATGTCCCTCTCTAGGGCCCAGGAAAAGATATCATGCCTCTGAGGGAGAAGCAGAAACAAAATTGTTTGCCCTGGGTTTTCAACAAGTAATGAGAAACAGCAGTCCAAGGCTGGGGGAGATATGGAGTACCCTCCTGCTCAAAGTCCTAGGCAAAGAAGCACTGCCACTAAGGAAGACTAAAACAAAATCCTTATGACCCAGAGAGAGAGGGGGGAAAAAAATCCCATAAAATACAGAACAACAAAGATGAGTTCAGCAACTACTTGGCAGAAACTATCCAAGCCATAGCACTATGGAACAACATCTCTAAATTTCTAGAAGAAAAAAAAAAAAAAGTCAATCTAATATTCTACAGGCCGTGAAAATATATTTCACAAATAAGGTAAAATAAAGACGTTTTCATGAGTGAAAGCTAAGACAATTCATTTCCTTCAAATATATATTACAAGAAATGTTAAAGGAAGTTCTTCAGGAAGAACAACTATGAGACAAATGGAAATGTGAATCTATACAAAGGAAGAGTGCCACAAATGGTAAAAATGAATAAAAATGTAAAAGATATTTTTAAAAATGTTTAAAGCTCTTTAAAAGATAAATGACTGAGGTAAAACAATGTATTGCAAGGTTTATAGCATATGTTTAAGTAAAATATAGGTCAACAATAGCAGAAAGGTTGGAAAGAAGATATGGTACTATACTTGCAATGTATAGTATTATTTGAAGAGAAACTTTGATACATTAAAGATATATATTACAAAGTCTAGAGCAATTGCTAACATATTTTTATAATGAATATGTAATAATAGACATAAAATGGAAATGAAACAAAAACAGGAAGGGATAATAAGAACCATGAGATAAATATAAAACAAACGGCAACATGGTAAGTTCAAATCCAATCTCACAAATAATTACACTAATTAGAAACTGCATTAATTATAAATTATCTAAAAACTCCAATTAAAAGATAAAAATGGTCACATTGGATTAGATAAAAGCAAGACTCAGCAGATTCTATCTTTTAAAAATACACAAAAATGTTTAAATATGAAGACTTAGATAGGTTGTAGTAGTAAAAGGATGGGGAAAAATGTGCCTGGGGAACATAACCAAAAGAAAGATGGAATAACTATATTAATGTCCAATAAAGTATCAAAACAAGGAATAAAACTAGAGAGAAAGAGGAAAATTTCCCAATGATAAAGAGTCAATTGATCAAGAAAACATAATTCTAAATGCTTATGCCACTAATAACAGAGTTTCAAAATATGAAAGCAAACTTGACAGAAATAAAAGTAAATATAGCAAATCCATATTCATAGTTGTATACCTCAACATTCCTCTCTCAGTGACTGATAGAACCAGCAGACTCTTCCTTGCTTCCCCAAAAATCAGTAAGGATTCAGAAGACCTCAAAACCAATGCCAAACAAGTTGAGCTAACTGACATTTATATAACACTTCACCCAACAACAAATGAATGTGCATTCTTTTCAGGTGCACACTGAACACACTCTGGGCCATAAAACAAATATAAACACACTAAAAATGACCAAAATCATAAAAAAGTATGTACACCATCAAAAATAAAATTATATAAGCAATCAATAACAGAAATGTATCTGAAAATATATCTTTTCCAAAACATTTAGAAATTAAGAAATACAATTGTAAATAATCCATGAGTCAAAGAAAAAAATCACAAGGGATAGTAGAAAAACTGAATCCAATAAATATGAAAATACAGTATATCAAAATTCATGGTGGGACGCCTGGGTGGCTCAGTCGATTGAGCATCCAACTTCAGCTCAGGTCACCAACTCACGAATCGTGAGTTCGAGCCCTGCATCGGACTCTGTGTTGACAGCTTAGAGCCTGAAGCCTGCTTTGGATCCTGTGTCTCCTTCTCTCTCTGTTGCTCCCTTTCTCTCTCTCTCTCTCTCTCTCTCTCTCAAAAATAAAGGTTAAAAACAAAATTAAAAAAAAAATTCATGGTATTCAGCTAAAATAGAGCACAGAAGAAAAATATAGTATTAACTGTATACATTAAGAAAAAAGAAAGGCCTCAAAATAATGATCTAAGATTCAACCTTCAGAAACTTGAAAAAAGAGAGAAAATTAAATCTAAAGCAAATAAAAGGAAGGAGATAATAAAAATGAAAGTACAAATGAATAAAATAGAAAACAGAGAAATCAAAAGCTGGTTCCTTGAGATGATCAATAAAATTAATAAACCTTAAGCTGGATTAATGAAAAAAAAACAAAAATTGGAGACAATATCAAATATCAATATTTTGAATGAAAGAGAAGATATCACCATAAAGCTCAACAACATTAAAAGGACAATAGGGAATTTCATGAATGAATTTATATACATACATTTGATAATTTAGATGGACAAATTTTCTTGAAAGACACTAACTACCAAAGTTCACTCAATTAAGAAATAAATAACTGAAATATTCCTCTATGGAAAAGCTGAATACATAGTTAAAAATCTTCCCACCAAGAAAACTCTAGATGGCTTCGCTATTGACTTCTACCAAACATTTAAGAAAGAAGTAATACCAACTCTATACAAACTCTTCCAGAACACAGAACAGGAAACACTTCCCAACACTCATTCAATAAGGCCCGCACCACACCGATGCCAAAACCAAAGTCACTACAAGAAAACTATGGTTCTGGGGTGCCTGGGGTGGCTCAGTCAGTTAAGCCTCCGACTCCAGTTCAGGTCATGATCTCACAGTTCGTGAGTTCAAGCCCCGCTTGAACTGTGAGTTCAAGCCCCGCTCAGAGCTGTCAGCACAGAGCCCGAGCCTGCTTCGGATTCTGTGTCTCCATCTCCCTCTGCCCCTCCCCCACTTGTGCTCTCTCTCAAAAATAATAAATAAACATTAAAAACAATTTAAAAAAAGAAGAAGAAGAAAACTATGGTTCCATATTCCAATAAACATAAGACACAAAAATCCTTAACAAAGTATCAGTAAACTCAAAGTAGCAGTGTATAAACATAATAATGTACCATGATTAAGTGGTATTTAAACCAGGAATGCAAAGAATTGAAAGGAATGAAAATTAAACAATATAATATACCATAAAAAATATATGATCATCTCAATCCATGCAAAATAAACCATTTGACAAAAAATCCAACATTCATTCATAATAAAAACTCTCCACATACTAGGAAGAGGATGGAACTTCCTCAGCCTGATTGAGGACATCTATGAAAAACTTACAAGTAATATACACAGTAATGAAGTATGGCTGAATGCTTTCCTCTTATGGTTGAGAACAAAGCAATGATATCAAACTCTCACCATGTCTTTATACTGGAGTTGCCAGCTAGGGCAATAAGGTGAATAAAAGAAATTAAAGGCTTATAGACTAGAAAGAAGAAATAAAACTATCTTTATTAAGAAACCACATGATCATATACATAGAAGAACCCAAGAATCTATAAAAATGCTACTAGAACTAATAGTGAGTTTAGCAAAGTCACAGGATACTAGGTCAATAATCAATTTTATTTCCATTGACTAGCAAAAATTAGATGTTGAGATTATGAAAATAATACCATTGATAATAGTATGAATACACATAGAACCTGACAAAATATGTGTAGCTTCTGTACACTGAAAACCATAAAATGTTTCTGACAGAAAGTAAAGAAGATCTACATATATGAGAAGACATATTGTATTCATGGATCAGTAGAGTCAATATTGTTAGGACTTCAATTCTCCCCTAGTTAATCTTTAGATTCAACACAAGTTCAAAGTTCTAGAAGAGTTTTTTTGAGATAGAAATTGGGTAGGATAATTCTAAAACTTATATGGAAATGCAAACAACTTGGAACAGCCTGTAAAATTTTGAAAAAAAAACAAAACTAGGGAATTCACTCTACCCGGGTTTCCATATTATAACATCCCACATTATAACACCAACCATATAAGTTGTAATTACACATATTAACATCTATTCCTTCTACAAGAAGAGCTACTTGGGAGCAAGCTCACTCTCTCTGTCTTTCGATCTTTTAAAATTTTTGTATGCCTAGGGTCTGCACCATCTCTTGAACATAATAGGATCAGAACACATATTGGGTCCTCAATAAATGTTTGTTGAAGAATAAAAGAAATTCACTGCCTATCTAGGCATTTTAGACATCAATTTTATTGAGGTATAACCAATATACAGTAAATACAATTGATTTTTAAGTGTATAGATTTCAAATAGGCAGCATTTTTTGTCAAATATTTATGATTTATGCCAAATTAGAGTCTGAGGTTTTTTAAAAATAACTTTTGCATATCCTTCCCCTAAGATTTGCTTGGGAACTTAATTGATTGCTTAACATTACCAAACCCTAGTTTACAGAGCTGTCAAACCCAGTGCCTGACCTAAGATTGAACTGACTACATTCTAGGAATTAATGACTAGCAAAATGTAAGTTCAAGTAGGAGTCTGGAAACAGTACACACAGAAACATCAGAAAGGCACCTTGGAATTCCAGGATTTAAAGCAACCTATTGGGGAGCCAGGAGACTAGAAGCCATCAACAGTGTGACAGACACTGCTAGCAGCATATTCCAATATCCATTCTCTTTTCTTCTCAGTTAAAGTCTGTATTTCCCACCCTCTCTTGCAGCTAGATGTGATGAAATGTAGAAACAAAGCTTTGACCACTGCAGTGTAAATGGAAGGGTAGCATAGGACTTTGGGAAAGTCTCAAAAAGACGGTTGCAGACCTTTCTTCAACTCTTCTTGTTTACTCCTTCCTCTGCCAGCAATCTGGACATGATGCTGGGCTCAAGCAGTAGCTTATCAGGGCAACAAAATAGCAGGCACCCTGGTGCTTGATGACACCATGGCCATGAAACCAATTCTAGAGTACCTATGTCTACTACGTCTAGACTTGTGTTTCTGAGAGAGCAAGAGAGAGAAAGAAAGATAAAGTTTACTGGGGTATAATATGCTCACAATGAAATTCATCTGTTTAAACATACAGTTCTGTGAGTTTTGACAAATGCATAATTTTTTTAAATGTTTATTTTTGAGAGAGAGCCAGGGAGGGGCGAAGAGAGGGAGACAGAGGATCTGAAGCAAGCTCTGTGCTGAGAGCAGAGAGACCAATGTGGGGCTTGAACTCACGAACCCCGGGATCATGACCTGAGCCAAAGTCAGATGCTTAACCAACTAACCCACCCGGGTGCCCCAATAAATGCATAGTTCTATCACTCCAAAAACTCTCCCTGTGTTGCCTCATTATAGACCATCCCTTCCTCTCCCAGCTTTAACCCTTGGCAGCTACTGACCTGTTTTGCTTTTTCCACTATTATATAATGGGAATCACACTGCATGTAACCTCTGAGTCTGGCTTTCTTAATTTAGCATAATGTATTTGAGTTTTATATACATCTCAGTAGGGGAGCCCGGGTGGCTCAGTTGCTTAGGCATCTGACTCTTGGTTTCGGCTCAGGTCATGATGTCACGATTCATGGCATCAAGCCACATCATGGACTCTGTGCTGACGGCATGGAGCAGGCTTTGGATTCTTTCTCTCTCCATCTCTACCCCTCCCCCATTTGCACAGCCTCTGTTTTTCTCAAAATAAACATATATATATATATACATAATATATTTTTATATATTAAATCTATATAGTATATTCTCTATATATAATGTATGTATATATATCTCAGTAGTCCATTCCTTTTTGCTAATGAATAACATTCCACTATATGGATATACCACATTTTGTTTATTCATTTACCTAATAAAGGTTATTGGGTTGTATCCAGTTTGAGGTGATTATGAATAAAGCCTCTGTAAGTATTCATGCATCATTTTTTATTGTTTCTTTGTTTTTGTTTTGTAAAAATAAGTTTTCATATCTCTTGGCTAAATACAATACCTAGAAATGTGATTGTTGATCATATGTAAGTATATGTTTAACTGTGTAAGAAACTACTAAGCTGTTTTTCAAAGTGGCTGTTTCATTTTGGATTCCCACCAGCAGTATATGAGACCTCTAACTGCCCCATACAAAAATATGATCAGTTGGTTTTTATAAGACATTCCAATAGGTAGGGCTTGGTATTTTGATTTTAATTTACATTCCCTATATGATTAATGATATTGAGGATCTTTCATTGTATTATTTGCCATCCATTTCTCTTCTTTGGTGAAGTGTCTCTAAATCTTTGGCCCATTTAAAATTTTTGTTGCTTAAATAGCCAAATTGTGGAAAGAGCCTAAATGTCCATCAACTGATGAATGGATAAAGAAATTGTGGTTTATATACACAATGGAATACTACGTGGCAATGAGAAAGAATGAAATATGGCCTTTTGTAGCAACGTGGATGGAACTGGAGAGTGTGATGCTAAGTGAAATAAGCCATACAGAGAAAGACAGATACCATATGGTTTCACTCTTATGTGGATCTTGAGAAACTTAACAGAAACCCATGGGTGAGGGGAAGGGAAAAAAAAAAAAAAAGAGGTTAGAGTGGGAGAGAGCCAAAGCATAAGAGACTGTTAAAAACTGAGAACAAACTGAGGGTTGATGGGGGGTGGGAGGGAGGGGAGGGTGGGTTATGGGTATTGAGGAGGGCACCTTTTGGGATGAGCACTGGGTGTTGTATGGAAACCAATTTGACAATAAATTTCATATATTGAAAAAAATAAAAATAAAAAAATAAACATTAAAAATTTTTTAATAAAAAAATAAATAAAATAAAATTTTTGTTTATTTCCTTATTATTGTATTTTGAGAGTTATGTTTTCTTCTAGAAATTTTATACTTTAAAGTTCTACAACTAGGTCTATGATCTATTAAAATTACTTTTTATACCTGGTACGAAGGTTCATTTATATGTGTCTGTTTGTATATGTATGCATACACACATATATATAAATATGTATACATATATATGGATATAGAATTGTTCCAGCACCATTTATATCTGAGAATTATAAAACCTTACCCCCTACTGAAAGCATTCTGTATAGCTTGACTCTTATCTCATTTCGCTATGCTTCCCATAGTTAGCATGGACAAAAAGTTGTGAAATACCTTGTGTGTCTTTTCTTTCTACCCTTGGCTTTGCAACAGTGGAGATAAACTATGATCATTTCTCTTTTTTTATAACTGAACATCTCCAAAAGTCAGATGCTACTTTAAAATCATGATATAAAAGACCCCACACAAGTATAAAATATCATTATCATTATCTGGCTTGTTTAAAAATTTTCAACTCTAAAAAGTGGGATAATAATACCAACAATAAAGGGATTAAATGAGATAAGGGATGTAAATGTGTCTAGGAGAGTACTTGGAACACAGTAGACACTCAATAAATATTAGTTCCTTTCTGCTCTTTCCTCAGACTATAAATAAAATATTAAAGCTAATAAAACCAACAACTAAGTATTTCCATTTGTTTCAGTGGTATATTAACACATTAAGCTAGTTATCAAAGTAACAATGAAAAAAAAAGCAACTAACCTAACATATAGAAGTGTGAAATACAATTAACATAGCATCTGATAGTGACTAATTATACTATGGTTTCATGGCTCTGATTCCCTGAATCTATGCCTTAAAAAAATGGATGCTAATGTGGTAGGCCATTAGGTATCTGTCTAAACATTTTATGCTGAAGAACACATATTTTGAAACTTGGAGTGAGATCTGGTCTTGTAAAATTAAAACTGTGCTTCATAAAAAAGATTTAAAAATAGAAGAAGGATCTGCCTGGGCCTTTCTGGACACGCAATGAAAACACCCAGAAGACAAGAAAAAGACACAGGTGGGGTCATTACATTGCCCCAGGCACAAATGCTTTCTGTCTTAAAATTTTGAATTCTTTCCAGATACAAGTTCTAAACTTTCTGGCATCGACTGCATAAATGCATCACAGCATTTGGCAGAAGTCAAGGGAAGCATTAATTTTGCATGGAAATCACTTAAAAGATCTTGGTTTAATTTTTCTCGAAAGACTACACAAGCAACTTGAGTGATGTAAAAGCCTAAAACTTGCTGGCACTCTTGGCAAAGAACAACCTTCTTTCCAAAAATGCCCAAACATGAAGGTATGGAAATTCCAGAAATGGGAAAAATGTTCTAGATTATATATACACCCACAATAATCTTTACAAACACAAATAATTCACATACACACACAGCAACTGCACTAAGAATACAACTGCATTCAGGAGATACGTATTGGGTGCTAATGTTTTATACTTGCAATTATTAAAGTTAAGGCCTAATGAAATCTACAGCTAGACTAAGGGATAAATGCTACAATAAATAACCACTTACATCCTTACATTTACAGCCCACTGATTTTCAACAAAGATGCCAAAACAATTCAGGGAAAAAGAACTGTTTTGAAAAAGTCTTTTCAAAAAATACTGCTGGGCCACCTGGCTGACTCAGTTGGAAGAGCATGCAAGTCTTGATCTCAGTGTCATGAGTTTGAGCCCCACGTTGGGTGTAGAGATTACTTAAATAAATATTTTTTTAATGATGCTGAAACAACTGGATATCCATATGTTAAATGGTGAATGCGAAACTTTACCTCACATAATACAAAAATCAACTCAAAATAGATCACAGAGATAAATTTAAAACTCTTAAAACATGATCTTAGATTACAAAATGATTTCTTAGATACCACACCAAAAGCACAAACAATAAAAGGAAAAAAAAAAAAGATCAGTTGGATGGCATTAAAAATGTACGTGCTTCCATGAAAAAATCTCAACATCACTCATCATCAGGAAATACAAATCAAAACCACAATGAGATACCACCTCACACCTGTCAGAATGGCTAACATTAACAACTCAGGAAACAACAGATGTCAGTGAGGATGCAGAGAAAGAGGATCTCTTTTGCATTGTTGGTGGGAATGCAAACTCGTGCAGCCATTCTGGAAAACAGTATGGAGGTTCCTCAAAAAATTAAAACTAGAACTACCCTACAACCCAGCAACAGCACTACGAGGTATTTATCCAAGGGATACAGGTGTGCTGTTTTGAAGGGACACATGCACCCCCATGTTTATAGCAGCTATTGGCAATAGCCAAAGTATGGAAAGAGCCCAAATGTCCATCAATGGAGGAATGGATAAAGAAGATGTGGTGTGTATACACACACACACACACACACACACACACACACACACACACACACAATGGAGTATTACTCGGCAATCAAAAAGAATGAAATCTTGCCATTTGCAACTACATGGATGGAACTTGAGGGTTATTATGCCAAGCAAAATTAGTCAGAAAGACATATATCATACGACTTAACTCATATGAGGACTTTAAGACACAGAACAGGGGGCGCCTGGGTGGCGCAGTCGGTTAAGCGTCCGACTTCAGCCAGGTCACGATCTCGCGGTCCGTGAGTTCGAGCCCCGCGTCAGGCTCTGGGCTGATGGCTCAGAGCCTGGAACCTGTTTCCGATTCTGTGTCTCCCTCTCTCTCTGCCCCTCCCCCGTTCATGCTCTGTCTCTCTCTGTCCCAAAAATAAATAAACGTTGAAAAAAAAAATTAAAAAAAAAAAAAAGACACAGAACAGATGAACATTAAGGGAAGGGAAGCAAAAATAATATAAAAACAGGGAGGGGGGGCAAAAAAAGAGACTTAAATATGGAGAACAAACAGAGGGTTACTGGAGGGGTTGTGGGAGGGGGGATGGGCTAAATGGGTAATGGGCATTAAGGAATCGACTCCTGAAATCATTGTTGCACTATATGTTAACTAATTTGGATTAAAAAAAAAAAAAGGTATGTACTTCAAAAGATACTATAAACAAAGTTTAAAGACAAGCCATAGGCTTGGAAAAAGTATTTATAAACCATATATCTGACAAGGGACTAGTACCCAGGATATTTAAAGAACTTTTACAAGTCAATAAAAAAGATAGGTGACAATTTTTAAATAGGCAAAGATATGAATACATATTTACTAAAGAATATATACAAGTGCCCAACAAGCCCATGAAAAGGTGCTTGATATTAAGGAAATACAAATCAAAATCACAATGAGATAAAACTTCATACCCACTAGAGAGCTATAATCATAAGACAGACAAGAATAAGCGTTGGTGAGTAAGTAAAGAAACTGGACTCCTCCTATATCACTGGTAGGAATAGAAAATGGTGAGGCCAAATTAGAAAACAATTTGGCAGTTTAATAAAATATTAAACATGGATTTACCACATGACTCAGCAATTCTATTCCTAGGTATCCATGCAAGAAAACTGAAAACATACCCCCATGCAACATGGGGTTCTGTAACATGAATGTTCACAGAAGCAATATTCATAATAGCCAAAAATTGGAAACCCAATGTCCATCAACTGATGAGTGGATGAACAAAATGTGAAATACAATGGAAAACTATTTCACAATAAAAAGTAACAAAGTACTGATACACCCTGCATATGACTTTCCTGAGGCTGTCATAGCAAATTACAAACTGGGTGACGTCAAACAGCAAAAATTTATTCTTTCACAGTCTGGAAGCCAGCAGTCCACTCCTCTGGAGGTTCTGGGAGGAGAACCCTTCCTTGCCTCTTCCAGCTTCTAATGCCTATTAGCATTCATTGCTCAGCTTCACTGACTTATAACCATACCACTCCAACCTCTCCCTCTGTCTTTACATAACCTTCCCCTCTGTGTGTCTTCTGCTTTTCTGTCTCTTAAGGATACTTGTCATTAGATTTAGTGCCCATCTAGATAATCCAGGATGATTTCATCTCAAGATCCTTAACAATTACATCTCTGAAGATCCCTTTTCCAATCAAGATAACATTCACAGGTTCTAGTAATTTGACACAGAAATATCTTTGGCAGGTAGGGGTGGGGCATGAGGTTTACCATTCAACAAACACGTACTATAATATGGATGAACCTGAAAACAAATTATGCTAAGTGAAAGAAGCTAGATACAACGGGTCATATATTACATGATCCAATTTACCTGAAAGCAGATTAGTGATGGCCTAGGACTGGGGTAGGAATGGGGATGACTGACCAGGACTTCTTTTTTGGGTAACGAAGTTATAAATTAGATTGTTGTTATGGTTGCACAACTCTGTAAACATGAGTTTAATCTAAACATTAGTTTCATGTAAACATGAAAAATCATTTAATTTCCCCATCCTCTTCTCGTTTCAGCTGGAGTAAGTGCCATTAAAAGTCTCATTAATTACTAGAATGATTATCAGCAACACTCCTGAGGACCACTCTAGGAAACCCCAGATGAAAAAGGTGGTCAAATGGAATTAAAAGAGATTTGATTTAAAATATATACCAATATTTCTTATTAGATAAAATTACTCCCTAATCTTATAAACCAAATTACTTAATGGAGGAGAAAAACTGGAGGGAAATGTCATCACATCATGAGGCAGCACTCAGAAAGCAAAGCTCAACTGGAAAGATCTGGAAAAGATTCCACAGAGGTGTGCATTTGGGGAAGACATGAGATTCTACAAGTGAAATTTAGAAGGGGTGCGGAATCCTAGATACTGATATAGAAAATGCAAAGATAAGGTGGCTTGCAGAAGTACAGCTTATTCTAGGAATAAGTAGTTTGCTTTGACAAGAGGATGAGGTGTCCAGTAGGCATAAGTGGAAGATAAGACCATCACAATCACTGGCGATCACAAGATTATAAAGAGTATCCTATAATACATACTGGGATTATGGTCTTTATGGTCTAGGAGACTCTAAAGCCAGTAAACAGAGTGACTTAAGTTATTGAACCAGTCCTGTGTTTTAGAAAACTACTTGGGTATCAGTGGGCAAGGCTGCTTGGAGAAGAAAAGTCTGTACTAGATACCCCAGGTGAGAGATGATCAGGGCCCGGCCTAAGGCAAGGGGTTATGGAAGGTGTAAAGGAAAACTCTGAGAAGGACTAGAGGAGTGTGCCACTCATTCAGCAAGGCAGAGGTGTGAAACGTGTGGTATAAAACAGAAAATAATAATATTAAAGGAGGTGAGAGAAAGCTAATGAAATACTTGTCTGACAGCCAGGTGGAGAATCTTGTACAGGGTGTGTGAAAGGCACAGAATTAGGAGTCATTAGAATGGAGACAGAGACACAATTGTGAGAGAAGGTAGACCCCCGTGGAACAGAGCCTAGAGGAATAAGCAGCAAAAAGGAAAAGGAGTGAAATAGGAGACAAGAAAGTACACAGTAGGGGAGGATAGTGTTAAGAAAGCTGGGAAGGAAAAAGTTCAAAAGGAAGGTGTGATCAAAAGCGTCAACTGCAGGGGCGCCTGGGTGGCTCAGTCGGTTGAGCGACCGACTTCGGCTCAGGTCATGATCTCGCGGTCCGTGAGTTCGAGCCCCGCGTCAGGCTCCGTGCTGACAGCTCAGAGCCTGGAGCCTGCTTCTGATTCTGTGTCTCCCTCTCTCTCTCCGCCCCTCCCGGACTCATGCTCTGTCTCTCTCTGTCTCCGAAATAAATAAACATTTAAAAAAATTAAAAAAAAAAGTGTCAACTGCAAAGAGATAATGAGTAAAATAAAGAGTGAAAAGCCTCCATTAACTTTAACAGGTAAAGGTCATTAGATGAGGTCTGCAAGAGCAATTTCTGTACAATGATGGGAGCAGTCAGAATGCTATGGAACTAGAAGTGGGAACGGTAAGGGAAAGACAGCTGGTGAAGAGGGCTCCTGCATAAAATGCTATTTAAATACAGACAGGAATCAAGAAAACCCAGCTAGGATAAAAAGGAACACAACTGAGGAGACAATACAACATTTGGCTCCTAAAGAAAAGGGATTCTGAGGTAGATTTGAGGGAGGGAATTTATGGCAGAAGAAATACCATGAGCAAAGGCCTTGAAAGGAATGGTGCATAGCCTGATTACAGTTACAGTAGGTGTATGGGGGGGGGGGGGGGGTGGTTTGCACACATGTCTGCAGACAAGGATGAAAGAAAAGACTAGGACTGCAAGACCCAGTTAGGGAATGTACACAGTACACTGGAAACCTTGGGAAACAAGAGTCAATACCAGTAAGAGGTATGATCAGGAAGGGCAGGCCTGAACTCCCCTCCTGGGCAAGCCTTATACCCCAAAGTCTGCCTAGACTCATGCTCTAGTAACAGGGCTTGATCCATTACTGCAAAGTATGGAACCAAGAAGGAATGAAGACGGTGTTGCTGACAAATGTCCTGAACAAAGGAGAATGATAATTAACACAAATGGAGAATGTGAGAAGACACAAGGAAATGAAATTAATAAATATCTAGTACTTCTGATAGTATACATTTCTGACCAACTGGAAATGAACACAAAGAGGTCACTGATGATGGATATCAATTCTCCTAGAGAGGGCATTGAGAATACACAGAAGAATTCTATGTATTTCCATGTACTTGATTCAGAAGCAGAAAATTCACAATGAACCCACCCAGGGCATAAAGGAAGTCATTCAGTGCTAGTCCAGTAATTAATTACTCTTATAACGTGTATCACGATAAGATGTCACATGTGGATATAGCCTTAAAATGTGAAGAAAGATGAAATGTGTCTATAATTACAGATGACTGTTTAATTTACGTTAAGAAATAATTACTACCTCCTGACAAAAGCAAGACAGAACACAGTGGGTGGAGGTGGCAAATGGGGGATAGGGAGGAAGAGGACACAGTCTGTGGTAGCCAGCACAGGATAAAGTAAATATGACAAATCCTACAGAAATCTGCCTCCACCCACCCTTCGCCCGGGTGCTGCCAGGGCTCAACAGTATTTCCTGACCAACTTCTCCCTGGACATTAGCAGGTGCAGGCAGGCTTTCCAACAGGCCACTGAGATACGGAACCATTATTCTTCATGATTACAGCCATTATTCTTTATTTTTTTAAATACCTCTGAAATACAGTACATATACAAAGTATTTACTCAACCAACCAAGTTTTAAAGCAGCAGACTCCACATCTGCAAAACAGATTCTAAAGATAAAATCTTATGTGCCAAAGAGTGATTCAGTGCAAATTTGAAAATGAGATAAATATTCTTCTTTTGAAAGAGAATGGATGGTTTTTCCTTACTGGAAAGTTAAACAATGCTTAATCAAGTTGTAGAGTTAAGTAGTGAAGTCAATGTTACTTTAGAAGTTTACACTAAAAATAGTGAACCTTTAAAATATCTCTAACAAATAATCTATAACAGAACTCTTGTACTTGGATGATTTTTCCCAGAAATCATGAATGCCAGAGTGTGTTTGATAATTTAGAACACTGAACTAATAACGTGAATAAAAGCTAAGATTTTGGACTGATAATCATGATAGCTCACATTTACATGCTTTAAGTGAAGCAAGCGCTGTTCCAAGCACTTTATCATTTAATCTTCAAAATTTTGAGCACTGGGTGTTGTATGGAAACCAATTTGACAATAAAATTAATATTAAAAATAAATAAATAAATAAACAAAAAATTTTACACAGAACAAAACTAAAGCACAAAAAAGATTATGTAATAATTTATGTCAATATTAAGTTAAGCAGAATAATCAACTACTGTTACCCACTGCCTACTCATGTTTCATAGTCTTGTCTACAAGAACCCACGAAAACAGGGAAGGTCACAACAATTTTGGATTAATATGCTATCGATATTGACGGTTCAAGTAATACTTTTACTTAATAAAGAACACTGTAAAATGTCCATATAAAACCAATGCAAAATAAAGCTGAATATTATCTATATCTTGCATCTTTTCTGAATAAACAGTGATTCTGAAAGTCTCACTATTGTGATGTTACAGATCATACTGAATTGTACCAGACACTACTAAGTAGAAAGAGTATTCCAGGGTTTTATGGCTAGATGTATCATAAAGCAACTTTGAAAAATACAATTTATAATACTGTTCATCTAGTTTCCCAAAACACTCATCACGTCTCCCTAAAATATTAAAAGGTTTTATTTCATTGTTTGATTAATTAATTAGTGGTCAGCACAAAACTGTAATTTACTCTAGGAGAAATGAGGACCAGAATACAGTGGCAAAAATGACCCATCCTATAACTGAAAAGACCATCAAAGGTTAAATACCTACTAAGGCAGATGCTGCTTTAGTAAATTTAAATAAACAAAAGTTGTCAGAGACTTCCCCCACCCCCAGAAGTTGTCTCAAGTACTGCAAGATCCGGGATTTGGAATCTAATGAAATAATCTCTAGTGAAATATCAAAAGTTTATTGCCTTGGACTCTCTGCTACCCAACAGTAGATATATGGACAGTTCCCTGGGATGTTTTGTTTTGTTTTGTTTTGTTTTGTTGGGTTTTTTTTTTGCAGGGGTTAAGGGGTATATATGAGTTGTTTATTTGTACTTTTTGAAGAGAAAGTCTGTATATTCTCCCTAGACCACCAAAGATACAACAAAGGTTAAGAATGCAGCCCTAGGTAACTTAAAATTTACACCGGCCCAAGTAAAACCCTCAGAGAGCTGACTGTATATTTAGATTGCATTTCTTTAATCCTCTCTTAGAATGTCTTTTCCTGAATTACATTCCTTGGCATTTGACTTATATTGTTGGGTGCAACAAAAAATAGTAACATAAATACAATACAGAAAAATGACTAAGTGTGAGGATGATGAAGTCGGATTTGCCTGTTTTTAAAATTCTCTCTCCTCACTTGTGTATGTTCTTGCACAAGTCACTTAACCTGTCAGAGCCTCAGCTTCCTAATCTGAAAATAATACTTCACAGAGTTATTTTAAGGAATGAATGACAAAATATACATAAGGTACTTAGAGCAGTGCCTTATGTATAGTAAGTGACCAATTATTACAAATTTACTACATTGTTTATTGTAAGGATATTGTCTATATATACCAACCAGTGTCCTCTATATGAGGGCTGCTGGGAAACAATTTTCTTTTATACACTATTGAAAGGAAAAGCTCTATGTTTTCACGTTGGGTATTGTGGGACTCTTTTAACAGAGCATGTTCACTCACATCTTTGCTCTGGTCACTAGAAAGTTTAGAACTGAATCTAAAACCTAACTTTGTCAACCGAGAAGCAAAACCTTCTACTAATAATCTTTTGTGAACTAACTTTATCCCTTCACCCCTACTTTCCCATGGCCCTGGATACTGCATTTTTTTAAATAATGTTGTGTTACTATTATTATTTTGAGCTTTTTGGGATGAGACAAGATGCATAAAAATAAACAAATTAACAAACCAGTAGAAAAAATAAATAGTGCTGTTTTTGAACTGGCAATGTCGGTTAAAAAAAAAAAAGTCACTTTCCTAATTCAAGGGTATGTTGGCTACCGAGTCAGGAGAAAAATTTAATTATTTGGACTTCCAAAAGTAGAATCTGCTCTATACCAGTTTAGACTCTCTCAAAGGAAAGCTGAATCAAGAGTCATCAGTCAAAAAGCAAAACAAATCCCTGGAACGATAATGAGAGCTTAACACGAAGAGTGATGAAGTAATGGGGGAGTGCAGCAATATGCTATTCCTTTGAGGTGAACGCTTGTATGTTCTGAAAGTTAAATAACTTCTAGAATTCAATGAAGGGTATTTCAAAAAGAAGGTACAAATATACAGACATGGGTTTAATTGTACCAACTCCTGGGACAAACCAAAAGAAAGATCCTGGTTTTAGCTTTACTGGACGCACAGCAATGGCAGGTAATATCCAGGCTGACTTAAAGGTCTCTTTATTTTCTGACCCAGATGAATGGAAATGTGCCATAGCTGCCGTGTGGTAAGCAGATGAGACACTAAAGGGGCTGAGCTGCTGGCCAAAGACAAAGGGGGAAAAAATTCAAAATGTAAGCCAAAGAAGCTTTCCATAGCTGCTTGGCAATACAGTGTCTAAATAAACTATCTTAATTTGATTCACATGTAGTGAGTGGAAAATTAAAACCAGGGCAGTAAAAAATTTTTTAAAAATCATGTGAATTCGTTAAATAGGTAAAATTATAAAGAAGTATCGCTTTACACATGTTGATATCAGAATTATTTGAGTTTCTATAGATACTTTAATTCCATACCATTAAAAAGTTCTATATTGTCTTGGGCAAACAACAGATACTAATTTTTGAGACGCAAATGTTTTTACAAGAAGAAAACTAAGACCTCTAAAGAATCTATAAGAGAAAAAAATTCCAATAATTTTTAAGTACATTATTGGAAAATCTTAGGACAGCAAAATTTAAATGGCATGTTAAGGAAGTGAAGAGACTATAAAGGCAAAGTAGAGATGATCCTCTAAAGAAAAATGTACCATAATATGGTAATACCACATACTTCTTGTTTGTAAAAGCTGTTGTCTATCATAAAAATTCCATTGTGGGTGCCCAGTCTACTGAAAGCTGTAAGAAAGAAAGTGACTCCATGTTGGATTATTCACAATAATGAAACACATAAAAGTTAATACACGGAAATTCAAATTTCCTTCAGACTATAATCAAATCTCTGACTATTCTAAATATTTAATTTTTCCAAAATCGTTGTCAGAGTTAGAGTTTCTTGTCCTTTTTCTTTTCTTTGCTCTTCCAGAAGTGAAAATATTAAAAAATTTCCCTCCTTTCTTCTCTACCTCTTTTTTCCTTTCAATCAGTCAAAAAGATATGCCAAGAAATGCTCTACGTGCTAGAAATAGAGCACTGATTGAAAGAAACATCTATGTCCTTGTGAAGCTGTTAGTCTGGTTACATACACTAATTCATTTGTCCCTTCATTTCAACATCTCTGCAGTGTGCCTTCAAGGGACACAGAGTTTAGAGAAACAGACTAGGAAGTAGAGAAACAAAATTTAATAGCAACATCAGGGTTAAGACTACAAGAAAATTAAAACTTCAAATACACTATTCAAATGAAAATACAATACATGGAAGAGACATGGATCAGATTCAGATCAGGGCCACCTGTGGGAGCATCTCCTCACTTCACAAGGCTTAGTTTATCGCTTTTCTGTGTTTCTCAAGGGTTGTGCATGTTACACTTCTTGTATAAAACTTGTCATATCACATATTTTACACTGCACATTTTTCTCTCCAACATGAGACTATGACCTTTGTGACGACAAAATCCAGTTCTTTACATTTCTGTGTTGCTGGCATGAAGAGCTATGTCATGCAAATGAGTTCAAATAAGTTTACTAAATGTATGGCTTTTAATTATAAGAAGAATATTACACAAAATGTTATATCTTAATCATTAAATTAAAAACATGCAGGATGGGGAAGATGGCAGTAGAGTAGAAACAGGACTCTAGGCTTGCCTTGTCCCATGGACATGACTAGATAACTATCAAATCATCCTAAACACCTCAGAGCAAATGCCACAAATAAAGGCAGAGAAGAGGCCACACTGAAGAAGGCAGAAAGTGTGGAGATGGGTTTGGGAGAGAAGCAGATGGTGGCCATTGTGGTGGGGAGGGAATCGCAGTCACAAAGAAGGGCAAGAGACAAACTAGCACAAGTGGAGCACATGGTGAACACAAATCCCCATAACAACTGGCCTGGAAAGCGAGAGGCCCTGAATTTGGTGAGTTCTGGCAACTAATGAGGCTTAAAGCCTGGAGTTTTAAAGGTCAGTGTGCTTGGCTCTGGGAGAGCTCAGAGGGCATTGGGGCTTCTCTTGGAGAAAAGGCAGGCAAAAAGCTTGGGAACATACAGTGTGGGAACAGTGATCTCAAGAACACCTGGGGTATACAATGGGAAGGTTATTCACTTATCTTGCAGCATGTCCCAGGGAGGCAGTGCTCACAGAGACCCCTCTGGGATCAGAGAAACTAGCCATTTCCCTCCCCAGCCCTTCAGCAAAAGCATAAGGGCCACCTGCATGAACCGGTGCAGTGCCGACACTTGCCACCTAACTTGTTTACACCAAGTACCACCGCCTTGCTCCTGCGGAACCACCCCTCCCAGTAAGACTGGCCTCAGTCCTAGCACAGTGGGACTCTTCCTCCTCCAGAAGATGGGCCTAAACCCCTGCCTGCACCACATCTCCCACACAAGAGTTTTCTGGAGCCTTGGTTCCTGAAAAGGTGGCAACAGGTCTCATTTCATAATCAGACCAGAGTACACCTAGTAAGAGTGCATCATATTCAGGCCAAGGACAAAAACCTGCCCATAACATGCAAAGACAGTCTCTGCAGACAACTGGCTCGAAGGATAAACTGGACAGCACAAAATAGCAGAGCACACACAGCACATACTGGAGACACTCTCAAAACCACCAGGCCCTGGGGAACAGGGGATACCACTTGGCAGGGCATGATGGGACCTTTCTTCATAAAGGCATTACTTCAAGAACAGGAGACATAGTTGACTTTCCTAACACATAGAAACAGGCACAAAGGCTTAGACAAAATAAGACAGAGAAATTAATCCCAAATGAAAGAACAGCACAAGGCCATGGAAAAAGATCTAAGCAAAACAGATATAAGTAACATTCCTGACACAGAATTTAAAGTAATAATCATAAGGATATTCACTGGACTTGAGGAAAACTGGAAGACATGAAAGAGACCCTTAACACAGAAATAAGGAATAACTCAGCAGAGATAAAGAGTACAATAAATGAAATGAGAAATAAGCTTGATGGAAATAACAGGACGGAAGAAGCAGCAGAATGAATTAGTGCCCTAGAAGACAGAGTAATGGAAAGTATTCAAACTGGAAAAAGAGAGAGAAAAGATTATAAGAAACAAGAATAAACATAGAAAACTCAGTGACACCATTAAATGTAACAACATTCGTATTATAGGAATCCTAGAGGAAGAAGAGAAAGAATGGGTGGGCAGAAAATTTATTTGAAGAAATAATAGCTGAAGATTTCCCTAATCTGGGGAAGGAAACAGATATTCAGATCAAAATCAACATAAGCAGATCCACACCAAGACATACTGAAATTAAACAGGCAAAATATAGTGACAAAGAAATTTTAAAGCAGCAAGAAGAAGATGAAGAACAAACAAACAACAACAACAACAACAACAAAAACAACAAAAGAAGAAAGTAACTTACATGGGAAAGCCCATAGGGTTAGCAGGAGATATTTCAGCGAAACTTTCCAAGCCAGAAGGGAGTAACGTGACGTATCCAAAGTGCTGAATGGGAAAAATCTGAAGCCAAAAAAACTATCGAGCAAGGCTATCAATCAGAATAGAAGGAGAGAAAAAGAGTTTCCAAGATAAACAAAAACTAAAGGAGTTCATGACCACTAAACCAGCCCTGCAAGCAATATATTTTTTTAATGTTTGTTTATTTTTGAGAGAGAGTAAGCGGGGAAGGGGCAGAGAGAGAGAGGGAGAAGGAGTGCAGAGCCCAATGCAGGGCTCAAACTCATGAACTGTGAGATCATGACCTAAGCCAAAGGCATGCACTTAACCAACTGGGCCACCCAGGCGTCCCTGCAAGCAATATTAAAGAGGACTCTCTGAGTGGAAAAGAGACGAAAAGTAACAATATTAAGATAGGAAAAACAAAAGCAGTAAAAAAGTGTGTAAAAAATAAGTTAAGCAACTCATAAAATAAAAGGATGTAAAATTTAACAACATATACCTAAACTATGGAGATAATGGGTTCAAACTTAAATGACCACCAACTTAATATAGTCTGCTATTTGCAGAAGATGTTATACACAAACCTAACGGTAACTATATAACTACATATCAAAAACCATTAATAAATATGCAAAGACTAAAGAGAAAGAAATCAAAATATATTACTAAAATAATCAGCAAACCATTAAAGATAGAAAGACAAGAAAGGATCAGAGAAACTCATCAGAAACAACCACAAAAGAAATAACAAAATGGCACTAAATAGATATCTATCAATAATTACTTTGAATGTTGGGGCACCTAGGTGGCTCAGTTGGTTAAGTAGCTGACTTCGGCTTGGGTCATGATCTCATGGTTCGTGAGTTTAAGCCCCATTGTCGGGCTCTGTGCTGACAGCTCGGAGCCTACAGCCTGCTTCAGACTCTGTGTCTCCCTCTCTCTTTGCCCCTCCCCCACTCACAATCCGCCTCTCTCTCTCTCTCTCCCTCTCTGTCAAAAAAAAAATAAAAATAAACATTAAAAAAAATATGGACTAAACACTCCAATCAAAAGACACAGGATGACAAAATGGATTAAAAAACACAACCATTCTACCTACAGAATATGCTGCCTACAAGACAATCATTTTAGACCTAAAGACACCTGCAGATTGAAAGTGGGGGGATGGGGTGGGGGGGTGCCTGGGTGGCTCAGTCAGTCAGCCATCTGACTTCGGCTCAGGTCATGATCTCACAGTTCGTAGGTTCATGCCCCGCATCGGGCTCTGTGCTGACAGCTTGGAGCCTGGAGCCTCCTTCGGATTCCATGTCTCCCTCTCTCTCTGTCCCTCCCCACCTGCACACTGTCTCTCTCTCAAAAAAATAAACATTAAAAAAAAAAAGAAAAGAAAATGAGGGGATGGAGAAACATCTATCACAAAGAAGTGAAAGGCATCCAAATTGGCCAGGAGGAGGTCAAACTTTCACTCTTCACAGATGACATGATACTCTACATAAACCCAAAAGATTCCATCAAAAACCTGCTAGAACTGATTCATGAATTCAGCAAAGTTGTAGGATATAAAATCAATGCACAGGAAGTGGTTGCATTCCCATACACCGACAATGAGGCAACAGAAAGAGAAATCAAGGAGTCGATCCCATTTATAATTCCACCCCAAAGCATAAAATACCTAAGAATAAATCTAACCAAAGAGGTGAAAAATCCATACGCTGAAAGCTATAGAAAGCTTATGAAAGAAATGGAAGAAGACACAAAAAAATGGAAAAATATTCATGCTTCCGGATAGGAAGAAAAAATATTATTAAAATGTCAATACTGCCCAAAGCAATCTACATATTCAATGCAATCCCTATCAAAATAACACCAGCATTCTTCACAGAGCTAGAACAATTCTAAAATGTGTATGGAACCAGAAAAGACCCCGAATAGCCAAAGCAATCTTGAAAAAGAAAGCCAAAGCAGGAGACATCACAATCCCAGACTTCAAGCTATATTACAAAGCTGTAATCATCAAGACAGTATGGTACTGGCACAAAAACAGACACTCAAATCAATGGAACAGAAAAGAGAACCCAGCAATGGATCCACAAACGTATGGCCAACTAATCTTTGACAAAGCAGGAAAGAATATCCAATGGAATAAAGACAGTCTCTTCAGCAAGTGGTGCTGGGAAAACTGGACAGCAACGTGCAGAAGAATGAACCTGGGCCATTTTCTGACACCATACACAAAAATAAACTCAAAATGGATGAAAGACCTCAATGTAAGACAGGAAGCCATCAAAATCCTCGAGGAGGAAGCAGGCAAAAACCTCTTTGATCTTGGCCGCAGCAACTTCTTACTCAACAGGTCTCCAGAGGCAAGGGAAACAAAAGCAAAAATGAACTACTGGGACCTCATCAAAATAAAAAGCTTCTGCACAGTGAAGGAAACAATCAGCAAAACTAAAAGGCAACCGATGGAATGGGAGAAGATATTTGCAAACGACATATCAGATAAAGGGTTAGTATCCAAAATCTATAAAGAACTTATCAAACTCAACACCCAAAAAACAAATAATCCAGTGAAGAAATGGGCAGAAGACATTAATAGACACTTTTCCAAAGAAAACATCCAGATGGCCAACAGACACATGAAAAAATGCTCAACATCACTCATCATCAGGAAATACAAATCAAAACCACAATGAGATACCACCTCACACCTGTCAGAATGGCTAACATTAACAACTCAGGCAACAACAGATGTTGACGAGGATGCAGAGAAAGAGGATGTTTTGCACTGCTAGTGGGAATGCAAACTGGTGCAGCCACTCTGGAAAACAGTATGGAGGTTCCTCAAAAAATTAAAAATAGAACTACCCTACGACCCAGCAACAGCACTATGATGTATTTATCCAAGGGATACAGGTATGCTGTTTTGAAGGGGCACATGCACCCCAATGTTTATAGCATCACTATCAACAATAGCCAAAGTATGGAAAAAGCCCAAATGTCCATCGATGGATGAATGGATAAAGAAGATGTGGGGTGCGTGTGTGTGTGTGTATATATATATATATATATATATATGTGTGTGTGTGTGTGTGTGTGTGTATACACACATACACATGAATACAAATCTTGCCATTTGCAATGACATGGATAGAGCTAGAGTACAATGCTAAGTGAAACAGATCAAAGACAAATACCATATAATTTTATATGGAATTTAAGAAACAAAACAAATGAGTAAAGGGGGAAAAAGAGAGAGACAATCAAGAGACAGAATCTTAATTATAGAGAACCAGTGGTTACCAGAGGGGGTGGGAGGATGGGTTAAATAGGTGTTGGGGATTAAGGAGTGAACTTGTGATGCGCACTAGGGGATGTATGGAATTGTTGAATCACTACATTGTACATGTGAAATGAAAATAAAGCTGTATGGTAACTGGAATTAAAATAAAAAATTTTTAAAAAAGAAAAAATAGAAAACTAATTAGCATTACTTGATCAATAATAAAACTTGTTTTTGGACCCCCACCCCCAAACACACACACACACACACACACACACACACACACATATTTATTTTGATCTTCAGGAAAACTAAGAACCATAAGGTACACAGCCAAGAAATTAGTAAGTTACTGAAATGTTGTAAATAGGGTACAATTCCAGCTGAATGGCTAACTACTGTAAGACGGCTTCCACACGTTGATTACACTGTTACTCTGCATTTTCTCATATTCACTAATAGTGGGTTTGTTACACTTAGAGCTATAAAATAAAATGACAATGCTCTGGTACACAGCCCAAAAAAAGGCAAAGCAAAAATCCTAAAATGGTGACCTGTTTATAATTATTCAAGTAATTACCTTTGTTATTCCTCTGTACTCAGCCTGTATCGATACATCACTCTTAATGTTACTTCCCTTAATTCCATCTCTCCACGCCTCTTTCCTTCTTCACCAACACCTTTTTCAGGTTTTCCATGCAGCCTTGACTTTTGTCTCTGCCACTTTTCTGAAACTAAATTCCATAAGAATAGCAACAACTCACTGGATGCCAAATACAACAGTTATGTGCATCCTTGACCTATCTTTTCCTTTCTCCTCTGTTCTTAAATTTTCCTGTCTCTTCTGTTAAACTACAAGCAGATTTGTACATTTAAAAGCTGGTGCTCCTCAGGGTTCTATGCTTCAACCTACACCCTATGGCTTCAACCATCACTTAGTAACAGCTGACTCTCAGGCCTAAGTTTACCATTCCCATATCTATCTATTGCCTGGGCTGCAGTTCCACATTTTGAACTACCAACCAAACATTTGGTTTTTCTGCAGGCACCCAGAACTCAACATGTCAAAAATAGAATGTAATATCTTCCCCCTCAGACTGGCTCCTCCTCCTACCTTCCCCATCTCACTTAGAAGAATCAGCACTAATGCTGCTGCTCAAGGAATTGGTCTCATTCATCTTTGACTCCTTCTTGTCCATCCCCACGCCCACAACACACATGCAGTTTCTTCTGTCAAAACTTCATCTTGTCTCACAGCTGTCTCTGTCTCCTTTTCTGTCCTTAATTAAGATGTCACCTCCTGGGAAACGTCTGCCCAGACCTCTAATAATTAGCATTACCATCATCATCATCATCATCATCATCATCCACTATTTGACACCATCTGTCTGCTTCAAAGGACTGATTACAAACCACAATTCTGAATTCATTGATGTCTGTCTCTTCTACTACACTGGGAGCCATCTTATTCACTAATGTCCCCTAGAACCTAGTCCAGGGTGTGACACAGTTGACATCAGTATCATATGTCAATAATTGACGACTGAATGAATATCTGATCAGAGGGTATGTTCTGACGGGTCCCATTCCGAAGCTTTGCTCACATCTGTTCCCAATTTTCCACCAAACTGCCACCAGTGCCCTGGATTGGGCCATCATTACCTATTGTCTACACTCTAGAACTAACCTTGTGACAGAGTTCCTTGCCTTTGGCCTGTATTTGTCCTGTCATAAAAATGATGTTTTTTTCTGAGGAAAAAAAAAAAAGAAAGAAAAAGATTTGATGATGTCACTCTACTGAGGAAAAGCCTCTGAGGGTTCAGAAGGCTCTAGGGGGCACCTGGGTGGCTCAGTCAGTTAAGCATCCAACTTTGACTCCAGTCATGATCTCATGATTTGTGAGTTCAAGCCCCATGTCAGGGGCTATGCTGACAGCTCAGAGCCTGGAGCTTGCTTCGGATTCTGTGTCTCCCTCTCTCTCTGCCCCTCCCCTGCTCATGCTCTGTCTCTCTCTCTCTCAAAAATAAATAAACATTTAAAAAATTGTTTTTAAAGAAGGCTACAGAAAAAAGTTCCAGGTACTAATGGCATAGCACCCAAGGGCCTTCCTAAAAGATCATAACCTAAACTCAATTTTCTAGTCTCTAGTCCAGTTACTTTGGCTCCCTTATGTTAGATACACTGGAGGGTGAGAAAGCATTGCTGGGTGGATAGGGGAAGGCATCTCTGACACTGACATGATCATGACATTCCGGAGTCAAGAACTGACTGATAAAGACCCGTATCTTGCCTTAAAGCTTACCAGGAAGAAAGACCACAGTGAACGGCCTTAATGTGAGAAAGAGCTTGATGTGAGAAATGGAGAGAAGGGTAGTGTGACTGAAATATAGTGTAATATGAGGTAAAGTCAGTGAAGTAGGCAGGAACCAGATTTATGTAGAGTCTTATAGTCTGGATTCTACTCTAAATTGGTAAAGCAGAATTTTAAGCAGGGAAGGGGCATAATCTGATTTATGTTATACATTCTAAGTGAAGAGCTGATTCTTTTATTCACACATTCATTCCTTTACTCAACAGTTACTTAGTAAGTGTCCACTATGTACCAGATACCATTCTGGTCACTACAGATACAATGGTGAACAAGACAGGTAAAACCTTTGCCCTCATGAAGATTTCATTCTGGAGTATTCTGTGAAGACAAAAAGGAAGTAAGGGGTCCAGTTGAAAGACCACTACTGAGTCCACATGAGAGACTATGATGGCTTGGACAAGGTATGTTACAGTAGAGAGGGAGATAAATGGACAAATATAGGTTCTATTTTAAAGGTACAACAGATAGCACTAGACAGGTAAAGGAATGAGAAATCAGGAATGACTCTCACATCTTTGGTCTGGACAACTGCACTGATGGGTGTAGTGCTATTTACTGAAAGGGGGAAAAACAGAAAAAGTGCACATCTGGGGAAGAAAACCAAGAGATCTATTTTGGTCATATAGGATGAGGTGCCTATTAAATACCTGAAGAGGAGTGAGCTGTTGGATTTAGGAGCCTGAAAGTCCAGAAGGCAGAACCGGAGATGTAAAACTAGGAGTTGGACATACAGATGGATTTAGGAAGAGAGTACAAATGAGGACAGCCTCCACATTCTAACTTTGAGAGATTGAGCAAAAGGGGAGAAGGGAGCAAGAAAACTGAGAAGTGATTAGTAAGGTAGGGGGAAATGTGTAGCGTCACTGTGGCAAGCCATACAGGTATGCTGCTAGGATCTCCCTTCAAGAAAACACCTGCCATTCAGGTGTAAGGAGTGCAGTTAACTGACAACCTCCAGCTGTTAAGAGCCTCAGGATATGCTCAGTTTTTGAGCCAAAGCCACAGTCTTCCCAGGATGCCCAGATGATCACTGAGTGCATTGTGGTGGTATGGTCTGGCCAAGTATGCCGAATGCAGGTCTCTTCTTCTTCTTCTTCTTCTTTTTTTTTTTTTTTGTAAGTTTATTCATTTATTTTGAGAGAGAGAGAGAGAGAGCATGAGTAGGGGAGGGGCAGAGAGAGAAGGAGAGAGAGGATCTCAAGCAGGATCCACACTGTCAGCGTGGAGCCTGATGCAGGGCTCAAACTCACAAGCTGTGAGATAACGACCTGAGCTGAGATCAAGAGTCGGATGCTTAACCGACTGAGCCACCCAGGCACCCCAGTGCAGGTCTCTTCTTTTTTTTTTTTTCTTTTTTATGTTTATTTATTTTCGAGAGAGAAAGAGAGAGACAGAGTGTGGATGGGGGAGAGGGAGAGAGAGAGGCAGACACAGATTCAAAGCAAGCTCCAGGCTCTGAGCTGTAAGCACAGAGCCTGATGCGGGGTTCGAACTCAAAAACTGCGAGATCATGACCTCAGCCGAAGTCAGCCGCTCAACCAATGAAGTCACCCAGGCGCCCCAATGCAGGTCTCTTCTAATGAGCAACTTCTGCACCAGAGCTCCCAAGTAGGGTAGCCAGAGGCTCAGTCATATCTGCAGCATGGTCTGAGGTTTGTCCTGCCCAATCCTGCTTCCTCCCCTCTTTCCTTCCACAGCTCCTAGGTCTTGGTCTGAAGGCATTCCTTCCTCTTGTCTTTCACAGCCAAGGCCCTCCCCCCAGTAACCCTCTTGTATGCCTCTCTACATCTCAGCACCTGCATCCTGGAGAACCACATTCTATAGTGCCAAAAACCAAGAGTGTTTCAAAGAGGAAATAGTCCTCTGTGATGAGGGTTGCTGAGAAGGGAAAAGAGAAAGAACTATGAGTGAATTTGGCAAAATGAAGGTCATTGAGAATACTGAAGAAGACATTTTCAGTGGGGCAGTGTGAATCTAAGCTTAAATGGAATGAGCTGTCTGGTGAATGACAAATGAGCAAGGAACTCATAGAGACTGTAGACATTACAAACAACTAACTCACTCTAGAAGTTTTGCTTATAGAGCTCCCAGCTATAATAAGTGCTAAAAGAACAGTACTAGGATTTCAAAAAGTATAACTGGGGAACCTAATGTATATTGGGGAAGGTATATCTGAGGAAATAAAGTTTACCAAAGAGTAAAAGAGTGGAAATAAGAACATTCCAGAAAAAAGAAAGAGCAAGCGCTAAAGCCAAGGCATAGGAGAAAGTCTGAGTAACTAGAGGACCAGAAAACCAGTTGCTGTGGCTGAAATAAAGACAGCCAACACCAGATTATGCAAGGACCTGTGGGAAGTGATAATATTTTGGATTTTAGCCTAAACCCTAGAAGTTTTAAGTTGGGTTAAAGTTAACATGACCTGATTTGTGACTTTATGAAAATATCACTATTTGCAGTGAGGGAAAAACAGAAGTGAAAGACCTATTGAGAGTCAATGGTGCTTTGGACTTGGGCAACTGAATGCATTTACTCATTCATTCATTCATTCATTCAAATATTTAATAAATGGGAGAAGCATATTGACTCAATATGTATTTTCAGAGACAGAATCTATAGGACTGGCAAAAATGGGGTTAAGAGAAAGGAAGTTATCAAGGACAACTCCTAGGACTTTGGCTCAATCAACTGAGCAAAACTGGTTATGATGAAGTGCACCAACTTCTAAGGAGCCCCACAGGCTATAGGTGGCCCCTTTTCTTGGGGAGTATACCAGCAAGTCACATCCCAACAATCGTAACACCAAAAAGCATAACTGTGTAACACAACTGAATTAAACCACACAGGCTAACACAGTATATTTCTTCTTCAATGCTCAACTATCTCACTTTATGCCTGAGGGAATGGATTGCCTACTAGAGTTGGAATCTGCTCATACATATTAATGCTGCTCTCTTGACCTTCACATGTAATTTTACACATATTTCAGGAACGGGCCATAAGCCCTCAGTCTAGAAATTTATTCATGGGCAATTTCTGAAGCTCTTATCACTGGCTTCTCCTCTGGGCTTTTCCTGAGAATTAGAAATCTTTGCTTAACATAAGCTGGTTCCTTCTTTCTCCTTTTATCTAAGGCAATCATTAAACTCCATAAACCAGACCTTAAAACTCCTTAACCTTTTGTTTTTCATTGCAGAGGACATTCTTTTTGCTCCTGTGGCTCTAAGCAAGCAAAATTTAGAAATTTTGGTTTTGACTGTTAATGTGCAATTTTAAATGTTGCTTTTGTCTAGGATTACACTCAAAATCAAGCGTTCAAATCCACACATTTATCAAGCAACACCTATCTGCTAGGCACTGTGAGGAGTGTAAGAAGCAAAAGATGATTCATACAAGATCCCAGTCCTAAAAGAATTAACACAAACTCTGTGAGTTCATGAATTCACCATCTTCCCCAGTGTACCTTGGGAAGATAAACTCAAATAAACTGAGATAAACTCAAATTCATCTGTGAGAACGCTCAGGTATGCTACACTAGCTGGGAAACTACAGCCAGGAAACGACTGTGCTGGGAAAAGACTTCACAGAAGAGGGGACATGTGAAAAGCAATTGGAAAGAAGACTGAGAGTTCAGTAAAACTCCAATACAAAAAGGGATAAAGAACACTCTCAGTGGAGGAAACAACTTGTACTTAGAAACAAGAGGCCATGTTCCAAAAAGCAAAGGACAGTCTTCAGACCTCACGTGATTTCCCAGCAGCTTTTGATCCTGATAACCATTCTCATATCCTTGACACATTCTTAGTTTAGGGACACTACACTCTCTTTGTATTCCTCCTAATAATCTCTCTGGTTGGTCTTCCCAAGTACTCTTTGAAGGCTCCTCTTTGTGTCTTTATAATAGTGTCATTTCCACAGAGTTCAGTACAAGGCCCTTTTTTTTTTTTCAAACATGAAAAGTTCCCTGCCTGGTTGATCTCATCTCTCTCCCATGGTTTCAATTACCATATACTCAAATCTGTACCTCTAGAACAGACAGTTCCTGAGCTTGAGAGCCACATAACTCCTGTCTTCTGGACACTTTTTAAAAATTTCACAAGTGCCTCAACCTTAAAACTTTCAAAATGAAATTATCTTTCTCCCAAACCCTCGTCTCCTCTTGGATACGCCTCCAACTCATTTTACCAGTGAGTCAGTTGTCTAAGCCAAAAACTTGAACATTATCCTTGACTTCTTTCGCTCTATTACAAATTCATCATTTACTTAGTTCTTAAGTCTGTCAACTTTGCCTTTTACTTGAATTCATCTACTTTTCTTCATCCCAACTCCTAATGTCATAATTTATGGTCCCATTACCTCTTACATAAATGACTGCAAAACCCCTCCTAACAGACTCTCTTGTCTTTAGTCTTGCTTGCCTCCAATCTACCCTCCATATGATAATATGTCTTACAGTATCTTGCATGATTTATTTCCTAATTAGATCCTGGACTTACCTCTTGCCCCTAGCCCCTACATATTTTATATTTCTAGCCAGATTCAACCATTTATCTTGCCTTTAGATCCTTCTATATACATTCCCCATGCATAAAATGCTATTTTTGTTCTCTTTTTTTAACTAATTCCCACTCATCCTTTACATTGAAAATTACACATTATTTCCTCACGGGAGCCACTGATCCCTCAACTGCTTCCTCTTCCCACCCCCCCCCCCAACAGGGCCCTTTTTTTAGTTTCTTTTGTTATGAGGTATAATTGACAAGTGAAACTATAATAGCAAGCGCACAACATAATTTGAAATACATATACATTGTTAAAGAATTCCCACCACTGAATTAATTAACACATCTATCATCTCACATATTTATCTTTTTTGTATGTATGTGAAAACACAAGTTCTATACTCTTAGCAAGCTGCAATTACACAATACAGTATTATCAGCTCTAGTGACTACAATATACATTAGATCCTCAGGCCCTACTCATTTTATAACTGGAAGATTATACCCTTTTACCAAACTCCCCCTATTTCTTCCACCTCCCAGCCCCTGGCAACCACCTTTCTACTGTCTGTTTTTATGAGTGTGGTTTTTTTTTTCTTTTAAGATTCCACATATAAGTAATACCATGCAGTATTTGTCTTTCTCTGTCTGGTTTATTTCACTTAGTAATGTCCTCCAGGTTCATCCATGCTGTTGCAAACGGAAAGATTTCTTTCTTCTTTAAAGCTAAAAAATATTTCTCTCTCCCTTTCTCCCTCTCTCCCTCTTCCCCACCTCCGTGTGTGTGTGTGTGTGTGTGTGTGTGTGTGTGTGTGTGTGTATCTCACATTTTCTTTAGCCATTCATCTATCAATAGACACTTGGGTTGTTTCCATGCCTTGGCTATTGTGAATAATGCTGCAACGAACATGGGAATACAGGTATCTTCAAGATAAAGATTTCATCTTTTGATATTACCAGAAGTGAGACTGCTGGATCATATGGTAGTTCTGTTTTTAATTTCTTGAGGGATCTCCATACTGTTTTCCATAGCAGCTGTACCAGTTTACATTCCCACCAACAGTGCACAAGGGTTCCTTTTCTCCACATTCTTGGCAGCATTTGTTACCTTTTATCTTTCTGATAGACATTCTAACAGGTGTGAGATGATATCTCGTGGTGGCTTTGATTTCTATTTCTATACTGCAGTTCTGATTAGTGATGCTGAGCACCTTTACTGTACCTGCCTAACTGCTTTTCCTTATGTGTTCCTATCAGAGGTATCTTTATTCCACTGTATTTTAATTTGTTGTTTACTAGTCAGTATCTTCCTAGACCATAAACTCATAAGAGCCCTTAGCACAGTGTCAATGCCTACCATAAGTGCTCAAAAATTTTTTGTGTTATGACTAAACAAATGATAAGGAAATCCTTAACACACTTCATCAAAATACTAAGAACACGTAAGATTAAAAAATGGGTACAGGATGACTGGTGACTTTCTGTGGTTGCCCTTCTAGTAAGATCAACAGAACAGATAATATGCAAAAATACTATTATAAAAAGATAGCATAAACAATGAAAAGAATTAACTGAAAAAGCATAATTTAATTCAACAAAAACATGAAGGTAGCTCGTAACAACGGAAATAAGCTGCTTTTGTCTTTGCTTCACTAATTTTGAAGAAATATCCCTTCAGCGCAATTTTCTGAGAAAGCAACAAGTGACCAAAAAGTAAACTGATGTCTAAGCTTTTTTTTATTCCCAAAGAAACATCTTCTAAGACTAATCACTGAACAGAAGTTAGACACTGCTGCATAACAAACTAACCCAAATCCAGGGGCTTATATATTTTTCACTCTTAACTCTACAGGTCAGCTAACAATTAATTCCATATTGGCTGCACTCTCTTGTGATTATGCAATATCATACAGGTTAGCTAAGACTGGCTTATCTAGAGTGGCCATCCTCATATATATAGTGGTTGGCTGGCTCTTGAATGGAGTGACAGGTGTGATGGGGACACAACCAGCAGACTAGCCCAAACTAGTTCTCACAGAAGCTAGACAGGTGTCCATGAGCAGAAATGCACAAGGCCTCTTGAGACTTTAGCTTCATAACTGACACGCCAACACCTCTGCTGCATCTACTAGCCAAAGCAAGTTACAAGGCCAACCCCGAATGAAGAAGTAAGTCAATAGACACTATCTCTGCAGAGTCACACTACAAGGGGCATAGATACAAGGAGGGAAAAATCAAGGTCATTCTTTACAACCAATATCCCATATACTATTTAGCCCTACACATGCATCTATCTGTGAGCAGTACAGTTCAGTACATGAGATTCATAATGATTCTGATTCAGCAAAGAGTTAAATAGCATTTAGTATATTATAGGCAGAGAAGCATATTGTGAAAAGCTTTCCATGATCATAAGAAAGGTTAAAAGATTTGCACTAAATAACTCACTTTGTTATGCTATCATTCCCCACTGATTTCAGAGAATAATGTTTTTTACCACAGTGCACTCTGTTCATTGTGAGGGCTATCAACAGAGTTGAGAAAGTAACAGGATTATTAAGCGTCCAACTCTTGATTTCAGCTCAGGTCATGATCTTATAGTTTGTGAGTTTGAGCCCCACATCAGGCTCTGCACTGGCAGCATAGAGCCTGCCTGGGATTCTCTCTCTCTCCCTCTCTCTCTGTTCCTCCCCTGCTTGTGCTCTCTCCCTCAAAATAAATATATAAACTTTTTAAAAAATTAATAAATAAATAATAAATAGGGCTAAGCCCACATCAGATCTTTTTTAACATACAGAAAAACTTGTATTTATATAATTCAGGAAAAGGACCAGGCCATGGACTCACTTCCTAAACACCTGCCACACAGAGATAACATTCTCCACATTCATGGAGTCACTCACTGTAACCCTTGTACCAAAGGAAAGAGCTAAGAGAGTGCGTGAATAGAGCTAAATGAAGAGTTCTCCTGGCAAACACACGTAAATCTCGCAACGTCCTAAAAAGAAAATTAGACAAAAATGGAAAAATACTTTGTTATGTGAAAACTGTTACTAGCAAGGTATTTTTCAGCAACCACAAAAACTATGCTGGGCTTGAATAGGTAAATAGAAACCAGACCAGATTACAGATAAGCTTAAAAGCATGCAGATATTCAAATCCAAGTGATATTACTGGGTGCACTTGATCCTTGGACTATGTGGCCTAGTTTTTCTGGATGACCCTCTAATTTCTGAAAAGTGCTACAGGATCCTCTTGACAACGACCTCTCCTAACTCCAGCATGGGAACTCTTAGCATTTCCGATGCGGATTTTAGAGACAAAGATAGAACACTGAGACCTGCCAAGGCTGAAAAGGATATCACTTTCAAAGGTTAAAAAAATCCCTCCCCCCTTTTTTCTGATGACTACCCAATTACACAAGCCAGGCATGATAACTGGGAGCAGTGAAAGAAGTCTTCTTATAGGCATGGACAAAACTGCCTGTTCAAACTCAATGAAAAATGTATGAGACACAGCAATAAAATTCATCTTTGGGGGAATGCACATGGAGTAGCTAATCTACCATGAAAAAAAAATTTTTTTTAATATAAAACAGAAAACTCAGAATCTAATTCTATTATTATTCTTATCAGGGGCCTATTTTGTGATATTTAAACAGCACAGCTTTTCATTTTTTAATTTTACATAAGAGCATCAAGTTTTACAAGATATTTATTCTTAAAACTCTGTAGGCAGAACAAAATTTTGTAAAGTGAAACCCATTCTTCCTCCGAGAGCTATTATAAAATCCAACATGTGTATCTATATATAAGCATGTTCCTGAGACCGTGGATTTGGGTTATATTTTTGTGTACCACAATAAAAGCTGTAGCGTGCTGTCCACTTGTATGATATTTATTTTCCACCTGCTCAGTTGACATAGACTCCAACATCTCCTGTCAATACCCAGTGAAGGCAATGTTTTAGTCCTCTTGTTTATTTGCCATTCAAAAAGAACGTTTTGATTTTATATACAGAGGAGAAATATGAGGCAGGAATCCAAAATCGGAATCCTTGTTCGACCCCTGGGTTCTTCTAGTTTCTTAGCTGTTGAAAGTATTTGCCATTGCTTCTTACTACAGAGACAGTTTAAAAAAAACAGCTATTTTTGGAATAGTCACAATAAACTACTATCATTTTCTTTTGGAGACCCCAGATTCTGTCATCACTTCCCAAGAAGAGTCAGAGAAGCCTTATAGTAATGTTCCCCAAATAGATCTTTTTTTCCGGAATTCTTATGTAATCAATTTCACATCTCTTCCTTCTATACACCTGTTAGAATTTTATACAATAACAGTCTTAGGATGATTCTGACAGTTCTTAGCTGAATTAAAAATCCTGGGTGAATTACAAATTAGATCTCTACATTAGCAGAATACTCAGTACAACAGCCAACTTCAAAAAATATTCCCTTAACTCTCACTCTCAACACATAATTTAAACCAGGCAAAATTAGACTAATCTTGGATAATCACAGATTTGTGATTATTAATCTGCTGGTCAAACCATCAGGTGCCCAAAGTGACACAGCTTGCAGGAACCTTAAGAGCTTACATTAGTGAATAAATAAGCATGAACTATAAAGAATGTCAACTGTTTGTGAGCAATTTTTTTTCCCAAGAAAAACTGCAAAGTTTATTTTAAAGAATTTGAAACATTACTTCTATTATAACTGCTATGTAAGTACTTATTTGTACTATGAAGGAAAGGTATTCTAAGCAAAGATAAATACAACCAAGTTCACTGTATTTATCCTAATTTGGGGGTTAAAAGAAAGAAACATTTGGGGCACCTGGGTGTCTCAGTCAGTTGGGCGTCCAACTTCAGCTCAGGTCACAATCTCATGGTTCGTGAGTTCGAGCCCCGCATTAGGCTCTGTGCTGACAGCTCAGAGCCTGGAGCCTGCTTCAGATTCTGTGTCTCCCTCTCTCTCTGCCCCTCCCCCCACTCCCACTCTGTCTGTCTCTCTCAAAAATAAAGTTTTAAAAAATAAAAATAAAAGAAACATTTATCTCAAATTTTCAAAAACAAAAACAAGCAAAAAAAAGGAGGTGGATTCAACAAAATTTTACTAAGTAATAGCAATTGACAATATACTACTATGCTTAATTAAAGCATCCAGAGATGATAAACTATTGTTTACAACATGAGGAAACACATTAATACAATGCCATAAACATTTAATGATATAGAACTTAATTTATGTAATTTCATTAATATGAAGGATCAGTGATATTAAACTATTATTTATTTCATCTTTAATGCGTCAGTTTAAAATTCAATAAGTAACAAAGAGTACATTAGTGGTTGCCAGGGGCTGAGGGAAAAGGAAAATGGGGAATAACTGCCAACAGGTATGGGGTTTCATTTGGGGGCAATAAAATGTTCTGAAACTTAAATGGTTGCACAAGTCTATGAATATCTAAAAAACACTGAATTGTATTCTTTAAAAGGGTAAACTTTGTGATGTGTGAATTATAGCTCAAAGTTATCATAAAATAATGCTAAATATTTTCATTACCTATGTGAATTCCTAAAAAGAAAATAATTATTTATTCCAGGGTAATACACTAAGCATATTCAAATCTTCTATCTATAAACTGCATTGTTTTTTATTTTCTAGGAAATTATCTCCCTGAAGGGTTACTCTAATGCTCTACGTAAACACACACTACCAAAAATTCTTCAAAACGTAGAACTGACACTAACTATTGAAGATTTTCACACCTTGATAGACACTTTAAAGACAAAAAAGTTTAAATTCCAGTGGGCTACATAATGTAAAGACACCTGTTTTCCTGGGAATTAACAGTTGTAAATACAGACAACATAAGCAATTTCGCACATCAAGCTGATGTGTAATAAAATAAATCTACTCAAGGTTCTTCTTTCAACAAGATAACAGACTCTAACGATAAATGACTACAGCTCATCTTGTTAAGATCAAAAGGGAATGACTTTTGCAGCAAAATATGCCTACCAGCTAAGCTATTTCACCAGCTCAGTTACTAATGGCACAAAAGGAGTCTTGCATGAAGCAGCAAAAGGAAGAGAGAAGGGACTCTTTTTAAAAGACCTGACTTGTCCAGGTTGGAAATTGCTTTCTAACTTTCACTTATTAGACTTTAGAGTTTATATCTCTGAATTGTGCTGATAAAATACACAATAATTTTTTCCTTAACTTGCAAGCTCTCTGCAGATATCCTGAATCCACCTAAACTGCAGTTATATTAACAGTTCTTATTGCTACCTTGTAACATATCAGAGTCAATTTGCCACAACTGGGACATCAAGAAAGAGCAAGACCTGTACGATCATCTTCTATGCTATCATATAAAATGTCACATAAAGCAGTTCATTTTTATGATGGTGTTATTTCTAAAGGGCTATAAAATCATTTATTCTGTATTTAAATTTTAACCACAGGAGTTCCTGCACATGTTTATGCATAAAAACCTGGGCTGCATGCACTCAAGTTGCCTTTGAAATAGAACACAGTCAGAAAAATGTCAACATCAATAGAAAAAAATCCTCTTTCAAATCATATTTTCATATTTTCATACAATTTTCATATTACAATGAAAAAAGCAAGTAGTTACTAGTGAAAATTAAAACAGTATAAACAGATCACCTAATCCTTTTTATATCATAAATTTTATCATAAGATTGCACACAGATGTCATACCAATTGAAGCCTCAGAATTTCACCCTAAGAGAGGAAAAGGAAATGTTTTTTGAACTCCAATCTAAAGAGCTCAGCTTCTAAACTGTCTAACATGGCCACATCTGAGCAATGAGGAAAATAAGCCTCAAAGCCATTAAGTAACTTGCAGATTCCAGCCCCAAGGCCTCCACCTTTTCTAGAATATCATTTTAAAGAATAAAGGAAAATTTCCACTTAATTACACAAAATTTAAATATGAATTTGGTGTCATCTACTCATATGCTGACCACAGGACCCTGAGTATATCTTGGGTGTCTATATGAGGGGTACCTAAAGCACTTCCCCTCTCCCACTCCTTCAAATGCCCGTGTCTTCTTGCCACAGCTTCCCCCAACCTTAATTCTCTAAATCTGTGAGTTCTTTTTTTCCTTTTCCACATGAACATATGAAATAATTTTTATATATGTAAATAGCAAGTGTACTTAAAACTTCAGATGCTACCTTTATATTAAAAGAGAGAACTTTTTTTAGCTTATTGCTTAAAAAAGCAATATGTCATAATATAATATAAACTATAATAAAATGAATCCTACCCACCATAGGATTAAGCTTTGCTACTACAGTGAGACCTGCTTTATAAAAATAACCTTCATAATGATATGGCCTGTTGCCGAGACCCTCCTACGGCAGATCCTGTCCTTGTTGGGGACAAAACAAGCCTTAGCACCATGCCAACATAACAGCTGCCAAAAATGAATTCTTCCTAATTCTGGAGAACTGTCGCTCCAATTCCCCACCAAGGTAGTGAACATTGTTTGTTGTGACCATGTTTCTTATACAAATATTTTATACAACTTTAATTAAACAGTTGTTTCAGCACAGTGGCGGCCATCTCTATCATACTGGTCAGTAAGGAAGACTTTATTTCTAAAAGAATTTAGAAATATGGATTTAGAGATTGACCAAACTAGTCTTCTCTCTCAGGTTTCTGTATTATTAACTTCTATTTTTCTAGAACTTTGAGAGGGGCTACAGAGAATATAGGAAATTCAAAATATCCCTTCTTTCGTGGCACTTAAGGTAATATTTAAAGAGATAATATAACAGAGTTTAAAATAATTCAAAAACACTTAAGCAGATGGTACTATAGACTTTATTTCCTAATAATCTTTCTCCTGCAATACCCAGAAGGTGAGACAGGGTGAATCTACAGTAGCCAATCACTTCTTAGCCTCCTTCTTAGCAGATCTCCCCACCCCGCCCCCCACAACACTATGTGTAATAGACCACTTGTCCCAAGTATGCGGTTGACAAAGTAACAGGGAACATATCCATGAACTTGCCAGTTATAAGAGCTATATACCACATGGCTTGCTCAGTCGAAGCCAATGCCTGACTACATAAACTGCTTTAAGTTGTATTTTTTTTCCTCAAGACTGATTTCCATAAGTCTTGTTCAGGTACTAAAATAAATGATAAATAGCTGGTGGGGGTGTCCTGGAAAGGTCCAATGACCTCAATTGTCACAAAGCTTCTAACAGAGGTACCTGGGTGGCTCAGTCGGTTAAGCATAGATTCTTGATTTTGGCTCAGGTCATGATCTCACACCCGTGAGATCAAGCCCCACATGGGGCTTTGCACTGGGCGTGGAGCCTGCTTGAGATTCTTCTCCCTCTGCCCCTCCCATGTGTGCACGTGCTCTCTCCCTCTCTCTCTCTCTTTAAAAAAAAAAAAAAAAGCAAAGCTTCTAACATGACTAGTCTCTACTTTTTATAATGATCTATTAATGAATCTCAGTTCATTTATAATTTGAGACATGCACTGCCTTAATTTGAATAAATTACTGGAAGAATCAGCAATAGCTAAGAAATACAAATTTGTGTTCAAAGGGCACATATTTGAAAGATTGGAAACAGCACAAAAGATAAAGAAAGGTGTCAATCTGATATAGACAGGTAATAGTTCATATCTGACTTAGCAGACAGACTCTCATGATTGACTTGAAGTTAGGATTCTGGGGAGAAGATACACTGTAGTTTATAACCATACATCTTAACACAAGAAGCTACACTAGATGACCTAGCTGTCAATAAAACTGTGTAACTTTAAACAAGGGAAAATATATGGCACAATATGTCAAAGAGAAGCCTTGGGATAAACAGAATCTTTCATTGAAAGGCAGTGCTTGCTCTATAATGATTTTGAAGAATACCTGGCTCTGACTGAATCCCCCAAACCACTACAATATTATCATTTTACAATATTTGCATCAAAGATAAATGTAGTGTCTGTACCTCCCAATCTTAAGTTAGATAAACTCATAATTCAAGTTACTTTGGGAATACTTAAGTATTAACAGGTTGTCTTTTTTTTTTTTTAATGTTTACTTATATTTGAAAGAGAGAGGGTGATCAGGGGAGGGGTAGAGGGAGAAGGGAAGAAAGGATCCAAGTGGCTCTACGCTGAGAGCAGGGAGCCCCTTGCAGGGCTCAAACTCAAGAACCGCGAGATCATAACCTGAGCCAAAGTCAGAGACTCAACTGACTGAGTGACTCAGGTGCCCCTGGTTTTCTTGGTTTTAAATTCTGCCCATTATTAGTTTTGCTTATACTAGCTAACTAAAGTATCAAAATTTTCTTCTACTATCAAAAATAAAGTATGTAAAAAACTATAAAAGTTATCTTCTAAAAGTTAAGCATAAGTATAAACACAATAAAAGTTTCATCAGTCAAAGCAAAACAAAATATATAAAAGAGGTGAAATTTTTTACTGTAAGAAAAACAAAATGCATTTAGTGTTAGTAAAGGGCAACAAGAGTCAATCCCTAATCTCTGAAGGCTTTCAAAAAGCCTTTTTTATTTCTATTTATTAATGCATTTTGGCAATCAAATAACACCCAAATAAATCAGTACTTCATATGACTTTACAGGAGTATGCTCTGGGTTAATATGTTGCCGAGAGAGATGAAGGAGGAAGAAGATGTGTGAAGGAAAAGGAAGAAGGGAGGAAAGGAGGAGAAGAAGAAAGTGGAGTGGGAAGAGAGGAAAAAAGGAGAAAAGTGAAGAATAAATGACAAGTGATAAAGTGATAAATTATTAATGTTCTAAGTAAGGGGTGGGGTCGGGAGCAGGGGCAGGTATAACCCCAAAAACGGGCAACAGAATTGGGCCTACTGGTCTACCGCCATGGAGCCACCTACTTTTCTCTAGAGAGGGAGTAAAAATTAATCTCTATGAGTAATATCAATGGCTGGAAGATAATGGAGAACAGGGAAATACACTTTCACCAAGAAGGGGGTAGTTATAAATCAAAGAAAAATATTAAATATTCTGAGTTCAAAACAAAAAAATTGAGGTCAACAGATATTAACATGGCATCCACATGTAATTCATCAACTTTAAAAAGTAAACCACACACTATGTCTGAAAATCTAGACAGACTATATCATAGTAAGTATTTCTAAATACATGCCTGATAGCTCTTTGAAAATATAGATTTTCAAAGCGCTTTCTTTGCATCTAAAAATGACTGAAATTCTTATACCACATATAATATTATATAATGTTACTACTGCTAATGGAACTTAAATATCCAAGGCAGTTGACTTTAATTTAGAGTGAAACAGAGTGGTCATGCTAGTTTTTATAGGAATTGTAATATTCTTGAATATTACTAATGTTAAGAAATTAATATAATTATAAATTAATATACATAATACATAATATATCTCAAAACAAATTCTAAGTGGAAATCTAAATTAGATGCTCACACAATGTAAATATAAATAATTCATTTTTTATAGTCAACTATAATTATATAGTCAACTCTTATGAGATAGATTACCTGATGTATACATTAGTCATGGAAAATATGTTAATTTAATAAAATATTTAGAATTACCATGAATCAGAGGAAAATCCTTATTAGATGTGCCTAAGATCTGAAACTATATAGTTACCAAAGACTCACCACTGACCCCATTACAACTTTGAAACTTTCCTCCTACCACTAAGACTATGGCACTTCCCACCTTTAGCAAGTATATCCCCAGAACAACGCGATGATTTCAGATTTCCACGCAAAAAGTAGCAGAGGAAGAGAAGAAAAAAAGGAAAATTGTCCCATCTGTCTTGTTATGAGAGAATTAAATGAGTTAATGCATACAAAGTGTTCAGAAGAATGCATCTGGCACATAGCAAGCATTCAGCAACACTGACTACTTCCCTCGCACAAAAACAGAGTTTTACAAAAGTCCTAGTCTCCATAAACTATCTAGGAAGAATAAATAGCCCATATTTGGTATACTCATGGTTGATCTATTCAGGGTCAGGGCTTGCCTATGCTCTTCAAGGCCCTTCATCATTAATTACAACAGCTACTTGGGTGGTCATTAACATCAGTAATTTTGTGAAGCTTTTTTCAAAATTAACTTCATAAATGTCAAGCACTAGTTTTGCTGTTTTGAAACAAGAGCTGACTTTTCATGCTGGCTGCTCATACATTTCATTCCATAATACAAGTACCACCAGATAAAGCCTATTCAATTAACCTTTTCTTTGCAAAGTTACTCAGGTTATGTCTAAAAACAAAATCTCAATTATTTCATTTCTAATATATAATTTTATGTCAAAAAGGAAATAAACATATTAAATCCAGTGAAACCCCTTGATAATACTCCCTTCCTTAACACTAATGTGGATATAAAGCAATTGGTGGTTGGTTTCCATCCTCCACAACAGGCTTACCCCAGTCATTTCATCAATCTTATAATAACATGTCTGTGTTTAATGGCATCCCACCAAACTGAATTATTTGTGGTTCCATTTACAGCATTACGGGAGATTTTGCCATATCAGAAATTGACACATAACATTTTTCAGTTTGAATGCCACACAAAGGAATTTACTTTGACTCTCAAATTCAGTTAGTATCATCTGAAAATGGGTTACATTGTTCTCTCTCTCCAAGCCTGACCAGCCCACCCTTCCTATTTTCCCCTAATCACTACTGTAATTTCTCACAGTCCCAGGATATCTGCCTATATAAAACAGATATTAACAGGTATTTTTAAAAGAATTTAACATCTGACTAAAATTACAAAATGAATTAAAGGAGCATTAAAAAGAGCGCTCAGTTGAAAAATGTGAAGAAAGCATTAATGAAAAAAGCATTTGGAATTTCACAACATTGATGAGTTTGTTTAAGACCAAAGACTGCTAAAAGAAAATGTCATTTGTGAATGAAGACCATATAATGTTATGTTTATTATGATGCAAATATATAATCTGAACGTTTTGATTATAAGTGCTAGAAGAGCAACAGAATATTAAAAAAAAAAAATCCCAGAATCAGTAAACTAACAAGTTTTTCCAATAATTTTTATGTCCAAAATAAGATACATTAAGGAAATCCCTCTGGGATATTCTACCTACTTCTCTGATGGGTCATATTACAGGATACAAAATGGATGGTAGTAACTATCACAGAATTGGTCAAATCATATATTCAGTCAAAGAACTAGTACACACACAAAAATTATTTATCAAGTGAGACTTGTTTTCCAAACACGTTTCTGCATCTAAATGTGAACAGTGATAATAAGTATTATTTTTTAAAAAAAGGAAGAAAATCCAAAATATGGAATAAGTTACAAGAGTAATAACATTCGGCGGCAAGATGGCGGCTTAGGAGGACGCTGGGCTCACCGCACGTCCTGCTGATCACTTAGATTCCATCTACATCTGCCTAAATAACCCAGAAAACCGCCAGAGAATTAGCAGAACGGAGTCGCCGGAGCCAAACGCAGACGAGAGGCCCACGGAAGAGGGTAGGAAGGGCGGCGAGGCGGTGCGCGCTCCACGGACTGGCGGGAGGGAGCCGGGGCGGAGGGGCGGCTCGCCGGCCAAGCAGAGCCCCCGAGTCTGGCTGGCAAAAGCGGAGGGGCCTGACGGACTGTGTTTCCACAACAAGCGCTACTTAGCGTCTGGGAGGTCATAAGTTAACAACTCTGCTCAGAAAGCGGGAAGGCTGGAGGACAAAGGGAGGGAGAGCTGCTGAGCCCCCTGACGACAGAGCTCAGTTTGGTGGGGAACAAAGGCGCTCGCCAGCGCCATCTCCCCCGCCCATCCCCCAGCCGAAATCCCAAAGGGAACCGGTTCCTGCCAGGGAACTTGCTCGCTCCGCGCAAACACCCAACTCTGCGCTTCGGCGGAGCCAAACCTCCGGCAGCGGATCTGACTCCCTCCCGCTGCTACAGGGCCCCTCCTGAAGTGGATCACCTAAGGAGAAGCGATCTAAGCCTGCCCCTCCTGCCCCCGAGCACCTTGCCTACCCACCCCAGCTAATACGCCAGATCCCCAGCATCACAAGCCCGGCAGAGTGCAAGTAGCCCAGACGAGCCACACCACCCCACAGTGAATCCCACCCCTAGGAGAGGGGAAGAGAAGGCACACACCAGTCTGACTGTGGCCCCAGCGGTGGGCTGGGGGCAGACATCAGGTCTGACTGCGGCCCCGCCCACCAACTCCAGTTATACACCACAGCACAGGGGAAGTGCCCTGCAGGTCCTCACCACGCCAGGGACTATCCAAAATGACCAAGCGGAAGAATTCCCCTCAGAAGAATCTCCAGGAAATAACAACAGCTAATGAGCTGATCAAAAAGGACTTAAATAACATAACAGAAAGTGAATTTAGAATAATAGTCATAAAATTAATCGCTGGGCTTGAAAACAGTATACAGGACAGCAGAGAATCTCTTGCTACAGAGATCAAGGGACTAAGGAACAGTCACGAGGAGCTGAAAAACGCTTTAAACGAAATGCATAACAAAATGGAAACCACCACAGCTCGGCTTGAAGAGGCAGAGGAGAGAATAGGTGAACTAGAAGATAAAGTTATGGAAAAAGAGGAAGCTGAGAAAAAGAGAGATAAAAAAATCCAAGAGTATGAGGGGAAAATTAGAGAACTAAGTGATACACTAAAAAGAAATAATATACGCATAATTGGTATCCCAGAGGAGGAAGAGAGAGGGAAAGGTGCTGAAGGGGTACTTGAAGAAATAATAGCTGAGAACTTCCCTGAACTGGGGAAGGAAAAAGGCATTGAAATCCAAGAGGCACAGAGAACTCCCTTCAGACGTAACTTGAATCGATCTTCTGCACGACATATCATAGTGAAACTGGCAAAATACAAGGATAAAGAGAAAATTCTGAAAGCAGCAAGGGGTAAACGTGCCCTCACATATAAAGGGAGACCTATAAGACTCGTGACTGATCTCTCTTTTGAAACTTGGCAGGCCAGAAAGAATTGGCACGAGATTTTCAGGGTGCTAGACAGGAAAAATATGCAGCCGAGAATCCTTTATCCAGCAAGTCTGTCATTTAGAATAGAAGGAGAGATAAAGGTCTTCCCAAACAAACAAAAACTGAAGGAATTTGTCACCACTAAACCAGCCCTACAAGAGATCCTAAGGGGGACCCTGTGAGACAAAGTCCCAGAGACATCACTATAAGCATAAAACATACAGACATCACAATGACTCTAAACCCGTATCTTTCTATAATAACACTGAATGTAAATGGATTAAATGCGCCAACCAAAAGACATAGGGTATCAGAATGGATAAAAAAACAAGACCCATCTATTTGCTGTCTACAAGAGACTCATTTTAGACCTGAGGACACCTTTAGATTGAGAGTGAGGGGATGGAGAACTATTTATCATGCGACTGGAAGCCAAAAGAAAGCTGGAGTAGCCATACTTATATCAGACAAACTAGACTTTAAATTAAAGGCTGTAACAAGAGATGAAGAAGGACATTATATAATAGTTACAGGGTCTATCCATCAGGAAGAGCTAACAATTATAAATGTCTATGCACCGAATACCGGAGCCCCCAAATATATAAAACAATTACTCATAAACATAAGCAACCTTATTGATAAGAATGTGGTAATTGCAGGGGACTTTAATACACCACTTACAGAAATGGATAGATCATCTAGACACACGGTCAATAAAGAAACAAGGGCCCTGAATGAGACATTGGATCAGATGGACTTGACAGATATATTTAGAACTCTGCATCCCAAAGCAACAGAATATACTTTCTTCTCGAGTGCACATGGAACATTCTCCAAGATAGATCATATACTGGGTCACAAAACAGCCCTTCATAAGTTTACAAGAATTGAAATTATACCATGCTTACTTTCAGACCACAATGCTATGAAGCTTGAAATCAACCACAGAAAAAAGTCTGGAAAACCTCCAAAAGCATGGAGGTTAAAGAACACCCTACTAACGAATGAGTGGGTCAACCAGGCAATTAGAGAAGAAATTTAAAAATATATGGAAACAAACGAAAATGAAAATACAACAATCCAAACGCTTTGGGACGCAGCAAAGGCAGTCCTGAGAGGAAAATACATTGCAATCCAGGCCTATCTCAAGAAACAAGAAAAATCCCAAATACAAAATCTAACAGCACACCTAAAGGAACTAGAAGCAGAACAGCAAAGGCAGCCTAAGCCCAGCAGAAGAAGAGAAATAATAAAGATCAGGGCAGAAATAAACAATATAGAAACTAAAAAAACTGTAGAGCAGATTAACGAAACCAAGAGTTGGTTTTTTGAAAAAATAAACAAAATTGACAAACCTCTAGCCAGGCTTCTCAAAAAGAAAAGGGAGATGACCCAAATAGATAAAATCATGAATGAAAATGGAATTATTACAACCAATCCCTCAGAGATACAAACAATTATCAGGGAATACTATGAAAAATTATATGCCAACAAACTGGACAACCTGGAAGAAATGGACAAATTCCTGAACAACCACACTCTTCCAAAACTCAATCAGGAGGAAATAGAAAGCTTGAACAGACCCATAACCAGTGAAGAAATTGAATCGGTTATCAAAAATCTCCCAACAAATAAGAGTCCAGGACCAGATGGCTTCCCAGGGGAGTTCTACCAGACGTTTAAAGCAGAGATAATACCTATCCTTCTCAAGCTATTCCAAGAAATAGAAAGGGAAGGAAAACTTCCAGACTCATTCTATGAAGCCAGTATTACTTTGATTCCTAAACCAGACAGAGACCCAGTAAAAAAAGAGAACTACAGGCCAATATCCCTGATGAATATGGATGCAAAAATTCTCAATAAGATACTAGCAAATCGAATTCAACGGCATATAAAAAGAATTATTCACCATGATCAAGTGGGATTCATTCCTGGGATGCAGGGCTGGTTCAACATTCGCAAATCAATCAACGTGATACATCACATTAACAAAAAAAAAGAGAAGAACCATATGATCCTGTCAATCGATGCAGAAAAGGCCTTCGACAAAATCCAGCACCCTTTCTTAATAAAAACCCTTGAGAAAGTCGGGATAGAAGGAACATACTTAAAGATCATAAAAGCCATTTATGAAAAGCCCACAGCTAACATCATCCTCAACGGGGAAAAACTGAGAGCTTTTTCCCTGAGATCAGGAACACGACAAGGATGCCCACTCTCACCGCTGCTGTTTAACATAGTGCTGGAAGTTCTAGCATCAGCAATCAGACAACAAAAGGAAATCAAAGGCATCAAAATTGGCAAAGATGAAGTCAAGCTTTCGCTTTTTGCAGATGACATGATATTATACATGGAAAATCCGATAGACTCCACCAAAAGTCTGCTAGAACTGATACAGGAATTCAGCAAAGTTGCAGGATACAAAATCAATGTACAGAAATCAGTTGCATTCTTATACACTAACAATGAAGCAACAGAAAGACAAATAAAGAAACTGATCCCATTCACAATTGCACCAAGAAGCATAAAATACCTAGGAATAAATCTAACCAAAGATGTAAAGGATCTGTATGCTGAAAATTATAGAAAGCTTATGAAGGAAATTGAAGAAGATTTAAAGAAATGGAAAGACATTCCCTGCTCATGGATTGGAAAAATAAATATTGTCAAAATGTCAATACTACCCAAAGCTATCTACACATTCAATGCAATCCCAATCAAAATTGCACCAGCATTCTTCTCGAAACTAGAACAAGCCATCCTAAAATTCATATGGAACCACAAAAGGCCCCGAATAGCCAAAGGAATTTTGAAGAAGAAGACCAAAGCAGGAGGCATCACAATCCCAGACTTTAGCCTCTACTACAAAGCTGTCATCATCAAGACAGCATGGTATTGGCACCAAAACAGACACATAGACCAATGGAATAGAATAGAAACCCCAGAACTAGACCCACAAATGTATGGCCAACTCATCTTTGACAAAGCAGGAAAGAACATCCAATGGAAAAAAGACAGCCTCTTTAACAAATGGTGCTGGGAGAACTGGACAGCAACATGCAGAAGGTTGAAACTAGACCACTTTCTCACACCATTCACAAAAATAAACTCAAAATGGATAAAGGACCTAAATGTGAGACAGGAAACCATCAAAACCCTAGAGGAGAAAGCAGGAAAAGACCTCTCTGACCTCAGCCGTAGCAATCTCTTACACGACACATCCCCAAAGGCAAGGGAATTAAAAGCAAAAGTGAACTACTGGGACCTTATGAAGATAAAAAGCTTCTGCACAGCAAAGGAAACAACCAACAAAACTAAAAGGCAACCAACGGAATGGGAAAAGATATTCGCAAATGACATATCGGACAAAGGGCTAGTATCCAAAATCTATAAAGAGCTCACCAAACTCCACACCCAAAAAACAAATAACCCAGTGAAGAAATGGGCAGAAAACATGAATAGACACTTCTCTAAAGAAGACATCCGGATGGCCAACAGGCACATGAAAAGATGTTCAGCGTCGCTCCTTATCAGGGAAATACAAATCAAAACCACACTCAGGTATCACCTCACACCAGTTAGAGTGGCCAAAATGAACAAATCAGGAGACTATAGATGCTGGAGAGGATGTGGAGAAACGGGAACCCTCTTGCACTGTTGGTGGGAATGCAAATTGGTGCAGCCGCTCTGGAAAGCAGTGTGGAGGTTCCTCAGAAAATTAAAAATAGACCTACCCTATGACCCAGCAATAGCACTGCTAGGAATTTATCCAAGGGATACAGGAGCACTGATGCATAGGGCCACTTGTACCCCAATGTTCATAGCAGCACTCTCAACAATAGCCAAATTATGGAAAGAGCCTAAATGTCCATCAACTGATGAATGGATAAAGAAATTGTGGTTTATATACACAATGGAATATTACGTGGCAATGAGAAAAAATGAAATATGGCCTTTTGTAGCAACGTGGATGGAACTGGAGAGTGTGATGCTAAGTGAAATAAGCCATACAGAGAAAGACAGATACCATATGGTTTCACTCTTATGTGGATCCTGAGAAACTTCACAGGAACCCATGGGGGAGGGGAAGGAAAAAAAAAAAAAGAGGTTAGAATGGGAGAGAGCCAAAGCATAAGAGACTTAAAAACTGAGAACAAACTGAGGGTTGATGGGGGGTGGGAGGGAGGAGAGGGTGGGTGATGGGTATTGAGGAGGGCACCTTTTGGGATGAGCACTGGGTGTTGTATGGAAACCAATTTGTCAATAAATTTCATAAAAAAAAAAAAAAAAAAAAAAAAAAAAAAAAGAGTAATAACATTCAACACACTATTTACAAAAAAGAAAAACAGATGACAGAATGCACTGGTAAATTATGCTACTTAAAACTCAGTATTATGCCACAACTGGAAACTAGAGTAATAAAAAGTACCTCACAGCAGGGAAAAAGTTTTAGTATAAATTGATAGAGTTTTGATATAAAGTTACAGGGGGAAAAAAGTAAGATTTTGGGTAAGCTATAATTATAGCTATATTCAAGTACAGATAAAAATAAGGTATTTCCTCCTCAAAACATTAATAGTTATATTACAGTAAGGCGAATCAATAGGTGAGGGTTTGCTTCTCTGAACTGCCTAAGATTCCTTCAATGTTGTTAAACATACACCTGTATTTTTTTTTAATTAAGCAATAAGGAAATACAAAGGTCACTAGAAAAAAATGGCATAAACTTATAACTTCAAAACCTTGAGAAATTTGTTTGTCAACCTAAGCATTTGAGAACTTCATCTCTTACCATGTTTGTATTATCAGAATATTGTGTGATGGAAGTAGGGATAAGATACAATTTATTTAATGCTTATAGTTAACTATTCATAACTAATAATTGTTAATATGTGTTTGAAGATTCTATGAAAAAATATTAACTCATATCACTACATTATACTAATTATTCTGTGAACCAGGTTGGACTTTTCTGGTCAAATCCTATGAATTTTTCTAATGCATGTACTGTCTGCAGTTCTAGCAGCCGCTATTAGGTGGTACCTGTTAACGGGAACAAAGGCCCAGAAGAAGAAAAGATGTAAAGCACACAATACAATTACATAAACAAAAGACCACTCTATCAGTAATCATCATAACAAAATGCAGCTAACTATTCACTGTAAGATATGCTTCGCTATATAAAAAAAATATAATTTTTAAAAATACAAACAAATAGGGGTGCCTGGGTGGCTCAGTCGGCTGAGCATCGGACTCTTGATTTAGGCTCAGGTCATGATCTCAGGGTCATGGGATCAAGCCCTGCATCAGCGTGGAGCCTGCTTAAGATTCTCTCTCAGTCTCTGCCTCTTTTTGCTGCTCATACCCTCTCTCTCTCTCTCTCTCTCTCTCTCTCTCTCTCTCTCTCTCTCTAACAAAATAAAAAATACAAATAATTCTCTAACACATATTAACCTTTATTTTTTTATAGTAAATTCTTAAAAAGATCTGCAACTGATATCCTAGAAGGTAACAGCTAGATTTTCTTCTGTTCTCTGCTTCTGCTTATTCTTGCCTTGCTATGCCCATTTTTAGACTTCCAGGCTTCAGAGCTTGGTATGCTATCCTATTGGTGCCTAAAATTATTTTACCTTAAACACTTGCCTAGAAGACTTCTATTCATCCTTCAACACAAATTCACACATTATTTCCTTGTGAAGCCTCCCTTGATCACCCAAGCAACATCTTCCTCCAAACCTGTCACAGAGTTCGAGGCAGGTGGACCTAGGTATAGTACATTTTTACACCTCTAACACATATATTTTATAAGCCAGGAAGCCTGGCCTATGACCAGGATTAAATCAGCCTGTAAAGCCAGCCAGTTCTTTACAGGCCAAGATCTGGCAGAGTCAGGCTCACAATTTTCCACAATAACTCTTAAACAGTTATATGACTTAGTAGTTATCTTAGCTATCTTTGGTGGCATTAGCCAAATAGGAACACTCTGAATGTATAAATAAAAGGGGTATTGCACTAAACGAGTTGCAAAGTTAGCATCCATGTAGCTTATGAAAGGTTTGCAAGTTAATTAACCAAATGAATCAACTGTGGAAGGCTGTTGTTAAAGCAGTATGTCCATAATCCCTCTAAGAAAGATACAAACTTTTCAACAACACTAACGATAACAACACTAATAGCAGCAAATAACTTAGGGAGTGCTACTAGAGACAGACACTATCCTAAGCACTTCAGGGATATAAATTCATTTAGTGCTCAACCCCAATTACAGAAGACAAAACAGAGGTACAAAGATACAAAATAATTTGCCAGAAGACACACAGCTAGCAAATGGTAGAGCCTGGATTCAAGACTGCATAGCCTGACTCCAGCGTCCATGCTGCACATTTTACTGCCTTATAACTAAAATAAAAATTTAATGTTTGTTAAGCCTGAAGAAAAGACACAATGGCGGTGAACTCGTGACCATGTCTTGTACCCAAAAAAGAGAATGCTTTCCCATAGTAGGAAATACACTATATTAAGATCTAGCACATGTACACACTCAATTATCCCCCACACCTCCTTCCCACATATCACTGAAGCCAAAATTTCAGGAAACTACTGTGACAAAGTCTGACAATTTCTACTCCATTTTGTAAAGAAAAAAAATGCTGGTTGTAACCCAAAAAAGGGTCTCACAGTGCAGTCTGGGAAACACTTCACTACCCCAAGATCAGCTTTACTAGGCAACCATCTCTTCTGAAGGAAGATATAAATAGAATACAGATTATTGTTGTGGGCATAAGGTAACTAAAGCTAGTGAGGGGACATGGTATTATGGATCCAGACATGAGTTCCAATCCCTAATCCACCCCTAAATAGATATGTCACTTTCTTCTTTGACCCAATGCTGGCAGGATTAAGTGAGACACAATATATAAAGCTCCTGGCTGATAACATATGAAAGGGCTATTTTCTTCCCCTCACACCAGCTCTTGGAGTTTACATCTGCTGGTTTAAAGTAGCTTTTATAAAAGCATTGGTTAGGTTATTTTGAAATAGGAAAAGATTGAGAAACTGATAACTATGACTTACTTATTGAAGACTCAAGTACCGTCCTATCTAGAAAAAGCTTTCTTTGCAAGGTGACTGAGCTAATTCCGAGGCTGAAAACCTGGGAAAATCCTGCTCTTGCACTATGTGACCTGTGTCTCTTAGCAAAAGAAGGCTTCATGTTCCTCTGAAGAAACAATCCAGAATGAGTTACCCCATCCCTTTATGTAAAACATAGTGTTATAGGTGCCCAATGATCCCAAGAGACTAGCAAGTACCTAGGAAAGTAAGCACCGTGTTGCATTTATTTCTGTGCAATCAGCTCAAAACATGGTGCCTAATGCAGGGCCTAACCCACAACCATAGATGGAAAATAAATGTTTGCTAAGCCTAACTGAAGAAAATTTTTCAGCTATGGCCTATAGGGAAAAGATCCACCAAATGCAAACCTGCTTCATCTGTTTCATTTGTGTACAGCTCCCTTTTTTGCCTCTTCTTCCAGCATTCCTACAGTAAATATTTTACACCGCCACTGTTTTCACTCTGCCTTCCTAATCAAATCTACTTAGCATTAACTTATTCTCTGTAGTTTTGGAATTGTTCTTCACATGGATAACTGGTATTTCTTGAAAATCCAGAATTAAATTAATCTAGTCAAGGATTTTTTTTTTTTTTAACAGATAAGGACACTGGTCCAGGTGGTGGACTAACACGTTGCTCTAACAGGTAGCAGATGACAGATGTTGAGTTGTGTGGTGTTCCAAACTTTGTACTATAGTAACAGCAAACCAGACCTTATATACTTTGAGTGCATTTGGGTGAAGGTAAAACAAAAACAAAAACAGAGTAAGTGGAAGTAAACTTGCAATGAGCACCAACTATGTGCCCAAGTACTGTGCTTTCTGTGTATTATCAAATTTAAAGCGTGTAACCAACCTACAAAGTTGTACAAATACTTATCTTGTAAATTCTCTGGGTGATATGAAAAAACATAGAGCTTTTAAAATACACATAGCAATTTCTCTGCCAATGCTTACATACTAAATCTCACTAGACTGTACTAATCAGAGTAGTCCAATATGAGTTGCTGAAAATGCTGAGTTACATATTTTGAAGAAATCTAGTAAACATAGAACTTTTCATCGCATGTCACCAATAGAATTAAACTATGCATTATGGCAAAGAAATCCTTTAAAGATGGTAATGGATGGCAATTTAACAAAATGCATCAATAGCCATTAAACTCTTCACATACCATAAGGAGCTTGTGTTTATGTGTGCTATACCTATGGGTGTTTACCAAAATATGCTTCAAAGCAAAAATTTTAAATATTTATTTACTCAATTGAGAATATTAATAAACTCATTACATGACAGTGTTTTTACAAAAAAAAAATATGAAAACCAAAATGTCTCATGAGAATACAACACTTTCCCAAACTAACAAAAATAGTAAGAAATGTGGCACTGTTCAACATTTTTGCAAATCACTTTAAAGCGTGGCTTAGTAGAGAACAGTATTTAATCCTTTTACATTCAATGTTATATATGCTGTTCTGGTTAAATCACAAGGAAATCCATTACCCAGATGTGTAGTGGGAAAAAGGAGTACTATAACAGTGCTTTCAGATAGCTGTAGATATTCTTTGATACTATGCCAAAACTCAACAGGTGGTAGTTTTGTGAAAGTTAGTTGCAGTGTAGAATCTGAAACAATGACAATATACTTTTTATATTCTTATATTAAAATCTATAGGTCAATTGTATATTCTGATTGGGTCCTTTAGCTGTGCACATTTATGTAATATCAGGTGCGGAAATTAACTTCAGCCATTTTTGAAACTAATGTTTCAGAATCAATTAAAATGAAATCAATTAAATTTGATGAATTTAATAAAATGAATCAATGAATTTAATAAAATGAATCAATTAAAAATGAAAAAAAGAAAAATACTGGTCAATGGCTTATGCAAGTCCTCAAAATGTTGATACATTCATTGTACAATTGAACAAAAAAAACACTCACTAATGTGATAACTGATCTCATTAAAGAAAAAAAAAAAACTTTAGGTACTGAGAAGTTGTCAAGCTCAAAGAAGCATTTACAAAGTTCTACATTTTACTTGAAAGCTCAAATTTTATCATTGGACACAAATACTACCAACTGGTTTCCTTAAAATGACAAGTGACTTAGTTCATTTTTTTTTTAATAAAATGTCTACCAAATGCCCAGTCTGAATGACCAGAATTTGTCTGTCAATAGTCCTTTTTAAGTAAAAGTGATGCTTCATGAAAAACCAACAGTTACCTCACAACTGAGTCACACAGTACATCTCCAGATAACTAGCACACTCTGAAATGCAATACAAGGACTTGGTATGTACCCCCCCCCCTTCCATTTTGTCACACAGAATAGTAAAGATGTGCTCAAAGGTTGGGATTTAATAAAACTAATAATTTTTACCACTTTATCAAGGACACTCTTAAGTAAAAGTAGATTTTTTTAAAATTTTGAGTATGTGGCAGTAAATACAATGATTACTAATACCATCTGTTGCCACTGTGACACTCTTAAGTAATTGTTTTTGTTTTTTCTTAATTATGAGTGTGTGGCAGTAAATACAATGATTACTAAAGCAGTCTGTTGCCCCTGCCTTGATGAAAGCCAAGATACCAGCAGTTTCACCCACCATTGCTTTGGTGTCATCAGCACAAATGTCAACACAACGAAAAGGCCAAATTATGCTTTACTGTTACTATGGAAATAATTTCGACCTTATGGACCAGGTGAAAGGATCTCAAAGACCTCCGTAGGCCACCGGATCACGCTATGAAAGTTGCTGTTGCAAACCACTGTTTCATTCAGCATCATCTCCCATTTAATGTGTTTACATTAGAGAATTTGTCACATATATTTGATGTTATCCAATAGCCAACCATAGTAAATACATTCTAATTGATGATGCTAGTCTCCTAGATCCAAGAGAAATTATGTGAAAAGGGCTCTACAAGATTTTCACAACTGTGGGTTGAGGTGCTTGCTCTACCACTGGCTAACTATCTATGTGACCTTGGGTGTGTCACATCTCTGAGCATCAAGCTTCCTATCGGCAAAAGTAGGTAAGAGCTGGAATAGCTTAGTGATTCTCACTTCAGGGGTGGGTAGCATATGGGGATGAAGACCAGGTTCCCTACAGATGATGAGCAGTGTTACTGATGGGAGTATGTTTCATATTTGAAAACCCTCCAGTCAGAAAAAAGAACCACTTAACCTAGCAGTATGAAAGTCATTCATTATAAAAGTTTTAGAATATGGTTATAACTACTCTCACCTTTGCCCATCCAATTTACTCTCCATAGAGATGTTAGAGTAATTGTTTTTAATGTAAATCTGATTGTGTCACTGCCCTGCTTAAAATTCTTTAATCTCTTGTATGTAGTTGCCCTTGGAATAAAATCCAAATGTATTCAAAATGGTCTACAAGGCCCTGCATGGTTTGGCCTCCGTCTACTTCAGCAAATTCATCTCATGCTGCTCTCCATCTTGCTCTACTTTAGTGATGCTGGTTTCTGTCAGTTCCCATAATAGGTATTTCAATGTAATGTCTCCTCTGTCTCGGATGGCATCCTCCTCTCTCTGCCTACCAATAACCATTCACCTTTCATATTTCAGCTCAAACATTATGTCCTCAGAGAAGTACATTCTGACTCTCCAGTCTACTTTAGGTCTTCCTTAAATATTGCTTCTTCATAGCACCATGCATACTTTTAATTATTCACTTAATTATTTACTTTTGTTTGCTTAATTGTCAATTATTATGTAAGTATTATCACTGTATTATAAATTGTATAAGAGCAAGAACTACTTCATTTATCCACAGTCTTGCTGAGGCTGAGCACATGGTAGGTTGTCAATAAATATTTGTTGGCTAATAGACAAACCAATGGTTTTACAACAATAACAGAACAGAATTAAGAATGTTAAAAGCTGTGTATTTGCAAATGATATATTTTCCTGTGGAAAAAATTAATTAACATAATGGCTTACAAAAAAGAATTATCTTCAGCCTATGTGGGACATATAAGTAAGACTGCCTAGGTAAGATAAAGAATGCTAACTACAACACAGTTTTGTAATACAAACCAGAAGCTGCCCTACTTCTGTCCTATTCTAAAAAAGCTCTGTAACCAAATTTTTGTTGAAATATAATCAGCGAACCTCATCTCCTCCATGAAGACACAGCTATTGATGATATTGCAAGACTTCAGTGACTATATGAAGTGTTGTCAAACAAGTCTGCGCGAGTCGTATTGATAGGTTAGTACAGCTTTCCAAAATATCATTTCTTTTATTCTAATTAATAGAACCCAACCCATTAAGGCCTGTAATTAGTAATTTATGAGATCCTTGTATTTAAGTCTATCTTTTTTTTTTTAATTTTTTTTTTCAACGTTTATTTATTTTTGGGACAGAGAGAGACAGAGCATGAATGGGGGAGGGGCAGAGAGAGAGGGAGACAGAATCGGAAACAGGCTCCAGGCTCTGAGCCATCAGCCCAGAGCCCGACGCGGGGCTCGAACTCACGGACCGCGAGATTGTGACCTGGCTGAAGTCGAACGCCTAACCGCCTGCGTCACCCAGGCGCCCCTCTTTAAGTCTATCTTATTACTATTGTAAGAATCAAAAAAGTGTTATGAAAGGAAAAGTAAACTATTTTTACTTGGAGCACTTCTTAAAAAACAGTAACAAAAGCTAACATTTTCATCAAGGCACATTTTCATTAAGGCACAAGAAAGGATAGTTTATAAGACAGAAATAGCTTTACAATGTCATGTAAACTTACAAGATTTAGAAAGAGGCAACTGAAAAGGGCACATCATTATTCACACTTCCTTGCAAAGTTCCTGTTAACTTGCCACCCTAACTTCATGAACCTGTCAATACAAAGCTGAAAAGATGAGGTGACAATTTTTTCGAAGTAGGAAATGGATTCAACAGGTCTCTGGCATAACAGCAAAGATCCTGAAACAAAATACATATAAATTTGCCATGTAGCTACAGAAACTTGGGAAAAGAAATGGAAAGGATAATTTAAAAAAGAAAAAGCACCTGTAGCCAAGTATTTCAGGAAAAGTTGGAGAACCAAAACAAAGAAAAACTTTAAGTTTAATTACAAGTTTTAACAATTGCAAAATCCACAGTATGGAAATACCTTTAACCCCATTCCTGCAACTACATTCAATTCATCAATTTTCACAGGAATAACATTCTTCTTCGTATACAAGTACTCCATACATGGCCAACAAGGCCACCACACACAAGAGTACTGCCATATTAGTCATACATGCGGATTCACTTAGACATGCATGGAGTGGACTGGTTGTACTGATGCTACCTTGCTTGACCTAGAAATCCCCAGAAGAAATTCAAACTACTCTCTATTCTTATTCTCAGTTAATGCACACCTAGAGATGCCAGTAAACAAGCAGAGCCTTCAATGTTGGAGACATCCACATTCTTCTTTAAAATTAAGTATAGAAATGAAGGGTGCCTGGGTAGCTCAGTCGGTTAGGTGTCCGACTTCAGCTCAGGTCATGATCTCACAGCTCCTGGGTTCGAGCCCCGCTCAGGCTCTGTGCTAATAGCTCAGAGCCTGGGGCCTGCTTTGGATTCTGTGTCTCCCTCTCTTTCTACCCTTCCCCTGCTCGTTGTCTGTCTCTCTTTCAAAAAGAAACATTAAAAATAAATTAAAAATAAATAAAAATAAAAAATAAAAATAGAAATGAATATCTTAAAATAAAAATAGAAATGAATAAATATCTTAAAAACTGAACTGATGTAACAGAGATGTACTGATAAAATTGATGGTTTCGTATGGATTTCAAGATAATTTTAAAAAATACTAAAGAGCATTCTCCATGGTTTATAATTCCTACAGTATTGTTCACCACTAATGTTCCTATAGCCAGATTAAGTTACTGATTAACAACTATGAAAAACATACAAATAAAACATAACAAACTTGACTTAAACTTTCCTTCAACATTTTTGAAGGTGTGAATATCTTACCCTTGTTACATATGGCAATATAATATACATTAGCAACATTCTGTACAAAAATTATATAAATTTACATCAAGAATAATGTGACATTAAATATTTTTATAATTCCTGGAGATATGAAATAAAATTTTATACTATAAGCATGACAAAAAACATAACCTGAGGAAGTTGAAAGTACTAGGAAATTATCAAAGGCTTTTCAAGCAAAATAAAAGCTTGAAAATTAAAATGTATATAAAATTAAAATGTTTAGGTCACCTGGGTGGGTCAGTTGGTTAAGCATCTGACTTCAGCTCAGGTCATGATCATCTCACCATTCACGAGTTCGAGCCCCCCATCAGGCTCTGTGCTGACAGCTCAGAGCCTAGAGCCTGCTTCAGATTTGGTGTTTGCCTCTCTCTCACTCTGCCCCTCCCCCACTCACACTCTGTCTGTCTCTCTCTCTCTCGAAAATAAATTAAAACATGAATAAAAATTTTTAAATGCTTAATTATAAATAACTTTTGCCTATTCAGTAAATTCAACTTCCCTACTAATATTTTGTTAGCTTATTTTGTTACAGAATATGAATGACATTATATCTCAATTTTTTTAAAAAGGGTATAAATGAATAATAATTCCACATGCATTTAATTAATAACACTAAAAGACTGTGCTCTAGTTTTCTCAGACACTATAAAAAAAATTTTTTTAGCGTTTATTTATTTTTGAGACAGAGAGAGACAGAGCATGAACGGGGGAGGGTCTGAGAGAGAGGGAGACACAGAATCGGAAACAGGCTCCAGGCTCTGAGCTGTCAGCACAGAGCCCAACTCGGGGCTCGAGCTCATGAACCCTGAGATCATGACCTGAGCCGAAGTCGGACGCTTAACTGATTGAGCCAGTCAGGCACCCCTTTTCAGACATTATATATTAGGTTCATTAGCAGGTCAAATTATGTCACCAGTAAACAAAGTGATAGATAAGTCATCTCTAAAGCATGACGATTCTCCTCTGCCTTTAGTCTCTACTACTTTAGACCAGCATCCAATTACTGTAAATCACCACAAAACCAAAATACTGTAGAATTACAGTAGAATTACAATTTTTAAATGTCTAGGCTGTTTTTGATGTAGTATTTTCAAATTACTTCAAAATATCTGATTATATAAAGCCCTATTTTACACTCTCAGCAATCCCTAAGGTAAAACTAGTTCTAGAGTTCCAAATATTGGATGGTTCTCAATAACTGTCAATTTCACTTTTCAGTTAAAATATTTCCAGGATTCTTAGTGTCAAAGTATTATGTTTCATGATAGAAACTGAGAACATTGACATTTTTCCGCTTAAAAGAGACTACAAACAAAAAACAAAATCTAACCAAAGTCTTCTCTGTGACAAATTAACTCACGTAAAAATTAACAAAAATTCTTTCCATAATTAATCAAACATAAATGCGGACAATAACTTTAAAGATTCTATGCTTGAACTAAAGGCAGTGGTTTAAAATTACAATGATCACACATTAATCTGAATGGCAGTCTTTACAGGAAACTACAAGCCTTAATTCTAAGTTCTAAACTTGTCCTTTTTTTTTTTTTTAAAGTAGGTTCAGCGTGGAACCCAACACAGGGCTTGAACTCACAACCCAGATCAAGATCTCACAACCCAGATCAAGCAAGAGTCGGACACTTAACAGACTGAGCCACCTAGGTGCCCCAAAACTTGACCTTTTAAAGAATCTGTCCTGGCAGCTCTGCGTTGGGTTATTATTATTACTTCAAAATCTTACAGGCTTTTTACCTACTGTGTGTTTCTCAAAATAACAAATAAAATAGAGCTGAGTAAATGCAAACCATTTTAAGAGGAACTTATACAAACCAAATGAATTTGTGATAAAATTAAAAGAAGATGTACATATTTCTTCCATCCAAGCCTACAGAGAAAGTTTGTCAATAGAAGCTAAATCAAACACCAAAATGTGAACACCTCAATTATAATAGTAATTCGAGAACGGATTCTCATACTTTCAGAACTCTTGAAAAAAAAAAGAGCTTCAAAAAGTGGTAAATTTTGTCTTTTATTATAAGCATATTTCACCATTATCAGCAATTAACACTTTCAGGATTTAGGCTCTAGTGCTAAATCCTAATTAATTTTTCAACAAAGTTATCTGTTTCATGTAAAATTTCTGTTAACAAATGCTTTAAAAATATTACATAGATAAATTTTTCATTACCCACACAATGAAAGTAAAATCAAAGCTATTAATTTTTAAAATGATGGTAGCTGTTGAAACAGATAATTTAAAAAGCATGCTTATTTAAAAATGAAAACGTATGAGAGTATATTAGAGAATAATTAGAATTAGATTTTAAAAATCAAAGAATTAAATTAGATAAAAGCAATACCAGATACTGCAGCAACATGACTTAAACAGTGTATTTCCTCTTTTTATTGAGGTATATAATTAACATTACATTAGTTTCAGACATATAAGGATTCGTTATTTGTATCTATTGCAAAACGATCACTACAGTAAGCCTAGTGTAAAAAGAGTACACTGTTTCTATGAGAAAATCACCAAAAAGGAACCATTAAAAATATAACAACCACCTTACTTATTTGGGAGCATGGACACTACAAAACTCCACCCAGAACCAGAAAGGAAGCAAGAAAAAGTCTCCCGGAAGCCAAATATGGCAAAAATTAATGTGCTAACAACAAAAAATCATACACTACACAAATTGCTTATTTCCTCTTCTTCTGTACAAATTCTAAAAAACTTGGACCACCCTACCCCTACCCCAGTCCCAGCCCACAGCTTACTGGAAACAAACAACTGAGAGAAACTGAGGTATTTATATAGGCTGTCACACCAACAGCAGCAAGAAGCAATGATTAACAGAAAGGGAAAACCAAAATAGCAGTCAAGAACTCTAAAAGCTGTAGATAGGCCTATATATGCCAAGACCTTGTAAAACATTTTATATCACAACGTAATAATTTATACATTATAAAGATGTTAAATGATATTGAAAACACTTTTTTTTTTTTTTTTATTTTTTATTTTTTTAAATTTTTTTTTTTCAACGTTTATTTATTTTTGGAACAGAGAGAGACAGAGCATGAACGGGGGAGGGGCAGAGAGAGAGGGAGACACAGAATCGGAAAGAGGCTCCAGGCTCTGAGCCATCAGCCCAGAGCCCGACGCGGGGCTCGAACTCACGGACCGCGAGATCGTGACCTGGCTGAAGTCGGACGCTTAACCGACTGCGCCACCCAGGCGCCCCGAAAACACTTTTAATAATATAGGAAGCTAAAAGGTTTTTTTTTAGGTTTCCCAAACAAAAGATACTTAAAATAGAAAAAAAAAACTTTGAGTTATAGAAAACGGATCCATTTATATGAATCACTGTTCCTTAGAAAATTTTATAATTATATTTACACGTTATTGATTATTAAATTTGAAACCTGCCTAGCAGCCTTGCAGCAAAAGCCTGTGAGATCTACCATGCCCCACACAGGCTCTCAAAAAGGAGATGCTCATCAAGATGTGAGAAAAACTCTAAGAAAAACTAAAGACTGGAAGATGGCGGCGGAGGAGGACCCTGGGCTCACCACGCGTCCTGCTGATCACTTAGATTCCACCTACACCTGCCTAAATAACCCAGAAAAACGCCAGAGGATTAGCAGAACAGAGTCTCCAGAGCCAAGCGCACAAGAGAGGCCCATGGACCAGGGTAGGAAGGGCGGCGAGGCGGTGCGCGCTCCACGGACTGGCGGGAGGGAGCCGGGGGGAGGGGCGGCCCACCGGCCAAGCGGAGCCCCCCGAGTCTGGCTGGAGGAAGCGGAGGGGCCCCACGGAGTGTGTTCAGACAGCAGCCGGACTTGACATCTGGAAGGTTATAAGCTAACAGCTCTGCTCGGAGAACAGGAGGGCTGGAGGGCAACGGCAGGGAGAGCTGTTGAGCCCCGGACGACAGAGCTCAGCTTGGTGGGGAACAAAGGCGCTTGCCAGCGCCATCTCCCTCGCCCATCCCCCAGCCAAAATCCCAAAGGGAACCAGTTCCTGCCAGGCAACTTGCTTGCACCACACAAACACCCAAAGCTGTGCTACTGTGTGATCCACCCCTCCGGTGGGTCTGACTCCCTCCCTGTGCCTCAGGGCCCCTCCTGAAGCGGATCTCCAAAGGAAAATCCAGCTGAGCCTACCCCTCCCACCCCTGTGCACCTTGCCGATTCACCCCAGCTAATACGCCAGATCCCCAGCACCACAAGCCTGGCAGTGTGCAAGTAGCCCAGAGGGGCCACACCACCCAACAGTGAATCCCATCCCTAGGTGAGGGGAAGCGAAGGCACACACCAGTCTGACTGTGGCCCCAGCGGTGGGCTGGGGGCAGACATCAGGTCTGACTGCGGCCCCGCCCACCAACACAAGTTATTCAAGACAGCACAGGGGAAGTGCCCCGCAGTCCCACACCACTCCAGGGACTATCCAAAATGAGGAAACTGAAGAATTCCCTTCAGAAAAATGTCCAGGAAATAACAACAGCTAACAAACTGATCAAAAATGATTTAAACAATATAACAGAAAGTGAATTTAGAATAATAGTCATAAAATTAATCGCTGGGCTTGAAAACAGTATAAAGGACAGCAGAGAATCTCTTGCTACAGAGATCAAGGGACTAAGGAACAGCCAGGAGGAGCTAAAAAATGCTATCAATGAACTGCAAAATAAAATGGAGACAACTACGGCTCGGATTGAAGAGGCAGAGGAAAGAATAGGTGAACTAGAAGATAAAATTATGGAAAAAGAGGAAGCTGAGAAAAAGAGAGATAAAAAAATCCAGGAGTGTGAGGGGAAAATTAGAGAACTAAGTGATGCACTGAAGAGAAATAATCTACGCATAATTGGTATTCCAGAGGAGGAAGAGAGAGGGAAAGGTGCTGAAGGTGTACTTGAACAAATAATAGCTGAGAACTTCCCGGATCTGGGCAAGGAAAAAGGCATTGAAATCCAAGAGGCACAGAGAACTCCCTTCACACGTAACTTGAATCGATCTTCTGCACGACATATCATAGTGAAACTGGCAAAATACAAGGATAAAGAGAAAATTCTGAAAGCAGCTAGAGATAAACGTGCTCTAACATATAAAGGGAGACCTATAAGACTCGTGACTGATCTCTGTACTGAAACTTGGCAGGCCAGAAAGGGATGGCAGGCGATCTTCAATGTGATGAACAGAAAAAATATGCAGCCGAGAATCCTTTATCCAGCAAGTCTGTCATTTAGAATAGAAGGAGAGATAAAGGTCTTCCCAAACAAACAAAAACTGAAGGAATTCGTCACCACTAAAGACATAGGGTATCGGAATGTATAAAAAAAAACAAGACCCATCTATTTGCTGTCTACAAGAGACTCATTTTAGACCTGAGGACACCTTCAGATTCAGAGTGAGGGGATGGAGAACTATTCATTATGCCATTGGAAGTCAAAAGAAAGCTGGAGTAGCCATACGTATATCAGACAAACTAGACTTTAAATTAAAGGCTGTAACAAGAGATGAAGAAGGGCATTATATAATAATCACAGGGTCTATCCATCAGGAAGAGCTAACAATTATAAATGTCTATGCGCCGAATACGGGAGCCCCCAAATATATAAAACAATTACTCATAAACATAAGCAACCTTATTGATAAGAATGTGGTAATTGCAGGGGACTTTAATACACCACTTACAGAAATGGATACATCATCTAGACACACAGTCAATAAAGAAACAAGGACCCTGAATGATACATTGGATCAGATGGACTTGACAGATATATTTAGAACTCTACATCCCAAAGCAACAGAATATACTTTTTTCTCGAGTGCACATGGAACATTCTCCAAGATAGATCACATACTGGGTCACAAAACAGCCCTTCATAAGTTTACAAGAACTGAGATCATACCATGCATACTTTCAGACCACAATGCTATGAAGCTTGAAATCAACCACAGAAAAAAGTCTGGAAAACCTCCGAATGCATGGAGGTTAAAGAACACCCTACTAACGAATGAGTGGGTCAACCAGGCAATTAGAGAAGAAATTTAAAAATATATGGAAACAAACGAAAATGAAAATACAACAATCCAAACGCTTTGGGACGCAGCGAAGGCAGTCCTGAGAGGAAAATACATTGCAATCCAGGCCTATCTCAAGAAACAAGAAAAATCCCAAATACAAAATCTAACAGCACACCTAAAGGAAACAGAAGCAGAACAGCAAAGACAGCCTAAACCCAGCAGAAGGAGAGAAATAATAAAGATCAGAGCAGAAATAAACAATATAGAATCTAAATAAACTGTAGAGCAGATCAACAAAACCAAGAGTTGGTTTTTTGAAAAAATAAACAAAATTGATAACCCTCTAGCCAGGCTTCTCAAAAAGAAAAGGGAGATGACCCAAATAGATAAAATCATGAATGAAAATGGAATTATTACAACCAATCCCGCAGAGATACAAGCAATTATCAGGTGATGCTATGAAAAATTATATGCCAACAAACTGGACAACCTGGAAGAAATGGACAAATTCCTAAACACCCACACGCTTCCAAAACTCAATCAGGAGGAAATAGAAAGCTTGAACAGACCCATAACCAGCGAAGAAATGGAATCAGTCATCAAAAATCTCCCAACAAATAAGAGTCCAGGACCAGGGGCGCCTGGGTGGCGCAGTCGGTTAAGCGTCCGACTTCAGCCAGGTCACGATCTCGCCGTGAGTTCGAGCCCCGCGTCGGGCTCTGGGCTGATGGCTCAGAGCCTGGAGCCTGTTTCCAATTCTGTGTCTCCCTCTCTCTCTGCCCCTCCCCCGTTCATGCTCTGTCTCTCTCTGTCCCAAAAATATATAAACGTTGAAAAAAAAAAAATTAAAAAAAAAAAAAAAAAAAAAAGAGTCCAGGACCAGATGGCTTCCCAGGGGAGTTCTACCAGACGTTTAAAGCAGAGATAATACCTATCCTTCTCAAGCTATTCCAAGAAATAGAAAGGGAAAGAAAACTTCCAGACTCATTCTATGAAGCCAGTATTACTTTGATTCCTAAACCAGACAGAGACCCAGTAAAAAAAGAGAACTACAGGACAATATCCCTGATGAATATGGATGCAAAAATTCTCAATACAATACTAGCAAATCGAATTCAACAGCATATAAAAAGAATTATTCACCATGATCAAGTGGGATTCATTCCTGGGATGCAGGGCTGGTTCAACATTCGCAAATCAATCAACGTGATACATCACATTAATAAAAGTAAAGATAAGAACCATATGATCCTGTCAATCAATGCAGAAAAGGCCTTTGACAAAATTCAGCACCCTTTCTTAATAAAAACCCTCGAGAAAGTAGGGATAGAAGGAACATACTTAAACATCATAAAAGCCATTTATGAAAAGCCCACAGCTAACATCATCCACAATGGGGAAAAACTGAGAGCTTTTTTCCCTGAGATCAGGAACATGACAGGGATGTCCACTCTCACCGCTATTGTTTAACATAGTGTTGGAAGTTCTAGCATCAGCAATCAGACAACAAAAGGAAATCAAAGGCATCAAAATTGGCAAAGATGAAGGTAAGCTTTCACTTTTTGCAGATGACATGATATTATACATGGAAAATCTGATAGACTCCACCAGAAGTCTGCTAGAACGGATACATGAATTTAGCAAAGTTGCAGGATACAAAATCAATGTACAGAAATCAGTTGCATTCTTATACACTAATAATGAAGCAACAGAAAGACAAATAAAGAAACTGATCCCATTCACAATTGCACCAAGAAGCATAAAATACCTAGGAATAAATCTAACCAAAGATGTAAAGGATCTGTATGCTGAAAACTATAGAAAGCTTATGAAGGAAATTGAAGAAAATATAAAGAAATAGAAAAACATTCCGTGCTCATGGATTGGAAGAATAAATATTGTCAAAATGTCAATACTACCCAAAGCTATCTACACATTCAATGCAATCCCAATCAAAATTGCACCAGCATTCTTCTTGAAACTACAACAAGCAATCCTAAAATTCATATGGAACCACAAAAGGCCCTGAATGGTCAAAGTAATCTGGAAGAAAAAGACCAAAGCAGGAGGCATCACAATCCCAGACTTTAGCCTCTACTACAAAGCTGTAATCATCAAGACAGGATGGTATTGGCACAAAAACAGACACATAGACCAATGGAATAGAATAGAAACCCCAGAACTAGACCCGCAAACGTATGGCCAACTAATCTTTGACAAAGCAGGAAAGAATATCCAATGGAAAAAAGACAGTCTCTTTAACAAATGGTGCTGGGAGAACTGGACAGCAACATACAGAAGATTGAAACTAGACCACTTTCTCACACCATTCACAAAAATAAACTCAAAATGGATTAAGGACCTGAATGTGAGACAGGAAACCATCAAAACCTTAGAGGAGAAAGCAGGAAAAGACCTCTCTGAACTCAGCTGTAGCAATTTCTTACTTGACACATCCCCAAAGGCAAGGGAATTAAAAGCAAAAATGAACTACTGGGACCTTATGAAGATAAAAAGCTTCTGCACAGCAAAGGAAACAACCAACAAAACTAAAAGGCAACCAACGGAATAGGAAAAGATATTTGCAAATGACATATCGGACAAAGGGCTAGTATCCAAAATCTATAAAGAGTTCACCAAACTCCACACCCAAAAAACAAATAACCCAGTGAAGAAATGGGCAGAAAACATGAATAGACACTTCTCTAAAGAAGACATCCGGATGGCCAACAGGCACATGAAAAGATGCTCAATGTCGCTCCTTATCAGGGAAATACAAATCAAAACCACACTCAGGTATCACCTCACGCCAGTCAGAGTGGCCAAAATGAACAAATCAGGAGACTATAGATGCTGGAGAGGATGTGGAGAAACGGGAACCCTCTTGCACTGTTGGTGGGAATGCAAATTGGTGCAGCCGCTCTGGAAAACAGTGTGGAGGTTCCTCAAAAAATTAAAAATAGACCTACCCTATGACCCAGCAATAGCACTGCTAGGAATTTACCCAAGGGATACAGGAGTGCTGATGCATAGGGGCACTTGTACCCCAATGTTTATAGCAGCACTCTCAACAATAGCCAAATTGTGGAAAGAGCCTAAATGTCCATCAACTGATGAATGGATAAAGAAATTGTGGTTTCTATACACAATGGAGTACTACATGGCAATGAGAAAGAATTAAATATGGCCCTTTGTAGCAACATGGATGGAACTGGAGAGTGTAATGCTAAGTGAAATAAGCCATACAGAGAAAGACAGACACCATATGGTTTCACTCTTATGTGGATCCTGAGAAACTTAACAGAAACCCATGGGGAGGGGAAGGAAAAAAAAAAAAAAGAGGTTAGAGTGGAAGAGAGCAAAAGCACAAGAGACTCTTAAAAACTGAGAACAAACTGAGGGTTGATGGGGGGTGGGAGGGAACGGAGGGTGGGTGATGGGTATTGACGAGGGCACCTTTTGGGATGAGCACTGGGTGTTGTAGGGAAACCAATTTGACAATAAACTTCATATATTGGGGAAAAAAACAAACAAAACAAACAAACAAAAAAAAAGGATCAAGAAATCTGAAAAAAAAAAAAAAAAAAAAAAAAAGAAAAACTAAAGTGAAAATCATACAATCTTCCATGCAATTCAAATGATTCCAAGGCTAGTCCTACACATGAACACCAACTATACACAAGGATTTACACATTATATCCAGATTATAATCTTGTGAATCAATTATGACCCCATTTTATAGGAATCTGAGTTTCAATGGTGAATTACCAACCCAAGGTCATGACAAAGGGTAGAGTACCCAAGTGCTCTGGGTCTGGAAATTGCATGCTCTTTCTATTATGCCATCCCAAAATCTGCCAAAAGTTTTAATTGATATAATTCATCTTTATAAACTGTCACCAAATAAAAAATATTTATGATGTACTGAATTCCACAATGAAAAGCATTAACTAGGGGCAATCTTCATTTCCCAAAGTACACTCCTGGGAATGCCAAACCCCAGAGTGTAACAGTGCTGTTGGCAGAGGGAGAAAGATGGAGTTGTTTCAGTATGTCTACAAAATGATAGCTCTTTTTTTAATATAGTTCTCAGGATCTTTAACATTATAGTTGTAGGCACTGTAATTCTCCAAGGGTTCCTTAAACCCTTTCTCCATGGACACCTTACAGGTAGTAGCATTCCCAGGAACACATTTAGGAAATCCTGCTACCTATAATCCAATGCAGACAATCCCTGAATACTAGGTTCTCACAATCTAAGTCAGCACTGACATGTAGAAACTTAAGATACACTGAAAAACTATCCAAGAAAAAACTGGATCAAAGTAGAATGCAACTCACTATAATCATGACCCTTTATACTGTACCTTACATTCAACTTATAGAGAAAAAAAGGTGGGAATGGAATGGATGTGTAGAAGTGCTGACAATACTGACTCCATCTTTGGCCCTTTGTGTCCCAGGGTCCATGGAAGTTTAATGGGTACCCTGGCTGGAATTCAGGAAGGCTTGTTCTGATCTTCCCTAAGGTCATTTAGATAACTAGTAGAGATAACATAGTTTCTTCCCCTCCCTCCCCTCTAGCACACAAATGGTGCCACTTTAGATAACTACCCTTTGACCTCACCACAACACTATAAAATCTGTGGATTAAGGTCCAGACTTTGCAGAGAATAGCTGTGCAGCAACTGGATTGCTATCCACCTGATCCCCCATCAGTAAGTTACCCTAAATAAATCTCCATGTAAACGATATGAAGTGACTTGCTTTGTTTTTCAGTCTCAAAGTGCTTTCTCAGTCTGGAGGACATTTTACTGTCCCTTCTCCACCTTCTAACAGGATGACATCCAAATAAGCCACTATTAAGAAGATCCTCCTAAATTTTATTTTGAAAAGCTTCAAAGCTGCAAACAAGTTAAAAGAGCAGTACAATAAACACCATATACCCTTTCTAGTGGACACCATATACCATAACATTCTGTCACATCTGCATTCTTAATCTCTCACTTTCCAAAGATGTATACCCACACACAGACTTTCCATAAATGTAGAAAAGATGGCAAAGATGTGTGTGGCAAAGATGTATACACACACACACACACACACACACACACACACACACCATGCACATCGACATACGTTATTTTTGTTATACCATTTTGAAGTAAGTCGCATTATCACATATTTCACACCTAAATTCATCAGCTGGTGTCTTGTAAGAACAAAGACATTCTTCTGTATAACCATGATTCTACATAATTCAACAATATCTGTATCAGTAAACAGCTGATGCATAACAAAACATTTCCAAAATTTAATGGCTTAAAACAACATACATACACTAATGCTTATGAGTCCAGTCTGTTCTAGCTGGGTGGCTCTGTCCTAGTTCAGTTAATTCATGTGTCTGTAGTCAGTTCTGCTGATCCACCTTTGAGTCTCTCACAAGTTTGGGAGTTGGAAGACTATAAGCTAGGATGGCCTCAACTGGGAAAACTGAACTCTCCTTCACCAGATCTTTCACCCTCTAGCAGGTTAGCCAGAGCTTGATCAGATGGCAATGCCATGGCTCCAAGAAAATGGAAGACACAAGAACTCTTCAGAAGCCTATGCTCAGAAATGGCACACTATCATTTTTGTCACATTCTGTGAATCAGCCCATATTCATGAGGTGGGGAAATAGACTCCATCTCTTAATGGGAGTACCTACAAAGTCACATTGCAAAGAGCATGGGTACAAGGAAAGATGACAAATTGTGGCCATTTTTTTAATGTCATATCACCTGATAGCCAAATTTCTCTAATTATCCCCCAAATTGTCTCTTTATTGTTTTGTTTTGTTTGTTTGCTTTTTTTGGTTAGCCCTTCCTTCCCTCCCTCCCTTTCCTTTCCTCCTTAAGAAGAAATAAGAAGATCAAACCAAGGTTTGCAAATTAAATGGTTTCTATGCTTGCCATAAATCCTTTAATTTAGAGCATCCCCGTAACTTTATCCTTTCATGACATTCACATTTCATAATATTCGGTTGCTCAAAAGAAAACAAATGGACTAGATTTTAAAGTCTCTAAATACTCATTTCACAGTGTACAAAATAAACCCTAATATGCATTATATCTTTTGTTTATAGACAAAATCACCTAACCATGGTTCACACATATTTTGCATGATCTATATGCTAACATCCTTGAGGGCCCAAATTAAGATTTCCCTATATTCTTCTCTAAGTCCACCTCCTCCTCCTACCACTTCCCTACTTTTCCACAAAAGAAATGTATATCAATACAGGAGTCACCTCCTTATCTACGGTTTCACTTTCCATGGTTCAGTTACTCGTGATCAACCTGGTCCAAAAGAAAATGATCCTCCTTCTAACATATCAGAAGGTCAATAGCAGCCTAATGCACATAGCACAATGCCTATGTCAGAAACCTCGTATCATCTTATCGTGTAGGCATTTTACCATCTTGCATCATCACAAGAAGGGTAAGTACAGTACAGTAAGATATTTTGAGAGAGAGAGAGAGAGAGAGAGAGAGAGCACATTCACATAACTTTTTTAAATGTATTTTTTAAAGTTTATTTATTTACTTTGAGGGAGGGAAGGGACATAGAGGGAGAAAGAGAGAATCCCAAGCAGGCTTTGCACGGTCAGTGGAGAGCCTGATGCAGGGCTCAAACTCATGAACCATGAGATCATGTGACCTGAGCTGAAATCAAGAGTCGGATGCTTAACCAACTGAGTCACCCAGGCACCCCTCACATAACTTTCATTACAGTATATTGTAATTTTTCTATTTTATTATTCATTACCGTTGTTAATCTCTTACTGTGTCTTTTTTATAAATTAAACTTCATCATAGTTAATTATGTACAGGAAAAACATAGTACATGAAGGACTTAGTAGCATCCATGGTTTCAGGCATCCACTGTGGGTCTTGGGATACATCCCCCTTGGATAAGGGAGACTACTGTCCACATATTACAAATTCCAGTATAAAGCGTTCCCTGATTCTTACAAGCAAGTGGCATTAGCAACTCTTCTTCTATGCTCCCTGTACCCACCTGAGCCATTGCTAGTGGGCATATTTAATACTACATGAGCAGCCTGACTTTCCTCAGACCACTGCACTCTGGAGTAAATATTGGTCTTACTCTGCTTTTTTTTTTTTTCTTTTTGAAGTCTCTGGTTCTTAATTCTGCTAACTATTGCAGAATAGCCCTCAAAAATTCATTCAGTACTTGGGAGTCATTTTTCACAAGTGTTTACAAATGGATCTTGTGGCTATTTTGTGACATCCACCAGTTCCTCCTGTTTAACTCCAGCCTAAACCCACTTTCTCTGTGCCCATCTTGTTTTGTTTTTTTAAATTAGCACGGTCCCTACCACTGCCTAACTATTCTTCCATATGTCCTCCCTCCCCTGACTTTAGAAGGAGATATTATGTTGTGAAGTTTTGTCACCTCCCCAGCTACTCTTGCCTAACGCTGTCTATTTTTCTGCAGCCACTCACTGTGAAATGTTTGTGCATTTCATTATTTTCCTGCTTTTTCCTCATTGTTAACTGCATATAGAGGCAGGAGTAGTTATAATAGATATGAACAAATTACTCTGAGATACAAATGCCTGAGTAAGCAATAGAAAACCCTCCAGGTATATAATGGAAGCAACTGATTCACTCAGCAGTGCCTATGGGCAGAGCCTGTGCTGAGCTGGACTCTGCTCTGTACAAATTCTACACCAAGGACTCAGATTACACTAGTGTAGTATCACTTGTACTCTCACTCTGTGCACTACAAATTATAAAGTGACTCCATATCAGATCATATAAATTCACAAGTAGAATTGACTTCCTCTGGATAAGTAAGCATTTCTTCAGTACCATCTGGTTTTCATTAACATTTACTTCCAAGTGTAATGTAGTGAGCTCTGCCTTATTATCTATGCTTCATTCTGATAAATTCGGGAAAACCTAAAAGATTTCCATATTACCCTCTTCCTCCTCATTTCACTCTTAAATTGGCCTTATCTCAGGTTTGTGTTTAATATTGAAATGCATAAGATCAAAAGTTTAAGGTACTAGCATCTCCAACTCATACTCAAAGTTAACATCATAATTTAACTGGGCATACAGGAGGCCAGAACAAAATAGTGAGCACCACCTTCACCTCCAAGGGAATAGTTTCCCACAAATGCTATCTGTGGGATAGCACTTCACTCCTAATGTATCTAAATTTATTCATAATATGTGTGGCTTACAATAAAGGCTGGTTTTGATCTGGAAAGAATTCCCTCTCTACTCCTACACTACTTGATAACAATAACCTGACAAAACACGTGTTAATTAGTACTAAATACATAACACTATGATAACAGAAGAAATGCTGAGATGAATAACTTTCATCCAGAAGCTATCTACACCACGGTCGTATTATCCAAAATACATTATTTTCCAGCTGCCCAAAATGAGGGTAAAGAGGGTAAGATAGAAGGAGACTAGGGAAGAAGAGAAAGACAAAGAAGAGGATATTACTACAATGAGCTCGATGAAGTCTGATGAAATGATCCTCCTTTAAATCCTAAATAACCCCCAATAAAGTCTCCAAGAAAATAGTTTATAGGATGTACAGTTGCTGTTTGCCTCTCTGTCAACCCTCACCAACAAAGAAGAGAATGAGATAAAGCTATGAAAAGCAGAGTAGCATCTCTGAGCTATGAGACACACAAAAACTATAGTCAGATTTTACCCAAAGGCCCTAACTGAACTAACTCCTGAACCACAGGAATATTTCTTAATCCAGGATGAACTTCATAGTATCAGACCTAAGAATTCGGATGATGCCTGATCAGATGTTAATTGTTCCTAATAATCTATGTATTTTTTCAGTGTCTTGGAAAGTAACGAATATATCATGGTTATTCTTTTTATTCCTAAAACCTATTTAGAATATCCTCTAGTGTTACAAGGTAAAATACTGGTCTGACAATTACACTGAAGTATAATAATATTAGCACTTAATATAACATCACAGATACTTTCCTGAAATTTTTTGATCAAAGCATTTTCTTCTAAATTCCTCCTGCTTACTTCTAATATTTATTCTAAATTTATTAAATATATATTTTTTTACAAAAAATACGAGAAACTGTAGTCAAAAATAAAATAAGTCTTCTAAAATACTTTCTATGTTAGAACTCTGGGTGTGGACTTTAATTCAACTTGTTGGATGACCTTGACAGTTCCATAAGGTTTTTGTTTATGGCCATGTTTATGAACTTGGGCATAGATGCAAGGTAATAGAAAAAGAGGGAGAGCTGCCTTATTTAGGAGACCAGTGTAATCCTGGTCCCAATACCTAATAAAAAAGAATACAAGGGAAAAGTCCATTGATTTTTTTTTTTTTTTTTTTTTTTGGCCTTTGGTCATTTTTTGTTTGTTTGTTTCTTAAATTCCACATATGAGTGAAATCATATTGCATTTCTCTTTCTCTGACTGGCTTATTTTGCTTAGCAGTATAACGCTTTTGCTCCATCTACATCACTGCAAATGGCAAGACCACATTCTTTTTTATGGCTCAATAATATTCTATTGTACACATTGTACATATATTCTATTGTACATATTCTTTATCTATTCATCTATCAAGGGACACTTGGGCTGCTTCCATAATTTGGCTATTATAAATAACAATGCTATAAAAATAGAAGTACACATATCCCTTTGAGTTAGTTTTTTGTATTTTGGGGATAAATACCCAGTAGTGCAATTACTGGACCATAAAATAGTTGTATTTTTAAAATTTTTTTTTCAACGTTTATTTATTTTTGGGACAGAGAGAGACAGAGCATGAACGGGGGAGGGGCAGAGAGAGAGGGAGACACAGAATCGGAAACAGGCTCCAGGCTCTGAGCCATCAGCCCAGAGCCCGACACGGGGCTCGAACTCACGGACAGTGAGATCATGACCTGGCTGAAGTCGGACGCTTAACCGACTGCGCCACCCAGGCGCCCCTAGTTGTATTTTTAACTTTCTGAGGAAAGTCCATACTGCTTTCCCGAGTGGCTGCACCAGTTTCCATTCCCACCAAGAGTGCACAACGGTTCCTTTTTCTCCACATCCTGGCCTTGTTACTTCTTGTCTTTTTGATTCTAGTCATTCTGACAGATGTAAGCTGGTATTTCAGTGTGGCTTTGATTTGCATTTCCCTGATGATGAGTGATGTTGAACATCTTTTCATGTGTCCATTGGTCATCTGGATGTCTTCTTTGGAGAAATATCTGTTCATGTCTTCTATTTTTATTGGATTATTCTTTTTTTAGGTGTTAAATTATATAAATTTTTTATATATTTTGGATACTAACCCTTTATTGAATAAGTCATTTGCAAGTATCTTCTCCTATTCAATAGGTTGTCTTTTAGTTTTGTTGATTGTTTCCTTCACTGTGCAGAAGTTTTATCTTGATGGAGTTTTCCTTGCCTCGGGAGACCTACCTAGAAAAACGCTGCTAGGGTTGATGTCAGAGACATTTCTGCCTGTGCTCTCTTCTAGGACTTTTATGGTTTTAGGTCTCACATTTAAGTCTTTAATCTGTTTTAAGTCTACTTTTGTGTATGGTGTAAGAAAGTGGTCCAGTTTCATTCTTTTGCATGTCGCTATCCAATTTTCCCAACACCATTTGTTGAAGCGACTTTTTCCCATTGCATATTCTTTCCTGCTTTGTCAAAGATTAATTGACCATATAATCGTGGGTTTATTCCTGAGTTTTCTATTCTGTTCCATTGATCTATGTGTCTATTTTTGTGCTGATAAACAGTTTTTGATGACTACAGCTTTGCAATCTAACTTGAAGTCTAGCATTGTGATGTCTCCAGCTTTGCTTTTCTTTTTCAAGACTGTTTTCACTCTTCAGGGTCTTTTGTGCTTCTATATAAATTTTAGGATTATTTGTTACAGTTCTGTGAAAACTGTTGTTGGTATTTTGACAGAGATTGCATTAAATATGTAGATTGCTTTGGGTGGACTCAACATTTTAACTATGTATGTTTTTCCAATCCATGAGCGTGGAATGTCGGTTTCCATTTGTTTGTGTCACCTTTAATTTCTTTCAACAATGTTTTATAATTTTAAAGAATATAGGGCTTTCACCTCTTTGATTAAGTGTATTCCTAGGTATTTTATTATTTTGGTATAATTGTAAATAGGATTATTTTCTTAATTTCTCTTTCTGTTGCTTCATTATTACTATATAGAAATGCAACAGATTTCTCTATGCATTGATTTTATATCCTGTAACCTTAATGAATTAATTTATCGGTTCTAGTAGTTTTTTGGTGGAGTCTTTAGGATTTTCTATATATAGTATCATGTCATCTGCAAAAATTGCAAGTTTTACTTCTTCATTTCCAATTTGGATGTTCTCTGTTTGTTTGATTGCTGTGGCTAGGACTTTCAGTACTACGATGAATAAAAGTGGTGAAAGTAGACATCCTTGTCTTGTTCCTGACCTTACAGGGAAAGCTCTGTTTTTCCCTATTGAGTAGGATATTCACCATGGGTTTTCCATTCATGGCCTTTATTATAGTTGAGATCACTGGAAAATTTTAACACCCTGTAAAGTGAACATTCCTATGAAAATATCATAGGACTCTTTATTGGCTGGCCTTATAATTACATTAAAATCCTAACCCTTTATACCTTAAACTACAATACCTTATATGATCTAGTCCCTGCTTTCTTCTTAAAATTCACTTCCTGTCATTCCTACCTTTCCTATCAACAAAACCAGATTTTCTGCCCTTCCAATATGTCTTAATACATTCCCTTCTTAAGGTCTTGAATTATGCTGCCACTTTGGCCTGGAAGGTTCTCTCTGCTAGAGCTACCTCCTGTGCATGGTATAAGTCTCAATAAAAGGTCACCTCCTCAGGGTGCCTGGGTGGCTCAGTGGGTTAAGCAACCGACTTCAGCTCAGGTCATGACCTTGCAGTTCCTGGATTCGAACCCCACAACAGGCTCTGGGCAGACAACTCAGAGCCTGAAGCCTGCTTTGGATTCTGTGTCTCCCTCTCTCTCTCTGTCTCTCCCCCGTTCATTCTCTGTCTCTCTCTCTCTCAAGAACAAATAAACATTAAAAGGTGACCTCCTCTGAGGCTTTCTCTGCCTACTCTACATACAGAAGACACTTCTACTTTCTACCCTTCTGCTTTACTTTATTTTATTCTCAATACTTATTACTACATAAAACTATATTAATTTATTACTGTATCTGTACCTCGTCTGTCTCCAAGCACTCACCTCTACTAAAATGTAAGCATCATGAAGGCAGAGACTTATATCACACACAGGAGTACCTGCCACATAGTGAGCACACTGTATGTGCTGATTTAACTAGGCATCTGGGCTGATCTCTCACAGCATAGCCTATTACTAATTACTACCCTCAGAGTCAAAGGCCAAGAAAAAGTCAAGCTGCAAACCATCTGAATTTATTAGTGGTAGATTTTTTTTAAGGTGGTAAAGAATATGTATAATTGGGGTCGATGGTTAAAGCCAACTGATCTTCATACAAAAGTATGGACAAAAAAAGCTCATCTGTACAGTGTAAAAAGAAACTGGAGCATATTTTCAAAGGTACAATATACTAGTATATCAGTGGTTTCAGCAGGGAATTAAAGAATTGCTCTTGCAAGGAATGGGATAAACTACATTTTATGCCCAATAAAGCGTCATGACTTAGAACTTTATCCAAACCATTGTTTAGAGCATTAACAAAGTTAAATAGGTTTCTATAAATTCTATATAAAACTATTTATCTTTTCTAAGTTTATCTATTTTGAGAGAGAGAGAGAGCACTTGTGTGCCTGCACAGAATCTGACATGGGGCTCCATCTCATGAACCATGAGATCATGACCTGAGCCAAAATCAAGAGTTGGATGCTTAACCGACTAAGCCAACCATTCACCTCTATACAAAACTATTTAAATGTTTATTGTAGATCACTGGCCTGGAAACATAATGTTCAAAGTTTCTCAAACTTATTTGACCATGGAATGCCTTTCTTTAAACTACTAATTTACATATCTTGGAAATCAATTTGGGAAAAGCTTCTGCAGAGTTCATAAAGTTACTGTGTTAGCCAACTATAAGAGCCCACCATTTAGCCTGATCCTTACTAGTTTAGAGAACAAGTTTTTTTTTTCCAATTGCTTTATTCATTGAAGCTTTTAACCAAAATTGCCTGGTTCCTCTGTGCTTTTTAATTTTTTTTTTAACATTTATTTATTTTTGAGACAGAGAGAGACAGAGCATGAATGGGGGAGGGTCAGAGAGAGAAGGAGACACAGAATCCAAAACAGGCTCCAGGCTCTGAGCGGTCAGCACAGAGCCCGACACGGGGCTCAAACTCACGGACTGCGAGATCATGACCTGAGCCGAAGTCGGCCACTTAATTGACTGAGCCACCCAGGCGCCCCCCTCTGTGCTTTAATAGAATGTTTTCTTCTGACCCATATATTAATGTATTTATTTCCTTATATTACTACACTATATAACGTCTTTAAATCTATACTGCATAAAGCTGGTGCAGCCACTCTGGAAAACAGTATGGAGGTTCCTCAAAAAACTAAAAATAGAACTACCCTATGACCCAGCAATTGCACTACAAGGCATTTATCCAAGGGATACAGGTGTGCTATTTCAAAGGGACACATGCACCCCAATGTTTATAGCAGCACTATCAACAATAGCCAAAGTATGGAAAGACCCTAAATGTCCATCAATGGATAAATGGATAAAGAAGATGTGGTATATATACAGTGGGGTATTGCTCGGCAATCAAAAAGAATGAAATCTTGCCATTTGCAACTACGTGGATGAAACTGGAAGGTATTATATGCTAAGTGAAATTAGTCAGAGAAAGACAAATATCATATGACTTCACTCATATGAGGACTTTAAGAGACAAAACAGATGAACAGAAGGGAAGGGAAACAAAAATAATATAAAAACAGGGAGGAGGACAAAGCATAAGAGACTCTTAAATATGGAGAACAAACAGAGGGTTACTAGAGGCGGTGTGGGAGGGATGATGGGCTAAATGGGTAAGGGGCATTAAGGAATCTACTCCTGAAATCATTGTTGCACTATATGCTAATTTGGATATAAATTTTAAAAAATAAAATTAAAAAAAATCTATACTGCATAAAGCCTCTATATAGTTGTGGGCATCCTTGTCTTCTTATTAAATACAAATAGCTTCAGTACTTAAATATATAATACAATATTTACTTTAAATTTTGGTAAATAATTTTTTTAAGAGTTTTATTAATTTCTTCCTATTCCTATTTTACTTAGAACTTTTACTGGGGGGGGGGGGGGGGAGGGGGCACCTGGGTGGCTCAATCCATTATGTGTCTGACTTCGGCTCAGGTCATAATCTCACAGTTTGTGGGTTTGAGCTCTGCGTCAGGCTCTGTGCTGACAGCTCAGGGTCTGGAGTCTGCTTTGGATTCTGTGTCTCCCTCTCTCTCTGTCCCTCCCCCGCTCACATTCTCTTTCTCTCAAAAATAAAAACTAAAAAAAAAAATTTTTTTAAAGAACTTATACTGGGAAAGACGACTAAATTTTATCAAATGTCAATGTTATCATATAATAAAATCATGTGATTTGTAATTTTTCATTTGTTAATGAATTATCTTAAAAATTTCTTGATGGTAAAATTTCTTAATTGTAAAATATTCTTGCATTTCTAGAATAAGCCTTACCTGGTCATGAGATACTATTAATTTAGATTAGCTGCTAATTCCCAAAGAAATCAGAAAATTGATTTGCTAAAATTAGGAATGTCACTTTAAACATACATAATTTAAGTTTTGGAAAGATAACAAGACAAAGAAAAAAAACAAGTTAGAACTACATAGGTCTATTTACCAGAAATTTTAATCAAATTCTCTTATCCTGTTTCAGTCATATTCTGTAGATTCCCAAATTTTAGTTCCTTTCAGATCAAATTAATTTTTAAATTGTGCTATGGGAATAAAATTATACCTTTTGTCTGTTACTCTAAACATTAATTCCAGAGTACACAAACTATCCAAAAAAGTCAATAGCAATTTTGAAGGTAAATGAGGCAAAATATAAATAACAGAAAGTAAAGATGAAAGACAAAATAGCCTAAAAACAAAATATATTTTATCTAAAATATGTGTTTCACCTAAATAACACCATCTATATTTTTTAATTTATAAAATTTTCCATTGCAATTTCTCCATAACATTACCTACAGTGCATTCTTGTGAACTACTCTTAATACTAAAAATTAATCATACAATTTAATAATATAGGGAAAAGCTGCTGAAATATTCCCTATAATATTCTTGAGTTCTAGGCCAACAGATACAATACAAAAGAATTTTAACAACTACTTAATCAATTTTTTTAGTTATTACTTCCAAAAAATAATAATTTAGGGGCGCCTGGGTGGCGCAGTCGGTTAAGCGTCCGACTTCAGCCAGGTCACGATCTCGCGGTCCGTGAGTTCGAGCCCCGCGTCAGGCTCTGGGCTGATGGCTCAGAGCCTGGAGCCTGTTTCCGATTCTGTGTCTCCCTCTCTCTCTGCCCCTCCCCCGTTCATGCTCTGTCTCTCTCTGTCCCAAAAATAAATAAACGTTAAAAAAAAAAAATTAAAAAAAAAAAATAATAATAATAATAATTTAAACAATAAACTTATATTAGCTATTAGACTCAGAAATCAATCTTTATTATAAAAACTAATAAGTTATTAGTCACAACTTCAAAGTCATTTGAGTCCACTTAATAGCATGAGTCTGATCCATTGAGCACCCTAATAAACTGTACTGGAATTTATGCCAACTCTCATTTTCATAGTTTTACTTATTTAAACAAACCTTATACTATAAAAGTTAAGAACAAGAATATGTACTTTTTTTCAAGTTTTTACTTAAATTCCAGTTAGTTAAAATACACCATTATATTAGTTTCAGGTGTAGAATTTAGTGATTCATCACTTACATATAACACCCAGTGCTCATCACAAGTACCTGCCTTAATACCTATCATCCATTCAGCCAATTCCCTATCCCTCCCCACCATCCTCCCCTCTCAGTTTGTTGTCTATAGTTAAGAGTCTGTTTTCTGGTTTGCCTGTCTTTCTTCCCGTGGTTCATCTGTTTAGTTTCTTAAATTTCACATGAGTGAAATCATGTGTGTATTTGACTTTCTCTGACTGACTTATTTTGCTTAGCATAATACTTTCCAGCTCCATCCAAGTCGCTGCAAATGGCCAGATCCCATTCTTTTTTATGGCTGAGTAATATTCCATTAATATATATGCCACATCATCTTCATCCATTCATTAGTCAATGGACATTTGGGCTCTTTCCATAATTTGGCTATTGTTGGTGTATGGATGCCATGTCTAATCACGCCCAAGCAGAAGTCTAGGGTTTCATTCTCTGGAGAGGTCTCTGAACTGCAGGATATAAGGCACATATCCTCACCCTTTCCCTAACCCTACCCTAAACCCTAACCCTAGATGTGTGTGCGTGAGGTGGGGGGGAGGGAGGGTGAGGACAAGGAAGATGTAATGTGTATGTGTATACACACACACACACACACACACACACACACACACAATGGAATATTATTCAGCAATGAAAAAGTATGAAATCTTGGCATTTCCAACAACCTGAATGAAGCTATAGAGTATTATGATAAGTGAAATAAGCCAGAGAGAGAAACACAAATACCATATGATTTCACTCACATGTGGAATTTAAGAAATAAAACAAATGAGCAAAGGAATAAAAAAAGAGAGAACGACAAACCATGAAACAGACACTTAACTATAGAGAACAAAACTAATGGTTGCCAGAGGGGAGGTGGGTGGGAGGATGGGTGAAATAGGTGATGGGAATCAAGGAGTGTACTTATGTGATGAGTACCAGGTGTTGTATGGAAATGCGGAATCACTATATTGTACAAATGAAACTTGGGCTCTGTGCTGACAGCTCAGAGTCTGCAGCCTGCTTCAGATTCTGTGTCTCACTCTCTCTCTTCCCCTCCCCCGCTCATGCTCTGTCTCTCTCTCTCAAAATAATAAATAAACATTAAAAAAATTTAAAGAAAGTAATATTACACTATATGATGATGGAATAAAAGTAAAAACTTAAAAAAAAGAAAAAAAAAAGAATATGTAAACATCAGGATTCCTAACACTCTATTTCCTACTTTACTGGCCAACATGTAACAATACAAATATTAAAGAAAATACTGAAAGATATTAATGTATTAGGTGAATTATCAATAGTACTCACGCATCATTTGAGCAAGTCATAAATTCTCCCTTTATTTTGGGATGCCATGAGCCAGTATGAAGCATTGCTGTATGACCCTTAAAAAATAAAAATACAGGAAAAAAGATATTTAAAAAGATTTAAAAATAAATAAAATGACCAGAAACTGATATGTCATGCTTTAAAGTTAAACTTTTTAGTCCTCCCAAGACCACACTATTTTAATTACAAACATAGTATGCTACGCCAATTTTATTTCATAATATGCTTTGTTTATTTCATTTTGTTTAATTCTCCATATAATTCTCCTGCCCAGAAATTAACACAGTGCTTATACAGAACAGGTGTTTAATAAGGAAGGAAATAGAGAGGAAACTGAGAGTCTCTCTTTAGGAAAGACGTAAAGGGAAAAACCGTAATAAGAGGGAGATAGGCCCTTCTTTAAAGACTCTTTTCTCAATGGAAAAGAAGAAAAAAAAAGTATTTGCAAATAATCAAGGCAAAAGCAAGAGGTTAAGGGAAAAAAATTTACACTTCTTAAAAATGTGTCCACAGTCTTGATTCAACCATACATCTGTAAGAATAAATATGTGAGAAAAGGAGAGACATCTTTAAAATGATTCAAGATTAACCCTTCTAAGGGCATAATTTAAAAATACTGTAAATAAAATAATGTGATGTTGGTAAACAAACTGACACACAGAGAGTACATATCAAACATAAATACACACATACACACACATTCCCCATCTAGGTGCAAAGTCAGCTAGAGTGACCTCATACGGTATGTTCAGATGGGGCAGAAAAGAGCCTCATACTTAATAATGGAAAAATCTCTTATTCTGAAAGACTCCAAAATAAAACTATGCTATAAGAAGCAAAATGTACATCTTTAAATGATTTAGAAGGAAAATAACTGTATCTCTCTGGAAAGAATGAATTGGAACTGGAGTACCCACACATAAACCTAGAGACCATCTACAGTCCAAGTTGCTCACAGCGTCTCAAACAGGACCTGGCCAACTCATGACAATTTGCTTATGTTTACTGGGTAGAACAGGGACCACAGATGTGCAGTAGGGAAGCATGAACTAAAGTAATGGAACCAGATGGGAAGTCTGAGATTCCACTTTCCTCTCCTGAATTTAAGATTGCATATTTAACTATCAACTTGACATTTCCATTTGCATCTCCTAGGCATTTCAAACATAATAATAGGTCCATTAGGGAAATCTGTTTCTTACTGCCCACTTCATCTGCAATCAACTTCTTCCCTAGTTGCTAAAACTACAAACGTGGGGGTCATCCTTAAATACTACAATAACCATAAACCTAAAACCCTCTCTCTGTCCACCCAAATTCAATCCATTAGTGAGTCCTCTCACTTCAACCCAAAATACACCTTAAATCTATCCACTTTTCTCATTATTCCCTACTACCACTCTTGTAGAAGCCAACATTATCTCAGTTATTACACAGTAAACAGGTCTGTCACTAGTCTCTCCACTTCTATTCCTGCGTCATGTGCTCCACCTAGCAATCAATATAGTTTTTTAAAAATACACCTCTGGGGCACCTGGCTGGTTCAGTTGGTTAAGTATCTGACTCTTGATTTCGGCTCAGGTCATGATCTCACAGTCATGAGACTGAGCCCTGTGTTGGGCTTGCCACCAAGCACAGAGCTTACTTGGGATTCTCTCCCTCTTTCTCTGCCCCTCTCCCATTCACGCTCACATTCTCTCCTTCTCTCTCTCTCTTTCTCTCTCTGAATAAATAAACTTTAAAAATAAAAATATTTTGTGTATTTTGTGTATTTTAAAACATTCTAAAACCACCACTAGTTATTGTCCTCTACTGGCTCCCCAACCTCTTTCGATCGTCCACAACTACTCACAGGTTCAGTCTCTTGCTTTCTTTACAACTGCACTTATTTTGTCCTCCCTCTTCCCCAACAGACATGAATCCACTGGCCTCCTTTCATTTCCTCTAATACAACCAGCTCGTTCCTGAATCAAGGCCTTCTCATATGCTTTTCCACTTGTGGGAAAGCTCTTTACTCTACTTTTACATGACTGGCTTCCATTCCTTCAATCTCAGTTTACATGCCACTTATTCAAATAAGTATGACCTAGCTCTGTCTCTGCGTCCATATGGCCTATTCTGTTGTTCTCTTCCAATGTACCTGTCCATTTCCTTAATAACAGTCACCACGATTTATAATTCTGTATCTATTAACTTATTATCAGATTTCTGAAACTGCTGATGTTTTGCATATTCAGGAACAAACAAATAAGGCTGGGAGAAACCTAAAATTCAATATAAACAGAAACAAATCAACCCTACTGTATTTCAAGTGAACAATAAAAACACTGAAAGAATAAACTGAAGGTAATAACTCAAGTAACTATATACCCTGTACTGGGTTAAATGGTGGCCCCCAGAAAGAAATACTCATGTCCTAACCACTGGAAGCTGGGAACGTAACCTTAAAGAGTCAGAAGAGAAGAAGACACAAAGAGGAGAAAGCTCTGAGAAGATGAAGGCAGAGACTGGAGTTATGCTGCCACGAGCCAGGGAAAACCCGGAGTCACCAGAAGCTGGAAGTAGCATGGAAGGATTCCCCTAGAGCCACTAGAGGGAGCATGGCTGTGTCAATACCTTGATTCTAAGACTTCTGGCCTCCAGAAATGTGGAAGAATTTCTGTTGTCAAGCTACTAACTGTGTGGTAATTCATTACAGTAATCCTAGGAAATGAATACATACCCTCAGGCTAAAGACCAAAAGAACTATAGGGGTGCCTGGATGGCTCAGTTGGCTAAGCATCCAACTTAGGCTCAGGTCATGATCTCATGGTTGTGAGTTCGAGCCCCCTCCCTGACCCCGTCAGGCTTTGTGCTGACAGCTCAGAGCCTGAAGCCTACTTCATATTCTGTCTCTATCTCTCTCTATCCCACCCCTACTTGTGCACTATCTCTCTCAATTATAAATAAACATTAAAAAAAATTTTTTTTAAGACCAAAAGAACTATAAATAAATATTTAATTCTAGTTAATATATTTGTTTCTTTTTTGCAGTGGTATGCATTAACAATTCTGAAACTGCTTTCGTTACAACGAAGAATTAAGCAAATGAGGAAATATGCTGGGGACCATGAGAGTCGCCTTTCCTGCTGTTAGAGAAAGGAGTTCCAAAAGTGGAAAGAAGAAAGACTAGAAAGAACTCTATGGGTTTTGACTGAAATTACGGGTATCAGTATGAACCCATGATTTCTAACAGGTAGATACAAATATAGGTGTGTGTGTGTGTGTGTAAGTTATTATCTAGCTTTGTATGCTGAAAACGACTAGTAGGAATGACACCCAGCAACCCTAGGACAGAGATCCTAGTTTCTAAATTGCATTCTCCATTTAAGAGGAAACCAGACTCCTTGGAGAGAAGTTTATTCTTGTTCAAACAACATGAACATGGAACATGTGGTTTACCAAAAAACAAGCAAGTGCAAAAATGATGGGGATATATTAAAGAATAAAGTGCAGGTTAAGGGACTTCCACTGAGACAATTAGAGCATCAAAATAAATAACAAAAGTAATAGATTAAATAGTAATAGTAAAAGCATTTACTAACTTAAGAACTCCTGGGTGAATATTAATAAATAAGTAAGAGAAAACTCTTCCTTACCATAGAATGATAACTAATAAATATAAAATGAACGACAGAGTTAGAAAAATCACCATTTTACAATCATCACAGTAATAATTGATCCAGGCAAGAATCATCAATGGATGCTAAAACTAGCAGAGAAAAGTCTGGTAATGAACAGGGTATTTCCATGCTATCAAAATCTCCCTGGAAACTGCTTAATAATTACAAAGAGAAAATAGTAGAGAAGAGATCTGTTATTACACTACCTGAAACAAGTCATCCAAATTAACATCACCAGCACTGTGATGCACAGGTAGCACGTACTTCGTGATATGAGGACGCAAGAAGGACCCAATATTGTTTCTGTGACAGCCTTTCTAGAAATGCATACCCAAACTCTCATGATGAGGAAAACCAGACAAAATCAAATCCTACATCTCTTGCTACATATTTACAACTTCTACACATTTACAAAAGAAATGGCTTATAGTTTTCAAATATACCAAAGTTTCTTTTAACAAAGGCAGAGAACTATTCCCAATTAAAAGAGACAAAAGCCATGGCTACTGAACTGGTGGGAATATAATCAAAAAGGAGATTGTTGAGATAACCATGGACTACAGATTAAATAGTATTTCATCAATGTTAAATTCATAGTTATGTAAAAAGATCATATTATTATTAGGAAAACCACACTGAAGAATTTAGGAGTAAAGGAACATGATGTCTGCAAGTTATTTCAAAATTTGGGGAATCTTAAACGCACACACATAATTCTAATGTATGTGCAAATACGTATGAGTGTGAGTGAGGGGTGTATATAAGTGTGGGGGATGGAAAGAGAAGGACAGAGTTTGTGTTAGCTGAGGAAGGAAGAGAGGAGGGGATGAGGGAAGATAAAGCAATGGGGCAAAATATGAACAACTGATGAATCTGAAAAAAGGGTATAAGGAAGTTCTAGGTACTATTCCTATAACTTTTCTGTTAATTTGAAATGATATCAAAATAAACACTTAAAAAAATGTCCTGGCTGCTCTGTGAAGAAAAGCTTGTTGCAAAGTCAAAAGCGGAATTAAGAGGGCCACCTGGGAAGCCAGTGATGTGGTTCATCTGAACACTGACAGTCGCTTGGACTAGGGAACAGCAGTAAAGTGTTCAGAGGTAAGAAGACTTGGGATACATTTTAAAGAGAGAGACAACAGGTTTCCCTAAAGAACTGGATCTGGGCTGCAACCACAGATGAAGCCAAAGTTTGTGAATTAATCAAGCAACTGTTGTGTAAATGGGTGACTATATAAATAACACATCATTCTCTCTGGCCATGAAGAACATGAACTCTCTTCTGTGTTTAGGAAATTCCCCAAAATATGACTCTTGGTAAAAGACAGAGACTACCTCTCATAGAGAAGTGGAAAAGTCAGGCTCTATCTTTGCCAGCCTCCCTTACAGATGTGACACAGGAATGCAATCTAGCTCTGCCCATTACATTCCCTTGAGCTGTGACTTAAGGACAAGGGAGTGCTATCTTTCCCTGTTAGCTCATTTGGGCCACTGTAACAAAAATACCATAAACTGAGTGGCTTATGAACAATAAACATTTGTTTCTCACGGTTGGGGAAACTGGGAAGTTGAAGATCAAGGTGCCAGCAGATTTAGTGTCTGAACTCCCTAGTTCACAGAGGCCATCCTTTTACTATAACCTCATATGGTGAAGGGGTAAGAAAGGTTTCTTGGGACACTTTCATAGGGCACTAATCTCATTCATGACAGCTCCACTTTCATGGCCTAATCACCTTGCAAAAGCCCCACCTTCTAATACCATCACCTCAGGGTTACAATTTCAAAATATGAATTCTGGGGGATACTCGGTCTAAGGAGTAGTCTGGGGATGATTTTTGCCTTCTCTGTCTCGCGACTTGGGTTCTGGGGCAGTCTACAACTAACAACTGAGAGCAAGAGCAAACAAAGTTCCAAAAAATGGTTCCACTCTCCAGGGCATAGGGGTAGCAGTGGGGGTGAAAGGCCTGAGGAACAGAGTTCTTGTGATCTGACCTACCCTATGCCAGCCAAGCACAAGCAACAAAGCTACCAAGTCTCTCCTCAGTGTTGGCACCAGAAATGGAAGTAGTCCGAACAGGTTAAAGAATCGATTTTCTTCATTTCACACCAGCCAAGTGCTGGCTCTGGGGTGATACTTCTCATCCTCCCACCCAGCGGCAGTGGCCCTGTGAGGTCATTACAGCAGATGAGTGCCAGTAACAAAACAGTGGCTGTTGTCTCAGTAAGAGGAGCAGCCCTTCAGAGAAGATACTTGCTGGCTCTCCTAACCCAAACCAGGAAAAAGCCAGCAACAAAGAGGCATGGTGCCTCCTCCCTGAACCAGAAGCAACAATGACAGCAACCGCTGTGCAGCACTTTTGACACTCCATGCTTTCTAGTAGGCCAGTATTAACAAGAAAGCAGATCACCTACCAACATATGTAGAATAGAATCCTTCTGATACTCTATGCTTTACCTCGAGAAAATGCCAACAACGGGTAGCCACACTGCCTTTTCCCACCAACACAGAGAAACAGCTGCTGTGGGGGCGCTTGAGTGGCTCAGATAGTTAAGTGTCTGACTCTTGGTTTTGGCTCAGGTCATGATCTCACGGTTTGTGAGTTCAAGCCCCATATCAGGCTCCGCACTGCAGTGAGTAGCTTGCTTGGGATTCTCTCTCTGTCTCTCTCTCTCTCTCTCTCTCTTTCTCTTCGTCCCTCCCCCACTCTCAAATAAATAAACTTTTTAAAAAAGAAAAAACAGCTGCTGTGGGTTAGAGAAATTTTTATTTTTCACCTCAGTCCAGCTTTGCCAGGAGGCATAAGCTACAGTATGGGAACTGCTACAATGCATAAGAGTGATTTTCCAGCAAGAACATCAGAACAGAAACCCATGAAAGACAGTAAAGGGAAAATCATAGGGTGAAGGGTTTAAAAACCTGGAGAAAAATGTCCTTTAAATCTGTACAAAAAGTCCTGCACTCACTCCTGAGGTGTACTGTGTGAAACCTACCAGAATCAACCTAAGAAAAGCATTGAGAAGCGAACATGGTACGGACTAGCAGCCAGGATCCATATGGATCCCTGGATAACATGTACATGGGGCAAACCAGAATAGCATACAAATGCCTTGAAAATTAATACTGCAAGGAAAAACAGCTCACAGGAGGCAGGTCAGGATTTAGAGTCTAAAACTAATCAGGTTGACCCTCAGCCAAAAAAGCAACTTCACAGACAAACAAATGAAAACCCACCATTCTCTTGAGGTTTTGGACAGGACTCAGAATATCAGAACACAATATTCAATATTCAAAATGTGAAAGATACAGCCCAAAATTAATCATACAAAGAACCAGGAAAATCTAACCAGCTCCCAAGAAATAAGATAAAAGATGCCGACCACAAAATGACCCAAATGTTGTAATCAATATTTTAAGAAAAAGACTTAAAATCGGTGTTTATGACCATGATACATAAAGGAAAGCAAACATATCTGAAACAAATGCAAAGATATAAGTGACCAGCAAAGAAAAATAAACTATTAAAATGGAAACCTGGTCATATTGAAAAATAAAATAATGGGAATAAAAAATTCACTGTAGGGGCCCAATAGTAGAATGGATATGTCAGAGGAAAGACTCAATGAACTTGAAGACAGATTAATAGAAATAATTTAATCTAACAGGAAAAAATGAGCAGAATCACAGAAAGCGCTGAGACAATATCAAAAAGTTTAGTACTCATATTACATACGACTTAGGAGAAGACAGTCAGGTACAGACAAATAGTTGAAGAAATAATAACTAAAAATTTCCCAAAAATGGTGAAGGAGGTAAATTTACAGATCCAAGAACTTCAGTGAATACCAAACAGGATGAACAAAACAAAACAAAAAAATAATAATAATAAATAAATAAATGTTTTAAAGCCTACGCCTTGACACATAATAAACTATTAAAGTCCAAAAGAGAAATAGGGGGAAAATTTCAAAAAGCAAATATAAAAAACAACACATTACATAAAGAAAAACAAATACTTGAATTACTGCATAATTATTCAACAAAAATAAAGCCAGAAGACAGTAGACCAACATTTTTAAAGTGCTGACAGAAAAATACTGCCAAGTTAAATGTATAGAAAATGTACTTTGGGAATGAAGGTGAAATAAAGACACTGCAAGATGAAAGAAAACTAAGAGAACTTGTCACCAAAAGAAATGTGACAGAAATTGGAAATTGATCATAAATTTTATATGGAAGTTCAAAGAGTAGCTAAGAAATTCAAAAATTATTTTATTATTTCAAGAATACTTACTATACAGTTGGACCCCTACTTCATACCATGCACAAAAATTAACTCTAAATGGATCACAGACCTAAATGTAAGAGCTAAAACTATAAAACCCTTGGAAGAAAACATAAGCATAATTCTCCATGACTGTGGGTTAGGCAATGACACTAAAGGCACAAAACAAAGGAAAAAATAAATTGAGCTTCATCAAAATTTAAAACTTTTGTGCTTCAAAGGACACCATCGAGAACATGAAAAGACAACCCAAAGAATGAGAGAAAATATTTGCAAATCATATATCTCATAAAGGACAAATATCTAGAATATATAAACTGTTAGAACTCAATAATAAAAAGACATATAACCCAATTTTAAAATGGGCCAGGATTTGAATAGACATTTCTCTAAAGAAAATTTACAGGGGCGCCTGGGTGGCGCAGTCGGTTAAGCGTCCGACTTCAGCCAGGTCACGATCTCGCGGTCCGTGAGTTCGAGCCCCACGTCAGGCTCTGGGCTGATGGCTCGGAGCCTGGAGCCTGCTTCCGATTCTGTGTCTCCCTCTCTCTCTGCCCCTCCCCCGTTCATGCTCTGTCTCTCTCTGTCCCAAAAATAAATAAATGTTGAAAAAAAAAATTTTTTTAAATAAAAAAATTAAAAAAAAAAAGAAAATTTACAAATGGCTAATATATACACAAAAAGATGTTCAACACAGACCACAGAGATACCACTTTGCACCCTCTAAGATGATTATTAAACAACAACAACATGAGAAACCACAAGTGTTGACAAGGATGTAGAAAAACTGGAACCCTCATACACTACTGGTGGGTAGGTAAAATGTTATAGACACTTTGGAAAACAGTCTGGCAGTCCCTCAAAATGTTAAACACAGAGTTACCATAGGACCCTAAAATTCCACTCCTAGGTATACATCTAAGAGAAATGACAGCATACCTCTGCACAAAAACTTGTACATGAATGTTCATAGAAGCATTATTCATAATAATAAAAAAGTGGAAACAGCACAAACGTCCATCAACTTGAGAAGAGATAAATGTGGTATATCCATACAATCAAATATTATTTGGCAATGAAATTAAATATTGATACAACATGGATAAATTTCAAAAACATGCTAAGTGAAAGAGCCACATATTGTATGATTCCATTTTCTGATATCGAGAAATGCCAAATCTATAGAGACAGCAGATTAGTAGATTAGTAGTTGTGCAAGGCTTCAAGGGGTGGTAGACTTGGGGATGCTGGCTAAGGGACAGGGAGTATTTTATTTTTAATAGATTACTTCTTAGGACAGTTTTAGGTTCACAGCAATACTGAGAGGAAGGCACAGAGATTTTCCATAAAGCCCTTGCCCCCCACATGCATAGCTTTCCCCTATTATCAATATTCCCCATCACAGTAGTACATTTGTTACAACTGATGAACCTACACTGACACATCATTATCATCCAAATGTCACAGTTCATATTCAGGTTCACTCGTGATTTCGTACATTCCATGGATCTGGACAATTTATACTGACACATATCCATCATTATAACATCATACAGACTAGTTTCATTGTCTTATCATACAGACTAGTTTCACTGTCTTAAAAATCTTCTGTGCTCTGCCTAATCATCACTCCTTGCCCCTTACCCCTGACAAACATTAATCTTTTTATTGTCTCCAATAGTTTCTTTTGGGGATGACAAAAGGTTCTAAAATGGATTGTGGTGATGGCTGCACACTCCATGAATATACTAAAAACCAATGAACATAATGAACTAAATGAGTAAATGTTATGGTTTATATATTCAATCTCAACATTAAAAATTAAAAAAGAAAGACTACTTCAAGTGAAAGGGAAATAATTACAAAGAGAAACTGGAATATAAGCAATGAAAGGACAACAAAAGAAAGGATAAATACCTGAGTAAACAGAACAATATTTTCCACCTTTAACTTTTGTTGAGAACAAAAATTATTATTGTTGCCTGATAGGATTTTCAACATATGAAAACGGAACATACAACAACTACATCAGGATTGGGGGAAGAGCCTATGTGGTTGCACAATTTCTATTTTTCACTTGATATGGTAAAATATTAATTCTAAGTAGATTATATATAATTTAATATATTTTTATAGTTCCCTAGAACCACCACTTAAAATACTATACAAAGAGCATAATTAAAATCCAACAGTTAAAAAAAATGGAATTCTAAAAATACTCAGATAATTTAAAAGAAATTAGGAAAGATGAGGCACTGAACAAAGAACAGAAAGAATCAAAAGTAATAAAATGGTAGAACTAAATCCAACCCTACCAATAATTACATTAAACTTAAAATGAGCTAAACACACCAATTAAAAGACAATGATTACCATCATACATTAAAACACAAGACCTATCAATTAACACTTCTTTCAGGAATCTGACTTGAAATACAATGACACAGAAAGATTAAAAACTAAGAGTTGAAAAAGATATAACAAGCACCTTGCCTCAGGGCCTTGCATTTGCTGTTCCTCTTTCTGCATGGCTCCTCAGATACCACTGTACCTGGCTCCCTGGAGGATCCTTTATCCAGACCTCACCCTGAATGCCAATCCCTCAGAGACCTCCCTGAGTACTCTATCTAAAGAAGTCCCTCGTTACTCTCTATCCCCTTAATCTGCTTCTTCATAGCACGTATTACTCTCTGGTTTTGTTATACAGTATATGTTTTGCATATTTTCATGTGTCCCCACTGGCATATAAACTGCATGAGGGTTTTGCCTCCTAGACATTCAATAAATGTCTAGACACTCAATAAATGTTATTGAATAAATCAATACCAAAAGAAATATACCAAGCAAACAATTTTTTAAAAGCTTGAGGCACGGCTGGGTGGCTCAGTTGGTTAAGCGATTAACTCTTGATTGTGGCTCAGGTCATGATCTCACGGTTGTCAGTTTGAGCCCTGCATCAGGCTCTGTGCTGACAGCCCAGAATCTGCTTGGGATTCTCTCTCTCCCTGTCTCTCTCTGTCCCTCTGGCACTTGAGCTCACTCATGCTCTCTCTCAAAATAAATAAAGACTAAAAAAAAAAAAAAAAAAAAAAAAAAAAGGCATGAGTGATTATATTAGCATCACACAAGGTAGACATCAGAACAAGAAAAGAGGTAACTTTATATAAACAGACTATTCTACCTGGCAACAGCAGAATACATATTCTTCACAAGTGCACACAGAACAGTAACTAAGATAGATCATATTCTAGGTCACAAAACAAACCTCACCAAATTTAAATCCAACCATATCAATAATTACATTAAACTTAAATGAGCTAAACATTCCCATAAAGGAATTAAACTAGAAATCTGTAACAGAAAGATGACATAAAAATCCCCAAATATTTGGAAATTAGATATTATGCTGCTAAATGATCCATCAGTAAAAGAGGTAGTTCCAAGGGAACTGAATGAAAATAAAAATATATCTCAAAATTTGTGGTACGCAGCTAAAGCAATGCTTATAAGGAATATTATAGCACTACATGATTCTATTTAAAACAAGGGGCGCCTGGGTGACTCAACCGGTTGAGGGTCCAACTTCAGCTCAGGTCATGATATCGCCATTCACAAGTTTGAGCCCCACATCAAGCTCTGTGCTGGCAGCTCACAGCCTGGAGCCTGCTTCAGGTTCTGTGTCTCCCTCTCTCTCTGCCCCTCCCCACTCACACTCTGTCTGTCTTTCTCTCTCAAAACTAAATAAACATTAAAACAAGAATTAAAAAAAAGAAAAGATAAAACAAGTCTCTAATTAAAGCATCCACCTTAAAATACTAGGAATTCTAAAAATAAATAGGAGAGGCAAGCAAAAGGAAAGAAAGCATAAGAACAGAAATCAATGTTGAAGACAGAACTACAACAAAGAAATACAAATGAATGAGATTTTTAAAAATTGCTCTTTGAAAAAAAATCAATAAAATGGGAAAACTTCTTGCCAGACCAAGAAAAAAGAGAAGACACAAATTGCCAATATCAGGAAAAAGAGAAAAAATATGAGCAATGACCTTAAAGAAATATTACTAATAATTCTATGTACATAAATTTGCAACTTAGAGGAAATGGACCAAGTCCATGAAAGTCATAACCTATCCTATCTCAACGCAAGAACAAAGAAATAACATGAATAGTCCTGTACTTATCAAATAAATTGAATTCATAGTTTAAATTTTTTGAAAACAGGAAAAAGAAAACTCCAAGCTACACGGGCAAATTCTACTAGACATTTTTAAGTGATGCCATTTATAATGGCTAAAAAAAAAAAAAAAAAAGTAAATTTTAAGTGTAAATTAAGTATGAATTTAATAAAATCTGTTCAGGTGCTCTATGCTAAAAACTATAAAACCTGGAAAAAGAAAAAAAAAAAAAAAGACCTAAATAAATAAGAGACATACTGGTGTTGATGGACTGAAAGACTCCAAACAGTTAAGATGTCAATTGTCTCCAAATGATCTTTAGATTCAAAATAATTTCAAACAAAATCACAGCAGGGTTCTTTGCGTATATAAACAAGATGACTGACTCTAAAATGTATGTGAAAAAGAAACTAAAATAGCCCAAAATCAAAACTACAATGAGATATATCACCTCACACCTGTCAGAATGGCTAAAATTAACAACACAAGAGACAACAGGTGTTAACAAAGATGAAGAGAAAAATGAATCCTCATGCACTGTTGATGGGAATACAAACTGGTGCAGCCACTATGGAAAACAGTAAGGAGTTTCCTCAGAAAGTTAAAAGCAGAACTACCCTATGATCCAGCAACTGCACTAGTTACCCAAAGAACTTGGTTTGGAAGCAACCAAACTCCATTTGGTTTGGAAGCAACCAAAGTGTCCAGTGACTGATGAATGGATAAAGAAGATGTGGTATATATACACACACAATGGAATATTACTAAGCCATAAAAATGAATGAAATCTTGCCATTTGCAGCAACATGGATGGAGCTAAAGAGTATAATGGTAAGCAAAGTAAGTCAGAGAAAGACAAATACCATATGATTTCACTCATATGTGGGATTAAGAAACAAAACAAATGAACAAAGGGAAAAAAAGAGACAGAAACCAAGAAACAGACTCTTAATTATAGTGAACTGATGGTTCCCAGGCAGATGGGGGAATGGGTGAAATAGGTGATAAGCATTAAGAAGTGTACTTGTTATGATGTGTGTGTTGTATAGAAGTGTTAAATCACTATATTGTACACCTGAAATTAATATAACACTGTATGTTAACAAACTAGAATTAAAGTAAAAACTTAAAAAAAATAAGAAAGAAACTGGAGCGCCTGGGTGGCACAGTCAGTTAAGCATCCGACTCTTGATCTCAGGTCATGATCTCACGGTTCAGGAGTTCGAGCCCCGCATGGAGTTGCCCACTGATGGTGCAGAGCCTGCTTGGGATTCTGTTTCTCCTTCTGTCTGCCCCTCCCCTGCTTGTTCTGTCTCTCTCTCTTTCCCTCTCTCTCTCTCTCTCTCTCTCTCTCTCTCAATAAATAAATAAACTCTAAAAAAAAAAAAAAAGAAAGAAACTAAAATAGCCCAAACAACTAAAACAAAGAACAAAGTTAGAGCACGCACACCACCAAATTTTAAGATATCCTACAAAGGTGCAATAATCAAGGCAGCATGGTATTAGTGAAAGGGTATACACATAGCAATGGAACAGAATAGAGAGTCTCAAAATAAACTTTATCAAATATCATCAATTTATATTTGAACAAATATGCAAAGGCAATTCAGTGAAGAGGGGTCAGTCTTTTCAACTGATGATACTGAAATAACTGGTCATTTATATGCCCAGGAAAAAAAAAAAAAAAAACCTTGACATATTTCTCACTCATTATACAAAAATCAGCTCAAAATGGATCATAGAATGAGTGTAGAACATTCAAGAGTAAGACTCCTATAAGAAAAATGGATGAAAATCTTTGTGACACGGAGTTCGGCAAAGTTCTTTGACCAAACCCGAAACATGATCCATAAAAGAACTGATAAACTGAACTTCATAAAAATTTTAAAAATTTTACAAAGAGAATGAATAGACCAGGCACACAATGGGAGAAAATATTTACAAGTCACATATTTGAAAAAGGATATACACCCAGAATATTTTTTGAACTCTCAAGAACAATAAAAAAACAAAGATTCCCTACTCCCCCAAAATAGGAAAAAAAATTTTTTTTAATTAAATGGACGCTGCACCAAAGAAGATATAAAATAAAGACAGCAAACATGAAAAGATGTTCAACATCATCAGTCTTTAAGGAAAGGCAAATTAAAACAACCAACTGCCATTAAAGACCTGTAAGAATGCTAAATTCCAACCACCTGACACTTCCAACCTCCCAGCTGCTGGCAAGGAGGCAGAGCACCAGGACCTCTCATTCACTGCTGGTGGGAATACAAAACAGCACAAACCATTTTGAAAGATATTGGCTGATCTGACCATATGAGATAGCAACCACACTCCTAGGTATTAACTCCACTGATGTAAAATTTTATGCCTACGCAAAACCTACATGCAAATGTTAATGGCAACTTTATTCATACAACTCTGTTGGCAAAACACATTGGACAATGGGGCAGATGTGAGGTGTGAGGGAAGAGAGGAGTCAAGTAGAACTCAAAGGTGTTTCAGCTGATCAGCTAGTGAGTGATAATGTCATTTACTGAGATAAAGATGACTGCAGTAGGAGGATGTGTAGAAAGAAAAGTCACAATTTCCTTTTTGCGTATTTTGTGTTAAGATGCCTATTATACATCCAGGTGAGACTGTGAAGTAAGTAGTTGGTCCTACTGGGCAGGTGAAAAAACAGGCCAAGAAACATAAATTCATAAGTCATCAGTGTCTATACATGACATTTAAAGCTGATGTGGGAAACAAAGGCAAAAGAAAAACTTAAATTTCCTTGTAACTTACAGTCCATTCACAAGCCCTTGAAATAGGCAGAGTGACCTTCCCCTGGGGGCTCAGCTGCCTAAATGTTGACACTTTGCTAAGGGCAAAAGGCAATCTTAGCTTAACATTATCCTAACCTCCTAGGATCCTGTGAGTCTACTTTAAACATAAAGAAATTCCTTTGGAAACTTCTTCCATCTTTACCCCGCAAGATATACGTTAGTAATCATCCTCCACACACGTGACCCACTGATACACATCTGAAGGTCTCATGACTGAGGGTTTGCTAGACAGTAATAAATGACCTTTTCCTAACAACAGCTAGCCCCCTCAGGGCCATGGAAACCTTGTCTTCAAAATTGCTTAGAGGCTTGTGCTGTCCCTAACCCCCTCAACCTGACGGTATATAATCAGTCACCCAACACAACCCCAGTGCAGCTCTTTCTACCCACAGGTCCTGTCCCCGTACTTTATTTTATTTTATTGGGGGGGGGGGGGGGGCTTTAAAATTTTTTTAATTTTTAAATTTTTTATTTTTTTTTATTTTTTTAATATGAAATTTATTGCCACATTGGTTTCCATACAACACCCAGTGCTCATCCCAACAGGTGCCCTCCTCACTTTTTTGCTCCAAAGACATCCCAAGAATTCTTTCTTGACTGTTTGCTCCGAACCCCGACGTTTCCACATCAAAACCGTGAGACCAGATGAGATGAATCAGGAAGCAGATGTAAATACTAGAGAGGGTTCAGTATGAGCTGGACACCCCAACATTCGGATGCTGGAGGACAGAGGAGGAGCAACAAAACCAGAGTGAAAAGGAACACTAAATGAGGTAAGAAGAAAACTGGGAGAGCACAGCAAATCAGAAGTCAGGTACGAAGGTGTTTCAAGAAGTGTAGTGATCAACTGTGTCAAAAGCTGCTGAGAGTTATGGATGGTATCATGAGAACTGAGAACTGCCCATCAGATATGGCATGATGGCAAGCCACCACGAACAGAGAAGTGAGTTAGGTTCCCTTCAATTCTGTGTACCTAAGATATTGAAAGCTAATAATTAGTTGATTGGCTGATAGATTAAAATACATAGGATTATCAGGGGCCCCAGTAATCTCTTTCCAAAACAGAAATTTGTCAGACTATGCTTATTTAAGAAAAAAAAATAATTTCTAATGCCTAGCAGTAAACGGCGATCTAGTCTAGTTTCACCCCATTAAATATGTGCCTCTATAGCAGGAAAACAGCTCATGATTTGCAATTAAAGGAACACCCCAATAAACCAAGACATACATGCCTGGCTCTGAGGACTTAGAATCTAACTGCCTTGGCTTCCTCACTCTTGCAGACTACTCCATACGTGCATCCTCCTCTGCTTAACTGAGTCCATCTCCCCTGACGTCTCTGCCTGGCCCTGCAATCTAATGGTTGCTATGCTTACCTCCCAGCCAGTTCCTACTTTACCATTTTCCTCTCCCACACCCAGACTCAGGGATTCTACAGAGAGATGCTGCTCGGTCCAGTGCTTAGAACATCACTTCCTATACTTTGAACAGCAACGCAACAACTCACCAACACCATGCAGGTCTTAATGGCAGGCCCCAGAAAACAGGTCTTTTACTGACATTTGTTGATTAAAGTTAAAATAGCATCTAATATAAAGGATATTTTTTTAAGAGGACCGAAAAAAAATGATCTCTATTACAGAAGATATTAAGGTAAAAGCACATGAGGTCACCTTAGCTGTTGAGTATCCAGAATACAAACACAAATAATAGGTTAAACTGTAAAACATCTAAAAGACTATGAATGTTGTTTCTTGTTTGTAAATATAGGAGCATGACAAAGGCAATGGGAATGTTAAGTACCCTTGTGTTAAAACAGTGACCAAAATTAGTCATAACAAAAATCAAGTTCAACTAAGGATTCTTAAATGTATCTAAACAGATTCAGTACTATGGCTAACATTAGCGGAAAAAATTTTAAAGTGACACCTATTAAAGAACAGCCAGTGACAAAAACAGTTTTTCATCAAATAAACTAGTTTTTCTCTCTTTTTTCCTGTATCTAAACATAGACACTCCTGAAAAAAATCCCTTCATTTAACAGACTTAACTGGAAATAGCCTAGAAGAATTAACCATCCATTTTTTCTCATAAATATGTTATGCTTTCCCTGAAAAGAGGACATTACTGAACCATGATCAATATTGGTTTCCTCTAAACACACACACACGCAGATGGGGGACAATCGGTGTGGGGGGGGGGGGATGGGGGTGGGGTGCTGAGTTATACTATTCTGCACATACTCTTATGGATACCACATAAGAAAAACTGTAAAACAGTTGCCCTGATGCAGTGCCATCTGTAGTCACTGAATGAGGTGAGGCTCTGTGACCCACCAAAATGAAAGTACCCATGTCTTTCTCATGGTGAGCTAACAGGCAACTCACATGATGAAAAGAAATGCAGCCAAGAATATAGTGTGAACTTCGATCCAAAAGTTCTTCTCCAGAGTCCATTCATAGGCTGTTTTAGGAATCACCAAAGTTCCTAAAATTGTCAGCAAAAATCTGTGTGCATATATTTTGCTGCAGAAAACATTTACAGCTTTAGTGCAGGAGTTGGCAGACTTTTTCTGTAAAGGACCAGATAATGAGTATTTTAAGTTTTGTGGGCCACATGGTCTCTGCTGCAACTATTTAACTCTACCACTGTAGCACAAAAGCAGGCACAGACAATGGTAAATAGTAAATGAACAGGCATAGCTGTTTCCAATAAAACTTTTATTTACAAAAACAGGGTGCAGGCTGGATTTGGCCCATGGCTATAGTTTGCTGACCCCAGTTATATTCCATCCATCCTCTTAGTCATTTTCTTCTTTACTCAAAGACTCACGTTCAAGTCTTTCTAGTTCCTGAGCAATTTTAAAATCCATTTGAACATATTCAAGACATAACTTCAGTCTTCTTTGATCTACTTAACTCCAATGACCTCTTCTAACACTTTTCAACAGCCCCAACTATGGCTAACTCTGCCATTACCACAGATAGTTCCTTTTCTGAAACCATGAGCTTCCAATATTTATTGTTTTAACAAATGTTTTTTAGCTGATATGTGCTAGGCTCTAGATATTCCATTTACTGGTCACATAACTTTCTATCTTCCAGTTCAACTTTTTTTTTTTTTTTCAATATCAACCACTCCTTAGGCATACACCTGAGAGTCCTCTTGCTTTACCTACAATGAACAATCTTTATTCCGTCCGGAATAACTCCCTCCTCCCCCATCATTGTATTCCATTCAAACATCCAGCCTCCCAAATAAGATTCAGGAGTATCATACAAATACACAGAATGACTGTCTCTGCAAATCTACATTCTATAGCCCTTAATGTCCCACATTTCTTCTAGGCATTTTTTTCTCACAACCCTCAATAGCTATTCGAAGTCTTTACTATTGTACTGAAGGCTTCATGACAACTCCCAACACAAAATTAATGACCCTGCCAGTAGTTTCCTACCTAAGACCCACAGCCTACAAACAACTGTGGGTATGAGCCCTCCACAACCCCTCCATTCCCAGTGTAAATATATTCCCTCCTCTCACTGAAAGCCAACTCCTGCCTGCTCTTATGCATGATCACAACCACTACCACCTTCTCATGTACTTGCATTATTACCTGGTATGTTTGGTTTTTGCAGGACTGTATTAGTTACGTATGCTGTGTAAGAAATCACCAAACTAAACTAATAAATTGGAGGTGGTTTAAGCCCCTAACAGTTTTGGAGGTCAGAAGTCCATCGCAACGTAGCTGAATTCTTTGCTTAGGGTCTCACAGACTGAAATCAGGATGGTGATAGGGCTGCATTCCTCTCTGGAAGCTCTGGGCAAGAATCTGCTTCCAAGCTCATTAGGTTGCTGGCAAAATTCAAGTTCCTTGTAATTGCAGGACTGAGATGCCCATTTCCTTGCTGTCAGCTGGGGGCTGCTCTCAGTATCTAGAAGCTGTGTGCCTTCCTTGCCACATGAATTACTCCACCTTCAAAGCCAGCAAATGAGAATCCTTCTCATGTTGAATCTAAATTAGACAAAAGTCATGCCTGCAAATGTTTGCAAAATAATCCCCTCTTTATCTATAACTCCTTTGAAATGGCTAAGGAGTAATATCCTTAAGCTTCCTAGGGATTGCCTGGTTTGGTTAAGAAAATCTGTGAGGCCCACATTAATTTCTTGAAAAAGCCTTTAGTATAACTAAGTAATCTGACCCTATGATCTTTCTGAGGTTTGAGCAAAAGGTTATATATACACCCTTGGTTCCTTCTCTGTACCATACTTTCAGAAGCAATTTCTTCATTTTAACATTATTTACCATCTGGATAGGCTCAAAACAAACTAAATCATCTAGTCCTGGTACCTCTCTAATAAAACTTCTTTCCATTTAACTTTATTCTCTCATATATTACTATAAGCAGCAAGAAGAAAGCAGGCAGTACCTTCAACACTTTGCTCAGAAATCACCTTAGCTATATCTCCAACTTACTCATGTAAGTCTGCTTACATCTTCAAAGCCAGCAACAGAGACTCTCCCTCAGGTCAAATCCCTCCCACACCTCAAATTTCTTTTGTCAGGAATAGCCCAATCCCTTTAAGGGCCCACCGGATTAGACAGGATCCACTGAAGATAATCCTCCTTTCTCAACTATGCCATTCAATATAATCTAACCATAGGAGTGTTGGGTCCTGCTCATAGTTCACAACCATACTCGAGAGGAGGAGCAGGAATCTTGGGGGCCATCTTAGAATTCTGTCTACAACCATGACTATGAGCGTAGCAATTCTGAAACTACTTTCTATGTGTGGTAGCAATGAACAAATGAATTACTATAGTGATGATATTAGAAGCCAAATTTCTCACTGTTGAAGAAGTGAAATACAAATATAGAATGGGGAAAGGCTGAGAAGTTAGATTAGAATTACTTCATAGATCAGTGTGAATTCATGATTATATATTTATATGTATATAATATATATTTTATATATTTATATATTTATATATTTTATAATATATATTATATATTTTTATATTTTTATATTATATGTAATATATATATACATGGGGTTTTTTAATACATATATATTATACATATATTATACATATATTATATGTAATATATATATACATGGGGTTTTTTTATACATATATATATATATGTAATATATATATACATGGGGTTTTTTTGGTTATTTGGTTTATCTCCCATCCCAGCTCTCTCTCCTGAAATAGTCTAGAAGCAATGGTGCCCCAGCATCAGTGAACATACGCAGTGCCAGGATCTAGATTTGTAAACAGAATTCCCTATTAAAAGGAGCCATGGATCAATAGAGAAATGGGTAACATTAGAGCAGGAAAAGTACAAGATGAGCCAGGAACATTTTGTTGTGCCAGAATGTAACAAAGTACCCCAAAAGTGATGGGGATATGTCAAAAGGACAGAAACCAGTGTTAGGGAGTTTCTATTAGATAAAAAGGTCTGGAAATATTCAGAAATTGGAAAGAAACACAATGTGCTTCAAATCACTGCACTTTGGGGGAGTTTATATTTGTGGTTAAAACCACCAGTTAAAACTGCTTACAGAAACAAAAATATACCTAGAATTCACAGTTTAAAATGTTTTACTTCTTAGGAAACAGTATTTCCCATTAAAAGGATATGACTAAAATGTTTCATCTCCAAATAATAACAGCAAATTTTTGGAGTGGCTGGAGATCAGAATAACTACATGTACTATTCAAATATAAATAAATATTTAAAAACATGTTTTTCCTGTAATTATTTATAAAGCTTCTAATTTCCATAATTAAAGGATATTCAAGGAGAAATTGCCCAATTAAAGATCCAAGCATTCTAGGGTCCCTGAACCTATCCTCTACCACGTTAGTCATGTAACTAAGAAAGAAATGTAACAGAATTGTTTTGATGTTGAAGAGAAAAGGGTTGAAGACAATCCAAAGGAAATGCACTTAACAATATCAACTCTAGATGAACTGACAAAAGGAAGTTTAATAAGTGAAACTCTAAGATAATCACAGGCATTCATTTATTATCATCTATGAAAACACCTTTTAATTTAACTTAATACTGATTTGTTATAGAGTTTTGATGTACAGGAATACTTCTCAGTGAGGGCTAGAAATTTAATAGTCACACATTTGTGGGATCTAGGCCAAACAGCCCCATTTGAGTCTCAGGCAAAGTGTGTGTGTGAGACTTCAAAGTAAGAGAGGAAAACACTTTCTGATTGGAAGTAACGTACCAAAATTCTGGTTTAGAATAAATGAGTTTTAGATGACAATATAATTAAGATTTTAAAGTATGCTTTTGAATAGTTTAAAGGTTGATTCCTCCTTATCCTTGTCCTACTTTCTTAATGTTAAAAAAGAGACAACAGGGGCGCCTGGGTGGCTCAGTTGGTTAAGTGTCCGATTTTGGCTCAGGTCATGATCTCACAGTCCGTGAGTTTGAGCCCCACCTCGGGCTCTGTGCTGCTATGAGTTCAGAGCCTGGAGCTTGCCTGGGATTCTGTGTCTCCCTCTCTCTCTGCCCCTACCCCATTCACGTTCTGTCTCTGTCTCTCAAAAAATGAATAAACATTAAAAAAAATTTTTTTTAAAAAGAGAGAGACAACAGGCGCAAAATGGAATCACTTATGTTAAACCCATGGCACCAAAAAGAAACTTAATACCTAACCTAAGTACTGTTTCAAACTCTCCCAGGAATGTAATCTTAACCAGAAAGTCTGGAATTTCCTGATCAACACCAGTGAGGTTATCCAACTAATAGACCCGTTTGTTCCCCCAAAAGGAAGGTATAACCTTGCTGGAAATAATCCTTTTTTTCCTATTTGTAAGTTTCTTGTCCCACCCTCTCTCTGCCTTTGAAAACATTCCATTTTGTACATCTCATAACTTTAGACTACTTGCTAGAAGAGATGCTGCCCAAGTCACAAATCACTGAAGAAAAACAATGAGAGCGACAAATTTACTCAGCTGGATTTCTTTTGGATTTAACACTACTCGCCTGAACCTAAAGAAGTAAGATCCCATTTTCCCCACGTACAATAATCAATAATCCCATGAACTCCAGACCAACGTTCTTCATGTTTAAAAAACACACACACACACACACACACACACACAGCAGGACCCGATTTACAAAGTATATCTTATGAAAAACTTGAACACATAAAACAGACAAAACTGGGAACTCCTCTGGCTGAAGTGAGAACGCCCCTGCCCCTCACCCCCATCCCCAGGCCTCTCCTTGCACCTTACTGCAGCCCCTGCGGCACTCACAACATAATTCCAAGATGGCAGAACATGCAAAAGGTGACTCCAAGCAATAACTGATGTAAAGGGTCTGCTATCATCAGAAAAAATGTTTTTCAGATGCATAAGGAAAATACAGAATACAGAAACCAAAATGTTCTAAGTGATTATATTTGGGTAGTAGAATTATGAGTAATTTTTTCTTTTCCAAATTTTCTACTATTGACAGGAATTACTGTTAGAAACCCAATAAACTTTATTTTTCCAAGATGTAAATGTAATTATTCTTCCTGTAATGCACTGTGTTGTAGTATACAACAGAAAAAAGCATTTCTTTACTACTGTGACTATACTTAAAAATACACACACATACACACACAGTGATGTAAAGATTAGAGATACAAATTTAACAATATAATTAGAAAGGCCTGTTTATATTTAAAGTACATAATATTTTAATCACAACAGATCAGATATATTTAATTGTTTCCTTTAATGTCCTATTCACTGCAATTTCCAGTAAAGCCACAAGTTACTAATTACTCTTGGAATCAGAAAAGAGGTTAAAAAGTTAAGGAAAAAAAGTGTCCTATGAAATCTACTACTTTCAAATAATAATTCTTGCATTTCCAAAACCCATTACTCAAGCCAAAGACTGCAATTAAGATACCAGTAACATTTCCTAGACAAGTAAATAGTCCATTAATTACATCTGCTTCTAGGAAATGGAAAGAGTAAATATTAACCATGATTTTGAAATCAAAACGGAGATATCCGGCAAAGTGGGAGAAGTTATAGTACATGGTTACAATATATATAGATTTTTGCACATTGGTAACTAAAATTTTTTCCCAGTTTTATTGAGAAATAATTGATATACATCACTGTATAAGTTTAAGGCATATAGCATGATAATATGATTTACATGTATTATGAAATGATTATCACAATAGGTTCAGCTAACATCCCTCATCTCATATAGATACAATATAAAAAAGAAAAAAGTAAAAAAAAAAAAAAAAAAAACTTGTGACGAGAACTTTTAGGATTTACTTCCATAACAACTTTCCTGTATATCATACAGTATTATAGTCATAACATTGTACATTATTATACCCCTAGTATTTATGTACCTTATAACTAGGAATTTGTACCTTTTGACTACCCTTCTCCAATTCCCTCATCCCCCACCTTCAGCCTCTGGTAACCACATGTCTGATGTCCTTTTCTGCGAGTCTGCGGTTTTTGGTCGGGCAGGGAATTGTTTGTTTGTTAGATTCCACATATAAGTGAGATCATATAGTATTTGTCTTTCTCTGTCTAGCTTATTTCATTTAGCATAATGCCTTGAAGTTCCATCCATGTTGTTGCAAATGGTAGCATTTCCTCATCTTTTATGGCTGAATAATATTCCACCCCATATGTGTGTGTGTGTGTGTGTGTGTGTGTGTGTGTGTGTGTGTTATACCACAACTTCTTTATCCGTTTATCCATCCATGGACACTTAGGTTGTTTCCATGTATTGGTTGCTGCAAACAATGCTGCTATGAACATGGAGGTGCAGATATCTTTTAAAATTCATCTTTTCATTTCCTTTGGATATATTCCCAGAAGAGGAATTGCTGGATCATATGGTAGTTCTATTTTTAACTTTTTTGAGGATCTTCCATACTGTTTTCCACAGTGGCTACTCCAATTTACAATCTCACCAATACTGCACAAGGGTTCTCTTTTCTCTACATCCATACCAGCATTTGTTATCTCCTGTCTTTTTGATAATGGCCATTCTAACAGGCACGAGGTGATATTTCACTGTGGTTTTAATTTGCATTTCCCTAATGACAAGTCATGTTGAGCATCTTTTCGTGTACTTGTTGGTCTTTAGGACATCTTCCTCAGAAAATGTCTATCCAGGTCCTTTGCTCACTTTTTAATTGGGTTCATTTGCTTTTGCTTTTGCTGTTGAGCTGTATGACTCTTCACATATTTTGGACATTAACCCTTATCAGATATATAGTTTGCAATTAGACATAGAAGGAACCAATCTCAACATAATAAAGGCCATACATGACGAGCTGACAGCTAACACCATACTCAATGGTGAAAGGTTAAAAGCTCTTCATCTAAGATCAGGAACAAGAGACAAGGGTGTCCACTCTCATCACTCTTATTCAAGACAGTACTGGAAGTCATAACTAGAGAAATCAGGTAAGAAAAGAAAATATATCAAAATTGGAAAGTAAGAGGTAAAATGGTCTCTATTTCTATTGCTAAATACAGAAAATCTTAAAGGCTCAACAAAAAAAATTCTTAGATCTAATCAATGAATTCAGTAAAGCTGCAGGACACAAAATTAACATTAAAAAAATCAACAGTGCGGGGCGCTGAGGTGGCTCAGTTAAGCGTCTGACTTCAGCTCAGGTCATAATCTCACAGTTTGTGAGTTCCAGCCCCGCATCAGGCTCTGTGCTGACAGCTCAGAGCCTGGAACCTGCTTTGGATTCTGTGTCTCCCTCTCTCTCTGCTCTTCCCCCATTCATACTCTGTCTCTCTCTCCCTCAAAAATAAATAAAACATTAAAAAAAAAAACAAAACAGTGCTTCCATACACTAACAAAGAACTTCCTGAAAAAGAAATAAAGAAATCAGTCCCATTTACAATAGCACTAAAAACAATTAAACACTTACGAATAAACTTAACCAAGGAGGTAAAAGGTAACTCTGATAACTTAATATTTTAATTTTAATTTTTTTGTGTTTCTACATAGATTTGTTATCCATCCTTGTCCTACTTTCTTAATCATCTTATTATATGCACTATAAGTCTGAGACTGCAGAAACAGCCAGCAAGAGAACTAAACAGATTCCTTTCTCCTTGAAATTTTGTTAGCTAAAACTTAAATCCACAGGGGCGCCTGGGTGGCGCAGTCGGTTAAGCGTCCGACTTCAGCCAGGTCACGATCTCGCGGTCCGGGAGTTCGAGCCCCGCGTCAGGCTCTGGGCTGATGGCTCAGAGCCTGGAGCCTGTTTCTGATTCTGTGTCTCCCTCTCTCTCTGCCCCTCCCCCGTTCATGCTCTGTCTCTCTCTGTCCCAAAAATAAATAAACGTTGAAAAAAAAAATTAAAAAAACAAACAAACAAAAAAACTTAAATCCACAAAGTCTTAGTCTTTTTATAATGTAAGAAATCCCTGAATGGCTGAAACAAGAGCTTAGAGACTGGCAAAAACTTTTCTTCCTCATACTTTTTAAGAACTATTGTCTATGGTAAATACAAGCTAAAAAGAGAATAAATAGGAGTTTTTTAAGGTTTCATTTCCACAAACCAGTTTTTTAAAGTTCTGGATTCCCAAAAGCTTCAAATAAAGCAGATAAAAGCAGAACTAACTGAGTTTAAGATATGGACAGGGACCTATATCCCTGTCTGCTTTCTTTCCTTACCACCCTCACTCTCACAACATCATCTTTGGTGGAACCTAGGGACACTGAAGTTAAGGAGAGACGAATGAGAAATTCTAGTGGAATACATGAAAAAAACTACTGAAGCCACCATTGCAATATAATTGTATGCTTAAATTATATTTGAATTCTGTTTGAATCATCTAACATATACTGGGTACTTAATACAATTAGTCAAGGGGCATCTGGGTGGGTCAGTCCGTTAAGCTGAAACCGACTCTTGGCTTCAGCTCAAGTCCTGATCTCTCGATCTCGTATGTTCGAGCCCCATGTCAGGCTCTGGGCTGGCAGCTCCAAGTCTGCTTGGGATTCTCTGTCTCCCTCTCTCTCTGCCCCTCCCCTACTTGTACTGTCTCTCTCTTTCAAAACTAAAATAAACTTAAAAAAAAAAAACTAACTAAAAATATGCATGAGGCTGGGATCCTCATTAGGGTTGAGAGGCACTTCACTGGGGTTCAATAGAAGGCAATTTGAAACATAGTATATTTATTTATTCCAATAGGTCAACCAGGGCATGTAAAGTAGATTACAGTCAAATCTCCTTATTTGTAGTAGTTATGGTCTATAAAGTTCTGTAAACACTGAATTATCAAATACAGGGTTGGGTTCCTGTAAGCCTCTGGTCACATTTTCATCAAGCAATCAATACATAACTTTATTTATGTTTTTGTTTAAGGACAACCATATAATAATATATATTCCTGATTCACAAACATTGAACTCATAGCCAACAGCACTGTAAGTCATGCCTGAATGAAGCTTATCTAACATATGTATTCTCTCAAGGGCACATCATGGACTTCTTACACTTAGGAACACCAGACAATGCTACAGCACTTCAGCACTACACTTGGGGGCCATTGTAAACAGCAAAATCACCAACAAAAATTGCCCAAGTAAGAAAAACGCAACACTACATAGATCACAGAAAGGATACTTGATTACAACATGAGCTAAAACAACAAAAAAGAGCATCAGCTTTTTCAAATTCTTTTTTGCCACTCTGTACATATGCACGTCTGCAAATGACCATAAAAGCACTGTGTACTGATTTTGGGGTTACAAAAAATTTTTAGCAAATAGGTGAGCTTGCAAATACAGGAACAACAAATAATCGGGACCCACTGTATTTTCTTAAGACAATCAAATCTCATATAAGATTTTGATTTAGTTACAAACCATGATTAGTGTTTTAGAAGAAGGTACTAAGACAGGGAAAGAAAGAGTAAAAATCAAAATTAAAATTGAGGCTCAAACTTCTGCATCAATTATATCCACTGACACTGTAATGTATCTGTGGTAACTTGCATTATTGTTCCCAATCCATCACCCCTCCTGCATCCTCCAGCTTTGGCATGTGATACTGCAGTTCCTCTCACTAAAGACCTGAGCATATTTCTCCACTGTACCGATGTTACCCACAGTCATGTGATTTTCTCTGGCCAATGGAACATCCGTGGACATATGAGCAAAGACTTCAAATGTGCTTCCAGATTTGGGGTTTCCCTCTTACGTTTCTGCCATCACCGTGAGAAAAACATGCCCTCAGGCAGTTTGCTAGTACAAGCGGGAACAGAAACACATGGAACAGACCTAGCACTAACTGGAGCTTGGAGCCAAGCCCAGCCATCCCAAAGATATGTCAGCAATTATAAATAAGCCATTAAGTTTGATAGGATTTATGCTGTTATAGTTAACTGGTATTTAGTGTAATTTTAAAATATTATCTCACTAAAAATCTTTATTTAAAAGGTTGATGAGACTCTTTCATTCTTGTCCTAAGCCCTAGTACATAGTAAGTTTGTGCTATGTTGTTTATAAAGATGGCTACATCCATATCTCCCCGCCCACATGATCTTTTATAATGTGATCTTGTCATTCAACCACCAAATGGTAGAATCTATCTCCCCTCTCCTCAAATTTGCACTGGCGCTATGATGCTACATAAGATTTGAAGCCAGACCTTATAAAATCCAAAGTTTCCATATCCATCCTTCATGGAACCCAGTCATCAAGCAAGAAGTCAAACCCCACTAAGTCCACCACACTGTGAAAAAAGCCCAAACTAGACATGTGGAAAGAGAAAGTGGGAGAGACACAGAGAGAGAGAGAGAGAGAGAGAGAGAGGGCACGCACGCACGCACATGCATGGGTGGGGAGTGCTGGGAGCAGGACAGATACCATGGGGTAGAGCACCAACCATAAACCATGTGAATGATGCATTTTGAACCTTAAAACCATCCTAGTGCCCCAGCTGACACTATATGAAGCATAAGAACTTCCTGATCAATCCACAGAATTGTGAGAAACAATACAGTGTTTAAAACAAGACACTAATTTTTAGGATGAATTATAGCAACTCAAACAAGTTGTTAACAAATGTGTGCCAAATTAATTAAATTCACTAAAATATTGTTTAATGCTTACCTTGGTGTTCGCCATGTCCACAATATACTGGTCTCCCTTTATACATTCCATTACTTCAAAACCATCTCTGTCAATCACTTTAGCCTGAGAGCTTCCAGATACAACAAGAATCATGTCTCCCGTGTTACTATACTGCAATGACTTGATCTGATGGCTTTGTAAAAGAAAAAAGAAAACAGGTGTGTAAGACACTGGGCATAATATTTATACTTCCACTACATTAGGCACTGCCAGAAGGAAGTTGCACAACTGCACAAATTGATAATTCTTCAAAAGCAAGATCATCAACTTCTAATGGGTCCTCAACACCAGTGGCTATCCTGTTAACGCTCTCCTCCCACTCACCACAGCAATCTGTTAAAATCTCTACTCACCAACCAACTCTCCCCTCTTTCAGCTGTTGATTTGTCTGGCTCTTTGCCAAAAGAAACAAACAACAACTGCCTCAACTTCCTCCCACTAGTGTTATAAACTTACTTATCTGCATCTGAACACCTCTCTTCCTCCGCCTCTTTGATTACAATGGTGGATGTAAACCTCTTCCTGCCCAAGGCAAATCTAATACCTGTATTCTGCATCCCATCCCTTCCAGTGTCCTCAGGAACGGCTACTGATTGTCGCCCCTCTTTCCCCTTCACAGCTAAGGCGTTAGAACAAGGTTTCATCTCCTTTATTCCTCTGGTACCATGGCATCCCTTCCATTCTCACCGCTCTACTCATTCCCCTAGCTTCAGACTATGTTACCATTCCAAAGTAGCCCACGTTCAATACCAATGTGCAGTAAAATGGCCCAGCTCTCTCCTTCAGTCTGGGATATGTCGGAAGAATTATACCCGCTTCAGTTTCCCTGTGGGATCAGCTGTGGCTGCTTCTGCCACTCCATGACGCCACAATTCCTGCACCTTCCTAAGCGTGCTTCCCTTGCACCTTCTCTCACAGAGGCTGATCCCACCACGAGCACTCCTCAACCAACCTTCTGCATGCAAATCCCGAAGTTTCAAGGTATGTTTCTGGGGAACCTGACCTGAGAGAGTTGCCACCAGAAACGGCCCTATGAAGTCAATTCCAAAATGAGATCCCGGAGGAGTATTCGTCACTGACTGGCTAGCAGGGAGGACCCTGTCGCAGGTGGCACAGAGTCCCCGCCGTGCTGCAACAGTGCAACTGCAACTGCCACAAATTCACCGTGAAGGGAGAGACACTGGCTGGTGGGCTACTTCAGGCATCTGAGAGGTACGGGAAAAGGAATAACTGAAACAACTGCAGAACTGGATCCCTATTACCTGGGTAGTCAGTACGATGAACAAAGACAACGAAAGGCTGAGGCTGACTAAATCACCAATTAAAAACTATAGTGTGAAAGCCAGAGGGCCTCTCTGGCAGCCTATAAAGAGAGGGTTATTGTCCCTGTCAGGTAAGTGGACGATTTGGTAAAGCGTCTTTTTCTACCACTATTAGGAAGAGGGACCCAAAGCAGTTGACGTTCACAGGTGACCAACAAGAGCACATGTGTGCATGCTCGAGCCAGAGCTGCATTACTTTTCTGGCCCTTTGTCTTAACATACTCAGAAGGGACCTGGACCATCTGGACAACGTGAAGAAATTCATGTTGGTCTATGATCTAGATGACATCATGCTAATTGAATCCGGTGAGCAAAAAATCAAGTACACTGGTGAGAAACTAGAAGTAGGGTTTGTCTCCAGAAGATGACAAACCCTAGGAAAGATCAAGAGATGGAGATAAGGAGACGTGGGGAAGATGCATGTAGACATGCCCACAAAAGTGGACACGAAATACGAAGCTTTTTGTATCACATGTTAATCCCAAAGGACATCAACTTCGAAAGAGGCAATAAACAATGCAAAATGAGTTGGCCAGTTCAGTTGACATTAGGTAGCTTTTGTCGTCATCCATGCCACTGTTAATGCAATAGGCAGTGGAAGTAGGGATAGAAGTTAGGCATGGGACCAATGGTAACTCTCCAAAATAGACCTATTATTGCCAAAGGTCCAACCTCTCAGTAACTGAAGTCTATGATGAGCCCCACTCCCAAAATCAGTACTAAGCTAGTGGAAAGTATGGAATATGAAAAACTGTGTAATAAGTATATGGGAAAAAACAGAGTGGGGAGGACTGAAAATATGTACCAAGGGGACGGGAGTAAATATTTTAAGTAGAATGATCAGGAAGTAAGTGACCGAGTGGGCTACGAAGTGAGGGAGTAGGCTGTGACAATATTTTGAGGAAGAGTGTTCTAAGAAGAAGCGACTTCTATCAGAAATGACCTGCAGCAAGAGTGTTCTGGCATTTGCCCAATGTAACCTGGAGCAGGCTGAGCAAAACAAACAGGAGTTGGAGAGGTCAGAATGCAGCAGGTGGGGATGTGCAGATCACAGAGGGCACGTAAGCCCCTGAAAGGGCCTTGGCTTTTGTTCTCTCTGAGAGAAATCAGAAGAAACCAACCAGAGTGCTTTGAGTGGAGCAAGGACACAATCTGACCTACACTATACAGCACCATTTTTTTGTGCCTGGACCATTTTGCACTCTGAAGTCTGTGGGCTTCTTCTTCCTATGTTTTTTAAACATCTTTAAAAAACTACATTAGGCATATAGTGGAAACCAGCTATAAAGGAATAAATATTAAAATATTTTTTTAATTTGTGATATAATATGTGAGTCTCCGTACTAACGTATCAAGACACTATGCCTAGAGGCAGATCTACTGTAATTTCAAAGTAATGATGAGCATAAATAATACATATTTCAATGTACCTGTAGTAATGATAATATAGTAAGAAAGCACTGAAATTTGTAGGTACACCTGTGCCTTTGTTGCCTAGTTTCATAATTAAAGGAAATGATAAAAATCAGTTAGTGGTTAACGAAAAGAAACAATTTTTTTTTTTTTTAATTTTTTTTTTCAACGTTTATTTATTTTTGGGACAGAGAGAGACAGAGCATGAACGGGGGAGGGGCAGAGAGAGGGAGACACAGAATCGGAAACAGGCTCCAGGCTCTGAGCCATCAGCCCAGAGCCCGACGCGGGGCTCGAACTCCTGGACCGGGAGATCGTGACCTGGCTGAAGTCGGACGCTTAACCGACTGCGCCACCCAGGCGCCCGAAAAGAAACAATTTTTTACCCAAGTTCACAGAAATTGGGAATACCAGATATTGAACTTATGAGTCATGGAATTTAAAACAACTATAATTAAGAAATTAAATGACAAGATAGATTATACACAGATTTGAAAATCACAAAAAAAGAAATACGTAGACATTTTAGAATGAAAACTACAATAACTGAAATTTAGAACTAATGGGTGGATTTAACAGGTGAGAATTACTGGCTAAACGATTATTTTTAGACTGAAGCATGGTGAGAAAAAATGGAAAATGCAAGAGAAAACATAAGGGAAACATGAGATATGGTGAAAAAGCCTCACATTAGATTTGTAGAATGGAAAGAGAGAGAAGCAACATGTGAAGAGGTGACCGTCAAAATTTTGGAAAAATGATAAGACACTAACCCAGAGATTCAGTAAGTACTATAAACCCCAATAGGGTAGCAAAAAAACCACACCCAGGCACATCACAGCAAAAGTGTTGAACGTCAAAGACAAAAGTAAAACCTTAAAAACACTTTTTTTCCAAACATGTTTTCATCAGGAAACTCAAAGTAAAACTACAGATACCACTATATACGTACCAAATGACTAAAATTTAAAAGGCTAACAATACCAAGTGTATCACTGGGACTGTGAAATGAAAAAAATCTACCTTCAGAGACAAAGGAAGATGTCACATCAACAACTGCAATGTAGGAGACTGTCACCATTCTGCGTAAGACTAACACTTCCCAACAGAACTTTCTGCAATGGTAGAAATGCTCTACATCTGTGTTGTCCATTGTCATAACCACTAGCCACATGTTTCTATCGAGCACTAGAAATATGGCTAGTGCAACTAAGGAACTTAATTTTTAATTTTATTTTATTTAAATTTAAATAGCTACATATGAACAGTGCAGCTGTTAAAATATGAAATAAATATAAAACAGTCTGAACTTAAGAAAAACAGAAGATTCTTATTGGCTCATAAAACAGATGAAAAATGAAATACAAAGGAAAATGGCCTTTAAAAAAAGGAAAACCTGGGGGGGACTTGGGGGGCTCACTTGGTTAAGCATCCAACTTCGGCTCAGGTCATGATCTTGCAGTTCGTGGGTTTGAGCTCTACATCCTGCTCTGTGCTGACAGCTCAGAGCCTGAGGCCTGCTTCAGATTCTGTCTTCCTCTCTCTCTATCCCTCTGCTACTCACACTCTTTCTCTCTCAAAAATAAGTAAAAATTTTAAAGAAAGAAAGAAAGAAAATCCGGGGTGTTTGGTAGTTCAGTCAGTTGGCATCCAACTCTTGATTTCAGCTCAGGTCATGGTCTCAGTTCATGGGTTCAAGTCCCATGTCAGACTCTGCACTGGTGATGCAGAGCATGCTTGGGATTCTCTGTCTCCCTCTTTCTCTCTCCCTCCCCTCCTTGTGCTCTATCTTTCTCTCTCCCTCTCAAAATAAATAAACACACACATGCACACACACAAACCCTAGTGAAATCTATTAAAGTCTATTTGGATGATAATAGTACAAGTACTAAAAAAGTCAGTGTGACTGATTTCCAGTTACAAATTTAGAAATGACTAATAAGTAAATTCGTCAGGTAAAAATTTCTTATTCCCCATGCTAAAAAACCATCTACAACATTCTTCAGAGATGGATCACATCAGAGCGATCTTAAAGGAATGCTATCACAGGTTATCATTCTCTCAAAAAAGAAATCACCAAATAAATATGAATGGCCAACAAATAATTAAACACTTTAAATAGATATTAATACACAAACCCACAAAGAATTCTGCTGGAGAATCAACTTAGTAAAGTCCCAAATATAAAATTTCTCTATCAAAAATAAAATTGAACATGGTTGTTTTTTAAGCTGTCCTCATAACTTCTTTTATGAATATAACTCTCTTGGCAAAAAAAAAAAAAAAAAAAAACAGTCAAATTCTTTGATTTATTCTAACAGGCCAATCTCAAAATAAAATAAATCTCAACGATAAGACAATTTTAACAAAAATTTAGGCAATTTAGTCTTATTTAGATTTACTTTTAAGTCTGTAATTTCAAGACTGAGAAATAAATGGATATTTCAGGAAAAAAAACTATTAACTTATGATAATTTTGTCTTTTAGAAACAGAATATAGACACAAAAAAATCAAAATTTAAATGTGTCTGGCTAATCTTCAAAAGAATTATTCTTCCTAGGGTGCCTGGCTGGCTCAGTCAGAAAAGCATGCAACTCGATCTCAGGGTAATGAGTTCGAGCCCCACATTGGGTATAGAGGTGACTTAAATAAATCTTAAAAAAAAAAAAAGGAATTATTCTTCCTGGCTAGTTACTAAATCCAAATCAGATATTTACCAATGAAACTGCTCTTTTGTACAGCTACCACTAACTAGAAACTGGTGCTCAAAAATTACACTGACCATTTCTCCTAAAATGCTGAAATTCTAGCTGATAGTTTTTTAAATATTTATTCTTAAAAGAGCCGTTCTTAATACACTGATTCAAAGTTAATTCCAATGCAAAGATAATTCAAAGGTCCGAGTGTGCTCTGAGGTTAGACTGTGTGACAGTGTGAGAAATTTCACAGTGTGAATTAAGGTAGAGGAGAAACTGAAGCTCCCACACCAGATGCTCATGAGAAAGAAACTTAGAAAAGCAAATATGGGGGCGCCTGGGTGGCTCAGTCGGTTAAGCATACGACTTCAGCTCAGGTCATGATCTCGTGGTCCGTGAGTTCGAGCCCCGCGTCAGGCTCTGTGCTGACCACTCAGAGCCTGGAGCCTGTTTCAGATTCTGTGTCTCCCTCTCTCTCTGACCCTCCCCCGTTCATGCTCTGTCTCTCTCTGTCTCAAAAATAAATAAACATTAAAAAAAAAAACTAAAAAAAAAAAAAAAAAAAAAAAAAAGCAAATATGGTGCTATTGCCCAGGTACTTCCTTCCTAAAAAGAAAAGCCTCTCTGGCCTATCACATGCTTCTGAAAATGCTGGGAAGGAACGAAATCCTTAGGAAAATTCTGAGCAGGGTCCCAAATTTAAATGTTTACTCCAGAAGGAGGCACCAATAATAATAAGATATCAAACTATATATTTCATCACCAGATGTGCCAGTTGTCCATTTATTGCCTCTTAGCTCCAAATTCATCCTTCAGTGCCTGCTCTGCAAACATAAATGTGGGCCCTCTAACTATTTTTCCTTTGCCCATCGGCCTGAGGTTTTGACGTAGAGGGTACTACAGAGACATCGCAGGTGGAAGAGGCTTTCCTCGCTGGGTCTAGTGTGCTGCTCCTGGTGGGCTCCAGCACCTCAGGTGGCTTCCCTAGCATCTGGCTCCCGCAGCTTGTGCAGCTGGTCTCCACCAGGCTGCTGAAGTACCTGGTGGTCAGCAACACCCAGCCCCTTCCCTCCTGCACCCCCCCCCCCAACCCCAGCTATAGCAGTGAGTCCAGTTAGGTTTTGAAAAGTTCTGCTGTCACAACTTCTTTTTCTTTTTTTTTTTTTAAAGGAAGTTTCTTTTCTTCTTTTTTTTTTTTTAATGTTTATTTATTTATTTGAGAGACAGAACATGAGCAGGGGAGGGGCAGAGACAGAGGGAGACACAGAATCCAAAGCAGGCTCCAAACTCTGAGCTGTCGGCACAGAGCCTGACGTGGGTCTCAAACTCATGAACTGGGAGATCATGACCTGAGTGAAGTCAGTCACCTAACCGAACTGAGCCACCCAGGCGCTCCAGCAACTTCTTTATCATTCAATGAACCAAAGCCTTATCCTCTCAAATGTCTGGATCTCAGTCCTGGAGGCATCAACTTTGAATGCTCTATCTCTACCCTAGAGGTAATAGATGCTCTTTTTATTTGCTATTCTTCTCTAGAGTATTCTTTACTTCTAGCCAATCCCTCATTTCTCCAATCCTCTGTTACAGTTAGTAATCTTTATAATAAGCTTTCCCTTTTCAAATTGCTGTGTGATTTCTCTCTACTAATCAGATGCTAATTGATATACTAAATTTCAAGTGATTGGTTAGAAACTGAGAAAAATTACTGGCTGTTTAGTCCAGTTTGTTCATATATACATTTGTATTTGTATATAAATTTGTATGTATATAAATGCATATATAAACAAACTGAACTAAACAGCCAATGTATACAATTATATATGTGTGTAATATATATAATATATATGTATTTATACACATATATATATTTATACACATATGTGTATAAACAAACAGATCAGACTTTTCATAATTAGAAAGTTCAGACTGCTAAAACAAAGTAGTTCATAGGGTATATCCTTGTTAACAGTACTCTCACTTTGGAGAAGTTGATTTTCTCCACTAACCATGAAAGATCGAGTACTATGTGAGATCACTTTGTTTTTTCTGGTGAATCATTTTTATTTCTCTTTACAAGTAACAATCTAAAAACCAGAGCAAAATTTAAGACGATAAGGTAATAAAAATAGTGGCTCTATTTCTCTGGCTATGTGCTCTATGAAATTGCTCTATTTATATTTGGAGGGAAATACACAATCTCAACGATCCCACACTAACATTCACCTCATTTTAGCTGTAGAGGCAAACTTAATGTTTTCCCTCTGTGTCACTGTTCCATGTGCTCTCTTTGTCAACATTAAAATGAAAAGTTAAGCATCAAGCTCACCATTCCTGTCCCACTTCGCTCTTAATTCTGCCAGCCACAGAGTTAAAAGGACAGGATTAAGAGTCATTAGACACAGTACTAAGGAGAATTAAAGGGCTTCTTCAAGGGGTATAACATCTGCTCCTCAAATTCCTGCCTAAACAACTCAGATTCCGATCAAAGAGAAAAGAGGGAAAGCCAATCTGACAGTAAACTGGAGTCATGAGGAAGTGAATGTTCTCTCAGGGAGTAACTCTGACACCAGAGGAAGGCTTAGTGACATTGCACAATTCTTTCTGTGAAGTTATTCATGGGGCAAGTGGGAGTATAAGAGTGTAAGTGGAGGGGAATGGGAAGGTGAAGATTGAGGATCCTTTTAAGTAGTTTTTGCTCAGCTAGCAAAACAAGCTGGGACATGCAAGACAGATAAACACAGCTGTCTGGGGCTGTCACTTGGGGCTCAGGAGCCAACGTGTCCTGATGTAGTGAAAAGTGCACCGGAATGTGAGTCAGGAGGCCAGGGATCCAAGTCCTCATTCTGCTGCTAAGTAGCTATGTGATGATGAACAAGCCTTCCAGCCTCACTAGGCTCAGTCTCCCCATCTTTTGGAAAACTAATTGATGCAACTAGTTGGCAAACCATGCAGAGGTGCTCCTGAGACAGAGTTCATGTACTCAGTTTGCTGAGTCCTGGTTTCTTCCACTGAAAAAAAAAAAAAACAGGAGAGGGGCACCTGGGTGGCTCAGTCCATTGAGCGTCTGACTTCACCTCAGGTCATGATCTCACAGTTCCTGAATTCGAGCCCCATGTGGGGCTCCCTACTGTCAGCACAAGCCTGCTTCAGATTCTCTGTCCCCCTCTCTCTGCCCCTCCCCTGCTCACATGCGCGCTCTCTCTCTCTCTCTCTCAAAAATAAATAAACGTTTTTAAAAATTATTTAAAAAAAAATAAACAGGAAAAATAAGGCAGGATCAGGGTGAGGATTAAAAATACTATACTTAAAGACACCCTGACACAGTATATGAAATGAATAGTTGCCATTATTATTATTTCTTAACTTCTAAGGTCTCTTTAAGATTTTCTGACAGGTATAAAATTTTGGTAGCCAACTATAATGAATACATTCGAATTGAATACATTGAGTATTTCAAATTCATTACAAGTCAAGCTAATGTTAGTTTATCACAGGTTTTAATTATCTACTAACCAAAATACTCATGAGAAATGTTCTTACATCTTTTCTGATTTCTACACCCACTCAAAAACCCAAATCTTAGGTCAAATGTGACTACTATATTCTTGGAAATGAAATTCAATAATAATTACAGAAAATACAGTTTCAGGTTTGCATGCCATCTTCCAGGTATCAATATATATTATCTAGTGCTGGGAACAGGGCAAGAAAGCAAGAGACCGAAAGCAGAACCATCAAAATTTTCCATATGAGAATATCAGAAAATACTAATTTATTCCATGCCAAAATAAATCTTCAGCCACTTCAATATTTTAGCTTTAAATTTAAGAATAGATTTCCAGAGAGGGGGAAATGTGTGATGGGCATTGAGGAGGGCACTTATTGGGATAAGTGAGCACTGGGTATTGTGTGTAAGCAGTGAATCACGGGAATCTACCCCCAAAACCAAGAGCACACTGTATACACTGTATGTTAGCCAAGTTGACAATAAATTATATTAAAAAAAAATAGATTTCCAATGCAAAATTAATTAAGAATATATCACTAACCAGCTTAAACATACCAAAGGTTAGAAAGGTAGTAGTAATATTACAAAATATTTTATCTGTCAAACAAAAGTAAAGCCAGAAAAAATTCTATCCAGGACCATATATATATATATATACAGGGAGATATATATACATATATATACATATACATGTACATACATATACATATACATATATGGAAAGAGAGACAGACAGGGAGTTTTACTAAAGTTAATCTACTATATAACTACTATAAAGTTAATATACTATATATATATATATATTTATACATATATATACAGTTTTACTAAAGTTAATCTATAACCCTTCCCTTCCATTAAAACACATATTCTTATTTAGAAATGTGATAAAATTACTCTATCACTCAATCAAGTATAGATTAATAGCTTCATGACTTTATTAGATTTCACAGTCAAATTCCATGTTAAGATAGGATAGTCAATCCAAAACAAACCAACAAACAAAAATCCAAAGGCAATGAACCAAAATATATAAACAATATGTTTTCATGTCTTGTGAAGATCAGAGAAACATGATCAAAAATAGCCAACCAAGGGGCGCCCTGGGTGGCTCAGTCAGTTGGGCGTCTGACTTCAGCTCGGGTCATGATCTCATAGTCCGTAAGTTCAAGCCCCGCGTCAGGCTCTGTGCTGACAGCTGGGAGCCAGGAGCCTGCTTCAGATCTGTGTCTCCCTCTCCCTCTGCCCCTCCCCTGCTCACGCTCTGTCTCTCTCTGTCTCAAAAAAAAAAAAAAAAAAAAAAAAAAAAACCATTAAAAAAAAAACTAAAAAAAAAAAAAAAAATAGCCAACCGATGAGAATGACAGTCTTTGTTCTGGTTATTCCCAATAGTTTCCTTTATGACAATGTTGATGCTAAAAATAACTCAAGTCTTAATTTGAGTAGCAGAACAACCTCAAGATTTCACACTGAATAAAAAGGTGTTAAGGGAGCACATATGAGAGGGCCCAACTTTATTAGAGAGCCTCTCTGGAAAAGCAACGTTTGGGTGGAGACCTAAGTGTAAGGAGCTACATGTTTGTGAGGGCAGAGCAGGTAACAGTAGGAAAGAGCATTCTAAGAAGAAAACAAAGTACACACAGTGTCAAAATCTCTCAGCCATTCTGCTAGGGCATAATAGGGAAAGGGAAGAAATAGGCAGTGGCCAGAATACAAGGACCATTATAAACCATGGCAAGACATTTGGGTTTTAGTCAAAATGCATCAGGAAGGTGTGACAGGGATTCAGCAGGAATAGTGGGGGAAAGAGTAAAGAGACTGATGCAGACTTCGAAGGGAGGTGTAAGCTTTAGGTGAACCCTCAGGGAAGGACTGTAAAAGAAACTGTAGAGGCAGGAGGAGTAAGGAGCATGGTACCCAGGGAATGGTGGATAGGTACAATGCATATAAGGGCTTTTTTCTCCAAATCCTGCATCAGAATTCACACTTTTCATCTGATATTACCAAATTGTTCTGTGGGGGAACAAGTTTAGTAAATGATATCCTATCTTTGCCTTCTCCCCACATTGGACAATATGGATTTTTCCTCCTTTGCCAGTCTTCAAGGTGACAAGTAGTACCTTACTAGCAGTTTAATTTTCCCTTCTTTTATCATTAGTGAAGTTGAGTATCCATTTTCATGTTTATTGGCCAGTTATATTTCTTCTGCTATTATCTGTTAATTCATTTCCTTTGACCGCATTCTATATGTCCCATTGAGTTTCCTTTTTACTTTTTTTATATCAAAAACAGACTATCTTTAAAGCAATCTTGAGAAAGAAGAACAAGATGGAAGTATCATAATCCCAGATTTCAAGATTTCAAAAGCTGTAGTAATCAAAACAGTATGGTACTGGCACAAAAAAGAGACAGATCAATCAAACAGCAAAGACAGCACAAAAATAAACCCAGGATTACATGGTCAATTAATCTTTGACCGAGGAGGCAAGAATATACAATGGGTGAAAAGTCTTTTCAATAAATGGTGTTGTGAAAACTGGACAGCCATAGCCAAAAGCATGAAACTGGACCACTTTCTTAGACTATACACAAAATTAACTCAAAATAGATTAAAGACCTAATGTGAAACATGAAACCATACAACTTCTAGAAAAAAATTTAGGGAGCAATCTATTGGATATCTGCCTTAGCAACATATTTATAGGTATGTCTCTTCAGGCAAGAAAAAACAAAAAGAGGGGTGCCTGGGTGGCTAAGTCAGTTAAGTGTCCAACTCTTGATTTTAGCTCAGGTCACAATCTCACAGTTCATGGGACTGAGCCCCCACATCAGGCTCCATGCTGACAGAATGGACCCTAGTTGGGATTCTCTCTCCCTCTCTTTTGGCCCCTCCCCCTCTTGCGCACACTCACTCCCTCAAAATAAGTAAGTGAGCTTTAAAAGAAGAAAAAAGAAAAACAAAAGGAAAAATAAACTATTGGGGCTATGCCAAAATAAAAAGCTTTTGTATAGCAAAAAAAAACAGCCAACAAAACAAAGAGGCAACCTACTGAAAGAGAGAAGAGATTTACAAATGACATATCCAATGAGGGGTTAATATCCAAAATATGTAAAGAATTTATATAACTCAACACCATAAAAACAAACAATCCGATTAAGGATTTTTCCAAAGAAGACATACAGATGGCCAAGAGACACATGAAATGATGCTCAACATCACTTATCATCAGGGAAATGCAAATCAAGACCACAATGAGCTATCACCTCACCCCTGTCAGAATGGGCTAACATCAAAAAACACAAGAAAATAACAAGTTTTAGAGAGGCTGTAGAGAAAAGGGAACCTTCATGCTTTGTTGGTGGAAACATAAATTGTTGCAACCAGTGTGGAAAACCAGTATGGAGGTTCCCCAATAAACTAAAAATTGAAATACTATAGAATACAATAATTTAAATACTGGGTATTTACCCAAAGAAAACAAAAACACTACTCAAAACAAAACAGAAAACAAAAACAAAATTCAAGAAGATATATACAACCCTTTGTTCACAGCATTATTTACAACAGCCAAGATATAGAAGCAACCCAACTATCCAACAATAGATGAATGATTAAGAAGAGGTGGTGTCTGTCTGTCTGTCTGTATGTATGTTTGTATATGTATGTGTATGTGTATATGTGTATGTATGTATTTGTGTGTGTGTATATATAAAATGGAATATTATTCAGTCATTTAAAAATTGAAATTGTGCTATTTACAATAATGTGAATAGCCATAGAGGGTATTATGCTAAAGGAAATAAGTTAGTCAGAGAGAGACAAGTACTATATGATTTCACTTATATGTGGAATGTAAAAAAACAAAACAAACAGACTCTTAAATACAGAGAACTCACAGTTGCCAGAAAGGAAGTGGGTGGAGGGTATGTGAAATAGGTGAAGATTTGAACAGATCCAATTATAAAATAAATTAAGTCACAGAGATGAAAACGGTATAGCACAGGGAATACAGTCAATAATGTTACAACAACATTACATGATGACAGTGACTACACCCACCACAGTGAGCACTGAGTGATGTATAGAATTATCAAATCACTATGTTGTACATCTGAAACTAACACAACATTGTACATCAACCATAGTTCAATAATGAATGTTTTTTAAAAATACAGGCAATCACGGGGCGCCTGGGTGCCTCCGTCGGTTAAGCGGTTGACTTCGGCTCAGGTCATGATCTCACAGTCCGTGAGTTTGAGCCCCACGTCAGGCTCTGTGCTGACAGCTCAGAGCCTGGAGCCTGTTTCGGATTCTGTGTCTCCCTCTCTCTGACCCTCCCCCGTTCATGCTCTGTCTCTCTCTGTCTCAAAAATAAATAAACGTTAAAAAAATAAAAATAAAAAAAAAAAAATACAGGCAATCAGCAGCATTATTTACAATAGCCAAACTACAGAAACAGCCCAAGTGTCCACTGACAGATGAATGGATAAAGATGTGGTATATATACTAAATGGAATATTATTCAAACATAAAAAAATAGAATGAAATCTTGCCATTTGAAGCAAGATGGAAGGAGCTTGAGAGTATAATGCTAAGTGAAATAAGCCAGTCAGAGAAATACAAATACCACATGATTTCACTCATATGTGGAATTTAAGAAACAAAGAAAAATAAGGAGACAAACCAAAAAAGTCTTTAACTATAGAAAACAAATGGTTACCAGAAGTAAGGTGGGTGGGGGGATGGGTGAAATAGGTGAAAGGGATTAATAGCACACTTATCTTGATGAGCACTAACATATGGAACTGTTGAATCACTATATTATATATGTGATATCATATATTTCATTTATACCTAAGACTAATGTAACACTGTATACTAACTATCCTGGGATTAAATTTTTTAAAAATACAGGCAATTTTTGCTTTGCATAATTCTGATATGCATGAATTTCAGTTACCACCATTTAGAAAACTACAAATTTCAGTTATTCTCAGGCCACATCAGTTTTAAAGAATTAGAAATTCTAAAGGTGCATATAACATTTTTTTAAGTTTTTATTTAAATTCCAGCTAGCTAACGTACATGTAACATTAGTTTCAGGTGTGATTCAACAATTCCATACAACACCCAGTGCTCATCACAAATATACTCCTTAATCCTCATCATCTATTTAACCCATCCCTCCACCCACCTCTGCTCTGGCAACCATCAGTTTGTTCTCTGTAGTTAAAGTCTGTTTCTTGATTTGTTCCTCTCTCTCTCTCTCTCTCTCTCTTTTCCCCTTCAGCATTTAACATTTTAACAAGCCCTTCAGATGGTTCTGAACTTTGGTAAGTTATACATAATATGCTATACAGCACTTAGAAAGAATATAGTAAAATGCATGATAGTGATATTAAAAATCTCCAAGCAATATTGTGAATTGAAAAACAAAAACAAATTATGGAATAACAACCATCTGATATCACTTATGAAAACAAATATAGTATATACTCTTTTGATGGGTATATTTGTTGATGACTACAATTTAAAAAACCTTAAAGAATAAGGACCATAATGAAAACTGTGAGAAACCCTGGGAAAGAGATTTTTAAAAAGATAATCAAAGAAGAACTTAAGTTTTATCTGTAATGTTTTAATTTCTTCATAAGAACATAACTTAATGTATTAATTAATTTAAATGTTTTAGGAGGATCTGGGTGGCTCAGTCGGTTAAGCATCTGACTTTTGATTTCAGCTCAGGTCATGATCTTGGGAGTCATGAGACTGAGTCCCATGTAGGGCTCCTCACTGGGTATGGAGCCTGCTTAAGATTCTTTCTCTCTCTCTCCCTCTCTCTCCCCCCCCCCACCTTTCCCCCATCTGCTCCTCCTCTGCTCGCAGTCCCTCTCTCAAAAGAAGAGAAAATGTTTTAAAAAGAAAAGAAAGAATATCCATATTTTAAATGGGCAGAAGATAAGGAATTCTTAATATTTTACTTCATCCATATTTTTTTGCATAGAGGATACACCTGAAGGATCTGTCAGCCCAAGGATTCTAACTCTTGAGCTTACATACATAATTACTGATAATCTGTGAAGAAATAAAGAAAGCAAAAGGTGCCGAGCAGACTGGATTAGAGAAAATGCAGTACTGATGATTTTCACTAAACGGAACAAAGAAACACTTTAGAAACTACAGATCCACAAATCTAATATTGCGGCTGGCTGGGCGAACGTCCAAAACAAATTATTAAACATACTTCAAATTACCAAAATGGAAGATGCATCAAAGAGAGGTTGAATAACAAAAAAAGAAAAGCATTTTGAAAAATTTTATTTTTATCCTGGTAGATCAAGAAAACATTTTACTTCAAAGTATTTTTAAGGTGTCCCAGGGAAATGAGACCAAGTTCAAGAACACTAAGAAATTCAGGGGCGCCTGGGTAGCTCAGTCAGTTAAGTATCTGACTCTTGGTTTCGGCTCAGATCATGATCTCACGGTTCGTGAGATGGAGCTCTGCATCAGACTCTGCACTGACAGTGCAGGGCCTGTTTAGGATTTTCTCTCTTTAGTTCTCCCTACCCCACCCCTGCTCTCTCTCTCAAAATAAATAAAATAAAACATTAAAAAAAAACAAGGGGCACCTGGGTGGCTCAGTGGGCTAAGCATCTGACTTCGGCTCACCTCATGATCTCACAGTTCCTAAATTCAAGCCCTGCGTCAGGCTCTGTGCTGAGAGCTCAGAGCCTGGAGCCTGCTTTGTATTCTCTGTCTCCCACTCTCTCTGCCCCTCCCCCACTCGCTCTCTCTCTCTCTCTCTCTCTCTCTTTCTCTCTCAAAAATAAATAAACATTGAAAAAAATTTAAAAAAAACAAAAAAAGAATACTAAAAAATCCATCAGAGATGCCCAAAATTCAAAACACCTTATCTCAGTCTCACTCCTAACCTTAGGACTTCTGCCTCCTATCCTGAATGGCTATGGGGGTCTTTGTGTGAATGCCTGTTTGGTAGCCACTTACTCACCATGGTGAATAGATGGTCTAAAAGTGATACAATATGCTTTTTATACCTTCAAGACAATCAACAAACTCCTTAAAGTTTTCTTTGCAGACAATATAAGAACAACGTAGATGAGTAACACAGGGTATGGAAAAATTTGGCTGAGTAACCAATGTATATAGATTCTCATAGGCATGAGCAATTTAATCTAAAGGGTTGTCTCACAGATAACATAAAAACAAAGGCTTCTAATGGCATACCAAGTCTGACTCTGCCATATTCAACCAGCATTGACTGAATAACAACTTACTGCACATTTATCACATCAGCAATTGGCAAAAAAAAAAAAAACAACAACAACAGTTTGATCATTAATATGTCAGATGTCAGAATCTAAAACTGGAACAATTAGCTAACAAAATACAGAGAATAAAATTGAATGCCAAAAAAGTAAACACCTCTACTGCACTGCACTTTTTTACTTAAAATTCTAATATATATTTAATTTAATGTTATATAATATATAGACACACATGAACACACAGACAAATTTAGCAAATATCATTTGCAGCAGGTAAGGCCTAAAATACTTACTGGCCCTTTACAGAAAAATTTTGCCAACTCCCAGTCTTGACCAGTAAGTCTTTTCTCAAAAATATGTTCTATCTTTGATTTTGAGTATAAAATTCAAAGACATTAGGTAAACAGTCTGTAATGTTAAATTTAAATTGGAGCAGGTGGGCCAGGATACTCCCTGAGGCAGGCAGCAGGCAGCGAGGGTCCAGAGGACATGGACAGTGGCTAGCATGAGCTAAGAGTGGCTGGCTTCACCTCTTGAGGTATTCATCCCCAAGACCCATAATTCCAGTCTAAACCATGGGGGGAAAAAAAAAAAAAAAAGGCATAAAAAAACAAATCAAGAAACACTCTAGAAAATACCTGACCAGAACCCCTCAAAACTATCAAGGTCATGAAAAATAAGGAAAGCCTGAGAAATCATCATAAACCAGAGAAGACTGAAGAGATAGGAAGAATAAATGTAATGTGTATTTTGAAAGGCATATTAGTGGAAAAAACAGTGAAATCCAAATATAATTTGGGTTTTGGTTAATATTAATGTACCAACACTGGTTTACTTGTCATAAATGTACCATGGTAATGTAAGACATTAACAACAGAAGAAACTGAGTTAGGGGTATACCTGAACTGTGGACTATCTTTGCAGCTTTTCTATGAATTAAATATATTCTGAAGTTAAACTTTACTAAAATTTGAAATGGCAATATCAATATGATCTTGTCACTTAAACATGGACACACACACACACACACACACACACACACACACACCTGTATTTTCCACCTCTTTCCACTGAAAAGGTCAAAAAGGAATGATACCCCACTATTAATGAGCAGGTATAACATTCAGATTTGGTCTCTAAATACCATTAAAAAAAAAAAAAAAAAAAGGTCTCCCAGGGAAATGCTGACTCTAGGACTTAGAAAGGAAGTACCAGAAAGCTTGCATCATGTTATGCCAGAAAATAAGTAAGCTTTTAAAGTCTAATGAATACATGTAAAACTACATAGCAATCAGGGACTCCCCTGGCCAAATCTGGGACAATTTAAGCATCAGAAAAGAATAATGACTGCAATTGACTGGAACACATGAAAATTTTTAAATCATAAATACTGACACTCAAAAAGGAAAAAGAAAAAAGAAAAAAAATCACCACCAATAACAGCAACAACTCATTTATCACCACCAACCCCTGAACTGAAAATGGGTAATTAAAGAAATAACCAAGTATTTATCCTACCTTTACAGTAGGAACTATATTTTAGGGTGATCAAATAACATCAGTTAATCAGGAAAAGATCTTTGGCACAAAAACAGACACTCAGAACAGAATAGAGAACCCAGAAATGGACCCACAAATGTATAGCCAACTAATCTTTGAATATCCAATGGAATAAAGACAGTCTCTTCAGCAAGTGGTGCTGGGAAAACTGGACAGCAACATGCAGAAGAATGAACCTGGACCACTTTCTGACACCATACACAAAAATAAACTCAAAATAGATGAAAAGCCTAAATGTAAGACAGGAAGCCATCAAAATCCTCGAGGAGGAAGCAGGCTAAAACCTCTTTGACCTTGGCCACAGCAACTTCTTACTCAACACATCTCCAGAGGCAAGGGAAACAAAAGCAAAAATGAACTATTGGGACTTCATTGAAATAAAAGGCTTCTGCACAGCGAACAAAACAGCAAAACTAAAAGGCAACCAATGGAATTGGGGAAGATATTTGCAAACGACATATCAGATAAAGGATTAGTATCCAAAATCTATACAGAAATTATCAAACTCAACACCCAAAAAACAAATAATCCAGTGAAGAAATGGCAGAAAACATGAATAGACACTTCTCCAAAGAAGACATCCAGATGGCCAACCGACACATGAAAAAATGCTCAACATCAGTCATCAACAGGGAAATACAAATTAAAACTACAATAAGATATCACCTCACACCTGTCAGAATGGCTAACATTAACAACTCTGGCAACAACAGATGTTGGCAAGGATGCGGAGAAAGAGGATCTCTTTTGCACTGCCAGTGGGAATGCAAACTGGTGCAGCCACTCTGGAAAACAGTATGGAGGTTCCTCAAAAGTGAAAAATAGAACTACCCTACAACCCAGCAACTGCCCTACTAGGTATTTATCCAAGGGATACAACTGTGCTGTTTCAAAGGGGCACATGCACCCCAACGTTTATAGCCTATCGACAATAGCCAAAGTATGGAAAGAGCCCAAATGTCCACGGACAGATGAATGGATAGATGTGGTATTTTTATACAATGGAATATTACTCAGCAATCAAAAAGAATGAAATCTTGCCATTTGCAGCTACATGGATGGAACTGGATGGTTTTACGCTAAGCAAAATTAGAGAAAGACAAATATATGACTTCACTCATATGAAGAATTTAAGAGACAAAACAGATGAACACAAAGGAAACAAAAATAATATAAAAACAGGAGGGGGACAAAATGTAAAAGACTCTTAAATATAGAGAACAAACGGAGGGTTGCTGGAGGGATTGTGGGAGGGGGGATGGGCTAAGTGGAAGACATTTGTTGGGATGAGCACTGGGTGTGGTACACAGGGGATGGATCACTGGAATCTACTCCTGAAGTCATTGTTGCACTATGTGCTAACTAACTTGTAAATTTAAAAATTAATTAATTAATATTTAAAAGTTTTTTTAATATTAAAAATTAAATTTTTTTTAAATTTTTAAAAATTAAAAATTACTTGTGGACACTCTTTTAGAAGAGTATCCACAAATAAATGTAGATGAAATAATGGAATTTAGAAAATCACCAACTTATAACCCTCAATGACAAAACTGATTCAGGTACGAATAAGCAATGGATGCTAAACTTACTAAGTGAAGGGATGAGGAGAATGCAGATATTTCCATGCTACCAAGTATCTCCCCACAAAGTCCTTGCCTATCTCAAGTATATAATACTAACTTCACAATGGAGGAATCAAATGTCACCAACTTAATCCAGGAATTAATCTTAACTGCTAGTCACAAATAGCAGCAACAACTAGACAATACATGCCACTTGATGTGATACAATGTAGATTACAATCGAGCCTTTGGCCCTTCTATCGGAAATGCCGGAGACAAAGAAATAAATTAAATGATACCATAATGAAGCAATTAGAAAATTCAGGGAGGAAGAACCTTATAGAGGACAACTGGACCTGTTTAATAAAGTCATGGGAAAGAAAATGGTTTGGAAAGAGACACTGTTCTAGATTAAAAGATATGCCAGAGACGGACAAAAGAAATGGGATATGTATTACTTGATTGGATCCATATTTGACAAGCCAGCATTACGACACATATGAGGATAAACTGGGGAAATTTAAATATGGAATGATTATTAGAAATATTAAGTTCTAAAGAATTTTGTTAGAATAATTGGAGCTGTATTTATATAGGGAAATGTCTATATTTTTTAAAGATTCATGAGGAATTATTTCAAAGTGAAAGCTATGTATGTCTTTACTTTTAAATACTTCAAAGATTACAAAAATGAGATGAAGCAAAGACAGAAAAATGTAACCGTTAAATCTAGGTAGAAAATGGCTATTTCACTAATCTCTCTACTTTCCTCCATGTTTGAAATTTTTCACAGTAAAAAGTAAATTACAGATGGATATATAAAGAGATAATAAAATACACGTTAAGTAATATGCATATTGTCATAAAAAGTAGAGTCACATTACTTAGAGATTAGGGACAAATAATAGCAAAGTTAAACCGTCCTCATGATTTAAAATAGGAACATTCACAAAATGTTTGCAGTACTAGAGTTTATGTTAATCTTGTATGGATTGTCAAGAATTCTGTTTATTCCCATCTACCCTTTGATAGTTCACTATGACATGTAGGATGTAATAATTTAATTATGGAAGAGAAAATAAGCTTTTTCTTGGGCTTTTCTGCATTTTCAATTACAACAGTGTAGCAGATGACACAGTTTAGTAATAGAGTAGTGGCTTGAGACTCATAAGGCACGGTTCTATTCAGAGCTGATCATTAATCGAGAACTGGCTAATCCCGAACAAGTGAATTTATACTTGTAAAAGCAAAGGGGAGGGGCGCATGGGTGGCTCAGCCAGTTAAGCATCTGACTCTTGATTACAGCTCAGGGCATGATCTCACAGTTCGTGAGGCTGTCAGAGCAGAGCCTGCTTGGGGTTCTCTCCTGTCCCTCTGTCTCTCTCTTAAAATAAACAAATAAATATTAAAAAAGAAAAAAGCAGAAGGGGAACACAATCCCTATACAAACCAAGAGAATACCATATAGGAATAAAGGTTATAACATTGTATTTTTAAAAAGTCATCATACTGGGGCGCTGGGTGGCTCACTCAGTCGAGCGTCCGACTTCAGCTCAGATCATGAGCTCACAGTCAGTGAGTTAGAGCCCCACGTTCAGCTCTGTGCTGACAGCTCAGAGCCTGGAGCCTGCTTCAGACTGTGTCTCCCTCCCTCTCTGCCCGTCCCCCACTCACACTCTGTCTCTCTCTCTCTCTCTCTCTCTCTCTCAAAACTGAATGTTAAAAAAAAAAATTTTTTTTAAGTCATCATACAAACTCAAGATACCAAATTAACTATTTTAAATAATGAGAGCTTTATTAAATACAGCCATCACTGGGAATATCCTGTTTTTAAAATTTTTTTTTCCGGGGCATCTGGGTGGCTCAGTCGGTTAAGTGTCTGACTTTGGCTCAGGTCATGATCTCACGGTTCTTGAGTTTGAGCCCCGCATCGGGCTCTGTGCTGACAGCTCAGAGCCTGCATCAGATTCTGTGTCTCCCTCTCTCTCTGCCCCTCCCCAGCTTGGACTCTGTCTCTCTCTCTCTCTCAAAAATAAATAAACACTAAAAAAAAAATTTTTCCAACTAAATCCTTTCCAACTAAGCAGAGATCTATGTTCACTTAGGGAACCCTCAAATCTGTACTGAAGATAGCTTAAGAGTTATGACTTCAAAATTTACAAATCAGTATGATCTATACAAAACTGGCCAGAGCCACGTTTAGATACAAACTCCATTCATGCAAGAGTAGAAAATTGGGCCTCTATTAATTTCATCTAATTCACATATCTTGAATGTATTTACATTTAGTCAATAAGAGCTCATTTCCAACATACATTATACAAGTTAGCAAGATATCAGTTTCACCAATAAAAATCTATTTTTGATATCCAATATACTAACAGATCAGATGTGGTCAAAAACAGAAAAAAAGAGGGTAGCTGTGGTAACAACATGTAAAGCCCTTTCTGATATAATGCTAGCTGGCCATACCTACACAATGGAGCACTGACTAGCACCTGGTTATTGGCTTAACATACATCATACACGTATATGTAACATTTCATGGTATTTACTGGAGTATTAAAATAAACTAGGAAAGGTAATAATCTCTAAATACCAATATTTTTTACAAAACAACAAAAGACTGAAAACGTCTTTAAAGTTTTCATGGTTTAATGAAACTAAAGGAGAGAAACTTAAGGTACATTTTTCTTTCATTTGAATAATGAAGGTAAATACAGTCATATAAACAGTGTATTTTCCTACAAAGCATTATAGATGGAATTACTCTGTCTGCAAATATGAAGGCATTAAGTTGTGCAATACATACCATTCACAGGGCTGAAGGGATCGAAATGCCTTAAAAGAGGCATCCATTCCAGCAAAATCCCAAAACTTAACATCATAGTCATATCCTCCAGTCACCAAACGGGCACCTGAGGGATCCAGACCCAAAGCAGAAACCTGTAAAAAAAAAATAATAATAATTAACTGGAGAAAAGCTACTTATATTCTATAATAACCTGCATTTCCTTTCTCTAACCTTACCTCTTATAGGTGTTGGAAGTACAGACCACAAGCTGTTGTTACTTCTAAAAAGAGGAACTGGAGAGCATCTTCTATATTATTTGACTTTGTTATTATTATGAATATTATTTCTTTTGAAATAAAATAATATTTTAACTTAATGTAATTGCCAGCTTTGTCCCAATTTATCTACCAAACCCCATAAATAATTCAGCTTTTTTAATAAAAAAGATTTTAAGGAAACCTTTTGAAATATTTTAACTACCACTAACTAAATACCACATGAATCTAAAATTACCAAAATGAGAAAATGCCAATGGGAATGTTAAGAAATCTATTTAATCAAGTAGGACAAAGTAGAAATTATTTTCTTCTGTATATGGCTAACTGACTCAATATGATCACCTTAAACAATTATTTTTAAAGCTGAATTTATAAGTGACTAACTACATTATAATAGCACTTTTATATTGGTTCCAAAAGATAACTGCCTTCCCCATGAACTTTCCTAGGTCCAATGCACATGTGAGTGTCCAACTGGTAACCTACTATTCTTAAGAAGGAAGTCCCTGAATCTACTTCCCTCTCAGAAGGAAAAAAAAAAAAAATGCATTAGAAATAATTAATGTGTAAAACAAAACAAAAAACAGAACAAAAGAATTAATATGTGGAATGAAAACAACAAAAAAAGAAATAATGTGATTACTGTATATATGAGAGAGTAAAAGGATCAAAGTTCCATATAAAGGAAGCAACTATAAATCAGTTCTCCTAATACCCTTGGAATGTTATTAAATGTAATAGAATTACTGCAATTAAAACCAGATAGTTACAAAATAATTTATACTCACTTCAATCACCACCTATAAACACTGATTTCAGAAGATAAGGGAATTATACATGCACATAATTAATAAATTATACGTTTAAATTAGATATGTACCACTTTAAATGTGTCAAAGAAAGCATACAAATGAGAACTAAGTCATTTTTTATGTCTGAACAATTATGTATCTTAAAACCTACAACAACAAAAACCAAAAATAAACAGTAGCTTTCGAAGTCTAAGAAGTGACTCCTGCTACTACCAACCACAAACTTACTTGCCCCCATGCCCATTCTATCTTTCCACCCTCCTATTACAATTAAAAGGGTGCCTTCTTCCTGATACGACTGACCACACCAGTGTTCATCCCATTACTGTACAATTCGAAACTGCAAATTCATTTGTGGCTTGTCTCTTCCCTGCCTGTCCTCCCCGCAAGGGTGGAAGCTCCTCCTCCTTGCTGCAATCGTCAGTGTGGAGCAGCAGGGGCAAAGGCCTGCAGTCAGGGTGGGAGAACTAATGACTGGCTGACTGGCTGCAGGCATTTGGTTGAGTCCTCCTGGGGAAGCGGAAAGGCCTGTGGGGAGCCAGCAGCCTCCAAATTCCAGGGAGTTGTTTGGAGTTCAGTGCAAGCTGGGAAGAATGTGCTCAAAAGGAAACCTGGAAAGAAGCAGCTCTTCCCCTAAAAAGTGTTCTTTGTCCTGGCTGTGAATTCTTTCATTAAGAAAGAGAAATTAACAGTATGTCACTATATTAATGAAAGGAGAGGTAGATGTTGACTCATGACGTTGACCCAAATTAACATACGGCCTTTAAAAAAGTTGGAACTGGATTTCTGGGGTTTAAAGGAACACAGCTAAGAAATGATTTGGAATATCTGGTAGGAAACAAAGGAAACTATCTCTAGGTCCTGTTAAGGAATGGAAAGGTTCCTGTTAAGGAATTGGTGGGAGACACTAGAAACCTAAAGTACAGGAAACAAAGACTGGCCTAATGTAGAGAACTGGTAAGGCTCAGAAGTAAATATACGGGATTCCTTTTAGTATCCTCTATTCTTCTGTGAATGTGTAAATATTTTACAATAACTAGCTGAAAAAACCAACCAGGCAAAAGAGTCACCTTGCTAATCTCTGACATATATAAGATGAAATAAATGCAGGGCAAAGGCAGGACTGCAAAAAGATCAGGTACCCTAACAGTACAATTAGAAGCTCTGACTTTTAATGTGTAAAACAAGTTGGCAGTATATTTCTAATTCTATTTCTTTTTTCAAAGATAAAATTCTACTAAAAAATATAAATATTTAACTAAAACATGCGTGAAACCCATGAACTCATTCAGTAAAAAATCTCTCAAGTGACAGGGAAGCTTCTGTTTAAGTACTAATAGTCTGTAATTCCTTTCCTAATTTGCTTAAAAACATGAAAATTAGTAAAATTCCATCATAATTTCATAATAAAAATACCAAAAGTCTGATTTCATATAAAGTAGATATAATATCACAAATTAGATGGAAATGGTTTCTTAAAGCAGCAGTTCTCAGAAACTTTGGTTTTAAGACACTTTACACTATTTAAATCTTTTGAGGGCCCCAAAAAGCATTTGTTTATGTGAGTTATGTGTTTCAATATTTACCACAGTAAAAATTTTAACTAAGACATTTAAAAGTACTTATTGTTCACTTCATTTAAAATAACAGTAGGGGTTGGGGCGCCTGGGTGGCTCGGTTGGTTAAGCTTCCGACTTCGGCTCAGGTCATGATCTCATGGTCCGTGAGTTCGAGCCCCACATTGAGACACTCAGAGCCTGGAGCCTGTTTCAGATCTTTGTCTCCCTCTCTCTCTCTGCCCCTCCCCTGTTCATGCTCTGCCTCTCTCTGTCTCAAAAATAAATAAACGTTAAAAAATAAAAATAAATAAAAAATTAAAGGTAAGCCTTTAAAAAAAAATAAAAATAAAAATAAAATAACAATAGGGGCGCCTGGATGGCTCAGTCAGATGAGCATCAGACTTCGGACTTCAGCTCAGGTCATGATCTCACAGCTCTCGTGGGTTCAAGCCCCATTGTCAGGCTTTGCACTGACGGCACAGAGCCTGCTTCGGATTCTCTGTCTCCCTCTCTCTCTGCCCCTGCCCTGCTTGTGTTCTATCTCTCAAAAATAAATAAACATCAAAAATTTTTTAATAAATAAAATAATGATAAACCCACTATACCATAACAAATATTTTTATGAAAATAGTATTTTCAAAGGCAAAACATTTGGCAAGAAGAATGTCACTGTTTTAATATCTTTATTAGTTCCATCATTTGTGTAATTTCTGGGTCTATAACTACCGATCCATGTTTTCCTCATTATGGGATGTATTTTCCTACTTTCTAGGTGTTAGACGCCTAGAAAAAGGCAGTTTCATTGAAAAGAAAAAGCAAGATGATTTTATTCTTTCATTTGTAATATGTTTCATTCATTCTACTACCACTTTTTAATGGTTTTACAATAAAATGAGTCCATCTTATGACTCAAAATTTTATATTATTAAATCTTTAAGTAACATAAATATAACAATACAAAAATAGAAATCTGTAATTCTAAGTAATATAACCTTACAACAATACAGTAACTATTTTATGTTCATTTCTTATCTCAATGTACATCTAAAAAACAAACTCGGGCCTTTTACTGATACAGAAATAAAGCTAAGAGTAATGAGAAATTTTCCCACACCATAAAAAGGAAAACTGTATTTTAGTTTCATTTCTTTTTTTCACTTGTAATGTTCCTATATCAAAGCAAAAGGTTTTAAAGCCAACAATAACAATGACAATAATAAGTGTTCCTATTTTAAATGAAACACAATGGTTATTTTGATTGAATAGAAATGTAATCTTTCTTTTTCTTTAATGTCTATAGCTGTTGTGTTATCAGTTGATTGTATAATTAGCCTTCATACAAACGTATCATCGGTTCACTTTAACATGAAAGCCTTGTTACTGAAAGGAAAGAACCAAATTTTTCAAACTTACTGTTTTAGTGCCATGCTTTAGAGTTATTTCATGCGAGTCAGGAATCTTTTGGACAGGATTCTGAAGAAAGAAAATTCCATGACATCAATGAGTAACCAATGTATTTAGGGTGTGGGGGGGAACTACATACTACATCTACAGGAGACACAATTTTTAAAAATAGCATCACTAGCTTTTTAACACAAAGTTTTAAAAAAAAAACAGGAAATGAAAATTGTGAAGATAGCTTATTTCTGCACTTCTAGATAAATTACAATTGTTGAGCTGATAATAAATTTATATTAAATCTCAAAAAAGATAAACCCAAGAAACTTTTTAGGTTGTATGAAACCATAAGGTCCTCTCAGCATTCAAAATATCTGAAGTCCTCTCTTCACTGAAAATTGGGCATAATTTAAAGTGCTTATGTACTTAATTTAAAATAGGCAACAGGGGCACCTGGGTGGCTCAGTCGGTTGGGCATCCAACTTCGGCTCAGGTCATGATCTCACAGCTAACGAGTTCGAGTCCTGCGTCGGGCTCTGTGCTGACAGCTTGGAACCTGGAGCCTGCTTCAGATTCTGTGTCTCCCTCTCTCTCTCTGCCCCTCCCCCACTTGTGCTCTCTGTCTCTCAAAAATGAATAAATGTATAAAAAAATTTTTTTTAATAGGCAACAAAATCTGCACAGGGTAGATATATACCTTTCAACCCTTAAAAGTTTATAAAACTAAAACTTCCCGTTCAAAAATGACACAAATAAGGAACTGAGTCATTTACTGACTCAGTTAAATAAATAAGCATTTATTTAAAGTGAGATTATACCAGATGGGTAGCATTAGACATAACCTCTACCATTCTCCCTCCCAAGAAGCATGTGGTCTGGGGAAGGGGAGGTGGCCAATCAGTCTAATTCAATATAAGAAATGCTATGATAGACAGGGGGTATGGGCAGGATAACTGAGGAAGAGAGAAGATGGATGCATAAATCAGACATAAGGGGGTCACAGTGATAATCTGAGCAAGAAGTTTCATTGTTTAGTCAAGTTTCGATTATCCAAGAGGAGGGTAATCATACTCAAATTTTAGGGCCATTCCAAATTCATGTTAGGATCATCTTGCAATCTACTTAACTAAATATGTTCAGTCTAACAGACTTTGGTCCCTGTCTCCCCTCATTCTTTAGCATCCTTGATGAATCAATCAATCGCAAGTTCTATTTCATCATAAACTTTTCTCCTGCTATGGCTCTTTCTCCTCAGCACATAAACAATTAAAGTACTTCCCACATTACACACACACACACACACACACACACACACACACACACAGCAATTTCCCCCACATTTACTGCTGTATCATTATCTTTTTCTTTGCAATTAAGCTTCTTTATATGACAGTTTTCACTCAAATGTCTCTACTTCCTCTCTCCCTTCTACCTCTACCACTCAGGCACATGTTCTTTTATTCCTATGCCTAGCACAGTTCTTGGCACTTAAGAGACTATCTGTAAATATCTCATGAATAAACAAACACGTCACTATAAATGCCCCTGGACACTTTTCAGAACTTAACCTGCATAACTGACCTTTCAACAACATAACTACTTAACTATTTCTTCCATCTTGAAATTGTTCTCTCCTGGGAGGAAGCAGCCTAGACAAGAAGCCAGAAAAGCTAGGGTTTTTATTTATATGTTTATATAAGGTCTAACATTTTTTAACATTATATTTTATTTTTAAATAAGTTATACATCTAACATGGCAGTCTTGAACTCATAATCCCAAGACCAAGAGTTGCATGCTCTACTGACTGAGCAAGCCAGGTGCCCCAAGAAAAGCTGGGCTTTTTAATCTAGCCCTGCCACTCCTTAACCTTGTCATAACTCTAGGATAGTTATGACTCTATTTCCTCATTTGTGAACTGAGGACAACAGCACTTGCCCTTTAGGTTACTGGTAAGTGGTTTAAGCCTTATAATGCAGTGTTGAGCACAAAGTAGGTACTCAATAAATGACAGCCACTGTTTATCCTTAGACTTACCTCCTACCTCTCTGGTCATATCAACTTAATCTATTTCCAGGTTTCTCTTTCTCCTTACCAGGCTAATTCCTACTCATCCTTTAAGACTCAATTCAGATGTGACCTGCTACTGGAAGCATTTCTCAACAGTTCAAACTCTGGGTTAAACGGCCCTTCTAATGCACTCTCATGTCTCAGATAAGGAGACAACCTCTCCCTATCTCTATCACAGAATTTATCAAAATCCGTTATAATTTTTTTTTAACTTTTTCTTTTAAGTAGGCTCCACGTCCAACATGGGGCTTGAACTCATGACCTTGGGATCAAAAGTTGGATGCTCTACCAACTGAGCCAGTTGGTAGCCACCCCCAAAATCCACTGCAATTTTTTACCTGTTTCCATCCCACCCACTCCCTAACCAAATTGCAAAATGGACACTTCTCAAAGATCGTGTATATCTATTATCATCTCTGGATCCCCAAACCACAAAACAGATGGTGGATGGCAGACACACACAAAAGTGTCTGGAATTAATTAATAGCCTAATATCTACCTTGTAGATCACACTAGATTGTAATTTTTACTTTACCTTTAAACATTGATGTTTATGTCCATAAAGAAGAGCAGATGCTATCCACCAGATCAGCCAGGTAAGCGACAGTCAGGGATAACTGAGGTTTTCAAAAAGTAAAAACTGAGGTGCCAGGGTGGCTCAGTCGGTTAAGCATCTGACTCTTGGCTCTGGCTCAAGTCATGATCTCACAGTTCATGAGTTTGCATCCCACACTGGGCTCTGCACTAACAGCACAGAACCTAGTTGAGATTCTCTCTCTCCCCTCTCTCTCTCTGCCCCTTCCCCAATTCTCTCTCTCTCTCTCTCTCTCTCTCTCTCTCTCTCTCTCAAAATAAATAAACTTAAAAACAAAAAACCTTTCACAACCAAATGATTATATCCCAGACTAAAAAACAGATGTAAAGCTACAAGTTTAGGGGTGCCTGGCTGGCTCAGTGGGTAGAACATGCGACCCTTGATCTCCGGGTCACGAATTCCAGTGGGGAATATACAGTGTTGGGTGTAGAGATTACTTAAAAAAAAATTTTAATAAAGTTGCAGGTATAGAGAAATAAAGGCAATTTTGTTTTAGACTGCCTACATCTGAGAGATTACTATAATCTATTACCACCACAGTGCATTTAAGAAGGAGATTAGGAAACCACAGGCACTGAACAAGAACCCTAACCTCACAGTAAGTGCTGGAGAGTTTACAGTTTATTTCAAGACAAGATGTTACGGTATGCTTTACTATGCTTTGGAAAGTGCTGCACATACCTTGATTTCAGAGATACCAATATTCCAACACAAATTCCAAAATAATTTGAAAGTCAAACAAATGAATTCTGGACTACCCCTATATTAAATTGTAAGCCACTGCTCCCTTTGCAGTTGACAATATTTGTAAGCAATAAAAACTCATGTATAAGTACTAAGTAAGTACTCTTGCAGAAAACAGGAGAATAGTTCAAATGCTTCCCTTCAAGAAGATTCTATTATAGTCAGTGTCTCATTTCATAACTAATTACTTTTTCATCACTCGGGAAACAGAAACACTGTCACCAAAAAGAGGGATGAAAATTATTTCACTAAATTCAATGCACAATATGCCTATATATAGACAATTTCTGACATGTCAAGTAAAAACTTACAAGAAGACAGAACAATTTAATATTTACATCAGCAGTGAATTAAATGTTTAAATAAATGTTGTTTACATTTAAAATCAAAGTTTTACTGGAAATCATGTAGGGCATAACTCATAAAAGGCTCATATAACTGGCACAACTAAATCATCTAAAATAGTAGCAATCCATCTTTTAGCAGCATATCACTTGATGGTGACTGTTCTTTTTCCAAAACTTCTACTAATGGCTTTTTGAAATATGGCTTAGTGTGAAATTTGCTCTAACAGTAAAATATTTTCATGATTTTCATGCCAGGGCACACCATAAGCTATGAGACTTCAATGAAGTCATTTATAATAAGAATTCATAACAAGAGCTAGTCTTAATGGAAGAGGGGAAAAGATACCAGCTTTTGTTTTGGTTTAGTTTTAAATGCCAACCAAAGGATTATTTCCCAGGCTCTTTAGTTTGCCCTCAATAACAACGATAGCAAATATATCTGGAATAACATGAGCAATTCCATCTGACACACATCCTTAAAGTGTTTTCAAAAGACTTGCAAAACAAAAATAACCTTTCCAGGGTAAAGATGTCATAAGTTTAAGAAGTTGTATATGTATGGTACTATAAGCCATAATCAAAAGTCTACCCAGTAATAACGATCTGCCACAAAGTGGCTATGAATTATGGGGAGAAACTGGGGAGTGCTAACCAGGAAATTGAAAAGGAGTGCTAAGTTCTCCCAGAAAGTATTTTGTAAATAGTTGCCAGTGTGGTATCACAGAAAACCAAAATTAGAGTCTATTCTAGTATAACTCTGGAGATCCAATAGAGTGACTTAACAATAGTTACTCATCATCACACATTCACTCAACAAACATTTATTGAGTAGTTAATTACATACCATATACCAGGGACTACAGTTAAAGATTTTAAAATAACAATAATAAAAATAACAAAGACTCAGCTCACAAGGGCTGTCAATCCAATAAAGCAAAACTAACTGACAGGTAAACAAATGGGAAACACTAAAATGTTTCAGATGCTATGACAGAACACACAGGGTTCAGTGCTCAATTCCACTCTGCCTGGGAAATAAGAGGATGATTAGAAAAGACTTTATAGAAGAGATGCTTGAGATGCCTTTGAAAAAATAAATAGAGGTTCCCCAGGTGAATGTGGAGGGCATCCAGAAGAGCATAAGACAAATCCTGACAGTTACTGAACTGCAAATAATTTTGCCTGGACAGAGTTTACATTGCTGGGCAGGAAAGGAAGGAAGGTTGTGTGTGTTGTGTGTATATACAATTTTTGTGTGCAAAAAAATTTTTTTCTTACCCAGAGAGTTAGAAGCCAGATTGTATACAATGCCAACAATCTGAAATTTAAGCTCTGAGCCTTGTAATTTGATAAGATTTGAGTTTTCAAAAAATCCCCATGTTACTCTGTTCTGCTCATCAAAAGAATCAAGGGGCACCTGGATGGCTCAGTCGGTTGAGTGCCCAACTCTTCATTTCAGGTTGTGATCTCATGGTTCGTTAGATCAAGCCCCACATCGGGCTCTACACTGGCAGTGCAGGGCCTGCTTGGGATTCTCTCTCCCCCTCTCTCTCTTTCTCTGCCCCTCCACTCACATGAGCTCTCTCTCTCAAAATAAATAAACATTAAAAAAAATTTTTTTTAAAGACAGAGTCAACACAGTGAAAAGGCAACCACTAGAATGGGAGAAGATGTCTGCAAATCATATATAAGGGGTTAACATCCAAAAAAACAAAACTCCTGCAATTCAACAACAAAAAAACAAACAACTCAATTCAAAAATTGGCACAGGGCCTAAATAGATATTCCTCCAAAGAAGAAATACAGATGACCAACAAGTACATGAAAAGATACTTTACTAATCATCAGAGAAATGAGAATCAAAACCACACTGAAATACCAGTAACAGGACGGGTATTATTTTAAAAATAAGTAAATAAGAAATGTTGACAAGGATGTACAAAAAAATGGAACCTTTCTGCATCGCTGAACAGAAATGGTACATCTTCTATGGAAAACAGTATGGTAGTTCCTCAAAAAGTTTAAAATAGAATTACCTTATGATTCAGCAATTCCCCTTTAAGTATATACACAAAAGAAGTGAAAGCAGGGTCTCCAAAGATGTTCACAGCAACATTGTTCACAACAGTCAAAAGACAGGAACAACCCAAGTGTCCACTGATAGATGAATGAATGAACAAAATGTGGTATATACATACAATGGAATATTATTCTTTAAAAAAGGAAGGAAATTCTGACACACACTACAACATGGATGAACTTGGAGGAAATAATGCTGAGTGAAATAAGCCATAAAAAGAAAAATATTGCATGATTTCAATTATATGAGGTATCTAGACCAGTCAAATTCATAGAAAGTAACATAGTGGTTACCAGAATTGGGAGAAAGGGGAAAATGGGGAATTATTGTTTAATGGGTATAGTTTCTGCTTTGCAAGATGAAAAAGTTCTAGAGACTGAGTATACAACAATGTAACACTACTGAACTGAAAATTTTTAAATGGTTAATACTGGGAGCACCTGGGTGGCTCCGTTGGTTGCACGTCCAACTCTTGATTTCGGCTCAGGTCATGGTCTCATGGTTTGTGAGTTGAGGCCCCATGTTGGGCTCTGCGCTGACAGCACGGAGCCTGCTTGGGATTCTCTGCTTCCCCTCTCTCTGCCCTTGCCCCACTTGCGTTCTCCCTCTCTCTCTCAAAAATAAATAAATAAGCATTTTTTAAAGATTTAAAAAAATGAAATGGCTAAGATTGGGAGATGGGTAAGGGGAATGGATGAAATAGGTGATGGGGATTAAAGAGTACATTTATTATGGTGAGCATTGAGTAATGTATAGAATTGTTGAGCCACTATATTGTACACCTGAAACTAATAAAAATATTGTAAGTTAACTATACTGAAATTAAAATTTAAAACTTAAAATTTTAAATTTTTTAGGGGCACCTGGGTGGTTCCATCGTTTATGATCTTCAGCTCAGGTCATGATCTCACGGTTCATGAGTTCGAGCCCCACATCAGGCTCTGTGCTGACAGCTCAGAGACTGTAGCCTGTTTAAGATTCTGTGTCTCCCTCTCTCTGCCCCTCTCCCACTTGCACTGTCTCTCTCTCTCTCTCTCTCTCAAAAATAAACATTAAAAAATATTTTAAATAAATGACTAAAAATAAAAATGGTTGAGATTGTATATTTTATGTTATATGTATTTTCCCAAAACTAAAAAAAAAAAATTGTTCATAGATATAACCCCCATAAGCAAACAAAAAGATTAAACGATGCATAATATTAAGCTTGAATACTTCTTAATGTTTTAATAAACATTAGGTAAGCTTCAAAATAAATAATTTATCAAATGTTTAAAATCTTCCTCTAAAAATGTAAAGTTATATGTCTAAAATATTGCAGGAAGGAAAGACAATTTCCTATCGAATTCTCACAGCTGGTTCCAATCCTTCAATGAGTAGTGTTCCCAAACCACCTCTAAATTACCCTCAAACAGTTTATGCCTCATTGCAAGCTGCAACTTTGAAGAACATTTCCAAGAAACACGACTTAAAAGTACATTGTTAAATAACTTTTTATACCTATGTGAGGGCTGAGAAACTCAAAAAGGATAGGTCATTTTTTTTAAGATTTATTTATTTTTGAGAGAAAGCACAAACAAACAGGAAGGGGCAGAGAGAGCAGGGACAGAGGATCCAGAGAAGGCTCTGCACAGACAGCAGTGACCCTGACGCGGGGCTCAAACTCACAAACCATGAGACCATGACCTAAGCTGATGTCTGATGTTCAACTGACTGAGCCACCCAGGTGCCCCAAACAAAGAATAGGTCATTCTTATATTTTATCAGAAATTATATTATTTTTTAAAACTCCATGACATTCTCAACAAACACAAAGATGACAATTTTATATGTTTATCATACAACAATGGCAGGTAATAAGCCAAAAAGATTTATACCAGAAGACACATTTATTTTCAAAAGCTACCATGAACATATGCCTTATCATTCCCTGACAGCCTAAAATTTTATGAGTATTTCCACACTTACTCTTATTGTTATTTCTGAAGACTTGAATCTAGACAGGACTCTGCACCTAACTCTACTTGTAATCCTCACTAAGCCACTCAATTGTATAGAAATATAGCTTTTCCACTTATAAAAGTGATAGAGTCAGACTAGGTAATTCATATCATTCTATAATGACATGGTTTACCTTAAACTATTCACATCTTAAATTATGAACACTCCCCTATGTCACTGAAAAGTGCTTCCCTGACTTCTAGCTTCTTCACTTCTCTCCACTTGCTCACTACACCATGGAATTACTACTCTTCCTAGGATGTTTTTCATGGAAAAACAATAGCTCTCCATTGGCGTTAGTAGTAATCAATAACTTTTCACATCATTCACACATTTTTGTTTTAGAAATTTTCTGCAAAGCATAAGAGACTCTTAAAAACTGAGAACAAACTGAGGGTTGATGGGGGGGTGGGAGGGAGTGGAGGGTGGGTGATGGGTATTGAGGAGGGCACCTTTTGGGATGAGCACTGGGTGTTGTATGGAAACCAATTTGACAATGAACTTCATATATTGAAAAAAAAAAAGAAATTTTCTGCAACATTTGACTAAACTCTTGATCCAAGTTAAGTTTAAAAAAAAAAATTAATGTTCTTAACAAGTTTCTGGTCAAAGGATACAGACTTTCAGTTATGAGTAAGTTCTGTACAGCATGGTAACTATAGTTAATAATACTGTGTTGTACACTTGAAATTTCCTAAGAGAGTAGATATTAAGTGTTCTTAATAAAAAATAAATAAAGTAGCTACGTGAGGTGATAAATATGTTAGTTAACTTCTTGACTATGGTAATCATTTCACAATTTATACATATATCAAACCATCACATTGTACTCCTTAAATATAAACAATTTTTGTCAATTACACCTCAGTAAAGTTGGAAAATAAATATCATTGGGGGAAAAAAGACTGAGGTGCCTGGCTAGCTCAGTCAGTAAAGCATGTAATTCTTGATCTCGGGGTCAGTCATGAGTTCAAGCCTCCCATTGGACATAGAGATTAAAGAAAAAAAAAAACCCTATATAATAAAAAAGCAGAGAGTTTCTTGTGAGATACTAATCTCTAAAGGGCCTAGCAATATTGTTATCGTTTGCAGTGGTACTTTTTTATTTATTACTTATTAACATACATATTCAGAGCCCACCCTTACCCACAGCATTAACCACTCGGGGCAGGAATGGAGGGACAAAGGAGTTGGGCTCGCGGGGCAGGGGGGAGCGTGGTTTGTGGGAGAGTGGTATAAGAGAATTAAGAAGGAACAACCTGGCTTTCTTAGAACACCTAATGAAACTCCTCCCTCCCACTCCTTCACCCCCACCCGAAAAAGGCTTTATTTTACAACTATAAACAAAGGAGAATTTCACTTGTTCAGACTGAGTCTCTGGGTTTTACCATTTGTCTTATTCCTAAAAACAGGCCCACCTCCACCATGTCAGTGGCAAAAATGTACACACCATTCTCAAACCTTCACAACTTGAATTAATTATCCACTCAAAGCCTCAAGTCCTTAGCCTCCTGTCTACGAAGAATTCATGTTTACCAGAATGATTCATTTGAGAAACAAAGCACAGAGTTGCTGTGATGACCAAATGAGTTAATGTGACAAAGTACTTTATAATTATAACCCAATATAAGTAAGAAATTATTATGAGCCTACGGCTACAAAGGTTTTTTATTTAAAGTACACATTTCAGAAACTGCTGGAGACCAGGTACAAAACGCCTTGAGATAAAAAAGTAAAAAAAAAAAAAAAAAAGAAATTTCATCAAGTTGCAGAATCTCAGATATGTAGGGCACAAATTACTTCAACACAGGTTGTGTACTGTACTATTTTGAGTCATGGTTAATATTTCATATCTGTTTTTTAATAAAAATTGAGTTATTGCTTGGACAATCTTTCTCTATTTGGTTAAAGATGCACAGACTTTACTAACTTTAAATACAAAAAGGTGCCACTGGTCTCAATCCAATGGGGTAAGAATTAACTTATTTCGGAAAATAAAAGAAGCCTGAGCCATAATAAATTTTTATGAAGCTTACCTGATACTGAGATATCTTTATCCTTTTCCTTTACAGGTCTTTTAAAAATCTTACACTGCAGAATAGATACCATATCTGATCATATCTGATTTAATATAACTTTCCATATGGGGTGCCTGGGTGGCTCAGTGGGTTAAGGATCTGACTCTTGATTTCAGCTCGGGTCATGATCACACAGTTTGTGACTTCAAGCCCCATGTCGAGCTCTGTGCTGACAGTGGAACTTGCTGAGATTCTTTCTCTCTCTCTCTCTGTCCCTCCCCTACTCACCCTCTCTCTCTCAAAATAAACATTTAACTTTCCATACATGCAAAAGCATGTATATGCTTCAACAGGGACAGTGAAAATTAGAAACACCTTAAAAGCCAATCTATGTTCTCTTGGAACAATTCTACAATTCCAGCTCTAGCAGTTAATTATACATCCAATTCATCCTATCAAATACAGAACTTCATACCTACCATAATGTCTAAAGCCACCAACAACCAAGTATTTAAATTTTTTTTAAGTTTATTTATTTATTGAGAAAGAGAGGGGGAGTACAACAGAGGAGAGAGAGAGCAAGCGAGCGCAGGGGAGGGGCAGTGAGGGAGCAAGAGAATCCCAAGCAGTCTCCAAGCTGTTAGTGTGGCACCCAACACGGTGCCCAGCACAGGGCTTGATCTCACAAACCCTGAGATCATGACCTGAGCTCAAATCAACAGTCGGTGCTTAACCAACTGAGCCATCCAGGTGCCCCACAGCCAAGTATTTTAAATCGCCTTTGGGCATTTCTTGCTAAAGAACAAAAGCAGATTGTTTACTTGCCAGGTCCCCATTAGTCTTTAAGATCCTTGAGGACAGGCACTATGTCTTACTTGATTTGTGTCTACAATACTTAACAGCATACAAATACAAAATATATCTTCTTAGGGTGCCTGGGTGGCTCAGTCGGTTAACTGTTCAACTCTTGATTTTGGCTCAGGTCATTATCGCACAGTTCGAGTGTTTGAGCCCCACATCAAGCTCTGCGCTGACAGCATAGCGCCTACTTGGGATTCTGTCTCCCCCTCCCTTTGCCCCCCCACCTCAAAAATAAACACACATTTAAATATATATATTCTTAACTAAAAATAATAAAGATTACCTACTAATGACAGCTTGTTTTTAAAAGAAAATAAAGGGGCACCTGGGTATCTCAGGTTCAGCTGAGCATCTGACTCTTGATATCAGCTCAGGTCATGATCCCAGGGTTATGGGAGTCTCTCTCCTTCCCCTCTCCCCTGCTCTCTCTCCCTCTCTTAAAAAAAAAAAAAAGAAAAAAAAAAAAAAAGACTCCTTGGGCTTTTGGATAGCATATAAAAAAATAAAACAAAAGAAAATAAGTATGAAATCTGTGAGAAAAAAATAATACACAATCATGTTTGTACTTATCATAGTGTGTTTATATATCCTTCTGGTTTTTTTTAGTATTTCTTCAATGTTTATTTTTGAGACAGAGAGGGTGCAAGTTGGGGAGGAGCACAGAGAGAGAGAGAGAGAGAGAGAGAGAGAGAGAGAGAGACAAAGCCAGAGGATCCAAAGAAGGCACCATGCTGTCAGCACAAAACCCAACTTGGGGCTCGAACTCACAAACTGTGAGATCATGACCCAGGCGTCTATAAATATATATTTATATTTATATTTATATTTATATTTATATTTATATTTATATTTATATTTCTAAAACATAGACATACTAGGGCACCTGGCTGGCTCAGTCGATAGAGCATGAGACTCTCGATCTTGGGATTGTAGGTTCAAACCCCACATTAGGTGTAGAGATTACTTAAAAAAAATAAAATCTTTAGGGGCACCGGGGTGGCTTAATCTGTTAGGCATCCAACTCCTGATCTCAGCTCAGATCTTGATCTCACGATTGTGAGTTCAAGCCCCAAGCTGGGCTCCACAATTGTGAGTTCAAGCCCCAAGCTGGGTGTGAAGCCTACTTTAAAAACAAAACAAAACAACTTTAGATAAATAAATAAAACATAGAAACATATTTATTAACTATTTATATTTCATGTCTACTCTTTAAATTTTTCTGTGTACTTTCAAGATAAAATATTCGAAGTCACAGGCAGACTTCATAAAAGCTGTACCTAGTAAATACTTAGATTCCCAAAATAAGGAAGATACAGGTACTATATTCATGAGCTCAGAAACTATGAAAGGTGCATACTTGTAAGCAAATAATTATATCACAATTATGATCATTTTATCATGGTTGTGACAATAACAGAAGAATGCTCTATATAAATCACACCCAAAAATGAGCCCAAAATGTATCAAAGACCTAAAGGTAAGAAATAAAACCATAAATCTCTTTAAGAAAAGGGAGTAAAACTTTGTTGACCCTGAGTTAGTCTTCTTAGATATGACACCAAAAGTACAGGCAACAATAGAAAAAATAAATTGGATTTCACCGAAATTTAAAGTTATTGTACTTCAAAGTACACCATCAGGAAGGTTGACGGTACAACCCACATAATGAGAGAAAATATCTGAAAATCATATATCTGATAAGGAACTTATATCCAGAATATATAAAGAACCCTTATAATTCAACAGTAGACAAATTAAGCTAATGGAAAGAGGAAAAAGATGTGAAGAGACATTCCTCCAAAGAAGATATACAAATGGCCAACAAGCACATGAAACAATGCTCAACATCACTGTTTAGAGTAATACAAATTAAAACCACAATGAGGTACCCCTTCACACTCACTAGGACAGTTATAATCAAAAAGACAAACAATAACATGCATTGGTGAGGATGTGGAAAACTGAATCCTCAGAGACTACTGGTAGGATTTAAAATGATGTAGCCGCTTTGAAAAACAGTTCCTCAAAATATTAAACAGAGTTATCATACAACCTAGTAATGTCCAGTCCTAGATATAAACCACCCCCCCAAAACAACAATATACATCCATACAAAAACTTCTGCACAAATGTTCATAGCAGCATTATTCACGACAGCCAAAAACTATAAACACTATAAATACCCCTATCTCCATCAATTAATGAATGCATTTTTTAAAATGTGATATATGCTACAATGGAATACTGTGTGAAAAGGAATGAAGTACTGATATATGATACAACTGAAAGGAACCTAGAAAACATTATGCTATGTGAAAGAAATCAATCACAAGACCACTTATTGTATTATTGCAATGATATGAAATGTGCAGAACAAACAAATCCATAGTTAGAAAGTAGATTAGTGAATGCCAGGAACGGGGGGCAGGGTAGTGAAAAGAGAAAAGGAGATGAAAATTAAAGAATGCAAGGTTTCTTTGGGGGAGGATGAAAATGTCATAAAATTAGGTGGTAATAATGGTTGCACTCCTCTGTGATTAAACTAAAACTCACTGAACTGTATACCTCAAAATTGTGAATTTTAGTGCATATGAATTATATCTCAATAAAGCTGTTATAAAAATATACAATAGGCAGGGCGCCTGGATGGCTCAGTCAGTGGAGCATCCAACTCTTGATTTTGGCTCAGGTCATGATCACAGGGTCGTAAAATTGAGCCCCACATCAAGGTGTGTGCAGAGCCTGCTTAAGATTCTGTCTCTCTCTTTCCTTCCACCCCTTTTCCCCAGATTGTACGCACTCTAAAATTTTTTTTTAAAAATCTATTCCTTTGTTAAAGAAAAAGAATATAAAATAGAGCACCTGGCTGCTCAGTCAGTAGAGCACACAACTCTCAATCTCAGGGTCCTGAGTTCAAGCCCCATGTTGGGCCTGGAACCTACTGTATTAAAAAAAAAAAAAAATATATATATATATATATATATATATATATATATATAAAATAATAGAGGAATATAACTAATACAGGGGTAGCATAAAGAAGGAGGTATTAAACTCTATTTTTGTGGGTCAATGAAGGTTTTTACAAAGAGAAAATGCTCTCCTTTTACAAAGAGAAAAGCTAGATCCATAAAACTAAAAAGGTTCTTTCCTGATGAAGGAGACAGGTCTGCTACAATGTACCTACAAGGGTCAATGCTTACACAGACTGGCAAGTGAATGGAGAGGTACTAAGTGCTGGTCAGCATCCAGAGAGAAGGAAAAGCATACTGGAATGCATGAAACAGTTAATCACATTCAAAGACTTCATACTTTACATGGATGGGGCATGAAGTAAGTGTAAGACAGAGGCAAGAGCTGAGTCTTCAGGAGCAGGATAGGTTACAACCAGAGGTAGAGGAGAGTGTAATGGTTAAGTACATGGACTGTGGAGTAGATTCCCTAGATTCAAAAGCTGGCTCCAACGTTTACTACTGGGTGGCCTTGCGGAAGTGACTTAGCATCTGAGTGTCAGTTTCCTTATCTGTCAACAGAGGATAACAGTACGAGGAGGATTAAATGAGTTATTTCACCTTCAGTGCTTAGGACACTGATGCACAAAGAAGCATCCACTGTCAGAATATTATTTGGTGCTAGATTTGGGCATCTACTTATTTCTTTATCGTAAATCAAATAAAAGCAGACTGCAGAGACAGAAAACTGTGGCTTAGCAGTGAATTCCTGGCTTATTGGAGCATCCCTTTCTATGATAGTAAAAAAATCAAGGGCATACCACTAACTTCTTCATTTAATCAAAGAAAACATTTAATCCCCAGTTATACTCTGCAAGGCTCTTGGGATGCAGAAGTGAATAAAGACTCCCTGACTCTGATCCAGATCAGTAGTGAAATGGCAGAATTACCAACCAACAGCTGCCTGGTAGGCTATGTGAATCAACTTGGTGGTCTTGGTCTTATTTCAAATTCACAATTAGCTGCACTTCTAGCAGTCAGCACAAATAATACGAACAAAATATCTTCCCAAATAAGGACCAAGGTCTATAGAAGAATAAAGAAAGTAAGCTCTGTTGGAGCTGCGTCAATATGTACTTATATGCTACTCTGTCAATTTGGCACTTAAAAATATAAAATTTATTCAAATGTAAACCTTATAATCATGGTAACAGGAAAGTACCTAATTCCACCAAAAGACAAATTATATCTATTTTGGTAAATATTCATGATTTTCTAAAAATTATTTATAATAGCACTTTTTTAAATTATAAGATTAAAGCATTGAGAAATCTTCTCAAAATTGACACATGTAAATCTCCCACTTTTACTCATGTAAACAGAAAGGGTGAAAGATCAAGAGAGCTGTTTCATTTTCAAATGCTGTATTTATACCTACTAAACTGAAAAAAGTTTGTGCCTTTTCTGTGACTGTCTTAACACTTAGAGGACTATAAAAGCTAGTTACATAATCCTCACTTTTAATACTTACTAGTTTGGGCGCATCAGTGGCTCAGTCAGTTAAGCGTCTGACTTCGGCTCAGGTCATGATCTCACAGTCAGTGAGTTAGAGCCCCACGTCAGGCTCCGTGCTGACTGCTCAGAGCCTGGAGCCTGTTTCAGATTCTGTGTTTCCCTTTCTCTCTGTCCCTCCCCCACTCACACTCTGTCTACGTCTTTCTCTCTCAAAAATAAATGAACGTTAAAAAAAATTTTTTTAAGAATATTTACTAGTTGAGAAGGCAGGAAAAAAAAAAATGAGATCAATAAATAAAGCAACCCAAAGCAAAATTTTGTTTTCTTTTGGTTTTTTTTTCTGTTTTTGTAAAGACTCTATTTAGAAAAATAAAAGTAAAATAAAAATAAAGACCCTATTTTTTTATTTTTATTTTTTTATTTTTGAGAGAGTGAGAGAGAGAACAGAGGAGAGAGGTAGCGGGAAAGAGAGAGAGAATCCCAAGCCAAATCCGTGCTCAGGAGAGAGCCCCATGTAGGGCTCGATCCCACAACCCAAGGATCATGACTTGAGCTGAAATCAAGAGTCAGACACTCAACCAACTAAGGCACCAGATGGCCCCAAAGCAACATTTTTAAAAAATAAACTGAGTGGGGCACCTGGTTGACTCAATCAGTAGAAAATGTGAGCACTGATCTTGGGGTTGTAAGTTCTCTATACATTGGGTATAGAGATTACTTAAAAATAAAATATTCGGGGCGCCTGGGTGGCGCAATTGGTTAAGCGTCCGACTTCAGCCAGGTCACGATCTCGCAGTCCGTGAGTTCAAGCCCCGAGTCAGGCTCTGGGCTGATGGCTCAGAGCCTGGAGCCTGTTTCCGATTCTGTGTCTCCCTCGCTCTCTGCCCCTCCCCCGTTCATGCTCTGTCTCTCTCTGTCCCAAAAATAAAATAAAAAAACGTTGAAAAAATATATATATATTTTTTAATTAAATTAAAAATAACAAACTGAGAATAAAAATGGGGGAAAAATTCATTACACTAAATTAAGTTAAAAAAAGAAAAAAAAAGCTTTAAGGTAAAATGAAACATGAGTGAAACAGAGCCAAGAAGTGAGGCATACGTAGGCAGATGTTAGGATCTAGAAAGAAAAGTGAAATGAAAACAAAAGATAAAAAAGGAGGATTCCACATAGATAAATAACAAGTGAAGGACACTGCAAAGGCCAATACAACAGTATTTTTTTTTTAGTGCCAATTATAACAGTATTAATAGAACTCTGGAGTGTGAATAATTCAACTCTCAGAACCTAGGATCAAAAAATATAAAGTGTGAAAAAAAATAGCAGTGTTATGAGCAGAGAGAGAAGGGAGGGAGCAGAGAAGAGGATGGCGTCACCTTTCCAACTAAAATTTATGACAGTATAACATGGCATCACAGACTCTATAGGGCTAACTTCAGCAAAGATTATCAAGAGAGCTGCTTATGCAAAAAATATTCAAGGCCTTCATCAAATTTCTCAAAGTCTCTAAATCCTATGATATTCAAATCATTTATCACCCTTGTCAATTTTTTTTTTTTTCCCTTAAGAACTGGTATAACTCAGGACACCTGGGTACCTCAGTCAGTTGAATGTGTTACTCTTGACCTCAGCTCAGGTCATGATCGAGGATCACAGGATGGAGCCCCACATCAGACTCTACTGAGCATGGAACCTGCTTAAGATTCTCTCTCCCTCTGTCTTTCTCTCTCTCTCTCTCTCTCTCTCTCTCTCTCTCCCTCTCCCTCTCCCTCTGCCCTTCTCCCCTACTCACCTGCACACTCTCCCTCTAAAAAAAAAAAAAAAAAAAGAACTGGTGTAACTCAACTAGATCCTCACTTGACAGTGGCTTTGGGTAGAGCAAAGGACATCCCTAACATTACTTCCATACACTTAATGACATTTTACATCTGTAAGATTTTCAATTCACTGCACAAATTTACCAGAATAAATACTTACATATTAAAATAACTTGTAATTAAGGAGACTACAATCAGTCAGTTAAAAAGTACCTCCTGCCTTCCTCATTGTACTTACATTAGGCTTTGCATAATGTAATTTGCATAAACTGGTCTATCTTTGCTACTACACACTGACTACTGCAAATAAATAAAATGGTTCATGCCAACAGTGCCATTCACATTACAATTACATAAAATATTCGTCGGGGGAAAAAAGCCGCTGCTCAAAGGCAGAATGGACACATATTAGTGACTGTTCCTGGCAGCCGCCTGAAAGGATACAAAAGCCTACCTGGCAATGGGAGCTTAAAAGGACTGCAGCCTTTTGACAAAGGAATTGTGCCAGGACTAGCCTGGAAATGTGAGGGTGAGTATTGACTCCCAAGCTTCTAAAGAATAATGGTGATTACATCAGAAGCTAGCTTTAACTCAATGAAATGTTTAGGGTAAGAGAGTAACTATGACCACAGCCAAGGATGGCCATTCACTGACCAAATATTCCTTGAGCATCTACTATGTGCCAGGTACTAGTCAACCCACTGGGGATACAACAATAAAAGAGACAATGTAACTGCCCTCATGGAACTTATACTACTGTGAGGGGAAAGACAACAAACCAGTAAACAAAAAGTGTCAAATAAAGTAAATACAACAAAAGCAGTGTCAGGAAAAGCAGTGGAGTAGAGAGGAGGTACTTATATAACAAGGTGGTTAAAGAGGTAACACTTACACAAAGATCCAAATGAGGTGAGGGAGTTACCTAAAGCTCTCAGTGCTATTCCGTGTGTAGGAAAGAGTAAATAGAAAGGCCCTGTGGCAGAACGAGCACAGCTGCTTAAAAGAAAAGCGGAAAGGTCACTATGGGCCGAGAAAAGTGAGCAAGACTGGGAGTGCAAGGGGATGAAGTCAGAAAGACGTGAAGAGGCCAAGTCATACAGGCCTTAGAGGTCAAGGCAGGGAACTTGGATTTCTTAACATTGTGACAGGAAGAAACTGGAGGGTTTACTGACAGGAAAGTGATAAGGGAAGCAGAGAAGTGACAAGGCCTGATACACTTTTAAAAGTTTGGATTATCCAGCAATAGCACTGCTAGGAATTTATCCAAGGGATACAGGAGCACTGATGCATAGGGCCACTTGTACCCCAATGTTCATAGCAGCACTCTCAACAATAGCCAAATTATGGAAAGAGCCTAAATGTCCATCAACTGATGAATGGATAAAGAAATTGTGGTTTATATACACAATGGAATATTACGTGGCAATGAGAAAAAATGAAATATGGCCTTTTGTAGCAACGTGGATGGAACTGGAGAGTGTGATGCTAAGTGAAATAAGCCATACAGAGAAAGACAGATACCATATGGTTTCACTCTTATGTGGATCCTGAGAAACTTAACAGGAACCCATGGGGGAGGGGAAGGGGAAAAAAAAAAAAAAAAGAGGTTAGAATGGGAGAGAGCCAAAGCATAAGAGACTGTTAAAAACTGAGAACAAACTGAGGGTTGATGGGGGGTGGGAGGGAGGAGAGGGTGGGTGATGGGTATTGAGGAGGGCACCTTTTAGGATGAGCACTGGGTGTTGTATGGAAACCAATTTGTCAATAAATTTCATAAAAAAATAAAAAATAAAAAATAAATAAATTAATAAATTTTAAAAAATGCAAAAAAAAAAAAAGTTTGGATTACTCTGGTGATTAGAGAAATATAAACTTTCTTATTTGACCTCATAGACTTAAATCTTAAATTGTAAAGAGACTATCCTTAATACTCCTGCCACTATCATGTAGTTACTCACCTAAAAAGCTTAAAGATACAAAAAAAAAAAAAACACCCTGTAAATATGTCTGTTATAATAGTGTCACATCACAAAAGAATATGAAAATATTTTCTGCATTATTCTTTAAAAAGTAATTATTCTAGCATTTATCTCAACCTAAACTTCACTTATTCCAATTTCTAAAAGACATTGTTTATAAGATTCTTTTTTTTTCCTTCCACTATAGACAAGACACAGTTGAAAAAAATGGAGTTTTGCCAAAAGCCAAAATGTCTCTATTGCCCCCTAGTGCCCATCTTAAAGAATGAAGACCTTCACACATTTGCGGTTTGGAAATGGAAAGGAACATTCACTGGATTTTGGAATAGAGCTTGTAGCATCCTCTGCTGACAGAATCTTGTAGGTGTAATGAAACTGCTCTGTTTTAAGGAACATAAATTTCCTCTGAAGTTAAAATCATTAAGCTTCCTCGCATTGTTTTTTTTAAGACTTTTCTCTCTAGTCCACTGCAATTTAATTAAAATTGGTCATTAATCAAATATTGGTAATGATAATGAAAACAATGATAAAGCCCAGCAATTGTGAGTGCTTAGTTATGTGTCAACCCCTATGTTAAGTGGTTACTTAAATCATCTCATTCTCATATCAACTTCTGAGAACTAAAAGAGAATTTTTACCTACTTTTAATTCCTCAACCTTTCCCTATGCATGAGGGAAAGAGACTGACTGATACAGGTGGCTGGCAATGACCAAGGCTAAGGGGATGAGAAGCCTCAGACCAGAAGGCAGAGAAGCACAGTGGTGACCCAAACTTGGACTCTCCACCACAGAACGTGCCAGCCAGGGAGTCAGAGAAAGTTCATGGAAAACAGGTGCTCACAACTAAAAAGTCACTGTTACATCCAGCCTTTAGTTACAGTCATAAAAATGCAACTTTCAGTTTTCTGGGGTAATGGGAAAGAGGATAGCAAGGATAATAAAAATCCTCAATAATCCCAAAGCCTCCACTTAATTATTAGTTACAACTTGCTTCACATTTAATTAAAAAATCAAAATCAGGCACAAGTAATAGATATGGTTTAAAAATTGGAGTGCCTGGCTGGCTCGGTGGAGCATGCAACTCTTGATCTCGGGGTCATGAGTTCAAGCCCTATGTTGGGCATGGAGCCTACTTAAAATAAAAAGTCTAAAAAAATAAAATAATAAACAATGTTTTTTACCTTTTTTCTCTGACCCCACCTACTTGAATTTTTGTTCACTTATTAAATTCAAAGAAAGATACTACTAATAATAAATCTTCAAATATTAAATAGTTCTAATTAGTTGACAGCTGGTGTAGTCTGACAAAGTTGAGTAATGGTTTGCATACAATTTTCAGATGCATTCTACTTGAAAGAACAATCCCATTATCATCGTAGAGAAGTAAAATGGAATAAAGAATAAAAAAGCAAGTTTGTCATCAGAAGAATTATGATATACAACATTAACATTCCTGATCCAGTGACCTCAGCAGTGACACGAGACCAACTACTAACAGGCCACTGATATAAACTGAATATAAAAAAAAACAACAAGATGAATCACAGCTAGGTGATATAGTTTTTAACGTACCTCCTGATTATGTTCTCTCATAATTTTCCTTCCAATTATACTGCTAATCAAAAACTCATTGTTTGGAATGCCTGGATGCCTCAGCTGGTTAAGCATCTAACTTAAGCTCAGATCATGATCTCATAGTCCATAAGTTCGAGCCCACCTTGCGCTCTGCACTGACCTGACCATGCAGAGCTTGTTTGGGATTCCCTCTCTCCCTCTCTCTCTCTCTGCCCCACTTGCACACTCTCTCTCCCTCTTAAAATGAATAAATAAACTTTAAAAAGAACTCAATCTTTAAAACTTTTGTTGACTAGAAGGGGGCACAAAGAACTATTTGGGTGTTTGAATGGTGCCTAAACACAGAATATGAATATATAATTATCAAAACTTACCAAACTAAACCCTTAAGCTCTGTGTATATTATTATATATAAATTATACCTCAATAAAAACAATCACATTTCCTTTTGGTTTTGTGAGACTGTTTTAAGAAGAGAAAGCTGGGGGTGCCTGGGTGGCGCAGTCAGTTAAGCGTCCGACTTCAGCCACGTCACGATCTCGCGGTCCGTGAGTTCGAGCCCCGCGTCAGGCTCTGGGCTGATGGCTCAGAGCCTGGAGCCTGTTTCCGATTCTGTGTCTCCCTCTCTCTCTGCCCCTCCCCCGTTCATGCTCTGTCTCTCTCTGTCCCCCCCCAAAAAAATAAATAAATAAACGTTGAAAAAAAAAGAAGAGAAAGCTGTAACTTTTTTTGCTTCATTTGACAGACAGGTTCATAAGGAGTTAGACTCTGTACAATTAAATAAATATCATTTGACTCAGGGAACAGCTTCTATATTAATAAACTATTATGTGACTAAATTATAAACTTAGATAAAATAATTAAAAAATAAGTCAAGTGTAAACTAGGACAAGGCAAATATAATGATTCTTCCAGAAATAGGTGTCTATATATATTTCTATACTCACATTACCTCTGTTCACTCCTCTAACCCCTAATTCCATTTTCCATGTAAAAACGAACGACTGCTATGTCACAAAGAGAGAACACTCTCAAATGTCATAAAATGAACTGTTCAATTATAAAAACAAAATACACTCAATTTCACTTGACAAATGTTTACTTTGTATGCACTATATAAAGGACATTACACTGGAGCTTTGGAGAGTTTTAAAGAATTATGAACCATTTATATACAAGTCCCTGTACTTGAGATCATTAAATATGATTGCAAAGTGGAGGCAGAGGAGTTAAGACAAGCATATAAATAATGATTTAACAAGGACAATACTTTGTGTTTGCTACAGAAGCAGAAACCAAGCCTGTGAAGGGAAACATGCAATTGGAATCTGGAGAGGCTGCTTGGAGGAAATTACATGTGAAATGGCCCCTAAAGGCTAAACAGAATTTTAACAAGCAGAAACTAGAGGAATGGAAAGGAAGCATTACGGTTTTGATCAGTATCAACTCAAAACTTTGTTAGAGAGAATTAATGGGCAAACAGGAATTGGTGGAGTATGACACATTTATAAATAAGATCTTACCTATATTTGTCTATAGTGATGAAAAATTAGATACGTCTTGAAAAAATGTATCTTGAGTTACTGATACAACTAGTGCTAAATGGGAACTGAATTATATGTCAGTTGCAGAAAATAATAAAAGAGAGCGGGAAAAAAGTAAAACTCCTCTTAAGAAATAATATCATAAACACAATTGAAAAAAATGCTTATTTTGTTTATAGGTATAACTTGCTTCACTACAGAGACACATTTCCCTAAATTGAAGCATTTAAAATACACTTTCTGCAAAATGGTACCTGCTAGGGGAGAAAGGGGAGTTGTTATTTAATGGGTTTAGAGTTTCAGTTTTGCCAGATGAAAAAGTTCTAGCAATCTGTTGCAAAACAATGTGGATATAGTTCACACTACTAGACTATACACTTTAAAGTAGGTAAGATGGGGGCGCCTGGGTAGCTCAGTTGGTTAAGGGGCCGACTTCGGCTGAGGTCATGATTTCGCAGTCTGTAAGTTCGAGCCCCGCGTCGGGCTCTGTGCTGACAGCTCAGAGCCTGGAGCCTGTTTCAGATTCTGTGTCTCCCTTTCTCTGACCCTCCCCCGTTCATGCTTTGTCTCTCTCTGTCTCAAAAATAAATAAACGTTAAAAAAAAAATTTTTTTAAGTAGATAAGATGGTAAATTTTATGTGTGTTTTACCATAATAAAAAAAATTGGCATCTGAAAATAAACTCATACCTGAGGTTAAAAAAATAAAAATTAAAAATTAAAAGTAATGAAATAAATTACAAAATAAAATGTACTTTCTCTGTTAAGGAATCCTTCTGTAAAAAAAAAAATAATTTAAAAAACATAAAAATAAATAAAATTTTAAAATTTGTAATATTTTATTTTTATCTTAACTTTTCTTTAATGTTTTATTTATTTTTGACACAGCACAAGTGGGGGAGGGGCAGAGAGAGAGGGAGACAGAGGATCCAAGGCAGACTCTGCATTGATGGCAGTGAGCTCACTGTGGGGCTTGAACTCATGAACTGTGAGATCATGACCTGAGCTGAAGTTAGATGCTCAACCGACTGAGCCACCTAGGCACCCAAATAAAAAAAAAAAAATTTTTTAAGGAATCCTTCTGTAAAGTTTTTAAAAGTCCATTTCTATACCTCCATTTCCCTTGTGAATATTTCAATGCTTCTCTGTATAAATGAACTTGACAAATACATAGTTGAACTTGACTAAATCTTGGCCAAGGCTAGTGTTAATGGAATCTTTCTTTGACAAAATGAACCAAAAAGACTGCAACTCATTTTTGAAGAAAGAACTGTACTACAGTAACTAAACAGCAAGATGTAACAGACACAAAAGAATTCAAATGAAATTTGTGCATTCTAATATAGTAACCAAATCCTAGGAGTTTAAAGATTGCATTAAATTTAAAATTAAAAATTTTAATCCATAAATTTTATCCAAATCCATAATTTAAATTTTAAATTTAATCCATTTTAAATTTTATTTAAATCCATAAATTTTGTGTCTTCTGTTCCTTTGGAGAAAGGGAGCTAAAATGTTTAAGTAATACATTTACAATGAACAAAATAAAATCAAGTAGAGTCTATGTCATACAATATTAAAGGACTATTCACGATAACTAAAAAAGGTTTTTTTAAGTTTTTTTAAATAATTTGTCATTACTCTAATTGAAAGCACCAAACACTGAATATAAATTTATGCTCACTACAGAGTTATTAATTGGCTCCCCCCACCTCCACATTATCCATCCTTTGTAATGGAAGCACTGAATTTTAGCTACTATCCTGGCTTCCTAAAGGAAATTATTATATTTCTCATGTGAAAGATTAAGTTCAAAATCAGTACCCTTCTTTATCCCTTCTGCCTTCCTGCTGACAAAAATGAAAAAACCATGGCTATAGCTTGAGCATACATCTTGAGGATGGCAGAACAAAAGGAAAGAAGTAACCTAAATCTATGGTACCCTGTACCTGCAAACTAGTTCTGGTCCATTTTACTGTTGATTGCATTTATGTGAGATAGAAAAAAAAGTCTTCTATCTTGTTTCAGCCATTGTATTTTCCACTTTGTCAGCATCACCCAAATTACATAATACAGAATTCCTCCCTTAACCATGGTTTCACTTTCCTGTTTCAGCTACCCGCAGTCAACCGTGGTCCAGCAGCATATGGTCAGGTCTAATGCAGCCTAACACATTGCAGCATAATGCCTACGTCATTCACTTCACTTCACTTCATCACATAGGCATTTTATCATTTCACATCATCACAAGACAGTGAGTATTTTGGAAGAGACCACATTCACGTAACTCTTATTACAGTATATTGTTATAACTGTTCTACTTTATCATTAGTTGCTGTTAATCTCTTACTGTGCCTAATTTATAAACTAAACTTTACACAAATATATATATATATATACATACATATATATACACATGTATATAAACATTAAAAAACATTTAAAAACATTAAAAAATTTTTAAATAAGGTACAAAAGGTTCCTTTTAGTTTCATTTTTAGACGTTTCTAAATTTTTCTTAACGTTTATTTATTTTTGAGACAGAGAGAGACAGAGCATGAGCAGGGGAGGGTCAGAGAGAGAGGGAGATACAGAATCCAAAGCAGGCTCCAGGCTCTGAGCTGTCAGCACAGAGTCCTACACGGGGCTCGAACTCACAAACTGTGAGATCATGACCTGATCTTTACCATGGATCTTTACCAAGGATCAAGACCATGACCTTTTTTTTTAATGTTTATTTTTGGGAGAGACACAGTCAGACGCCCAACTGACTGAGCCACCCAGGTGCCCCATCATTTTTAGACGTTTTTATTAGAAATCACTTTAAGGGGAGCCTGGGTGGCTCAGTCAGTTAAGCACCCAACTTTGGCTCAGGTCATGATCTCAGTTTGTGGGTTCGAGCCCTGCATCGAGCTCTGTACTGACAGCTCAGAGCCTGGAGCCTGCTTCTGATTCTATGTCTCCCTATCTCTCTGTTCCTCCCCTGTTCATGCTCTGTCTCTGTCTCTCTCTCTCTCTACCTCTCAAAAATAAATACACATTTTTTAAAAAAAATTTTTTTCAACGTTTATTTATTTTTGGGACTGAGAGAGACAGAGCACGAACGGGGGAGGGGCAGAGAGAGAGGGAGACACAGAATCGGAAACAGGCTCCAGGCTCTGAGCCATCAGCCCAGAGCCTGACGCGGGGCTCGAACTCACGGACCGCGAGATCGTGACCTGGCTGAAGTTGGACACTTAACCGACTGCACCACCCAGGCGCCCCAATACACATTTTTTTAAAAAAAAAAATTTAAAGAAACCACGTTAAAATTTTTTAATTCACTCTCTGCTATATATTAAAATAGGTGACCATCATGATAAACAATAGTCACCATTCTAAGGGTTCCAAATACATTTATTCACTCATTAAATCATCTACACAATTCCAGTTAAGTATTTCATTAGTCCTATTTTACAGAGAAGAAAAGACCAAGAGAGGTTAAGTAACTTGCCCAAAGTCACACAACTTGAAAGTAAAAGCTCCATGAGGCTCCAAAATCCACTCGCTTAATCACTATTCTATACTGCCTCCCTGTATCTATATTTTGTTTCTTTTTATTGTCTGGATTACTATTAGAGTACTCCAGTTAACAGCAGAAGCTGGGAGACAACTTAAGTAGCTATTGCTGTTGGAGTGATGCTGGATTCATTAAGGTGGTAGTAATGGAGATGGACAGAAAAGGAGAGATCTGGCTGGAGACAGAGCTAATGAGACTTGGTAATGAATTGGACGTGGGGTAGGAAGGAAAGAGGAATCAATGATGGTGACTAGGTTTTGTGACCTATCCATCAGCAAATGTTTAAAACTCTGCCTCCTATGCTTTATGTAACTTTATTTATGTTACTTGTTGTGGTTTTTTTAATGTTTATTTATCTTGAGAGAGAGAGAGATAGTGGGGGAGAAAGGAACAAAGAGACAGAAAGAGAGAGAGAATCCCAAGTAGGCTCCATGCTGTCTGTACAGAGCCCAACACAGGGCTCAATGTCACAAACCATAAGATCATCATTGGCTGAGCCAAAATCAAGAGTCAGATGCTTAACCAACTGAGCCACCCAGGGGTCCCTATGTTCCTTGCTTTTCTATTTTCCTTCATTCTTCTTAACTTATGCTTTCTTTTTTTTTTTTTTTAAACATTAATGATTTTTTTTTTAATTTTTTTTTTCAACGTTTATTTATTTTTGGGACAGAGAGAGACAGAGCACGGACAGGGGAGGGGCAGAGAGAGAGGGAGACACAGAATCGGAAACAGGCTCCAGGCTCTGAGCCATCAGCCCAGAGCCTGACGCGGGGCTCGAACTCACGGACCGCGAGATCGTGACCTGGCTGAAGTCGGACGCTTAACCGACTGCGCCACCCAGGCGCCCCAACTTATGCTTTCTTATAGCATTTCACTTCATTAAGTCCTTTTTGGAACAAGTTAAGATACAAATTTACTCATAATACTTAAGATTTATTTTATATTCATGTTCAATATTCTGTTTGGCGTTTTTTTTCCCTCTATCTGTTCTACTTTTTAAATTAAGATCTTAATCGGCTTACAATGAAAGAATGTTAACTGATGTAACCCCATTATTTGTTTCTTTTTTTTTTTTTAATGTTTATTTTTGGGAGAGACACAGACAAACAGTGAGCAGAGGAGGGGCAGAGAGAAAGGAAGACACAGTATCTGAAGCAGGCTCCAGGCTCTGAGCTGTCAGCACAGAACCTGATGCAGGGTTAGAACCCACCAACTGTGAGATCATGACCTGAGCTGAAGTCTGATGCTTAACTGACTAGCCACCTAGGTGCCACTCCATTATTTGTTTTCAATCACAGATACAACTTATGATCAATATGGAAACTAGAAAAGAATACAAAACTATGCAGCAGAGAAAAAAAAAACAAACATTATCCTCAGGTCCAACAATCCAGAAACAAGCAATGGAAATACTTTGTTCCATACATATGTATCATTTAAATTTCTGAAATCATACTGTCTAGACAGTTTTACATCTTTTCACGGTGCTACTGAAAACTCTTACTAAACACATTTAATGGCTGCATAATATTTTATGACGACACAACAATTTACTTGTCATTCCTCCTGTTATTAGACATGTATTCACATTATTTCTAATTATTCTAATATTTCATATATATCTATCATTTTCAAACATTTTTAGACATGGAATCTTTCTGACTAGAGAAAGCTCTGAGCAAGCCCAACACAACATAAACGTAACACTTTTTTCGATAAATTATAAAATTTACTTATATTTTGCCTTTAAAAGCCAGAACAAATGTCACTTTCTGGAAAGTCGGCTTATCAGAAATATATGAAGTACACTTAAGATAAGGAAGTCAGTTTCCTGGTACCACCAATGATATGGACATGCTCTCATGAGTTCTCTCAAATGAAAACAGATGAGAGAGCCAATATCACCACCTATCACTCTCAGATAATGTTCCGTGGAACACATTCTGAAAAATCACTATTATAAATAGTACTGTGATAAACATCTTTGGGCATGAAGCTTTTTCCAAATTTCCTCAGGATAGAATCCCAGAAGTAGTATTACTGAGATTAAAGGAAATAACATTTTTAAGGCTCTCAATACTTAGTAATTGAGTTTCAATAATAAAAACAGCTATTAGAGCTACTGGCCAGTTCCTAGCCTATTTACCTGTTCACAGTCCTTCAAAGACTATGATGGTTATTATTTAATAAGTATAATTCAAGATAGTCACAAAAAGATATAAAAATGGATATGATACAAAAGGCCAGGCACTTACCATCGCTCTCATGTCATTCTCAAAAGCAGCTAACAGTAACACTTCTAAAGACATCAACCACCACATATTACAGAAGAAATACTTTTCACAAAATAATAATCAAAATAAATATTACTTCTTGGTTATTTGGGAGCAAGAATATTCTTACAAGTCTTATATGAAAACTTCAAAGTGGCTTCACTGTCACAGACAAACAAGGCAGCAATTCCATATCCTTCTTTTTGAGAAACATTATTTTGTAAGCAATATCCCATGTCCTTAAATATCCATGACACATGATACAGATCACAACTTACAGAGGGACCCTTACATATTTAATCTACTTAAGCAAGCAGCGACAGCAGGTTGGGAAGTGGTGCTGCCACAGGTGGACCGGGAAGAGGCTTACCTGTGCAGCCTTTTGTTACAACACAGATTGCAGATGTTGAGACAGGATCCACCCCAGTCCTACTGAATCCATCTCCAGATTACAAAGCCTAAGCATACTTAATTTTTAATTGTACCAAAGATGATTCTTACATTCAGAGTAAGAACCACTGGGTTAAAAAAAAAAAAGGTTTTGTTAAAAATATTTTTCCATTACTTTCAATAATACTTACTGAAATATTTAGCCAGCCAAGTATGTGAACTTGGCTGCTTTCCTACTAAGCAGAATGTCTCTAAAAAGCCACAGTGCTTTGCAAGTTTCTGAGCAACAAAATAATCAAATTGTATTCAGGAATCCCCAGATGGAGTCCTGCCTGCTGTAGTGGTTTATTTTCCCTCATTTAGGGAATGAGTACTATTATTTGCAACGTGACTCGTGTTACAAATAGTTTAATCTTGAAGCAGCGAGGAAAAGTATTGAACAGAAGATCCTAAAGGCAAAGAGACAAGTGGCTTCAGCAAAAGTTTAAATGGGAGAAAATGAAAGCCTGAGTTTGATCGCAGATGAATTTAGAACACTGTTGGAGCTTAAACATGGACATGTTTCATGAGTCATTAGAAAGCTGGAACTGAGGAGCCCCTGGTTGGCTCAGTGAGTTAAGCGTCCGACTTCGACTCAAGTCATGATCTTGCAATTCATGAGTTCGAGCCTCGTGTTGGGCTCTCTGCTGTCAGCTTGGAGCCCACTTCGGATCCTGTTTCTCTCTCTCTCTCTTTGCCTCTCGCCCACTGGCTCTCATTCTCTCTCTCTCAAAAATAAACATAGAAAGAAAGAAAGAAAGAAAGAAAGAAAGAAAGAAAGAAAGAAAGAGAAAGCAAGCTGGATCTGAAGTTCAAATGAGATGATTCAATGCTTCCAGCTGCTCTGAGTGAATAGTAGTCATGAGGTAAGAAAATGTAAGATGTAAGAAACTTCACCCAGGGACGCCTGGGTGGCTGGCTGGTTAAGCGTCTGACTCTTGGTTTCAGCTCAGGTCATGATCTTTCAGCTTCTTAGTTTCAAGCCCCACATTGGGCTCTGTGCTGGCAGCACAGAGCCTGCTTGGGATCATCTCTCCCCTTCTCTCTGCCCCTCCCCCACATGCACTGCCTCTGTCTTTCTCAAAATAAACTTTATTAAAAAAAAAAACTTCACCCAGGTCAAACATGAAATGATAAGGCAAGCAAGGACAGGTCCTCAGGGAATGCTTATTATTGGGGACATGTGAGGAAATAATGAAAGTTTTGAAAGAGACTTTCTAGAAATGCAAGCACCATTGGAACAGGGATTTTTTGGCTTTATTCACTGGAAAGTACCTGACTCATAAAAAGTGCTCAATAAATATCTGTTGAATAAAACAAAGAGAGAGGCAGCAAACCAATAGTATAAAGAAATAGCAAAGAGTTTCAAGAAAGAAGAAATCAACACTGTCCAATATTGCAGAGGTACAGAATGAGAATGAAGAAAGGGCCTTTGGGTTTAGATATTTTGACTTAGTCTGTGAGGACAGTGTCTTAACAGAAAAGATTTCCAGAGAAAATGTGGTAACAAAGCAAAAGTATCAATACAGATACTACTTTTGAAACATTTGGTGAGAAAGAGGAAATTAGACAGTAGCTTGTAGGGAAAACTGAATTAAAGAAAGATTTTAGTATGCTTGCAAGCTTAGAGCCAACAGCTAGTAGAAAGGAAAAGGCTGAAAACACAAAAGGAAACAAAAGACACAAAAGATTGGTGATGATGAAACCAAGTATGGCCAAAAAAAGGAGAGGAAGTCAAGGAGAGGAGGGAAAATTCTGATATGTCCCAAACCGTTAAAATATAACTAGCATTTTGATATATAAAACAATCTCCTGGGTGGCTCAGTCGGTTGAGCATCTGACTCTTGGTTTGGCTCAGGTCATGATCCCAGGGTCATGGGATCAAGCCCAGCATCAGGTTCCACACTGAGCTTGGAGGCTGCTCAGGATTCTCTCTCTCTCTCTCTCTCTCTCTCTCTCTCTCTCTCTCTCTCCCTCCCTCCCTCCCTCCCTCTCTCTCTCTCCCTCTCCCCTCCCTCCCTCTCTCTCTCTGCCCCTGTCCCCTGCTCTCTCTCTCTCTCAAATAAATATAAATAAATAAATAAATAAATAAATAAAACAATCTCCTATAATTTTGCTTAGCATTACTCCAAACTGATTTCCTAAAGGAACTAAATTCAGTTTCTAAATCAACAAAGAATTACTAGGGCCGAATTCCAAACAACCATAAAAACAAAATTTCTTCAAAGGCCTGAAACATTTGAACTCAATGTTGAAACATACGCCAAACATTGCTATGCAAATACTGTAAAATAAATCATGCTAATTTGTCTGGCTAGATCCTACAACATTCACATTCAAGACAGTAATCAGCAGATTTTGCTTTGCCTATGATCCCTGACTCTAGAGGCTGCCAAAATCCCACATATCAAATACAACATAAGTTGTAGTCAAAAAGTCGTGTTCTCACTCAGAACCTAAAAAACAGCCTAAGGTTGCCCCCCTTCTACTACTATTAAACCACAGTCTGAAAACTGAAGGACTCAATTCAAGGCCAATATAATTTATCCAAATCTAGGAAGGCCACTGCAAAGCCACATTCACATTTGCAAATTTCCAAGCTGTCTGCTTTACCTGCCATCTCTGCCCTAGCCTTGGAAATGTTAGTTATGATAGACATCCAAAAGACATTTTTCTTCTTGGAAAAGAAACAAGGAATCTCCCACTCTTGCCTTATCTCCCTTCCAAAAGTTTAGTTAATCAGTTAACAATGCCAATAAACTTTGCATTATCAATTAGTGCACACTTTAAAATTAAGGCTGTTATTGGTACACTTATCCACAGCCTTGCTTTGACTTGCATATTATCAGCATTTTCTTTTACTATATTTGCAAAGAAAAAAAAAGGTACACCATAAAAAGACTTAATAATTTTCTTTCAAGAGACATGACATGTATAATCTTATAAAAAACCAGAAAACTAAAAAAACCAGAAAACTAAAAAACAAACAAAAACAAACAGAAAACTGTTATTCAGTCCCCTGATACGCTTTAATTACAGCCATGAAAGGCTAAAGCTTACAGACAAGCTTCTGAGTCCCACACCTTGACATGCTTTTTACTTCTTTGCCCAACTGCACTTCAGGCTTACTCACACATCAGTTCCATGTCAAAAGTTTGGCCTTCTTTATCAACTTTCCATTCTAGGCAAGTTGACTTTCGCATCATCTGGAATCTAACCTTGTATATATTGCCTGTGTTCCTGCCATTTACTCTTCACAGACAACATGTGGCCTATGTACACATGTCCATCAAAACGTAACCCTCTACAAGGTTCATTCAAATTCCACATCTTCCACAAAGGTGCTCTTCTCTGTACTGATCTCTACATTTGTTCTCAGCAGCCTTATCTTTCCACCTCCCCCTTATGAGAAAACTCAGCCAGGTGCTATTCATATGACATTTCACCACCATATCATATACTTGCATACATTTGAGCCCTCACTATAGCAATTTTTTTCTTACTCAGAACACTCTTCTTTTTTCCATTCTCTGTTCTCCAGCTTCTTGTCAGCCTTGCAAACCTGTGTTAACCAGCTGAGGCTACCATAACAGAATACCACAAACTACATGTCTTAAATATCAGAAGTTTATTTTCTCATCATTCTGGAAGCTAGAAGTCCAAGACCAAGGTGTTGGCAAATTTGATTTCTGTTGAGAGCTTTCCTCCTGGATTTTAGATGCCTACCTTCTTGCTTTGTTATATGCAGACCTGGTTCTCTGGTGTCTCTCTTCTCTTTTTTCCTTTTATTTTATAAAAAAAAAATTTTTATAGAGAGAGCATGAGTGGAGGATAGAGGCAGAGGGGGAGGGGAGGGGTGGGAGAGGTGGGGGGAGAGAGAGGGGAAGGGGGGAGGGAGGGAGAGGGAAAGGGAGGGAGGGAGGGAGAGAGGGAGAGGGAGAGGGGGAGAGAGAGAGAGAGAGAGAGAGAGAGAATGAATATTTCAAGCAGGCTCCATGCTTGGCACAGAGCCTGACATGGGGCTCAGTCCCATGACCCTGAGATCCTGACCTGAGCCAAAACCAAGAGTCGGACACTCAACTGACTGGGCCACCCAGGTGCCCCAGTGTCTCTCTTCCCATAAGCACACTAATCCTATAACATCAGGGTCTACCCATATGACCTATAATTTAACCTTAATTACTTCCAAAGAGTCTTACCTCCGAATGCCACACTGGGGGTTAGGGCTTCAACATATGAATCCTGAGGGCACACAAACATTCACTACACAATATTCTCACATTTCATGATCAACCTAATTATTACCTACTCTGTGAACTAGTCAAAATAATTAAGCATATCTTTCTCATGTCCATAGCATATTGTGACCTAGATGTGACCTTCTTATTGCTTCTGATTTATCTTTGTGTGCTTGAAAAGAAAATGTTAGATAAGGATTCGAGAGAGAGAGAGAGAGAGAGAGAGAGAGAGAGAGAGAGAGAGAGGAGGGAGAGATGTATATATATAAATGTATATGTATATATACATTTATATTGTCCGGTACTATACTCTTACTAATTGTCTTAACAATTTCTGAATCTCCCATTATGACTGTAGATTTGTCTATTCCTCCTTATAATTCTGTCAATTTTTGCTTTGAATATATTGTGTTAAATTCATGGAGATTAAGAAAGGCCAAATTTTCCTAGAGAATAAACTTTTCCTTTTAGCATTAAGGAATGACACTCATTTTGCTACTTTGACTAATTATGACATAAAGATTATTTTGTGTTACATTAGTTTTATAAGACTAATCAGTTAACTTTTGGTTAGTATTTTCCTGCTATAGTCACGGAGCAGAGAGACATGGAGCCCAACACAGGACTTGAACTCACAACCCTGAGATCAAGACCTGAGCTGAGATCAAGAGTTGGACACATTATTATCCAACTGAACCACCCAAGCGCCCCTATTCCTTTCTTTCAACCTTTCTATGCCAGTACATTTTAGGTCTATCACTCATAAACAGAATATATCTAAATTTTTTAAATCTAATCTGAGAAATTTAAGTGGCAAGTTGAGTCCGCTTACATCTACTGTGAATACTGATATACTTTCATTCACGCCTACCACCTTATTTTGTGATCTCTATTTACCAAGATTTTCCTCTACTTCATTTTTCTCCTTTCCTGTCTTTTACTGCAACGATTGAGTTGTCTTCAAAGGCATATCAAGAGCATTGCAGTGGAAGTGGTGCAGACAATAAGGGGGTGCATTGTCTGTAAAGAACCTTAAAACAATATTAAAATCAACTGAAGATGAGTCTGTTTTCCATTATCACCATTTGCTGGCAGTTCTAAAAATGTCAGTTCAGAAATGTGTTTTTGTTGCTTTTTACTATGATTAGTGCTGAGTTTTGATAATATATAAGTCTCAAATTAGCAAATTTTTATTATTTCAATAAGCATTATACTATACATGCAGTTGATTTAGAGAACTCCCAGTTACACAGTCTGTACCACATACATACGCATACATACTCATGTACTTATGTTTACAGATAACGTTGAGTGGTTCAGAATCATTCAAGCTTACTTTAAGGGTAGTTTCATATCTCCAATCCTTGTTGTCTACACATTTCCGCATTTAAACAGCAGATTCAAAACAAAGTGATATACTAAGACAAAGAAATAATACTTGAGTATCTTCCATTCTGTTATTCTTTGAGGAAAAATAAAAGATGGGAGACTAGGTTGGCAGAAGAATCCAAAAGAGCAATGCTTGAACACCTGAATTGTTTTCACCAAAAACATTCTAAAGCAGATAATTTGATGATAATATTTACCATAACCTAGCCATTTTCTGATTTTTATGGAAGAAATCTTTAGAAGTTTTTATCAAATGTATTAGAAAATGGTATTTTTTCTAGAAAAGACATTTTAGTGAAACCGGGTATTTTTTGAAAGCCACTAGAATTGATATCAAGATAAAAAGAGATATGGTCAACACTGCAGTTTCAGAAATCTATTATAAAACACAATTTTTAATAAAACTGCCAAATTTATCCTTATGTGCCTCTTTTTTTTCATTTCACATACATGTGCACAGACACACGTGTATGTGTGCACATGTGTATATATACATACATCTGTCATTTCATGAGAAAAAAATTTTTCAAAATTATAAGTTTTCTTTGATCAACTATGAATAAATATAGATTGACAAATTTTGTATACTGGGTACTGAACAAGAATATGCAAAGAATGCCCATTTTGTGAAGTCACTGACAGATTTACAAAAGTTGTTCCTTTTCTGACCATCATTTGTTTCATCTCATAATCATTACTGAAAATAATCTGTCAGAGGATGACATTAAAAAATTATCCACTCCAGGTGTCAAATACATAAAGTAAACCAGTGGTTTTCTTTATGTTTTCTTTTACCATTTTGGAGGTTATACAATTTGTTTCTATTCTTTGGGTAACTACTCTTAAATTTTTAACTTGCATACTTGACTTAACCTAATCTGAAGTTAACAAATATCTCTAGCTTCCTCCCAAATAATACAAGGACTTCAAAATGAATGAACTGATTCTACTCTCCCATCTTCCATATTATTGTTTACAATAATTTGAGATCTACTTTGTTTTTATATCCCCCCAAATTTATTCACTACCATTATGTACACTCAATGCTTATGTATATTTAACAAAATTGTATTCCTTTTTTTTTAAGTTTATTTATTTTGGGAGAGCGTGAGCGCATGCATGCACACAAGCAAGGGTGGGGCAGAGAGAGAGAATGCGCAAGAGAATCCCAAGCAGACTCCTGACTGCCAGCATGGAGCCCAACGCAGGGCTCAACCCCACAAACTGTGAGATCGTGACCAACATCAAGAGTTGGACGCTTTACCCACTGGACCACCAGGTGCCCATTAATTCCTTTTTAACACATTGCTTCTTATTGTCCATTTATTATTTTTGAGTAACACTGCCTTGTTCCTGAAGTACATCCTTTCAAGTTCTTTCAACAAGGGCTATCAGTAGTACACTCAAAACTATTCCTTATTTCCTCTCGCGCATGAATAACAATTAGCAGGGAACTGATCTCTACGCTATTCCAATGAATTGGTAAATTACTACTGAAATACTTACTTCCTCCTCCTCTGAATCACCGTCATCATCATCATCATCATCTTCGGCATCTTCATAAAGAGGTGGAGGTAAAGGACCAACGATATCTTCCTCAATATGATTACCTGGTTCTTTCATCATTTTAAGAGGTAAAGGAGGGCCAATTAACTCATCATCAGAAGAACCAGAACTCTCTTCACTTTCACTGCTGCTTGTATCCCTGAAAACACAGAAACAGAAACTCTTTGCCTCTACTGCAACAAAGAACACTCTAGAGATAGTACTGATTTCCCAGGAAACTCTGCCTCTCCTTTTAACAACTAAGTTTTTATTTTAACTAATTAATTAATGTGTAGTTTGTTAAAATTGTAATTCAGACGTTAAATGTGTAACTCAGGTATTATTTTATCTTAAGAAAGTAAAAGTTTCTTTTATCTACTTACCCTAAACATAAAGTCAGAGTTAAAGGTCACAGCAATTATGTTACGGGCCCCTGAGATAATCCTCACTCACGAAGAGCCAGCAGAACTGGGATGTGGGAAAAAACTACAAACTACTATATCCATAAGAAAGAAAACCACTGAGGTAACCAATTCCTCTGTTTCCTATATCTGAATCCAATCACTGTTTTTACCACAGGAGCAAATAAAGGCAGCCATGTAAGAAAGTTAGTACTACTCCCATAAGGTTTCAATATATTTTCTGAAACACAAATTGTTTCCCAATTTTAATTCAAATTTGTTGAGTTGCTAAAATGTTTTATGTAGCATCCCTGGATTCTAAAACTGTCTTACTGTAAGGAGCATCACACTGATTCTCAAGGTGTTTTTCTACCCAGCACACCGGAGGACCATTACGCAGTTGCATGAGGTCTTTATCACGCACCTCTAGGCATTGTGAAATCCACCACCATCCACCATATGCCTCCATTTCCCATCCCATCCCAAAGGGTTGAGAATTGTGTTCATAATTGTGTGCATTAATCTATCAAATATTTTATAAAACTCAAAGTATTATTGCCCTCTAATAAAGTATTTCTAGTATGTAAGCTCCATGAAAACAGAAATTTCTGTGTGTTGTGTTCATTGCTGTCTCTAGCACCTAAATGAGGCCTGACGTAATTAATAGGCACTCAATATCCACTGAAGAAAAAAAACACGTGATTTTTCTTTTTATTTTCATCTAAGATCAATATTGAGGGGAATACATACTTAAACACTTATCCACATACAGAAACAGGAGCAAGCAAACCTCCACGGAGAGCTTCTCTTTGTTTTTGCAATAGCTTAGCTCATGGTTCTCCAGCCCTACAGGCCTTCTTTCAAACCATATAGGTTTTTTTTTTTTTACAATTTTTTTTTAAATTTTTTTTTTCAACGTTTATTTATTTTTGGGACAGAGAGAGACAGAGCATGAACGGGGGAGGGGCAGAGAGAGAGGGAGACACAGAATCGGAAACAGGCTCCAGGCTCTGAGCCATCAGCCCAGAGCCCGACGCGGGGCTCGAACTCACGGACCGCAAGATCGTGACCTGGCTGAAGTCGGACGCTTAACCGACTGCGCCACCCAGGCGCCCCTCAAACCATATAGGTTAAGCTTGGTCCAGCATGAGGGTCTTTGCACTTGCAGTTCCCTCTGCTGGAACTGATCATTAAATGGCCTCTTTCTCATCTTTCAGGTCTCATCCCATGTCACCTCCTCAAAGAGGCTTTAATGCCCCCCCCCTTTCTTAATCTTCAAACACATCCCTATCAGTCACTATTATCTTCATTCTCTTAGTGTATCTTTATTAAATACCTCACTAAGTTATCTTATTTGATTGGTTACTCAGTTGTTTACAATCTGTTATCCATCTCCTCAAATATCCCAACAATATGAGCTCAGAGATCTCATCTGACTCCCTAATTGCTGTATCCCCAGTGCCGAAACCAGTGCCTAACCCACAATAGATGTTCAATAAATAACAGCTGGATGACTGAATACATTTTTATTAAAGTAGTCACACTCCAAAATTTTCTCCTTTGTGATTAAAATCACAAATTCCCAACTGTACTAGTTTAGAAGTCGCAGACTTTCTTAATGCAAAATTATTCAGAGCACAGAGAGCTCTAACTAAACTGTTAATCTTTAGCACCAATGCTTTAACTGAATTAACTAGTTCAGAAGCAAGCACTGAACTGACAACTACATGAAGCCATGTTGATTCCACGGCTGATTATGCAGTCCTAATACCCACATGAAACTAGATGGAATGTATCAGCTTCTATGCAGCTTCTAAGTCCATTTCTGTCTTTTTGCTTCTAATATACACAAGGCAAAAAAATAAACTATTTTAACATATTTTCAATTTCTGAAAAACAAAGTCTGTAAAATTATGCCCAAAAATGTCCGTGACAGAAAACAGAGCACATTCCATGTTTAAAATATGCCTTGACTCAATGTGGTGCCAAAATATGAACCAGATCCTGAGAAACAATATGCATCTGATGAGAAAACAGAGGAGTCAAAACCTAACATTTTTCTCAGCTGACTTTTTAAAAGAGAGCTTAGCTAAGCATTAAATAAGATGTGTAAGTATACAATTTCAGTTTAGAAATTAAATTCATAAGCAAAATTCATTATTTCTGGTACTAATTTCTTTAGAGAAAATGTAAATGTCTGAATGATTCCTATCTGACAAATTATGAGTACATCAATATTTCTCTCCTATCCTGCAGCTATATTTCATTGAATAAATGACATATTTCTTCCCAGTATTTGATTTTGAAGGGCAACTTACATTCATATACTATTTCTTTAAAGCCAAAAAAAGGGGGTAGTCTTAGGGACGCCTGGATGGCTCAGTCAGTTGAGTGTCCAACTCTTGATTTCAGCTCAGGTCATGATCCCAGGGTTGTGGGATCAAGCTCCGCATGAGGCTCTATGCTGAGTGTGGAGCCTGCTTGGGATTCTCTCTCTCCCTCTCTTTCTTTCTCTCACCTTCAGCCACGCTCCCCTGCTTGCACATGCTCTCATCCTCTCTCTCTCTCTCAAATTAAAACAAATGTTTTTAATTTATTTTTTTTAATTTATTTATTTTGGGAAAGAGAGAGTGTGAGCAAGAGAGGGTCAGAGAGAGAGGGGGAGAGAATCCCAAGCAAGCTCCACACTGTCAGCGTAGAGCCGATGCGGAACTCCAACTCACAAACTGTGAGATCACGACCTGGGCTGAAATCAAGAGTCAGGTGCTTAACCGACTGAGCCACCCAGGCACCTACCAAAAACTTAAAATTTTTTTTAAAAAGTGGTAGTCTTAAATGACTACCTTCCTCTAAAACAAATTTTAACAACATTGTAGATTTTTTAAAAAATTTATTTGGGGGCGCTTGGGTGGCTCAGTCGGTTAAGTGTCCAACTCTTGATCTCAGCTCAGATTTGATCTCAGGGTCATGAGTTCAAGCCCTGAATTGGGCTCTGTGTTAAATGTGAAGACTACTTAAAAAAATAATAATAATGAATAAAAAATAAAAATGGTTAAAGGACTTCAATAGTTATTTCTCCAAAGAAGATATATAAAGGGCCAATAAGCACATGCAAAAATGCTCAAAACCTTTAGACATTAGGGAAATGAAAATAAAAACTACATGATACCAATTCACACCTACTAGGATGACTATATTAAAAACATAACAAAACAAAATGGAAAATAACTAATGACAAGAATGTGAAAAAATTGGAACCCTCGGACATTGCTGATAGGAATATAAAATGGTGCAACCACATTGTAAAACAGTTAGGCAATTCCTCATAAAGAAAGTTAAACAGGGGTGCCTGGCTGGCTCAGTCAGAGGAGCATGCGACTCTTGACCTCAGGATCGTGAGTTTGAACCCCATGTTGGATGTAGAGATTACTTAAAATAAATAAGGGCACGTGGCTGGCTCAGTCAGTGGAGAGCACGTGACTCTTGATCTTGGGGTACTTAGGTTCAAGCACTACGTTGGGTATAAAGATTACTTAAAAATACTGGGGCACCTGGGTGGCTCAGTCAGTTGAGCATCCAACTTCGGCTCAGGTCATGACCTCACGGTTTGTGAGTTTGAGCCCCACGTTGGGCTCTGTGCTGACAGCTCAAGGCTTGGAACCTGCTTCGGATTCTGTGTCTCCCTCTCTCCCTGACCCTCCCCTGCTCATGCTCTGTCTCTCTGTCTCTCAATAATAAATAAACATTAAATATATATATATATATATAACTTAAAAATATTTTTAAAAATGAATCTTAAAAAGTAAGTGAATAAAAATTAAAAAAAAAAGAAAGTTAAACATAAAATCACCATATAACCCATAAATTCCACTCCTAGGTATATACCAAAAAGAATTAAAAGCAAAGACTCAAAAACATACACTAGTACACCAATGTTCATTACATTCACAAAACTCAAAAGGTGGAAACCCAAAAATAGTAACACATGAATGGATAAACAAATTGTGATATATACATACAATGGAATACTATTTAACCATTTAAAGGAATGAAGTTCTGATACAAGAACTTTGAAAACATCATCCAAAGTGAAAGAAGCCAGATATGAAAGGAAAACAGTGTATAATTCCACTTATATGAAATATCTAGAACAGGTAAATTTCAAGGAGACAGAAAGTATATCAGAGGCTATCAGTGGCTAAGAGGAGAGAACAGTGAGAAATCATTGGTTAATGGTCAAATTTCTGCTTGGTGTGTAAAAAATTTTGGAAATAGAAAGTTGCCACGGTAGAAAAAAAATCAAGACAGTGGTAAAAGGTTACAATTTACAAATATGAAGGTAAATAAAAGATGAAAAACAAAAAAATTTAAGTAGTTTTTTTCTGGAAAGTAAGAATCATGAACAGGGAAAAACAATGTTTGACTTCATAATGTGTATAAATTCTTTGACAAAAATTTAAAAGATCAGTGGTTGTTGGGAATTAGGGGGAGGAAGGAATGAAAAGGTAGCACACAGAGGATGTTTAAGTCACTGAAACTACTCTGATATATAATGGTAGCTACATGTCATTACATATGTGTCCAAACCTACAGAATGTACAACATCAAAGACTGAACTCTCATGTAAACTATGGATTCTGAGTGATGATGATGTGTCAGCATGGGGTCATCAATTGTAACAAATGTATTGCTCTGGTAGGGAGGTGTTGATGATGAGGGAGGTAGGAGGACAGGAGCTATATGGAAAAAAATCTCTGTACCTTCTGCTCAATTTTGCTATGAGCCTAAAACTAATCTAAAAAATAAGGCCTTGGGGAGCCTGAATGGCTCAGTCGGTTAAGCATCTGACTTCGGCTTAGGTCATGACCTCACTGCTTGTGGGTTCCAGCCCTGTGTCTGGTTCTATGCTGACAGCTCAGAGCCCAGAGCCTGCTTCAGATTCTGTGTTACCCTCTCTCTGCCCTTCCCCCACTCATGCTCCTTCTCTGTCTCTCTCTCTCAAAAATAAACATTAAAAAAAAATTTTAGTTAAAAAATAAATAAAATAAAAACTAAATCCTATTAAAATTAAAAATAAAGGGACAGGGAAAATTGATTAGCCATATGGAGGAGAAAATAAAACTGGATTACAACTTCACATTACTCACAAAAAGCAATTCTGGATTGATTAAAGACATAAATGTTAAATACAAAACTTGAGAACTTTAAGAAAAACATAGGAAGTTTTCTTTATGATCTCAGAGCAAAGACTCTTTTTTCTTTTTTTTTAAGTTTATTTATTTACTTTGGGGGAGAGAGAGTGTGTGTGCAGGAGCACGAGAAGGAGAGGGGCAGAGAGAGAAAGGGAGAGAAAATCCCAAGCAGGCTCCATGCTCAGCAGCTCAGCACAGAGCCTGACACAGGGCTTGATCCCACAACCGCAAGATCATGACCTGAGGGGACATCAAGAGTCCAACGCTCAACCAACTGAGCCACACAGGCACCCCAGGACTCCTTTCTTAAGCAAAACACAAAAACACAGAAGAAAAGATTAATAAACTAGAATACATTAAAATGTGAAACTTGTGTTTATTTAAAAAACACCATTAAAAAATAAAAAAATTATAATAAACCATCAAGCAACCCAGTATAAAATCTGACAGAAGATACAGTTCTTTTTATATCTTCAGAAGAAAAAATATATCTCCAAAAAACTTTTAAAATGATGCACAACTACACTAGTAACCAGCAAAGTGCAAACGAACATCATAAGGCTATTACTTCACAATAATTAGATTGGCAAAAATGAAAATGTGTAACAATAATGGGTGTTGGCAAGGATGTGGAGCAACAGGAATTCTTACACTCTGCTGGTGGTAATGTAAATGGGTACAAACTCTTCAGAAAATAATTAAGCCAAATAGAGTAAAAGTAAGTATGTACTTAAAGACCTAACAAGTCTACTACTAGATACATACTGTAAAGAAACTTTTGCACACATAAAACAGAGGATGGCTACAAGGCAGTAAAAACATAAAAAATATGTCATAATAATACAGGAAAACAGCAACCTAAACTGACTAGACAATGGAAAAAATTAGTGTATTTCTAAAAAGAAAACCAAACTGCACTGAAAATAAACTATAACCTCACTTGTGAACATGAGTGAATCTCAAAAACATCTTGGATTAAAAAAAAAAAAACAACAACACCAAAGTGAAAAAAAATCCAAGACAGCATTAACAGCATCAATATAAAATAAGAAATCATAAGGCCCCTGGCCTCAGTCAGTTGAGTATCTGACTCTTTATTTCAGCTCAGGTCATGATCCCACGGTTTGTGGGATCGAGCCCCAAGTCAGGGCCCTGACAGTGCAACGTCTTCTTGGGATTCTCTCTCTCCCTCTCTGCCCCTCCCCAACTCAACACTCACTCACACGCATGCACTCTAAATAAATAAGTAATTTTAAATAAGAAATCATACAAAACAACATACTGTTTAGGAATACACTTATACCTAATAAACTATTTAGAAAAAAAGGAAGTAAGGGTAAACAAAGTGAAGATTTCCCCTGGGCAAGAAAGAGAAATATGAGCAGAGAGAGGACTTCAAAGACACTAGTAAAGCTCTATACTGTCTCCCAAGCTAGGTGTTCACTTCATCATTCTCTCTACTTTAAATGTAGGATATACAGAGCTTTATATGTATAATATACTTCATAACAAAAATTTTTTGTTTAATTAAAGGGAAAAACAACCCTTACTTTACAGTGTCCATAATCTTATGAAAGAACACACAGCAGAAACAGTTTACATAATAGTGTATAATATGCTAAGTGCTATATTAGAAAGGTTGTAAAATATGCAAAACAATATTATGTATGTCTTAGGGATACAAAGATACACAATAACATTATAAAGAGATACATAAAAAAATTTTAAATTTAGAAGATTGGTTACTTCTGCCAAGAAGGGAGGGGGTGGCAATGGAAGGCAGTTCTGAGAAGTGTTCACCATAACAGTAAAAGTTTACTTCTTAAGTTGTCTAGTGGATACTGTCCTTTATCAACTTTTTGAAAGTCTTAAATACTTCATAATAATTTCTCACTTATAATTTAAAGTAATTTTTATTGGGGCGCCTGGGTGGCGCAGTCAGTTAAGCGTCCGACTTCAGCCAGGTCACGATCTCGCAGTCCGTGAGTTCGAGCCCCGCGTCGGGCTCTGGGCTGATGGCTCAGAGCCTGGAGCCTGTTTCCGATTCTGTGTCTCCCTCTCTCTCTGCCCCTCCCCCATTCATGCTCTGTCTCTCTCTGTCCCAAAAATAAATAAACATTGAAAAAAAAAATTTAAAAAAAAAAAAAGTAATTTTTATTAAATCTAGAAAAAAAGAGAATAGTATAATAATCTCATATCTCAGGGACAATAACTGCCTAAGAAATATATCTTAGAGAGCCTACCTAAGTGGCTCAGTCAGTTAAGTATCAGACTTTGGCTCAGGTAATGATCTCACGGTCCATAAGTACAAGCCCCATGTCGGGCTCTGTGCTGACAGTGCAGAGCCTGGAGCCCGCTTCTGATTCTGTGTCTCCCTCTCTCTTGACCCTCCCCTCCCTGCTCGTGCTCTTTCTCTCTCTCTCAAAAATAAATAAACATTAAAAAAAATTAGAAACGTATCTTGAATAAAATATGCTCAAACACATGAAAACAATGTTTGTACAATGAAATGTGATATAACTAAGATTCTTTAAAAGCTAGAGAATGTTGGGGCACCTGGGTGGCTCAGTGGGTTAAGCGTCCGACTTCGGCTCGGGTCACGATCTCGCGGTCCGTGGGTTCAAGCCCCACGTCGGGCTCTGTGCTGACAGTTCAGAGCCTGGAGCCTGTTTCAGATTCTGTGTCTCCCTCTTTCTCTGACCCTCCCCTGTTCATGCTCTCTCTCTGTCTCTAAAATAAATAAATGTTAAAAAAAAAATTAAAAAAAATAAAATTAAATAAAATAAATAAATAAAAAGCTAGAGAATGAGAAAAAATATCAAATCCAACAAGTTTATCAATATAAACTATGAGGTCCAAATTCAAGTGGAGAAAGAAATGATCAGATTTATTTTTTTTAAAAAAATACGTAAAAATCACAAGAAAAACTGCATAGCCTTATAGCAATTAAAATTATGCAGAAATTCGGGGCGCCTGGGTGGCGCAGTTGGTTAAGCGTCCGACTTCAGCCAGGTCACAATCTCGCGGTCCGGGAGTTCGAGCCCCGCGTCAGGCTCTGGGCTGATGGCTCAGAGCCTGGAGCCTGTTTCCGATTCTGTGTCTCCCTCTCTCTCTGCCCCTCCCCCGTTCATGCTCTGTCTCTCTCTGTCCCAAAAATAAATAAACGTTGAAAAAAAAAAAAATTTTTTTTTTAAATTTAAAAAAAAAATTATGCAGAAATTATACAACTTCGAGTTGCCTCATTAAAGAAAAAAGTCATTTAACAGTTTCCTCCCACCTATATGTTCTAGCATTTTGTCCTAGTACATGAAAACCATTATCAAAAGGGCCTTTAAAAGTCCTTAACTAATGTTGGGGCGCCTGGGTATCTCAGTCAGTTAAGCATCCAACTGCAGCTCAGGTCATGATCTTGAGGTTTGTAAGTTCAAGCCCTGCATCAGGCTCTGTGCTGACCACTCAGAGCCTAGAGCCTGCTTTGGACTCTGTGTCTTCCTTGCTCTCTGCACCTCCCTGCTCATGCTCTGTCTCTCTCTCTCTCTCTCTCGCAAATAAACATTAAAAAAAACATTTTTAAAAGTCCTTAACTAATGTGTACTTTCTCATTTATCTAAAAATGTGTATTTGTTTACAAAATTTCAAGAGAATTCTTTTTAATTATGGGCTTTCTCTTCCCTAGGAAAAAGGTCACCCTGTCCCTTCTCAGAACCAGTAGAGACTGCTCCCCCTAGTGCCAACGCATAGTCATCGTGGTGACTGACAAAAGAAGCTGTCACTTGGTTTATATTTCTGAGAAAACTAAAATCTGATAGTGTTTACTTGCTGACCTCTAATTAGAACTGAAGATCTTTAATTAAAAAAAAAAACTGAAGATATTTTAAAAAAATTTCTTAGAACAAAATCTCTATCCTCTTTTTTCCTTTGCAATGACTACCAGTTTCAATTATCTAAGATAAGATAATCAATTATCTAGATTCAATTTAATCTGAGATTAAACACCTAAATGGGAGCAATAATTTAATAGAATCCTTTTGAGAAAATCAAGCACCTGGAAGATGATTTAGAGCAATCTCTGACCACATTTGAGCCTGAAGATGTTGGTTCAATATCTTCATTTTGCCTTCTTAATTCTTTCTCTCTGTTCATTTCTTCCTCTTTTTCTCTTGCTTCTGAAAAGATTAAAAAATTTTCCAACAGTTACTCTTCAAAATTTTTCACTATTAATAAAGGCTAAAAATTAACATAGTCACAGAGATGTAACTTAGAGTGGTCCCAGTAACAGCAAAAAATTATCAACCTACATGTCTAACAATGGGAAAATAACTATTGTAAACCACGATAATATAAAATACAGCCAATAAAATTAGTGATGGAAACGGGGCGCCTGGGTGGCGCAGTCGGTTAAGCGTCCGGCTTCAGCCAGGTCACGATCTCACGGTCCGTGAGTTCGAGCCCCACGTCGGGCTCTGGGCTGATGGCTCAGAGCCTGGAGCCTGTTTCCGATTCTGTGTCTCCCTCTCTCTCTGCCCCTCCCCCGTTCATGCTCTGTCTCTCTGTGTCCCAAAAATAAATAACCGTTGAAAAAAAAAATTAAAAAAAAAAAAAAAAAAATTAGTGATGGAAAATGTACAAATCTGGGAAAAATAGTAACAGGTGCACTAAGCAAAATTAGCATGTGAATAGCATATGAACCACAATGTACTATCTAAAAAGATATGGGAGGAGTCTGGCTGGCTCAGTCAGTGGAACATGTAATTCTTGATCTCGGGGTTGTGTGTTTGAGCCCCACATTGGATGTAGAGATTGTTTAAAAATAAAGTCTTTAAATCAATTAATTAATTATTAATTAATAAAAATAAAATAAAAAGATGTGGAAGGTTATAAGTAAAAAAGTATCTAAAAGTAAGATCTTGTATTGAGGAGGGCACCTTTTGGGATGAGCACTGGGTGTTGTATGGAAACCAATTTGACAATAAATTTCATATAAAAAAATATACATATATATATAAAAGTAAGATCTTAGGTAATTTTACTTTTCATTTTCAATGTTTTACACTATAAACAGAATTTTGTTCATTCCTAGGTCACCTGGGTGGCTCAGTCAGTTAAGCGTCCAACTTTGGCTCAGGTCATGATCTCATGGTTCACAAGTTCAAGCCCTGTGTCGGGCTCTGTGTAAAAAAAACATTTTGTTCATTTCTGAATTTCCCACACTGGATTTGTGGTCAAGGACTTCCCACAAAAACCATGAGAAAATTTCAGATTTCTAGAGTTATTTACCTTGGAAAGACAAAAACAAATATCCAAAGAAATTAAATCTTTTTCCTCTGATAATCTCACTCTACAATTGAGGGACACATAGGAAGGAAATTAATTATATGAACAGTCTGGTTCTTAACTACCATGATCCTCAATAACTTAAGATAATCTTTAACATTTTTCCTTAATGATGAAAAAACAATACACCCAAACTTAGGCACTATTAAAGGGTACTTATTAATTGGAATGTTGTACTCTTTAGGGTCTTTTGTTGCTAGGACCTGGATGATGAGAAACAAGGAGATAACAAGCAAGTGTCAACAAGTAACTAGATATCCTCTGAATTCAAACAAGGAAGATTAAACTCTGCAGGAAGAGGTAAGGCAAATATATACTACAGCCCTAGCTCGTGTTCATATTTTTTGTGCTCACCACTGGGCTAAGGTGACTTAGAAGTTGACAATTCTGCACTCTGATGCTGAGGTTGAAAAAAATAAAAAAAGAGGAAGATAATGTCCTATAAGAGCTGCCCTGGGGCACCTGGGTGGCTCACTCAGTCAAGCGTCCCATGTCAGTTCAGGTCATGATCTAACAGTGGGCAGGTTCAAGCCCCTTGTTGGGCTCTGTGCTAACCAGCTCAGAGCCTGGAGCCTGCTTTGGATTCTGTGTCTCCCCCTCTCTCTCTGCCCCTCCCTGCTCACGCCTATATCTCTCTCCTTCAAAAATAAACATTAAAAAACAATTTTTTTTTTAAAGAGTTGCCCTGCTTGGCTCCTACCCTCATCCTGCTTCTCCAGTCAATCCCTCTGTACTCTACAGGGTGGGAGGAGAGGGGTTCGGGGGTGAAAAACACTTGGACATTTGATCCTAGGCTCAGGTCTTGGGCAGTTCTGACCTTACTCAGTAAACAGTACCTCGGCATACATTATTAGCTATCCAACAGCCATTTCTCCCTTTTTCCCTTGCTCCGAAAACCACAATTTTCTCCCGATAAGAGCAAGTGCTTCAGCAGATCCTGGGCCCCTCCCCGCCCAGAAAGGGTTAAAACTTGATTCCAACTCAACTTTATCACTCTTGTCAGTGGCTGTTTTTTGGAACTGATGTGCCACACTAATACTAATCAATTAAGATCTGAGGAGAAGTCAGCTGGAAGAAAACTTGAGAAAGGTTTTCTTTTTTTTTTTTTTTTTTTTTAAATTTTTTTTTTTTTTCAACGTTTATTTATTTTTGGGACAGAGAGAGACAGAGCATGAACGGGGGAGGGGCAGAGAGAGAGGGAGACACAGAATCGGAAACAGGCTCCAGGCTCTGAGCCATCAACCCAGAGCCTGACGCGGGGCTCGAACTCACGGACCGCGAGATCGTGACCTGGCTGAAGTCGGACGCTTAACCGACTGCGCCACCCAGGCACCCCAGAGAAAGGTTTTCTTACTTCTTTTATTTATTTTGAGAGAGAGAAGAGAGAATCCCAAGCAGGCTCCACTCAATCCCATGACCTTGAGGATCATGACCTGAGTTGAAATCAAGAGTGAGTTTAACCAACTGAGTCACCCAGGCACCCCTTACTTTTAAAACATATATCAAACAGTATCCTTTCAGCCTGTGGAGGTGGTCATCTGCATGTAACAAAATTTCACTTACAATTTTAGGTCATGAGAATATACCCAGCTTGGGACAAGCCAATACCCTACAACTGGCAAAGCAGAAAAAGAGGGAAAAACTTAATATTCTTCAGGTCAGGACTCAGAAGATGGAAGAGCCCCATTCCAGAATTATTGTCATGTGCAACAGTACATTTTTCTTAGTTGTGCCATTTTTATTTTTTATTTAAAAAAATTTTCTTAATGTTTATTATTTATTTTTAAGAGAGAGAGAGAGAGACAGAGCATGAGCAGGGGAGGGGCGGAGAGAGAGGCAGACACAGAATCCAAAGCAGCCAGCACAGAGCCTGACACGGGGCTCGAACTAAGGAGCCACGAGATCATGACCTGAGCCAAAGTCAGACACTTAACCATCTGAGCCACCCAGGAGCCCCTTGAGCCATTTTTAATTAGGTCTTCTAGGACTTCTTTGCAAGTAACAAAAAGTATCTTAATAGCAACCTTAATTTAACAAAAATTAGAGCAGCTAATACTTAACATGGAGCTAACTATGTATGAGGTATTGTTTTAAGCACTGCCTATAAATTAACTCTTTTAATCATCACAACGACCTCTGAAGTAGATATTATTTTTTTAGCTTTATTGAGGTATAGGTGACAAATAAAATTATAAAAGATTTAAAATGTACAATGTGATATAATATACATATACATTATGAGAGGATTCCCTCCATGGAGTGAATGAACATATCCATCATCTCACATATCTACCTTTTTTTTTTTTAAGTGAGAACATTTAAGTTTTACTCTCCTAACAATCTCAATTACACAATACACTTGAAGTAGGTACTATTATTCTCACTCTACATTTGAGAAATCTATGCCATTGAAAAGTCAAGTAACAAAGCTATAAAGTCCCAAAACAGTGAATTGAGGCTCCAAAACTGGATCTTTCTGAGATGTGACCAGACTTTCTTAAGAGACTAAAATTATCCAATGAGCACCACCCACCTTAAGTAACAATTTGCCTGCCTTTCTCTCCAAGAGGCAATAAAGCCCACCCCTTCACTGCATGCTTGTGGCCAGACTATCCGGAAACTGGCCCACCCACCTGTTCAACTAGAGTTCTTCAGCAGAGGATAACTACTCCAAACCACTTGTCCCTAATGAAGCATCCAATTTTTTAATTTAAAATTTTAATTTTTTAACACTAGAAAGGATCTTCTTTTTTTATTTATTTTTTATTTTTTTAATTTTTTAAAATGTTTTTATTTATTTTTGAGACAGAGAGAGACAGCATGAGCAGGGGAGGGGCAGAGAGGGAGACACAGAATCTGAAGCAGGCTCCAGGCTCTGAGCTGTCAGCACAGAGCCCGACACAGGGCTCAAACTCAGAGTGTGAGATCGTGACCTGAGCTGAAGTGGGACGCTTAACCGACTGAGCCACCCAGGAGCCCCAACACTAGAAAGGATTTTCTAATCAGAGAGGTTCTTGGCATCACCTGATGCTTCATTAAAGCAAAGGATAAAGATAAAAGGGGGATTAAGACATTTTAGAGGAAAAAAATTTTTCTTCCTCATTGTTAACTGAGGACAAAAACCAAAACCAAACAGAATTCAGTTGTCTATAACTCCCTGACAGAGGGTATCATTTCATGCACTTTGACCCAATGTGGAACCAAGCACACTGTAAGCACTGTAAAAATGCTCTGTATCTTCCCTCAACCAAAATGAATTAATCTACTACCCAACACTTAATTTTATACTTCCAAGCACCTCATTTTATTGTTCTCTGCCTTCAGTTATCAACTATGGACAGCCATTTCTGCAAAAGCCCCTCCAAATGTACACAATTTTTGTCTAGATTAGCAGCAAACTATCCAAAACCTCCATGTCCCATCTGGGCTGATTCACACAAACTGCAGACTCAAAAGAATGTAATTCAGCAGCTGAAAATCTCAGAGCCAATCATTTAGCAACCACTTAACTTGAAATGAAACTTAAGATAAAATATAAAAGAAATAATGGGGTGCTTGGGTGGTGCAGATGGTAAGTGCCCAACTCTTGATCTCCATGATCTCAAGTCTGTGAGTTCAAGCCCTGCATCAGGCTCTGCACTGATGGCGTGGAGCCTGCTTAGGATTCTGTCTCTCCTTCTGACCCTTCCCGACTTGTGCTCTCTCTCTGTTTCTCTCTCAAAATAAATAAACTAAAAAAAAAAGTAAAAGAAATAAAATTACCAGAAATAATAGCTAAAATAAATGTTCTCTAATCATGATACTCTTTTTACCCACGGGACTTAAATCTTGCTAAATGTTTTTGTTATTCTACTTTAAAATAATTCATTACCCTACAAATTTCATATAAATTTACATTGAATTTAATTTTTTTTAATGTTTATTTATTTTTGATAGAGAGAGAGCACAAACAAGGGAGGGGCAGAAAGAGAGAGAGAGAGAAGAGACACAGAGGATCCAAAGTGGGCTCCGTGCTGTCAGCAGTGAATCCTGATGTGGGGCTCAAACTCAGGAACGATGAGATCGTGACCTGAGCCAAAGTCGGATGCTCAACTGACTGAGTCACTCAGGTGCCCGTAATTTTAAATATTTATTGCCAAAATACCAGGAAGTAAAGAATAAGAACATTTTAACTACATTTATGACGTATCTCCATTAAATATTTAGGGATATAACCATTATGTACCCAGCTCTGTTAGGCACTGCAAAAGTGAAGAACAAAGTTCTTATCCTTAATATGTGAACAATATTAAGATAAAATCTATAGTATTTTTTAAAGTGTCATGGAAACAAAGCCATTATATCCAAACAGGCTTTTAAAGAACACCTAGTGAGGTGCCTGGGTGGCTCAGTTGTCTGAGCGTCCGACTTCAGCTCAGGTCATGATCTCACAGTTCGTGGGTTTGAGCCCCACATTGGGCTCTGTGCTGACAGCTCAGAGCCTGAAGCCTGCTTCAGATTCTGTGTCTCCCTCTCTCTCTGCCCCTCCCCTGCTCACGCTCTGTCTCTCCCTCTCTCTCAAAAATAAATAAACATTAAAAAAAAAAAAAAAAGAACACCTAACAAAAGTAAAATATGAGGCCTTAAATGATGAGGTAGTATTCAACCAGGTAGAGAGACCATTTCAAGTACACCGGAGGGGGGGGAAAAAAAAAAACCTTTAAGCTTTTCTAATTTCTAAAATGTACGGGACAGATTTTCTTTTCAGGATCATTAAATCATCCATTGAAATCATTTTCAAATTCTTTCCTTTTTTTTTTCATTTTTTCCAGTTACATAACTGAGAAAGTTCATAAATCCATCTAAAACATAGGCACAACCAAAATAAGCATTTGAATAAAAAAAAATTGGGGGGGGCGCCTAGGTGGCTCAGTCGGTTGAGCATCCAATTCTTGATTTCAGCTCAGGCCCTGATCCCAGGGTCGTGGGATCAAGCCCTGCATCAGGCTCCTTGCTAAATGTGGAGCCTGCTTAAGATTCTCTCTCCCTCCCTGTGCCCCTGTCCCCAGCTCACAATCTCTCTCCCTCTCTAAAAAAAAATAAAATAAATAAATAAATTTTTAAAAAGAAATCTTTCCTCCCCACTTATGTCCTCATAGTATTACAGTCCTAAAAAAGGACCTTTTATATGACTTAAACAAACTTAGAGCTTTCAAAAAATTTAAAAACTTAAAAAAAAAAATTGCATCACTACTATTTCCTGACATTTTAAATAATGCATACTTTATTGAGGTTTTATAGTAATTCATCCTTTCTACTAGGGCATTTACCAACCAAAACAGTTCATATTCATATATACAAACTCGCTATTAAAAGGGACCAAAGTTTTTATTCTCCTCAAGTTTCCTGTCAATTCTCACAGACTCCAATCCAAGCACAAGATAAATTATGCCCATATCAGGTTTTGAACTTTCAAGAAAAATAAGTCAAACTTTGGATTCATGTGTTGAGATCAGGGTAAAAACAGCAGTCTGAGGATATAATACTATATCCAAGTCCAACAATACTAAATCAAGGAAGTTCAACACATTTAATTCATCCACAAACATCACAGAAGAACTTGGTCCTGAGATAACGTTTCAAATTTTATAATAATTTTTTTTCAACGTTTTTATTTATTTTTGGGACAGAGAGAGACAGAGCATGAACGGGGGAGGGGCAGAGAGAGAGGGAGACACAGAATCAGAAACAGGCTCCAGGCTCTGAGCCATCCGCCCAGAGCCTGACGCGGGGCTCGAACTCACGGACCGCGAGATCGTGACCTGGCTGAAGTCGGACCCTTAACCGACTGCGCCACCCAGGCGCCCCTCAAATTTTAAAAACGTAGTAACTTCACTGTAAGTCCTCTCAGGTGCTAAACGCATATGTGCTTTTACTAAGAAAAACTCTAGCAATTAAAAGTGATATTTTTAGGGTGCCTGGGTGGCTCAGTCTGTTAAGCATCTAACTGCAGCTCAGTTATGATCTCATGGTTCGTGGGTTCCAGTCCTGCACTGGGCTCCACGCTGACAACTCAGAGACTGGAGCCTGCTTTGGATTCTGGGTCTCCCTTTCTCTACCCCTCCCCTACTTGTGTTCTCAAAAGAAAGAAAGAAAGAAAGAAAGAAAGAAAGAAAGAAAGAAAGAAAGAAAGAAAGAAAAAACAAATAATAAAAAATAAAAGTGACATTTTTCAAGTACTTAACTGTTTAAAAAGTACTATGCCCGGGGCACCTGGGCAGCTCAGTCAGTTAAGCATCTGACTCTTGATTTAGGCTCAGGTCACCATCTCAGAGTTTGTGAGATCGCGCTTCATGTGGGGCTCTGTGCTGACAGCACACAGCCTGCTTGGGATTCTCTCTCTCCCTCTCTCTGTATCTCCCTCACTAGCATGCATGTGCTCACTCTCTCTCTCTCTCTCAAAATAAACTTAATAAATACATAAATACATAAATAAATAAATAAATAAATAGTACTATGCTCAACATCTTAATCCTTTCAAGAACCCTCTAAGGAAGACCTTATTATCACTTCCACCTAACAAAGAAATTAAGGCTCTAAATTTGAAAACTCATCCAACATCATCTCTAACCTGATGTGTGGCTGACCCTCAAACCTAGGTCCTCCAACTCCAAATCCCAAGCTCTGTATCCATACAAAGGATTTTAAAACATTCTCCAAAGAAGGAGCGTTTTTCAAAAGGCAGTATTACAGTTCCAAATTCAATTTAACCTTCTCAAGTATATATTGAGAACTTATCTTGCAAGGCATGGTATAGGGAACTATAGAACTTATTCAGGTGAATAAGACAATCTCTGTGCCAAATGTTTCGTTATCACATGCTGAAAGAGGTAAATACAAGAATGCTATACTATAACAGTATAAGCATTCACTAAAATGTTTAAAAATCAAGCGGTTAAAGCATTTGTAAATAGACCTCAAATACAAAATGTCTTTGTATCTTGTCTGATGATACCAAATTATTTAATATTTTTAAGTATGCTAAGGTAAGAGGATCGGGGGGCACCTGGATGGCTCAGTTGGTTGGGCATCCGACTTTGGCTCAGGTCATGATCTCACAGTTCACAAGTTTGAGCCCTGCATCAGGCTGGCTGCTGTCAGCACAGAGCCCACTTCAGATCCTTTATCCCCCTCTGTCTCTGCCCCTCCACAACTTGTGCTGTCGCTCAAAAATAAACATTTTTTTTCAAGGATCTGTATCTCTTAAAAACATATACTAAAATATTTACAGGTGAAATAATGTCTCAGATTTGTGCCAAAATAATCTGAGAGGGGAAGTAAATGGAAATAACACCAGCCATGAATTATTATAGTACTTAAATCCGTGTGGTAAGAGTTCATTACCATACTTTTGTGTATTGTGTGTGAAATTTCACATAGTGACAGTTTTTTTAATAGTATATGTACATAGTGGGCCTCTCATCACACACACACACACACACACACACACACACAGAAACAACTTATTCTTCCAAAGACCAAAAAAAATCACATGAAGCTCACTTTCCAAATATTAGGTATTACTGCTATATATCATTTTAAACCAAAAAGGACAACTGGCAGAACAACAGTCACTTAAATTTGTCTAAAAGTCCTATCTCTGATTTCTAGCCCGTTTTACTTTAACAGGATACATCTATTCCTTCTCCAATGTAACAACGATCTGATTCAGATCCAAAGAAAGCAGTAGAGAAGTCAGTCTACTTGGAAGACCCCAAGGCGCTTTCCAGAATTGCCAACCACCTGGTATCAAACCAGTCTGGAAATTAAGGCCTTCGTTACATGTGTGATACAATTCATTAATGCAGGGGTTCAACAGCAGCAGCCACATTCACTGTATGTCTCAATTTTCTAAACTGAGTCAACACTCAGTGGTGTACACAGCTCTGAGTGCCACCTCTCGCCCAGCCTTCCAAATACTGGTTCCGCTGTAAGCAGGAAAAGAAAAAAATGAAATGAAAATCAGATAAAGGTGAAAGGAGAGGTAATAAAGAAACTGCTATTCTGATTCTTACAAATTAATTTAGAATCCTTGCTTGTTCATAGCACACACTTCAAAAAGATTTTCGCATCCAGGCTTTCTTACCCTACTTAGATGCAACTTTTTACGTTAAAAAAAAAATAATCACCTCTGCTTCCAAACGAACGAACACGTGGTCTTTTAACAATTTTGAATTTTTTTTTTTTTTCTGTTTTTTTAGAAAGAAAGCGCACGGGAGCGGGGCCGAGGGAGAGAGAGAGAATCTTAAACAGACTCCACACTCAGCACGTAGCCAGACAGAGGGCTTGGATCCCACAACCCTGGATCATGACCTGAGTCCAAATCAAGAGTCTTGGATACTCAACCGACTGAGCCACCCAGGCACCCCTTCCTCAGTCTTCTATAATTGTCGATATACTTGTTTAAAGCGTGTACAGGATTTAAACCAATAAAAAAGGACATAACTGTACTTCTTACCCAGTGTTTTCCGACTTCTCTCCACAGCCGTTCTTCGTGTTTGTTCAAACATTGCTTCCAAATCAAATGTTCGAGCTTTTTTTCCTAAACAGAAAAAAGTAGCAGACTGTGATCTTCTTGCACTAAGCTGGGCAAACTTTAGGTACTCAATAAATACTTATAACCATTTAGTCTGTTTCATTTATAGCATGGCTACAAGATAAGTATCTAAGAAGAACGAGTTTATTTCAGGGAATTTTTATTGACAGTCTCATCATTAACCAGCCAACTTTCCCATCCTCCTCTAATCCCCTGGACTCTACCCCTTAAACCTAACACTGCTGTCATAGGCAGAACAGAGAATGTTCACACCCTAATCTCGGGAACCTGTGAATATGTTACATTACACAGCAAAAGGGACTTTGTAGATGTAATTAAGGTTATGGACTTTAAAATAGATTATCCTGGTTTAAAACAGAAGATTGTCTTAATCTAAATCACAGAAGCAAAGATGCAGAACAGATACAGCAGAAGTCAGGGAGATATAAAGTGTGAGAAGGACTGGAAACACTACTTCATTTTAAGATCAAGGCAGCAAGATGACAAGTAATTCAGGTACCTTAAGGAGCTAAGAGACATCCACCTGACAGCCACTAAGGAAACTGGGGCCTCAACCCTAAAACCACAGGAAATCAAATTCTCACAACAACCTGAATGAGTTTGGAGGCAATATATTTGTTTTCGTCGTGTTTTTTTATAGTAATGTCTACTCCATGTTAATAAGAATATGGTAAAATGTCATTCTTACGTGATACTGACTTTTGTATAAATTGAAACAAACTGGGGCGCCTGGGTGGCTCAGTCGGTTAAGCGTCCGACTTCAGCTCAGGTCACGATCTCTCAGTCCGTAAGTTCGAGCCCCGCGTCGGGCTCTGGGCTGATGGCTCAGAGCCTGGAGCCTGCTTCAGATTCTGTGTCTCCCTCTCTCTCTGCCCCTCCCCCATTCATGCTCTGTCTCTCTGTCCCAAAAATAAATAAACGTTAAAAAAAAAATTTTTTTTTAAGTAAAAATTAAAAAAATAAATTGAAACAAACTTTCTGAAGGGCATTATGACAAAAATGTATCAGTTTTAAAAAACATATACCCAAATTTTTGGTTACTTTTTAATATTTATGTGTTTTATTATAGTCCATTCTTTAGAAAACTACCCTATGAAAATACACAAAAATTCCTTTTACAAGACATGAAAGTTATTTATAAAAATATTAACTTTAGTATTACTGAAAAAAATTAGAATTAGAAACTATGTAGGAGAAAGTTTAAAATATTACAAATTATGCACTTATATTAAATGGACTACTATTCAGCCATTTTGGAAGAGCATTTTATAACATGGGAAAATCCTTAAAGTATTAAGAATTAAATTAAGCATATAATTAAGAGTAACATAAACCTGTACACACATATGATCTTAAGTTTCTTGATAAATACACAACAGGAAAAACTGGAAAACAAAGTTCTAAGTCTTGATTTCTAGATCACGAGATTATTAATGGCTTTACTTTCTTCTTTCTCATCTTTTGTGTTCTTCAGATTTCCTGCTATTAATATATGTTACTTTTGACATCAGAGAAGAAGCTAAAGAACTGAAACAAAGTAAGTACTGTAATAATACATAAGTATGCAGTATTTTTGCAAAAACAACTACCTAGAAGTAAAAATGTGGCATAAGACATTACCATAATAGATGGGTAAATGAACACCAACAAGAGACCTGGACACATTAGCCTGATATCTGTTCTGTCCAAAACCCAAAAGAAATGGAAAAACAATTTACGTCGCTTTCTTACAGTAATGTTTTCAACAGATGACTACATCTCTGTTTGAAATGTTTTTCTTTATCTCATAACAAGGCTCCACAGAGAGACTGAAGTAACGATGCCGGGGAAGAAAGGCTTGAATCAAAAAGGATTTAATAACCGTTATAATATCACTTAACGGCTCACCTGTTACCAGAAAGGCCATCTCGTTACAGACCACGGTCAATGGTTAGCTCTCAGTCTCTGGACACAAAAAGACAACTCCCTCCACCAACCAATACCGTCCACCACGTGGGTCAGTCACAAAGCTACCTTTCTCTCTTACAAGGCTTTCCACTCGTGTCACCTGAGCTGGTCCCAACAGACAGGCAAGAATTGGAAAATGGATGGAGAATACCCAGAAATTGCAAGGTATACACACTAGAGTTAAAGTAACTAGGACTTGGCATAGCGGAGGGTGCGGAACAGAGGTGACAGCTGGGCCTCCCCTCTCAACCTGCGGTTCTTAAAACCTGTGCAAAAAAAAGGAGACGGAGCTAAGCGTAAGGCAGTCACTTACCGAACCCGGTGAAGCCCATGGTGACCGCCAGCTGCGGATCCGGTCCCGACGCGTCTGAGCCTGTCACTGGGGCAAGAGAAGAAGGAGGAGACCTCGTTAGTGCGGCGACGCCGGCACCCGCTGGCCCTACCCACCCTACCTAGGATCGCCCCACGGAACCCACCTTCACTGGGCCCCGGGCGTTCCATGGCCGGCCGCCTGCCGCAGAACGAGCCACAGCCACAGAACAGGCAGCTGCGAAAGACTCCCGGCAAAACCAGCAGGAACTATCGCCTTTCAGGTACTGCGCCGCCGCCGGAGCCAAGAGCGTCACCTTCCGCGAAGGGATCGCGGCCCTCGGAGCTGCGCCGCCCTAGCGGGCTGGCGGGGCATAAGCACCGCAGAGACTACCTGCTTGCTAACTCCGCCCACTGGCTGGGAACATCACCTAGTTTTGTCAACACCCTTTCTTTTCTTTTCTTTTTTTTTTGTGTATTTTGTAGATTTTATTCAATGACTATATATTATTGGTATACTAAGCATCTAGAAAAGATAGAGAAAGAATGAGTCCACAGGTCTTTCAAGGAACAAGTAAACCTGTGGTTTACTTGTGGAAGCCCTCAGACTTTATTTCTCAATCTTGGCTGCATATTAGTATGCAAAACACCTGGAGAGGTGTTTTGTTTTGTTTCATATTTTTTATTCAAGTATAGTTGACACACAAAGTTACAATAGTTTCAGACATACAGCATAGTGATTCAACTAATCTGTATATTGTGCCCACAAGTGTAGCTACCATCTGTCACCATACAACACTATTACAACACCATTGATTAGATTCCCTTTGCTGTGCCTCTTGTCTCCATGACCTATTCATTCATTCCATAAGTGGAAGCCTCTGTCTCACACACCCTTTCCCTTCTTTTGCCCAACCTCCTTCCCTCTGACAACCATCAGTTTGTTCATTGCATATATGGGTCTGTTTCTGCATTTTGCTCATGTGTTTGTTCATTTCTTAGATTCTATATATGAGTAAAATCATATGGTGTTTGTCTTTCTTTGTCTTATTTCTCTTAGTATAATACCCTCTAGGTCCATCCATATTGTCGCAAATGGCAAGATCTCATACTATTTTTGTGAGCATCCTTTATTTTTCAAGGTGCATTTACTGCCAAGATGACACAATCCTCACAGAACTCTAAAGAAAAGCCAATATAGGGGCGCCTGGGTGGTGCAGTCGGTTAAGCGTCCGACTTCAGCCAGGTCACGATCTCGCGGTCCATGAGTTCGAGCCCTGCGTCAGGCTCTGGGCTGATGGCTCAGAGCCTGGAGCCTGTTTCCGATTCTGTGTCTCCCTCTCTCTCTGCCCCTCCCCTGTTCATGCTCTGTCTCTCTCTGTCCCAAAAAATAAATAAACGTTGAAAAAAAAATTAAAAAGAAAAGCCAATATACTCCATTCTTTGTGTTTTGTCCTTCTCTATGAGGAAACCCTCACAACTCTCCACATTTTAGGTATATTTTAATTTAAAAATGTGTATTTACTACATGACCAACAAGCACATGGAAGCCAAAAAGACTTGAGTTGCTGTAAGAGTTGTCAAAAAATGCTCTAAGGCTCATATTCTTAGCCCAAGCCTCCCTCTGTTAGGCATGATTGGTTATAGAGTTTCCCAGCTCACAGCAAGCATTCCCAAAGCACTTGATTCACATACTTACTATATTTTCACTTCATATTGGTTTTAATTCCTTCACAACATAACTCCTTATCTGAAGTTCAAACTAATGGTATATTATTTAACTATATACTTCTGAATTCTAGCAAAACCATGTATAGTCCTAATAAGTGTTGCTGAATAAAAATATTTTTATAGAATTACTCATTGGCCCCACTATTACCTTAGTCTCCTATTTCAAATTATGCTTTAGCTGTACCCACTAAATGATAATTATCAAGTCTAATATCATTTCCATTGCTCTTAAAATAAAATGCAAAATTACCAACATGTCCCCCAAAGCTTTTTGAACCTCATTTTTTCTATTTTCCACTGTACCTGTCTTCTCTAAACAGCTTCAGAACATCATGACCTGAAAACTCTTACTCTTCACCAATCCCTATACCCTTCATTGAATTCTACTTATTCTTCAAACTCAAATTAAACTTCAGTGCTCTTCTAAGCATTTACAGGCCTTTATAGACCTCCAAGTAAATTAGACCCCTCTAACTATCATGTGATCTAGTACTCTTCTTTAATAGCATGATGACTAGATGGTCACTCAGTTTTTAACAAATAAATGGAAAAAAATGTGGTGCCTTGGTGGCTTAGTTGGTTAAGCATCTGACTCTTGGTTTCAGCTCAGGTCATGATCTCCCAGTTTGTAAGTTAGAACCCCGTGTTGGGCACTGCCCTAGCACCACAGCACCTGCTTAGGATTCTGTTTCCCTCTCTCTCTGCCCTCTCCCGCTTGCTCTCTATCTCTCTTTCAAAATAAATAAAAATAAACTTAAAAAATGTTTAATGAAAGAAAAAAATGAATGAATTAGAGAAAAAAAGTAGTTGTGAAGACAAAAGTTACTCCTCTTTTATGCAGGATGTTTTATAGCTTGGGACAACAACGTTTGGTTTAATCCTGAGATTACTCAACCTCTAAAGTCAAAAGCCAATGTGAACTCCAATCAATACGGCCAGTTGATTATGCCTTTAACAAAGTGATATTAATGCCACTGTCTCTTCTCTGAGTACAAATAAGCAGGCCTTAGGTTGTAAAATAGAACTTTATGAATACAACTCATTAAGAAAACCATTGCCCAAGCTTATACCTAGCTATTTCAGCTCCTTGGTAGTCAAGGATTTATAGATGAGAACTTGAGAAAATATATAATTTTTTTCTTTTTATTAAGACTTTAATTTTTTAGAGCAGTTTAAGGTCCACAAAATAAAATCGAAGGGAAGTTACAGAGATGTCCCATATGTCCCCTTGCCCTTACACATGCATAGCTTTCCCCATTATCAATATCCCCCACCTGGTGGTACACATTTTATAGTTGATGAACCTACACTAACACATCATGATCACCACAGTCCATAGTTTACATAGTGTTCACTCATGGTGCTGTACATTCTATGGTTTATGACAAATGTATAATGATGTGTAATCTTCATTATGGTATCAACATTATGATATGCTTATTCAACCCTCCTCTCCCTCCTCCAACCCCTACCAACCACTGGCATTTTTACTGTCTCCATAATTTTACCTTTTCTAGAATGACATATACTTGGAATCGTACAGTATATAGCTTTTTTCAGATTGGCTTCTCTCACTTAGTAATATATATTTAAGTTTCCTTCACATCTTTTCATGACTTAATAACTCATTTCTTTTGAGCACTGTTTAATATTCCACTGTCTGGATATACTACCATTTACTTATCCTATTTCACCTACTGAAGGACATCTTGGTTACCTCTAAGTTTTGGCAATTATGAATAAAGCTGCTATAAACATCATGTGCAGGTTTTGTGTGGACAGTTTTCAATTTCTTTAGGTAAATAGCAAGGACCAGGATTTCTGAGTAATATAGTAAAAATATGTTTAGTTTTTTAAGAAACTGCCAAACTGTCTTCCAAAGTGGCTGTGCCACTTTACATTTTCACTAGCAATGAATGAGAGGTCCTATTCTGCCACATCTTCACCAGCATTTGGTATGTCAGATATTGGCTCCTCTAATAGGTACCTAGTGGTATCTTATTGTTTTGATTTGCATTTCCTGGATGACATATGATGTGGAGCATCTTTTTATATGCTTAATTGCTATCTGTATATCTTTGGTGAGGTGTCTGTTAAGGTCTTTAGCCCATTTTTTAGTCAGATTATTTTCTTATTATTGACTTTTTAAGAGTTCTTTGTATCTTTGGATTACAGTCCTTTATCAGATGTCTTCTGCAAATATCTTCTCCCAGTCTGTGTCTTGTCTTCTCATTCTCTTGATGTTGTCTTTTGCAGAGCAAAAGTTTTTAATTTTTAAATATTTTTAATGTTTTTATTTATTTTTGAGAGAGACAGAGACAGAGCACAAGTAGGGGAGGAGCAGAGAGAGAGGGAGACAGAATCTGAAGCAATCTCTGGACTCCAGGCTGTCAGCACAGAGCCCCACGTGGGGCTTGAACTCATGAATCGCGAGGTCATGATCTAAGCTGAAGTCAGATGCTCAACAGCTCAACCGACTGAGCCACCCAGAGCACCCAAGTTTTTAATTTTAATGAAGGGCAGTTTATCATTATTTTTTTCATCGGTCATGTCTCTGGCATTGTACCTAGAAAGTCATTGCCTTATCCAAAGTTACATACATTTTATTCTATGTTATCTTCTAGTAGTTTTATAGTTTAGTGTTTTACATTTAGGTCAATGATCCATTTTGAGTTAATTTTTGTGACAGGTATAATGTCTGTGTCTGGATTCATTTTTTTTGCATGTGGGTGTCTAATAGTTTCAGCACCATTTGTTGAGAACATTCCATTGTAGATATATAACATTTTAAACTACAAAGTGCTGGAGAAAAAAAAGAAAAATGGAAGATATATATCAACAACCAGTAGAAGTAGATAATCATGATCATTACAGAAAAATCACAAAAATTTATTGTGATTAAAAAAAAGAAACAATAATTGCACTACCGGAGACTTCTGCACTAAGCTGTTTTGTTTTGTTTTGTTTTGTTTTGTTTCTGGCTTTGCCTGCATGAAACGTCTTCATAGTAAAAGTGGTAAGTGTGCCAGAGTAACCTTGATTTTCTTGGTGCAAAGTAAAATTATTTATGAATCAAATATTTGAGAGGCAGGATAGCATAGCATTAAGCAAATGAGTTCCAGAACTAGAATGTCTCAGCTCAAATCCTGATTCTAGTAATGTAATTTTGATGATTTACTTTGTCTCTCTGTGCTTTAAATAGTTCACCAGTTAAGTGGATGATATAAGGATAGCACCTATCACCTCGTAGATTTTTCTGATGATTGAATGAGTTAATTTTCTTTTTTTTTTTTTTTTAATTTTTTTTTTCAACGTTTATTTATTTTTGGGACAGAGAGAGACAGAGCATGAACGGGGGAGGGTCAGAGAGAGAGGGAGACACAGAATCGGAAACAGGCTCCAGGCTCTGAGCCATCAGCCCAGAACCCGATGCGGGGCTCGAACTCCCGGACCGCGAGATCGTGACCTGGCTGAAGTCGGACGCTCAACCGACTGCGCCACCCAGGCGCCCCTGAATGAGTTAATTTTCAAAAAGCAATTAGAATAGTGCCTGGCATGTATTCCACACCCAATAAACGTTGGCCATTTTTTTAAACTTTTTTAATGTTTTATTTATTTTTGAGAGAGAGGGAGACAGAGTGCAAGCCGGAGAGGGGCAGAGAGAAAGGGAGACACAGCATCTGAAGCAGCTTCCAGGCTCTGAGCTGTCAGCACAGAGCACGACAAACCCACGAACTGCAAGATCATGACCTGAGCTGAAGTCCGGTACTCAACCAACTGAGCTACCCAGGCGCTCCAAATGTTGGCCATTATTAAGTGCCAGATACTAGTGACAGTAGTGAAGACATAAAGTATAGTCTCTGCCCTCATGGAATTTCCATTCTAATGAGGATATTTTTAAAAACCCTCGGGGCGCCTGGGTGGCACAGTCGGTTAGGCGTCCGACTTCAGCCAGGTCACGATCTTGCGGTCCGTGAGTTGGAGCCCCGCGTCAGGCTCTGGGCTGATGGCTCAGAGCCTGGAGCCTGCTTCCGATTCTGTGTCTCCCTCTCTCTCTGCCCCTCCCCCGTTCATGCTCTGTCTCTCTCTGTCCCAAAAATAAATAAAACGTTGAAAAAAAAATTTTAAAAACCCTAAGTGCCTCATGGGGCTAGATAATCTACTTAAATACAGAGCTACTTGAGTAGTAGTTCTCAAAGTGTATTCTGCAGGTTCCTTTAAAGGTGTTCATGAGATCAAAGTTATTTTTATAATACTAAGACATCATTTGCCTTTTTCACCCTATTGACATTTGCACTGATGATGCAGAAGCAACAGTGGGTAAAATTGCTGGTACCTCAGCATAAGTCAAGGCAGTGACAAGCAAATTGTCGTAGTAGTTCTTGTATTCCTCACTGTTATATACCTATTTTAAACAAAAATGAATGAAAGGAGTGTCACTTTGAGGAAGACAACTCATTGTACTAGTTACTAATAAAAATTAGAGCACTTAAGAGAAAATTGGAATCTTGAAAAATTCATCAAGATTGTATCAAGGTTGGAAAAAAAGATTGTATCAACTAGCATAAGCTTAACAACTCCCCAATACTTATAAGATTTTTTTTTATTAAGATAGATTAACACCATCATTTTTTTCTATTGGTTAATGAAATAGGTCAATATTTGGAAGTTCTGCGTTAGAGAACCAGTATTTCCCAAATGACCAACATATAATGTTTCAGAATCATGCATGGATAGAAGGTCCATTCAAAATACAAGATAGACAAGTGGTTCTTAACAAATTTCAAAAAAAAAATCACTGATGGTTTCAAATTCCACATCATAACTAACCTTTAAGAAACTGTACCACTTGTCAAGTTCGTGTATACTATCAAAGAAGAACTTTCACATCTAAGAAGTTATTAAAAGACCTCTTATTTTCCCACTACATAACTGTGTGAGGCCTGCTTTTCTTCATATACTTCAAGTAAACAACATATCACAACATATTGATGGCAGATGCAGATATGAAAATCTAGTTAACTTATCTTCTTAAGTCAGACATTTAAGAGATTTGCAAAAATGTAAAATAATGCCATTCTTCTAATAGTTTTATTTTTTTTTAATTTTTTAGTGTTTATTTTTGATAGAGAGAGAGAGAGACAGAGCACAAGCAGGGGAGGAGCAGAGAGAGAGGGAGACACAGAATCCGAAACAGGCTCCAGGTTCCGAGCTGTCAGCACAGAGCCCGTGTGGGGCTCGAACTCACAAACTGTGAGATCATGACCTGAGCAGAAGTTTGACGCTGAACTGACTGAGCCACCCAGGCACCCCTAATATTTTAGTTTTAGAAATATGGTGATTTTTCATGAAGTATGTATCATTTATATTAAAATGGATTAGGCTTATACTTTATTTTTTTAGGCTCATTTTTTTAAATGACTTTTTAAATTTCTAATTTTTAGGAGACATTTAGCAACTATTCCCAAATATAACCCACACGAACAAAAACTCTTCGTAATCCTTAATAATTATTAAGATTCTCAATAGTCTTGATTCCACAACCCTAGGGTCATGACTTGAGCTGAAATCAAGAGTTGGACGCTCAACCAAGTGAGACACCCAGGAGCCTTGCAGTGCAGGAATATTAGCCTAATATTGCCAGATCATCCAATTTGTGGAATTGGAAACTCTCAATCGTGTATTTTATCTCAAATTAAAAACAAACAAACACTGTACCAGACCATCAGTTTTCAATCTATGGTCTACCAAATAAGAAAATCGATAGCTGGAGACCCATCTGCCTGTTTATCCACAAACAATACAAACCTATTTTTTCCTGGTATATTTACTATGAGGTACAAAATTATACTTATAGATCTGTAATGTTATAGAGATTTTAACATTCAGAAATGTAGTCAACCCCTTATTTGAGGGAATAAAAAATAATTCAAGTAGCAAAAGATTATAGTTTAGCAAAGGCCATAGTTTCGTATCCTGGACACACAGGCACAAGAGCATCTGGCTCAAGGGATCCCAAACACAGGAGGTTCGGCCAGTTGCCACTGACAAAATCCAAAGGCAGAGAGACCAGCAATGGTAAAACAAGAAAGGAATGTATGTCAGTAAGGCCAACACCCGGAAGACAGCAGACTAGCGTCTCAAAGGCTATCTCCAAAGTGCTGAAAATTACTTCTTAGGTTCATGTAAGTAAAATGTGAGACAAAGGTCAGTAAGTATGTGCAAGTGTGTAGCAAAGGTCAGGTCAACCATTATCTCGGGGGTCAAATACAGATGGGGTCTTGCTGGCTCAGGACAGTCCTTATTGCTTGAGGGGGTAGTTTCAGTTCCCATCACAGGATGGTTTGCCAGCAGGATCTTTTGCCTGACTTAAGAGATACGCTGGAAAGATGAACTTAATCAATTAGAAAGTTTGAGATCAAAATGAAGGTAGCTGAAGTCCTCTTTCAGTTTAGCTAGTCAATAAGGAGTAATGCATTCACTGACTAGCTAGACTATGAAGAATATAACTGGATGAAGCTTACTTAAGTGTGGTTCTAAATAAGGACTAAATGAGGACAGCTACTGTTTCCAAATAAGGATTGCTTTTTGAATGAGTACTTTATTTGACCACTCAAGTTGCCTTCTGTATGAAATGAAGTCTATCTCTCCTTGCTCATTTCTTATTCTTCTGCAGTTAATACACACCTCATAAAAAATTAGAGTGATACACTTTACTGCTTTACTTTGTGTGTCCCTGCATGAATCATGCACCTCAAGGACAGGAATGTGTCAGTGTGATATTCCCAGCACCAGGCACAGTGGGTGACACAAATTATAAATTCAATTTTTATAGTACTTGGAGATCTATTAGGTGGCTTACTTTATACCAGTCCCTCTAATTTGTGCTGGGGGATCAAACGATGATTTAGAACACTCTTCTTCATCTCTGTAACGAGAAATAAAGGAAGGCAGCCACCCCCTGCATGGAACAGTAAACAGATAATTCTTAAAGTTTTGTTGTTGTTGTTGACGGTGGGGGCGGTGGGGAGACACAAGTCGGGAAGGGACAAAGAGAGAGGTGAACAATCCCAAGCAGAGCTGGAAGCAGGGCTCCAACTCACAAAGTGTGAGATCATGACCTGAGGGAAAATCAAGAGTCAGATGCTTAATGACTGAGCCACCCAGGAGGCCCTACAATTCTTTATAGTAATGGTAACCACACACAAATAGAAAAGCCTGATGAATTTTTTTTAAGTAGGTTCCAGGCACAAAGTGGGGCTTGAACTCAGGATCCAGACATCAAGAGTTGCATGCTCTGATGACTGAGCCGGCCAGAAAAGAATTTTAATTTACACTGAAGCCTGTAAGATATATAGTGGAATTTTGGTTCCCATGTGAACTCCTACCAACTACTATCCGCTCTCACAACAGAAGTTATTTGGAGTACCAAAGAAATTGACGTGCAAACTCATAAGCAGTTGTAGTTTAAGGATTCCAACCCGGGAACCTCGAGACACAAAGATCGACGGCTCGCGATACCCACCCGAGCCGAAGCAGTCTGCGCTGCCACGCACTACCCAGCTCCCACTTACCCGATACCCGCTCCCTTCCCCCTCCCCACCCCTCCCCACCCCTCCCCACCCCTCCCAGCCCTGTCCTTTCCCAGCCCTTTCCCTTTCCCCTCCTTTCCTTCCTTCCCCATACAACCTAGACGAATTTCCTACTCCCCAACCTGCCAAACCTCCAGCGACGCCCAGGGAAGTGCCCGCTCCACCCCACCCCCCACTCGCTCCGCCCCTAACGTCCAGCCCTTTCAACTTCTTCTCGGAGTCGGCAAAACAAGGCCTTCAAATTCCCCTCCCGACGAACCGGAAGTGCGTCATGCAGAGGCGCCGAGGCGCTCGTTTGGCGCGCGCGCCCTAAGCTGCGGGTCTGAGTTAGGGTCTTGGGTTTTCTCTCCTTTCTCCTTGGTTCTTAACTATTTCCGGACGCTGGTGTCTCCGAACTTCGACATGCCGTCTTCTTTACTGGGCTCGGTGATGCCGGCCTCCACGTCGGCCTCAGCCCTGCAGGAAGCTCTGGAAAATGCAGGACGGCTCATCGACCGTCAGTTGCAAGAAGACCGCATGTACCCGGACCTTTCCGAGCTTCTCATGGTGCCTGCCCCAAGTGAGTGATCAGTGCCCATTTGGTGGTAACTGCTTTCTCAGCCGGAAGGACTCGCCTGAATTCCTAACTAGGTCCTTATCCCCAGGGTGGACTCGGCGAAGACGTTTTGAGATTTGGGGCCCTGTTTGCTACATTTTGAAGAGCAAAAAGAGCCTGTTTTCAGTTTATTTTCTTCCTCACTTCACTGCCGATATTTGAGAGGGTAGGAGTGACGAGCACTCTGCCATCTGAAGCAGAGGGAAAGACCCCAACCTTAATGAGCTGCTCACTGCCTCCAAGTGTTCATCACAGAGGCCAGATGAGTAGGATCACCTGATCTAAGTCTCATTCTTGTTAATTCCTCCTATTAACATTAGAGTAAATCAGACGAGCAAATGAAATTAATTTGAAAATTTACCATCTTTCTCAAAGATATTCTTTATTACCTGTAGAGTTAGTGTAATATAAAGTCTTAATATGAAGGTTGTTAGAAAGAACTACCGCTGGAATAAAGGAAGAGAATGGGGATATTAGCAGTGATGATGGACAGGGAGGGTAAGGCAGTGTATGTGTCAACAAAAGAGAGGTGACTGGAAAACATTTTAATGATTTTAAATTATGACTAGGCTCCTCAAGGCATATAGAATTACATAAGTTGCTAAAAAAAAAGTGACCCCTTTTTTTGACGGATATGGGAGACGGATATGGGAGAAAAGCAGAGAAGTGTAAGTAAGATAGGGACAAGATTTGGGGTAAGCAATAACCAAGGTAAAATAACAAGGACAATCTGCAATGGAAACCTAAACGACACTTCTGACAATTTATAAAAATCGTTGAGGGGCGCCTGGGTGGCGCAGTCGGTTAGGCGTCCTACTTCAGCCAGGTCACGATCTCGCGGTCTGCGAGTTCGAGCCCCGCGTCAGGCTCTGGGCTGATGGCTCAGAGCCTGGAGCCTGTTTCAGATTCTGTGTCTCCCTCTCTCTGACCCTCCCCCATTCATGCTCTGTGTCTCTCTGTCTCAAAAATAAATAAACGTTAAAAATAAATTAAAAAAAAATCGTTGAGTAGGCTTGTAGTCAGAGAAAAGATAGAAACAGAACAAATTTAGTACTGTTCCTGACTGCTACTTACCGGTGAGCTTGTCTTCTAAGAACTGAGTGGCCTATTAGCAACACTCATCTTGAAGAGCATTACTCTCTTTGACCTCCTCAGGTTTGAAAACCAAGATGTAAAAACAGTGGATACATTCGTGTACTCTTATCTGACCCCAATCGATTCTATCCACCTTTACACATACCTCTTCAACCTAATCTTCTCAGCTTTGTTCCAGTGACACAGAATTTAACATGTTTTTCATAAGAAGCCCTTTCTTCAGGATGCTTTTATGTCATCATTTACTTCGCATCTGGAATTTTCTTCTTTGCTTGACATTCCTCCAAAGTTCGTTAAGTATCACTTCCTTTGTGAGGGGTTTCTTAACCATTCACATCCTCACTTGAGTTATTAATTCCATCCTTTGTGTTCCCCCTGCCATTTATCATGTCCTGTTAATATTTAACATTTCCACTTAGCAATATCCTGTGAAAATTAGTATGTTTTAAGATTAAATGGGATGTCTGGGATTTCCTTCAAAAAAATTCATTAGAGGGGCACCTGGGTGGCTCAGTTCGTTAAGCGTCCGACTTCAAATCATGTCATGATCTCATGGTTTGTGAGCTCCCTGCCGTTGGGCTTTGTGCTGACAGCTGAGAGCCTGGACCCTGCTTTGGATTCTGTGTCTCTGTCTCTCTCTGCCATTCCCTTGCTTGTGCTGTCTCTCAGTTTCTTTCAAAAATAAGCATTAAAGAAATCCATTAGAGAAGGAGTAGCTAGGGATATAAATGAAACCTGATTGGACATATTATTAGTAATATTGAAGCTGGGTAATCAATCGGTACATAGGAATTGATTGCATTTTTCTCTCTCATATATTTTAAATTTCCATAATACATTTAGAATTTCTTTTTTTGTTGTTTATTTATTTATTTTGAGAGAAAGAGAGAGCGTGGGCTAGGGAGGGACAGAGAGAGAATCCCAAGCAGGATCCATGATGACACCTTGGAGCCTAAAGTCAGGCTCACCAATCGTGAGATGACCTGTGCCAAAATCAAGAGCTAGATGCTTAACCTACTAAGCCACCCAGGTACCCCTAGAATTTCTTTTATATGTCAGTTTTCCCCAATATCTTTATACTTAGAGCCTGGAAAGGTGCCTGGATAAAAAGGTCATGAGATCTAAAGAATACCTCCCTGTTCAAGGCATAGGAAATAGATCAGCCCACTCCTGCCCTTAGTTGTCTGCGTCTTAAAGCAAGAGAAAGGTTGCCAAGTGAGAACACTTTATAGACCAGTCTGTGGTTTCCCCCAATAAAATACTGCTTGTGTGGCATCATATGTATTTATCTTATTGGTGTGGGAGGGGTGGTCTAACAAAAACACAAGGATTGTTTTAATCTATTAATATTGAAGTGGGAAAGGAAATAGCTATTTCCCCCATCAATATTTTTTTTTTGTTCACGGTTGTTTCATTTGACAGTCACAAAGTAGTTTTATAAATATTTTCCCATTTCAGATTAGTAAAATAATAGAAAGAAACTAAATTATTGAACTAAATATATCCTTACTTACAGAGTAAGTCTTTGTGAAGGATAACTGGTTAGTGCTGAAACCAGTAATTAGCCCTCTTTTAACACTGGATTTTCTCAGGCCTCTTTTGTATTGGGTCAGAATTACTTTATTTTCTATTTTTTTAATGTTGATTTATTTTTGAGAGAGAGTGTGAGTGGGGGAGAGGCAGAGAGAGAGAGGGAGACATAGAATCTGATGCAGGCTCCAGGCTCTGAGCTGTCAGCACAGAGCCCGATGCGGGGCTCGAACCCTTGAACCATGAGATCACGATCTGAACCAAAGTCAAACGCTCAACTGACTGAGCCACCTGGGTGCCCCTTCTATATACCTTTATAACTATCAGATACACAATTTTTTTTGTAGCTTGCAGTGCTTCGATATGCCCAGTTGATGTTCAGTATATTATTTTAATAAATGCTTTGTTTTATTACTTGTAGATAATCCCACTGTTTCCGGCATGTCAGATATGGATTATCCTCTACAAGGACCTGGTTTGCTGTCGGTACCCAACCTTCCAGAGATCAGTTCTATCCGAAGGGTTCCTCTCCCACCTGAACTTGTTGAACAGTTTGGACGTATCCTTTTACCTTGTTTTTAACTCCCTAAAATTTTTAAAAATTAGTATTCTTATTCTAATTCTTGCTTTGTGTTTAATTGGTGTGTTGTATGTAAGTTCATTTAAGAGTTTTATTTAAAAAACATTTTAAGGGGCGCCTGGGTGGCTCAGTCGGTTAAGCGTTCGACTTCAGCCAGGTCACGATCTCACGATCCGTGAGTTCGAGCCCCGTGTCAGGCTCTGGGCTGATGGCTCGGAGCCTAGAGCTTGTTTCCGATTCTGTGTCTCCCTCTCTCTCTGCCCCTCCCCCGTTCATGCTCTGTCTCTCTCTGTCCCAAAAATAAATAAAAAACGTTGAAAAAAAAATTTAATAAAAAACATTTTAAGTATGTCAGTAGTTTGCCATGTGCCTAGAAAATATCATATAAAATTGAGTGTTGAAAATTGAATCACATCTTAATTGTTCTTGGACATTGAAGAGAGTGAATCATTTACAAGGAATTCTGCATTTTTGAATGATATTATTGCAAGGTAGTACTTTCCAGTTAAGTGCTATCCAAGGAAGCCTTTTTACCCCATTTTAGCTTGAAGACTCCTGATTTTCATTTTTATTTTTTCTCATATTTTAACACTTTAAAACTGGGATGTTGTTCTAAAAATGTTTAAAAACAAACAAAAACTGCCATGTGCTTCTTTTTGCCCATCCCCAAAAGTTTTTGGTATGGTTTGGCACTTAATGGTATCTTAGAATTAAGGTTTAGGGCTACCTGAGTGGCTCAGTTGGTTAAGCGTCTGACTCTTGGTTTCAGCTCAGGTCATAATCTCATAGTTTATGAGATGGAGCCCTGCATCAGGCGCAGTGCTGAGTGCACGGAGTCTGCTTGGGATTCATTCTCTCTCTCTCCTTCCCTCTCCCCCTCCCCCCATCTCCCCCTCCCCCCCTCTCCCCCTCTCCCTCTCTCCTTCTCTCCCCCTCTCCCTCTCTCCTTCTCTCCTTCTCTCCCTCTCTCTCTCTCTCTCCCTCTCCTCTCTCTCTCTCTCCTCTCTCTTTCTCTCTCTCTGCCTCTACCCTGCTCACACTCACCTTCTCTCTCAAAATAAATAAGATAAACTTAAAAAAAAAATCTTAAGAAAGAATTAAAATTATAAGTGGTTGCATTTCTAAGGATCACAATAAGAATGAAACACTAATGGAATCTTCATAGACTGAATTGCTAGAGGAGTTTTCTTACCCTCTAAAAAAAGATCTCATCTGATTCTTTTAAAGTATGGCATACCCTATAAAGGCATTAGATTTATAGTTATTTGCAGGGCGCCTAGGTAGCTCAGTCGGTTGGGGGGCCAACTTTGGCTCAGGTTATGATCTCATCGTTAGTGGGTTCAAGCCATGCATTGGGCTCTGTGTTGACAGCTCAGAGCCTGGAGCCTGCTTTGTATCTTCCTCTCTGTCTGCCACTCCCCCACTCCTGTGTTTTCTCTCTCTCTCTCTCTCTCTCTCTCTCTCTCTCTCAAAATTAAATAAACATTAAAAAAAAGATTTATAGTTATTTGTTAGGAAGCTTCTGTATCAATCTATAGCTCTCATAATATAGACATTAAGATGATATGCTAAAATTTAATCTGAGGGGCACCTAGGTGGCTCAGTCGGTTAAGCGTCCGACTTCAGGTCATGATCTCATGGTCCGTGAGTTCAAGCCCCGCGTCAGGCTCTGTGCTGACAGCTCAGAGCCTGGAGCCTGCTTCCGATTCTGTGTCTCCCTCTCTCTCTGACCCTCCCCCATTCATGCTCTGTCTCTCTCTGTCTCAAAAATAAATAAAAACATTTAAAAAAATTTTTTTAATAAAATAAAATTTAATCTGAGACTTTTAAAAATATATTAAACTATTTAAAGGAAAAGTGTTTCAAATTTCAGTACAGTCTGCTTTAGAAAAATAAAGGAAATGGAAAATTAAGAAAATAGTTATAAATAGAAAAACTAGTAGAATCTAATATTTTTCCTAAACTTTTCAGTATTTCTCTGAGACTTTGTAAAATAACGTTATTAAATATACAACACTTCTTATCCCATACTCTATCTTTTCTTAGTTTCTTAATATTCTTTTTTTTTTAAATTTTTTTTAAACGTTTATTTATTTTTGAGACAGAGACAGAGCATGAACGGGGGAGAGGCAGAGAGAGAGAGAGACACAGAATCTGAAACAGGCTCCAGGCTCTGAGCAGTCAGCACAGAGCCCGACGCGGGGCTCGAACTCACGGACCATGAGATCATGACCTGAGCCGAAGTTGGATGCTTAACCGACCAAGCCACCCAGGCGCCCAGTTTCTTAATATTCTTTTTTTTTTTTTTTTTTTAATTTTTTTTTTCAACGTTTTTTATTTATTTTTGGGACAGAGAGAGACAGAGCATGAACGGGCGAGGGGCAGAGAGAGAGGGAGACACAGAATCGGAAACAGGCTCCAGGCTCTGAGCCATCAGCCCAGAGCCCGACACGGGGCTCGAACTCACGGACCGCGAGATCGTGACCTGGCTGAAGTCGGACGCTTAACCGACTGTGCCACCCAGGCGCCCCTCTTAATATTCTTTAGTCTTCTGATAATACCATGCAAAAAATTATCATTTAATTAAGAAATTATTTTATTTCACAATTTTTTCCTCATCTTATGATTACATAATATAATTCTTCGTCTATTTTTCAATTGCACTATATATAAGAAGCTTGCAAATTGTCACCTGGCCTAACTTTAGCATGCCTTATGTTTTTTTTTTTTTTTTATCACTCTTGCTCTTATGCAGTTGGGAGAAAGTGGTCCAGTAGAACAGTTTTTTCATGTCAAAATTTAATGGTGTTATTCATGATCAATATTCGTCTTTAATAATGGTAAAAACATTATATTTGTCCTTTAAAATACATTTTAAGTGGTCAAATGGCATTATTTAGGAATTGTAAATTGCAGGTTTATTTCTGTCATACACTATGTCTTTAAACTCATTAGAAATCAAGATATTTTATTTGCTTTTTCTTCTTTTTAAAAAATTTTTTTAATGTTTATTCATTTTTGAGAGACAGAGCATGAGTGGGGGAGGGGCAGAGAGAGAAGGAGACAGAATCCGAAGCAGGCTCCAGGCTCTGAGCTGTCAGCACAGAGCCTGATGTGGGGCTCGAATTCATGAACCCTGAGATCATGACCTGAGCTGAAGTCAGACACTTAATGGACTGAGCTACCGAGGCACCCTTTATTGCTTTTTCTATTAAAAAGGGGACAGATCATGATTTTTTAATCATAAATTTTAAATCAAAATCTTTCAAAATAAGCTTAAGAAAGAGAAGATTGAGATCTTTTTGCCTTACATCCACACTACTTCAGATATGCAGTGTAACTGCATGATGGGTGTGTTCCCTCCTATCAGCAGAGCTTGGCTCACAATTGACAGTGACATATTCATGTGGAACTATGAAGATGGGTATGTATTTAATGCTGGTTTGCTTTAGCATGATTAGAAGTTAGATTATCTTAATGGCAGCTAGTATTCTACTCATCAGAAGCTGCCTGGTTTATTTTTCATTCAGCTAACATCTGGGTCAGTGCTTCTCATTATGCATACTGATCACCTGAGAATGAGGTTAAAAGTGCGGATACTGTTATAGTACTTCTGAGTGAGCCTCGAGAGTCTGCATTTGTAACAACCTCCCAGTGATGCTGCCAGTCTAAGTACCACTCTGAGTAGCAGGGGTTTAGTTTCCAAGCTCTTATCTTCCAATAAGATAATCTGTTAGTAGTTTTTTGAGAGATGGTTTGACATCTTTAAAGACCTGTATTTTTGATGCATTTTTATGAATTGGGAGGCTCTTAATTCATTGAAGTGGCTAAACAGTTTTATTCCATGAGGTTGGCCATGTGTAATTTGAGTGTATATAGTAATCTGAGTGACAGCTCAAGACATTTTTGCTAAAATAGTTTATTGATCTGGTTATCTCACTCTGGCTTTTTGAAGATAAATTTTGGCTTACTACCATTTCTCTCTCATAATGTCTTTAGGGGATTAGTGGGATAACCAGAGGAAGGCCCTTGTAGTTGTTTCTCTTGCCCTTGGGTAATTAAAGCACCTGTTAGGAATGCACACACGTGCACACACACACACACACACACACACACACTATCACTGAATTAAAGTGATACTAAATGAGAACTTGTAGCTTAAATAAAAATATTTTTGTTCTCTGATTTTTTTTTCATTTAGAACTTTTCATAGCTATTTTTTATGGTTGAACTGTTATATAGTTCTAATAGCAGTGATGTATGGTTGTGATTTTTCTTCATATACCCTGAACTTCAGTTGCTTTTATTATTGTAACATAGTTGTTTTGATACTAAGGAATAAAACAACTTGATTTAGGTGTGGATCTGTTTAGAAAAACAAACACACAAAAAAATTATGTTATAGACAAATGTAAGGATAATTTCCTTAAAAAGGATTTCTCTTTAATGAAAATTTCTGTATTTCCATCAACATGTAATGTATCCATGTAATAAAATGTTGAATTTATTATGTATCAGACACTCTTTTGTGCTAGGAACAATATTGAATGTGGTAAGTGTAGCTCCTGTCCTCATGGAATATACACTCCAACCTTACCGTGTTCAAACTAGAACTTATTTAAAGAAAAATTATTTGAACAGTGTGCTTACTGAAAAAAATCAAGGCACAAATCCTCGGTATATAAATCTTTAGTTCACAAATTCAATTCTGCAAAAATGTTAGTTTTCATTTCAATTATTCCATTAGCTTTTTATTATAAATCCTAATACCACATGGATAATAGGAACGTAATCTTTTTCAATTCATTGTTCTGAAACACCTAACATCCCCAGTATTGGTCTTAGTTTCTGGAGGTTGTGCCAGTTTTCACAGCATGGGGAAATGGGAAAACCTGGTCCACATATGTGGCCATTTAGGAGTTTTCTTTCTGTTTGCTTGGCTCTTTTCAGGACAACCAGAAATTTTTTTCAAGGTCTGGATCATGTATATATGATCCAGATATGATCCACATATATATGATACATATGTATACATGTATATGTGTGTGTGTATATATATATACACACACATATACATGTATACATATATATGTATATATGTATGTGAATATCCCTCCCCCCCCACCCCCCCCCGGGCATATTTATCCTACTTGGTGTTCTCTGAGTTTCTTGGATCTTTGGTTTGATGTCTTTCATTTTTGGAAATTTTTCAGTGATTATCTTCAAATATTTGTTCTGCCCCATTCTCTTCCTCTCCCTTCTGAGATTTTTACACTTCCGATAGATTGTTTGATGTTATTCAAAACAGATTTTGGATACTTTGTTCTGTTTTTGTTTCTCCATTCTTTTTGTTTGTTTCAATTTGGACAATTGCTGTTGACCCAAATTCAAGTTCATGGATTCTTTTGTTAAGTATGTCAAGTCTACTTAAAAAGTTCTTACAAGATGGTCTTTCTCTATGCTGTGCTTTTTATTTCTAACATTTTCACTTATTTCTTGTAATTTTCATCTCTCTGCTGAAATTCCTTATTTGCTTATTTATATTGTCCCCTTTTTTCATTAATACCTATATGATAATCATTTATTTTAAATTTCCTGTCTTATAGTTCAGACATCTGTCTCCTAGCTGAGTCCATTTCTGTTGATTTCTTTGTTTCTTGACAGGCTTTTTTTTCCTGTGCTTTTTTGTGTCTCATGTGTTTATTTTTAAGCCAGATGCCATGTGTAGGACAGTGGACACTGTAGTAAGTAGTGTTTATCCATCCTAAGATATGGGTATGTCTCTTTTTTTGCTAGGGCCTATCAAGTAGGTCTTTATTTCGGGGAAAGTTAACTTTTTCCAAGTCAAGAGTTGAGTTGAGTTTGGTTTTGTTATTGCTCTGGTTACCCTCAGTGGACCACAGGTTTCAAATTCCTTAGAATTACTTTGCACTTAGAATGTAGGTTGGGTTCCTAGAGACTTTTTCTCAGTGTTTCTGTCCACCCTCAGCCATAGGCTTTTCCTGTGAGTCTGTTCTTCTGAGAGGGTCTTAACCCAGCAGAACTGCTATTACTTGAGATTTGCAGCCTGGCTGAGGAGAAGTTTGGAATGGGGAGCAGCTGTCTCTGTTTGCCTGGTTTATGCTTAGCTTTAGACAGGCCTGTGTGCCTGAATCTTGGAACTGAAACAGTTTTGTTTGCTGGCTTATTTTTCACTACATCCTGTAGTCTTAAAGAATATTTTAGGATAAAACTTTGTTTTCTGTGTATGTATAACATGTTTTTCTTTACCGTTTGACAGAGGAGACCTTGCCTATTTTGATGGACTTAGTGAGACTATTCTTGCTGTGGGGCTTGTGAAACCAAAAGCTGGTAAGAAATAAAAATGTAATGCTAATGTTTGTATATAATGGTTTAGAACTGAGTAACAACACATTTTAAGTAGTTGAAATTTTTATCAAATATTTGTTCTGAATTCTAAGTAGAAACATAGAAAGTGATTAGGAATATTTAATAGTTTACTCACTTTATGGTAGAAATGAATCTGTCTTTAAAATTATTAAATTGGGGCACCTAACTGGCTCAGTTGGTAGAGCATGTGACTCTTGATCTCAGGGTCATGAGTTCAAGCCCCATCCTGGGTGTAGAGCTTACTTAAAAAATTTTGTGGGGACAGGGGAGGTACCTGTGTGGCTCAGTTGGTTGAGCATGCAACTCTTGGTTTTGGCTCACGTCATGATCTCATGGTTCATGAGTTTAAGCCCTGTATCTGGCTCTGTGCTGGTAATGCAGAGTCTGCTTGAGATTTTCCCTCCCTCTCTCTCTGCCCCACCCCTGCTGTTTGTCTGTCTGTCTGTCTCTCTCTCAAAATAACTAAATAAACTTAAAAAAATTTTTTTAGGGACGCCTGGGTAGCTCCGTTGGTTAAGTGTCCGACTTTAGCTCAGATCATGATCTTGTGGTTTGTGGGTTTGAGCCCCGCGTCGGGCTCTGTGCTAACAGCTCAGAGCCTGGAGCCTGCGTTGGATTCTGTGCCTCCTCTCTCTGCCCTCTCCTGGCTCATGCTCTGTCTGTCTCTCTCTCTCTCCTTCAAAAATAAGTAAACATTAAAAAAAAAATAAAAGAAAAAATTTTTAAATAAAATTGTTAAACTATAATTTCTGCATTTTATCTTGCTTATTTTTTGTTACTCTTTGATGATGTACCTAAAGTTTTTTGCATTATACATTTTTCATCAGTTAGTAAATTTAATGTTAAAAACCATTTTTGTCTCTATGTTTTTGGTTTGTTTTCTTTTTGTGGGTCTTTTTTCCTTCTTGAGAGTGAGAGAGAGACTGATTGCCAGAGCACACTCAGAGGAGGGGCAGAAGGAGAGAGAGAGAGAGAGAGACTCTTAGCAGGCTCTGCACCCAGCACAGAGCCCCACAAGGGGCTTGATCTCACCACCATGAGATCATGACCTGAGCTGAAATCAAGAGTTGAACATTTAACTGATTGAGCCACGCAGGCGCCCCATCTCTGCATTTTTTTTTTTTTTTTTTTAGTCTTGATGTCCAATGGAAATGAAAAGAGAATTCAGAATAAATCTTAAAGAAATGAGAAGTGGTGTTTAATTTAACAGTTTCAACTTCATTATACAGATTTTTTATCAGAGCTAATGACAAAATAATGGATTGATTTAAATTTAATATAGATTTTTTTTTGATATATGAGAAATCTTACTACAATGGGAAATAGTAGACAAAATTGTTTGTAATGCCTGAATAAAATTTTGAGGTCACAACTGTTTTGAAATTATAATTCACATGGTACAGACATGTAGTCTTAAACAGTTTATGTGATTATATTATAAACTTATTTCCTTAACATAGAACCTCAAAGTATTCTCAACCCTGAGATATGTATCTCTCTTTTCTTCATTTAAAAGTTTATTCATAATAACAGTCAACGACTGTCCCTGCCCTCTATTGTAAAACATAAATTGTCCATCTAAGATAAATACTAAAATTTTGTACTACTCAAATGTAAACTTCAGTGCAAAATTAAAATTATGGCATAGTCTTTGATATGGCAACAAAGGTGTTATCTTTGATAATGAAACAATTCTGGCTTTTCTGTCAGTAAGTACTGAAAATTTTGACTCTGGAATGTAATGTTAAAGCGGACGAAGTCCATATATTACTTTGCCTTTTGCAAGAAAATACTATTCTTGGGGCATCTGGGTGACTCAGTTGGTTAAACGTCCGGCTCTTGATTTCAGCTTAGGTCATGATGTCACAGTTTGTGGGATTGAACCCCTCGTCAGGCTCTGTGCTGACAGTGCATAGCCTGCTTGGGATTCTCTCCCTCTCTCTCTCCCCCTCCCCCACATGCACACATGCTTTCTCTCTAAATAAATAAATAAATAAATAAATAAATATTTTTGAAGTTAAAGTCATTGTTTTCTTTTTTTATTATTTTTTTTTAATGTTTCATTTATTTTTGAAACAGGGAGAGACAGAGCATGAACAGGGGAGGGTCAGAGAGAGGGAGACACAGAATCTGAAACAGGCTCCAGGCTCTGAGCTGTCAGCACAGAGCCCGACGCGGGGCTCGAACTCACGGACTGAGAGATCATGACCTGAGCCGAAGTCGGATGCTTAACCGACTGAGCCACCCAGGCGCCCCTAAAGTCATTGTTTTCTAAGTCAGGCTTTTTGGCACGAGTTTGCTTTATTGGTGAATTCTGTGTAAGCAAGAAGAGTATGAATACATGTTTCAATTTTATGATTGTTTGAATAAAACAGGAATTTTTCAGTGATTTTTAGCATTTGCAGGTTTTTGTCTACAAATTGACAAGGTTTAGTCATTTTTTGAGTTCAGGGATGCATTTCTCATGTATTGAAAGATTCAGATAGTTGTCTAGTTTCAATCTCCTCTTCTTGGGAGGTAACTTACCTGAAAGAGCTTATGGCTTTTGGACATTTTTCATTATAGTGATTGTGAGTGATTAGTGGTTATGAGTCAATTTACGTCATCTGTATGACCCAGTGGGACTGCCACCAAAGTCAAATCATATGTAAACTCCTTCCTGGAAGTTATTCTTGGAATGGTCTTTCTTTGTGTTTTGAATACAGTAAACCTCCTACCTCAAATGTAGTCAATTATGTCTATTGATTTAGAGAGTGCGCAAGCGACAGGGGAGGGGCAGGTGGAGAGGGAGGGAGAGAGAGACTATTAAGCAGGCTCCATGCTTTGTGCGAGCCCAATACGGGGATCATTCCCACAACCCTGGGATCGTGACCTGAGTCAAAAGCAAGAGTTGGATGCTTAACTGACTGAGCTACCCAGACACCCGTAGTCAATTACTTCTGGAAAGCCAGTGGACTTTTCAGTAGAAGAGAAGAGCTTTGTATTTTTGTTTCTGAACCAACATCTCTTGAAAAGGTACCAATTCATACTGTCATTGAAGTTGCCTTAGAAGTTGAAGGTACCATTGGCCAAATTTTCAGTGCCAAAGCATGCCTTTGTAAAAGTGCAGTGAGTTATGTATGGTTCTTTTGAGTTTCTTCATCAAAGCAGCAAAAGCAGATGGGTTAGCAAAGGATCTTAAGTGCTTATATTTGTGCACAAGTATTACACTTTTTCTTTCAAAACTTTTTCAAAACCTTAAAACTTTTTCATTCAAAAGTAGTGAAATTTGGAACTGGTTCACAGACCTAAACAACTTATGTTAATTTCTAAAAAGTGCTAATAAGATAATGTACTTTATAGATAAGAAGTGAAGGTTGACAAAAGGAAGAAATGTCAGTCATTTAACCTTGCTGCATCCTGAAGGGAGATGGCTTCCATTTCTACCATTTTCTGTTGCAAAATACTTGAATAAATGATGAGAGATTTAGAGAAGATGACATCATTTGACAAGATACTACTTTCCTTACCTTTCTCTACTCAAAGTCGTAAACCAGCTCCATCATCCATAGAATTCCTACTTCACTAGAGTTTGTGTAATCAAAGATGACTTCTTTGGCATCGCCTGGTGACTGAATACTTTGAGCTAAGGCTTCTATTAAGGAAAACATAAGTTTTCATAAAGTTTAGGCTTTTTAAGTCAATTTTTCATGAAATATCAGGTATATTTTGAGTTCATTAGGTAGAAGATCTGTGCCTTCAGCTTAACTGACTGGAAGCTTGATACACAAAGCTGACTTTTGTACCCCTCAGTGTTCATCAGTGAAAGTAAAAGTTTGGTACTTTCTGTGGCATTATATACCCTTAAGCAGGCCAAAGGTATATACATGAAGAGATGTCCATAATTGTAACATAAGATATATTTCCTTTTATTCCTATCAGTAAGGCACTGTTTTTGGACATTGTAACATGACGTGTCATCTCGTGCCTGTACGCATTTCTTAATGTTAATACCATAAAAAGAAAATAAAGTTAAACAGTACCTTAGCATGAATTTTAAAAAAAGCTTGCACTTGGTAATGTCCCCTCTGAAACTATAAATTATCTGATTTTGATATATAAATTCATCTGGGAAACTCATTTAATATATGAACTCATATCTGTTTCTATGAATTTGACTATAGGCATCTGACATAAGTGGAATTATATGGTATTTTTTCTTTGCGACTGGTTTATTTCACTTATAATGATCTTAAGATTCATTCCTGTTACAGTATGTGTCTGAATTTCCTTTTTAAAGACTGGATCCTATTCTATTTTATTGTATATGTAGACCACATTTTGTTTATCTATTCATCTGTTAGTGGACACTTGGATTGCTTCCACTTTATAGGTACTGTGAATTATGCTGCTATGAATGTGGGTGTACAAATAGAAAGCTTTATATTTTAATAAACAGACTATTTTATGCCATTCTGATTTTGGAATTAAAAGTTTTTTTTTTAATACAGTTTTTAAAATTTATTTTGTTTTTTTTAATTTTTTTAATTTTTTTTATTTAAAAAAATATTTTTTTAACGTTTATTTATTTTTGAGACAGAGAGAGACAGAACATGAACAGGGGAGGGGCAGAGAGAGAGGGAGACACAGAATCTGAAACAGGCTCCAGGCTCTGAGCTGTCAGCAGAGAGCCCGATGCGGGGCTCGAACTCACGGACTGTGAGATCATGACCTGAGCCGAAGTCGGACGCATAACCGACCAAGCCACCTAGGTGCCCCTTTAAAATTTATTTTGAGAGAGAGCACATGTGCATGCATGCAGTGGGGAGCGGGGAGGCCAGAGAAGGAGGGAGAGAGAGAATCCCAAGCAGTCTCCGCACTTTCAGTGCATAGCCCAGCATGGGGCTTGAACTCACAAACTGTGAGATCATGACTTGAGCTGAGATCAAGAGTCGGACTCTTACCTGACTGAGCCACTCAGGTGCACCATGTAATGCTGATTTGAAATGGCATTAAATACTGAAGTGCTTCTTTTATTTTTTTAAAGTTTATTTTTTTTGAGAGAGAGAGAGCTTGCACGAGAGGAGTGGTAGGTTAGAGAAAGAGGGAGAGAGAGAATCCCAAGCAGGCTCCTTGCTGTTAGTGTGGGGCATGATGTGGGCTTCAGTCTCAAGAACCATGAGATCATGGGGTTCCTGGGTCATTCACTCAGTTAAGCATCTGACTTCGGCTCAGGTTATGATCTCATGGTTTGTGGGTTCAAGCCTCACGTCAGGTTCTGTGCTGACAGCTCTGAGCCTAGAGCCTGCTTCAGATTCTGTGTCTCCCTCTCTCTCCTGCCCCTTCCCCCTGCCCACTCATGCTCGGTCTCTCAAAAATAAAAATAAACGTTAAAAAAAAAAAAAAAAAAAAGAACCGTGAGATCATGACCTGAGCTGAAACCAAGAGTCTATCGCTTAACTAACTGACTGAGCCAACCAGGTGCCCCTGAAGTGTTTCTTTTTTAATATGGTTCTTTTTTGTATTACTATTTACTTATTTAAATGATCATAGGTAGTAATATTTTAACATCAAATTAAAGTGAGTTCAGACATTTCATATACTATTTAAATGATTTTTGTTTTTTTTTTTTAAGTAGGCTCCACACCCAATGTGGGGCTTGAATTCACGACCTCAGGATCAAGAGTCGCATCCTTTACCCACTGAGCCAGCCAGGTGTCCCCTTCATATACTATTTAATCACTAGTTCATTTTAATGATAAAGTCATTAGTCTATTAATGCTTAGATAGTGGATGTGGATGTAATGGTAAAACCATGGTCTATTAGTGCTTAAATAGTGTAAGTGGAGTTTTTTGGAATAATCCCTAACCCATGTCTCCTCTATCTTAGGCATCTTTCAACCTCATGTACGGCACCTGCTGGTTTTGGCAACCCCTGTGGATATAGTGATTCTTGGACTTAGCTATGCTAATTTACAAACAGGTATAGCAATCCATATGTGGTATTTTTAAAATAAGCATGTTAGCCAGTTTAATTAAAAGCTAATTTTTTGACTAAGTTAACTTTCCAGACTATTTGCTCATAGCAAAATAATGTTTCCCCACAGGGATGGTACCTTTCAGGTTAGTAGCTTCACCAAACAAGTATTTTGAATATGTTTACCCTATTAACGTACACTCCTTAAATGTACAATATAAAATGGTAGTAAAAGAGAAACAATTGACACTAGCGAGTTTTTCCAGTAGTGCTTTCAATTTCTTCGTTTCTAGTTTTTTGAATAGCTATTTTAACACACACAATACCGAAACGTACGTTCTTTCCTTTAACATAAGAAGACCTTGGTTTATTACTAGTACATTCAGTGGTTTCTTTTGCATTGTGGCAACCTGGGTGAAATGCTGAATTTCAGTGACTCAAATTAATGATTATTACTATCACATCCTTAGGCTTGTTTGTAAAATTTAATAATTTGGGAGAGTTTTTGATGTTGTATAATGTTACATATATTAAACTTATATGTTATAAATTTTTTATGTATGTACATAATTATAGGTTCTATTTAACTTGAATAAATTGTATCAGACTTTTTGCAGTAATTTAAAAATTATGTTCTACAAGCTTTCGGATAGATCAATAAGAATTCAGTAAAAATAACAATTCTGAAGATAATGCAGTGATTGTCTCAAACTTTAAACAAGCTCATAAGCTGATTCCTGTGTTCTTTCTTTAAAAAAAAATAGGTTCTGGAGTTCTTAATGACAGTATGTGTGGTGGAATGCAGTTGCTTCCAGATCCCTTATATTCTCTTCCCACTGATAATACTTATCTTTTAACAATAACTTCCACTGATAATGGCAGAATTTTCTTGGCTGGAAAGGACGGCTGTTTATACGAAGTAGCATACCAAGTAAGTCTAGCATTTATAAACAATTTTTTTGTCTCTCTTGATTTTTTTCATTTTTAGGGATAGATTTTGCTTTTGTTTTCTAATTATATAAGCATACTAATAAATTCTTAGAGAAAGTATTCATACATATAGTTAAAACCATAGTCTTCCATGACTATACCATGCCTATGAAACCCAGTCCTCTCTTCTAGAAATAAATAGCATTATCAGTTCTGAATATTATTTTTTTAGAAAATGATCCACTGATAATTGTAAGTATAGCTATATATTTATGTATGTCTATATATATACACACACACACACACACACACGTATACAATTACATAATGTACTTTTCTGTATGTATGCTTTTACTTAGGTTATTACTTACTGTTACATAATTGGCTTCTCACTAAATTGTTGCTTTGTGATTACTGCATATTTGTCTGTAAAATGGATGTGAATTGTTTACTTAACAGTTTTTTTTTTTTTTTTAGTTTTTTAAAATTTATTTTGAAAAAGAGGGAGGGAGGGAGAGAGAGAGAATCCCAAGCAGGCTCTGTGCTGTCAGTGCAGCCTGAATTTGGGCTCGAATTCACGAACTGTGAGATCATGACCTGAGCCAAAATCAAGAGTCAGATGCTTAACTGACTGAGCCACCCAGGCGCCCCTTAGCAAATCCTTTCTTGATGGACTTCTAGGTTTTCAGTTTCTCTCTTCACAAATAATGCTTTTGCAGCCCTCCTTTGTATATGTGTAGATACTTTTTTGTTTAGAGACTTTTAATTCTAATGTTGGGTTATAGAGTATATGCATTTAAAATTGTATTCATGTTTTCATATTGCCCTCTAAGAGTTTTAGACTCTTAGCAGGCTTCTGTGAATGTACCCCACCACCACCCCCCACTAATGCTACTATTAACAAATTTACTAATTTTGGCCGATGTGATTAGAGGGAATTTTTTTTTTTTCCTGGTTGAGTTGAGGGAGGATCTTTTCATGTATTTTTGGTCATGTATGTTTTCTCTACTCTGAAATGCCCCTTTATGTCTTATCCCTATTGTATTACTGCCTTTTTCATAAGGTAAATGTTAGGGAACTGATAAAGTAACATTCTTAGAGTCACATAATTAGTGGCAGAGCTAGGGCAACAACCCCGGTCAGCTGTGTTTTTTATATTACATAGTATCTCTTACCCATTTTCTCTTGGCTTTGTTCATTATCAAAAAAGTAGGGAGGGGCACCTGGGTGGCTCAGTTGGTTGAGTGTCTGACTTGGGCGCGGATCATGATCTCGTGGTTCAAGAGTTTGAGCCCTGCATCGGGCTCTGTGTGGACAGCTCAGAGCCTGGAGCCTGCTTTGGATTCTGTGTCTCCCTCTTTCTCTACCCTCCCCTGCTTGCACTCTGTCTCCCCCTCTCAAAAATAAATAGTAGGGGCGCCTGGGTGGCGCAGTCGGTTAAGCGTCCAACTTCAGCCGGGTCACGATCTCACGGTCCGTGAGTTCGAGCCCCGTGTCAGGCTCTGGGCTGATGGCTCGGAGCCTGGAGCCTGTTTCCAATTCTGTGTCTCCCTCTCTCTCTGCCCCTCCCCCGTTCATGCTCTGTCTCTCTCTGTCCCAAAAATAAATAAACGTTGAAAAAAAAAATTTTTAAAAAAAAAAATAAATAAATAGTAAAAAAAAAAATTTTGTATGGCAAAAGTCAGTCATTGAGAAGTACTCTGTAGATTGTGATTGTGATGGCTGCTGTTGTTAAAATTTCTTTTTAGCTGAAGTGGGAATAGATGATACAGGTACCTCTCTCCTGTGTTCTTTGAGCTCTTATAAACTGCACTTATTTGCTTTACTACTTTTATTTTTTATTTATTTAAAATAAAAAAATTTTTTTTAACATTTATTTATTTTTGAGAGAGAGCATGAGCATGGGAGGGGCAGGGAGAGAGGGAGACACAGAATGCGAAGCAGTCTCCAGGCTCCGAGCTGTCAGCCCAGAGCCTGATGCGGGTCTCGAACTCACACACTGTGAGATCATGACCTGAGCTGAAGTTGGATGCTTAACCAACTAAGCCACCCAGGCGCCCCTATTTTTAAATATTTATTTTTGAAAGGGGTGGGGAGGGGCAGAGAGAGGGGGAAGTACAGAATCTGAAGCAGGCTCCGGGCTCTGAGCTGTTGGCACAGAGCCCGACGCAGGGCTTAAACCCACAAGCCCTGAAATCATGACCTGACCTGAAGTTGGATGCTTAACCTACCGAGCCACCCATGTGCCCTTGCTTTACTGCTTTTAAATAAAAGAATTTTTAAGATAACTAAAATATGAATGTATTAACAGCACTGTGAGGTTTTGAAATAGCTGATTTCATTGAGAGCAGTGATATGATTTTGGCTAACTACATTTTCTGTTTTTAATTAAAGGACTAAACAATATTCTGAATAGTATGTCTCATTGACAGTTGTTGGTATTTCATTACCGTTTGAGGATTTTTGTACACATGAGTATACGGTAGTTGCTTTGATGGGTGTACCTACATTTACAGGTCTTCCTTCTTTCAATTTTTTCTTTTAAGGCAGAAGCAGGTTGGTTTAGCCAAAGATGTCGGAAAATAAACCACTCAAAGAGTGCACTTTCTTTCCTTGTTCCTTCATTGCTACAGTTTACATTCTCAGAAGATGGTAAGTAGAAAACAATAAATTTGGCAAACACAGTTTTTTTTAACAGATTGTTGACTTCACCGTTTTCTTCAGAAATTCCTTTTTTTTTTTTTTAATGCTTATTTATTTTGGGGCTGGGGGAGCAGAGACAGAGACAGAGAATCCCAAGCAGGTTCTGCACTTGTGCCTGACTTAGGGCTCAGACTCACAAACGATGACATTATGACCTGAGCCCAGATCAAGAGTTGGGCACTAAACTGACTGAGCCACCCAGGTGCCCCCAGAAATTCTCATTCTTCTTTTTTTTTTTTTTAAAGAATTTTTTTTTCAACGTTTATTTATTTTTGGGACAGAGAGAGACAGAGCATGAACGAGGGAGGGGCAGAGAGAGAGGGAGACACAGAATCTGAAACAGGCTCCAGGCTCTGAGCCATCAGCCCAGAGCCCGACGCGGGGCTCGAACTCACGGACCGCGAGATCGTGACCTGGCTGAAGTCGGACGCTTAACCGACTGCGCCACCCAGGCGCCCCCAGAAATTCTCATTCTTAACTGAAAGTTTGTCTTATTAAATAACATTTGGCATATATTCATAAGGGGTTTAAAGGAAGAAGAGATTATAAAATAGACAGTGTTGGTTTTATTCCCAAGTTCCTATGAATGTAGCATTACAGAGCATGGGTCTAAAACAGCTGTATGTACTGAAACCAATACATGTTTTGTCTGTCTAGAACAAATTGAATACGAGTAAATGAATATATCTGAGTTTTTAATAGAATTAGAGATTTAGGCCGGTGAAATAATTAAAAACTAGTGAGATAAGATAAATACATTCAAAAAACATTGTGACTGAAGTTTTAAACTTTTTCCCTTCACACAGTGATTCATTAAACTAAACTGGAAGTTTCTTGAACACACTGAGTATAATTATTCCTGTGTTTCTAGCATATAGTAAACAGTCATTAAATGTTGAATGAAGAAATAATGAAGAATAATGTAGAGTTTTTTTTGTCTTATAGATCCTATTCTTCAAATTGCAATTGATAATTCTAGAAATATTTTATATACACGATCTGAGAAAGGAGTAATACAGGTAAGTATTAATATTACACCGCCATTTAAGTGGGGGGAAGAATATCCCTGTTTTTAAGAAGGAGATTCAGTTACTCTTAGCCTTTTCCTATAGGCTGTGTGCTTTTTTAAAAAACTACTTCTCGGGGTGCCTGGGTGGCTCAGTCAGTTAAGCATCTGACTTCAGGTCATGATCTCATGGTTTGTGAGTTCGAGCCCCACGTCAGGCTCTGTACTGACAGCTCAGAGCCTGGAGCCTGCTTCCGATTCTGTGTCTCCCTCTCTCTCTGCCCCTCCCCTGCTCAGGCTCTGTCTCTCTCTGTGTCTCTAAAATCAATAAACGTTAAAAAAAATTCTTTAAAAAAAACTACTTCTCAGGGTCCCTTTATTGTGAAATTTTAAATCTCTGAATGTTACCAAATCTGATTGAAGTGCCACAATTAAAGGATCCCTGAAAAGGAGGAGTCTCTTCAATAAAATATTACTTAAAAGATTATTTTGTAAAGTACACATGGGTTATAGTTATGTTTAAGTGGGTACAATTTTTTTTTTTTTTAATTTTTTTTCAACGTTTTTATTTATTTTTGGGACAGAGAGAGGCAGAGCATGAACGGGGGAGGGGCAGAGAGAGAGGGAGACACAGAATCGGAAACAGGCTCCAGGCTCTGAGCCATCAGCCCAAAGCCCGACGCGGGGCTCGAACTCACACACCGCGAGATCGTGACCTGGCTGAAGTCGGACGCTTAACCGACTACGCCACCCAGGCACCCCTAAGTGGGTACAATTTTTTATTCACAGGTTTATGATTTGGGCCACGATGGACAAGGAATGAGCAGAGTTGCCTCAGTTTCGCAGAATTCTATTGTCTCTGCTGCTGGAAACATTGCTAGGTAATATGTAATTTATTGTCAGACATTTCATTTACAGGCATAGTTAAGCTATTTGTGTACAGCATACTAAGATTCTTTTCTCTTCAAAATATCTCTAAAAGATCAGGAATGCTGAAGGAGATGACATTGGAGGCTCTGAGCTGCTAGAGAAAGACTCTTAATTCTGATGTTGGATGGTTTGAAACAAGGCAGACTGGTTTTACAGTGTAAAGTACAGTTTGACATGTTTAGGTTGTCTGTACAGGCAATTACAGGAGTTATGACTAAGAAACGACATGCCTCAAAGTTCCCCACTTGTAAACACTCCAACCTTTTAACAGGCCTGCGTTGTATAAGATTAGCTGGTCTGATAATTGACACAAGTACCCTTTGGGAATACACGAACTTTACAGTCGTATTGTCTACATTGTATTCTTGAGGAAACTAAAACTAATAGTGTGATGATTTATCTGAAGTGTGACTCCTCAATAAATACTAGAATCAAGGCTTCAGCCAAGTCTTCAGACACTATACACTATGATTTACATGTATCACAACTAATTTAGCTCAAGTGCGAAAATTCTTACAACAAAGGCCTCAAATTTTCAGCGTCAGTTTTCTGTGTGCTTGGGTCATTGCTGCATTGAGATATCCTAGTGAAAAATCAATGTTTTCTTTGCTTTTCAGTGACAAAAAAAATTCTCAAGGCAGACCATCTAAAACAAAGTTTTTCCTTTTTCGGCTCCCGACTTTTTTTTTTTTTTTTTTGGAATTGTTTTCAAATCCCAGAAAAATTAGAAGAGCAGCATGGTAAAAACTGATACACCCTTTATCCAAATTTAACAGTTGTTAACCATTTTCCCTTGTTTGCTGACTTTCTTTCTTATGAACTACTTGAAAGTAACTTGCAGACATGACTTGACATGACTTTCCTCCTTACATCCTTCAACCTTCATTTCCCAAGTCTCTTATATAAGCACAATACCAATTCCACACCTAAAATAATTAATAATTTTGTGATACTATCTTGTAATTATACAGTTCATATTAAATTACTTAACAGTCCCAGAAATCTTTCGTAACAGTTTTTCTTTTCATTTTTCTCCGGATTCAGTCAGAGCCCATGAATTACATTGGTCATTTGTCTTATTGACATAGAACAGATGTCTCACTGTCTTTCTTTTTCCCTACATTTGGTGGGGTGCTGGAGTCTTATTTGTAGAATATCTCATTTTCTGTATTTGTCTTTTTCATTGTCATTAGATTAAAAAAATAGACAATTTTTTTTTTTTTTGGCCAGTGTTACATAGATGATGTGAACTCCTTGTAGTGTTACATCAGTAGGTACCTATTACCAGTTTTTGCACTATGGAATACTTGGCTAAGGTGCTGTTTACCAGGTCTCTCTGTTATAAAGTTTCATTTTTCCTTCTTTTTAATTAGTGGTAATCTTTATAATGATAATTTGATGCTCTGAGAACCCCTTATTCCTCATTAACCATTTACCCAATGGAATTAGTCTTTTATGATCTTTCAGAAAAGAGTTACTTGTAACAATATTAATGTAAACTCATATTCAGGGGTTTTTGCTGGCGCTTGCTGCTGTTGTATTAATTTTCTAAGAAGTTAGTCTTATTTTAGCATATTTAGATATTTAGTAGACCATTTTAAAAATAAACTTTAGTTTTTTTCCTTTCTTGTAGGACCATAGATCGTTCTGTTTTTAAGCCAATTGTTCAAATAGCAGTGATTGAAAATTCTGAATCGCTGGATTGTCAGTTATTGGCAGTCACACATGCAGGTATGTTGTTTAATTCATATGTCTGCTATTGCTGTTAGGACTTGATAATCTTCAGATTTGGAAAATTATTATTAGAAATATATTTTTACTTGTGTATTAATTATCAAGCAATATTAATAACTCATAAAGTTAAAGATTTTGAAAATTAGAAATTTTTCCCTGGTTCTTTCTCCTCATTTTATAGATGTAAAGCTAGGCCTAAAAAGTAAAGTGGCTAATATTCAGTGACGGAGCCTGAATAGGAACAAGGACTCCCTTGGCTTAAAATTGCAGATTCTTTCTACTAAAATGTGTTGATTCACCTGTCAATTCCAAGTGACAGCTTCTTAGAAATCTACTTCGGGTCATATTACACATGAGGACTTTGCATCAGTCAGGAAAGTGATGTGTGGCTTTAACAGGTGTCTGGTGTTACTCTGTGGAATTGCTTCAATAACATATATACCTCGGGATTTTCATTTTCTGTTACTGATGTATAATTTTACTCCATCATCAGGTGTAAGGTTATATTTCAGCACTTGTCCATTCAGACAACCATTAGCACGACCTAACACATTGACACTGGTTCACGTTCGCTTACCTCCTGGATTCTCAGCATCTTCAACAGTGGAAAAACCTTCAAAAGTACATAAAGCACTTTACAGTAAAGGTAAATTCTGAAATACTATCAGATTTAAGATTTTTTTTTTTAATTCTTAAAATTAGAATGTCCTTTGAGCCATTTGAAAATAACAAATTTTCCAATAAAATTTAGACTGTTTTAGTTTTTTACCTTAATTATGGTTTTAAAACCTAGAACCTTAATGGACTTAAGACTGATGTCACTAAAGTCAATATAAAGGAAAGAAGTTAGCGGGAGGGGCTGGAATTGAGCACAGCAGACTAAATTTCAAAATCAAACTGTCATGTCAACTAGTATTGCTAAGATGATGCTTTTATAGCCTCTTTTATCTCTGCCATTCCACTAGTTTAGCTTCATCATTTTTATTCATGATGTGTTTGGGATAACCAGTACATGAAATTCTGTTTCATTGAATATTAGATACCATTGACTGAAAGTGACAACATTTTTATGTACTAATTATGCTTTTTAAAGTTAATAATTAATTCATAAGCCCATTGATTAAAAACTATATCCTAACTTTAGAAATTTTAAGATGTTGGGGTACCTAGGTAGTTCAGTTGATTGAGCCTCTGTCTTTTTTTTTTTTAATTTTTTATTTAATTTTATATTTTTAATTTACATCCAGGTTAGCTATAGTGCAACAATGCTTTCAGGGGTAGATTCCTTAATGCCCCTTACCCATTTAGCCTATCCCCCCTCCCACAACCCCTGCAGCAACCCTCTGTTTGTTCTCCATATTTAAGAGTCTCTTATGTTTTATCCCCCTCCCTGTTTTTATATTATTTTTGCTTCCCTTCTCTTGTGTTCATTTGTTCTGTGTCTTAAAGGCCTCATATGGGTGAAGTCATATGATATTTGCCTTTCTGACTAATTTCACTTAGCATAATACCCTCTGTTCCATTCATGTAGTTGCAAATGGCAAGATTTCATTCTTTTTGATTGCCAAGTAATACTCCATTGTATATATATACCACATCTTTATCCATTCATCCATCGATGAACATTTGGACTCTTTCCCTACTTGGGCTATTGTTGATAGTTCTGCTATAAACATTGGGGTGCATGTGGCCCTTCAAAACAGCATACCTGTATCCCTTGAATAAATACCTAGTAGTGCAGTTGCTGGGTCATAGGGTAGTTCTATTTTTAATTTTTTGAGGAACCTCCATACTGTTTTCCAGAGTGGCTGCACCAGTTTGCATTCCCACCAGCAGTGCAAAAAAGATCCTTTTTCTCCACATCCTTGCTAACATCTGTTGTTGCCTCAGTTGTTAATGTTAGCCATTCTGACAGGTGTGAGGTGGTATCTCATTGTGATTTTGATTTGTATTTCCTTGATGAAGAGTGATGTTGAGCATTTTTTCATGTGTCTGTTGGCCATCCGGATGTCTTTGGAGAAGTGTCTATTCATGTCTTTTGCCCATTTCTTCACTGGATTATTTGTTTTTTGGGTGTGGAGTTTGAGAAGTTCTTTATAGATTTTGGATACTAACCCTTTATCTGATATGTCGTTTGCACATATCTTCTCCCATTCAGTTGGTTGCCTTTTAGTTTTGCTGATTGCTTCCTTTGCTGAGGTCCCAGTAGTTCATTTTTGCTTTTGTTTCCCTTGCCTCTGGAGATGTGTTGGGTAAGAAGTTGCTGCAGGCGAGATCAAAGAGGTTTTTGCCTTTCTCCTCAAGGATTTTGATGGCTTCCTGTCTTACATTGAGGTCTTTCATCCATTTTGAGTTTATTTTTGTGTGTGGTGTAAGGAAGTGGTCCAGGTTCATTTTTCTGCATGTCGCTGTCCAGTTTTCCCAGCACCACTTGCTGAAGAGACTGTCTTTATTTTTATTCCATTGGATATTCTTTCCTGCTTTGTCAAAGATGAGTTGGCCATACGTTTGTGGATCCATTGCTGGGTTCTCTTTTCTGTTCCATTGATTTGAGTGTCTGTTTTTGTGCCAGTACCATACTGTCTTGATGATTACAGCTTTGTAATTCAGCTTGAAGTCCGGGATTGTGATGCCTCCTGCTTTGGTTTTCTTTTTCAAGATTGCTTTGGCTATTTGGGGTCTTCTCTGATTCCATACAAATTTTAGAATTGTTTGTTCTAGCTCTGAGAAGAATGCTGGTGTTACTTTGATAGGGATTGCATTGAATATGTAGATTGCTTTGGGTAGTATTGACATTTAGCAATATTTGTTCTTCCTATCCAGGAGCATGGAATATTTTTCCATTTTTTTGTGTCTTCCATTTCTTTCATAAGCTTTCTATAGATTTTTCACCTCTTTGGTTAGATTTATTCCTAGGTATTTTATGGTTTTGGGTAGAATTGTAAATGGGATCGATTCCTTGATTTCTCTTTCTGTTGCTTCATTGTTGGTGTATAGGAATACAACTGATTTCTGTGCATTGATTTTATATCCTGCAACTTTGCTGAATTCATGAATCAGTTCTACCAGTTTTTTGGTGGAATCTTTTGGGTTTTCCATATAGAGTGTCATATCATTTGCAAAGAGTGAGGAGCATTTGACTCTTTATATCAGCTCAGATCATGATCTCACGGTCATGAGATCAATCCCTACATTAGGCTCTGCATTGAGCCTAGAGCCTGCTGGGGATTCTCTCTCGCCCTCTTTCTCCCTGCCCCTCCCCGACTTGTGCTCTCTCTCAAAATAAATAAATAAGCAAACATTTTTAAAATAGAAAACTTGGGGCACCTGGGTGGCTCAGTCGGTTAAGCATCTGACTTCAGCTCAGGTCATGATCTCATGGTTCATGGATTCGAGCCCCACATGGGCTCTGTGCTGACAGCTCAGAGCCTGGAGCCTGCTTCAGATTCTGTGTCTCCCTCTCTCTCTGCCCCTCCCCTGTTCACACTGTCTCTCTCTGTCTCTCAAATAAATAAATGTAAAAAAAATTTTAAAAATAAATAAATAAAATAAAGTAAAATAGAAAACTTAAGGGGCACCTGGGTGGTTCAGTTGGTTGAGCATCCGACCTTGGCTAAGGTCATGATCTTCTGGTTCATGGGTTTGAGCCTCACATCAGGCTGTATGCTGACAGCTCACAGCCTGGAGCCTGTTTCGGATTCTATGTTTCCCTCTCTCTCTCTGCTCTTCCCCCAGTCTCTCTCTCTCTCTCTCTCTCTCTCTCTCTCTCTCTCTCTCTGTCTCTCACAAAAATAAGTATAAACACTAAAAAATAATAGAATCATGGGAATCTACTCCCGAAACCAAGAGCACGCTATATACACTTATATACTATAAGTGTACAAGTACTTGTATACTTGTACTATATACACTATATACACATTAGCTAACTTGACAGTAAATTATATTTAGAGAAAAAAAATAGAAATTTTAAGATGTGAAAAAAGTGTTTACCCAAAAGAAATGAAGTAGAAGATCTGGAACACTTGATGATTCTACCCTACCAATAATTATATGTCCTTTTAGGGGATTAATTTTTGTTTATTTTGTAACTTACTTATTGTGATGCACGTTATATATATGTGTTATATGTATTAATATTAGTAATAACTAATATTACTAATTAAGGTAATTAGGGATGCATATTATTTGGCATTCCTTAAGATTTTGTGTTTTAAACTTTAGGTATTCTACTGATGGCAGCCTCAGAAAATGAAGATAATGACATTTTGTGGTGTGTTAACCATGATACATTTCCTTTCCAAAAGCCAATGATGGAAACCCAGGTAAGTTATCCTGAGAATCTTAAGGAACTTTTTATATATTTTATAATATTAACTGAAGAGTAAAATTGAAAGAATCTTTATGTTGTGATATTTATCTTGAATACTCATATATGATTAGAAATTGAAAATAAGTGAATTCTGTTAATTCTTTGTTTTTCCTCTGAGGTTGGTTAATCATTAAAACTATGTTTTGACATTGGAGCCCTTTTAGAATGGTTTTCATAATGTACCCCAAAATGCATGTTTTTTCTGAAATGACTTTTGTCCCATTTAAATATATTGGATTTTCAGTTATTTAATTATGAGGCCATCCACTATAGTTATGACTTAGAATTTTATCTTAATGATGCCTTTAATTTATAGTTCTGCCTGCATTCAAAAATTTGTTTAATTGTAGAAATTTTCAAGTGTGCACAAAAATAGAATGATAAATCAAACCCCCATAATTAAAGAATTACCAACCCTTTCCCCATCTTGTTTCATATCTCTCCCCTGCGTATACAAATATGCACACACAAACACATGGTTGTGTTTTAAAAGCAGATATCACCACATATTCCATGATGTCAACACGGAGTTCCTAGGTAAGGTTTGCCGCCCCGGCCTGCCTTGGCCCAGTCCCACACCTGGGCTGCTCATCTCAGCCCTCAGCATAGAAGGAGCTAAGGAGAGGCCAATGCCACCAAGAGTATGGCTAGGGGAGCCATCTATGCTCCTTCCCATTGGTATCCCCTGTTCACCCCTATCTGTTAATCCTAAATGCCCTCGCATAACCCATGCTGCTTGGCCCCTGAGGATGCCGATCAAACCAAATAAATATACTCCTTTTGGAATCATCTCTTTAAAAGGCATTTTTGGTTCCAGCTGCTGCCAACTGCTTCCTGGTTATTCTCAAACTTAAGCCCTTTTAGTTATGAGGAGCAGGAAAGGTATGTAGATGACAGGAAGAAGAAAGCATCCCCAGGGATGGGGGCATGGTTTGAATGGGCTCTTCCAAGTTTCTGACATGGCCCAGGGAGCTGAGGTAGAGGGTAGGTATGGAAGCAAAAAGCATTTTTCTCATTCTTTTTTTTTTTTTTTCCCATTATTTAAGCTTTACTGAGCACTGATTATGTGTCTCATCCTGTGGTAGACTGTGAGGATTCAGAACTCATTAAGATACAAACCTTATCCTGATGGAAGCACATTGTTAGAAAGTGCAGGTTTGAATTCTGGCTCCCATTTCCTTAAAGCTGTGGCTCAAAGTGTTTAATGTATCTGTGGCCCTCAATTACTTTGTCTATAATAGGTATAAGAATACCTACCTTTGTGGGTTTGTTGTAGGATTAAATGAGTTCATGTGTGTAAAGCACTCAGCATACTGCCTGGCATATATGAAGCACTCAATAAGTGATTAAAAATGATAACTGTTATTTTTTTTAGCAAATACTATGCATCATATCCTTTCATTTGTATAATACTTGTTCCCAAATATGGACTTTTAAAAAGAAAAACAGTTACCAAATATAAATGTAGCGCATGGACTTTAACCAAATTATACTCTCCCCAAAACAGCTATATAAGACATTAGAACAGTGGGGAAATTCTGTATTGACTGGGCATTAGGCTATTGTTAACATTCTTAAATGTTACAGTAGCATGTTTATCTAAGAAAACACCCTTATTTTTAGGAGATGCATGGAAAAGTATATGGGAGTGACGTGTCATTTTCAAATGGTTCAGTTTATATATATATATATTTATTTATATTTATATATAAATTTATATATATTTATATATAAATAATATATATATTTGCCATATATATATATATGGCAAAATGCTAATAGTTATTGAATCCAGGTATTGGGAATATAGACATTTATTGTGCCTTAAACATTTTTAGAAGTTTGGAATTTTTTATAATAAAAGTACTTTAGAAAATTAAAACACTTTAAAAAGAAGTAGCTTAGAAAGCAAAAACTTCAGAAGAGAACAAAAATCTGTATGTCAGCAAAGGGAAGTGTTAAACCTATCCAATCTATCCTGGAAAGATGGTAGGATATAGTTTTTGGTTATTGAAAGAATTGTAATCCTAGTAAATACTGTTTACAGTTAATCTATTTTTTAGATGAAGTTTATGTATTTATTTTTGAGAGAGAGGCAAGAGAGAATCCCAAGCAGGCACCATGCTGCCAGTGTGGAGCCTGACCCTGGGCTCCACTCCATAACTGCAAGATTATGACCTGAGCTGAAATCAAGAGTCGGACACAACCGACTGAGCCACCCAGGCACCCCTGTTTACAGTTAATCATAAGAAAATTTTGCCTCTGCCTTCTAGTATGAAAGATTATTGTCATAGAAGATGACCTTATTAGAGGAATAGACAGAACGTTAAATAGAAACTTGAGAATGTTTCCATTCATGGGTTATTAATTTATGAAATTCTGCATTTTCTTAGAGATTAGACCTATATATTTTTCCTTTTTAGAAGGTTTTGCTTTATGTAACTTTGATAACAGGTATAAAATGTTTATTTCTTCTGTGTAGATGACAACCCGTGTTGATGGTCATTCATGGGCTCTCTCTGCAATAGATGAGTTGAAAGTAGATAAAATTATTACACCCTTAAATAAGGATCATATTCCCATAACTGACTCACCAGTTGTGGTACAGCAGCACATGTTGCCTCCAAAGAAATTTGTTCTCCTCTCAGCACAGGTATGTACACGTTCTCTTAAGGTGGGGTCAAAAAAGAAGCAGTGTTTAATGTTAAGATATTCTGCAATATTTGCTTAATAGAGTCATTTACGTAAGTGCTTCAGGAAGTTTTAAAGATATTCTTAAGGAATAATTTGTTAAGTACCAAAAATGCAACAAAAAACTTGCTTATAAAGTGTTATACTTTTTCTAAAGCAGCATTTCTAGTACCAGTGTTGAGTGGCATAAAATAAAATAACCCAAGTTTTTTGTAATTCTCACTTATTAAAAAACATTGTTTGGTATTTGTTTTTTGAATAGTAATGCATTAACAAAATTCAACTGGCATAACAGGGAGTACGCAGAGTAAATCCTTCCTTGCAGTTGAGGTCCCTTCCCTACAGACCCATGTATGTCATCAGCATCTGTGTGTCCTTCCAGAGGTGCAGATGTATAAACTATAAAATAATGGTAGCATATTCTATACACTGTTTTATATCTTGTTTTTTATATTTCAGATATATACTTTAGAGATCTTTCCATATAATCATATAAAGAACTTTCTCATTTTGTGTTTGAAAGGTTTTCTTTTATATGCATGTGCCATATTTTATGAGGGCCCTATTAATGGATTAATCTTTTGCTGTTTGTAATGCTACAATCTTGTGCATGTATCATTTTCTGTTTGTATGAATAAAGCTGTAGCACTGCATCTGCTGGGTCAAAGAATATGTGCATTTCTAATTTTGATAAATGTTGCCAGATTCCCCTGTATTCATACATATATGCATATATTCAATATTGATGAATATTGAGTGCCTATTTCCTTACATCTTGTCCCAACTATAATACATCATTTTATTAAGAGTAAGATGGACAGTCTTTTTAAATGTTTATTTTTCTATGAACTATCTATTCCTATTTTATTGAATTTTCTTTTTCTTTTTGATTTATAGAAGCTCTTTATTAAGGAGACTTTTTGTAATTTCAGTGTCATATTTTTCCTAGTTTCTCATTTTGTTTATTGAGATTTTTCCCCTAGGGATAAAGCATATAAGTAGTCAAAATTTTCTGTTATCTTTGGGAATTATGAAATTAGCAAACAAAAACAAAAACAAAAACTTCTTCATTCTGGGGCGTATAAAAAGTTCACCTATAGTTTATTTCAGTACTAGTATAGTTTTATTTTGTCATTTAAATCTTTGATCTGTTTGGAGTGTATCTTGGTGTATGATTAAGGATCCAGCATTTTTTCCTAAATGGACATACTTATGCCAACATGATAAATGGATAATCTAACTTTAATCCTTTGCTCTGAGGGACAGCTTTTATCATATTCTAAATTCGAGTATTTACTTGAACCTATATCAGAACTTTCTAAATCTAATAAGAAAACACTGACCTTCACCAAAGAATAAATCCCAAATTAATTTAAAAGGCTCTGGCTCTGTAGATACGACATTTTATAAACCTGTGTTTTATGCCTGGTGATAGTACATGCCCTGTGAACATGTCATGTGTCTTACAGAGCAGTGTTTTCTTCTTTAATTTTGTTTATGGACGTATAGATCTAGTATAGGTTGGGAATTGAAATGTAGATGTTCCTTTTGACTGGTTTGCTTGGTATTCTTGAAGGGTTTTGTTTTATTGATTTTATTAAGTAAAATACCAGGGTCAGTTGATCCAGCCATGCTCTATAAATCTATTATTTATGTATTTATGTGTTTTTTTTTTTTTTAACTTCTTAGGGGAGTCTTATGTTTCATAAACTTAGACCTGTAGATCAACTGAGGCATCTACTTGTGAGTAATGTGGGTGGAGATGGAGAAGAAATTGAAAGGTTCTTTAAATTACATCAGGTAATTATTTGTATTTTTTTTTTAAATATATTTTAAACAATGAAACAATGGGAGTCAAAGCTCAATTTTGTGTAAGTTAGGATCAAAATACTATAATTAACAGGCAATCTTAGCAGCCTTCCTTTCTTTAGTCACTATGTATATACTAATATTTGGGAGCAGTATCAATAGGTAAAGCTTATGCAGTAAACTCAGATTTTCATTTGTTATTGATAAGTTCTTATTAAAGTATACTAGTAAGAGACTGATGTTCCAACTTATATGATAAAACACAAGGCATTTATGAACAAATCTTTTTTTTTTTTTTGCCAATGACCTGAGGAAAAAATTAGGAGCAATAGTGATGGGGCCGTTAGTATTTCAGAGCCACAGCTACAATTGACAAGGTAAAACTCAGAAAGCTTAAGATCAAGAATATCAGATCAAAGTTAAATACAGAGACACTGGATTCAAATCACCAGCTCCACCACAAGGGCAGAGTACTTGAATTCTGTGGGCTTCAGTTTCTTCATGTGTAAAACATGCATTCGATAGGGGCGCCTGGGTGGCTCCATCGGCTAGCTTCCAACTCTTGGTTTCGGCTCAGGTCATGATCTTAGAGTTGGTGAGCTGAAGCTCCTTATAGGGCTGTGCGCTGACAGTGTGGGGTCTGCTTGGGATTCTCCCTCTCTCTCTGCCCTTCCCACACATGCACGTGTTCTCCCTTTCTCTTGCTCTAAATACATACATACATACATACATACATACAAACATACATACATACCAAAAAGTATGCATTATAGTAGTATATGGTGTGGGGATTGATGTATGTTGTCCTCTTAAAATAGTACCTGGCACGTGACAGGTACTCAATAGCTATTAGCTACTGTTGTTATTTTCTAAAAGGTAAAAAGACCATGAGGAAAAAAAATTAGGGGAATAAACTAAAATAGAATCTAGATAAAAAGAAAAAGAAAGGACCCTTTAATGATAGTGCCTATGATAAATTTTCTCCTTTTTCATACCACCTGATCTCATTCACTTAGCAAATATGTATTGAGCACCTGCTCTGTGCTAGGCACAGACTTAAACACAGGGTACAGCAATAACCAAAACTTCTTTGTAAATGTTTATGTTTGGGGCGCCTGGGTGGCACATTCGGTTGAATGTCCAAATCTGGATTTCAGCTCAGGTCATGATCTCTCAGTTCATGAGATCGATCCCCACATAGGACTCTGCTGACAGCACAGAGCATGCTTGGGATTCTCTCTCTCCCTCTCTGTTCCTTCCCTGCTCATGCTCTCTCTCTTTCAAAATAAACATTTAAAATAAAATATAATAAATAAATGTTTATGTTTAATATAAGGCAAGATACTTTTTTTTTTTTTAACAGGAAGACCAGGCTTGTGCAACTTGCCTTATCCTTGCTTGTTCCACTGCTGCTTGTGACAGAGAAGTATCTGCATGGGCTACTCGGGCTTTCTTCAGGTATATGTCCGTTTTCTTTTGTTCTTGCCCACTTTTTTTAAGTGGTTGCATTGGCCAGCATGATGGTTTTTAAGGGCTTGCCTAACAGTTGAGGAAGTATTTAGGCAAGTTACTAAAATTCTTTTGCAAAAGGTTGAAATCTGGAAAGATTATAACACTAATGGAAGTTGCTAGATTAGCACAATGTATGAATTGTTACCCTTGCTCTAGGTAACTTCTGTCTAATATTCTTTTTTCACCTCTTTCTACTCCAGTTACTATATCTTTTGTATTTCCTGAAACACTCTACCGACTCTGCTTTATTTGTATCATTGGCATTGAGGGATTCTGAATCACTTTAAGGAAACTTGGTATCAAAGAAATATTTTTATTTGGAAAATATTTAGCTAAAGATAAGAATTTGAAGTCTGATTTGTTTAAAACAATTTTTCCAGTGCTGTCTAACCATAATCTGTATAAAAATTACAGTGTCATATACTCCTAAGTAAATTCTGGATAGTACTGACTCTTCTTAGAAATTGCTAGAGTCCCTTATAATTCTTTCTGGTAGAGATTCAAGTCAACATTTATTAAGTGTTATAAATCTATGCTTATATGTAAGCATTATAAACACAATACATAAAGTCTCTAATGTTTAAGGGATTTATTTGGGAGCTAAGCAAGACTTGGAACAATTCCAGCTTTTAAGGTGGATAATTTCGCTGAATAAGATTAGCTTTTTTTGTCACAAAAACAGGTATGGTGGTGAAGCACAGATGAGATTTCCAACCACTCTCCCTGCTCCAAGTAACGTGGGTCCCATCTTAGGGTCTCCTGTCTACGCTAGTGAGTATGAAACATTGAAATGAGACTATTTCTTTTTTTTTTTTTTTCAACATTTATTTATTTTTGAGAGACAGAGCACCAGTGAGGGAAGGGTAGAGAGATGGGGGAAGGGACACAGAATCCAAAGCAGGCTTCAGGCTCTGAGCTGTCAGCACAGAGCCCGATGCAGGGCTCCAACTCACGGATCCCGAGGTCATAACCTGAGCCAAAGTCGGACGCTTAACCAACTGAGCCACCCAGGTGCCCCAAAATGAGACTATTTCTTTTTTTTTTTTTCTTTTAATTTTAAATGTTTTTATTTATTTTTGAGAGAGACAGAGTGGGGTAGGGGCACAGAGAGAGGGGGGCAGAGGCGAGCTCTGTCCTGAGAGCAGAGAGCCCGATGGGGGTCTTGAACTCACCAACTGCAAGATCATGACCTGAGCCAAAGTCAGACACTCAACCAACTGAGCCACCCAGGTGCCCCGAGACTATTTCTAATAGTTTGAATTTTAGAAACTATGTAGTTTCCATATAGCATATTTTAAGGAACAAACCTTTTCATTATATCTTGTTTACTGCTGCTGTTTTATTGGGTGAATGATTCTATAGATGTCCAACTCTTGAAAGTGATGATATGGTAACATTGAGTTCTTTATGTTAGAGAACAAATAATACATAACCAGTGTATTTACAGAACTCGTTTGACATTCAAAAGGAAGGAGGTGAATGATTTAATGAGTAAACTCCCACCTCAATGTTTTCCAAAGTGGAGATAGTTAGAAAGTTCCTGGGAAATAAGAGTAGTCTCTAAATCTTGAATATGTCACAGATGGTACCACTCCTCACTCGTGCTTAGAAACAGCTTCTCTAATTTCATCAGATTTAAAAGATTGAGAAATTATTTTATAAATCTTTATATTCTTCTTTTCAGGTTCTCCTATTCCTAGTACTAGTTCATACCCAAATCCAACATTTCTGGGAACACCATCTCAAGGTACTTGTGTTCTTTATTTTACATTGCTATACTATTTGAAGAGCTAACACTGTTATTATCCTTAATACTTAGTTAAAGATTAACTTGCCCTATTGTCTTGAAAATCGTAATTTAATACAAATCACATCCAAAGAAGTATTGACATTTGGCCATGAATGCCTTTGCATAGGAACACCTTTAGCTGTGTACCTGGAAAGCTCCTTATTTGGGTACCAGGATTTAATTAGCCATGTCATCTGTATAATTAGCTCTGTTTGACTCCCAGTTTAAGGAGTAGTGATTGCAAGCTTTCTTTCCTTTTATCCTGCAGGCTGACACTTGAAAGCCTACCTGGGAGCACCCATCCAAGTCTGAGTCTCTTCTTTTCAGGGAAAACCAAATTCAATATCTGTTTATAGTAGTATTTTTGTAAATATTCTTACCCTTGGGTCTAGACATGCAGGCTTGGGTTATTGAGAATTCTGAATGTTTAAGGTTAAATTTAAAGGTTTGTCTTTATTATGTGCATACAAGGTGTACACCCTCCTGCCATGTCAACTCCAGTGTGTGCTTCAGGAAATCCAGCAACTCAGGCCGCAAGTATGACTTGTATGGCTGCACCAGAGATCGTGTACTCTGGAAAACACAATGGTATTTGCATCTACTTTTCTCGAATCATGGGGTAAGTTTTGTATGGAATAACCCAACTATTGCTCACCTTGTCCCATTTTGTGTGAATATTTTTAACTCTAAATTTGGGCCATCATTCATTTCTATTAAATTTTACTTACAGTTTTAGTTCATTTGTTCATTAATAAGATTGTATTCTATTGTTAAACTATTTTATCATATAACCACCTATATTTGTTGCTGTGGTTTACATATATGCATATGTATACACGTACATATTAATACATAGTGTTCCAAACCACCCCATAACTCAGTGACATGTGTCTGCAAGTCAGCTAGGCAGTTCTGATCTTCACTAGGCTCACTCATTTATATGCAATCAGCCCTGAGGTTGAAGAGAGCTCTGCTAGTCTTGGATTCGCACATGTTTAGGGTCATGTTTGTATGCTGGTCTAGAATGGCATCTGCTGGGACAGCTGGGTGGTTCTTCACATGGTTTCATCCTCTAGCAGGTTAGCCGGGGTTTATTTACTTGGTGGTAGCAAGGTCCCATGAAAAAGGGTAGAAATTGGCAAAGCCTCTTGATAACTGGGTTTAGATTTGGCTTTACCATCACTTTCACTTCATTCGCTGGACGAGGGGAATGTCTCCAGGCCAACCTAGATTCAAAAATAGAATCCAGGGGTACCTGGGTGGCTCACTTGGTTGAGCGTCCAACTCTTGATTTCAGGTCAGGTCATGATCTCATGGTTTGTGAGTTCAAGCTCTGTATCAGGCTCTGTGCTGATGGTACAGAGCCTGCTTGGGATTCTCTGTCTCCCTTTATCTCCACCTCTCCCCTGCTTGTGCGTGCGTGCGTTCTCTCTCTCTCTCTCTCTCTCTCTCTCTCTGTCTCAAAATAAACTTTAAAAAAGAGTCCATTGAAAAATGGGAAATATATTCCTTGTTATGAGAGGCACATCGAACTCATAAAGGATAGGTATAAGGAGGGATAAAGAATTACAACATTTTTGCAATTAATATGTCATATCTAGTTAATTGTCCTGTCTGCTGTGTATTTGTCTTAGATTTGAGATGTATGCTTTCATTTCAATCATTTGCTCAAAAATGTGAAACACTGCAGCACTCCTTTATAAGTTTGTTTTTGCATTATAAGCTTTCTTGTTTATAATTCACTGCCCATCGTGTTTTGATTTTTCTTCGACAGTATTATGTAAAATATCTTAGGTATGTCAGGTTTAGACATTTTCTTGTTTTCCATCTTTTGGATAACTTCATGAAATGTTAAATGAAATCATTGCTGTCCTTTAATAAATACATAGAGAGGAATTTAGTACATATTGTAATTGTTTTGTTTATACAGCATAATTGTTAAAACATTTTTTTATTTCAGAAATATCTGGGATGCTAGTTTAGTTGTGGAGAGAGTATTCAAGAGTGGCAGCAGAGAAATCACCGCAGTAAGTGTGTCGTATAATAGTATTCCATTGTTGCGATGTAACCAGTTTATGCTGTTAATTGGACAGATTGTTTCACATTTCTTGATGTTTAAAAAGATGCAGTGGTCGTTCTTTTGTGTACATATCCAATAAACTCCTTGCCCAGGTCTGTCACTTATAAAATGATGAGTAACTTCCTTAATATTTCAGTCTGATACTTCACTAGAAAATGAGAATAATAAGACATCTTTCTCTTAAGGTTGTTGTGAGGGTTAAGCAGAATAAATCCTAATACTTAATATTACCAAAGCTACTATTTAGTGCTTTGCTTATATGCCCCCCCCCCCCCCAAAACTCCACAGACCAAGTACTGATTTCCATGTGTTGGTATACTTTGTAGAGTGCTTTAAAAAAAGATTCTTTAAAACTTTGTATTAACATAAATTCAGGTAGTAAAATTCTTTTAACATAAAATAGAAATGCAATTTATTTTAAGCTTTTTCTTTTTAAATTGGAAAGATATCAAATATCTTTTCAATTCTGATACTCTTTTAAAAGTTCATGTTTCTAAGAATAAGAATGTATTTACTTAACATAGTATATGATTTCATTTATCTGAAGTTCAAGAACAGGCAAAGCTAACCTGTGGTGATAAGAAAAGTGGTTACCTGGGATATGGAATAACTAATGACCAGGAAGGAGCATTAGAGAACTTTTTGGGTATTAGAAATATATTGTGGTCTGGGCAGTGACTGTATTAAAAACGTAAAAAGCTATCAAGATGTTTGTTTAAGGTGTACTGATTTTACTGTCTGTAAATTATACCTAAATCAAATCAGAGCAGGACAGGAGGGATGTGGTATCTAACCCTTTATTCTGGTCATGAAGCATAAATTGATAAATAATTATGTTTTTGAAGATAGGATACTTCAAAATTGAAAGTTTACATTGAGTTACAGATATAAAAGTATGTGTTTTACATATACACTTTTTCAGTGTTTTAAAACTTTGGAAAATAAATTTTTTTCCTTACAGATTGAAAGTAGCGTTCCCTCCCAGCTGCTGGAGTCAGTGCTACAAGAACTAAAAGGTTTGCAAGAATTTCTAGACAGAAACTCCCAATTTGCAGGAGGACCATTAGGAAATCCAAAGTAAGAATAAATAAGATTTATTTACTCATTTTCCCTTTTTTCTCCAAGATATAGTTCACGTTATAAAATTCATTCTTTTAAATGTTTAGTTCAGTGGTTTTTAGTATATTTATGAGGTTATGCAATTATCACCTCTATCTAATTCCAGAACATTTTCATCATCCCAGAAAGAAACTCTTAACCCATTAGCAATCACTCCCTGTCTTAGGCTGCAGTAACAGTAATACCATAGAATGGCTTAAACAACAATCATTTATTTCTCACAGTTCTGGGGGCTGCAAGTCTGAGATCACAGTGCCAGCATGGTTGGGTTCTGGTGAGGACCCTCCTCCTGGTTTACAGATAACTGTTTTCTTTGTGTGTCCTCACATGGCAGAGAGAAAACTAGGTGACAGGTTCTCTGGTCTCTTCTTCTAAGGGTGCTAATGTCATCGTGGGGGCTTCACTGTTGTGACCCCATCTAAACCTAATTACCCCCGAAGGCCTACATCCTAATGCCGTCAGATGGGAATCTGGTGAGACACACTCGGTCCATAGCTCTCCCTGTTTCCCTTCCAGCCCCTAGCAACCACTGATCTGTCTCTATGCGTCTGCCATATTCTGGGTCTTTTATATAAGTGCAAATGTGTGGCCTTTTGTTTCTGGCTTTGTTCTTTTATTCTGTTTTCAAGGTTCACATGTTTTAGTGTGTATCAGTACTCTTTGTTTCATTTTTCATTTCATCAGGTGATGCTCATTTGGTTGTGAAGCTTTTTCGTTGTTACGAATAAGGGTGATGTGAACATACCTGTAAAAGTTTTTGTGTGGACATGTTTAGGATAAGCTTTTTTTTAATTATAGAAATGGGTTTGTTGTAAAAAATTTCACTGCCCAGAAAATTTATGATCTGAAGTATAACATAAAATATCTTGATACTCATAAAATATCTCACTGTGCATTTCTTTAAAACTATATTGCAAACATAGCACTTTCACAGGTCCTCCCCCAGACAGTGGGGCCCGGATTTGGTAGCTGGTGCTGAAAGAAAACCCTTGATTACATCCTTGCCCTGGGACTATGCCAGTGGCAGCTGTCACTCAGTGGGACAGAGAGACTGTTCTGTGACATCATATTCAACATTGTACATTTTCTCCTGCTGTTCTAACCTTAGATCTTCTCCCTAGATAGATAGATAGATAGATAAAAATAGATAAATCTGCAAATAGAGTCTAACTAGGCATACTTTTATGAAACATTATATGTACTTAGTGTATCTTTTAGAACATTCCAAATCAGTGGAATAAATTATTTTTATATTGGCTTCGTATTTTTCCATTATTTATAGGTGTTGGTGTACTTGTTTAGTGATCTTCAGATGAATTTTTTGGCAAGTAGAATTGGGTATGAGGGCTTTTTAAAATGTTGGTATGTAATATTTAATTGTCTCATGAGAAAATTATACCAATTTTCTTTAATATTAACCTTTGGAACACTTTAACATATATCTTTTTTTTTTTTTTTTTTTAAATGTTTATTCATTTTTGAGAGAGGAAGAGTGCAGGAGCACGAGCAGGGGAGAGCCGGCCGGCAGGGGGGGAGGTGGGGCACAGAGGATCCAAAGCAGGCTCTGCACTGTCAGCACAGAGCCCAATCTGGGGCTTGAGCTCATGAACCGTGAGATTATGACCTGAGCCACCCAGGTGCCCTAAATTATATCTTCCATACAAATTGATTTCTTCCCTCTTCTGTTAACTTAGTTTAAGAGTCTTTATCTTTTAATAGGATAATTTAACTTCTTCCCTTGTAGTTGGCCTTAGTTAGATGTTTGATCTTATTCTCACATCCTTAATTTGTGCTTTTTGTTGTGTTTTCTGTTTGTTTTTCTTTCCTTTCCCATCCCCTTATTTTACTGTATTGATCAGACCTCTCTCTATCCCAAACACAGACTTAGAAGTTTTATATATGATTTTCTTTCTCTGGTAGTTAGTTTTAAATTCTGAAAAATACACGTCTGTCAGCATTAATAATTGGACAGAAGCTATTAATCTTTCTTTTTTCCCCTGCCCTCCACCACTATCCTTCCTGGAAATTATCTGGAATTTTAGTTGTAAGGTGCTTTTGTTGTTGTTCATTTGTTTTGTTTTTTCACATTATGTTCTTCTTTTAATAGTTCCTCAGTGTATTGAACTTTACAGTTATAACTGCAAATGTCTGTTAATTTTATTCCCTGTACCTTTACTAATTTCTCTTTAGTTAGTAGTTTTCTTGCTGAGTTTTTTGGATTTTTTAAATATGTAATCCTGTCATCTGCAAATAGAGATAGTTTTACCTTTTTCCTGTCTATCTGTAGTTGCTTTCTCTTGCCTGTGTAAGTTAATGTCTCCAACACAGTGTTAAACAGTGGTGGAGATAAAGTGGGCATCCAGATCTTATTCCTGACTTTAGTGGGAAAGCTTGTAATGTTTCCCCATTAAAGAAGATGCCTGCACAGATACAATTTATCATACTAAGAAAGTATTCATCCATTTCTGTTTTATTGAATATTCATATAAAATGAGTATTGGAGTTTGTCAGATGTCTGCATTTTGCAGAGATGATTGTATTTTTTTCCTTTATTAACAAATTTCCTAATTTCAACCAATATCCTTCATGGCTGCAACATTAGTCTCACTGAGTATTTTTTAATAGCTTCTTAAGATGTAATTTATATGCCACAAAATTCACTTATTTTAAATGTTTGGTTCAACAACTATTAGTAAATATATAGAATTGTGCAATCGTGGCACCTGGGTGGCTCAGTCGGTTGAGCGTCCACCTTCGGCTCAGTCATGATCTCACAGTTCGTGAGTTTGAGCCCCACGTTGGGCTCTGTGCTGACAGCTAAGAGCCTGGAGCCTGCTTTAGATTCTTTGTCTCCCCCCCCCTCTCTCTCTGCTCCTGTCCTGCTCAAACTCTATCTCTCTCTCAAAAATAAACATTAAAAAAAGAATTGTGCAACCATCACCACAGTCCATTTTTAGAACATTTCCTTCAACCCCAAGACATTTCTCCTGTCCATTTGCAATCATTTCCTCCTCTTAGTCCCAATTATTAATCTGTCCTATCTCTGTAAATTTGCCTATTTTTAACAGGTCATATAAATGGAATTATATAACTTGTGGTCTTTAGAATCTAGATTTTTTTTGCTTAGCATATTTTGAGGTTCATGTTCAAGGTCCGTGTTGCAGCATAAATCTGTACTTCACTCCTTTTTATTGCCTAATGGGTATGGAATTGTAAGGTCGTAGTCATTTTTTTCAGATCTTTGTTTACAGTTTGTTCCATTTTCTTCCTAAATTTTTATATTGCAGAGGAAAAGTGCATTACTTTTCTGATTCTCTTTTCTCTGTAAATAGTTTGTGTTAATTTTGAAAATTTTTATGCTATTTCTATTACTGAAGATTTAGCAGTTTTCCATAACATCTTTACTATGTTTTTCTTCACTGAGTGTTGAGAACTAGACTTCCTTAATGAGCATTTAGAACTAGACTTTTAAGCCTTGGTGAATTTTCTTTTATTATTTTTTAATGTACTATCTGATCATTTCCCTTCTCTTTGGAAAATCCTATCAACTCTCCTAGTTCTAGCCTCTGTTTCTTCTCTTTTCTTCCATAATTTCCTTCATTCCTTTTGTTGTAATGGTGGTCATTCTGTGAAGTACAGAATTCCTAGCATTGATGTTGTCAATCGTTAATTACATTTTATTTCTTTACTTAAAATTTTTTTTTTAATATTTACTTTTGAGAGAGAGAGAGAGACAGGGCATGAACAGGGCAAGGGAAGAGAAAGAGGGAGATACAGAATCCAAAGCAGGCTGCACGCTATGAGCTATCAGCACAGAGCCCGATGCAGGACTCAAACCCACAAACTGAGATCATGACCTGAACCAAAGTCGAATGCTTAACTGACTGAGCCACCCAGGCTCTCCATCAATCACTTATTATATTTTAAATAGCATCTGTTCAGTTTCTCTGATAAATTTTTTTTCTGGCCATTATATTTTTAACTCTAAGAGCTCTTTTATTTTCCCTTTTTCATGGCAATTAACATTTCTAATGTGAATCCCAAATTTCACTAAGAATACAATGGATTCCTTTTGCAAGTTTTTCATATTTTCTACATTAGTTATTTCATTGGGAGCTGTTGGTCTCAGCTGCCCAGCATAGTCTGTCTTTTCCCAGCTAATAAATACATTGTATCTGGTGATATTTTTCTGGCTATATTTAGAAATTAATGTATATACTGACTAGTATAGGTAACCAGTGTAGATCTACTCAGCAGTTGTTGTCAGTGTTCAGTAGCAGATCATCGTGTGAGAAAAATTCTTGTGACAGTTTCATGGCTAATTTTGCCCCAGAATATGGTAAGAATATGGTAGGAAGCTGAAATTAGGTCAAGTGCTAGATTTCAACTCTCAGCATGCCAGACTAGTGAAGCTGAGGTTTCTCTTTAAGTGAGTTGGGAGACTGTAGCAATATCAACCCCCTGCATTGTTTAATGTACTATCATTTGGCTTCGGAGGAAATCTGAGCCTGGATGCTAGGGAGGAAATATGAGCCCGGATGCTAGGGCCAACCAGATGAGATGTGATGTTCGTTTTGTTTACTTTTTGCCAACGCTCTCTCCAACCCTTAGCAAGTTGGGTCTTAGGGTTCCCAGTTAGAGCGTAAAGTTGCCAGTGGACTCAAAGAAGGATCTATATTAGCAATAGGGTATTCCAGTGGATTACCCTGCTATGTTAATCCCATCTAATCTGCCTACTCCCCCTTCCTCATGTTTGTGATGATAACCTGGATTTTGCTAAGGAGCAGTATAACCAGCAACAGTAGACCCTACTGTAGTCCTCTACAACAAATCCACCATCTTGCTTGTGGGCAGTTTACCTCACATAGAAGAAGGTATGTGATTAAACTCTGCCCAGTCACCCTGTGTGGTAGAGGAGACACACTTGCTGCACTGATGTCCTGCGTAATAATCATTTTAAATCCTCCCTTCAGTTATTTGGCTACCCTGATATTCAATTATTTGGAAAGTCTGGATAAATGGTTACTTCTTTGCCTTTATTTGCCAAATTAATAGAATGAATTGGTTTCTAGCAGCCTTTAGAGATGAGCAGTTTTGGCTTTAAGGTACGTAGTAAAATCCACCCTTTTTCCGTGTGAGGTTTTAAGAGTTTTGGTGGATGCGTAGTGTCATGTAACTATCACCACAACCAAAATACAGAACAGTTCCATCCTGCCCCCAAGTTCTCTTGTGCTTTCTCTTGTATTCATACCCTTTTCTCACCCCTAAGCCTGGCCACAAATGAGCTCTTCTTTACCCCTCTACTTCGCCTTTTCTAATATGTTATATACATTGATTCTGGCTTCTTTTCTGTAGTCAGAGATTGATCCGTGTTGTTGCATATATCATTCCCCTCGAGAATGTCAATCTTGTTTATTTCAGCAAGTAATCTAGATACTTAACTTCAGACCACAGGTTCTGCCTTGGATTCTGTGGGCACTGATTTCAGTATCAGCTTAGTTTTCAAAGCTGTTGCTGTACTCTTTAGGTCTGTCCCACGCATGAGCCTCTCAGGGTTATTCTGGGACTTGTGCAGTAGTTTATATCTCAGTTCAGTTGTTTGAGTCTTTGCTGTGCTTCTTTGAGTATGTTCCATATATATTGCTTCAGGGGTGAACCCAGAGGTTGTGTTGATCATACACAGACTTAGGGGATCTCCTTTCCAGCCCCTTTTTGTTCTGATTTCCCACAAATTCTCTAGCTCCCAGGAACTCCTTTTACTAGTCCTCGGGATAGAAAGCTAGTGTTCCCTTTCATTTTTCACTCCTTTGATGTCATAGTATTGTGGAAATGGTGGTACCTTTGGGGCAAATCGTCAAGAGAAAGAACTGATTTGCTTCAAACTTTTGGGACCACAAGCCCCCTTTTCCCAGTTTATCTGTTCCGGGGTTTCTCAGCCTCGGGACTGAAGACACTGGGGACTGGGTAATTATTCATTGAGGGGACTGTCCTATGCATTATAGGATGTTTACGAGTATCCTTGGCCTCTGTCTACTAGATACCAGTAGTCCTCCCCAGTCGTGACAGTTAGAATGTCTCCAGACATATTGCATGTTCCCTGGGAGATTTACTCCCCATACAGTTTTGTTTTGTTTTGTTTTATGTTTTGTTTTGTTTTGTCCATACAGTTTTGAAACTCAGTTCACTTTTGAACAAAGCCGAAATAAAGGAGTACGGGGAAAATCCCAGTATGAATGGCTTGTCATTTGAGTTTTGACTTCCCAGCTAAGTCTGTTTGCACTTAACTGACTTTTCAGAGTCCTCAGTGAGTAGTTGCTCTTTGTATTCCATCCAGGGTTTTCGGTTTCGTAGTCAGTGAAAGAGGCTGTAGCAGGCTTACTCCATCTAGGCTGGTGCCATCAGTCAAGGTTTTTATTAATAACCATTATGAATACATGGTTTTAATGTATTTAGTGTGTTTCATTCACTGCAGATTATTTTTGTAATGCAAGATGTCCCAATGTTTTGCCTCTTCAGTCTGCTTGAGTTTTGACGGTTTTCTGTCAGTATTTTGAGTTTTCTTTGGTAACTTCTTTGCTTCCTAATATGACAAGATGTTCTAGGTTCATTTGGTACAATTCCTGTCCTCTACCTGGAATCAGCCATTTCTCCAGGGAACCCTGATTTCTTTTGGTAGGAAAGGGTGTTAAGGATTATAGCTAGAGGTGTTCTTTGCTACTAGTCATGCTGTATGTTGTTTTGTCTGTATTTTCTAATAAAATTGCGAGTTTGTACTGTTGTGAAAGGTTTAAAATTACAGGGTTTCGCTCCATTTCTTTTATTTTTGTATTGCTTTTTCCCTAAAAATCTTATTTTCTATTAATATTGACATAATCATTCGCTTCATCCTACATTATACCTATCATAGTTTCAATAGTCATATACTTTTAAAGTTAAAATCTTTTTTTTTAGCTTTCCAAAATTTTTTTTAATATGAAATTTATTGTCTCTATCAGTTGTCAAACAAAAATTTCTCCTGAAAATTCATCATTCTTTTCTTCACATCCCCTGAAGTTACATTAAGAGCTGAAGTATCAGATTCTTCACGAAACGAGCCCCAAATGCTCTTATCTGCTCATTTCTCTCAGTGGCCAGTATTACCTTACAGTAGGTTCTTTGCTTTTTACTTTTGTCCTGATGTTTCTTCATCTGTAAAATGGGATTCTTTTTTTTTTTTAAGTAATTAATTTTTTAAATTTACATCCAAGTTAGTTAGCATATAGTGCAATGATTTCAGGAGTAGATTCCTTAGTGCTCCTTGTGCATTTAGCCTATCCCCCCTCCCACAACCCCTCCAGCAACCCTCTGTTTGTTCTCCATATTTAAGAGTCTCTTATGTTTTATCCCCCTCCCTGTTTTTTTTGTTTTTTTTTAAACGTTTATTTATTTTTGGGACAGAGAGAGACAGAGCATGAACGGGGGAGGGGCAGAGAGAGAGGGAGACACAATTGGAAACAGGCTCCAGGCTCTGAGCCATCAGCCCAGAGCCCGACGCGGGGCTCGAACTCACGGACCGCGAGATCGTGACCTGGCTGAAGTCGGACGCTTAACCGACTGCGCCACCCAGGCGCCCCCCCTCCCTGTTTTTATATTATTTTTCTTTCCCTTCCCTTATGTTCATCTGTTTTGTATCTTAAAGTCCTCATATGAGTGAAGTCGTATGATATTTATCTTTCTCTGGCTAATTTCACTTAGCATAATACCCTCTAGTTCCATACATGTAGTTGGATGGCAAGATTTCATTATTTTTGATTGCTGAGTAATACTCCGTTGTGTGTGTGTGTGTGTGTGTGTGTGTGTGTGTGTGTGTGTACACACATACATATATACACACACACACACATATATATACTTTGGCTATTGTTGCTAGTGCTGCTATAAACATTGGGGTGCATGTGTCCCTTCGAAACAGCACACCAGTATCCCTTGGATAAATGCCTAATAGTGCAATTGCTGGGTCGTAGGGTAGTTCTATTTTTAGTTTTTTGAGGAACCTCCAGATAGTTTTCCAGAGTGGCTGCACCAGTTTGCATTCCCACCAGCAGTGCAAAACAGATCCTCTTTCTCTGCATCCTTGCCAACATCTGTTGTTGCCTGAATTGTTAATGTTAGTCATTCTGACAGGTGTGAGGTGGTATCTCATTGTGGTTTTGATTTGTATTTCCCTGATGATGAGTGATGTTGAGCATTTTTTCATGTGTCTCTTGGCCATCTGGATGTCTTCTTTGGAAAAGTGTCAATTCATGTCTTTTTCCCATTTCTTTGCTGGATTATTTGTTTTTTGGGTGTGGAGTTTGAGAAGTTCTTTATAGATTTTGGATACTAACCCTTTGTCTGATATGTTGTTTGCAAATATCTTCTCCCATTCAGTCAGTTGCCTTTTAGTTTTGCTGATTGTTTCCTTCGCTGTGCAGAAGCTTTTTATTTTGATGAGGTCCCAGTAGTTCATTTTTGCTTTTGTTTCCCTTGCCTCTGGAGATGCGTTGGGTAAGAAGTTGCTGCAGGCAAGATCAAAGAGGTTTTTGCCTGCTTTCTCCTTGAGGATTTTGATGGCTTCCTGTCTTACATTTAGGTCTTTCATCCACTTTGAGTTTATTTTTGTGTGTGGTGTAAGAAAGTGGTCCATGTTCATTCTTCTGCATGTCGTTGTCCAGTTTTCTCAGCACCACTTGCTGAAGAGACTTTATTCCATTGGATATTCTTTCCTGCTTTGTCAAAGATTAGTCGGCCATGCATTTGTGGATCCATTGCTGGGTTCTCTTTTCTGTTCCATTGATCTGAGTGTCTGTTTTTGTGCCAGTACCATACTGTCTTGATGATTACAGCTTTGTAATTCAACTTGAAGTCTGGGATTGTGATGTCTCCTGCTTTGGTTTTCTTTTTCAAGATTGCTTTGGCTATTTGGGGTCTTTACTGATTCCATACAAATTTTAGGATTGTTTCTTCTAGCTCTGTGAAGAATGCTGGTGTTATTTTGATAGGGATTGCATTGAATATGTAGATTGCTTTGGGTAGTATGTAAAATGGTATTCTTAATAATATTTACCTTATATAATTGGGAGTATTGTATTAAATCGTTGGTGGAGGCAAAACAAGTGTTCAATAAAAGGAAGCTATTATTTATTATCCATCTATTCTCAGTGAAACTTTAAGCATCTCGGAGATTAAAATGCTTCAGTTTCAAATCATTATCATTGATTTGTCAGTGATTATTTCACTATTCTACAGAGGAAAAGAATATTTATAGTGTATTCTAGTTCATTTGTGTGAAATAACCAGAACAGGCAATCTTACAGAGACAAAGTAGATTAGCAATTACTTAGGGTAGGAGTAGGAGAGATGGAGATTGGCTACTAATAGGGAGTGGGTGAAAATATTCTAAAATTAGATTGTGGTGACAGTTGCACAACCCTATGGGTATATTTTGAAAAACTAAATTGTGTACTTTAAATGGTTGAATATATCTCAGTAAAGCTGTTGAAAACACAAATTCTGGAATTTCTGTTTTAGTACAACTGCCAAAGTGCAGCAGAGGCTGATAGGATTCATGCGTCCTGAAAATGGAAATACCCAGCAAATGCAGCAGGAGCTGCAGAGGAAGTTTCATGGTAAGTTATTCCTTCTGATCAGTTAACTGAACATGCCCCCAATAAAGAGTTCTATTCAGTGAATAGAAAACAGTGGACATCTCTCAATAAGATTTAGTTTTTTGGTAACCCAAATATTTTTTATTAAAATAACATCAGTATGGTTGGGAAAAGTGGGACAATATGGATCTCTTGTATTTCCATAACTTTCAACCCATTAATTTTTTTCCTTTCCTTTACTAGAGAACATTATACACACCTGTGTTTAATGAGTTTTTAATTGTAAAATAGACATAAAATTTACCATTTTAACCATTTTTAAATATAGAGTTCATTGGCATTCAGTACACTCACACTGTTGTGCAGAGGTCACCACTATCCATCTCCAGAATTTTTTCCATCCTCCTATACTAGAACTCTGTACTCATGAAGCAATTTCCCCTGCCCCAGCCCCTAACAGCCATCATTTTTGTTTGTTTTTCCTCTCTGAATTCGAGTACCTTATATACCTCCTATAAGTAGAATTATACAGTGATCAGCTTTGGAACTGGCTTATTTCAGCTAGCATAATTAATGTCTTCAGAGTTCATCCGTGTTGTAGCATGCGTCAGAATTTCCTTTCTTTTTAAGACTTAATGTTATTTCACTGTATGTCTATATAGGTTTCCCCTGCTCCCTGAAAGTGGAGTGTCCTGGGAAACCTTTCATAAGCTAAATGACATAAAGTGAAGAAGCAATTACCATTCGTTGATATGGAAAAGGTTTTGAGCATTCCCAGACACAAAAAATAACCTTTCTTAGGCTTTTCTGTTCCTTAAGACACATTTTTTTAAAGTTTACTTATTTTAGTAATCTCCACACCCATCTTGGGGGTCAAACTCACCACCCCAAGATCAAGAGTATCAGGCTTTTCTTTTCTTTTTTTCTGTTTTTAATGTTTATTTTTGACACAGAGAGAGAGAGACAGAGCATGAGTAGGGGAGGAGCAGAAAGAATGGGAGACACAGTATCCAAAGCAGGCTCTAGGCTCTGAGCTGTCAGCACAGAGCCCTACATGGGGCTCAAACTCATGGACCACGAGATCACGACCTGAGCCGAAGTCGGAGGCTTAACCGACTGAGCCACCCTGGTGCCCCAGAGTATCAGGCTTTTCTGACTGAGCCAGCCAGGCGCCCCACCTTAGGACACATTTAGAGATAAAACACAGATGCCCAGAGACACATTTCAAAGCTATGGCGGTTTAACGCTGAGATGCTGTGTGTGGTTTCTGGGGAGGGTGCTTGGATGGGTGCATGCTGCTTCTATAATGGCTCACTGCAAAACCAACAATGAATGCTGTTTTGGGGTTTTTTTTCCATGAAAGCGAAAATCCTCTTTGAATTTCTTTCAGTTAATGATATAAGGTACTAATGTAGGTCTTTCATAGAAGCAAAGTGATGTAACATGAACTTTCAAAATGCAGAGAATACCTATACCACAGTTTGTTGATCCATTCATCCGTTGTTGGTGGACACTGGGTTGCTTGCATCTCTGAGGCATTGTGAACAATTCTGCTATGAACGTGGTGTACAAATAGAAATTTTCAATTCTTTTCAGTTTTTTGTTATACATCCAGACATGGAATAGCTAGATCATATGGTATTCTGTTTTTACCTTTTGAGGCACCACAATACTGTTTTCCATGCACCATTTTACATTTCTACTAGTAGTGCACAAAGTGTTTCAGTTTCTTCACATCTTGATTAGTACACATTTTTCTAGAGTTAAAAATGTGAATTGAACTTTTTTTTGGTCTGTTCTAAATAGTAACAACTAAGAACAAGGGAATGGGAAACTTCTTCTAATCATCAATTATTCCAGAAAAAAATTGGAATAATTATAGTTATTTGGCCTGCCATGCAGTTTCTTAAAAGTTTTTTTAATTTTATATTGTTTGAGCCACTTATTCTGACTGATAGAACTTTGCTAATTGAGACCCAGCCATTTACTTTTGTTCCTGCTAAATCTGTTTTCTGTTTACTGTTTTGTATATGTTTTTTTCATCATTGCTGTTGGTATTTCACTAAGGCCTTAAGCCTGACAGTACCAAACATTGGTAAGGGTTTAAACAAAAGGGAGGATTCAAATTGTTAGCAGTGTATACTGAAATGACTATTTGGAGATCATTTTGATCATATCCTATAAAAGATGAAAATGTATATATTCAAAGCCAGCAGTTTCACTTCTAAGGATACATCATAAAGCAGTCTTTATGAGACTTTTTTCCCCACAGTGAGAAATAATTTTACATTATGACCCTGATGTTTGAAAGCATACACACACAACTGAAACAAAACTGTAGGAAATAACTACCTGTTTTATACTCTAATATTTCTTTTCTTTTTTATTGTTTCCTTTTTTTTTTTTCCTATTTCTTTTTAAGAGAAAAAAAGCTGTCATGCCTGACTGGTTTCATGGCTCACCAGTTTGTCTTACTCTGTGTGTGTGTGTGTGTGTGTGTGTGTGTGTGTGTGTGTGTGTGTGTGTGTGTGTTATTTATTTTTAAAATTTTGGTTAACATACAGTGCAATATTGGTTTCAGGATCGCCAATTTATCTTTATTGTTTTTTGCCAGTTTATCTTAATCCAGGGTTTAAACAACATAATCCTAGAAAAATCTGACTGTGCTTTCCAGAGACCTTTCTTAAGGATGTTTATTACACTATTGTTTTAGTAGCAAAGCATGGGAATATAAATATCCTTAAGGAGGAAGATGGACCCAACTGTGGTATACTTACATGATAGAACATCTAGTAATACTAGATTTATGTTTTTTAATATAGATAGCCTGTGAAAATGCAAGTGGATGGAAAAAGCATCAGTTTGAATTGTTTAGAAACTGCAGTGTTTTGAACAATGAGGATTTCACCTTTAACTGTAGTTGTTTTTATTGATGTTAAAGTGTTGCCTTACTTTAAAATGAACTATGTCATTTTTTAAAACTTCATTAGTTGTGTTTTGTAATTAGAGGCTCAGCTGAGTGAAAAGGTTTCACTTCAGGCAATCCAGCAGTTGGTTCGAAAATCATACCAGGCTCTGGCTTTATGGAAACTTCTTTGTGAACATCAGTTCACTGTCATTGTAGGAGAACTTCAGAAGGTAGGATTTTTTTTCCCCTTAAGATCATACTGTTAATACTATGCTTATTTGTTTTCTTTTGAGTGAGCTTTAGTCTTACACTTGGGTTTGAGAGGGGGTTATTTTCGGAAGTATTTAGGTTATGATGACAGTGTGTTATAGCAAGATTGCACTAAAGCATGAAAACTTGGGGGATCCACTTGGTCAAAACAGTAAGTTTTTACAATACGTGAGAACTTTATCTTGGTATGTGAATGAAATCTTTACCAAAGATTTTTTTTTTAATGTTTATTTTTGAGAGAGAGAGAGAGAGAGAGAGAGAGAGAGAGAGAGAGACAGAGCATGCGTGGGGGAGGTGGAGAGAGAGGGGGAGACAGAAAATCTGAAGCAGGCTCCAGGCCCTGAGCTGTCAGCACAGAGCCTTGAACTCATGAACCGTGAGATCATGACCTGAGCCGAAGTCAGAAACTTAATCAACTGAGCCACCCAGGCACCCTAAAAATATCTTTTTAAATAGATTATAACCTTTATTTGGACTTCAGATCCTTTTGGCAATCTGATCAAAACTCTCCCCACCCTCAAAGAATGCATACAGACACATACACAAAATTTTTGCATGTAATTTCAAAGAGTCCAATGAGTTAAACGTTTTTTTTTTTAAAATTTTCTTTTTAATGTTTATTTTTGAGAGAGAGACAGAGAATTCAAAGTAGGCTCCAGACTCTGAGCTGTCAGGACAGAGCCCGATGTGGAGCTCAAACCCATGAACCATGAGATCCTGACCTGAGCTAAAGTCAGACCCTTAACCGACTGAGCCATTCACGTGCCTCTAAACATTCTGTTTAAAGAAAGGTGTTTACCATTGTAAGAAATGAATGGTTCATATTTCTTTTGCTGTCCTCATTTGAATCCTTTTTAAGTATAATGGTAATTTGCATTTATATAAATGTTAGGCATTCCACTGGGGGGAATGTATTCCTATCTATGTTTTAATTGTGAACATTTCTATTTTTTTTTTTTTTTTAAGTAGGCTGCACACCTGCTTGAACTCATGACCCTGAGATCAAGAGTCACATGCTCTACCTTCTGAGCCAGCCAGGCACCCCTAATCGTGAACATCTGTGAACATCTCTAAACATACACAAGAATAAATACTACATTACAGTCCCCATATACACTTTACTTGTATTCAGCATTTTCAAGATTTTATCAACTCTCATTAGTCTGTTCTCTATTTTCTTTACTGAATTACTTTAAGGATGATCCTAGTCATCGTGTCATTTCATGTCTATATACTTTACTGTGTAGTTCCTTTTTTTAATGCTTAGTTATTTATTTTGAGGAGTGTGCAAGCACAGGGGAGGGACAGAGAGAGAACATTCCAAGCAGTCTTATCAGTGCAGAGCCTGATACAGGGCTCGATCCCACGAACCATGAGATCATGACCTGAGCCGAAATCAAGAGTTGGACGCTCAACCAACCAAGCCACACAGGCATGCCTACTATGTATTTCTAAAAAATGGTGGGATGCAAGAGCGACCTGGCTGTGACATCTGTCAGCCCCATTGATCACCACTGTTGACTTGGCCTATCTGACTGGCTAAGCAAGTGTCCCATTCTTCCCTCAACATTCCATGTGCTTTCCTTTCAAAGCTGTGTGCTCAGAGGATGATCTTCCCTGATAGAGGAGGACTATTCTTTGGTCAAGGGTATATGAATAGCTGTGCTCCCCTACTAAAATCTCCAAACAAGCTCTCAAGGTCCATTTGTAGGAGAAGTAGGTGAGTCAAGCTTCCAAGGTTCCAGACATCCAAATGAGGCACTGTATTTGTATGTGGCAGTTTGCCTGAAAAAAATAATAAATAAATAAATTTTTTAATAAAATAAAAATTTTAAAGGGACATTTCTTTAGGGCACCTGGGTGGCTCAGCCAGTTGAACATCCAACTTTTCATTTCGGCTCAGGTCATGATCTCACAGTTCATGGGATCATGCCCCAAGTCGGGCTCCATGCTGAGAGAGTGGAGCCTGCTTGGGATTCCCCCACTTTCCATGTTCTCTTTCTCTCTCTCTAAAAAATAAAAATAAAAGGTGGACGTTTCTTTGAATAACAATTTTATTATCATATTTAGCAGTATTAACAATAGGGGCACCTAGGTGGCTCGGTCAGTTGGGTAAACATCTGACTCTTGATCTCAGCATAGGTCTTAATCACAGGGTCATGAGTTCAACACTGCGCGCGCCCCCCCCCCCCCACTTGGGCATGGAACCTACTTAAAAAAAATATAGATAGATAGATAGATAGATAGATAGATAGATAGATAGATAGTAAAACAATGAAAGTTCTCTGTCTTAAAAATATCTTTTTACAGATTGAGTCTTTCAAATCAAAATCTAAACAGTTGGTTCACTTGTTGAATTTGATTGTTATTTCTCTTAAATCTCTGTCAGTCCAGAGCCATTTTCCTTTCTTTTTCCCTTGCTATTGCCAGGAAGGAATCAGGTTATTGGTCAAAGAATGTTTAACATTCTGAAGTTATCTTTTCCTCCTTGGAGTGAACTTGTCCCTCTGTTTCCTGTATTTTCTGTAAAATGGAACTTAAGTCTACAGAGCCTTGATTAAATTCAGGTCAGTTTATTTGAGGATGAAAAGAATACTTCGTATGAAATGGTTAGTGTGTCAGATTGTAGTTCTTAGGAGACACAGAAGGTTTAATTGTACCCTTTTAGTGATACTGTTGTCCCACTTTTAGTGATACTAAGATTGATGACTGGATTTAGGTACTGCCAGTGTGAAATTCCCCATCCAACTTTCATCAATCGTTTGATGAATCATTACCTGAATCAGTTATTTCATTTAGGATTATAAAGTGATCATTTTCTCAATGTGTGATTTCTTCCATACTTAATCACTGTAGTCCTATGAAAAAAAATTTTTTTTCCTGGGCTCCTAGGTGGCTCAGTCATTTAAGCATCCAGCTCTTGATTTTAGCTCAGGTCAAGATCTCATAGTTGTGGGATCCAGCCCTGCAGCATGGAGCCTGCTTGGGATTCTCCCTCTCCCTCTCTCTCTACCCCTGCCCCACTTGCACGTTTGCTTGCTCTCCCTCCCTCTCAAAATAAATAACAACAAAAAAAATCCCTTGGGGCACTTGGGTGACTCAGTTGGCTAAACATCAAACTCTTGATTCTTGATTTAGGCTCACAATTCATGAGATCAAGCCCTGAGTAGAGCCTGCTTGGGATTCTCTCTCTCTCTCTCTCTCTCTCTCTCTCTTTCTCTCTCTCTCTCTCTCTGCCCCTCCCCTGCTCACATGCTCGCTCTCGCTCGCTCTCTCTCTCTCTCTCTCTCTCTCTCATACACAAAATAAATAAACCTTTTTTAAAAAAATTTTCCCTTATCCTCTAGTCTATTTAGTTATCCTGAAATGTTTAATTCTTGACTTTTGAGTACCAATTTTCAAAGTTAAAAGGCAATTCCCCCCATTCTTTCCAGTAGTGTCCAGTGCATAGTTTTGTTAATGGTTTTGTTTGTTTTTTGTACTTTTTTTGCCTTTTAAAAACTCAAGCAAGTGTGTTTAACTATGAAAGCCATTTTTTTCCATGCCAGGTAGATTAATTTTTAGTTTTATTGGTTGGTAAACATAATGTCGGTACATTTTAAGGCTAGATGTCTTTTTCGTGATCCATCTTCAAAGCTTCCTTCCTCACATCATGGATTTATGTTCAAGGAATGCAAATTAAATATTAGTTCAAAAAATTGGAACGTAGATTGGATTTGAGCAGAAATTTTAGAAAAAAAGAAATAGTAGTAAAGCATTCAACAGAATATTTTACAGGGGCGCTTGGGTGGCTGAGTCGGTTAAGCGTCCAACTCTGGCTCAGGTCATGATATCATGGTCCGTGAGTTCGAGCCCTGTGTCAGGCTCTGTGCGGCCAGCCTGCTTTGGATTCTGTATCTCCGTGCGGACACCCTGCTTTGGATTCTGTATCTCCCTCTCTCTCTGCCCCACCCCCTCACACTGTCTCTCACTCTCAAAAAGAAATAAACATTAAACAGAATATTTTACTATAGCATAAATCATCACAGTACTATAGAGCTCAGGTTTAATAAGCAAATTTGTTCAAAATGAGATCAAACTCCCATGTTGGAAGGTTTAAATAGAATTCTAACATTAAGGAAAAATAAACTTAAGCCCAAGATTTTTTAATATAGCTAAGTGATTATTCTTTCCTGGTTATGACTAAAATCGGGAGACCTGTCTCTAATTTTGGTTCTGCTTAGGTTTTACTTTGCTCATTTGTAAATTGAGATATTTGGACTGGTCACACCATGGGTTCTTCGACTCTGTATGATTCTGTGAAAATTTGCAAAAATGGGTTGGTCTGTATAGTATGTCTTCTCTTTTTAATTAAAGAGTCTATTAATGTCGGGGCACTTAGGTGGCTCAGTCTGTTGAGCGTCCGACTTTGGCTCAGGTCGTCCGACTTTGGCTCAGGTCATGATCTCACAGTCAGTGAGTTAGAGCCCCGCGTAGGGCTCTTTGCTGACAGCTCGGAGCCTGGAGCCTGCTTCAGATTCTGTGTCTTCCTCTCTCTCTCTGCTCCACCCCTGCTCATGCTCTGTCTCTCAAGAATGAATAAATGTTAAAAAAAAAAAAAAAAGAATCTATTAATGTCTTGGTTAATTTATTAACTATTAAGGAAATTTTATTCTGGGTGGAAAAAGGATATTCCTCTGTGATAGAAAAAAAGGATTTTTCTCATACTTGTAGGAATTTCAGGAGCAACTGAAAATCACCACATTTAAAGATCTGGTCATCAGGGACAAGGAACTGACTGGGGCATTAATTGCTTCTCTTATCAACTGCTACATCAGAGATAATGCTGCTGTTGATGGCATTAGTTTACACTTACAGGACATCTGCCCCCTTCTGTATAGCACTGATGATGCAGTTTGCTCTAAGGTATGATGCTTTAGTAGCTGTATCAGTATTTCTTACAGGAGGTTTCATGGTATGAAAAACCCACTAGAACTGGAATCGGGAACCGTCTTTTACTTAACATATGAAGTCCCTTGGGTAGGTCTCTTAACGTCTCCTGGCCTCAGAGTCTTTGTGCATAAGGGATCAGAATATATCATTTCTTAAAATCCTTGTATATTTAAGTTTTTCATAAAGAATTTTGATAGCATTTCTAGTGCATATATTTTTAAATGGTTAAGTAATGTTTCTCCTTAGAAATTAAAAATCACTAAAACTTTAAGTCTGTAATGAATTAGAGTTAATTGGGCAATTTTTATTGATCCTTTCCTACAGGTGAAAATAATTTAAAAAATCAGTATCACAATGGACTGCCTGCTGACCAATAATGTATTGACTAGGCAAGAGATTTACCAGTCAAAAGCTATCTTGATTTAAATATTTGTGAGAGGAATTAAGAATAGCTAGGATTTTTTGGTCAAAAATTTTTCTGCCTAAAATTAAGAAGAAGTAAGTTTGTAGAGTTTTTATTTTTTGATGAGATTTGTATTGAGACACAGATCAAAACTTGTGTTGATAGCATCATCTGTGTGCTGAATTTTATATCTTAAGTTCTTGTCATCTCTAATTCTAGGCAAATGAACTTCTGCAGCGTTCCCGACAAGTTCAAAATAAGATTGAAAAGGAAAGAATGTTAAGGGAATCCTTAAAGGAATATCAAAAAATCAGCAATCAAGTGGACCTTTCCAATGTTTGTGCTCAGTATAGACAAGGTGAGAAACAAAATGTTCATACCTTGTTCCTGACTCGGGGGACAAATGACGGAACAAGTTACTGATGAAGAGCTTCTTCCCAAAAGCAAATCCTCCTTCAACTTCAGTTGCCCAAGTGATACCACACAGGAAATTCATGCCTTGTGTTTTAGTATTTGATGACTGTACTAGCCTCTCCAAAATCTATTGTGCTCTTTTTATATCTTGAAACGTAACTTTCCCACACTGGAGTTTCAGTCCTTGTCCAGTTAAACTACTGTCTGTATTAGATAGCTTCCTGGGTTTCATTTATTTTTTGGATGCTTTAAATTCTTCTGACTAATTTTTAAAATAGTACCTGTCTGCTTGCTTTAAAATTATTTTAGGGGCACCTGGGTGGCTCAGTTGGTGAAACGTCCAACTCTTGATTTCAGCTCAGGTCATGATCTCATGTTTAGTGAGATCCGAGCCCCGAGTTGGGAATCCATGCTGACAGCACGGAGCCTGCTGGGAGTTCTCTCTCTCCCTCTCTCTCTGTCCCTTCCCTGTGATGTGAGGGCATTCTCTCTCTCTCAAAATAAGTAAATAATCTTTCAAAAATAAAATAAAATTACTTTAAATCAAATCTAACATGCAAAAGTAATAACTGTTAGCACAGATATTATTTTGAACTCCGAGATATTTTTTTTTTCCATCCAGGAACTGAAACCTTCCCTTTTATTCTAACTATGAAAATGTTTTTCCAATGAAGAAGATGCATTTAATAGCTGCATTTTAGGCATATTGATACCTTGTTCTTTGGTAGATTCACCAGGCATATCTTATATGATACTGTCATCAGGTGTCCAGTGTACAGTAGAGAAATAATAGCCTTGATCAGTATTTTTATAAACCAGCTAAGGGAAAACACATCCAGCCTAGTAATAACCCTTAACTTGGTCCTTTTCCTTTCTCATTAGTCCGTTTTTATGAGGGTGTGGTGGAGCTCTCTCTTACTGCTGCAGAAAAAAAAGATCCTCAGGGTCTTGGACTTCATTTCTATAAACATGGAGAACCAGAAGAAGACCTTGTGGGCCTGCAGGCTTTCCAAGAAAGGCAAGTTTCATCACCTTAGCAGATTGTTGACTTACAGACTTTTCTTGGTGTAAAGTTTGATTGATAGTACTGTATTAGGAAATAATATTTTAAGTACACTTATAAAATTGGATTTTGCTTTCACTTAAAAATGTCTTGTTTTAGGGGCACCTGGGTGGCTCAGTTGGTTAAGCATTCAACTTTGGTTCAGGTCATGATCTCACAGTTTGTGGGTTCAAGCCTCAAGTTGGGCTCTGTGCTGACAGTGTGGAGCCTGCTTGAGATTCTCTCTGCCCCTCCCCCATGGGCACGCATGTGGGCTCTCACTCTCAAAAATAAATAAACTTTTTTTTTTTTAATGTCTTGTTTTTTTAAACTGAATTAGGATAATTTGTAGTTTAGAAGTTTTAGTCTGGTGAATATTCTTAAGGACTTGCCTCTCTAGTTTCTATAACACTTTATTAATGTCAATTTTACGTGAAATAACTTGGGGCACCTGGGTGGCTCAGTTAGTTGAGTCTCTTGGTTTTGGCTCAGGTCATGATCCCAGGGTTGTGGGATCGAGCTCCAAGCTGAGCATGGAGCCTGCCTGAGATTCCTATTCTTCTCTCTCTCTCTCTCTTTCTCTCTCTCTCTCTCTCTCTCTTTCTCTTTCTCTCTTTCTCTTTCCCTCCCTCTCTCTTCCCACCTCCCTCCCTCACTGCCTCCCTCTGCCCCTCTCCCTAACTCATGTGTGCTCACGCTCTTAAATAAATAAAGAATGAATGAATGAATGAATGAGCTAACTTATTTGGAACCATCTCTTCCCCTGCCTAATTTCTGGTTCTGGGTGAAGATGCATATTTTAAGGGATGATTTTTAAATGTTCACAAATTAGTAATGACTGTTAAAAAAATGTGTGTCCACAAAGAAAATATATAACCTATCTAAAATGTGATTTTATTGATACATTCATTTTTATAACTTCAGTCTTTTTTGGTTAACCAGATGTTCCTAAAACCTAGAAAAAGTATACAATTTTTATTATTTTATCCAAATATATGTGTGTACATACATCTGTTTCCCAAAATAGTCTTCAAATTCTTCTGTGTATTTAAATTAGATAAGTCATTTGCTGTCTCATTAAATAATGCAGTTGCTCCTTTTCCATTCTTTTTCAGATTAAACAGTTACAAGTGTATTACAGACACACTTCAAGAACTGGTAAATCAAAGTAAGGCTGCTCCTCAGTCTCCCAGTGTACCCAAAAAACCTGGGCCTCCAGTACTGTCATCTGACCCCAATATGCTGAGTAATGAAGAAGCAGGACATCATGTAAGAGACATAGCATATTTTTATTCTGAAATTACATTGTTTAGTTCCGTGTAGTAGTGGTGACAGCTCCTCTTGGGAAAGGTAGTAGCTCTGAGAACTTAGCATTTAATGATTCTCGATTTCAGGATTTTATAAGATTGATGGTCATAATGTTCAGCAACAGCCTTTAACTGGTAATTTTTCCTTTTTTTTAAATTTTAGTTTGAACAAATGCTTAAACTGTCTCAACGATCCAAAGATGAGCTCTTTAGTATCGCCCTTTATAATTGGCTAATACAAGCTGATCTTGCAGATAAGCTATTGCAGGTAAAAAATACTTTTATTCTAATATTGTTAATTTGTATTTTCAAGTAACCTAACACAATGGATTAAGCATATATATATTTACAGGAAATTCATTTTCTTATCCTGAACCTACCATTAGGTGTTAGAGTAAAGCCAGGTAACGTAATAATCTTTTCCTAGTGGGCAAAATAAGTTATTGCTCTAATTTTCTCATTATTTTAAGGCTGATATGGGTTGTTTATATAGTGGGGTGGAAATCACTGGATTATGAATTAGGAGACCTAAACTTGGTGTTACCTGTGTGTTAATTCAGTATGTGACCTCACACATGTCTTTTTACTGTCCTAAGTCTCAGTGTTCTTCAGTCTGTAAAATAAATGTATGACATTTGATAATGGCAAGGATGTCTTTGAGCTAAGAGTCTAGGAATCTGTAGCTCTGTTTTCAAAGTTTATTAAGATTTATAATTGGATTGTAATTATTTTTTTTTTTTTCAATGTTTATTTATTTTTGGGACAGACAGAGACAGAGCATGAACGGGGGAGGGTCAGAGAGAGAGGGAGGCACAGAATCGGAAACAGGCTCCAGGCCCTGAGCCATCAGCCCAGAGCCCGACGCGGGGCTCGAACTCACGGACCGCGAGATCATGACCTGGCTGAAGTCGGAGGCTTAACCGACTGCGCCACCCAGGCGCCCCTGGATTGTAATTATTTTAATCAGCTTCATTTAAGTATCATAGCAGCTCTTTAACTCTGATAAAACAAAAGTCATACATATATAATGAGAAAAACTGTCCTCTGTTGGATTATAATTTTGCTAATGTATTCATGAAACACGGCACACCTGTAGTCTTAAAATGTTATAGTTACTACATAAAGAGCAAGTAAATAGTTAGAAAATGTTTCTGAGTAACTGTATAATTTGCAGATTGCTTCTCCATTTCTGGAGCCACATCTAGTCCGAATGGCCAAAGTTGATCAAAACAAAGTTCGTTATATGGATTTACTGTGGAGATATTATGAAAAGAACAGAAGCTTTAGTAATGCTGCTCGTGTACTGTCCAAATTGGCTGACATGCATAGGTATGATATAATATTCTCACTGTGAAGAATGATTGATAACTAACCTAGATCTAGTTACATCCAGATTTCAGAAAATAAATAGTGTCTGGCTGGCTCAGTTGGTGGAACTTGTAACTCAACCTCAGGGTTGTGAGTTTTAGCCCCATGTTGGATGTGGACTCTACTTAAAAAAAAAAAAAAAAAAAAACAAAAGAAAGAAACAAAACCTCATTCAGGTTATATGCATGTAGAATTTTAATGCTTTTACTTGGACTGAAAGTTTACAGTTTTCTCTTTTTGTTTTTCATAGTGTGTAGAAGGTACCAAATACCCAATACCTTCTCTATCCAAACTGTCTTCTAAATCCTTTTTTTTTTTTAATGCTTATTTATTTTGAGAAAGAGAGAGAGTTGGGGGAGGGGCAGAGGGAGAGGGAGACAGAGAAACCCAAGCAGGCTCTGTGCCATCTGCATAGAGCCTGATGTGGGGCTCGAACTCATGAACCATGAACCACGAGATCATGACCCAAGCTGAAATCAAGAGTCAGACGCTTAACCAATTGACCTACCCAGGCACCCCCTGAAACTTTTCTTTAAAGTTTGTCTTTAGATTCTTTCCTACTAAAAGCAGTTAATTAGTATTCTTAATTAAAAGGACAAAAACTTCTCAAAGGCTTTACAATTTTAAGTGTTTTACTAATTCTAGACTTATTTCCTCTGCTCTCACATTGTTTTAAATTACTGAAAAAGTTTTGAGCATATATGTTGAAGATTATTAAGAATCTTGTTAAAGAAAGCATTGAAATCTCTAGTTCGATTATCATATCAAAAAACAATTTTTTTTTTTTTTTTAGAGAAAGAGCAAGTGAGGGGGAGAGAGAGAGAGAATCTTAAGCAGGCTCCCCACTGAGCACAGAGCCCATTGTGGGGCTCGATCCCACAACCCTGGGATCATGACCTGAGCTGAAGTCAAGAGTCAGACACTCAACCAACTGAGCTGTGAGCTACCCAGACAACCCTCAAAATACGATTTAATACCATCTGGATAGATCATTAATTTGACCCTGTGTTTTCATTTGGAATTTTCTTTGCCAAAATAATGCAAGTGCTATTTCTAAAAACTGTAGATCAGTTAAGTTAGGAGGAGGATGTTGTTGAAGCAAAGCGGTCATTAAACCAAACTAATCAGAATGGTCATTTATGGGGATACCTGTTTGGCTCAGTCAGTAGAGCTTGTGACTCTTGATCTCAGGGTTGTGAATTCAAGCCCCACCATAGGCATAGAGCTTATATAAAAAAAAAAAAAAAAATACATACATACATACATATGTACATACAATAAAGTAAAATAAAGAGTCTAGATGTGACTAATAGCAAATGTGAGTATGTATATATGTGTTCTTAATTGCTCTTCCATTAGTATTTATTGTCCTTTTTCCTTGTTATAACAATAATTTTATTGTTATTAAATATTCAGAAATTCTCTGACTTTTAAGAATACTTGTTATCCATATCTTCATTATACATAATACAATGTAACCGAATTTCTTCCTAATGTGAGATACCCTGTCCATCCACAATTTAGCTCTCAGCTTACCATCTCTCTCCACAATAAAATATCTTTCCAACTATAATGTTACTTTTTATCACTATACTTTTTGTATATATAGTCTGCAAAAAATAAATTTGTAGTTACAGAATGTTCTATTTTAAGTAATTTAGAAATGTTACCACTTTTAATATGTTTAATTCAAGTATGTATTTTTTAGAGATGAGAGGGGAAAGAAAGGGAAGCTCCTTCAGAAATGGGTTCTAAATGTACTAAACAGACTCCTAAAATAGTCCTTTATGTGCAACATTAAGAGATGGTGAGTGCGAAGTAACTGTCCTCTACACCTGTACTTTGAAAGATAGAAGGGAGAAAGGACTTAATTCTTTTTCCCTTTTGCTTTTTGCAGGGGGGAGCAGGGAGGGAGAAAATATGGAAGCCATAGTTATACATAAGGACAGTTTGAGATATCTGAAAGGAAAAGCTAGTTTTTTCCTGATTCAAATTGAAAGTAATGGGGATATCAAAAGTTACATTTAATACCGGTTGCTTTGAGAGGTTCCCACCAACCAAATGAATTAGCGTGTTTGTTTTTAATGCCAAGTCACTTTATAATGTCAAAGAACCACATCTGATAGAGTTAGGGGATTAGAAAGGACTAAAGATGGTAACCATGGAGATGGATACATGTTTGGGGCTTTCTGACATCTGCCAGCCAGCCAGCCAGAGCACCAGTGATGTATGTTCAAGGAGTAGTGAGAAACATAAACACCATTTTTATTCCCAGGGAGCTCCCATTCCAGTGGGTAGATTTCGTGCATGCAAGTTCAGGGTCTGTGAATACAATAAAAATAGGATAGTATGGTAGAAATTGCCGGATGAGGACGAGAGTGAGGAGCTGCTCTAGTTAAGATTGGTCAGAGGAGGCCTCACAAACTGTCATAAAAATTGATTCTTAAGTGACACGGATAGGCAGCTGTTAAGAACAGAGGAAGGGGTCCAGGCATGGAGCAGTGGTCTCTGCAGAGGCAATCTATTCGATTCAAGTTTATCATGTTTAGAGTACAAAAAAAAAGCCATTGGTTTGGAGATGGTGAACAAGGGAGCAAGTAGAAGGAGCAGAGGTTGAAGGAGTGGGTGAAGGCGTGTGACATAATCGGATGTTTGTTTTTTTAAGAGGTCAATCTAGTTGTTTTGTGGATGATCACATGTAGATTGGCCATATTCAGGTAGAGAAGCGAAGAGTGTGAGGAGTAATCAAGAATGTTTTCCTTAATTTCAGTTTTAGAAGAATCCAAGTTTTAATATACTGAATTAAAGTTTTAAAATAGGATGTAACTTTTTTGGCTATAAACTTAAGTATTTCTTTATTTGATGCCTTAAATTGTAGATCTCTTTTATTAGAAATCCTATAATAATTTTTTCAAGTTTTAAATGGCCTTTTATGTTCATTTGGTGTATAAAAAATAATGTGTCATAATTGATATATTTGTATATTGGATCCTTAAGAATTCATATAAATAAAAATAAGAGTTTTTCCTCCCAGCACAGAAATTTCACTTCAGCAGCGACTAGAGTACATTGCTCGAGCCATTCTTAGTGCCAAAAGTTCCACTGCCATTTCATCAATAGCTGCAGATGGTGAATTCCTTCATGAATTAGAAGAAAAAATGGAAGTAAGTGCTAAAGATACTTAAGCTTTGTCTGCATTGATCAGTAGCCACATTTATTCCATTTTTCCTTCTTCCTTCCAGTCAATAACAGGTCAGTAGCAGTCAGCATTATTCTAGTCTCTTCTGCCTACATGTGTTTATTTTCATATTTAGATATAAATATTTTAAAAGATTTTAAGTCTGTAGCACTTGGGTCACAGCACATTACTGTAATTAAAATTTTTTCTCTGTGGCATTTTTGAAGGTTTTTTCCAACTGTTCCAACACCAAGGACATTATATCACAATTACCATCTATTCTGGAAGCTAATGAGTAGATATATGAAATAGAGTAGGTTGAACTGCCCTAATTAAGAGACCCAGAAGTATATAATGGTCCAAATACAAAAGCTTATTCGTCATTCACAAATATCCACAGAGTGGGTGTTCCTGATTGGCCATTGGCTTTCTTCCACTTGATTGATTTCAAGACCCTATTTTACAGCTTTATTGTCTCCTGTGGTCTTACCTTTTCTTCTCTCAAAGGGAGTTAGAGAACAAAAAACATGTAAGACACATATTCACTCTCTTAAAGACCTAAACCCTGAAGTGACATACTTTACTTCCACTCACATTCCTTTGAAGAGAACTTAATTTTATGCTGTATCTCCCTGCAAAGGAGTTGAGAAGTATAATCTAGGTATTGTCTGGCTACAGTCATGGGAAGAACGAATGTTAGAGGTAGCATAGGCTCTCTGCCACAGTATACTTCCTTTGAAATCTTTTATGTTGTGATGAAGACTTGCTGGTCTCTTAGGTCTTTATTTACACATTTTTCTTATTGAGGTGTAATTGACATCTAACATATTACAGATGTGTAATGTAATGATTCAGTATTTTTAGATATTACAAAATGATCACCATATTAAGTCTAGTTAACATTTATCATCATACATAATTACATTTTTTTTTCTTGTGATAAGAGCTTTTAAGATCTATTCAACACCTTTCAAATATGCACTATGGTGTTATTAACTATAGTCACTATGCTGTTTTGTATACGTTAGTTTTACTTTAACAAACTTAAAGTCAGATACTAGGAATCATTCCTTCAAGTACTTGTTGATTTATCATAAAGAACGTAAGACTTGCTTTTTTTTAATCCAAACTAGGTTGCTAGGATCCAACTTCAGATACAAGAGACACTACAAAGGCAATATTCCCATCATTCTTCTGTACAGGATGCAATTTCTCAGCTGGATTCTGAACTAATGGACATAACTAAGGTAATAAAAAAGCAAGTTGAATTACTCTAGCAGTCACCTAATATCTACAGATTCCTTGTTTCTTTTGTGTTCTACTCTGTGTTTCATGGGAAAGATTAATCTATCTCCACAAAATAAGATAAGCCATTCTTGGGAGCATGTTGCTGGGCTGACAAATCACTGCTGTAGTATCTTACTCTTAGGAAGAGTTTACTTGCTCTTTGCAGGCCATTTTCTACCAAAAATCTATCAGCCTCACATGGGGCTTTGTTAAAATTCCTGCCATCTATTTTATGGCCTTGTTTCTTGTCCTGGAAAAGTAATTTATGTTTCCTTGTATCTTCAAGCCTCTCCCACTCTGTATTTCTGAGCAATTCCTTTTTCAATTATTCTTGAACATTTCTCCAAATACTGTGAAACACTCTGAGATTTGTCAGTATTTCCAAGATTTTGGAAACCCTAGTTTAGACAACACTAATTATAAAAGAAATATCATTGCAGTATCTCCCTGCCAGCCAAGGGGGGAAAAAGGCACAGATGTTGAAATCTATTTAAATGTATTTACCGTGCCTTCACCATTCTTAATCGGGGGTTATGACAGCTGTATGTCATCATGTCTTTATATCATGTATTAGGAACTTTGAATAAAATCCTTGATTACTTTTAATTGTCAAAGAGTGCATCACTGTTAATTTCTGACTGCTGACCTCTGGTTGCATGTATAATGATGACATTTTCTCTGACAGCTTTATGGGGAATTTGCTGACCCGTTTAAACTTGCAGAGTGTAAGCTTGCAATAATTCATTGTGCTGGTTATTCAGACCCTATATTGGTGCAGACACTTTGGCAAGATATCATAGAGAAAGGTAAGTGCTCACTTACAGGTATATTAGCATACATTGTTTAGTGACTTGGTAGAGGAATGCAAGCTGCTAGTGGCTCTCCTATATCTAGAGTAGAGGGTGAGTGGAGGGTACGTAGACATGGCAAAGGGTGGTCCTCCAGAGAATGACCTCAGTTTATACTGGAGAGGGCTCTCAGAGAAAAGGATGTGTCATTTTTGTGGTTGTACTTTTTTTTTTTTAATGTTTGTTGATTTATTTTGAGAGAGAGGGAGGTGCACGCAAGCTAGGGTGGGGCAGAGAGAGAGGGAGACAGAGAATCTCAAGCAGGCTCCACACAGCTAGCATAGAGTCTGACACAGGACTCAAACTCAAGAACTGTAAGATCATGATGTGAGCCGAAGTCAAGAGTCAGACTCACAACTGACTGAGCCAGCCAGCAGCCTCTGTGGTTGTACTTCTTAATAAGGGATTCTGAGACACTTTCCCAGAATCCTGTAACGAGCGCCCTGGTAAGACAAGAGTATTTCAAACACTAACAGAAACAGAGTATCTGCTCATTATATTAGAATCATTTCTAGGGCATTTGTACCTCGAAACAGAATAAAATAGCCAATTTAAACATTTCCCATTAAAAAACAATTTAGGTTTCTAATGGCGTGTCTTTTTCTTGCAGAATTGAATGAAAGTGTGACGTTGAGCTCCCCGGATAGAATGCATGCTCTTAGTCTCAAGGTTGTGCTCCTTGGCAAAATTTATGCTGGCACACCTCGCTTCTTTCCTTTAGGTAAGCAATAACCTTAAGTGCTATCAGAGGTGTTTTGTTTTCTTTTGATGGTTTTCTTCATTGCAGTGGAAATGCAATGTTCTTCAGAGTCGAATTGTTTCTTTGTTGCTGTTTAGCTCAGCAGTTTATTTCTGCCTCTCCAGAAAGACTTCCAAAGATAGCAGAAATTTGTTGATAAACAGATAGGAAACTTTCTTTGACCTTCCAGGTTTATATATCTATCTGGAAATAGTGTTAACAAACTGTTATGATTATATTGTTGGTAACGCTATGCAAGTTCAAGGAGAAAAGAAAAATGGCTGGTGTTTTTCTGCATGGGCAATCTGTGATTAATTCAACTGCAGTCTATTATACTGAGGACATATTTTTCTTTAAAATAGCAGATAGTTGTGTTAAAAATGCAATTTTGAACCCCTTTCTTATCCAAATATACTGACAATAATTGTTATCTATGTAGTGACTCTTAATTATTAGCCATTTGCCAATGTGTAATGTTTTCTTCAACTGTAAATTAACATAAATACACCCATAACGTAGAATGTTAAGCACCTAGTATTTTTGAAAAATGTTGAGAACCAGGAAAGTGCTCACAACATAACATTAAATTGGGTTTTGTTTTTGTTTTTTGTTTTTAGAGAGAGAGTGCACACGAGCAGGGAGAGGGGCAGAGAGAGAGAGAGAGAGAGAGAGAGAGGAGATCTTAAGTAGGCTTCATGCTCAGTGCCAAGCCCAATGTCTGGCTCGATCCCATAATCCTGGGATCATGACCTGAGCTGAAATCAAGAGTCAAACGCTCAACTGACTGAGCCACCCAGGCACCCCTAAATTGTTTTTTGTTTGTTTGTTTGTTTTAATGTTTGTTTATTTTTGACAGAGAGAGATTGAGAGACAGAGTGTGAGCAGGGGAGGGGCAGAGAGAGAGGGAGACACAGATTCCGAAGCAGGCTCCAGGCTCCAAGCTGTCAGCACAAACCCCAACACGGGGCTCAAATTCATGAGCTGTGAGATCATGACCTGAGCTGAAGTCAGCTGCCCAACTGACTCCGCCTCCCAGGCACCCCTGTTTTTTGTTTGTTTGTTTGTTTGTTTGTTTGTTTTCTTTGTGGGTTTTGTTTTGTTTTGTTTTTTGTTTTTTTAATGTTTTTATTTATTTTTGAGACAGAGAGAGAGCATGAACAGGGGAGGGGCAGAGAGAGAGGGAGACACAGAATCTGCAGCACATTCCAGGCTCTGAGTGGTCAGCACAGAGCCTGACGCGGGACTCGAACTCACAGACTGAGATCATGACCTAAGCTGAAGTCGGATGCTTAACTGACTCAGCCACCCAGATGCCCCTTTTTTGTTTTTTTTTTTTAAATGAGGATAGAGACTTGTTTATAGACCATCTCTGATTTAGGACCTCTTCCCTGAAGATGTCAAGAAATAAAACCATTATAGTCATGCCATTTTTCTTGTAAGTATAGATTGAAACTGCCATGATATTTCATTAATGAGGAAAATAAAGACAAAATTAAAACTTAACAATTTTAATAATTTTAAAAAGGCCACGTTATACATAATTTCTTTTGAGGTATTTCTGCTTTGACTTAGGTTTTTATTTTTATTTTACTTCTTTTTAATGTTTATTTATTTGAGAGAGAGTGAGCAAGGGAGGTGCAAAGAGAGAGGGAGACAGAATCCCAAGAAGCCTCCACACTGTCAGCACAGAGCCCGATGCAGGGTTTGAACTTGTGAATCATGAGACCGTGACCTGACCAAGAGTGAGACAACCAACTGACAAAGACACCCTGGCACCCACTGACTTGGATTTTTAATTTTTGAGCCCTACAAAGTTTAGGGTAGAAGAGTCCTTTTTCTTTCTTTCTTTCTTTTTTTTTTTTTTTTTTTTTTTTTTGGTCCATCTTTCAATGACAAACTTCTGAGGGCTTCAAACTAGAAGTTTAGGGCTTTTGAATTTTGATTACCTATGCAAAATTTTTGTATGGTAAATACTAGAGGAGACGCAGGTTCAGTGGCAGCCTTTTCAGTGATTCCTCTTGCCCATGGATGTTCACATTGGTCAGTCTCGGATTTTAAGTATCATAAATATGAATGTGAGTGTTATTGTTACAATCTTATGACATGACAAGTGTAAAAAATGAGAATAAGGCCTACTTTTAGTATCAGGAATTACCAATTCTATAACAACAACAAAATAGTAATTATGTGAGGTGAAAGACATGTTAACTAACCTTACTGGAGTAAACATTTCACAATATGTATGTGTATCACATCACATTGTATACCTTAAACTTACACAATGTAATATGGCAGTTATAGCTCAATAAGCTGAGGGTGGGGAGGGAGTTAACAATTCTAATTTCTGATCTTTTTCCCTCTCCAGATTTTATTGTGCAGTTTTTAGAACAGCAAGTTTGTACTTTGAACTGGGATGTAGGTTTTGTAATACAGACAATGAATGAAATTGGAGTGCCATTACCTAGGCTACTGGAAGTATATGATCATTTGTTCAAGTCACGGGTAAGGAAAATATGAAATAAAATGAAATAATATTTTTTTAATTTAAAAAATTATATTTAATGTTTATCTTTAAGAGAGAGGGAGAAGTAGAGTGCAAGCAAGGGAGGGGCAGAGAGAGAGGGAGACACAGAATCTGAAGCAGGCTCCAGGCTCTGAGCTGTCAGCACAGAGCCCAACACAGGGCTTAAACTCACAAACTTGGAAATCATGACCCGAGCTGAAATCGGACGCTTAACTGACTTACCCAACCAGTCACCCCTGAAATAATTTTATTTAAGGTAAATGAACATTTTCTGGATAAAAGAGGGAGAGCATTTTTATTTATATCTCATATGATAAAATCGATCAGAATTTTGCTTCATTTGCAACATAAATTATCATACTTTAGATTCCTAAATCCGATAATGAGTTGTTTTGCTTTATATTATAAAAATAAAATATTTCATAATATTAGTAAATATAGTTATATTTGCTATACTCTTGGTGGAATAGGCTAAACCCATACATTAAGAATTACCATTTAATGGGGCGTCTGGGTGGCTCATTCGGTTAAGCGTCCCACTTTGGCTCAGGTCATGATCTCACAGTTTGTGAGTTCGAGCCCCACATCGGGCTCTGTGCTGATGGCTCAGAGCCTGGAGCCTGCTTCGGATTCTGTTGTCTCCGTCTCTCTCTGCCCCTTCCCCACTTGTGCTCTGTCTCTCTCTGGCTCTCAAAAATAAATAAAAAAAAATTTTTTTTTTTTAAGTAAATTATAACCTTTAAAAAAAAAAAGAATTACCATTTACTTTAACAAAACAAAATAACAGTGTATTTATTCCTTATAACTTCATTTAAAATATACCAAACATCTTCCTCACCACCAGAAAAGAAAACTTTTGTTAACTGTGATGGTGATGCCTGGTAACTAGATTTATGGTGATCATTTCTCAGTATAAACAAATAGGGAATCGTTACAATGTACACCTGAAACTAATAGGTGTCAGTTATACCTCAATGTAAATAAAAATCTTTCTTACCACATTGAGCCTTATCAGACTATGTATTTTCTAATTTTTATCCTAAGATAAAAGATCCAAATTAAATCTTGTTGACGTATATATCATTCTTTTATGGTAGCACCATCAAAACGTTTATGCAGTGCTTTACAAGGCTCTTGTATATCTCATTTAAGCCCCACAATGAGCCTACGATGGAAAATGAGCAAGTAGTAGTATCCCCATTTTCTGCTACATCTGACAAGGGCTCAAGTCACATAGCTAATAACTGGTAAAACTAGAACTAGAATTAAGATTCTTCACTGGTTCATGGGCTCAGTCAGTTGAGTGTCCACCTCTTGGTTTCAGCACGGGCGCCTGGGTGGCTCAGTCAGTTGAGTGTTTCAGCTCAGGTCATGATCCCAGGATCATCGGGTTCTGTGCTGAGTATAGAGCCTGGTTGAGATTTTCTCTTTCTCTCTCTCTGTTCTCTCCCCACCCCTCCTCAAATAAAAAAATGAGAAAAACATTTTTTTTAATTAAAAAGATTCTTTACTGGTTTAGTCTTTTATTTACAGTATCAGACTAAGTGTGCATAGGTGTAAAGTAAAAGTGATGTCACAGCTATCAAGAAGAGAAACATAAATGATTAAAAAATCAGTTGACAAAAAAGAAAAGAAAAATCAGTTGACATAGTTTGCTTTATAACTCATGATGTGTATTTTCTTTATAGGATCCATTCTGGAACAGAATGAAGAAGCCACTGCACCTTTTGGATTGCATACATGTGCTATTGGCAAGATATGTTGAGAATCCTAGCCAAGTTTTAAATTGTGAGAGGTAACTATAACCGTTTCAAATGTTTCTAATAGGTATCTGGGCAACTAAGTTGGAGAGAATGAAGGAAGATGTGGAGATTAACTGGTTGAATGATACCAATTAGCATGTATAAAAGGTTAGAGTTTTTACCATTTTTCAAACCTTGTCCTAAATCCTTTCTATAGGTAAAGTGATATGAGTTATGAATTACTTCTACACTGCTTCTGTTTTGAATTAGTGACTTAGTGTAGTTCAGTTATGTCTTTGTGACATTATTGGCCATTTCAAGGTATATTTGTTTGAAAAGACCAAAAAAATGTAAATAATTTCATTTTAGGAGTCATGCTTAATTGCTTCTTTCCCATTATAATAATCTTCCAAAGGAAAATGGTGGTTATGTGGTAATTCACCTATCTCCTGCATTTCTTGTCTGTTTTCATTTATTTACCATTTACTTAATCCTATAATCCTTGCTCTTTGTGGGACTATACTAAAATTAGCAGAAGTTGGAGAGAAGTCTTATGGGAGGAAATGTTTCTTGGGAGAAAAAAAGCAAACTCCCGTGTGAGAAAGGGGAGAGGAAATGTTTCTGAATGTATTGATAGTTGATCAGGTATCTTTTCTTTTACAGGAGAAGATTTACAAATCTGTCCCTGGATGCTATCTGTGGTTATCTGGTTGAGCTTCAGTCTATGAGCTCGTCAGTAGCAGTACAAACCATCACAGGAAATTTTAAATCTCTTCAGGCTAAACTCGAACGGCTTCATTAATATTATAATGTATTTTCATCTATGCATTTTGATCTGTAAAATAAAAGCTCAGCTGGGTCCAGATATCAGGTGCTGTAAATCTAAGAACAACTTTAATAGAAATGTGGTTTTAAAAGTGGCTACTATCTACAAACAGTACATTTGCCAGATGAATTATTTTTTACTATTTTGTTTTTTAATAATCAGGTTAAGAAACACCTGAACTAAGATTACCTATGATCTTAACACAAGAATAAAAAATATTTAGAAACTCTTATTTTTAATTTAATGCAGGCAGAAATTTTGAACTTATGCTATTCATTTTCAAGTTAGTCCAAGGATATGGATACTAAAACTTAAATAGGCTAGCTGAGCAGGTCCCATAATACTGGATTCTACAACAATCCTTTTTTTTTTTTTTTTTTTTCTTCTAATGTTTATTTATTTTTGAGAGGGAGAAAGACAGAACATGAGCAGAGGAGGGGCAAAGAGAGAAGGAGACACAGAATCCAAAGCAGGCTCCAGGCTCCAGGCTCTGAGCTGTCAGCACAGAACCCAACGCAGGGCTCAAATTCACAAACCACGAGATCATGACCTGGGCTGAAGTCGGACACTTAACCGACTGAGCCACTCAGGCGCCCCTACAACAATCCTAATACAGGCAAATAAACACTGTCTCTTTTTAAAAATTATTTAGGTTTTGGGTTCATCTTTGGAAAGGAAATTTCTTTCCAGCTACTTTCTTTCCAGCTACTAATTTTGCCACAATTCCTAAAGATTAATACATACCTGGCTGTTTCTTGAGCAGGTGGCAAATGTGTAACAAATGTTCTATGTCCTAAAAACCTACACAGAGAGATACTGTTTTCCTTTAGTGTCTACCTACCAGTCCTTGAGACTGATTACTGACTCCATTAAAGCAGTGGTTCTCAAAGTACGCACCAAATGGCCACATAAACATCATCTGGGAATTTGCTCCCTGTTTGATTCCCCCTCCTCCCTCCCCAGTCAATAACCATAATAAATGAGTTTTACCCAAGATATGATATATAAAGCAAAATTGTTAGGAATGTAGTTTTTAGCCTTCAACAAATTGGAATAAACTTAACTAAGTTCCCCAAAGTCATGGCAACAAGGGAGGAGAATGGAGTGGGAATGACCAGGACTAACAAAAAGCAGGAACATGGACTTCTTTCCTTTCACCTTTTATGCTATCAAGAGTAATCACCTTCTGCTTATTGTCACTAAAACATGTCTAACAATTTTTATAGTTACATTTTGAAAATATTTTTCTTTCTTATACTTTCCCAAGATCATGGGTTGACCTTTTCATATTCTCCTAGAATGTAGTTCCCTTTTTCCCGTAATCTTCTAATTCATAATATTTAATAGACTGTCAAAATGTCATACATAGGTACCACTACCTCTCATAATTTTCAGCTTTCAGTTCCTTTAGTTTTTTTAATATGTAAAATTTAAGTTATACACTGTTAATTTTCTAAGCTTCAAATTCTGTCATGTCTACTTAAAATGAAAGTCTTGCTTAAATGTTATTTAGCCATGACTCCAGTCCTGGAAAAAAAAATGTATACACACACACGTATATATAATTAGACCATTTACACACAAACACATTAATATCCATGTTAAATATACTCAACTCACAATATTAAAGCTATATCTTTCAAAAGGAAAGCTAACAGGGCTAAATGGTCCTTAGGAGTCAGAAATCTTAACCCTGTTCCTTTCATCACAGAACACCTTCTGAGGTTTATAAAACTGCCAGCTACTCAGCAGATGTTTTCCATACCCCTGGGAGACTGAGACCCCTAAGAGACATTAGGTCCTCTCCTTTTTAACTGTCTAGAACAGTGTTTCTAAAACTTTTAATTCATAAGAACCACCTGGTGTCCTCAAATAAATGTTCCACCTGTAATGTGATGCTGATACTGGTGGTCATTGGATCAAACTTGGAATAGCATTGTTCTAGCACATTTATCTACTGTATTAGTGTATTTTGTACTTGGTATGTATTTAACACATTTCTTTATAATGACTATTAAACATATAGACAATGAATAATAACATTGTTTATGAAACAGTGCATTCATTGTAGGCAGTGAGGAGTTACTGAAGATCTTGATTGTGACATATTTGTTTTAGGTAGATCATTTTCATGTGGCAAAATGGTCAGGAAAGAAGAGAAAAATCTATTTTGAGTAACTGCAAGATATGGGATATTGACCCTGAAATGCATGTGATGTATGTCCAACATTTCTTTAGTTATACATATGTGACTTTCTAGTGACTTGTTCATTGAACACACTTCTCTACCCATCACATGCATTTCCTCCACATTTATGTTTAATAGTTCATTTCATCTCAGGATCACAGGTTGCTCATTCTCTTCCTCAGGATACTTCCCGCCCTCTTTTCCTCTTTTTCATGAGAGGAAAAATTATGAAAGTGATACAGTTGTATCAAGAAAATGAAAAACTGGAATATTAAATGTAAAGGTCTTGAAAGGGCACATAATTTTCTTTCATTTTTCTATCAGTTTTTTCATTTAAATTCTCTTAATAATAAAACATTTTTTCCAATAATAAAACATTTTTTCCAGAATATTTTTGAGCCTTCTAGTAAATCATTTAAACTCTGCAAACTTTTATTTTCCTAATAAGCACATTTTTCTCATAAGAAGATTAAAGTAGAAGACTTACTTAAATCTAAAAGTTGGTAAGAACTAATGTAATCTATTTTTATTTAGTTTTGTTCTATACTTCAAATATTAGTTTAACAATACTATTATTTTTACTTCTTTTTTATTGCAAATAAACTTTTTTTTAAGGGAGCTCACCCATGTGTAAGTGGGGGAAGCGCAGAGGGAGAGAGAAAGAGAATAAATCTCAAGCAGGCTCCATATCCAGTGTGGAACCCAACTCTGGGCTTGATCCCACAATCCTGGGATTGTGACCTGAGCTGAAATCAAGCGTCAGACGCTTAACGACTGAGCCATCCAGGCGCCTCTAAACGTCATTTCTAAACTGCATTATGACGTGCTTGAAATGAAACATTTGTTTTAAAGCCCTCAGTTACGCTTTTTGCATTTAGGAAGCTCCTATCAGCAGGATGCTAACCCTTTTTAAGATTAATCAGTTTACCATGCAGGAGCTAGGATTATCATATCTCCAGCCCACACCTGAGTTTTCGCTTGTGTGATGAACATTTGTATTTGGTTGACCTCCAGAGCTCCTCAGTCAAAATGTGACTGGATCTCTGTTCACTCCTCTCCCTGCAATCTGCCCACTCCTGGTCCTCCTCCTCTATTTTCTTTTTTTTTTTTTTTTTTCTTTTTCTTTAAGGTAAGCTTTACACCCAACATGGGGCTTGAACTCATGACCCTGAGATAAAGAGTCTCATGCTTTACCAACTGAGCCAGCCAGATGCCCCTCTCCTGTATTTTCTACTTCAGTCTTTATCATCTGAAATTTCCACTCAAATATGAGTAGTATCCTTAAATTCTTCCCTCTCCTTCCAAATCCAGTCGCCAATTTCTTAGCAAGTTTGTTTTCTTAATACCCATTTATCTGTTCAATTATCTCACTATTTTAGGTTTTTAGGGTTTAATGAGATTATTCTACTTCACTTGGATGCCTACAGTAATGTCTAACTGGTCTTCCTGCCTCTAATTTGACACCCCTTCTTTGTTCCTTTTCCACACTAACGTTAGTGCAGGGTACCTGGGTGGCCTAATCAGTTAAGCGTCCTACTTTTAATTTCGGCTTAGGTCATGATCTCACAGCCCTGTGGTTGAGCCCCCATATCAGGCTCTGCACTGGGCGTGAAGCCTGCTTAGGATTTTCTCTTCCTCTCTGCTGCTCCCCCAGCTCAGGCACGTGCGCACGCAAGCTCTCTCAAAAAAAGAAAGAAAAAGGGCGCCTGGGTGGCTCAGTCGGTTAAGCGGCCGACTTCAGCTCAGGTCACGATCTCGCGGTCTGTGAGTTTGAGCCCCGCGTCGGGCTCTGGGCTGATGGCTCAGAGCCTGGAGCTTCCTTCCGATTCTGTGTCTCCCTCTCTCTCTGCCCCTCCCCCGTTCATGCTCTGTCTCTGTCTCAAAAATAAATAAAACGTTAAAAAAAAAATGTTGAAAAAACAAAATGTACACCTACATGTATTATACTCCCACGTTTTCCCTTGGAAGAAATTCCAAATTTCTGGTGTGGCATTAGGACTTTATTGCAGTTGGCAAAAACAAAAATAAGAATTTTAGTTTAAGCCAAAGAATTTATTAGCCTTCAAAACTAAGAAGTCCAAGTATAAACCTACTTCTGCATGGCTAGTTCCAGAGCCTTGATATCTTCAGGGCTTTCTCTAGGTCAGTTCTGCTCTTCTCTTCATGTTTATTCTTTGTGTCTGCAGACAGTTTACTCTATACCTCCTGGGAGAATGCAGGGAGTGTCAAGTGACTTTATCTCCCTCACTCTAACCCAGACATATAGTCAATGGAGAAGTCCTAGGAAAGGTTCTGGTTAACTCAGCTTGAGTCATGGATTCAGTCTTGGGGTGTGGTGGTACAGGATCATCACCCAAAGTATACAGAACAGGAAAGAAGTGTTTTCTTAAAGAATTGAATGCTAGGCACACAGCATTCCACATAAGTCCACTATATCTGTCCACCTACCTTGCTTACCACTTACTTCCTAATGCTATATATAATGAAGACGATAAGCCCATAGAGCCAAGAAACACAATGAATCCAGAGCAGGACAGACACAAAATCACACCAAAGCATATCATAATCAAATTCTCAGCAAATAAAAAATAGAAGGGAACCTACTCAGTCTGATAAAAAGACATCTATGGAAAATGTACAGCTAAAATCACACCGAATGGTAGAAGACCAAAAACTTTCTCCTTGAAGTTGGGAACAAAATATGGATGTTTCTTTTCCACATTGTGGTTGGAGGTTCTGATTATTGCAACTTGGCAAACAAAAGAAATTAAAAACGTATAAATTAGAAAAGCAGAAATAAATACATGGACAGGCAATTATATAGAAAATCCTATAGAATATACAGAAAATACTAGAACTACTAACTAGGAAAAAATGGTAGAACTAATAAGTTAGATCACAGGACACAAGGTCAACATACCAATTGCATTTCTATATACTAGCAACAATTAAAAATTTTTAAACACTCCTTTAAAATAGCATTTAAAAAAACAAAAGAAAGAAAAAATACCCCCTCTCTCTGCCTTAAAATAAAATAAGAGTGTCACCTGACTGGCTCAGTCAAAAGAGCATGCGACTCGATTTCACGGTCATGAGTTTGAGCCCTAGGTTGGGTGTAGAGATTATCAGGAAAAAAAAAAAAAATTATATATATATATATATATATATATATACACACACACACACAAAATAGGACATTTTGACAAGATATGTGTAAGACCTGTGCAATGGAAACTATAAAACAGTGCTGGAAGAAAGTAAACCCCTAATGAGAAAGATAAAATGTTCATGGGTTGGGAGACTGAACTAATAACACATCAATTGATAGATCCAAAGCAATCCCAACCAGATTTCCAGAAAGCTTTGTAGAAATTGACAAACTGATCCTAAAATTTATATGGGATTGAGAGATTCTAGGATAGCCAAAACAGTTTTGAAAAAGAATAAAATTGGAGGACATATTCCAATGATTTCAAGATTCTATTATTAAGTTACAGCAAGGTAATGATGTGGCATTGGTGTAAGGATTATACATATGAATCAATAGAACAAAATAAGCATACAGAAATACATGCACACGCTTGTACAGGCAACCAATTGTCAACAAAAGTGCCAAGGTAGTTCAGTGGGGGAAAGAACAGTCTAATGAATGGCACCAAAACAAATATCCACACAGAAACAAAACAAAACCCTCCATTCTTACCTTGTAACATATACAAAAATTAACTTGACATGCATCACAGATGTCAAGTTAACAGGTAAGACTGAAACTTCTGGAAGAAACTAGTAAAAAAACAAAACAAAAAAAAAAAAAACGATCTTTGTGATCTTTGATTAGGTATGTTCTTAGGATGCAGAAAACCTGAATCAGAAAAAGTTGATAAATTGAAATTCATCAAAATTTAAGACATCTCTTCAAAAACCACATTAAGAAAATGAAAAGGTAACCCACACATTGGGATAAAATATTTGCAAACCACAGATCTGTTAAAGACAGACATACATTTGATCCTTGAACAACATGGGTTTGAACTGTAGGACTTCACTTTTACACAGATTTTTTTCAATAAATATATCGGAAGATTTGGGGAAATCTGTGACAGTTTGAAAAAATGCACAGATGAACTCCACAACCTAGATATAACCAAAAAAATGAAAAAAAGTATGCTATGAATGCATTAATATATGTAGATACTACTTTTTTAGCATTTACATAAAATGTACACAAATCTATTATAAGAAGTTAAATTTTGCAGTGCTGTCTGGCTCAGTCGGAAGAGCATATGACTTAAAATAAAAACTTTTTAAGAGAGTGAGTGCAAGTGGGAGAGAGGGGCTGAGGAAGAGAGAGAATTTCAGTTCGGTTCCACACTCATCCCTGAGCCTGACTCGGGGCTTGATCCCACGAATCATAAGATCATGATCTGAGCAGAAATCAAGAGTCAGACACTCAACCAACTGAGCCACCCACTCTCCCTGAGCATGTGACTCTTGATCTCAGGGTCCTGAGTTCAAGCACATATTGGGTGTAGAGATTACTAAAAAAAATAAGTAAACTTTAAAGAAAAAGTTAAAATGTATCAAAACTTATACACACACTTAGACTGTGCATGACAAACACCATTTGTAGTCAAGATGTAAACAAACATAAAAGTGCAGTATTAAATCATAACTGCATAAGATTAGCTGCAATACAAACTATACTGCTGTAATAATTTAGTAGCTCACCTGTGTCTACTGCAGTGAGCTCAAATGTTGCAAGTATCTGCTTAAAATGCCAAGTGATACTAATCATCATGTAAGCAATTGTCTCTCCAGTAAATTGCACAATGCAGTAAGAAAGATCTCTTATGGTTCTTGTGCATTTTTCATCATATTTAGTGCTATCCCATAAACCTTGAATAACACCAGGAGACCCATAGGAAATGCCTCCAGTGATGCTGAAAGGGCTCTCGAAGGAAATTCATGATATTACAAGAAAAAGTTGAATTGCTTGTTCTGTGTCATACAGTGAGGTCTGCAACTGTGGTTATGCACCATTTCAAGATAAATTAGTCCAGTGTAAGGACCACTGTAAAAAAAGAAAAGTCATGAAGCCAGCACTACAGCTACACCAGCAGGCATGAAAACCTTGCATTTTTTGCAAAATACTTTTTTATCTCATTGAAAATGCAGCTTTTATTTGGGTGTGAGATTACTGTAAGAAAGGCATACCTTTGGACACATATGATTCAAGAAAAAGTGAAGTCATGGGGTATCTGGGTGGGCTCAGTCGGTTAAACATCCCACTCTTGATTTCAGCTCAGGTCATGATCCCACGGTCATGATCTCATGGGATCGAGCCCCTTGTTGGGCTCTGCACTGATGGCACCAAGCCTGTTTGGGATTCTCTCTGCCCCTTCCTTGCTCTCTTTCTCTCTCTCTCAATTAGGGTGAATAAGTAAAGGTTAAAAAAAAAAAAGTGAAGTAGGGGCACCTAGTTGACTCAGTCAGTTAAGTGTCTGACTTCAGCTCAAGTCATGATCTTGCGGTTTGTGGGTTTGAGACTAATTGGGCTCACTGCTGTCAGCATGGAGCCTGCTTCAGATCCTCTGTCCCCATCTCTCTCTGCCCCTCCCCTGCTCATCCCTTCCCCTCTCTCTCCTCTTTCCTTCTCAAAAATAAACATAAAAAAATACTCTTTATTTTAAAAAAGTGAAGTCATTATATGACAACTTAGAACAAAAGGAAACAACGACCTAAAGCTGGAGAATTTAACGCCAGCAAAAGATGGTTTGAAAATTTTTTTTAGCTTGTTTGCTTGCTTGCTTGCTTTCTGAGTGAGACAGCAAGTGGGGGAGGGGCAGAGAGCAAGGGAGACACAGAATCCAAAGCAGGCTCCAGGCTCTCAGCTGTCAGCACAGAGCCCAACATGGGGCTCGAACCCATGAGTGGTGAGATCATGACATGAGCTGAAGTCAGATGCTTAACTGAACTACCCAGGCGCCCCTGGTTTGATAAATCTAGAAAGTGGTTTGGCTTAAATATAAAGGTAGGGGTGCCTGACTGGCTCAGTCAGATGAGCATGTGACTCTTGGTCTTGTATAGTTCGAGCCTCAAGTTGGGATTACCTAATTTAAAATAAAACTTAAACATATATAATAGGGGAAGCAGCTTCTGCCAAGTAAGAGGCAGAAGAGTTAACAGATTCCTGCCATTAAAATCATTGAGGAGAAAGGATATCTGCCTGAACAGGTGTTTAGTGTAGACACAAGTTCTTTATTCTGGAAAAAAAAAAAATGCCACGAAGAACATTTGTTACTAAGGAAAAGAAGTGAACATGAGGATTTAAGATAGGAATGGATAGGTTAAATTCACTGTTTTGTGCAAATGCAACCAGGTTTATGATCAAGACTACACTCACATATAAAGTTGCTAATCCCTAGACTTGAAGGAAAAAGATAAACACTAGTTGCCAGTCTTTTATTTTATTTTTTTAAGTTTATTTATTTATTTTGAGAGAGAGAGCAGGGCAGGGGCAGAGAGAGAGAGGGAATCCCAAACACAATCCACACTGTCAGTGCAGAGCCTGACGTGGGGCCTGAACTCATGAGCCATGAAATCATGACCTGAGCCAAAATCAAAAGTCAGATGCTTAACTGACTGAGCCACCCAGGCACCTCTCCCAGTCTTTTCATTGTACAACATGAAAGTCTGGACAATAAGAACCCTTTTCCTGGATTGGTTCCATCGATACTTTGTCCCTGAAGTCAGGAAGTACTTTGCCAGTAAGGAACTGCCTTTTAAAGTTCTTTGGATATTGGACAATGCTCCTGGTCACCCAGAACTTCATGAGTTCAACATGGAAGGTGTCAAAGTGGTCTACTTGTCCCTAATCACAACAACTCTAATTTAGCCTCTAGATTAAGGGGGTCATAAGGACCCTTGAGGCTCATTACACATGGTATTCTATGGAAAGAATTATCAATACTTTGGCAGAGAAACCCAAGAGAACATCATGAAAGTCCGGGAGGATGCCCCCACTGAAGATGTTATTGTTGTTACAGAAAAAGCAGTGGAAGCCATCAAGCCCAAAACAATAAACTCCTGCCAGAGAAAACTGTCCAGATGTTGTGCCTAATTTCACAGGATCTACAACAAAACCAATTAAGAAAATCATGAAAAATATTGGATATGGCAAAAAAGTGGGTGGTGAAAGTTTTCAAGATCTTGGAGAAATTCAAGCGCTAATAGATATCACACCAGAGGAATTAACTGAAAACAACTTGATAGAGAGGAGTGCTTCTGAACCAGTGCCAGATTTTGAGGAAGACGTAAAAGAAGCAATGCTAGAAAACAAACTGACATTAAAGAATCAGGCAGGAAGGGTCTGATTATTCAAGACTGCTTTTGACTTCTTTTATGACACGGACCCTTCTAGGATATGGGCACAGAAACTGAAACAAACAGTGGAAGAAGAATCGGTGCCGTACAGAAATATTCTTAGAGAAATGATAAGAGCAAGAAGTCAGACAGAAATTACAAAGTATTTCCATAAAGTTGCACGGAGTGTGCCTCCTCTCCCACCTCCCCTTCCACCTCTTCCATTTCTTTTCCCTCTGCCACACCCGTGTCTCTGTGCAAGACCCGTCCCTCCTCCTCCTGCTCAGCCTACTCAACTCAACATGAAGACAAGGATGAAGACGTTTATGACGATCCATTCTCACTTGGCGAATAGCAAATAATAATCATCCCACACAGCTAATAAACATCTGCAGCATATGTGTGTGTTTTGTGAAGACCTAATAGCTGTGCAGTAAGAACTATGTGAGATGTCTTGTGTCAAGTTATTATCATCATCACCGAAATATTCATTGTGTAGGACATTGTATACAAGATGTGTATGCAAGTGGGTAGCCTTTCCTTACACAGGCGTAAGGTGAGTGATATTTAATATACAATGAATAACGTGGTAATTTTCTTAGTGTTTTATAACTTGGCTTTCAAAAAATCACATTACCATACAGTATGCCTCTGTCTTGAAACTGGTGAAACTGTGTATCTGCCATTCAAGAAGAAGTAAAACAGCTCAATAAATTGGTTAAGGTATTCCCAAAATGATTGTATACTCACAGGCCAACACTTATGAATTATTTTTGAACTCAGATATTGTGATCTGTGTTTTTCAATACAATTTTATATGGGATGGGCAATCCATCATGAACCTGCACGTCCCACGCCCTTGCAGGACATGCCAAGAATGCCCTGATTGCTCTTTGCCCAGGCCATTTTTTTTTTTTAAGTTTATTTATTTTGAGAGAAAGAGAGTACATGGGAGGGGCAGAGAGAGAGGGAGAGAAAGAATCCCAAGCAGGATCCGCATTGTCAGCACAGAGCCCGATGCAGGGCTTGAACTCACAATTGTGAGATCACAACCTGAGTGGAAACCAAGAGTCTAATGCTTAACTGACTGAGCCACCCAGGTGCCCCATCCTTTTTTTTTTTTTTTTTTTTAGAGACAGAGCAGGGGAGGGGCAGAGAGAGAGAATCCCAAGAAGTCTCTGTGCTGTCAGCTCAGAGCCTGAAACAGGGCTTAAGCTCATAAACCATGAGATCATGACCTGGGCTGAAATCAAGAGCTGGACTCTTAACTGACTGAGCTACCCATGTGCCCCTACCCAGGCTATGTCTGAGGGTTGTGTTTCCTGATGTAATGAGTTGGCCTACTTGCCACTCACTATAAAATGGGAAATCTCCCAGCTCAACATTCCTCTCCTATAACACAACACATTTCATCCTTCTAGCTACCTGTATTGCCCTGTGAGAATTGGGAGGTACGGGGAACCTCATGGACATTATACTGACACTCTTGCTTACTGCTTTTGCCTTGAGAAAGTCTCTGACTCCAGGAGTCTTATGGGTTTTTCCAGTCTTCATGAAATAGTAACAGAAGAGTTTGTTAGCTTGTATATTGGGTAAAATCCCAAACTCTTCACAGACTCTGACAAATAACAACTTCTGACGACCACGAATGTTGGTGATGAGGCATTTCTAAGTGTTCCGCTAATAACTCAGGAATTTTCTGCCGAGGTGTAGACAACCACTGCATGTTTTGAAGCACAGGCACGGGTAACTACCACCACCTGTCTGACACCTATTATAAAAGTCATCCCATGGGGTGCCTGAGTGGCTCAGTCGGTTAAGTGTCTGGCTTTTGATTTTGGTTTTTGAGTTCGAGCCCCACATTAGGCTCTGTGCTGACAAGATGGAGCCTGCTTGGGATTCTCCCTCCCTTTTTCTCTCTACCCCTTTTCTGCCCAAGCTCACATTCGCTCTCTCAAAATAAATAAACTTTAAAAAAATTATAGAAAATAAAAATTAAAAAGTCATCCCAGTTTTAAGATGGCAAAATGGGAAGTACATCTTAGGATGGATGAAATATGGTACTTACTATATAGATATTTTTTGTTTATTTATGATCTGTTCTTCAACATCTTGATAGCAATCTGACTTGGGATATCTCATTATTAGGGTACTTGATATAATGAATTTTTAAATCTATCCATTTTCTCTTTCACTTTCCTAACAGGTACCCAATTTTATGAAGCTACCTTCCCTTCCCCAACACAGACCAGACTAGATCCTCACAGCTAAAGGCCAATCCAGATAACTCACCCACGTTCACAGTGTTTGTGAGTCATGAAATCTGAAAATGTTATATTCTGGGCATGTGACTCAATTTAGGTTAGTGAGATACGAGAAGTGGTTTTATGGGAAAGAAACATCTTCCTTCTTCTGATGAATCTATCAAAAAAGATGTTCTCCCACTCAGGATAACTAAGTCAGTGGTATGCTAAAGCCACTGGTACTGATTTTAGAGAGCTAATTGTTGCATTTTCAGGAAATTCATGAGCCAGTTGATGTCAGGCTTTAACTTGATATCAGTCATGGTAGAAAAATTTTCTGTACAAAAATTGGCAAATGCCACACATCATGGCTTCTTCCCCACCCACTAAAGCAGGTTAAATATTTACCAGCATACCACTGCCTTAAGTCCTTCCTACCGAGTCCAGTTAGTTAGCTGAGATGGGGCAATGTGGGAGGGCAGGCTTGACTGCTTAGGTCCATCTTAGCAGTGTGGAGAACAGCCGCACCCATAGGAGGCCTCGTATTTACAGTCTGCCTCAAGGAGCTCACTTACATTTCCTGAATGTGTCCTACATTTACTCCATATGATGGAATGAACCTGAGCCTGAAACTGGGAACCTGGAGATTTTAAGGAGATTCTCCTTTGTAGCAGCAGCTACCCCTCCCTCTATTAGGGGCAGCTTGCCATTTTGACCACATGCTTGCATCAGCTGATAACCTTTCAGGGCTATGAGAAGCCTCATCAGAACATCTGGGAAAAAGTGGGGCGCCTGGGTGGCTCAGTTGGTTTAGGCATCTGACACCAGCTCAGGTCATGGTTCATGGGTTTGAGCCCCGCTTTGGGCTCTATATGCTGACATCTCGGAGCCTGGAGGCTGCTTCGGATTCTGTCTCTCCCGCTCTCTCAAAAATAAATAAAACATTAAAAAAGAGAGAGAGAACATCTGAGAAAAAGATACTTCTCACCCTCAGATTAATCAAATAGTTTGTCTTCTTAGTCCCCTTAAAAATTAATAAAGAGGGGCGCCTGGGTGGCTCAGTCGGTTGAGCGTCTGACTTCAGCTCAGGTCATGATCTCCCAGTTCATGAGTTTGAGACCTGCGTCGGGCTCTGTGCTGACAGCTCAGAGTCTGGAGCTTGCTTTGCATTCTGTGTCTCCCTCTCTCTCTGACCCTCCCCTGCTCATGCTCTGTCTCTCTCTCTCTGTCAAAAATAACATTTTTTTTAATTAATAAAGAAAAAAGAAAGAAAACCACCCCCAAAAACCTGAACTCATGATCTTTCTCCACTTTCCTATCAAAATCCTCATCCTTTAAAGGTGAATCTGGGAGCTGATAAATCTCTTTTTTATTTTAGTCAGAATTTTTTGTTTGAATATTAGCTTTTAGTATATGATTTTTATTTTCATTTTATGTATGTATGTATGTATGTATGTATGTATATATGTAATCTCTGCACCCAGTGTGGGACTCAAACTCGTGACTTCAAGACCAAGAGTCACATGCTACTGACTGAGTCATCCAGGCACCCCAATGTGTGATTTTTAAAAAACTGATTTTAATTGAAATAACATACAGAATAGTACACAAATCACAGATAAGTTTTCTCAAAGTGAACACACTTGTTTACCACCCAGTGAAGATATAAAACCTTATCTAAAAGCATGTATATTCTTTCCTATGTTCTGTCTTGATGGCCAGGGAATTTAGGCCCAGCCTTACTTTTGGACTTAACTTTTTTTCCTCTGTGTGGGATGTCCTTTCCCTTTTGATGGGTTTTCGGAAAATAGAAAGAAGAACTCCAGTTTTTCTTTAAACAAGAGGAGACTTTAGGACTTGAAATTAAAACAATGCATGTTGCAATAGAACTGTTACACGTCTATAGATAAAGACCAAACAGCAGCTGGGTAAACTATCAAGGGATCCCCGCACAGTCCACCTATCAGGTTACACAGTTGAGGGGCTTGTTCTGAAGTAGAGCCTCAGAAGACAAATCAGAGGCTGAGTCCCCATTACTGAGAGGACATATGGACCCACAGTACTTGCTATGAGAAAGTCTTCTGTCTCTGACAACTCTAACCAATGCCGTGATTCAGTTTAATAGTTTTTGTTGAACTGGAAGTCTGTCAAAATGGCTTCCGGACAATTGTCTGTCCAAGTATATGATACGTTAATCTTTCAAGTCAATGGGAAGCATACTTAAAGTATAAAATGGCCGCATGTCAGGTGACAGGGAAAATCCACGATTAGCTATTGCTACTGCAATCCTGCAACTCACCTTGTCACAGTGATTAGTCTATGAATGACACTTAAATAAAGCCTAAACCAATCAATGCTTTTTTTTTCTTTCTTTTTTTTAGGACTAGTGATTGACTCAAAGTGGATGCATGACTTAAATTGTTCCTGGAGTGAAGCACAGGTTGGGGAAATAGATTTTTTTTTCCAGGATGGTGTGGTATGATAGTGTAAGACCTGAGACATCTGTAGCCTTTTGCTACCATAGCAGAAATTACATTTTTAAAGAATATTTGGGGAAGTAATTTTATATTCATTAAAGTATTATTGCCTTACATATTATAGCAGGGTTCTGAGAAAGAAACACTAGAAAATGTGTGTGTATGTGTGTGTATGTGGTATATTTTTACAGGAATTTGATATTATGCAATCAAGAGAACTGATTTAAGCAGTCTCTGTAAGGTTCTTTCTTTGTGTCAGATGTGGAGCTTGAATTCATAGAGCAGTCAGGCAGCATGGGAAGATGGCTGCAAAATCTAAGACAGTTAGGACACGTTGGGCCCTACAAGCATGAGCTGGAGATCAGGAGGATGGACCAAAATCCATGTTAGTTGTTGTCGCTTCTGACTTTGGTGGTACTGATGTCCTGCAGAAGCCGAGGCCTTCTTCAGGGAACTAAATACTTATACCTGGCCCAGGAGTTGGAGACTTTGAAAGAGGATCCAAGGGAAGTTAGAGCAGCTGCAAAGCCAGCAGGTAAGGGACCAGACATGTGGGCTACAAGGTAGCTGCTTCACTTCTGCCCTTGAAATCTCCCATAAGAATCTCCCTTGTGGTCTACTATAGCTAGAAACATACAGGGAAGGGATTCAGCCTAGCCACCTTGACACAGTGAAAAGCCAGTGCACTACCCATTCATTGAATCAGTGGCATTCACTTCTTTATATAGAAGATAGATACCACCTAAAGCGAAGTTTTCATTTTCAGCTTCAAGTCTCCAAGTAAAATTATTATTTGATTCTTTAACAAGACAACTGTCTGAACAGTTCAGCTTTATTCACAAAAGTGTATTCTAAATTTCTTGTTAAATATCAAAGTCAAAACATTAAAGTCTGAATATGGCATTTTTCCATATGCCACAATGCAGGAGCAATCCAGAGAAGAGTCAGAATATGTGTAAGAGGAGTCCTATCTGGAGAAGAAGAAGGTGGAGGAGGAGGAGAAGAATGAGAAGGAGAAGGAGAAAGAGAAGGAGAAGGAGAAGAAGAAGAAGGAGAAGGAGAAGAAAAAGAAGAAGAAGAAGAAGAAGAAGAAGAAGAAGAAGAAGAAGAAGAAAGTCCTCTGACTTAGTGGAAACAAGGAATCAGATATGCGTGTATTTCAAGATAAAAATCTCATGAGCATGGGGTTGAGGATAAAGTTGAAAGTAGAGTAGATTTTCTGTCATTGGAAAAGACAATATGGGTGTGATCCTACCAGAATAAAACATGGTAATGTGATAGGGAAAGGAAAGACCTGCTCTCAGCTCTTTTGTCAAATTCAAAGCATATAACTCACATGCTCTGGGGAAGTTGAGAACAAGAGCATCCATTTTAAAGGCACAGAATGGAAAGACAAAGGATGTGGCTGAACCTCGGTGGGCAATGTAGCATCCTCAAGGGAGAAAGAGGCTTCGCAGCTGAGCCACAGTAGATACCAGTGCAAGAGATCAGAAGCAAGTATCAAACATCCTGAAACAGTGATGGGTAAAAATACAGAAAACAAAGTTTGAACACAAGCACTCTCTCCCCCATTGCCTTTAGGGCACATAGCCCCTCCTACCACTATCACTAGGAGTCTACTCTGTAAGTTACGTAGAATGAGAAGAAAATCCACAAGGTACAATATTTATTTGAAATTCTTACCAAAGAAGTGGAAGTATTATTAATTGTCAAGGCAAAGACTTTTCCTGCTACACACTGGAGTGGAGGCTCATAAAAAATATTCAGTTATAGAAAAAAAAGAGATAAACTACATTTTCCTTATAGAATGGTAGATTTGCCATATTCTCACTGTACCACAAAAGAAGCCAGCCTGAAGACAAAGGGCAGAGCAAAGAGAATCAGGGAAAAATAGAACCAGAGCCTTGCCTCATCAAACTTGCAAGAAGCCTGCTGACCCCCTGCATTAATAAGCCAATCATTTGTTGTTTGGCTTCTTTTATTGTTAAATTCAGTAAGGTTCTCTGTTACCTTAAGTAACCTTAAATTACCTCTGTTACCTTAAGTAACCTTACTTAAGGTCTTGAAATCTGGCTTAAAGGTAAGCATTTTTTTTTTTAAAGTAGACATCACACCCAGCGCAGAGCCCAGTGTGGGACTTGAAATCACAACCCTGAAATCAAGACCTCAGCTGAGATCAACAGTCAGACACTTAACCAACTGAGCCACCCAGGTGCCTCTAAAGATAGGCAGTTTAAATCAGCCAGTGACATCCAAACCTGGTCTTAATCACCATAACACATACGTGTAGCTCAACTGTCATTCCCTCTGCCAAACCTGCAACTATTTGCTACTCAAAGTGTGGTCCCAGGACCTGGAGTATGACATCACCTGGAAGCTTGTTAAGAAAGCACATGTCAAGGTCTCACCCACCCCTTCAGTCAGTTAAGTGTCTGACTCTTGATTTTGACTCAGGTCATGATCTCACAGTTCATGGGATCAAGCCCCATGATGGGCTGTGCGCTAACAGCGAGGAGCCTGCTTGTGATTCTCTCTCTCTCCCTCTCTCTCTGCTCCTCCCCTGCTCTCTTTCTCTCTCAAAAATAAATAAACTTAAAAAAAAAAAAAAGGTCTCACCCACCCCAAGCCTACTGAATCAGAATCTGCATTTTAATAAGAGTCTCAAGTGATTCATATGTACCTTAAAGTTTGAGTCATTCTTGTCTTTGGATTCTTACAGCATGTTCCTTTTTCAATGCTAAATATTCATCTGTCTCTTCACCAAACCTGTGATAACTTTGAAGGCAGGAAATGTGTATCATTATTTTTTAATAATAACTTAATAACTTGTGATAATTGTCCACCAAATTAATTGTCCATAATAATTATTGTCCACCAAAACATTCCTTCAGTATTACTGGGTACATTGCTAATCTACATTTCCCAGACTCCCTTGAAATGTCCACATGATCATGTTCTGTCTAATGCAGCATATACAGAAATATTGTGTACTACTTCTGGGCTCAGATCTTGAGACTGTGGACATATTTTCTCATTTTCCCCTTCCCTTGGCTGGAATCCACTATGACCCAGTTTGATTAGGCAACAAGACAGTGGAGGATGCCAGAGCAAGTATCTTGGGGCAAACTGAATCTCTGAATAAATGTATGGATGAGAGCTACTGCTCAAGACTGAACCATGCACCTTGTAATAGTTACATAGAAATAAACATCTCTGTTCTTTAGGCTGCTGGTTTACTGTAGGGGCTCTTTGACATGGTAGCCTATTCTTATTCTAAATAACTAACTCATCACCTTTATAATAAACCTCAGCTTAAAATGATTCCCCTTGTGGTGAAATAATGGCCTCAAATACACACAAATAAGCCCTCAGCAGCCATTTCTGTTCTATGTGATCCTAGCCATAGCTAACTGATCCAGGAGTGGATCCCTTCCCCACTGCACTGTTTGCACTTTCCCTCCAAGAGATTTGCAATTGTGAACTGAGAATAACTGGAGTTGAGTCATGTTAGTGGAAAGGCTTTAGAGCTGTACTGTACAATACAGGAGCCACTAGCCACATTTGTTGTTTGAATTTAATTAAAATAAAATAAAAAAAATCGGTGTCTCAGTTGTACTTACATTTCAGTACTCATTACATTGTGGCTAATGGCTACCATATTGGACAGGACATAGAACCTTTTCACCATTACAGAAATTTCTTTTTTTTTAATGCTTATTTATTTATTATTGAGAGAGAGAGAGAGAGAGCTCAAGTGGGGGGAGGAATAGAGAGAGGGAGACACAGAATCTCCAGCCTCTGAGCTGTCAGCGCAAAGCCTGACATGGGGGTTAAACCCACAAACCTTGAGATCATGACCTGAGTTGAAGTCAGACGCTCAAGCAACTGAGCCACCAAGGTGCCCCATCATCATTACAGAAATTTCTACTGGAGAGCACCATTCTACAGAGCATGTCTATAATCCTTCCTGGTTGTTGAAACCATTCCTTAGATTCTGTGGGATACACCAGAATCTCAATAAATTCCTTCTCTTGCTCAAGCTCAGATTTGATGTTATTATCTGCTACCAAAAGGATTTCAGTTGTTATATATCTGGCACTGTAACTACAAAACACCAAAACTTGGGCTGTGGGAATGCTCAGGCTTATTTTTATTTGACCTTACTCAGATTTTCACACGGTTGTCTATTCCTTCTTAGATTCATCCTTCCTAGGCTTTCATGACACCACTCTCACCCCTCTGACATTCTCGTGAGAATTGGTATTGTCCATTGAACTCTTATTTATCATTATAGGTTAAAGGGAGGCAATCCTTAAAAAGTTCAGGTGAGGCTAAAAGAGATACTGATGCTTAGATTACATATTCTATATCTACAGCATTTCCATTGGGCTTCTGAACCATGTATCTAATTGTTCAGTAGATAGTTCCACCTTGAATTCCAAAGGCACCACAAAATGGAAGTGCTTCAAACTGAGCTCTTCCCTGTTTAAGACCTATCTTAAGTATTTCTGACTTCCTCATATCTCAGGTAGAGAAAATGCACTGAGTATACTGCTATCATGGAGTTTATTACTACACTGTAATTTAAGTGTTGATGAGTCTCTTCTGAACTAGGGACATTGTCTTCCCCTCTTTACACCTACCATAGTGTATGACCCATAATAGGCATTCAATAATTTTTTGTTTTAGCAAATTGTAGTCATTTCCATAAATTTTAAGTAATGAATGTGTAGAAAGTCAACCTCAGAATTAAACCAATACCTGTAGGTCTGATGGCCATACAGCAAAATCAGCCACTGCTATCCCATTATTGTCACACCTAAGGTCTAGAAATGGGAACACAGCAGATTGTGGGACTAGGTTAGAGATTCTTAGTTCTCAAATTTTTCTGCTGGAGATTTTTTTTTTTTTTTTTGGTGCTAACTGGAGCAAGATTTATATAAGGTGTTTGTTACTTTAGGTGGACTTGAACCTCCGTTCTATAATCTTTGAGATAAATGGTGCTGAGTTGCCAGTATCTCCTCTGCCACTTATCCTACACAGAGACACAGGGATGGCTGTGGTTTCTGAAGTTGTGAGAAGACTTCCTGCTCTGCATCCTTGGTGAAGATAAACCAAACTCACAGCTCTCTGAGAGGGCTGGGTGATTTACTCAATAAAACATACCAAGCCTAGACAAGGGGTAGCAAGCCAAAATGCCTTAAAAGACCAAGCCCATCACCTTATGCAGTCAGCTGCCCAGTAGGAAGCATGAGAAGGACAGTGATTTGTGTATGGCAGTAAATTTAAGAATCCTTCTTGGTGGCTTCATCTAAAAGGCTCAGTGAACAAGCAGTCTGTGATGGTCAGTGGGGTCACATTTGGCCTTCGGTTCCCCAGACTGTAGGCTGAGAATAAGAGAAAATTTGAGGATGAAGTGCACTGTCAGTTCAAATACTGCTAAAGCACACATGGAAATGTGAGAGTGTCCGCAGGACAGTGGAAGGAGGCCACATCTGACAGAGCAAGGGAGCGAACAGCCTATAGCATTTATAGAGGGCAACCATAGAAACCTATTAAGAATATGGTAGGAACCACTGGAAAAACATCCGTAATCAATTTTGGGCTGGGATCTGGGACTTACGCCTCTAGAGGTTCAGAGATGGCATGGTGCCCGACACACAGAAGGTAGATGTGCTTAATTCTTTTTTTAAAATTTAAAGTTTATTTATTTAGAGAAAGAAGGAGAGGGAGAGTGAGCAGGGAGGGGCAGAGAGAGAGGGACACAGAATCCCAAGAAGTCTCTGCACTGCCAGCACAGAGCTGGATGTGGGGCTCGAACCCATGAAACATGAGATGATGACTTGAGTCGAAATCAAGAGTCAGACACTCAATCGACTGAGCCACTGAGCCATGTTAATGATATAATGTCACCATTCTATTGTGAAATAGATTTTAGTGATTAAACTAAAACAACAACAACAAAAACCCAGGTGCATGACTTAAAGCAACCATTTAGCTACTATCCAGTGCTATGGTAGAAGTAGCTACGGTAGAGAGGCAGCTATGTTCAGTTGTTCAGGAACCCTGAATTTTTTTGTTACAGAAAAGTAGATGGAAAAAGAAAGAAGCCTCAGTTCTTTTCACTGCCACAGTAAAGAATTGCAGGCAGCGAAAGGAAAGCAGAACAAAGTTTTATTAAAGTACACTCCAAGGGAGAAGGGGGGGCAAGAGACAAAGGGGCTTGGAAACTCCAGGATGTGGGCTTATATAGTTTTTTTTTCTTTTGGGTGGGTCCTAGGGTGGCAACATTTGAGTGGCAGGTCTGAATTATACAATAATTAGCCAACTACTGCATGTCCTTTCCCAAACTGTATTCAAAATATCTGCAAGGGGTAGGAAACCACATTATTTCCATTCTGGAGACACAGGTCAAATAAGAGCAACCCAGTGTTTTTTGCACAAGTGCAGCTGGGACTACACATTTCCCTCTTCCTCTGCCAGGATGCTATACCACTGACGGACTACTAGATGGGCGGAACATGATGCTCCCTGGGTGGTCCTCTGTTGGGGCTCTCGGTCAGGACGTCTAAGGTCCATCCTCCCGTTGTGCATGCCTAGCTTTCTGCCTAAGGCTTCCATCCGTCTTCTTTGCTTTCAAAAAGCAGAGGTCAAAAGAGAGAGAGTTTAGAAAAGGCACAAATGGGGGCACCTGGGTGGCTCAGTCGGTTGGGCATCTGACTTCAGCTCAGGTCATGATCTCGCAGTCCGTGAGTTCGAGCCCCATGTCGGGCTCTGTGCTGACAGCTCAGAGCCTGGAGCCTGTTTCGGATTCTGTGTCTCCCTCTATCTCTGACCTTCCCCCATTCATGCTCTGTCTCTCTCTCTGTCTCAAGAATGAATAAACGTTAAAAAAAAATTAAAAAAAAAAAAAAAAAGAAAAGGCACAAATGCCCTTCACTGCCTTGTTCTTAAAATAACACGCATCCCTGACACACATATTGGCAAGAAATAGCCACATGGCTGCATCTAGATACAAAGGGGCCCAGACACATGGTCCTTGTGTGCTGAGGAAAAAGAAGAGCCATGCACAGTGGTATTCAGTAGCAAATTTCACAGGCCTATCAAGGCATTTTCCTAAATAATGAGGGTGTCGTCTAGAAATAAATTCTCATCTCAGATGGCAAGAAAACTAATTCTTTATATGTTACATTGAAAGACATTCCATACTCTGAAATCAAAAAATATTCAACAATATTTTATCTAGTTATTTCATGATTTCATTTTTTGTATACCCCTGAAAAATATTTTGGGGTGCAGTGCAGAGCAAGCTTCATTCCAAAAAAGTGGCTTAGTTGCATTGACCTATGGAGATTTGGGGAGTGTTTGTTATAGGAGATATTGTACTCTGGCCAAAATGAAGTTATAGGACTTAGATGGATCTAAGAGAAATATTTAAGCTGTTCTGTGTTAATATTAATTTGGTGTTTGTAGAAAAAGATGTGGATTAGAGGAGAGGGAAGAGCTAGCTCTACATAGGAGATGGTCCATCAAAACAGAGGCAAGAAAGTCTTAAGAAAAAGGATGCCTTTTTATTTTATTTTATTTTTTTATGAAATTTATTGTCAAATTGGTTTCCATACAACACCCAGTGCTCATCCCAACAGGTGCCCTCCTCAATGCCCATCACCCACTTCCCCCCCCCCCCACCCCTCATCAACCCTCAGTTTATTCCCAGTTTTTTAGAGTCTTTTATGGTTTGCCTCCCTCCCTCTCTAACTTTTTTTTTTCCCCTTCGCCTCCCCCATGGTCTTCTGTTAAGTTTCTCCGGATCCACCTAAGAGTGAAAACATATGGTATATATCTTTCTCTGTATGACTTCACTTAGCATAACGCTCTCCAGTTCCATCCATGTTGCTACAAAAGGCCATATTTCATTCTTTCTCATTGCCACGTAGTATTCCATTGTGTATATAAACCACAATTTCTTTAAGGGATGTCTTAAAAAAATTTTTTTTTTAATTTTATTTGATTTAGAGAGAGAGTGAGTGGGTGTGGGTAGGAGAGGGGCAGAGAAAGAATCCCAAGCAGGCTTGGCCTCTCAGTGTAAGCCTGATGTGGGACTTGATCTCATGATCTTGAAATCATGACCTGAGATGAAACCAACAGTCCAACGCTTAATGGACTGAGCCATCCAGGCACACCAAGAAAAGGGACATCTTAACATGGAATATTGTCACACAGTTTCCCCCCAAACTCTCAAAGTCCCTACACAACATTGTCATATATGATAATTAGTAATAAATTAACAGAAAAATCCAAGCCCACAGAATGTACAACACCAAGAGTGAATCATAGACTCATAGACTCTATAGATTCTATAGACTCTATAGACTCTGAATGATGATGATGCGTCAGTGTAGGTTCATTAATCATAGACTCATAGACGCTATAGACTCTGAATGATGATGATGCGTCAGTGTAGGTTCATTAATTGTAACAAATGTACCAATCTGGTGAGGGATGTTAATAATGGGTGAGAAGTTATGCTTTTGTGGGGGCAGGGGGTCACATGGGAACTCTCTGTTCTTGTCCTTCCATTTTGTTGTGACCCTTAAACTGTTCTAAAAAAACTAAAGCCATGAGATGGTAGTATGATCATTAAATTGAACTAATTCAATGGAAATGGAGCCTAAGAAAATGAATTTCTAGATGTGTGGTTTTATTTTGGTTTTAAGTATAGTGGGGGCACCTGGGTGGCTCAGTCCATTAAGCATCCAACTCTTGGTTTCAGCTCAGGTCATGATCTCACAGTTGTGAGATCAAGTAACCCCTTCCCCAAACCCCAGGTCAAGGTTTCCCCAAGCCCTGCATCAGGCTTGTACACTGAGCATGGAGCTTGCTTGGGGTTTTCTCTTCTCCCCTCTCTCTGCCTCTCCCCTGCTCGTGCTTCTGTGCTCTCTCTCAAAATAAATAAATAAACCTTAAAAAAAAAGAATGGTGACAGGAGCTGAAACTTGGTTTAAATGAGGATAAGAATCATGAAAACCTTATCAAATAGATTTAGTTATTTCACATTCTCATGTAACTTACATCAACAAAATTAAACGGTAAATGGCAGACTTGCTCCATTTGGCAGAATAATTACTTAATTCTCATAAGTAATTATTTAGAATAACAAAAACTTGAACATTGCAATTGAACAAATGGTCAAGGAATATAAAGAGGCAATTCAAAAAAGAAATTGGACAAATGGGTAATAAATATTTGAAAAATGTTCAATCTCACTAGAAATCAAAAATATATGATAAGATAATGAGTTAGCACTGTCACCTGTTTGAAGAAGACTCAAGTGAGGCCAATACGCAATGTTCATGATGCTGGAGGCCTGGGAATTAGTATTATGACTAAGAATGTCAATTTGGTAATATACATATCAGGCTCTACGTTGACTTCCCATTTGAATCACCTGGAGAAATTATTTTATTTTTAAGTGTGTGATTCTTTTTTTTTTTAAATGTTAATTCGAGTATAGACCTGGGGAACTTTTAGGAAGAGCAAGAGAAACTTGGGTTCTATCCCAGATCAATCAAATCAAAATCCTTAGTAGTGGACCCCAAGCGCCATTGTTTTTTCAAAGCTCTCCAAATAATTCTCATATTCAACATGTGAAAAAAGAAGATGAGGAGGGAAAACAGAGCATGCCACTGCCTAAGTCATTCAAATTTAAGTTATAGAAAAAAATGCTTTTCCAGGCTAGACCGGGCTGCTTGTTCGTGACCCCTGTCCCGAGTCAGTCGGTTGGACCCAGGACTGGGGCAAAGGAAGCCAAAACAATGTCAGAGACGAACAAGTCACTAGGATGGCGAGCACTTCCCTTAGTGCTGTAGGTTGCCCACCGGATCTGTGGGGGGGCCTTTTGTTTTCGGGTCCGGGAAGGACGCCCCACGGGAGGGGACGTCCCGCGAGTGGCCCATCAGTCGGTTATTAAACAGTTCCTCTGAAAAGCGCTGCACAGTTCCCGGGCACGCAAGACGCGATTCTCGGAAGCGCGCCGGCGTGAGGAACGAACCCCTGGCGGAAGCTGAGGCGACCGAAGGCGGGGGGGGAGAGCGGCGGCAGCCCGCGGAGGAGACCGGGAGCGGGAGGCGGAGGCAAGGAGGCCGGGAGAGGGTGCGGAGTCGAGGGGCGGCTCGGAGGACGAGGGGCGGGAACCTGGAGAGCCTGGAAGAGGAGGAGGGAAGGAGGAGCATCGCGAGCTTCCCGCCCGCGCTCCCAGGCGGCTCCGAGCAGGCGCCCTGGCGGTGCCCGCCGTCTCCTTCCCCGCCCGCCGCCGTCGCCAGGGTACAGGCTCGCGTCCGGTGGCCCGCTGGGCCCGTGGCCGTCGCTCTCCCGCCTCCTCGCAGCGCTGCCCGTTTCGCCCTCGGCCTCGCCTTCCCCGCCCCGGACGGGCCAGGAGCCCCGGCGGAGGTAACTGCGGGCAGATTCCTGCCGCTTGTGGCCCCAGCCCCCTCCCCGCACCGTTGGGCCGCCGGCGTCCGCGGGCTCCTCGGGTCCAACCCGCACCCTGGCGTCTGGCCGGTGCGCGACCTCCCCCCGCCTTCTCCTGCCGCACCCCGTCCCCTCGTCCTTCCCCGCTGCCCTGTCCAGGCCCGTCCCTCTCCCTCGGCCTGCCCCAGCCTCCCCGCGTCGCTCTCGCGCCGCAGCATCCGCAGGCTGACGGAGGCGCGGGAGCTCCGGGGGTCGGGTCGCCGGAGGGCGCGGGACGAACTCCGGTCCGCGCCAGCCCTGGGCGGGAGCCCCTCCTGGTCGTCCACCCTTGTGCGTCCCCCTGGGCGCCGCACTGAGCACCTCGCGGGGGAGACGGCGGCTGTCCCCGCCAAGCCTACGTTGCAGGGTCCCGTGGGAAACCCCAGAGGGTTCTCTGGACATGACCTGATGACCTGTGCGGGGTGGTCTTGGAGAAACTTCTGTTTGACTTTCTTTGGTATGAATTGAGCACTGGTGAATGAATGGACGCGATTTCTTAGACTCTTTTTCTCGGGAAATTGTGTTCGCCAGTGTGTTTTGAATAAACGTACTTTTTTAGGGTAGACTTAACCATATTTTCCCTCCTAACATACCTTGTGTGATTGAGTTTCTTTTTTATTTCTTTCTTCCGTTAGTTAATTGTACTTGCTTCATGATGTTATCTGTAGCTTTAGTGTTTCGAGTGCCAGTTCACCATGAGGCAGAAATAATCTTTGCCACCTAACAGGAGGTGAGAACATCTTTTTATAGTTACGACAGGTGAAAGACCATCCATCATCAAATCCTGTAGGGCTGTCTTCACATCTTGAGCTGTCTTTTTATCCTTTACATTTTAGTTGCGAGGCTTATCTATGGCGATACATCTGGAGTATTTTAAAGCAAATTCCTGGCATAAATACTTAGGTGTATACTGTATCTCTCCTATCTAGGAGAGGTAAGGACATTAACCGCCCCCCCCCCCCCAAAACTCAGAATTACCACATACTGCCCAAAATAACATTAATTCCTCAATAACATCTAATACCCTGTCATATTCCAATCTCCTCTTTTTTTTGAATTTGAAATTCAGGTTTACAGAAAAATTACAAGAATAATGCTAAGGAATTCCTGTACTCTTACCCAGTTGAACCCTTTGTTTATATTTTGCCCATGCTTTTTCTTTTCTTTATACTTGTGCACACACATTGTTTTTTCTGGACTATTTGAGAACGGATTGCATGCGTCATGCCTCTTACCACTTTTACATAAACAAGTACATTTACCAAATTCAGGAAGTTTAATTACTTTTATCTGTGCTATAATCCATATTTCTAGTTCTGTCAGTTGTCACAATAATATCCTTTATAATAAATTTTCTAGTACAAGATACAGTTCAGTTTATTTTATTTCATTTAGTTGCCTTATATTGTTTATCTTCCTTAACTTGGAGTGTTCTTGAGCCTTTGTTTCTCATGATATTGATATTTTTAAGGAATAAGAGCCCATTTATATCATATTCTTCAATATGAGTTTCCTCATGAATAGAGTTAGGTTTGAATTTTTTGGTTGGAATACTATATAAGTAATGTCATGTCGTCTTCACATTATCACAATCAGAGGAGCATAATGTGTCCCTCTTATAGGTTAAGATGTTATCCCTTTTTTCCACTATCATTTTTTTTCTATTAACAGTTATTTTCTCCTTATTTTCCAATTAAGTACAGTTGACCTTTAAACCACATGGGTGTTAGAGGTGCCACCCCCTCCCCCCAAGCAGTTGGAAGTCTGCTGAATCCCCAAATACTAAACTAATAGTATACTGTTGACCATGCCTTACCAATAACAAAAATGACACATATTTTGTATCTTGTGTTAATTATATAATGTATTCTTAAAGCTAGAGAAAAGAAAATTGTATTAATAAAATCATAAGGAAGAGAAAACACATTTGCAGTACTATATTAGATTTATTGAAAAAATCTGTGTATAAGTGGACCTGTATTGTTCAAACCTCTGTTGTTCAAGGGTCAGCTGTAATTTGTGGGGAAATACTTCTAGATTGTGTGTGTGTGTATATATGTATATATTTTATATATGTTTTGTAAAAATATATATATATATTATATATTTTATATTTATATTTGAGAGAGAGAGAGAACCTTAAGGAGGCTCTATACCCAGCCTGGAACCCAACACGGGGCTCAATCCCATGACCCTGGGATCATGACCTACCTGAAATCAAGAGTCAGACCCTCAACTGAGAGAGCCACCCAAGTGCCCCAGTACCTCTAGATTATGTAAATATCTTGTTCCTTATCAGAATCCTCCCCCTCCCTCTGCCTGATTTAGCATCCATTGATGGTTCTTTCCTAAATTCGTTTTTACTATGATAGTTTTTTTTTTTAAACGTTTATTTATTATTGAGAGACAGAGAGAGAAAGAGCATGAGCATGGGGGGGTGGGCAGAGAGAGAGGAAGAGACACAGAATCTGAAACAGGCTCCAGGCTCTGAGCTGTCAGCACAGAGCCCGATGCGGGGCTCGAACCCACAAACCTGGCAAGATCATGACCTGAGCCGGAGTCAGATGCTTAACCAACTGAGCCACCCAGGTGCCCCTACTATGATAATTTTAAAATAGTGGTTTTCCACATCTACCCTTGAATCAGTGTGGCCTCATTTATTCCTTTTTTTTTTTTTTTTGAGAAACTCATTTTTTTATTTTGTATAAACAGAGGAAGGGAGGAAAGTTTTAAACTTCAAACTTTGTTCAGCATGTGTGCCGTTAGTATCCACAAAAACACCCTCATTTATTCTTTTTTTTTTTTTTTTTTTTTTTTGTGGGGTGGGGAGAGAGAGGCAGAGGCAGAGGCAGAGGGAGAAGGAGAGAGAAAATCTCAAGCAGGCTCCATGCCTAGTGCAGAGTCTGACTCGATCATACCATGGTGAGATACAATCTGAGCCAATATCAAGAGTTGGATGCTTAACTGACTGAGCCACCCAGGTGCCCCATATTTTTTATTTAATAGATTGTAACCTGTTGCTCATCTTCTTTGATGCTGAGAGTCTCAAATTGGGGGGATTTGGCCCTTCAATCTCGATCCTGTTTCTTTTGACATGTCTCTATCATATGTTTGTTTCCTTAACTTTGGAACAAAAAAATGTTCCAGGTCCATCTGTTTCCTTTTTCCATCAGCTGTTTTTTCAAGGAGTCCTGGTTTCTTTTACTGAGGAATGGTATTTCTTTTTGGTTTAGAAACCAAAATCTGGGTGCTAGGTTTGCTCATTGCTACTGGAGTATCATTGCTCTTAGCCTCTTTTAGAGGACAGAGCTAGAAATCATGAGTTTTTATACAGATACTTCCAATTATAATCTAGCCTCTTAGGGCTTTTCTTTACCTTTCCCCTTTCCCCATTCTATAATTGTTTCCCCTTTCTTCTTCAATGAGAATGCTGGCTCCCATCAACAGCTGTGTGTGTGTGTGTGTGTGTCACACATATGTATGCACAAACATACACATATATGTATGCATATGTTCATTTGCTCAGCCCTACAATACACAAAAAGTAGCTTCATAATTTTTGTATTTATACCCCTAGGGAAAACAACCAAGAAGAATTTGACACTTGTTTGTTGTTCTTTTTATCTTCAGTTTGAGAGCATATCGTCAAAATATTCTGTTTAAAAGTCATTTGGGGGTGCCTGCGTGGCTCAGATGGTTAAGCCTCCGACTTCAGCTCAGGTCATGATCTTGCATTTCATGGGTCTGAGCCCCACGTCAGGCTCTGGGCTAACAGCTCAGAGCCTGGAGCCTGCTTTGGATTCTGTCTCCCTCTCTCTCTGCCCCTCCCCTGCTCATGCTCTGTCTCTCTCAAAAAAATTTAAAAAAAAAGTTACTTGAATTAATCCTTTTTTTCTTCATTGGGGTTATTTTACTCATTTGAAATATAGTCAGATTTGTTTCTCTTTGTATTTTTATGTACCCCCTCCATTCTTGTTTTTACTAATAGGATTCTAGAAATCAAAACTATACAAAAAGGTATATTAAGAAGTATCCCTCTCTTTCTAGCCTTTCCACTTTGTCACCCTCCCCCCAGTGGAAGTTAGTTATTAGCCTGTTAATTTTTGTTTTCTTTTTCTGTTTCTTTTTGCAAAATTAAATGATGCATATGTTATTTTCATCTCTTTACATATAAGGTAGTATACTAGGTATACTTTTTTTTAAGTAGGCACCACACCAGTATGAGGCTTGAAGTCATGACCCCAAGATCAAGAGTTGCTTGCTCTACCAACTGAGCCAGCCAGGTGCCCCTATGTATATTCCTTTGCACTTTACTTTTTTCAATTAGCAATACATTCTAGAAATCAGAGAGATCTTCCTTACTCTTTTTTTTTTTTTTTTTTTTTTTGAGAGAGAGAGGGAGAGTGCAAGCAGAGGCGGGGAGGGAGAGAGAGAGAGAGAGAATGAATGAATGAGAGAGACTATCCCAAGCAGGGTCCATGCTCAGTGCAAAACCTGACTCGGGGCTTGAACCTACAACCCTGGGACCATGACCTGAGCCGAAATTAAGAGTTGGGTGCACAACCAACTGAGCCATTCTGGCGCCCCTAGACCTTCCTTATTCTTTTTGGCAGCTGCTGAATATCTATTTCTAACTGGTTTATTAAAGTCCAAAGTAAATCTTCGTATATTACATTTGGTTATTATGTCTCTTAACATTACCCCATATATGCATATCTATATCTATGTAATACATATATAAGTTTCTCCCTCTCCCCTGTAAATTTTTTTTTTAATGTTTATTTTTTGAGAGAGACAGCAGGGGATGGGGAGAGAGAGAAGGGGACAGAGGGTCCAGAGCAGGCTCTGCGCTGGCAGCAGAGAGCTCGATGGCAGGGCTTGAACTCATGAACTGTGAAATCATGACCTGAGCCAAAGGCAAATGCTTAACTGACCGAGCCACCCAGGTGCCCCACTCCTTCCCCCCGTTAAAATACCATTTATTTGTTGAACCAACTGCATCATTTATCCTATAGCATTTTTTACATTGTGAATTTGGTTGATTTTATTTTCCTGGTGTATTTAATATGTTCCTTTATTTTCTTTATTTCTTGTTCATTGATGTTTAGAGTCAGACAGATTAAGGTTCAGTTTAAAATTTTTATTTTATTTTTTTTTCAACGTTTATTTTTTTGGGGACAGAGAGAGACAGAGCATGAACGGGGGAGGGGCAGAGAGAGAGGGAGACACAGAATCGGAAACAGGCTCCAGGCTCTGAGCCATCAGCCCAGAGCCTGACGCGGGGCTCCAACTCCCGGACCGCGAGATCGTGACCTGGCTGAAGTCGGACGCTTAACCGACTGCGCCACCCAGGCACCCCTAAAATTTTTATTTTTTAAAGAATATTTCTTAGATGGTTCTGTGTACCTCCTATCTATGTAGCAACATATCAGGAGGGATATAATGTCTTTGTCTCACAGTAACTTAAAAAATTTTTTTTTTTTAATTTTGAGAGAGAGAGAGTGCAAGCAGTGGAAAGATAGAGAGAGAGAGGGTGAGCGAGAATCCCAAGCAGCCTCCACACTGCCAGCTCAGAGCCTGAGTCGGGGCTCAAGCCCACTGAAATGCAAGACCATGACCTGAGCCAAAATCCAAGAGTCCAGTGCTTAACTGACTGAACCACCCAGGTGCCCCTGTCTCATAGTAATTTTAAGATTTATTAGTGAGTGTAGGCCATGTCAGTTCATCTGTTACAGAGTTCCCCATCTACTTTCACCTAATGGTTTTAGCAACCACTGATACTGTTGACTAGGCCTATTATTTCATTAGGAGCTACAAATGATGCTTTTCTGATAAAATCATTCCTATTGCTTTTGGTTCACTTTTTTAAATAATTTCTTTTACTTCTAATTTTAGTTATATTTAAAATTTATAAAAATAGTGTCTCGGGAAGTAGTCATTTAGATTTTTAGAGTTCTGAGTAATTGAAAACCATAATGTTACAGTATAAAATATGAGGTTGGCTAGCATCTTAATAGGTCCTCTTTGCTGTAGTTGGATAGTTTTTCTTTTAAAGCTTATTTTATTAAAAAGTTCAGCTACTTTCTTTTTAAAGATCTTTAATCATACCAAATCAACTATTTTGGAATTCATAAACTAAATAGAATTAGAAATATAGAATTTAATTTTTTTTTTTTTTTTGAGGGAGAAAAAGCACAAATAGGGGAGGGCAGGGCGGGGGGGACAGAGGATATGAACCAGGCTTGTGCTGACAGCAGTGAGCCCAGTGCGGGACTTGAACTCATGCACTGGAAGGTCATAACCTGAGTCACAGTTGGTCACTGAACCAACTGAGCAACCCCGGTGCCCCAGGAATATAGAATTAAAAAAAAAAAATTTTTTTTTTTTACATTTATTTATTTTCGAGAGAGAGCGAGCACGAGTGGGGGAGGGGCAGAGAGAGAGAGAGAGGGAGACACAGAATCCGAAGCAGGCTCCGGGCTCTGAGCTATCAGCACAGAGCCCGAGGCAGGGCCTGAACCCACAAACTGTGAGATCATGACCTGAGCTGAAGTCAGGTGCTCAACCGAATGAGCCACCCAAGTGCCCCAGGAATATAGAATTTTTTAAAAAGGAGGAAAGAATATGGTTAATGATTGAATACAGTCCAGACCGATGACCAAATTACATCATTGTTCAAGATTTCACAATTTTGAGAATTAAAAAAAATTAATTTGTAACAGAAACTTACAGGAAAATTGCATATATAGTACAAAGAACTTTTTTTTCACAAACCATTTGAGAGTGACCAACTGATGTTCCCTTACCTCTGAATATTTTAGTGTGTATTTTCTGCAAACAAGGACATTCACCTCCAAAATTGGAAGACACCACATCAAAATCAAAATTAGCATTCATACATTACAACCATATCGTCCTCAGTTTCTCTTTCTATTTAAGTTTTGCCTGTTGCCAATATTGTCTTTTATCATGAAAAGATACTCATTGCAATTTATTTAGTTACCAGATTTTCCACTTGGGACCAGTTTCCCTTCCTTCCTTCCTTCCTTCCTTCCTTCCTTCCTTCCTTCCTTCCTTCCTTTCTTTTCTTGAGAAACTATGCAGTGGGGGAGAGGGTCAGAGGGAGAGAGAGAATCTTAAGCAAGTTCCATGCTCAGTGGAGCCTGATGTGGGACTCAGTCCCATGACCTGGGATCATGACCTTAGCCAAAATCAAGAGTCAGACCCTCAACCAGTTGAGCCACCCAGGCATCCTGGGACCAGTTTCTTGATCTTTTTCCTGACTTTCATACCCTTGAAACTTTTCAAGGTTTTTGAAAGTTTTCATATCAGTTATTTTGTAGAATGTCCCTTAACTTCGGTTTTCCTGATATTTCCTTGTGATTAGATTCAGGTTATGTGTCTTTAGCACAGATGTCACAGAAATTTTTCTCATTTTACCTATTAGGTGATACATGATTTCCAGTTGTCCCATTTCTGATAATTTTCATTTTGATCACTGGATTAAATGGAGTCTGCCTGGCTTTTTCATCATAAAGTTACTCTTTTTTTGTAACTAATGAGTACCTTATAGGGTATTTTTATACTTTATAACAATGTAAATATGCCATTTTTATGAAATGTTCAATTTATTTGTTTACTTATTCATAATTCTATGGATTTATGGTTTTCTATTTTATTCTATGGATTTTAAGTCCATTGCCGTAATATGTTTTGATCCTCCAGCTGTTTTCAGTTTGGTCAGTGGGGTCCTTTTCAGTGTGACTTCTGTGTTTCTCTCTGTTTGGGCTCCAGCACACTGTGCCAGGCTGTCATGTCACACTGTGGGAACATCCTCCCAGGATTCTCCCAAGAATGGATTATGCTTTCCTCACCCTGCTTGGGCTCTGACAAACTCTTCTTGGCTTCCACTGCAACTATCTCCATACCCAGCATGGGTACTTGCTAACGCATCTTCACTTCATGTTTTCTTGGGGCTTTATCTTTATGTGGGCTAGTTTGGACTTTTCTTACAGCTCGATGGCTCAGGGTGGTTTGTTTATATGGCGATTGAAGGCTTCAAGAGTGTAATTACTCCAGGGGGTAAGGTAGAAGCTATGATTGCTTTTTATGATTGAGCCTTGGAAAATGTATAACATCACTTCCATTTTACTCTTGGTTAGAATAATTAAAATCTCACCCACTTTTAAGGGATGAGGCATGGGGCAGAGCTCTCAATGAGAGAAGTGTCAAAGTCATAGTTGAGGACGAGTATGTAGGATGGGAGATACTGTTGTGGCCATCTTTGGGAAATACAACCTATGGCACTGAGAAAAGCATATCACATAGAAACTTCATTGTCAAGATCTTTTCCTACTTTATTTTTATCTTCATAGCCCGAGAAACAACTTGTGAAAAAAGCAAATACATTTTGCTTGACTATTCAAGACATAAGATGAGATACTGAATGCATTCTTTATATCTTACCTTAAAAAGACAGTTAACTTGAGCCGATGAAAAAAGTGATTTACCAAAACTTTGTGAACATTCTAAATTAGAATCCTTGTAAATCTTATGGGCTACTGATTATTATTATTATTTACAGCATCTTGTGACTTTTTACCTAATTGGTCATTGCAAGAAGCATGGAGATAAGATTAGAAGTTTTGACATCAACAAGTATCAAGCAGAAAAAGCCCTGGCCACGAGTCTCCTGGTTAGGACAGGTAGGTTTTTCTTTCTTCATACAATACCAGCTATAATAATGTGTTAAATGTGTACTTTGCCTCTAAGATAGATGTTCTATGGTCTTTAAAAAAAAAAAAAACACCATCTTTAGCAGGATCACCTCACTGAACAGAGTTTTTTGTGTTTGTGTTTTTTTTTAATTAAAAAAAATTTTTTTTAACGTTTATTATTGAGAGAGAGAGACAAAGTGTGAGCAGGGGAGGGGCAGAGAGAGAAGGAGACACATAATCTGAAGCAGGTTCCAGGCTCTGAGCTATCAGCACAGAGCCTGAATGGGACTCGAACTCACAGACAGTGAGATCATGACCTGAGCTGAAGTTGGACGCTTAACCGACTGAGCCACCCAGGCGCCATTTGTTTGTTTGTTTGTTTGTTTGTTTTTATGTTGAGTAAGTTAGCTTCTCAAAAAAGTTAAATGGTCTGTGTAGAAGAAATACTTTATTTAAAAAAAAAAAATTTTGTCCTGTTACATTTAAGGTTGAGATGGCAAATATCAAAAGGAATTTTTAAATTTAAATATAATTAACGTGCAATGTTATATTAGGTTTAGGTGTACAACATATCCTATAATTCCATGCATTACTCAGTGCTCATCACAATAAGTACAGTCACCATCTGTCACCAGACAACACTACTACAATAGTACTGAGTATATATGCTGTACTTTTCATATCGGTAACATACATTTTATGACTGGAAGTTTGTACTTCTTAATCCCCTTCAACTATTTTGCCCATCTCCCCACTCCTCTCCCCTCTGGCAACTACAGGTTTGTTCTCTGTATTTAAGAGTCTGTTTATTTTGTTGTTGTTCATTTTGATTTTTAGATTCAACATGTAAGTGAAATCATGATATTTGTCTTTCTCTGACTGACTTATTTTACTTAGTATTATATCTTCTAGGTCCATCCATGTTATTGGAAATGGCAAGGTCTCATTCTTTTTTTTTTTTTTATCACTGAGTAATATTCCATTTTATACATATCACTTCTTTTTTTTTTAACTTGTTTTTTTTTTTTTTAATTTTTTTTTTTCAACGTTTTTTATTTATTTTTGGGACAGAGAGAGACAGAGCATGAACGGGGGAGGGGCAGAGAGAGAGGGAGACACAGAATCGGAAACAGGCTCCAGGCTCTGAGCCATCAGCCCAGAGCCCGACGCGGGGCTCGAACTCACGGACCGCGAGATCGTGACCTGGCTGAAGTCGGACGCTTAACCGACTGCGCCACCCAGGCGCCCCTTAACTTGTTTTTTTAATGTTTATTTATTTTTGACAGAAAGAACGTGAGCCAGGGAGGGGCAGAGAGAGAGGGGAACAGAGGATCTGAAGCAGCCTCTGTACTGACAGCAGTGAGCCTGATAGGGTGCTCAGACTCATGAACCTTGAGATCGTGATCTCAGCTGAAGTAGATGCTTAACCAACTGAGCCACCCAGGCGCCCCCTCTTCTTTTTTTTTTTTAAGTTTATTTATTTATTTTGAGAGAGAGCGTGTGCACACAAAGTGGGGAAGGGGCAGAGAGAGGGAGGGAGAGAGAATCCCAAGCAGGCCTCTGATGTCAGCACAGAACCCAGTAAGGGGCTCAATCTCACACACCATGATCTCATGACCTGAGCCAAAATCAAGAGTTGGACGCTTAACTGACTGAGCCACCCAGGTGCCCCTAGTGTAGGTAAATAATTAAAAAGCTTGCCCATACTACTGATCAAATTGATGAAATTAAACAACACGTAACCCAATTTTGGCTAGCAGAATTGTAAGACACTTTTATAATTAAAAAAAAATTTTTAGTGTTTATTTATCTTTGAGAAAGGGAGAGAGTACGAGCAGGGGAGAGACAGGGACACAGAATCCAAAATAGGCTCTAGGCTCTAGGCTCTAAGCTGTCAGCACAGAGCCCAATGCAGGGCTCGAACCCGTGAACCATGAGATTATGACCTGAGCTGAAGTTAGACACCTAACTACTTAAACAACTGAACCACCTAGGGGCCCAGCACTCTTATAATTTTATCTTATTTATTTTATTATTTTTTTCTTTAATTTTAATTTTTTTTAAATTTACATCCAGATTAATTAGCATATAGTGCAACAATGATTTCAGGAGTAGATTCCTTAGTGCCTCTTACCCATTTAGCCCATCCCCCACTCCCACCACCCCTCCAGTAACCCTCAGTTTGTTCTCCATATTTATGAGTCTCTTCTGTTTTGTCCCCCTCCCTGTTTTTATATTCTTTTTGTTTCCCTTTCCTTATGTTCATCTGTTTTGTCTCTTATAGTCCTCAGATGAGTGAAGTCATAAGATACTTGTCTTTCTCTGACTAATTTCACTTAGCATAATACCCTCCAGTTCCATCCATGTAGTTGCAAATGGCAAGATTTCACTGTTTTCGATTGCCGAGTAATCCTCCATTATATATATAAACCACATCTTTTTTATCCATTCATTCATCAGTGGGCATTTGGGCTCTTTCCATACTTTGGCTATTGTTGATAGTGCTGCTATAAACATGGGGGTGCATGTGTCCCTTCGAAACAGCACACCTGTATCCCTTGGATAATACCTAGTAGTGCAATTGCTGGGTCATAGGGTAGTTCTATTTTTAGTGTTTTGAGGAACCTCCATACTGTTTTCCAGAGTGGCTGCACCAGCTTGCATTCCCAGTACTCTTATAATTTTAAAGGTCAAAAAGGTCTAGGTGCAGCCATTAGGTTATCTTACCTAGTAATTCTAATAAATATTTTAAGATAGAGTGAAAAATCTCCAGGATACCTAATCAACCTTATTTTCATTTTATGATTTGTGGTACAAGTGTATAATCTTTCTTGAATGTCACTTTGTTTTCCTTTCTGGGATAATTTATTTAGATTAGAGGTTGAATTACCTCCTGGCACCTCTTAAGTGTCATATGTTTCTTCTCTTAGGAAAATGAAGCTGTTTTCCTTTTGGATAATAAATTTATAAATGAAATTAATTTGCTCTCTGGAAGAACAAAGAAGAAAATTCCTTGTCTGCAGCCTTTGTTGAAGGATGCTATTGTCCTAACAACATCCAGTAATGGTTAAGTAGTACTGATATTTTCAAAAGGCTAGATTAATTGTATTCATAAAAACTTGGGGTAATATTAAGGGAAATATTAGATTATAACTATTGTATTTCCTTTTTGGAAACAGATGCCTGGCTGGTTGGGGTACTCACTACAGGGGAGCTTTTTCTTTGGAACAAAGATCAAGATTGCTTGAAAACTGTACAGGCAGCTGAAAAGCCTAAGAAAATGATTCAAGCTGTAGTAGGTGGGAATTTTTTATTTGTTTAAATTGGTTTCCTTGATAAATGGGAGGAAAAGAAGATGAACATTTTCCTATTACTACTTTAAAAATATCTCTGTATGTGTGCATAAATATATCTGTGTATATATAAATATATACATATACATATACATATATATGTTTTCTTGTATATATATATGATTTTTTTGATGGTGTTTGTTTTTTACTATTTATTTAGGGAGAGCACACAGGTGAGTGGGGGAGGGGCAAAGAGAGGGAGAGGGAGAGAGAGAGAATATGAATCTTAATTTTTTTTTTTTTTTCAACGTTTATTTATTTTTGGGACAGAGAGAGACAGAGCATGAATGGGGGAGGGGCAGAGAGAGAGGGAGACACAGAATCGGAAACAGGCTCCAGGCTCTGAGCCATCAGCCCAGAGCCTGACACGGGGCTCGAACTCACGGACCGCGAGATCGTGACCTGGCTGAAGTCGGACGCTCAACCAACTGCGCCACCCAGGTGCCCCAGAATATGAATCTTAAGCAGGCTCCATGCTCAATGCAGAGCCCGATGCAGGACTCGAACCCACAAACCATGAGATCGTGGCCTGAGCTGAAATCAAGAGTTGGTCATTTAACTGACTGAGCCACTCAGGCACCCTGATGGTGTTTATTTGTGATACTTAGATTCATCTTGAAGAAAAGTCTGGCTTGCCTAACATATCTGATAACAGTGGGTTCCTAATATCACATGACAAGTACATGGTAAATATTATTATTTGTACTTTTAATTTATTAGTAGTGCCTTAGTTTTATCCTGAATGGAAATGAAACATCATTTAGGAGTCTTATTGTCAGGATAGATAAATGATGTACTTTCTGGGAGGAACTCAGACTTCACAGGTTTAATTGCCTTTTTTTGTTTGTTTTTTTAAAGCAAGCTCTTTGAGACTGTACTTGTATGTATCTGGAAATGGGAGAAGAGTTCTGCTTATAACTCCTGGATGCATATTTCTTTGGGAATATTTGGAATTCAAGAATATCTTATCTTCTAAAAGCCCTTCATTGGTAGGCCAGTGGTCCCAGATCATACCTGAAGAAGCAGTTCATTTGCCTTCTAATGAAGATAAAGAAGCTGTAGTGCATGCTGTCTTTATAAAAAATGAGGTAAAATCCAAATCAGACAGGGTATTCTAGAAGATGAGATCTCAGACTGTAAGAACAGGCACTGTTTGTGAAGCTGTTGAGCAGAGTGTGTGATAGCATTGCTGTATATCTTTAATCATCATTAATTGTCACAGTAATTGCAAAGTTATTGTGGAAAAGATATTTTTACATTTCTTGGTCATATTTTTTAAAATGTTTATTAAAAATAGTTTGAACTCCACCAAAAAACTACACTACAACTGACAAATGAATTCAGTAAAGTCACAGGATATGAGATGAATATACAGAAATCTGTTGCATTTCTCTACACTAGTAATGATGTAGCAGATTAAGAGAATAATTTCATTTATAATTGCACCAAAAATAATAAACCACCTAGAAATAAACCTAACCAAGGAGGTGAAAAATCTGTACTCTATAAAACATTGACGAGAGACATTGAGGGTGTCACAGATGGAAGGATATTCCATGCTCATGGACTGGAAGAACCAATATTTTTAAAATGTCCAAACTACCCAACATAGTCTATAGATTTAATGCAACCCCTGTCAAAATGCCAACATTTTTCAAAGAACTGGAACAAATAACCCACAATTTGTATGGACCCATTAAAGACCCCAAGTAGCCAAAACAGTCTTGAAAAAGAAGGACAAAGCTGGAGATACCACAATTCCAGATTTTAAGTTATACTACAATGCTTAGTAATCAAAACAGTATGGTACTGGCACAAAAATAGACATACAGCTCGATGGAACAAAATAGCCCAGAAATAAACCCACCTGTATATGGTCAATGAATCTATGATGAAGGAGGCAAGAATATACAGTGGGGAAAAAGTCTCTTCAACAAATGGTGTTGGGAAAACTGGACCACTTTCTTACACCATACTCAAAAATAAGCTCGAAATGGATTAAAGACCTAAATGTGAGACCTGAAGCCATAAAATTCCTGGAAGAAAGCATAGGAAGTACTTTCTCTGACATCAGCCATAGAAACATTTTTCTAGATACATCTCCTCTGGCAAGGGAAACAAAAGCAAAATTAAACTATTGGAACTAGACAAAGATAAGCTTTTGCACAGCGCAGGACGAAACCATCAACAAAACAAAAAGACAATCTACTGAACGGGAGAAGATATTTGCAAATAATATATCCAATAAGGGGTTAATATCCAAAGTATACAAAGAACTTACACAACTCAATATCAAAAAACCACAAATAACCCAATTAAAAAATGGGCAGAGGACCTGAATAGTTATTTTTCTAAAGAAGACAAACATGCATGAAAAGATGCTCAACATCACTCATCATCAGGGAAGTGCAAATCAAGTGCTGAGATACATCACCTTACACCTGTCAGAATGACTAGAATAAAAAAGACAAGAAATGACAAGTATTTGGCAAGGATGTGGAGAAAAAGGAACCCTTATGCACTGTTGGTGGGAATTGGTGCAGCCACTCTGGAAAACAGTGTGGAGGTTCCTCAAAAAATTAAAAGTAGAAATACCATATGATCCACTAATTCTACTACTGGGTATTTACCCAAGGAAAACAAAAACACTTATTTGAAAAGACATATACACCCCTATGTTTACTACACCATTATATACAGTAGCTAAGATATGGAAGCAAGCCAGTGTCTATCAATAGATGAATGGATAAAGAAGATGTGGTTTATTTTTTAAATGTCATAATTACTCAGTGATAAAGAATAATGAGATCTTGCCATTTGCAACAACATGGATGGAGCTAGAGGGTATAATGCTAAGTGAAATAAGTCCAATCAGAGAAAGGCAAATACCATGACTTAAATTATATGTTGAATCTGAAAGACAAAAGGAACAGACTCTTAAATATAGAGAACAAACTGGTGGTTGCCAGAGGGGAGGTGGGTGAGGGGTGGATGAAATAGATAAAGGGTGTTAAGAGCACACTTACCTTGATAAACACTGAGATGTGTAGAATTGTTGAATCATTATACTGTACACTTGAAACTAATATAACACTGTATGTTAATTATACTTGAATAAAAAAAATGGTTTTATCTTAGAGCTTCCTTTCTCTTTTCCTAGTATTTTCCCTAGTTTTTATTATTTATTTATTTATTTATTTATTTATTTATTTATTTATTTATTTAGAGAGCATGAGCAGGGGGGAGAGGCAGACAGAGAGAGGGAATCCTCAGCAGGCTCCACACTCAAGAGTAGAAACTGAGTGTGATTGCACAACCCTAGGATTATGCCCTGAGCTGAAATCAAAGAGTCGGATGCCTAACTGACTGAGCCACCCAGATGCCCCAATTTTTATTTATTTTTTAATTTCAGTATAGTTGAGACACAATGTTACATTAGTTTCAGGTATACAACATGATGATTCATGAACTCTTTATGTTATGCTGTGTTTTCCACAAGTGTAGCCACCATCTATTACCATCAAAACTATTATTATGCCATTGATTGTATACCCTCTGTTGTACCTTTTATTCCAATGACTTATTTGTTACATAACTAGAAGCCTGTATCTCCCACTCCCCTTCACCCATTTTGTCCACGCCCCTGCCCTGCACCCTACTCCCCTCTGGCAAACATCAGTTTGTTATCTGTATTTACAAGTGTGATTCTGTACTTTTCTCCATTTTTAAAATATAACTAGTTTTATAATTTAAAAAGCTAGAATTGGTGATAATTAAGCCATTTAATTACCAGGAAAGAACACATTCATTAACTAAAAAACATTATCAATAGCTGCATGCGCTCTTTATATGTATGGACCAACATTTTATTACCCAGTCCACTGTTGTTAGAAATTGCATTTTGAATTTTTTTTTCCTTTATCTTCTTCCCACCCCTGGGGGTAGTGCCCTAATTTAGATAATAAATAACTATAAAATAAGAGAAAAAAAAATTATAAGAATCCAGTTTCAGCCACAGTAAATTACAGTGTTTTCTTCCTTTTTTAATTTAATTTTTTAAAGTTTATCTATTTATTTTCAGAGAGAGAGCAAGCATGCATGTGGGGAAGGAGCAGCAGGCTGTGAGCTCAGTGCAGAGCCCGATGTGGACTCAAACCCACAAACCATTAGATCATGACCTGAGCTGAAACTAAGAGTTGGATGCTTGCTTAACTGACAGAGCCACTAAGGCGCACTTAATTTTTATTAATTTTTTTCAAATTTCTATTTAAATCTAGTTAGTTAATATATAGTGCAATATTGGTTTCAGGAGTAGAATTCAGTGACTTATCATTTACATACAACACCCAGTGTTCATAACCAGTGCCCTCTCAAAACCCATTCCCCATTTAGCCCACGCCCCACCCACCTCCCTCCATCAACCTTCAGTTCCCTATCTTAAGAGTCTCTTATGGCTTGTTTCCCTCTTTTTTTCTTTTTTTTCCGCTCCCATATGTTCATCTGTTCAGTTTTTTTTTTTTTAATGTTTATTTTTTGAGGGAGAGACAGCATGAACCAGGGGAGGGGGCAGAGAGAGAGGAGAAACAGAATCAGAAGTAGGCTGTAGGCTCTGAGCTGTCAACACAGAGCCCAATGTGGGGCTCAAACTCATCAACCACAAGATCATGACCTGAGCTGAAGTTGGACGCCCAACCAACTGAGCCACCCAGGTGCCCCTCATCTGTTTTGTTTCTTAAATTCCACATATGAGTGAAATCATATGGTACTTGTCTTTCTCAGACTGACTTATTTTGCTTAGCATAATACACTCTAGCTCCATCCAAGTCATTGAAAATGTCAAGATTTCATTCTTTCTGATGACCGAGTAATATTCTGTTTTATATATATATCACACTTATCCATTCATCAGTTGATGGACACTTGGACTCTTTCCATAGTTTGGCTATTGTTGATAATGCTGTTATAAACATTGGGGTGCATGTACCCCTTTGAATCTGTATTTTTGTATCCTTTGGGTAAATACTTAGTAGTGCAATGCTGGGTTGTAGGATAGTTCTATTTTTAACTTTATGAGCAACCTCCATACTGTTTTCTGGGGTGGCTGCACCAGTTTACATTCCCACCAAGAGTGCAAGAGTGTGCCCCTTTCTCTGCATCCTCGCCAACACCTGTTATGTCTTGTGTTGTTAATTTTACAACACATTCTGACAGGTGTGAGGTGGTATTTCGTTGTGGTTTTGATTTGTATCTCCCTGGTGATGAGTGATGTTGAGCATCTTTTCATGTGTTTGTTAGCCATCTGGGTGCCTTCTTTGGGAAAATGTCTATTCTTCATTGGCAGTGTTTTTTTAATTTTTAAAAATTATGTTTATTTTTGAGAGAGAGTGAGAAAGAGTGTGAGTTAGCAGGGGAGGGGCAGAGAAAGAAAGACACAGAATCTGAAGCAGGCTCCAGGCTCTGAGCTGTCAGCACAGAAACTGATGTGGGACTCGAACCAACAAACCATGGGATCATGACCTGAGCTGAAGTCGGATGCTTAACTGAGCCACCCAGGTACCCCAGTATGTTTTCTTAAGCCAATAAGCTGCACCTTGATTTCCCATTTGGTCCATGCCCTGGCTCAGAAATAAATTACTTATTCTTTAGTCTTATGTTAAGAATAAAAATACAAGCAGGATTTCTGTATGTTTCATTTATTTTATTTATGATGAGAATATATGTTTTACATATCTTAGTTTATTTTCGGATTAATTGTATACTAAAGTTTATTAAATTTATCTACAGTTATTTGGAGATTGCTGCTTGTGTTCATTTACTTTTTATTCTGGAGAATGTCTGAAGTTAACATTTCTAGCAATTCGGTGGCATGAGAATGTATTTACACCTGTAAGGTGAGATAAAGGTTTTCTTTTTCCTTATTTTCTGTACCTTTTAAAATATTATTTTTTCACCCATAAATACATAAGATTAATTAAATGAAATGTAAATTTGAACTTTTGAGACCTTACAGATCTATTCTTCCCATAAGTACTGTTGTTATTTTAGTTTTCATTTTAATGTTTTGTTTATTTTTAGAACAAGCAGGGGGAGGGGCGGAGAGGGAGGGAACAGAGGATCAGAAGCAGGTTCTGCAAGGTTTTTCTCATTTTTATTTCCTTTCATGGAATTAAGAACATGTAAAAGGTAAGACAGGCTATGGTCTTGCTTGTATTAAAATTATAGAGATAGGTATTTTGGGAAATAATTGAATTTTAAAAAGGATATAGCTCAAATTTACTACTGTAACTTTTAATTTTTTTTTAATGTTTATTTATTTTTGAGACAGAGAGAGACAGAGCATGAATGGGGGAGGGGCAGAGAGAGAGGGAGACACAGAATAGGAAGCAGGCTCCAGGCTGTGAGCCATTAGCCCAGAGCCTGACGCGGGGCTCGAACTCAAGAACTGCGAGATCGTGACCTGAGCTGAAGTCGGATGCTCAACCGACTGAGCCACCCAGGCGCCCCACTACTGTACCTTTTAACTACTCAAGTACTTTTTATTATTTTTTATTTAAATGTTTATTTTGAGAGCAAGAATGTGTGCACATGAGTGGGGGAAGGGCAGAGGGAGAGAGAGAGAATCCCAAGCAGGCTCTGCACTGTCAGTGCAGAGTCCAACTCGGTACTTGATCTCATGAACTGTGAGATCATGACCTGAGTCAAAATCAAGAGTCAGATGCTTAACTGACTGAGCCACCCAGGAGACCTGCTCACATAGTTTTTTTGTTTTTTTTAATGTTTATTTATTTTTGAGAGAGAGAGACAGAGAGTGTGTGAGCAGGGGAGGGGCAGAGAGAGAGAGGGAGACAGAATCTGAAGTAGGCTCCAGGCTCTGAGCTGTCAGCACAGAGCCTAATGTAGGGCTCAAACTTATGAACTGTGAGATCATGACCTGAGCCAAAGTCGGACAGTTAACCAACTGAGCCACCTAGGCACCCTTGCTCACATACTTTTTAAACTAGAAATAGTTTTATATATACTACAAAGCCCAATAAAATACATAGTGCATTAAAAGCATATCATGCCTGGGCACCTGGGTTTCTTAGTCAGTTAAGCTTTGGACTCTCGACTTTGGCTCAGGTTATGATTTCATGGTTCATGAGTTCGAGCCCTGCTTTGGGCTCTGCACTTACAGTGTGGAGCCTACTTGGGATTCTCTCTCCCTCTCTCTCTCTGCCCCTCCCCCACTTGTGAGCATGCACTCTCTCTAAATAAATAAACTTTTAAAAAAAGCATATCATGCTTCAGTAAGATTTAGTAAAATGTGATTTTTAAAATTTTCTTAATTTTCTTATGCTCTGGTACTTTATATATTAGGTGTATAATGAGTTGGACTCTAATAAATATACATGTGTGTAACCATATACCAAATATAGAACATTGCCACTATGTTATTTTTATTTTTTAAAGATTTTATTTTATTTTAAGTTTATTTATTTTGAGGGAGAGAGAGGAAGGGGCAGAGAGAGAGAGGGAGAGAGAATCCCAGAACCTTTAGATCATGACCTGAGCAGAAATCAAGGGTCAGATGCTTAACTGAATGAGCCAGTTAAGATTTTATTTTTAAGTAATCTCTACATCTAACATGGGACTTGAACTTATACACCCAAGATCAAGAGTCACACGCTCTCCTGAATGAGCCATCCATGTACCCCAGAACATTGCCACTATTTTAAAAATCCATTCTTCTCTATTTAATTTCTGTGAAAATGTTTACAGTGATGTATAATATGTGTCATCTAAATCTTTTGTCAAAACAGATGCATTTGGGGTTGACTATGGAACATGCCATTACTAACAAAATGCTGATACTGAACCTGTTTAACTGGCAACTGCTCTTTTGTGGCATGGATGAAAATTCTGAGCAGTTGCTAAGAGGGCCTCTAATATTCATGCACATATAGGAATTGGACCCTTAAGTTTTTTATGATGAGCTAAATATTAAAAGTTACTATATTTCCTATTTTCAATTATTTCATTACTTACTTAGATCGTTGCCATACCATGTTCATTGGGCACAACAAGACTGCCTTCTGTGCCATCTAATTCCCAAATGTGAATCGGTAAAGTCAAGAGGAGCTCTAATTTCTGCCTTTTCAAGAGATGGCATTACTCTGGCAGTAACTCTTAATCAGAAAGACCCAAAGGTCAGTATATGTAATCTGTCTTGAAAGTAACCTATGAAAGAGTTCAATTTGGAGTTATTTTGTAATACTACTTTATGTTCTTTATATTGGTGTTTTCTGATCCAGTTTAACATTGTGGTGTTTTCTGATCCAGTTTAACTTTAACATAAAGTTATTTTATCCAGAAGCTATAATTTCAAAACTTGGCCTTCAGAAGTGAAAAGAGGGTAACAAAAAGGAAGAAGGGCAAAGTGGTAACTGATGTCCTTAAAATATAGTATAAAAGAGTGAGGAGTTTCAGTTTTCAGTATTGTTTTGCCAGTTGGGAAAGACTTCCAAGATAGTTTATTAATATAATAATAGGTCTCTAGGTCTCTAGAATTATAAGTAATGATTAAAGTAAAATAATTTTAATGTTTTTTTTTCTTTTTTTTTTTTTTTTTTTTTTGCTTTCTAGGCAACTCAGGTATTGTTTATAAACACGTTGAATTTTGTTACTCTCTGTGGTAGCCTGAGAGGGTGTAGTAATAAGAATCCTGTGGTTCCACCTACACTTATCAGGTATGAACTCTTGTGTTTCTGCATAGCATTTTTATTTTCTCTTCTAATAGTTTAATAAGTTTAAGGCTCTGATAATACAAAAGATATCTAAATAGATATTTAGGTAGATAATGCAGCTTACTTTCAGCATTTGTGCTTGATTAATTGCTATATGAAGGAAAATCTTAAGGAAGGATCTGGTAGGGTAGAAGATACATGAACATATTTTCTTTTCTCTTTTATTTTTTTCTGTGTTATCTCAGGAGGAGTGGAATCATAACTGGATAGGGGATATTGGGCTTAATTAGAGACTGAAATGAGAAAACCTGGACTGGGAAGATCATTATATACTTGGGGTGGCTGAGGTGTTTATAGCTTTTTAAACAAAGTTGGCATGCTCTGCATGTGGGTTAATAGCAATAATCAGGATTTTTGATAGCACAAGAGCCTCTACCAGGATCTATTTGGGATTATAGAGTAGGAAGGTTTCCTCTTGGACTTCCTAATTTCCTTTTCTGAACATTTTTCTTTGCTGTTCTCTGAATTTTCAAAGTTTTCAGATCTATCTAGTCTTGCCTCTTCATTTTCTTTCCCCACCCAAAAGTTCTTTTCTGAAGGTATTACTCATTCTTACACCTGAAATTAATGTAACATTGTGTCTTGACTATACTTCAAAAAGAGAAAGAAAAGAAAAGAAAAGAAAGAAAGAGAAAAAAAAATGAATGAATTGCTGGTCTCAGTGCAGTGGTCTCTTTGACTTAGAGTGTACGTCATTATTTACATAAGGAGCTACTTTTTGTCTCCATGAAAGATTAATATTACTAGATAGTTAAGGAGCTGTAAGGATGACTTTGGGAAGAGGGAGTCTGCTGCTGCATGGAACCTCTAGCAAGCTGCAGAGAGAGGGCAGGCATGGTATTGATTGACCTTTAAATCTATCAGTAGATTTGAGTTGTAGACACCAATAAATTAAAGTTGTTCTAATTAAAATGTGAGTGACTAAAAAGCTTAACTCTTTTAGGGAGTATTTT